>NW_026622941.1:14374731-15603898 GCF_023065955.2 Ursus arctos
TTCAATCCATGGACACTTAGGTTGCTTCCATATCTTCGTTATCGTAAGTAATGCTGCAATAAACACAGGAATGCATATATCTTTTTGAATTAGTGTTTTCATTTTCTTTAGATACACACCCCAAAGTAGAATTGCTTGTAGTTCTATTTTTAATTTTTCAAGGAGCCTCCATACTGTTTTCTATAGTGGCTGAACTAATTTACATTGCTACTAATAGTGCACAAGGGTTTCCTTTTCTCTCCTTTTTAAATTGGATTATTCAAATTTTTTATCATTTAACATTAAAGTTTGTTTATAAATTCTGGATATAAGTCCCTTATCAGATATTTGATTTGACTGTACTTTCTCCCATTCTGTGGGTTGTTCTTTCACTTTCTTGATAATGTCCTTTGAGGAACAAAATTTTTAAATTTTGATGAGGTTCAATTTATTTTTTCTTTTGTCACACGTTTTCATGTCATATCTAAGATACTATTGCTTAATCCAAAATCACAAATACCTACTCCTAGTTCTTCCTCTAAGTTTATAGCTTTAGCTTTTATATTTAGATCTATAATCTATTATGAGTTAGATTTTATGTATGGTGTGAGGTACAAGTCCCACTTCATCATTTTACACGTGGATATTCAGTTGTCCCAGAACCATTTGTTGGAAAAGCTATTCATTCTTCATTGAATTGTCTTGGTACCTCTGTAAAAATCATTTAGTTATAAATATAGGTTTATTTTTGGGCTGTCAATTCTATTCTATTGATTTATATGTCTATCCTTATGCCAGTAGCATACTGTTTTGATTATTCTAGCTTTGTAGTAAGTTTTTGAAATTTGTCTTCCTACTATGGGTCTCCAACTCTGCTCTTCTTTATCACGATTCTTTGGCTATTCTGGATCCACTGCATTTCCATATAAGTTTAGGATCAACTTATGTATGTCAGCAAAAATGCCAGATGAAATTTTAATGGGAATTGCACCGAATCTGTAGGACAATTTGTGGAGTACTGCCATCTTGCCATCTTAGCAACAGTAATTCTTCCAATACATGGACATGAGTTGTCTGTCTTTTCACTTACTTCAGGGTTCTTTAATTTCTATCAGCAATGTTTTGCAGTTTTCGGTGTACAAGTATGGCACTTGTTTTGTGAAATTTATACCTAAGCGTTTTATTCTTTTTATGCTATTGTAAATGGAATTGGTTTCTTCATTTAATTTTAAAATTGTTAGCGTATAAAAGTATAATAGATTTTTGTAAACTGACTTTGTATCCTCAAATCTTGATGAATTTATTATTTTTAATGGTTTTTTTTTTGTGAACTCCTTAGGATTTTCTATATACATGATCATGCCATCCTCTATTGGCAGATTGTCTTACTTCTTCCTTTCTAATCTGGATGCCTTTTATTTAAAAAAAGTACTTTTATACTGCCTTTCATATTTACTTATGCAGTTACCTTTACTGATGTTCTTTAATTCATTCAAGTACTCCCTTGCGTCTTTTCAATTCTGCCTGCACAATTTCCTTTACTGTGTTTTGTAAGACAGCTATGTTAGAGACAAATTCTTTCATTTTTTGTTTTTTGAGAAGTTTCTGTTTTAATTTCCCCATTTTTGAGGCATAGTTTTGCTGGCTATTGAATTCTCAGTTGACAACCTTTCAAGCACTTTGGACATGTCTTACTATTGCCTTCCGGTCTCTACGGTGTCTGTGGAGAAGTCAGTTTTCACTCTTACTGAGGATTCATTATATATGATGATTGTTTTCTCTCTTGCAACTTTCAAGATTCTCTCTTTGTCTTTTGAAAGTTTGACCATGACAAGCTGTAGGTGTGGATCTTGTGTTTATCCTGCTAGAGTTTGTGAGTTTTGGGTGATATGTGGACTAATGTGTTTTTTTTTTTTTTTCTTAAATCAAATTTGGGGAATTTTTAGTCATTATTTCTTTAAATAATCTTCCTGAGTCTTTGCTCTGCTCTGGGATTCCCATGATACATTGCTGTTCTTAACGGTTCCCAGAGGTCTATGAAGCTGTTTCTTTTTCTTCTTTTTTTTTCCTCCCTGTTCTTCATACTGGATAATCTCAATCGACCTATTTTCATATTTGCCGATTATTTTTTTTGCCAGCTAAAATCTGCTGTTGGGCCCTTCTAGTAATTTTATTTTTAGTTCTTGCAACTTCAAAACCAGAATTTCTATTTGGTTCTTTACTTATAATCCATATCTCTTTAATGATATTCTCTATTTGGTGACTCCCATTGTCATACTTCCTTTTAATTCTTTTGGAATATTTTCTTTTAGTTCTTGGAATACATTTTTATTTTATTTTTTTAAAGATTTTATTTATTTATTTGACAGAGAGAGACAGCGAGAGAAGGAACACAAGCAAGGGGAGTGGGAGAGGGAGAAGCAGGCTTCCCACCAAGCAGGGAGCCTGATGCGGGGCTTAGTCCCAGGACCCTGGGATCATGACCTGAGCCGAAGGCAGGCGCTTAACTGCTGAGCCACCCAGGCGCCCCTGGAATACATTTTAAAAACTAATTTAAAGTCTTTGTCTAGTAAGTCCAAGATTTGGGATCCCTCAGGGCCAGTTTCTATTAACTGCTTCATTTCTTGTGTATGAATGATACTTTATTATTCTTTTATGTCTCATAATTTTTTTCTTAAAACTTGGACATTCTAAGTAATATAATGTGGAAACTTTGGCAATTAGACCATCCCCTCCCGACCAAGTTCTTATTGTTGTTATTATTATTTTCTTCTTCTTGTTGTGGTGCTGTGTGTTTTTTAACTTTCCTAGACCAATCCTATGAAGTTTGTATACTCTGCAGTGTGTTAACTGCTGAAGTCTCTGTTTGGTTACCTTATTAATCAGCTAATGATTGGTCAGAGATTTCTTTAAACGTCTTGAAAAACTAAGTCTTCCAACCTTTGCTGTCAGGCTGTGTGTGTGTTTTCGGGCATGATTTCAATGCTCAGGCAGTTGGTGTAGAGCTCTGTCTTAGACTTTATTTTCTGCTTCCACAAATATTCAAGGTCAGCAAGAGGTGAGAGATAGGGAACTTCTCAGGTCTTTCCTGGGCATGTATACAGCTTTGTGCATGAGTACAGCCTTCTAGGTCCCCAGGAATATGCTAGAGTCTTTCAAAATCCCCTGTGGACATCACATTTCCCTAATCTTCCTTTTAAGTTTCTGGTCAGCCTCTTATTTATCTGTGATGTTAAATAATCACCACTGATATTTTTTGACACATGCCCTAAAGATAGGCTTTTCCTTCAGCAGGTGTTCTGAGTCAGATCAGATAACACCACCACCTTGAATGGGCTTTTCCAGAGGCTGTGAGATAAGTCAAAGAGTGACAATGTTCAGCAGATGGAACTTTTTGTGGAGCCACAAATCTGATCTGCCTGCCCCTCCTGTGACTGCAAGGCTGCCATTTTTTACAGCTATCATGGTTGTGAGGCTGCTGGTTTTCAAGGCTACTACAGAGCAGGGGAAAGAGTGATAGTAGTAAATCAAGTTAAAATGCCACAAACCCTATAGTTCTTAATAAGGTACAGTAGTTTCCCTTGAATAAACTCTTTTTATTTTTATTTTTTTAAAGATTTTTTTAAAATTTATTTATTTGACAGAGATAGAGACAGCCAGCGAGAGAGGGAACACAAGCAGGAGGAGTGGGAGAGGAAGAAGCAGGCTCATAGCGGAGGAGCCTGATGTGGGGCTCGATCCCATAACTCCGGGATCACGCCCTGAGCTGAAGGCAGACGCCCAACTGCTGTGCCACCCAGGCGCCCCTGAATAAACTCTTTTGAGATTGTTACAAGACTGGTTAATTGCCAATGGTCTACAAAGTTGATTTTGATGATTCTGCCACTATTCTCACTGCTTTCGGAAAGGGGAAACTTACAGAGGTCCTCACTGTGCCATTCCAGAAGTCTCCTACCATTATTTATTCTTAAAGGGAAAGGAAATTTGAATAAAACTTTTCATACATTACAAATGATTCTTCACCTCCATTTTCATCAATTTTATTTAGGTGGCTGCATATTTAGCTCAAAATTCATGAATTTTTGACATGTGACAGAAGCCTAAATTTTTCTATTTCTTTTCAGCTCCTTCTTCATACACATAGTTCCTCATATTATATCAAAGATTCAATCTCCTAAGTGACCCTCCTTTCTATTCCTTCTATTTTGGTTATGCCTTTCCTACCATTAGTACCCAGGGGAAACCAACAACAACACAATATTCCTTCACAGTCGAACCTCAGCAGAACATAGAAGGACTGTTCCATTTCCCCTGTTATATATATTATGTTTATATCACTGTTGTTTATCAGTGTATACGTCTGCTTGAGTATGTGAATCTACACAGATTCATATCAGCCTAAAGTAGGGCTGGGTAATGAGAATTGTGAAATAGATGCTGACAGGTTAGTTTTTCTGTATTGGAGTTCAGGAACATGGGTACATGGGAATTTGAAAATGGCTAGAAGGCTAGTCTGCAGAAACACATTTTTCCAATTGCCTGCCGTGACACCTAAAAAGTCTTTAAGAAACAATGGAAAGAAAATAATTCCATCCATCTTTAATGACTATAAGGACAATCATGAATTTAAAATACCAGAGCACACAAATTTTTACTTGGTATTTTATTTTGTTATTCTTTATATATATATATATATATATATATATATATATATATATATATATATTTTTTTTTTTTTTTTTTAACCTAGAATGATGTAGGGTTTCTTCTACTGGGAATACATTACCTTACAGTACCTTTCTAATGTTTGATCTTTCAATGAAAGAACTCATTACCACTAGCTAACCACACACACTTAAAAAACAGGAATACAAAAAGGGTAAACAAATTTATTGGGCCACTAAACCTTTATGACGTCTTATTAAAATGTTATCATATGTATGAAAACCATTGATTTTACTGCAAATGTCCTTCCTGAATTTTTCTATGTCTAAATTATACACAGGTATGCATAATCCTTTGTTTATTTCCAAATAAGTTTAGGAATATATTTTGGCTAATAATTTCTGATTTCTTAAAAACTTTAAAACTCATACAGAAAAGTTATCCCTCTATAATTTAGCATACTTATTTATGAGTTTCTCCTGAAATTCATACCATTGCTTAATGGAACACCTCAAAGTATATTTCTTTCTAATAAATTTAGTGGACTCATGTTTGAACATAAAAAGCAGCAAAATAAAAAAAAAGGCACAGGATATTTTAGAATTGAAGACACCTAAGCTGTCAGCTTACAGGAACATTTGTTACCAACCTTCTAGCTTATAAACGCCTAGATTACACCTAAGAGTCAAAGGCAAAGACAAAAAAATCTTTTGAAAGATGGAGCCCATGAAGGACACGAGGAGTGAAGAAGCAAGAGACAAAACGAAAGACTAAAATTGTGATCTCTCGGATTCTATCTCGTTCATTTCAACATGTATCATCTATTACATTATTTTTGTTGCTTATAACCATGAAATTACACTTTATTCCTTGTGCCATTAGCCAGAAGCACAGAGCACATGGACCCAATGGAGTTGGAGGCATACACTCAGACATTTAACTGTTACAGTCCCCAAATCTCTCCTTAGCTTTTCTCCCAAATAGGTTGAACCCTTCCCTGGATGACTGAAGGAACAGATTTCATATTTTTATTGATGAAGTGGAGCAAGAAAGGGGAAAAAAAAGTGTTATAATGGAGGGATATTCTGCTAGTCTCTCATTTTGGCGACATATGAAGAAGCACACGACTCTATAATGAAATAACTTCAAAAGTATCTCCAAGCTGTCCAAAAATGACTAATTATATTTTTCTTACTCATTTCAATCATTCTTCTGACTGAAGCATGCTGCCTTCCCACCCCGCCTAGAATAACATCATTGGGATTTCTGCGATATTTACTATTATATATTTCTCAGAGTCCCTAGCAAATATATGAATACAGGGATATTGACCCTGATGAATGGACTTCATCTAAATTTTGCAAAATTTAAGTATCAGGAATAATCAATACACTATCAAGGAAGGCACACGGACAAATATCCATCAGGCTTTTTTTTTTTCATTAATTTTATAGAACGCTATTTTACCTGGGGAGAGAATTTGCTTTGGATTCATGAAGGCCTACATTTGAGTTCCAGATTCATCTCTTACTAACTAACTGTGCGGCCTTATGCAATTTATTTATCATATTTGAGCCCCAATTTCCTCATCTGTAAAAGATAGATAATAAAACCTGGTGTGAGAACCAGACCACATCATAAACACAGATTAAATGACTGGATTGAAAGGAAAGTTTGTTTTTGTTTTGTTGTTTTGTTTTTAAGATTTTCTTTATTTGAGAGAAAGAGAGAGAGTGAGAGAGAGCGCGCGAGGGAGGAGGGTCAGAGGGAGAAGCAGACTCCCTGCTGAGCAAGGAGCCTGATGACACAGGACTCATCCTGATCCTGGGACTCTGGGATCATGACCTTAGCCTAAGGCAGTCATTTAACCAACTGAGCCACCCAGGAGCCCTGAAAGGAAAGTTTGACTCCTCCAAACCTCAAAGACATTCATCCAGGACAAGTCTCTCAATTTACATGGAGAGTCCATAAAAGGCCCATCCATTAGCCATGTGAAAAAAAACATACTTCCTGAAGAGCTCTCCCCTATCAATATATAACTTTTCTTTTCTGGAGTTACAGCTACGTTAAAGCTTACTTATAACTCTTATCTCAGTTACAAGAAGTAAGTACCTACAGTAAAAGTTTCCAAATTAATTACCAAGAGTTTGTGTTGAAATTATAATTTGTTACTTTCTCTAGATGGTATGTTGCCTAAATCACAATTGTTTCCCCACACCCCAGTTAAATGAAAATTCTGGATATAGAAATGTAGAAGTAAAAGAAAGAAGGGAAGGGAAGGAGGGGAGCAGGAGAGAACGTGTGTTTATGTGGGGGGGTGGGAACAGTGGGTGGTAGGAATGTGTGGGGGAGGGGAGCTACTTCTTAGCTATCCTGGAACCAAGTCAAACCCCTCTATTGTCTTTAATTAATACAATTGCTTCTAAAGACAGCAGTGATTTTCTCCTTACGTGATCGGCCATAACTCTTGCAATCTCAAAGGCAGTTTAGATAAAAGGGTCTCAAGAACGAGTGCAGTTTGGAGAAAGGCTGAACGCTAGGACTCCGCACGGCTTTTATCTCTCTGAATGGAACTATAGAACTGCATTAAGGTCTCTGCCATCAATCACTGTTCAAGTCCAGGATGAGAGTTCTGTTCCCGCTTGAAAGCAACCTCCGGCCCCATGCCGCGGTTAAAAATACAGATTTTTCTGAATTTCCACCAACATTTCCTGAAGTATCTGGCTTATTCCCCCGAAGGCATTATCATCTATATTTAGGTTGCATCTTTCTCCAAAAAAAAGAAAAAATGTTAGGAAACATTTGCTTGCTGCCATGTAACATCCAAAAATATCGAAGCATTAAGAGACGTGTGAGAAAATGTGTACGGGTTTCTTCTTCCAGTTGCCGTTCCCGAAAGCCACAACACAGTGATTCACTGCTTTTCGTGGAGAAAATTACCAATTAAGAGAAAGCCAAATGAGACTCTGAGGGATACAGTGTGGGCAGCTCCGGTTACAGTCACGCCGTACGGCAGCTCAGCCACGGCACGGCGGGAGCTCCAAACGATCGGGTCCGGACTTCGCATGAAGCACGTGGGACAGCACTTCACACGCTTGGACACAGATCATCCGTGTCCGTGGCCAGGCCACAGCCCTGATGAAGAGCAGGTGGGCTGAGTTTAGTAGTTTTGAGAAGGAGGAAGAGACATGACATTCACGCGGAAGATCCTACCTCAGGAGGTTTTCAGGGGAAGAAAATGAACGGAAGACACCATAGCAGCATCCCTGAGCTAGGCATTTAACTTTTTCCCGCTGGAAAGTCAAGAAATACAATGTAATACGGTCCTTTCAAACAGAGAGGGTTATTATTATATAAGCAATAAAGACCTTGACATTTTAACTGCAAAGGGCTGACATGGGAAGTTAATAAAATTTTGGGTTTGTTTTTTTTTTTAAGGTTTTATTTATTTGTTAGAGCGAGAACACAAGCAGGGGGAGTGGCAGGCTGAGGGAGAAGCAGGTCATGACCCGAGCCAAAGGCAGATGCTTAACCGACTGAGCCACCCAGGCATCCCTGAAGTTTTGAATGATAAAATCAAAAATAAAGATGTAGCCCTATTTCCAGTGTGAAATGAACCCGTAAGGCCCATCCGTTGGGCCTGGGGGCTCCTGCCCCAGAGCCATTCATCCCCCAGGAGCCTTCTTCAAACCACTCCTTCTTATTCTGGCCTAAGTGGTGGGAGAGCTGGGGCCCTGGGTGGAAGGGCCTGAGCTACCGGTGGCCCTGGCACAAGGAGGAGCCCTGCCTCTGCACAGCCCGACAGCCAAGCTTCCTGCGAGCAGCAGCTCTGAAAACTGTGGCCAAAAATGCTCCAACATAAAATCCCATGCCCTTGGCCATAAATCAGCCATAGCACCCTCTAACTAGAGGCCCAAGCTTTGAGACTGGAGTCACACGGGCTGAGTCAACAGGAACGATGTGAAGCCCTCCTATCTGCTAGAGACGAGATGCTTCGAAACCACCGCCCATCCCTTGCACTACTGATAAAGAAACCTCTGAGGCAGATCAATCAGCCTCACTTAGAGGACAGACCTCCCTCCTGACTCCATGGGGATGTAGCTCCCTCTTCCGATGTGGTAAGGGGTGGAAGGAGGCTCCCAACTTTGTGAGTGGAAAGCAGAATTTTCTAGTATTCTTTATCTAAACTGGGGACTAAGACCACACAGCCGGGTTGCTTCTTGTCGTTAGGCAGACCATGAGTTACAAAGATACTTTAAATGTTCTCAGTCTCAAGTCTTCTAATATACACAAATGATTAATAATGACAATTCAATTGCATCCAGACCATTCAGTTTTTCCACTTATTTTTTGTTTCCTTGGCAAACATCCTGAAGCCGGGAAGAAACCGAACACAGACATGAAGAGCTTTAGAAATCTGGTTTTGGTTCACCTTCTGCATCTGAGACTGGTTTCATTTAGGACCCGCACATCCAGAGCAGTCTAAATAAAGCCCTCACCCCTCCCGGAACCGTGGAGGCCCTGAGCGCGGCCCAACAGCCAGCAAGCTCGTCTTCTTCATCCTGAAAAATCTTAATAATCCAAACAATATGTGAAGTATTAAGCTAGAACACTTTTATGAAATTCCATATCCAATTCAAAAGCTGGATGGGGTTTGTTTCCTGGTTTGTGTTCACAGATACTCCATTCGTCAAGACAGCTAATAGCTGGGCTTTGCGGACTTAAAGAGTGAGCAATTGGTTCTTGTCAGGACCCAGGGTAGGGTGTTGGGCAGCCGGGCCTGCTAGGTTTCAAATCCTAGCTGTGCTACTGACTTAGCCTCTTCTCCCCAAATTCCCCATCTGTAAGCAGAGATAAAGTTAGCTATTTCACAGGGTTGTTAAGAAATTAATACAAAAAGAAATTAATTAATATATGTAAAATGTCCAGAACAATTCCTGAAACATGGGAAGAGCTCGATAAATGTCAGATTCTATTACTATGGTTGGGGGAACCTGTTCTCCATCCCGCATGGGAAGAAAGGATATGACTCCAGTCTGCTAGGGCAGCCTTCTAAGTTTCTATCAATGAGGAGAGAGTGGAGAACAGAGAGAAGAAGGGGAAAAGCGAGTAACACACAGCCAGGTGGAAAATGCCCCATGAGCTCATTGCAAAGGTGCGGCTCAATGGCTTTGTTATTCAGAGTAAATTCTGGAAGAATGTCAGTATGATGATTAGCAGGAATCATCTGGAAATGCAGTCATTTTCTCTTTTATACTCTGAAGAATTAAATTACAGTTGATGAGACAATTTTATCTCAAAAGAAGAAAATAACTGGCAGACTACACTCGAAGAGGGTTTCCTGGCTTCTTGGAAAAGAACTATCCATCCAAACCAAGTAATTCCTCACTGGTCTTAAACATAATGGGACCACAATGACTACGAAGAGTTTCAGATGTCAAAAATAACCAAATATTGACTCAAAGATACAAGATCACATAAAATACATGCCTTATTTCTTTTCATCTAAAGCTATTAAAGATACATAAGTTCTAGAAAAGAGCCAAATGTTAAATTGCAAAATATGTGTTTTTTTCATACATGTTGATTCCAGAATGACACTAACATTGAGTGATATAAACTATTCATCTCTATATTCTGACTTAATAATAATGATCTTTCACTTCCTGATGACCTCAAAATATTTTATAGACATTATCTCATTAAGAAGGTATTAATGGGAGATGCTTGCCCAAACATTATGAAAAAGTGATGGGAGATATGGGAAGGAAGACCTGAAGTTCAATGAATATAATGATAATAATCTCAAATATAATAATAATATAATATTATGTAATAATACATAATGTGATAATAATAACTCATCATATCATC
The DNA here is from genome assembly GCF_023065955.2 of Ursus arctos. NCBI lineage: Eukaryota > Metazoa > Chordata > Mammalia > Carnivora > Ursidae > Ursus > Ursus arctos. Next base: position 14,385,250 of record NW_026622941.1, read on the forward strand.
TTTAATAGTTTAGAAACTGTCTTTTCAGTCAGGATATCATTTAAATTTTAACATAAACCATGAGACTGGCAAGAGAACATAATAGTCTGTGATCAAGTAGACTCATCAACTCCGCCGAGAATTTTAAAAAGTAAATGCTAAATAAAAATAATTTTGTTTACAAATTTAAATGTGCAATGGTAAACTCATTCTACACCGTTTTTGCAACTCAAAAATTTGCATCATCTTCCTGAAACATATACTAATAAATACAAGTCTTTCTTTCTGACAGCCAAAAAATGTAGGCATCTATCTCAATTTTAGTGAAAGAAAACCAATGAAGGCATAAAATATCATATTCAATCCAAACTTCTAGTTCAGGTGTACCATTTCTTTCCTTTTTTTTTTTTTTTAAAGATTTTATTTATTTATTTGACACAGAGAGAGGGAACACAAGCAAGGGGAGTGGGAAAGGAAGAAGCAGGCTTCCCGCTGAGCAGGGAGCCCGATGCGGGGCTCAATCCCAGAATGCTGGGATCATGACCTGAGCCGAAGGCAGAAGCTTAATCACTGTGCCACCCAGGCGCCCCAGGTGTACCATTTCTAACTCAGAAAGAATATTTTCCTTGATGTTATGTAAAGTTTTATGCACAGCATATTTATTTTCTCATCTGTCATTCTGGGATGTCAAAAAATTAGAAAGCTATTAGGATGTTTTCTTTTCTTCAAATAACTGGCCTTTGTGTATTATTTTAGAAAAATCATTTTATTATCGTTTATCCTAAAGCCATAAAAAGCACAGCTCTTACACAAGCCCTTGAATAGTGTGGAGAGCAAAGGCTCATCCGGATTAACCCTAAACTCACACATTTCCGGGTGAGCCCACTGCAAACCCAGCTGGGAATAATGCCCAGTTTTATCAGGACTCTGTATGTCTTCAGCTTCTCTGAAGAGTATAACGAGGAGCCTGTAAGCTCACACTTAATATCTCTGCTTTCCTATCAAGTTTTTGTAGGAAGCCAAGTAACTTTTCTAAAAGTAAAACGTGTGATGTGAATTTATGGAAACGCACTTTATCCTGCTATCCCCCTCCAGCTCCTGCAACCAAGACACACATGTCAAGTCCAATGACACTCATGAGTCCGAACATGACGGCGAGCACAAATTGGAGAAAGGAAAACATGGCTGAATCACGTAACACGTTTTAGTCCATTTCTCATCCATACCAGTAGTCTCCAAAGGGAGGCCAGAAGCACACATTCAAACTTCTGTTTCTATTCATGTTAATCTCATCTTTTAAAAATGTCTATATTTTATGGATTTTATAATGCGAATAACACTTGAGTGTGGGAGTGATACGTAGTTAATCCAAAGGGGCCTAATCCAAGCAAAGGGGAAAAATGCTCCTTTGTATGTAGGAGTAGTTTTGCAGGAAACAGGTCTTATTTATTCTCAAATATATGTCATTTGCTCTTCCTAAACTTATGGCTTGATTCTTTTAAAAAAAAAGAAACATAAGGACACCTGGGTGGTTCAGTCCATTGAGCTTCTGCCTTTGGCTCAGGTCATGATCTTGGGATCCTGGGATTGAGCCCCGCTTTGAGCTCCACGCTCAGTGGGGAGTCTGCTTGTCCCTCTGCCCCTCCCCATCGCTCATGCTTTCTCTCCCTCTCTCAGATAGATAAATAAATAAATAAATAAATAAATAAATAAATAAAATCTTGAAAAAAAAAAGAATATAAACTATAATTTTTTTTTCTAGTGAAGATACATTAAACCAGAATGTTTGAAATTTTTTAGTCCAGCAAACCTTCTTCCCCATACCAGTTATGTGATCATTCAGGCCCAATTTATCAGGAATTCACAGAGACCCAGATCATTATTACAAGCTGTAAACGTGGGAACAGAGTGTGTTTGAACTGATGAATTTAATAGCATCCAATGACAGCGAATCATAATGACAGATGGCATGTCATAAAAGCGGTCTGAGAAAAACTGTGAAAAATGCATATCACCAAGTCCATATGGGGGCGACTACGTGATTTTCCTGTAATTCTTACTTCTTGAAAGGGCCAACCCTTGGGAGTTCTTTCAGAATATGAACTGAGGTGCTTATAAAATCTCTCTTAGATGGCATGGTATGAAGGACCACAAGAAAGAGTGGGGGTAGGCATAAGGAAGGACCTTCTGTTTTACATGTAATTTTATTTTCCCTTCACCTTATATAACATGCTGACGGAAAGTGACAGAGAAGCAGCTCCAGTAATTTGTCAAACACAGACTAAGCGCTGCACAGAAAACCTTTACGTGAGTCCCCACCATTTACTTCATTCCTACGCAGACAAGCTCGCAGGCAAGCATATGCCCACAATTTTTTTTTTCCTGAGGGTTATGTTTACATAATATTCATTCCCCCAAAACATTTAGCTCTTAGATTGATTGCCACAATTGCCAGAATACACATTCATTGAACTTAAATTCTGCTATGCTTCAACAACTAGAATACAGAACACAAAATAGTTTTTTTGCTCCTGAGATATAGTCTATATTCCTAAAGCTATCCCTTAACAACCCAAATCTCAAACACATTCCCTGAAAAGGAACAGCATGGGTGGGGATGAAATTCTGTGACCTAAAGCTTGATATTCTAGAACCTTCATTATTTCTCCATGTTGAAAAAATGTGCCTCTTTTATCTCTTTTTCATAGGGAGTGGAAAAAGTCAAAGGTTATTAGGATACTCCTATTTTTCTGATTATTTTCCCTCTATCTAATCTGGTCCTGGAGGATTCTGTTGGAGCCTGACTGCTCTAGCAGTTCATACCTGCTAGAGAAAAGAAGTTATAAAGTACTGTTTCCAGATTCGTTGCTAAAATTCAAGAAGTTAAGGGCACCTGGGTGGCTCAGCCAGTGAAGTGTCTGCCTTTGGCTCAAGTCATGATCCCAGAGTCGTGGGATCAAGTCCCACATCGGGCTCCCTGATCAGTGGAGAGTCTGCTTCTCTGCCCCTCCCCTGGCTCGTACTCTCTCTTTCTCTCTCAAATAAATAAATAAAATCTTTTAAAAAAATTCAAAAAGTTAAGTTAAACGAAGAGACCTTGAATCTCAGTGACCTGATCCTGGGTTTATTTTATTTTATTTATTATTTATTTATTTATTTATTTATTTATTTATTTATTTATTTGACACAGAGAGAGAGACAGAGAGAGCACAGCAGGGGGAGCAGCGGGGGAAGAGGGAGAAGCAGACTCTCTGCTCAGCAGGGAGCCTGACATGGGGCTAGATCCCAGGGCTCTGGGATCTTGACCTGAGCCGAAGGCAGACTCTTAACTGACTGAGCCACCCAACCGCCCCCCCACCTTTTTAAAATTTTATTCTGATCCTGGGTTTAAAGGCCACAGACATACTAAAATAATCTCTGATGATCACTGTTTTTAATGGAAGCCAAGATTTACTGAACAATTACAGGAACTTTCAAACACATGTGTAACTTTATATTTCAACTCATATAGGAGATATTAGTTGTTCCCATTTTACTGGAAATAAAACTGAGTCTCAAAATTGAAGCAACCAGTCTGAAGCCCAGAGCTACACAAGGGCAGAGCACATAGTCCCAGTGTTCTTTCTTTTACTCTACACTATGACGTCTTTACCAGTTGATTCTAATACAGTAACAACTTCAGTAAAACGCCTGCTTAGAATATGGTGGTGAACAACCAGGAGGGTCACAGCAATGAGTCACAATTTTGTGTAAACCCCTGCCCTCACACCTCTTCTTGAGTGTGGAAACCATGACTCATTTCTAACTGAGAGAATACAGCAAAGATGATGGGATGTCATTCCCATAATTCTGTTATGTTACCTAGACTGGATTGAGAGAGATTGACTTGCTAGCTTTGAAGAAGTAAGCTGTCATGTTGTGAGGAGGTCATGTGGCAAGGAACTGTGGGCACTTGCAGAGCCGAGGGAGGTCACTGGCTGACAGCCAGCAAGAAAATGAATTCTGTCAAAATCTTAAATGAGTTTGGAAGCAGATTTTTCCATGGTCAAAGCTCCAGATGAGAATGCCCCTGGCTGACACCATCATTGAGACCCTTAGTGGAGAACGCACCTACAATCAGTGTGGCCTCCTGGACCATGAAGACTGAGATAATAAATGAGTGCTGTGTTAAGTCACTAAATTTGTGGTAATTTGTTATGCAGAAGTAGAAAACTAATACAGATTCATCTATCTTTACAACTTCTGGGTTTTTTAAAAAGATTTATTTTTAGAGAGATAGAGAAGAGAGAGAGAGCACAAGAGGGAGAATCCCAAGCAGACTCCGTGCCCAGCATGGAGCCCGACGCGGGGCTCGATCCCATGACCCTAGATCACGACCTGACTTGAAACCAACAGCTGGAGGCTCAACGGACTGTGCCACCGAGGCGCCCCTACAATATATCGGTTTTAAGCACACAAGGTACAAGCTACTACATTAAACATCTATGCAGATTAAAGAGCGAAACTGCGTTTTCTATGGGAATGCACCTCTGAGCACAGTGAAGGCAATCTGCTTAATGATATTCATTTGTGCCAATCTATAAGGAACAGCCTTTCCACCCCCTCGAGGAATGCTGATGAAGGATGAGCTTTTAACAGTTTCTCTCTATGGCATGCAAGTGTTCCAACAGCAACCAGCAACATACTGGCATTACACGTTTCAACAGGAAGCCAGAGGCTCTGAAATTTGATGGGAAGTCAGGGTTTCTTGACTTTCATGATGGTAAGGCGAGTCCGAGTTTAAAACAGTCCTCCTCCTCCTCTCCTCTTTTCCTTCCCCTTCAAATGTGCAATAAGCACTTTCTTTGCTTCCAGGGGTGAAAGAAATCTTGATCCTGCCAAATTCTCCCCTTTACCATTCGATGCTGTGCGATTCTACACTGACACCAGCAATTAAGCTCAGAGCGATAGTTCTGGGGACTGTCTAGCGGCTGTTATATGCTGAACAGCCACTGTCTATGTGCAGAATTTCCCGTTTGCCTGGGTAAGGGTGAGAGGACACCAGAATGGTCAACTGGCAGAAACAGAGGCACTATTACTCTATTTTGCTGCTTCTGCCACAATAGTTTTAGAGTTGTCTTATGGCTCTAAGAAAGTAATATATTAATTTGACAGCAAAGATGAGCATATAACAACAAAAAATAGAAATAACAAAGACTCATTCCCTGAAGCTACAAATTAGTTGCTCCTGTCTGTTTTGAAGACTTGTAGGGCTGACGAATTCTGTATGTAGAAAACACTGAAATTCACTCTCATTCTCAACTGCGATGAGGGAGTTGGGTCATGAGTGAAAGCTCAGTTATACAATCAGAGAACAGATTCTGAGCCGCCATTGCGAACGAGGAACTGACCTAATTTTTATGTGCTGGGCAATGGCTCTCAACTTTGGCTCCCCAATGAAATCCCTAGGGAAACTACAAAATGCTAATGCCCAGGGCTAGGATGTGGCCTAAGATTTCTTAAAAGCTCCCAGATAATTCCAATATGCACCCACAGGTTGAGAGTCAGTCAAATAAGGGAAGCTACATGGGTAGGGAAGCTCCTCAGAAGCCTGAAATTCCATTCAGTTTAATGAATTAAATTTTGAACCCTCAACACACAATCAAAACACTTTTCCTTGAGAGCTTAACGGCATTGGACGACCCCCTTTTCACCTTTCATGCTTCTTTGCTCTGCCTACCAGGTAATCTCCTTCTTTGCAGTTCTAATTCTCACTCTCCTCCTCTGCTTTCTGACTCGTGACAGGGTTCTAGGCAGCTCCAACCTTTTGTGTGTATGTGAAAAAGACATTAAAATAATTCATTTGTTTATTCATTCAAACAATATTTATAAACACCCACTCTGTTCCACGTATTGTTCTAGACACTGGCATACAAAGCAAAAGATTTCATTCCTGCCCTTTAAAACTGAGGATCGAATGGAAAGACAGATGGGGCTTCAAACCCTTAACGTCCCTTTCCCCTTGTCAAGGTGGGTACAGAGTGTAGGAGGACAGTCTGATCAGGTAAGGTGAAGAATGCTTTGCAGGTAGAAACCGAGCTGATCTTTGAAGGATAAATATTACTTTGCTGAGTGAACACAGGGGGCTAACTTCTTGTGGTGAGAATGAAAATCCTGTATAAAACTAGGGAGGTATGAAAGAGAATTGTGGATCCTACACCAGACACGGTGAGTTTGTGGGAGTAGAGGAAGCAGGAAAACAAAAGTGAGGTGTGGAAAAGGGTCATCAGGCTACACAACACCTGAACGGCGGATTCGGTTCTTGGCAAGAGCCGCACATTGTCTACGCGTCTTGTAAGTATTTTCTTACTTCAACTTCATGGCACACATAGGCACAAGAAACAAGTACTCTCCTGTGTGAATGAGAGAATTGAGGTCTAGAGAGGTCAAGAGTGTTCCAGGTTTTAGGCAGCAGTGGTCAGCTCTTATCCGGTCAGACTCCAGAAGCTAAACATCATCTGCTCCACTACACTGTCCCCTTTATTTAAAAAATATATATATTTATTTACTTGAGAGAAAAGAAAGAGAGAGCACCAGTGGGGGGAGGGGCAGAGGGAGAGGGCCAAGCAGACTCCCCACTGAGCAGGGAACCTGACCCCTTGGGGGGGGCTCAATCCCAGAACCCTGAGATCATGACTAGAGCAGAATGTAGATGCCTAATGCCTAACCGACTGAGCCACCCAGGTGCCCTGTGCTGACCCCTTTGAGAAGAAAGTGAGACCGCTAAGCAGGTGCCAAATTTATAACTGTAATCACGGCCTCCAATGGGAACTCTTTGCTATATTTCATCGTCTATTTCCTATTTGGAATTATTAAATTAATTCTCTCTCCCCATAATAATTCCCTCTCAACGTTGGTCTTGGGTGTGACCTACGCATCAAGATTTTTAAAAGCTCCCCCACATAATTTTTTTTAAAGATTTATTTTTATTTATTTTTGAGTGGGGGGTGCAGAGGAAGAGGGAGTAAGAGTCTTAAGCAGACTGCGCTGAGCGCAGAGACTGACTCGAGGCTCAATCCCACAACCCTGAGCAGAAACCAAGAGTCTGATGCTCAAACAACTGCACCACCCAGGCCCCCCACCCCCACATAATTCTGATATCTACCCAAAGGCTGAGAATGAATGGACAGGAGCTGCAAAGCATGGGTAAAGAAGCTCCTTAGGGAGCTTGCAATTTGGATCTGTGACCATCTGCTCTTAGAACCCCTGATTGTGCTAGATCTCCTTGGATGCCACTATTTTCTGCTAGGAGAAGACATTTCAACCAGTGCCAAGAACCTCTCAATCTATATGAAAGCAATGGCACCTGTTTTAAGCATTAATAGGGCATCAAGGGAAAATTTTGAGGTTAGACTCTCTGGAGAAATCCAATAATGATTTTTAAATACCTTCCTGTATTGTCAAGGTGTGGTCCTTGTGACCACAATTAAGAAATTAGTACCGTGATGATAATGCCAAAAAGTGAAATTCTCTATTTTTGTCCTGTTCAGCTTTTTTAGCAATCCATATCATCTGAATATTTGCTGGACCGAGTGCTCAAGCCAAAGATTAACCTTTGTGGAGAAAAACATTTCAAAGCAATACATGTTGGGGCATCTGGGTGGCTCAGTCGGTTAAACGTCTGCCTTCATCTTAGGTCATGATCCTGGGATCCTGGGATCAAGCCCCATGTCAGGCTCTTTGTTCACTGGGAATCTGCCCTCCCTCTCCTTCTACTGCTCCCCAGCTTCTGCTCTCTTTCTCTCTCTCTCTGTCAAATGAATAAATGAAATCTTCAAAAAAATAAAAAATAAAAGCAATGCACGTTTAATTCTAAAATTTAAAATCTTCTCAGTAAGAAGAGATTAGAAGGAAAATAAAAGAAATAGTTGATATCTAACTGATACATGAGAGAATCTGGCTTTGAGTCAGAGAGATGAAAGAGGAGAGAGGAGGAGAAAAGGAGAGGAGAAGGAAAAAGAGAAGAAGAAAGAGGAGGAAGCTGCTTAATTAAGAAAAAAGGAAGAGAGGGGCGCCTGGGTGACTCAGTCAGTTGAGTCTCCGACTCTTAGTTTCGGCTCAGGTCATGATCTCGGGGTCCTGAGATCAAACCACCCCACCCCAGCCTCGAGCTCTGCACTGAGCATGGAGCCTGCTTGAGATTCTCTTCCTCTCCCTCTCCCTCTCCCCCTCCTTCTGCACCCTCACACACATGAACTCTCTGTCTAAAATAAAAATTTTTTTAAAAAGGAGAAGAAATTAAAAAAAAAAAAAGGAAACACTTGGAGACTACTTCTTCACAGCCATATGAGATAAGTGACAAAGAACAGGCCCTGCTATTAATGAAAATAAGCTGCCAAAGTCCAGGGCCATGCAGAAAATAACAAAGCATTTAATTATACAGTGACAGTTGCAGCGCTGGGGATTTCCCGGAGATTAATGGAGCAGCTGGGAAGAGTCGATGGCCCTGGGGACAGCCGAAATGATCCCAGTGAATGAATAATACCCAGAAAAAGCCTCTTGTTAACTTCGCTATTAAGCAGAAAATGGAGGAGGACCTGGGTGCTTGGTTTGTTTTCTCCTTTTTCTTCCTATTAAAAAAAAAAAAATTAACATAGGGGATAGTTTGGTTTCAATTAAGATTCCTACAGAGATAATTAGACTGTCTTGTTTATCTCTCACTCTTCAAGTCTCTTAACCATGGATAAAACTTCTCCACTACCCCAGGCTAAACTGGGAGTTAGGATCAAGATAATTCTTGAAAAGGCGGGAAGGGCGGAAGAATTGATGTTACAGAAATTGAGCTTTTGAGAGGTGGCAGAACAGGCATTCGGGTCAAGAAGTAGGATTAAGGCTGCAATGAACCCCAAGTAAAAGACACGATTCTGTTTGAAGAACAAGGCTTACAGTGTATGGAGAGTAAATACAATATTCAGAACAACCAAATGCTAATTATTAATATATTAATACAACATTTAAATTTGATTTGACTGGCAGCCAGAAAGTTCCTTAGGTCTCGGGTCTTAGCACCATTACTAGTTGGCTCATATGTCAATGACCAGCCAGACCACTGCTAGCTCTTAAGTGTGACAATGTCAGGTACAAATGTGAATTAAAGCCAACTATATTTACTGCTGCTTCTTGGTCATTTGGCTATTTTTAATAGCAAAACTAAATGCTCTGAGACCTTTTCTTTTTAATTTTCCTAGGACTACAATGAAGTAAGCCTTTATTATTCTTTTATAGGATTACATTTCGCTTTCCTTTGCATTATCGGGAAATAAACAGATACTGAAGACACAGGGACCTAGAAAATTTCTTCCCACCAGAGTAAATAAGAACAGAGGAGGCCAAGATGGATCATAAAGTTCCAGGGCTAGAATGGGTTCTTAAACAAGCAGTAGTCTTAATTTAAGGATGAGGAATAGATATCCAGAGAGATGGATTACTTGCTTGCCCAAGGTCACAAGGCTACTCAGTGGCAAAGTCAAGACCATAACTTCTGTCCCCTACCTCCACCCAATCCAAAGTTCATGTACTTCCACCAACCAGTATTTTCTCTTTCTCACATGGCCAGCTTTAATGTCTCCTTGGTGAAGAGATGTTTATCTGTCATTCTCTAATAGAACAGTCTTTCATCAAAGGACAGGAAAGCACACTCTGCTCAAAGATCCAAGCTCGGGTAAGCACTGTCAGGTAGAAAAGGTCACAACGTTTCTACAGCTATAATAAGGAAGTTACACAAACACATGTACAAAGATTTCTAATCTGTTGACATTCTTCTTTGATCATCATGCATGAAGAAATGCCCAAAATGAGACAGTATAAAGGATATCAATGAAAAGGGAATGTTCTTTGGGATCCATTCTTACTCCAACACTAATTCCTACACTAATTTATCTTCTCTAAACTTTGGCTTTACCAAGTAACGGAGATATATTTTACATACTTAGTGTGAAGATAAAAATGAGATAATTGGGGGCGCCTGGGTGGCACAGCGGTTAAGCGTCTGCCTTCTGCTCAGGGCGTGATCCCGGCATTATGGGATCGAGCCCCACATCAGGCTCCTCCACTGTGAGCCTGCTTCTTCCTCTCCCATTCCCCCTGCTTGTGTTCCCTCTCTCGCTGGCTGTCTCTATCTCTGTTGAATAAATAAATAAAATCTTAAAAAAAAAAAGAGATAATTGTATGTAGCACATAATAGGTGCACATAATGTGTGTTTATACCAATATCATATTAAAATTATATTTAGCATGTAATGTAAACTCAATAGTAAGATTTTATTTGTTCTTCCTTCAAAGACCTTTTCCAGCCAAAATAATAATTATTAGAGAGAAATAAATGTTCTAGAGAAGGAGAACCTATGATCCCTTCCACAGTTTTCCATTCACCACTGGCAAGAATTAAGAGAACACCCCAGACCACCATGTCCGCTCAAGGTAAAGAGAGAGAGAGAGAGAGAGCTCTTGGTCTCTTGACATCTGTTTCCCCAATTGTCCCTCTTCCTGGTAAGTCAAATAGAGCTTTTGGTGTTGATGGAAATGTTCTCTATTTGCACTGTCCTACCCGAATTATTGAAATAGCCACCTAACTCTTTCCCTGTCCCACCTTTGTTTCATATCTCTCTGCCCTAAATACACACCCTATTGTATTATTAGCACAGAAATTAGAGTAGTACTGTTAAAATGTAAACCATATCATATCACTGCTCTGTTTAAAATATTCCAGTGGCTTTTCATTTCTTTGCAGTAAGAGTCAAAGTCGTTATTACACTGACCTATAAAAACCTGTATGGTTTCACTACCTTCAAGAATCTCTCCGACCTCTTTCCCTTCCTCCACTCTACTCCTCTCCTCTCCAACTAAATTGGCCTCCCTCCTCAAGGTCCTTGCCTACAAAGGATCTTTGCACTTACTGTTCCCTTTGCCCAGAATGCTCTTTATTCAGATAATCAACCACAAGACTCACTCCCTCACTTTCTTCAGATCTTTGCTTAAATGACATCTTCTCATTGAAATCTTCTCTGATCACTCTTTAAAACTGTAACCCTCAATACTCTGCTTCTAGTCCCATCTTTATTTTTTCCATCACAGCTATCGTCATTTGACATAATTTGCATTGTAAATATTTGTTTTCTTATTACATCTCTTCTCCCTTTAGAATGTAAATTCCATTGTTTTTAACTGTTTTGCTCACTGCTCTATTTCCAAAGCTTGGGCAGTGGCTAGCATAGAGCAGGTGGTAAATAAACATTGGTTGAATAAAAGGTTCTAAAGCTAAAATATTAGGAAGAAGGAGACTTAGAGAATTTGCATGGCCTGCACCAAAAGTGAGGGCTAAGAAGTGGAGAGCTTGGTGAATTCCATTGTCAAAATTTCATGGGAGAGGCAGAAAGCCATAGCCATCTAGTTATCACCAATTTCAGTAAGAATACTAACCAGGAAGCTCGATATTAAGAAATTTCTATAATTTCTTAGACTGTGTGCATCCTCAAATATATTATTTTCATAACAATCTATCCATTTCTTAGTATTAACTTAAAATGTTAATTTTCTTAGCAATAGTAAGACAGGGAAGAGTTGAGGGTACACTATATAGAGTCCAGATTAGGGATGAGAACTATAAGAGTTAAAGTAGGTGATGATATCTTAAAAAAAAAACCCAAACACCCCTTCGGTCCATAGTGCCTGCAGTAAGGGACATAGGAGAACATGGGAAACCAGCTGGGGTCTACAGTGGGTCCTCAGGGTTTAAACAGAGAGAAAAACTTTGGGATCCTCAAACATCTGAAAACTAATGTCATTGGTAATGGGGTGTGTACACATCATCGTTCTAGAGAGATCCAAAGGTGGAAAGGTGTTGCTTAGTTTGTCAATTAACCCACTTACAATATTAGAACCAAAGAAAGTTTTTGATAGTTGGAACATCTGGCATAAATACCTGAAAACATAAGGATAGGTAAAAACAAGAAGAAAGACTCTTGGTTTGAGATTCTAATAATGGACAGAGCTAAAGATAGAAAATACAAAACAGAGGACAAAGGCATCCGGAGCAAGTAGATTCCATTTCTGTGATTGCATAACACATTGCCATAAGTTTAGAAGCTCAAAACACCTTTTATTATTTCATAGTTTCTTGGGTCAGGAGTCTTGCCAGACTGCAGTGTCAGTTGGGACTGTGGTTTCATCAGAGGCTTGACTTGGGCAAGATCCACTTCCAAGCCTCTTCAGGTAGCTGGTAGAATTCAATTCATGGCACTTGTAGGACTGACGCTCTTTTTTGGGGGGCAGGAGGCTGTCAGCCAGGGGCCACTGTCAGCTCCTAGAGGTTACCCATCATTCTTTGCCATGCAGCCCCCTCACAACATGGTGTCTTCATCCTTCAGAACCAGCACAGGGGTTCTCTCACTTCAGTCCACTGAGATGGAGTCCTGCGCAATGTAACTTAATCATAGAAGTGACATCCCACTCTTGCCATTTTCTGTGGGTTAGCAACAAGTTATAGTTTCTGCCCAAACTCCAGGAAAGGGGACATGACTCATTAGAGGTGCTCTCCAGGTGTGTGTGTCACACCCACACAAGCATCATCATAGATCTTCAGACGATTATGTTTGAATCACAGGTGGCCACTGCCATACACGGTAGCGCGGATCTATGTGTAGAGTAAGAAATGACGGACAGATTCTAGACGGGGAACTGAACATTCTAAATGGGAGGTGCTCCCTCTCCCTCGCCACCATCACACAAAGAAGCGTTAACTTCTGTTCATCATACCTCCCTGAAATCTCTCAAATCTGTCCACTTTCTCTACAAAGCTCACCACAGGTCAAGGTTATTGCCATCCCTTGCTGGGACTGCTGGAATGGCTTCCTAATTGGTCTTCCTGCACCGCGGTCTCTGCCCCATCCCTCTATAATCTATTCTTCACACGGAAGCCGGAGTGATTTTTCTAAAATATAAATACGGTAACATCAGTCCCCGAATAAAGCTCTTTATTGGCTGCCCCTCTCATTTTCGTTACAAACTTCTTAATATAATCTAGTTTCAGCTTACCCTTTTTAGCTCCCCTTGAACTCCATGATCCATTCAAGTTAACTCTGTTTGGGTTTTGTTTTTTTTTTTGCAAAAGGTCCATCTTTTTTCTTGCCTCTACTCTTGCTCTGCTATTTCCTCTGCCTGAAACATATCCCTATGCCCCTCCTGCCTCCTCTCTCCCCAGACAATCCAGACTTGCTAATTGGTATTCATCTTTAGCTCTGTGATCTCGGGTCCCCCAAACCTACGTCAAGTGCTGCGTCTGTGTGTCCCCACAGAAACACGTACTTCCCTTTCCCTGGCACTTGCTGCTGTATCAGGATGTACCTGGTTTATTAGCCGCTAAATCCCTAGGACGAACAGTGATTTGACCTAGAGGCTGAGTAGCTGCTGAATGAACAAATGACATGTTTTATAATAAGCAGCTATCTTGCCACTGTTCCAAATCCCTTACATTTATTTCCTAGCGTTGAAAAGTATAAAGAAATAACTAAACATCACGTACGCAAGGACTTTTTATGTTGAAATAATTTTAGACTTAGAAGAGTTGTAAAAATAGTACAGAGAGTTCCCTATTCCTTTCACCCACATTCATGTAATGTTAATATCTTACATAACCATAGCACAATGGTCAAAACTAAGAAATTAACATTGGTACAATACAATTAACTAAACCACAGATTTTATTTGGGTTTTGTTAGTCTTTTCAATAATGTCCCATTATTTTCCCCTTCCAGGGTACCATTCAGGATCCCCTACTGGAGATAGGATTGTCACGTCTCCTTAGTCTCTCCAATCTGTGACAGTTCCTCTGTTTTTCTTGTTTTTCTTGACCTTGACACTTTTTAAACAGCACTGGCCAGCTCTTTTGTAGAATGTCCTTCAATGTGGGCTTCTCTGATGCTGATCCATGATCAGATATGAGGTTATTGGAGTTATTGGAAAGGATGGCCCTGAGATGAGGTGCCCTTCTCAGGGCATCAGATTGCTATGGCATTATGCCTTCCTCCCAGTGACGCTAATTTAGGACTTGATGAAGGTGGTATCTTCCAGGTTTCTTCATTGTACAGTTACTATTATTCCCTTTAGAATCTTTTTAAATATGTATTTACTTATTTGAGAGAAAGAGAGAGAGAGCAAGCATGAGCAGGGGGAAGAGCAATGGGAGAGAAACTCAAGGGACTCTGTGCTGAGTGCAGGTGCCACTGTGGGGCTCGATCCCACGACCCCTGTGTCATGACCTGAGCTGAAATCAAGAGCCAGATGCACAACCAACCAAGCCACCCAGGTGCCCCTATTCCCTTTATAATTAATAAATGTTTATTTTAAGGGTGAAACATTCAGATTATGCAAATATCTTGTTTCTGTTTAAACTTTTACCCACTAAACCCATCCATGGTTGCCTGCAGCAATTCCTACCATGGTGTTCAAGTGTTCTATTTCCTTTGTTCATTCTTTATTAATTGGAATTGCTTTATAAGGAAGGCTTGTCATTTCTTCCTCTTTTATTTCGTTAGTCATTTGTTTCTATCAATATGGACTCAAGGATATCCATGTTTTCCCCTTGGATTATAAGCAATACTATTATTGGATTTATGCTCATATTTATTTTGCTCCAATGGTTCCACCTCTCACCACTGGGAGCCCTTTCAGGTTGGTAGACATGCCTCCATGCTCTCCTATTTTTCAGTACTTCTTTACTGTCTGACAACACAAGTTATCCCATGCTCATCTTTCATTTGCCTGCCCCAGCCCTGGAACCAACCACTTCTCCAGAGAATCCTGGTTCTTTTTATTCGAGAATTATACCTGCCTCTCTGAACTCTCTACCCATTCCATACTCCCCACACTGGATCCTCTCTTCTGTTTCCCCTTACTATGGCCATTTTAGAAACCTGTAAGGGCCCATGACATAATAACAGACATACGGCAATACAATATAGGAGAAAGTGTGAATTTAGAGCTGGAAGACATTTCTGATAATCTGGCATTTTAACTGTGAGTCTGGTTTGCATAGAAAAGATATTGTAAATCAGAGAAATTAAAAATATCACTGCAAAGGAGAGAAAGCTGCCTAAGAACACTTGGCTATTATTTTCCCTGCATGCATTCTCATGTTCCTAAATTTCAATGGGAGGCAAAGGATTCAGGTTATTATTATACTATAAAAAGGAGTGAATCAGTGAAAAGCGCCTGGCTCCTTTTTAGTCTCTACTTTCCCACCCCTCCCCCAAAAGGATTTGAATTTGAGATTTCACTTTACCAGCGCGGGGGTGGGGGGGTGGAGGGGTAGGGGGGGTAAGTACCTTTACAGGAACAATCAAAACAATGACTCACAAACTCTGCGCAAGGATTTAAGATTATTTCCCTGTTTGGAGAACTTTGGGGGGATTCTGCGAAATAATTCGCTGTAGGGTAAAAAAGAGTGCCCAGCTGCAGAGCGTCTATGCTTGCATGACACACATTCACGGGATCCAGGCTGGACTCTAAGTAACAAACACTCACTTCCTTCAACAGCACATTCCAGGCCTGCTGTTAAGCGAGTGAAGGCAAAAGACATTTAAGTATGATCCTAAAGGATCATTTAGAAGTCACTGGAAACTGATCTCTGGAAGCACACTTTCTCTACTCTCTCATATAGGGTCTGCTGCTCCCCAGGTCTCAAAATATACAGGTTCTCCCCTCAGAACCTATGCTTTTGAAAATAGCTTTTATTAGGCTGAATGTTTTTAATTAAGGGGGAAAAAAGAAGAAGCCCAATCTCTTGAGAAAGGTTGGTGTTCAGTAAAATCTGTACTAGGAATGCTTCGCTCTTTTACTAGCATTCCATTATCTCAGATTCACGCACTATATATACAGTCTTGGTGTTGTTTAAAAGCCTGGAGCCCATCTCTTCCAGGAACGCTTAACATGAGGTCCAGTTTACGGCTGCCAAGAAAGGAGTTCTATTTGGCTTTACTGGTTAAAAGCAATTCGGTTGACCACAGCAGGACCTCTCGCTGTGTCCATACCTCACCCTCTGGTTGCTGCACGATACCGTGTTGATGGTCTGACCATCGAGAACTTGATGAAATCCATAAAGAAAATCTTACTGGTTCTCCAGGTACAATTTCCACAGCCCTCTCAATATCCACCCACCATCTCAGCAAGACCATTTCCAGGTTGTCGGATGGCGTGGCGTAACTTACGTCAAGGCTTCAGCCCTTCGACATGCATCAGAAATTGAGAGTGCTTTCGTTTTGTTTCTTAAGCATCTTCATATATTGTCTTCCAATATTCAAAGGTTTAATGTACTCCCCAGAAAGTCACAGTGTATCAAATTAATGCTTGCCAAGTGACTTGGGCAAAGCCCTCCTGAATATCATTATAGTCATGGTTAATGAACCAGTAACTGCTGACATGGAAAGATTCTAATTGGCCACCCAGAGATGGTGGCAGAACTGCAGATTCCCACACTGCCTTCAAGACGTTGCCTCTGCGTAAGGGCCAGTATGGCTGAGAATTAGTCTCACGGGGGAGAGGTGGAATGAGGTACAAACTCTGTGAGACCACCTCACCTCTCCTTCCCACCTTACGTACAAGGGGCACTGCCCCAGACGCCAAGGGTGCCTAATTAGGAAATCTGGATCATCAGAGACAGGTCATTATTAATCTCTCAGTCTTTTCTGCCCACTCTTTTTCTTCATGCTAAGTAGGTGGCCTTCACTCCGCTCTGGGGATGATCGTGTCTCCTGGCTCTGAAACCACTAATGGAAAATCACCACTTACTTTCTTAACGCACAGTAAGTTTGGCTGTTTGTTTGTTTTAACCTGTTGGCTGAGTTAATTACCCAAATCCATCAGCATTTATTTGTCTCAAATTGAACTGAGGTCAACAGAAAATCAGTTCAGGAAGGTGGGAGGAAATCAGTGTTGGCTGCCGCATGGCCCCAAACTGAGGCAAGCAGGTACCTAGAAGTTTCATCAGAGATGATAAATATGCTATTAACATGCATCCTCCTCCCCAGAGACTTGCCGCTTTGCTTACCACCCTGGGTTCCTGTCGCCAAATCATACTTAAATTGGATTTATGAACAACCTAAGGTGGAGAGCCACTCAGTCAGATGGTTTGGTGTTTTCCGTATCTTGAGATACTTCAAATAGAGCTGGAGGGACAAGCATGTGGAAGGGACATAGCTGTCTACGCAGGATGCTCAATGGGCTGCCTGCACGCTTCACCCAAAGCAACACTCTCCAAGCTGTGGGATCTTTGACTACCTGAGGAACAGGAGCCAATGACTTCTCTCCTCCTTTTAAGACATTTAAAATCTGGGAAACTGGCTATTCCTCCACTCAGAGGACTGAGCCCTCTGCAGTCAACAACTTGTTAAACAGGATGCATCCTAAGTCGAGTAAGAAGCAGCACAGGCGTAGAGATACGTGGGATGGGCACACCATCCATCCC
The DNA here is from genome assembly GCF_023065955.2 of Ursus arctos. Classification (NCBI taxonomy): domain Eukaryota; kingdom Metazoa; phylum Chordata; class Mammalia; order Carnivora; family Ursidae; genus Ursus; species Ursus arctos. The sequence continues at coordinate 14,402,726 of NW_026622941.1, forward strand.
AGGGAAATGGTGTAGATGCAGAGCTTTTGTTGATTTACGGAAAAAAGAAAAACATTCTGTTCTACCCAGGCACAGCGTTTCTGCCTGAAGCGGGGACCCTGGCTTCCTGGATGAAGGTAATTAACATGATAGCTTGCTACAGAGGCTGGCGGAGAGACGTGCTAGAAACTGACACCTTGTCTTAATTGTTCTTTTCCCCTGAGGAAGTTTTTCTCAAACAGATGCAAGCCCAAGCTGGGGCTTCCTAGGAAGGACTGCGCTCGAGTTTTAAACCCTGGTGTAAAGGTCAACCAGGTCTCCTCTCCTTACAAGACTGTGGACCTCGCCCCCAAAATATGCCGAGTCAACTCGAGGAAACACATGAGTGGAGAGAAAGCTTTTGGTGATTGGTGACTATTTCGTTTACACGGAAAACACAACTCATGCCCCCTCTCTGGGCTGAGAAAACCTTTTTAAAGACCTGCAGAAGTGTTGATTCCCCAACTGCCGTCAGTAGTTCATTCAAAGAAAGGGCCTTTCTACATCGTTGTACTAGAGGGGAAAGGGTATGCTTCAGCATTCGTGGCACACTTTATATCTTATAAATGCTGTGTAATCCTTCTTAATTGCTGCCAGTGAAACAGCCTAGTCCCAGGTGAGAACGAGAAGAGAAGTGAAAGCAAGGCCAGGAACAAGGGAGAACGTTTCTGATCATCAAATAAGATCAAGGGCTTCAATCTCGTGTAGAATAACCATTGCTAACATTGAGCATGTATTAGTTGCTAGGAACCGTTCCACGTACGCTCGTCGATTATTCCACGTAATACTCACAAAGACAACAGAGGCAGTCTTTTATTCTGCAATTATTTATGGAACACCTACGGTGTGTCCAACACAAGTCTGGGCGCTGGGGCTGCTGCCCTCGTCGCAACACACAAAAATGCCTGCTCTCTGTAGCTTATGTTCCAGGGCAGCCAGGAAGTGGTGCAGCCAGGATTTGAATCCAAGGAGTCTGGCTACTGAGCTGTAAAGTTATTATAGTTATTAGCAAGGTATCATAAAATGCAGCCTCTTTTGGAGGCCAAGGAGAATCTCATCAATCACCAAGAGTTAAATGTAAAACAATTGGGAGATATTTGCGTTCTCTGGCTGATACTATTGGATTGCTGAAATTGAACTATGCTTGACTAGAACAGTCTGAGCAGGGCTAGAACTGCAGAGAGCTAGCATGTGCAGTCAGTGCTCCCGGGAATCCAGTCCTGGCTCTGCCATTTACATCTATGCTTTTGGGCAAGGTGTGAAACCTCTCAGAGCCTCCGTTTACTCATCAGTAAGACAGAGATCATAACCAGACCTAAATCGCTGTGCTATGGCGAGCCATTAAATGAGATGTTATAAGTAAAGTACTTTGTCAAGTGCCTGGTGTTCGATGAAGTAAGCTATTTTTATTATTTACTGTTTATGGGCCCTCAAAGCGAGACAACAGAATGTTCTCATGAAGCTCACTTAAGTCATCTTAGGAATGTGAGCCCTGCACCTTATAAATTCCTGACTGTACGGACCGGGGCACACTGTCTTCAGCATGTGAGCGCAGGGGGGTGGGCGGTGCAGAGAGAAAAGACACGCTGCCCTGCACTACCCAGGGCACCATTTAGCCTGACTCAGAGGCTGAACAACCTTTATCAGGGAAACTGGTTTTTATCCCGTGCCGCCAGCTTTGCTTCCTTTAGGTGTCTGCCGTCAGAAAGCCTGGCTTATCTCGGGCCCGTAGATAAGAGATGCCTAAAGATTGTAAACTGCTCTGTCTACGAGGATATCACTTGGCCTGGGCCCCCGTATCCGATGCTTTGGTTCTCTTCAGTCCACAACCTCTGGCTCTATTTTCTTTGCTCTCCCTTTTCTCCCTTTCACTGTCTTCTCCTTGGTGAGGATGCGTCCATTGAGATATTCATATGGTTTGAACTACTATGGGTGTAGTCTCCTCTCCTACATGTACCGCTCTCAAAGGCACCCCTTCTTTACCAAAAGGGTAGCAGGACTCCAGTCCACGCAGGCCACGCCTCATTCGAATGATCACTCGTTGTAATGCCCTGAACTTGGAAACTGACTAGCTAGGATTCTTCAGGATTTTCGTCATCTCCACCCGTTTGGTCTCCCCCAAGTCTTACTTGGACTCCATTCCTGAGTTTTCACAGGCAATTTTGAACTTCAGGGTAAAGGGGAAAATGTAGACACAGACTCCGAGAACTTATTCTGGGTTGAACATATTGATTCTCAGCAGTCTCTCACTGTTTGTAGCTTCTAGAAGCCTGAATTTTCATGCTTAAGAATCCAAATGACCACACAGTTATTGTTCAACAACACGAATGTGCCGCGTTACACTTTCGTAGTGAGAAGCCTGACACTGTCATCAGGGCCTCTCTGGAGGCTGTGAGAGAAAATCCATTTCCCTGTCTTCTCTGGCTCCCAGAGTTCACCCACATTTTTTTAGCCAATGGTCCCCTTCCTCTGTCCTCAAATGCAACACCATTACATCTCTGTGACCATTCCTTCTTAGTCACATCTCCCTCCAGCCTTGGCCTCTGACCTCAGTCTGGGAAGGTTCTCCAATTTTTAGGAATCATGGGATTGGGCTGGGCTCACCTGGACAATCTAGAATAAGTTCTTCATGTCAAGGTTCATAACCTCAAGCATATCTGCAAAATCCCTTTTGCCATGTAAGATAATATACTGACAGGTTCTTGAGATCAGGGCATATGGACATCTTGGGGGGGTCATTGCTTTGTCTATCTCTGCTCTCTCGGCTCCCAAGGGGAGGTCCATATGCAAATATATTCACTGCATCCTACGGTCCTCAATATTCTCAATCCATTGTATCTATTCATGGTCCCAAAGCTCACATTAATCTCACCAGCTCCAAAGTCTCAAATCTCATTAACTACCTCATATAAACCAGCTTTGGGTGAGGCTCTGAGTGGCAACACATGGCAGTCTTTTTCCATCGCAAATGTTTTAAAATAACACAATTGTTAGTCTTCCTATAGTTAACACATTTTATCAAATGTTTCCATTTGGTGATGGCATTCGAAAAGACCATGAGTGGGTTGTTTTGTTTTGTTTTGTTTCTGTATGCCCTCATATGTCGACAGTGTTCCACTTGGGCCTTTTCATTCTGTCTGCAGCCCTCTATCCCAGAGTAGAGGTAGTCACATTTTTTTCTTATATTCCCATATTCTAGACTAGAGGAAAAAGCTACACATGAGACTAAATGGAGACTAAATCTTAAGCCCATTAGTATCTCAGAATTTTCCAGATGTTTCAAACCTAGGAAACACTACCATTTGTAGAGGGTGTAGGCTTGGAGTTTTGAAGTAATACTCTTAGTCAACACACACACATGCACACGCATCAAGTAACAGTGGAGATTTGAAAAGTATCTAATTTAATCAAATGGCTAGCCCAGTATCTTTAAAATTCAGTTTTGTTTCCATCTTTATTGATACATCTTTATAGAAAAATACACCAAGATTAAAATAAGCTTAATATTTCTTGGATTGCTCTCTTTATGTTTGCATTTGCTCCTTAATAAAACAAAACCCTTTCACAGTCATAAAATTACGGTAAATTTTGGGTCATTCAAACCACGTGTTAGAAATGAACTTATCAACAGTGTGAATTGTATTGGCACTCAATACATGGTGCATAGGACTTACAATAAACTTGACTGTGCAGCCAGACCAAGGAGTTGGGGAGACTCTGATGAATATTCTATATGGGGTCAAATAAGATAGAAGTGTTTACTTACTAACTATGGCAATGCAGTATTGCATAAATAAGAGATAATTTTTAAAAGTCTTGTTTCATAATGCCTTAAATAAAATGCATTTACCAAAGCTCATGTTTTCTCATGATGGCTGGTTTGAGAATTTCTTAATTTGTACTGAACAAAACCTTCTTTTTACTGAATCTGAAACAATGACCTGAAAAAACTATATGTGAAGTTTCCACTTTAACATCACAGCTGTTTATGCCAATTATTCATCCAAAATAGCACCATCGTAATGTAATTTTGAATAATCAATTATGGGATCAAAAATAATTGGCAACAATAAATGATAGTGGTCCCTTGCATTTATAAAGAAGCATCATAGACTTTAAGAATATTTATTGACCTAGAAGTCTCCAGCAATAATTAATCATGAATTATTCATACCAGATAAAGGATCTTGAGTTATCTGATGGGATCCAATCCTACCCAATCTGCCCTCACAAAATGTTTGAAGCCTTTTGGCATTTTGCCCTGTGTAGGAGCCTGATTCTTCCAGCTATTTGGTTCACAAGAACATCTTGTATTTCAGTGAAGAAAAACAACACTCTCCTATTGTGATAAATAATGGAGGAAATCTCTGCAATCCAATATTTTTAACACATAACATCATTTAAAAAATTTGACTTGACTATATATTTTCCTTAATGTTGACATGCTAGGACTTTCACGTCTTTAAAAAGCTTCTGAGTTTTGCTTTTGGGGCTCTTCCAGGTCAATTTATTAATGTATCCTCCCTTCCCACTGAGGATTTTTAACACACTTCACATTTTTCACATATTCAATGTTAGGCTCTTCTGTCCTTCTTTATAATTTCCATCTTCCTCCCTTAGCACCTCCTTCACATACTTCTGGGCCTCAAAAGCCAAATAAGAGGCTCTAGCATGAAATCATAGACAGGATTTGGAATAGAAATATTATTTTTAAGATGGAGTTGAATAAAAATGTAATATAAGGGCCATAAGATCTCTTAGTAATGGAATCACTGTCTTCTCTGTTCTAGTTCCTTGTTTTTCTCTAGTAATGGATCAAGTGAAGTAAAGTACTTTTCACAGATACTCATTAATCCAAATAAGTGTTCCTAAGTCATGAGGAAGAGAGACAAGGCAGGAGGGGAAGAAAACACTTGGTGGGTATTTCTAGTACTGTGCTTGACATTGGGTTAGAAAATTTCAGAGTTTGGTGGATGAAACGACAGAGAGTGAAGGCAAACTGCTCGGGTTTGAACTTAACTCTGCCAGAATCCAGTTGCTACCTGTATGGCCCTGTGCAAATTATTTACTCTTTGGGACCTCAAGCTCCTCGTCTGTAAAAGAGGGATAGTAATAGGGCTAAATTTATAGAGTACCTGTGATGATTAGTTGGGTTCACGTGTGTTGTGTCCTATAAGAGTGGTTGGCTTATAATCTATGCTATAAGCATTAGCTAGTTATTATGATTGCTGACTATTGCTAGATTTCATTTGGTCTGGGTGCACAACAGGCCCCATATAAGATGACTGTTACCATTTGCATTTTTCAGAAGAGGCAACTGGGCCTCCCCAAAGGTAAGTAAGTTGACCACACACACAGTGAGTAAATGATCTCTTGGGCTCCAAGCCTGTGCTCCTACACCGAAGGGAATGAAGACTGCTGAGCTAGGTCTGGAAACCTTTCAAAGGACCTTTCCTGGGACTGAATCAGCAAAACTCCCAAAGCTCTTCTCCTTTTCTGTTATTCAGTTCCTATCTCTTTCTTTTTTCACTTTGTTGTCCTTTTCCCCCTTCAAATTCCTAACATTAATGACATATGTGACTTGGTATGAGGGAAACATCATAATTTTGAAAGATAATAACAGAGAGGGAAGTCGTTCTGTTCCTCACCATAAAAATCCCACCAAACTTACAGGATTTTAGTGTCACTGCCTCCCTCAAGGTCTCTGCAAGTATTTTCCACTGATTTCTCTTCCTTTCCTCAATTCCTCTAGCATTTATGGCCTGAACTAAACTGCTAGGACATCTTACATATGATCTAAATTGCTAAATTGCACATACCTCAATGTATAAATTTCTGATAATAAACACATTATCAGATTTCACCTTTTGAAAACTCATGAAGAGCTCCATCCTCTCTCAAAGGCTCTCCTCTGTATTCCTCCCCATTTGTCTTTCCAAATGGGCTCTGAGGCTACATTGAGTCAAAAATCAATCACTCTAAGATCTGTAGTTAAGCAGTATCCACGTCATGCAACTGGCACTGTGTCCATGCTGATTTCCTGGTTTTGATAATGCATTGTGGTTATGTAAAATGTTATCACCGGGAAGAGCTAGGTGATGGGTACACAAGAACTCTCACTACTGTTTTGCAACTCTGACAATTTTTTAAAAAACATTTTAAGATAAAAAAAATTGTAAAAGTCAATCATCCTGCTGGGACACAAACTATTACTAGCTGATATCTAATTATAAGTCATACATATCCAACAGAACACTGAGGTCCCAAGAGACAAAGGCATTGATGTAGTTCTCTGGACTTCCCCCACAAATATTGACATTATTGATGGAAGGATGGAGAAAGTGGAAGAGTTGGGAACATAGGCGGAATCTCATAAGCATTTGTAAATTGATGAGTGGGAGACATAAGAAATCACGGGTTAAATTTTGAGACTCAAGGATTCAAATGCATGGTTGCTATGCTCCTGTTTTCACCTCTTTTGGAACACTGTAGAGAAATTAAATAAATATAAAATATCTGAATGGAAAAATGTCCTAGACATTGGAACAGATAACCATTACTCATACTACCATGCGTGGTTGAGTCTTCCTTTAAAACCTCTAACTCAACGTGTGTTGCCAAATGACTAGGAAGCTGGCTCGGTCGTTAGATTCAGTTGTAATTTATGGGGGTCATAATGCACAAAAAAGTCAAATCGTTTTCAGACAAATAAATAGGCACGATTTTTTATCTTTTTTTTTTTTTAATTTCTGGCTTCGCCTCTTAAATTACTGCCTAATGGCATAAAACAAAAGAGAAGTTTTAGAAAAACTTTTAAAAAACCAGGAAATGCATCACTGAGAAAACGATGTTATCTTTCTACCCCAAACAGTGGAAACTTATGAACTTCTGTCAATACCACAGTTCTACACACCACTGCGTAAGTTTTATAAATGGCACTGTCAAAGAGCAATTTGAGAAATCATTTTTCCAAATCACTGTTCTAAAAGAAAAACTACCTTACTCTAATTTGGTTCTGCATTTGCCTTAACTTGACGGGGGGTAGAGCTTGGTGTCAATGAAAAGTTCAGGGTTATGGGTTCAATTCCTATGTGGTCTGCTTAGCTTCTCTCAGTGGAAAGTTCAGTACCATGGTCTTAGGCTGTATGCTTAATTCCCAGACACTTAACACTACAGTGTAGCTCCACCGACCCCTACTATTGCCCAACATCTCATCTCAAAACCAAAGCTCAGCATATCAGAGTTATGAGGCATATGCTTTTTTTTTTAATAAAACTTACTGTACTATGGGAGTGAAAAATTCTAATTGTAAAGAACCTCAGAAAAACCTCACATTTGCTTTGCCCCATAGAGTATTTTTGGCTCACTTAATCCACTCCCCCTCGGATGTTGGCCTCATGAGGGCAGACAGCCCATCTGTTTTATTTACCACCGTATCACCAGGACTCATGGCGTGGCTGGCACTAGCTGTTTCTGACAGGCAGCTGGAGAAGAGCTCTATGCGGTCTCAAGGCTGAAAACACCTATTTCAAATGGAGATGAAGTACTCAGCAAACTCAACACAATGGCTCCCCAAATGGGGTTCCCACACTAGCAGCAGCAGCAGCATCTGGGAACTTGTGAGAAATATGAATTCTCTGACTCTGCTACAGACCTACTGAGCCGGAGCCTCTGGGGATGGGGTCCCGATACCTGTATTTGAACAAGCCCTCCATGTGATTCTGAGTGCCAGCTACTGGGATCACCCAATGAAGAAAATCTCTTCCCAAGCTCAGCTGGGATTTGCAGCGGCAGGTCCAAATCACATAAATCCAGCCATTTTAGTACAGACGTGTACATACAAATCCCGGATGAGTGTCTGAAAAGCAACTTTCTTTTTTTAAGATTTATTTATTTATTTAAGAGAGAGAGCACACACTCACGTTCCAGGTAGGCAAAGGGAGAGGGAGAGCAAGAGGATCTCAAGCAGACGCCCCACTAAGTGTGGAGCCCATGTAGGCCTCAATGTCAAGACCCTGAGATCATGACCTGAGCTGAAATCAAGAGTTGGATGCTTAACCGACTCAGTCACCCAGGCGCCCCTGAAAAACGACTTTCTGTAGAGAATAGGTACTGGGACCAATCCAAGGTGATCGTGGTTCTGCACTTTATATAGCGATACATCTTGGATCCTAAGATAAGAATGTGAGACAGAAACAAAAAATGCTAAAGATAATATTAAACAAGGGATTATAACTGTAAGGCATCCTCCCCGATCACCCTTTCTAGGGCAAATCTAAATAGAATTGACTTAATGAACATGGAAGTAACGGGATATGCTGGTAATGTCCCCACACTTGGAGCCAAAGACCTTTGTTTTTCTTTACGGGCTGTAAATTACCCGAAAAACTCACTGGGATTCTTAATCATTTCAATGAGCTAAATAATACCAAAGTGGAAAATGCTATGATTGAATAAGAGCATCAGGGCCCATAATGTTCCAAAACCAACATATTCCTAGATGACAGAAAATAAAGAAAGATGATACATATACTAGATCCAAAAGTCTCCGGATAGCCCAGAAGAATAGATGAAATCTACCAGAACAGTATTTAAGAGCATGAAAATAAACTTCTACGCCTGGATTAAACATATAGAAACTATAGGTTTGGGAAGATATGACATAGCAACAACATACATTAAAAAACAAAATAAAACAAACAAAAATACAACGAAAAAAGCTAGCTTCATTCGCAGTCTCTCCATGAGCCAACATTGCATCCACTGTCACCCTGAAAGCAACAATGACCTCAGGATGTCTTAGCAAAAGCAGGGTATGTTCACAGATTCACAGTGGTGCTCTAATCTGGTCTGGGTGTCCCACTTCTGAAATGTCTGCATTCACTTCCAGGCCCCCCATTTCACGGAGTGCACAGATCAAGTAAGACAGCCAGCATGGTGCCGTGACAAGAAACCACACTCTCCGTGGGGCAAATGAAGGAACTATGAGTAACTAGACTGTGGAAGAGAAAACCCAGCATGGGTCCAGGCTTGCTAGCTGTTTAAATGCGTAAAGGGCTGTCGTAAGGAAGAGGGGTTTAAAATGTCCCGTGTAAGTCCGAGGGTAAGCTTAAAGTCAACAAGTAGAAGCTAATGAACCACCTTTGGTTCCAAAGGTAAAGGAACAGACAGGAAGAGCTGTTGCGATAGTTTTATGTGCCAATTTGGCTGGGCGAACGCCGGGCCCAGTTATTTAATCAAACACTACCGTAGGAGTAACCAGGAACGTATTTTGTAGTTGTGGTTGACATCTACAGGCAGTTGACCTTAAGCAAAGGAGATTAGCTCTGATAATGTGGGTGGGCCTCATCCAATTACCGGAAGGCCTTGAGTGCAACAACTGACGTTTCTAGAGTGAAAGAAATTCTGCCGCACGGTTGCAACATTAACCCCTGCCTGAGTTTCCGGCCCGCCAGCTTGCTTTACAGATTTCAGTCTTGCCAGCGTAAACAAACAAACAAATAAACAAATTGTGTATGTCTGTGTCCTCGTCCTATTGGTTCTGTTTCTCTGGAACACTGACTAACAGTCCAAGGATAGAATGGTCTACATCCAGTCACACTGAGTTCCTATCTCTGGAGATATTCAAGTGCCGGTGAGGAAACTACTTTGGTTATAATGAGGAGACCATTATCATATATGCCTTTGAATAAAATTATAAAGCCCGCATAGACCACACGGAGTCTAACTCAATGTGCTCATTTTATTGACGACCCAGCCTGCATCAAATACTGTGTGAGGCTCAGGGGGGATGATGACGAGTAGAAATATTTACTCTTCTCCCTTTCTGGAACGTACTAGAATCCTGTGCAACTACTCTAGAACACAAGGTGATGCTCAACAGATACCTGTTGAGTGGATAACTGAACGAATGAGTAAAAATATATTTTAAGATCATAGGGAAATATATCGATACATATATTTATATATCATTTGAGAAACCTTTTTTCAAAAATATGTTCATGTCTTACACTTGATTGTTTAATGCTAAGATTTGATCAAAACAATTCTACAACATGTCATGCTTCCTTCTCCAATAAGGCAGAAGTCTGAATTATTTTCCTAAGCTCTCCTCCCGTCTTGACCGCTTACATAGTGCTCCTAAAAAAAAACCCAACTCACTGTTTATTCATTTCACATATGTGAAAGGGCCAACTTCTAAGGCACAGAAGCCTGCTACCTCTGAATAATCTGTGTCCTCGGTGGAGGACACTAATGGCCAACTGCTGGACTGAGCCTGTTTGGCCTCCCGCAACGGAGAGGTACTGAACTCACCATACGGCTTGTCCAAACGCAAATGTTAAGGAACATAGAGGAAGAACTACATGGACTTTGAAAACGAGAGCATCATAGCAGAAAGACCAAATTCATAGCACACTTGTAATTGCTCAAAGTACCTTCAAAGCCTATCCTACCTGTATTGCTACATACATACACACATACACACATACATACATACATAAGAAGCAAGCAAGCCAGCCAAGGTATATGTCATTTGACAGATGAATAAAAAGAGAGATGAACAGGATGAAACTAAAGTTTTAACCGCAATCCTTTCAGTTAGTACAGTTGAGTGCTTTTTAAAAAATAAATAAATAATTAGATCCTATTGATAGGACATAGTGTAAAACATTCTTTTAATAACAATCAGAAATTTGGGGCGCCTGGATGGCACAGTCGGTTAAGCGTCCGACTCTTGGTTTCGGCTCAGGTCATGATCTCAGGGTTGTGGGGTCATGATCTCAGCGCCCTGAGATCAAGTCCCACGTCCAGCTCTGTGCTCAGTGGGGAGTCTGCTGGAGATTCCCTCCCTCTCCCCTCCCACTCCTGTGCGCGCACGCTTGCTCGCTCTCTCGCTCCCTCTCAAATAAATAAATAAATCTTTAAAAAAAACACAAAGCAATGAGAAATTTATCTTTTAGTAGAGGATGATTCATCAGTTTTCTTACACTTGATCCAATGCTGTAAGAAATGAAATACTACATTGTAGGGGAACTTTCTTACATATACAGGTTGCTGAGAATCTCACAGGGGGCTAAATTGACAGGCAACACACCCAGGAGTCCCAGGGGCTTTGCTTTGCATTAGTTATTTATTAATTACTGGAAATTTCTTATAAAAACAAAACTCTTCAGGTTTTACAAGGTTCATATCCTAAAATCCTAATGACCACCTCATTTCCTAAGAGAAGGTGTTCAAAAGAATGTGGAAAAGAAGGGGGGGTACGAAATGAAAACATATAGTGGCAAACTTGCAAGAGTCGTAAACTAGGATTCTAGACTTGGCCGTGCCCCAAGAAGCTGGGTGATCTATGTAACGACCGCTCTCTCATAGGTTACGTATAGGAACTTTACCTATTTGCTTAATCTGTGCTGAAATTACCTTTTCAGACTGCGTTCCCTTTATAACGTAACTGCTTTCATTTTTAATGGGATGGAAGAAATTATGGCTGTTTTTCTGAAACCACATCAATTTTCAAAGGCAGCTGTAGCAACAGAGATGCGTTTGCTCTGGAATTTTGGCTCCAAGGACAGTACCACTTTGAAAACTTGGCTGATTTCCCCAAACCCATAAGTTGGAGAAATACCAGGAATAAAAAGGGGAATTACATGGATGATTTACAATTTTCTTCACTCCCTTTCCTTAAAGTTAGTCCTTGTCAGTTGCCAAGAAAACAAGTTGAAATCAAAATGGAACCAAGTGACGACTGACAATTAACTCCAGGAAACTATTTCGATGAATAAATTAGCCATAAGGTAAAAATAAAGGGCACTCCAATTTTAAGAACATATTCCAATAGAAAGAAGTAGGGCAGAGGCATGTCCTTTTGGCTTTGAAAACCAGGTCTTGATTTTGTTTTGTTTTGTTTTCTAGTATTGTTTCCTCCCTAACTATATTTTCCTTAAGAAAAGTCAAAGAATTGGTCATTGCCAACCCACAAAATGTTTCACTACCCACCAATTAACAACTGACTTTGATTTTAATTTTCCTTTCCTTTTCATTTTTTCTTTTTCTTTCCTTTTTCTGAGCCCTCACCATTCCCCATCTTTGCTTTTCTTTCTGGGCATACAATAAAAGTCAGCGTGACTTACGGCTTGCACCGACGTATGCCTTCTCCACATACCCATAGGCCTACATCTGCAATTTGAAAATACCCTTTTGTTCCTCTTGGAGGGGAAGAAACAAATGAAAATCAACTCAGCTAGGCCGTTTGTCTCTTTTTGCTTTGCTATCTTTGCAGGTAAAAGAAGGTATATATGCTTGAAAGCCACAGGTAACCATATCATTACATTTTACGACAGGAAAACAGCTAGTTTTCCAGCCCCATCCAAACTTGTCTTGATGCCAACTTCCTCCCATTGGCCCAGTCCTTTAAAAAACAATCATTCTTCTAAACACCAAGTATACCAATGGACCTCATTTCTGGTAATTCTTCAAATTCAATAACCACCAAGGAAATGCACATACCCCCCCCCACACACACACATAAAAACACACATATACACATTTGTGTCCAGGAGCTGTGAAAGTTCCACACCCACCTGAAACACAATCTGTCCCTCTTCTTACCCAGACAACTGTTTAAGGAAACTTTACCATTCAAGTTATATAATTTTAAAACAAGAATGACCAAGAACTTGAAGAGCGGACTGAGAATGTAAGTAGGTAAAAAGCGTGGTACGGGACGGTTGTCAGGGCTCGCTCACATTCATAAGACACGCCCAGCTGAGACCATTTCCTATACTTGTGGTTTTCAAACTGGACCTGGAGCCTGCATGTTACTGAAGTCACAGATCAACTCGCTATCTCTTCCCAGTGAGTCCATTTTAGTCACTATCTGGCTGGGGGTATCATTTTTATATCCAAACATAGATATATTATAGAGCAATAACAAATTTTGCATATATTTTATGTAATTGATTGAGCATGCAAAATAATTACATGATCGTAATGATTGTACATACTCCAAATCGCCCAGATCTCTCTCTTCTTCTTTTAGAAGTCCCTTGAAAACAATGTTCAAGAAGCATATTACACCACTAAGTTTCTACGAAGGAAACAAACTGGCATATAGCTACATATAGGGAAAAAGTTCTAAAATACAAAGGTTGGGGGGGGTGCCTGGGTGGCTCAGTCAGTTGAACGAGAGACTCTTGGTTTCTGCTCAGGTCATGATCACAGGGTGTGGGTCTGAGCTCTGCATCGGGCTCCACAGGCAGTGGGGAGTCAGCTTGAGATTCTCTCCCTCTCCCTCTTCCCCTTCCCTCATGTACTCTCCCTCTCTCTCAAATAAATAAATGAATTTTTAAAATACAATGAAATACAAAGGTTGGTTTTATAGCATAAGGAGACTGACCTACCCAAGGAGCTATTGATATTGTTGCTTTCGTTTCCTGTATGTGAAATCTCATGAACATACCCCAGCCATAAAGCACACATATATATTAAAGCAGTATTGGGTACTTACTGGAAAAGTCATATTTAAAATCAGAATTGTCCCTGTCCCACTAAAAAAGAATAAGAAAAAAGCTTTTCAAACCTTTTTTTTTTATAATTGAGAGAGTGAGAAAGGGAGAAAAGCAAACCAGAACAAAGAAACAAGGAAAAGAAGGGAAACATAAATCACTTCTCTTTGTGCCCAGGAAAAATATATCACAAGTTCCTTTGTGTTTAGCCCCTGGTTTACAGCCCAGCAATCTGAATTTATGAACTTAAGCCTTCACGGATGAGCGCACCAATTGGCTTCTGAATTAGAGGATAGCATTACTCAATTAACTTTGAGACTAGTCCTTTCAAGAAATATATTTAGCTATGGCGCACAACATTTCAATTCTAAAACGAGAATGTCAACTGCGAAACTAAATTTAAAATTTCAGTGGTTTTTCTCTCAGCTCCTCCCACACTTACTACAAATTTGAATAATACGAAGCCAGGAAGCATTTAAATAAATGGGGTGTGCATTCTAGGTTTTATTGCAGGTGGTACTGCTTCAATCCCCTGGAGCCTGTCAAATTATAGGCTGACGCCCACAAGTAAGGAAATCTATGTCCCTCTTGCCATGTTCTTAGTGCTCTACCCTCAGCTGGTGAGGGAAATGTTTACCCTGCTGGGGCAAGAGAAGATGGGGGGACGGGCTGGGACACTGAGACTCTGCCGTCTGCAGTATCCCCCACAGCGCTCACCATGCCGAGCCAGCAAGCAGGCTCCCCTGAAGACAGAACTGCAGGGTAACATTAGGCAGAAAGGGAGAGAATCCTCCCAACACAAAAGACCATGTGACCACGGAGACATAGATACATGCACACACACACACACATCACATGTTCTCTCAGTGCTCCTTTATAAACAACACATTATGAAATTCTGCCTGTGCTAACACTTCTATGGTCCACCTGTCAACCAAAAAGTTCTGGTTAATGTTAAATTCTCTTTTAAACATAGAGGGCTTGTCTATTACCTGGGCTTAAGAAGCTGTCTACCACATACCAGAAGCACTTTCAAATTTAAGGGTGATGATTTATTGATGACACAAACGTATTTCTGGCCATTTTTCCAAGATATGAGCCGCAAGAAGTATTGTTATGATCACCAGTAGTCAAACTGCAACTGACATTAGCCAGACTTTGGATTCAAAAGAAAGACAGAGAGGGCGCCTGGGTGGCTCAGTCATTAAGCGTCTGCCTTCAGCTCAGGGTGTGATCCTAGCATTCTGGGATCAAGCCCCACATCAGGCTCCTCTGCTAGGAGCCTGCTTCTTCCTCTCCCACTCCCCCTGCTTGTGTTCCCTCTCTCGCTGGCTGTCTCTCTCTCTGTCAAAAGAAAGACAGAGAAAGGTGTGTGCATGTGTGTGTGTGTGTGTGTGTGTGTGTGTGTGCGCACACACGCGCACTCACGTGTATGTGTTTAGGGTATGCAGAGTAGCATATAGAATTTTTATCTGATAAACTTTCTGATTTTAATGAAAACCCAAATACTCACTTTAATGTAAATCATCGAGTGTATGCTTTCACTAGAAAACTTACAAAGTAAAATGAGCATACCCGTAAAAGCTATCGGTTAATACTGGAGTCCTTACTATGTGTCAGGTGCTGTTCTAAAAGATTTACCTCTAATAGCTCATTCAACCCTAACGATGCCTCTTTGAGATAGGCACTATTATATCCTTTTTTTAAAGAAAGATTTTATTCGTTTATTTATCTTACAGAGGGCGCGCACGCGCGAGTATCGGGAGAAGCAGAGGGAGAGGGAAAAGCGGACTCTGCGATGAGCGTGGAGCCTGATGGGGGCTCGATCCCACAATCCTGAGATCGTGACCTGTGCCAAAATCAAGAGTTGGAAGCTTAACCGACTGAGCCACCCGTGCACCCCTGTATCCTTTTTATAGTTGAGGGACTGGAGAAGTTAAATAACTTGCCGAAATTGGCATGTTCACGCCACCAATAAAATATACAATAGGAAGTCAGGCCTACCAGTGAGACCCCAGATCTCCCGCCCTCAACTCCAGGCTACATGGCTCTCTGTTAGCAAGTGGACAGCAGGGTCCTGCTCATTCCCAATTTTAAGCTGCTAGTGAGTGTGGGGCAAAGTAGATGGTACGGATAAGACCAGAGGCCTCTGAAACAGTGCAGTCAGAGACACGCCGCTTCTACCTTTCCCAGATCTCAAGCTGCCTCCCCCAGGAACGCTTCCCCTGCTGGGTGTCTGGAGAGAAACAGACTGTTGAGCCCATGGGAAGATCATGACCTTCTGTGGGGAGGCATTTGAGAAAACGAGGAGCTGCGGTGACATTCTAGCAGGTATAACTTCTTACAGATTTAAAAAAAGAAAACTTATGAGATGGACAGGGACTACAGGATGGAGAAGTGAGCATGTGGTACAAGAACTAGCCAGAGATATCATATATCCGTATTAATAAAAAAATAAACACGAGTTCAACATGGCTACAGTCGGGTTTCAGAGTTGATGGATACGAAGTACTCTGTGCTTGTTTTCACTGAACTATGAGAAAAGGTCTCAGAATTGTCTCCCATGCAACAGTCACACCGGTACTACCTTTAAATATGAGGTGTGGTGACCAGGTCTCAGGGAGACAGACTAATGTCGAAATAGGAAAACACTGCGTATCGACGACAGACAAACAGACAATTGTTTAAGGCGTGTAATCTATCGTTGTCCTTTTCACCTACAGGAAAATAAATACAAGTGGTACAATGTAGATGACGTGGATTGAGAAACCAGGCCAAAGAAAATGCATTAAGAATCCTAAGACTTTACGGTTAGAAAGGACCTTAACGAACAAGTCCAACTTCGGCATTTTACATAAAATAAAACCAAGGTCAGCGGAATTTGGATGGTGTGTGCAGGTGTATCTTCAGCTCTGGGTGTGAGGAATCGCCCCCAGAGAGGATGTATGGAGTGAGAAGACACGAGGTGGGTAGGGAGGACCTGGGAGCCCTGGGTCTTGAGAGGCGGGCCGATGAAGAGCCCCCCGTGAAGTTCAGCTGGTGAGGGGCCATGGAGAGGTAGCAAGAAAGCAAGAAGTATGAGGTCATGCGAGCCTGGGAGGGAAGGAAGTTTAGGAAAGAGAAGAGGTTGTGTTGAATGTTACAAAGAGTCCTGAGAAGATCAGAACCAGGAAATGTTCGTTACATTTGTTGGTTATTGATCAATGGTGACCTGAGCAAAAGCAGGTTCGGGTGCAGGATTACAGTGGAAGATTGCCATGTTTTAAGTAGCGAATGAGAGGTAAAAAACAGTTAAGACAGTAAGGGCAGAGCCCACATTCCATGAGCTTGGCAAAAAAGAAAAAGATGGTGCAGTGGTCAAAGAAATGCTTAAGGGAAAACAGCTGGTAGAGAATGAGAGGAATAATTGAAGCAGTCATTGAAACAACTTCAGGAAAGACAAACGGGCAGAGCTCAGGCTGATAGATGAATCTTGAAACGACGATGTACAGAGCTCGCTCTGAGACAGTGGAGATGGGAAAGGGATGGCTACAATACAACTAGGTAGTTCTCTCATCCAAATTTTAATTTTTATGCTTAACTTGTCCAACTATGTGGAGTTTCCTTTGGTAAACGATCAAAGTTCTAAACAGTCCCTTCTTGGACTGCCTGTGGTAAGGTTTGAATGAATGAATAATAAACAGGGAGCCCTAGGCCGAGACCCTCCACTCACGAAGGACTCAGACAAGCTATTGCTGGCAGCACAGCCTCCCACACACTCCCTTCCCTTCATCCTCCACTCCCTGCAACAAGCTTCCTCATTCTCCAGATCTTCCACCAGCCATGGAAATTAGGTTCTCACGCCATCGGGAAACACTGAGGAGATTGATGGGGAGGAGTTCAACTATCCTCAATCTTGTGAAGGCTGGCAGTTTTTAAGCCTTGCCAACTATCTATTTTCTTTGCTTGGTTTCTGCCAGAGGCAAGAGCGAGCAGTAAGAAGGACGGGAGACGGCAGAAAAGAGCACTCTTAGAAAATGAAGAGAAAGAGAGAGAGAGAGAAAGACTTAGAATAGAAAAGAATTACTGAACTTAAACCAGAGAGCCGGTTAGGAGAGGTTGGTCACAGAATTAAAAGCTACTCATATGTGTTTATTTAAGATTATGTGAATTACCTATTATAGTGGGTGACCCAAATGGGTTTCCTTCTACAAACAGGCCCCTACTGGATATCTGTTTGAGTCCTTTCCTGTGAACCAAGAGCTCTGTGTGCAAAGTCAATTATGGTTCTTTCCTCCAGGAAGAGATTGAGACAACGTGGTCTGAAAAGCCATGTTGCCCTTAGATTTTCGCAACATCTTCTTCAGCATTATTCTTTGATTATAAAGTGTGAAATACATTTTTCAAAATTGGATTAGATACATTTTCATGCCCACCGTTTCCCCCTTAATCTTAAAGGTCTGCAAGACTTATCTTAGGTGAGGAATAAAAAAAAAACAAAAAATCCTCTGATTTACTAGTGTAAGCCACAATGCGATCATTTAAATTCACTCCAGAGGCACTGGCAATAGCTGTCTTGCTTGAGCTCATGCATTCGACATTTTCCCCAGTCCCCCCAGTTTTAGAAGTGTTGGGTAATAATACGATTCTGTTTCTTGAAAAGATATATTCATTCAACAGGCATTTATTAAGCACCCAACACATGCTTGACATTGGGCTGGCTGCTGCAATATCAAGATGAATGAGATATAAAATTGGCCCCTCGGGATCTTGTAAAGAGGAAAAAGAGAAAAAAAAATTTTTTTTTCATTTCCACAATCTGATTTCTTTGGAGTGTTGTTTTATACCCTTCCTCAGAACATCAAGACCTATGATATAGCCATTGCCTTGTGTATTATCAGCAGAGCTGCCTCATCATCAATAAGCCAAAAAGGACACAAAACTGGTTATGCAAAAGGAAAGTTCTAGATAAAGGCAAAGAGACTTCATCTAAAAGAGCAACACATGAGACTATGAGAAATGCCAACCACCCTTCTGTCTAATCCCAGGAGGCAGTATCAAAGACACACACACACACACACACACACACACACACAAAACAACAACAACTACAACAAAAAACTTACCAGACTTGCCCACACCTGCTCTCCCAAAGATTGCCAGTTTGACCTCTGCACTTTTAGCCATGCTGGGTGTTGGTAGATAATTCACTGCCGTGCACACTGAAGAGCTGAGAAAATCTTTTTGGTTCCAGCCTTGGGATTCACCATATCATTGTAAACTTGCAATCCTTGAACAAAAGAGATTTGGGGATTCATAAGTGACTGGAGAAAGGAATTAGTGTTATTAAGTACCTTCTCCCTGCCCGCCACCATTCACTTTATCACCATCTTCCATTTTGGTCTCCATCGCAATCCTGTGTAGGGTTATAATAATTTACTGCAAACTAGTCAACTAATAAGTGATAGATTCATGACCTGAACTTAGATCTCTTTGGTTCTAAAACATATGCATTTTCATACCCAATAGCATTATCTAAGACCTTTTTTATGAAGGTATTGCTTTTGGGTCACTAATGGATAACAAACACTTGAAGTATGGGAATATGTGTATTTACCACGTGTTTATAAATACCCAATGCCCAACACACATGATGGGGAGAGTCACATTTGGAAGTCTTTATTTTCCTGAGGGCTGAATAATATACATTCATCCTAATCCATCCTACTATAATGATTGGATTTGCACTTCAAGGTTAAATTTAGCTCAGTTCACACTAGATCACATAATTGAGTCACATGACAGGTATTCATGTTCCAGGAATTGATATATAATATCTAGTTTATAATTTTATATTTTTCTGGGCACAATGTCCCTGGTACACAAATGATAAATGCCACGCCTCAACTTCTGATTCTTTTTCTATGACAACCTTGACACTTCACACTGCCCTAACACTTAGGAAACATTACATACGATCTAAGCACATTTGATACAGGCGTGAGCTTTAAGAACGACACCTAGGTTCTTAGTACCATGAATCTGTAAAGTTGGAAAGAACCTTGGGGTCAACCAAAGGAATCCTCCAGCCATGTCCAGAATCCTTCCTTAAGATCAGACAACCATCTTGCATCTGATTGGCCACTTTCAGATACCTGAGGTCAGTGCTGGTGAGTGGACATTACGTCAACTTTTCGTTTACGTTCACTCAGAAGCCTTCAAGTAGCCTAGCAGCTACTAGGGCCCTTGGTCCCATCCTAGGCTACTGCTTCCTAGGAAAAGGAGACCTGGCATCTTCCCTTGTTCTTCATGAGCTGTATGGGTTTGTTCGTTTTGTCTTGTTTTGTTTTTGACTCTCGCCTTCTCTCTTTACCACACGGAGCCCTCTT
Organism: Ursus arctos; assembly: GCF_023065955.2. Taxonomy (NCBI): domain Eukaryota; kingdom Metazoa; phylum Chordata; class Mammalia; order Carnivora; family Ursidae; genus Ursus; species Ursus arctos. The sequence goes on from NW_026622941.1 coordinate 14,422,617, forward strand.
TGCTGGCACTTGCCATTTAATCACTAAAAACATGGCGTCCACTGCATTCACTACCTGAGATACGACCTGACACACTGACCCGCCAAAGTCCGCCGAGATTCTCCCTGTTCCTCAGCTGCGCTGTGGCTGTTCCGCCACTCACAGCCAGACTCACGGCTCTCGCAGGAACTGCAGACTCCCTCGTTCTGAACTTCTGCAATCAGTGTTTTAAACCTAAATATAAGACTTCACTCTCATCCTTGTTAAACTTAATCACTTCAGTGATTCATTCATTTCATCCTTTTCTTTTTCAGTCTGCAGAGATATTTTTGCAACACAAATCTGTTATCTAAACGTGTAAAGTGCTCCTGCCAGCATTTTGTCATCTACAACTTTTCAAAGGAGCTTCTCAAGAGAAGGAAAAAAGTAAAAATCCTTCTGAAAAAGGATTTCTACAAAGACAGGAACATATAATTGTTTTCCTCATCACGCATCATACCTAACGAATTTTGCACTTGCTGATTTCCAAAGGGCCAGAGCTTCCTCTGAAGGATAAAAAGGTCAACATTGACACTAACTATTGTTTACCTCACCTCCAATAACAAAAAAATTTCTCTGTAATCATTAATAGTACAAAAGCAGAAGCTTTAACATCTGCAATTTGTCCAGGCCCCTGCTTTTGGCTCAAGATAAAAGAATTTCCTTATTTGTCATTTTATGTGTGTTCATTAAGGAAAGGCCCTATGTTTAAAGTTCCGGGCTTCATTACAGGAGAATCACAGAAGCATAATATATTGAGATATATAACTACATAAATTCTAAATAAGAATGGCCAAGCATTTCTTTGAAACCTAGACCATGCAAGGGTCTGGAGCTTGTATAAACAACAATTTGTTATTTCATGCAAAATTGTTCATTCCCGTGCACGTAAAACCTAAGTAATTATCTATCTTATTTATAGTTCATGAAAGTGGCCATCAAATGTGATTTTTTTAAAAAACATTTGTTAAGTCAAATATTTCATTAACTTCCAAATGGCCTCAGAGGTATAGGAATTTCACACGAGAAAGAGAAATCGTGTGGGTTAATTTTTTCACTTATAAAGATACAGCTGCTTATTGTCAACCTTATGTTTAGAAAAATCACTTAGAGGATGACACAAACTGACATGCATCTTTCAACAGTTTGTTTTTCACATAAAAATGTGAAAAGTTACATTTGACAAAGACATAAAACAATGATAAATGTGTAAATTGTTGTAATAAGTGACCTTTTGCCAATGTCTGATGTTTAAAGTAATTTATAATCCAAGACTTTCCATAACATGGACCTAAAAACATTTGTTTTAATGTTATTGTACAGAAATATTCTGGCTGGGTCTAGAAGTTGCCATTTACTTATTATGTGGACAGTGCTTTACTAGGACAAAAACTTCTGAGTTTCTATCACTCCTAAAGCTAAAAATCAGTGATACCTAGATATTTAAGAGATTTAAGGCATAGTCTCTCCCCCCAAACATAAAGGAACTAAAAGAAAGCTTAGAAAGAAGACAAAAAGAAGCTAGCCTCCAAATCCTATGTTATTACTAATACATTCATTGATCATTCCACAATTATGCTAAGCACAGACAAACAAAAGTGGCTACCTTCCAGGAGGTTACGATCTGTTAGACCTGTGACATTTAGGTCACCAATAACCTGATTTTTTTTTTTTTTTACGTTTATTGAAAGAAAGGTTTCATTCATCATTTCCAAGACCATACTTATCAAAATCCCCTCTTTCCACTTCCTCTTTCCGGGAGCGGGGGGGGGGGGGGGGGGGGGGGAGGGAAACATGTTTATAAGGTAACAGTTTTTCTAACTTCTGTATTTATCATCAAAATAAAGCGCAGCTGTTTAGGCAAGGAAAGCATCTAGTCTGGTCGTGGCAATGAGAGCCTCTTCTCTAGCTCTGAAATCAAGTTCTCCTCTTCTCCCCACCAGGAATGCTCCCTAATCTTGCAACGCAGCACCCACAGCGACGAGGTTAATTGTGCAAGAGCCCTGGTGATAGCTTTGCTCCAAAAGCAACAGGTATCCTAGAATGATCAACAAGCCCATCCCGGACTGCAGGTCATTTGCTCTCAACCTGGAGAGAAATGCAGCCTGAGTCAAAAGGGCATCCTCAGTCTCAGCTCTCGGAGGGCGCTGTCAAGCTCTGGGCGCCGCGCTCCCATCTCTTTCTCAGCGAACCCCGAAGCCGCCCAGGGAAGACCCGATGACCAGGACAACCGACCCAGAGGCCAAGCGTTCAGGGGGCTCTCAAGGGTCTGCAGGAAGTCGTCCCCAAAGAGCCACCTGGGCACGTGCGTGACACTCACCTGTTCACACTCTCCAGGCCCGGGAGAGCCGCGGTCCCCTGCAAGTTCGGAATCGGTCCCCCGGGACCGCGAAGCCCTCCCACGCTGCGCAGCCCAGCCTGTGGCTTGCGTTTCCGAGGAGCGGGGCCGCGATCGCACGTGGGAGCCGCCGCGGCAGCTGCAAGATCTGACCGACCGGCGGGGGTCTCCGCGCTCGCGCTCGCCCGGACCAGCGGCGGAGAGACTGCGGCAGGACGCGAGCTCAGCCCGGCCGGGGCCGCCGCTCCGCCGCCAGGATGCTGCAGTGCAGCGCGTTGGCGCCCCCTACTGGGGCCGGGGGCCGGTTCCTCCCGCGACGCCGCCTCCCCGCCCGGAGAGTGAGACACATCTGCTCTGTGCGTGCTGCGCCCCGGGCTGCCTTCCCTTTCCCCTGCTTAGTTCTCGGCCTCTAGGTTCTTACAAAAGGACCTCTCTCCTTGGTTAAAACTTTGCGTGTGAACGCATCGTTCCGTGGTGTTTTCCATTCCTTACTTCAAATGATGCTCACAACATCCCCTTGAGGTACATTTAATTCTCCCCATGTTATCCAACAGGAAATTGAAAGAGAAGATAAATAACTTGTCCAAGGCTAGTAAATGGTTGGAATGATATCCGGGCCGGATTGGAAGCTGAGAGATGCTAGGAGCGATATAAATACTGAATTCAATTGAAATTTATAGCTATATATTTGACAAAGTTCCAAAAGCTTCGTCTTCTCCTTGCATGATCAGCCTATGTAGCGTTTGAATAGAAGTCATACTCCATCATCCTCCAAACCCAACAAAGATGATTAACGTTGGTGCTGTGCTAGACCTGCTTTCATCTCTCATCTCGTTTGATATGTACACCCTCCCTTGGGGTAAGCACTAGTATTATAATTATTAGCCTTTCATAAATGAGGAGGTGAGTTTCAGAAAGGTTGAATGATTCCCAAAGACTATGAAAATTTGGATCAAAGGAGCAGGAAACACATAGGCTCTTATTTCTTTCCTTCAAATTCGGGAGGTTCTTACCAAGATACGGGATGCCCTCCAGAAAACCACTGAACTATAGAGCAGACAGGGACCTAGCACTCAGTGAACAATCTGCAGAGCGTCCTTGATGGGAGGGATGTAACCATGGAGGCAGTTTCCAGGGCCAGTGCTGACCTGGAAGCCACTGCCCTCAGAGTCACGGGCCAGACTGTATAAAGAAGCTGGATCCGTGGCAAAGGGAGGAATTGCCAAGTTGCTCAGGTGTCCTCCCAATTCTCTGAGAAAGCACAAATGTTTGATCCTCTAGGACTTTCCTTACCACTAACCTATTTCCTCCCCACAAGCCGCACCTGGATAAGATGAGTCAATTTGGGGTCTTGTAGCCTGTTAGCTGTCATCGTGTTTGCGTGTATACTCATTTTTCTTTCTGTCTTCTCCGTTAAACCTGAACTTCCCGAATGTTGGGATCTATTGTATGTATCTCTGGATTTCCAGCCTCTATCATCGTGCCTGGCACAATATTCAAGAGACAAGGTGTTGAGTGAATGAAAAAGAACAAGTTGTGACCAGATATGTTTGAGTTCTCTTACACACAGAATTTGTAATGGAATAGTGAGTAAAAAGTTGAATGCATAATGGTCTGAAGATTGGGAAAGAAGGCTGAGAAAGAGATTTCATGATCTCATCATACAGGAAGTCTTTGAAGTCTGGGATGTGAAAAGAATTGTCTTGGTAGATTGTATAGAATTTTAAAGAAATCCAATTATATGGAATTTCGTGGCATTTCTGTTCAGGTCTTCCCTCATCAAGTTCTTTATTCCTGAATACACACACACACACACACACACACACACACATATATATTTATGTAGATATATAATCTGTTTCTACAGACTTAAATTGAAATGCCCACTTTGCCACCCTTATCTAATTGGAGTTATTGAAAAGTCCCCGAGCCGAGACCTTTTTGAAGCAATTCTCAGGATCTTATTTATGGAAACTGTTTCCTTCCATTTTCCCACTTAGTCAACATAGGCCAGCACTCCTCTGTCAACTAGGGAAGTTTTGCATCCATGTTGCCAGTTCTGGAATGTACTACACCAAGAGAGATGAAGAACTAACTAGAGCCTGAACCCGTTGTGTTGTATCTTCAGTACGTATCCTATAGTCAATGCGAGTGTTTCCTTTGTCTCAAAAGCAGCAAAACGGAGCCATACCCCATTACCATGCCTGCTTCATGGCTCAGTAAGAAAGACAGAGAGAGGACACTTTGCACTTCCAGCTCCTCCATATTCGCTTACTGGGCAGAAATTCCCCTGGGAAGAGATCTTCTCATACTTAAGTCCCTTAGCCTGGCTTCAGGCTTCAGCTAAAACATCTAACATCTAATGAGTAAATGAATTGTCAGTATAACGCCCAAAACACAGTAAAAACTGGAATTGTGTGTGTATGTGTGCAGATAATAATCATGCTCATTGTCGATTAATTAAGTAGTAGAAAAAATACACAGAAATAGAAAATCACCCCCAAAATCACACTATTCAGAAATAACCATTGGTTCCATGAGAGGACCGTCACTGTTACCATAATAGAACAGAGATGAATCGAGATGACATTACAGCTATGCTAAGTGCTGCTGTACTATTTTAACAAATAAATAAATGTTATTTTTAGTTTACACTTAATAAAGCAGAAGATAAAGTAATTAAAGCCAACTTTAAAAGATGGCTGACCTTTAGATGTCTCCTCACCTCACAAGTTATTTTATCTTAGAGATTCCTCTGAGGATAAAATTACTACACAAAATGAGGTCTGAATTCATTATGTTTAACCATATATTCGTTTCTATTTTTATTTATATGGTTATTTATATATTTATATGGTTTATATTTAACTTTGTTTTAGTCAATATCATTATCATTTAAAAAGGAGGAAATTATAAATAAATAAATAAATAAATAAATAATAAATAAAGGAGGAAATTAGCTGTCTGATTATATCTCTCACTTCCCCTTCCTTCTTTCTATATTTTTATTTCTGTATTTTTTTATTGTCAAGATTTATAACATTTGCCTTTGTTCTGTAATTCTAATTCCCAGAGTGGTCTCAACTTAGTTAAATTTATTTAATTGTTTTACCATAGTTTTTCTATTACTTATCTTTTATTTTGATTAATCCCTTCATTTCTTCATTAAGTCATGTTTTCAAGAAGGTCTTACAGATGCTGTATCATATAATGGAGAATACCCATTTCTTCCTTTCCCTGTTTTCAATTTATTTTGCAATTACCCTATTTTGGTTTACATGATCTTTTCTTCTTTTTCTTTCTATGTAACATATTTTTGTAGTTATGATATTGTTTATTTTTTAAATTAAACATCATATTGTCTGCGATACATAATAAATGAATTCTACCTTCTCTGAGACCTGTTTGTTTTCTCTATGGGGCAGTGGTTTGGGGGTTAGCTTTTCACTTCGTGTACCATCCTGAGATGAGAACATAAAGCCAAGAGGAGAGGTCATCTGAGTTTCTGTGCAGTTTCTGTTAAAGGTTACACACTCTGCTTTTTTCCTGAGATTTTATTAAAGACCCAGTACCAAGATTTAGTGCAGGCCGTCAGAATCAGATATCATTCCACAGAAAAGAATCCCTCAGGCTTGAAATGCTTGCTCTTTTCATTCTTAGAGGCCCCTACTCGCTCTCCTAAGCCATTTCAATGACAACTGCTCACTCTCTCCCCTCCTCTGGTCAGAAAAGGAAAGGATAGTTGCTTACGTTCATTTCACTCCAAATTTAGAGGTGTTCATTCCTGGTGAAAAATAATACCCTGGATTTGATGACTCACCTTTACCGTTTCCAGAGAGAGGGTAGTCTATACCATGATCTTTTATTTCCTGAGAGGATTCATTTTGAAGTTTAATGGCAAGAAATCATAACCCTCTCTTTGTTTTGCTTCTGCTGCTGCTGCTGATTTTTTTTTTTTTTACTTAAGGGAGTATTTTATTATTGTTATTATTGTTTATTTAGCTAGATGTTAGGCAAGGACGAGTCTGATTGTGGCCAGAACTAGACTTTCATCTGACTAAGAATTCTAAAAGCTAACCAAAATGTACAAAATAGCTGTTAGGAGCATTGAAAAACAATCAAGACTGAGTGCCAATCCCTGACAGGGGGAATGCACTTGGGTTTAGCCCCACAGTCATCCAAGTTTTCTCCTTGGGGGCATTTGAAGGACCCTGGTCCATGAAATTAGAGTCCAGACAACAGTGGGATCAGAGTTCAGGGTTACTAACGTAGCTGGATTCAGAAGGTGAAAGTGCCACAGAGGATAGCCACGGAGAAAGAACTTCAGATATTTGCGCAGAAATGCCCCTGGGACCTCGGCCATTTTCTGGGCTGCGCATTGTCTGGGGAGTCTCTCCGAGACCTTGTAAAAGAGCAGCTGCCTAGGGTCTGAAAGCTAGCTGGGGATTTCAGAGACCTCCGAATCCTCTGAAGACATGGAAGTTGAGGCTAGCCAGAGTTTAGAGTACTTTCTGAACATCTTGGACTCTCAGCTGAGGACTCAGAAAAATTATAGGACCACGCTTGAATGAGGGCAATAATCTAAGAGTAATGGCAAATCTGACCCTCCCCTGAATAGAGATGAAAATGAAGCCTTGACAGGGACAAGCTAACCCACCAGTAAATGTGCCGCCTGCCAAAACAAAACGCAACACTGTTAAGAAAGAACATAATCCAGAGCCTCTAGAACTATCATCTATAATGTCAGGCACTCTGTATTAGTCGGCTGGGACTGCCATAACAAAATACCACCGACTGAGTAACTTAAACAACAGAAATTTATTTCTCACAGTTCGGGAAGCTGGGAAATCCAAGATCAAGGTTCCGGCAAAATAAATTTCATTCTGAGGTTTTACCTCTTGGCTTGTAGGCAGCTGTCATTTTACTGTGTGCTCACGTGACCTCTTCTTTGCCCCTGCAGAAAGATAAGGAGAGCTCTCTGGTATCTCTTCTAATAAAGACACTAATCCTATCAGATTCGGGCCCCACCCTTATGACCTCATTTAACCTTAATTACTTCTGTAAAGGCCCTATCTCCAAATACATTCACATTGAGGGTTAGGATTTTAACCCATCAATTTTGGAGGGACAGAAACATTCAGCCCATAACACCTAGAATAACAATTACTAGGTAGGCAAGACAAAATTACCAATAATAAAAAGATAAAAGTCAATAGCAAAACAACACTAGATGACATAGAGTGAGTAGACAGGAACTTAAAAATTTCTAAGATTACTGCGCTAAGGCTTATAGAGGGAATTATAGACAAAAGTAGATGAAAACATAAAGTATTTTCATCCATTTGTGTATTTCAACAAAAAATAAATAGAAACTATCAAAATGATTTAAAAAACCCCAAATCTTTAGAACTATACAATATAATACCTGAAATTAAGAACTCATTCAATGGGTTTAACAGTAGATGGAAAGATCAGAAGACAGGATTAATGAATTCAAATATATGATATTAGAAAACATTCAAAATTAACCACACAGAGAAAAATTAGTGGAAAGACCATGGCAGAACATGAGAAATGTAGAACATGGTAAAAAGGTCTAATACACATGTAATTAGAGCTCTAGAAAGAGAGGAAAGAATGAGATACAAGCAATCACTGAAGAAATAAGGCCTGAAAATTTTGCAAATCTGATGAAAAATCTGATCCTCCAATTCAAGAGCTCCATGAACCTTAATCAAAATAAAAACAAAACTAGAACTAACCACACCACCGCAACTTATTGAAAACCAGGTTACAGAGAAAATATTAAGAACAGCCAGGAAGACAAAGAAGACACAATTTTAAAGGAAAAAAACAGAGGCACCTGGGTGGCTCAGTCAGTTAAGCTTCTGCCTTGCGCTCAGGTCATGATCTCAGGGTCCTGGGATCCAGCCCTGCGTTGGGCTCCCTGCTCAGCAAGGAGTCTGCGTCACCGTCTGCCCCTCTCCCTTCTTTCCCTCTCTCTTTTTCTCTCTTTTTCTTTCTAGCTCTCAAATAAATATTTAAAAAATAATAAAGGAAAAAAACAAGAATGAGCAGTAACCTCGACATAAACTAACAAAGACATGAGACGATGGAATGACATCCTTAGGTGCCAAACTAGGATCCTATATTTACTGAAATAAGTCATTCTCAGACAAACAAAATTTGAAAGAGTTCATTGCCAGCAAGACAATGGGAAAATAAAGATTCCAGATGGAAGTATAAAAATCAAGTAGTAATCAGCAACTTCAGATAGGGTAAATATGTAGGTAAAAACAAATGGATATTGGCTAATAAAAGCTACAAGCATTAAGATGTCTTGTAGGGATAAAATAATATCTAGAAGGAAAGTATATGACAATAACAAACAGATGGGAGAGTATAAATGAAGTTAGGGTGCTATAAAGTTCTTCTATAGTTTGAGATATGGCAAAATTACTAATTTAAGATAGACTACTAATTTAAGAATGCATTTTGCAATTCCTAGGAAAACACTAAAAGGTTCCAAAAGTATAGTAATAGAGAGGATAAAATGAAATTAAAATACTTTACTGATAGTAAAGAAGACAGGAAAAAAGGAATAAAGGAAAACATAGATGGTACAAATTGACAGCAAATAATTAGTTGTAGACTTAAATCCAGTGATCTCAGTAATTATATTAAATGTAAATGTATTATATACTCTAATTAAATGACAAAATTGTTAGATTGAATTAAAATGATGCGATTATATGTTTTTTACAAAACACACACACACATACTTTAAAGATATAGGTGGACTGAGAGTTTTAAAAAAAAGAAAAAAAGGAAAAGGTGTGCCATGGGAACAATAATCAGAGGGAAAGGGCAACTTTGCAATTAAGCTTCATTTTATACCATTACTTACATGAATGTCAACCCAAAGCTCATGTTCTTAAGCTTTACCACTTTTTAATACTGCTGGGCTCATCTCTCTGAGTAAGATTTCCCTGCCTTGGCCAAGATGGATTCCCTCCATTCTTCTTTCCCACTCTTGGTTCTCCAGTTGGTGCTAATCTGAGCATGACGACAATATTTGGAATGAACATGTTTAGAGAAATATAAGCTATGGCTAAGGTTCTGTATCTCTTTTGCATAGGATTCTCACCCTGAATCCCCCTCCATGTCCTGGTGGACCAGAGTGTTGTAACTACATCCTGTTGTATTAGGAAAGAGAGCAGACAGTGAATGCCCATATGAGGCTACAAAAGCAAGTTTCTAATTCAGCAGATATTTGAACCATAACCCCTGAACTAAATTTAGCTTTCAGGAGTCCATCTCTGTTAACTATTTTTCCAGATCACTGGAGATTAAATTGTCTAGCAGAATTGGAATTCTTATTGAATTCTTATTGCTTTTGCCTTTACTGATATCTGACTGCACAATAATGTGAGAGAAAGAGAGAGAGAAAGGTGTGCGAGGGGGGGAATAGGTAGAGAGGAGACTATCTGTTCATAGCAAATGCAATTTAATCACCACTACAGTTATATAAGCTGGACTCAAAGAATTTGATACATTCAGGTGGAATAGTAAAAGATTTTACTGGAAGTTAATACTGTTCAGATGATATCAGATGATCTTTACTTCATAAACTGGCAGGAAATTAGAAACATGTTCATGAAGTTCTGACAATTTGTGGGACCTGAACTGCCATATTAATATTAAAAATCGGCCTACCACCGAGTTAATATGAAAAGTTAAATTTATTTACAGAGGAAAGTCCACGTGGTTTTTCACTCTCTGACTTTGCCTTGATGATACATGAAAACAATTCTGAACTGGAACATTTTTTTTAAACTTCACCAACTAGGATGGAATAATCAGACATAGGATGTGTGATTAAAAATAATGTTAAAAAAAAAAACCATATGCACCAGGGGCATTTTCCTAGCTGTTCTGCCTCCTATACAAGACACTATTCTTAAATGAAATGGTAATTTTATGAATCCAGTTGATAAGATGGTTGTGGACTGGAATGAGAAAATAGAGAAATAGGAAAGTGGATGGATAGGGGTTGAAGGCCTAAGAATATTTCACCAGCTACTAAAAATTCTGAAGTTTAAGAACAGTCACCAACTGATTCAGATAAGCAGCTAACTCAGAGAAAACTGTGGAGGGTGAAATAGTACAATTTTTTCCCACCATTTCTCCATGGCTTTTCGTACAGTTCCCAGCACTAAGATGGAATTCAATTCATTCTTATTATTGTTGAACAAAATAAATGGAATAAAAGAAAGTAGATGTATAATCTGCAAATAATTAAGCATAAAATAAATACATAGTAATTTCTGGTTTAATAGTTCATCTGGGTGCTTGTCCCTGGCTAAGTAGCTCTAAAAGTCTAATTAAAATATGTAACATAAAAATTAATAAGGATGAACACCAACACCAAAACCTAAAGCAATACTTAAATAAAACTAACCGCTTTAACAGTTTAAGATATATTCTTCCATCTTTTATAATGTATCAGACATAAACACGGACACCCCAAAATATACATTTTTTAAAAGAAATTGGATTGTAATCTATAAATTCTTCTTTTTCTCACTCTATTTTAGAGATCTTTTCATGTCACCACCCATGTGTGTGCCTCATTGATTTCAACTGTGTCATGGTAGTAAGGTACTATTGTATGGAATATAATTTATGTATTTAACCCCCAAAAGAATACATTTTAAAATAAGAAATATTGGGGTGCCTGGGTGGCACAGAGGTTAAGCATCTGCCTTCGGCTCAGGGCGTGATCCCGGCGTTATGGGATCGAGCCCCACATCAGGCTCCTCCGCTATGAGCCTGCTTCTTCCTCTCCCACCCCCCCTGCTTGTGTTTCCTCTCTCGCTGGCTGTCTCTATCTCTGTCGAATAAATAAATAAAGTCTTTAAAAAAAATAAAATAAAATAAAATAAGAAATACTATCTTTTGTCTTTTAAAAATGCAATACATCTATATATACTGATGTAGAGATATTTCCAACAAAAAAACAAAGTGCAATATAAAAATGTGACATCATTTACCTAGAAAAGCCAACCAATATAATTTCTATGTGGATACACACACATATACACATGACTTTATAGTAAATGTATGAAGGATATAAAGCAAACAGATGAAAGTGAGTAAGGGACAGGCGGGGTTAGGTAGGGAAAGATAGGTAGGGGACTGCAGGATCGGCCTCACAAAAATCCCACAAATGTGGAGGTGTAAGGAAACCAAAGATAAGGGAGCAAACCAGACCATCCTGTCCTAGGTGTCAGAGGTGGGGTCTTGTTATAACAGCTACTTGTGGACCCTAAAATGAATTAGTAGACCCTAAAAAGAAAGTAAGCCATTGAAGGTGGTATCACTAGTCCCTACTCAATGGTGATATCAGTAGAGATGTTAAAATAATTTAAGTTCCCTGGGTAGCCTTCAATAAAAGACCAACCCTAAAGGCCCTCAGTGGCAGCCCTGTCCCTGTTGGGACCTCTCTTACTCCTGAGAGTTTTCTCTGTATCCTCACTTAATAAAATTCTATTTACTCTCTCTCCTTTGTCCAAGAGATTCATTCTTCAACTCCCTGAGACAAGAACCTAACTCCCCTGCTTCAAGAGTGGTTAACCTCCAGCAGGCATCTAGGGTGGATGTAGGTAGGTAAAGGTGGTGTTAGGCTTGTCTGTAAGGTTTTAGTTTATTTAGCTTATCTTTTTTTTTTAATTTAAATTCAATTAGCCAACATATAGCACATCGTTAATTTTTGATGTAGTGTTCAACAATTCATTATTTAGTTTACCTTATAATGAAGATATAGGTGTTGTATTTGCTAGAAAATAAAAAAAAAATCTATTTTCCCTTAAAAAATAAAGAAAATATGAACTAGAAGTTCATCCATGAATTCTGGACGTGGTTGGAAAAGCCTGTCAAGGAAAATTGGTTCATCTGCTGTGAAATCATCAATACAGACATGAGTAAATAGGTTTATTCTGTAGAGTTATATCTCTTACATGAATGCTGCCAAGATTCCTCAGACCCCTTTCTCCAGGGGTTGTGACTATTTTAGCCAGCTTGCTCATGAAGGGTGACAACAGGAAAGCATTAAAATCAATCGGAAGGTGCCACCAGTCGTGTCAAATGCTGAGACAGGGCAACGCAGGCCATGCTGCTGTCTGTCCAGCTGGGCTGGGGCATATCGGTGCCACCATGGGGCTGGCATCATGCACAAAGGGCTCACTTTTACCAAGCCCTGCCTCTAATGAAGTCACCTTTATGTGACAGCCTCGCTGACAGCATCTTCTTCTAAATTTCACACATAGTTAGCCTTTACTGTTTTTTTCCCCCTTTAACTAGATGGTGCCATCGGGAGATAGTGATGCTGGAGCTTATTGAAAAGCAAACACCAAATTTCACAATTGACTTTTTGACAGACCCCAAGCTCAGAATGTCAAACACGCAAATCAAAATCTATTTCTAGGTGTTTACCAAAAACGTTAGAAGAAAGCAATTTCCTTTACATTTTAGTAACTTAAAGATCTGTAATTAAACCGGGCTTCTAACTAATACAAGAACTGAGAATTCTTTTATTCTGATACAAAGAAGCGATTGTCACAGTTTTGAATGGAACAAGAATAACCTAAGATTGGCAGAAAAGCATCAGTAGAATCTGGGTTATGTAATGAAACAAGTCTGGAACCACCGAGCAGGGATCTGGTCCTCCCAGCTGCCACCAAGGCTTTTACTGGTTCTCTAACAGGCACGAATTGTAATGCCCGACGAGTATTGTGTAGTATGTACAAATGTATGTAATTATTCCTGAGTTCACAACATAAAACAATCATTCTCAGATTTTATATTCTTGTCTTTGTCCTAAAGTCTTAAAGTTAACCTCCTCATAAGTTCTAGATTGGGTAGACCCTACCTAGCCATTTTATTAAGATTCTGCAAATCGAGGGGCTCCTGGGTGGCTCACTCAGTTAAGCGTCTGCCTTCAACTCAGTTCATGATCCCAGGGTCCTGGGATCGAGCCCCACATTGGGCTCCCTGCTCCGTGGGGAGTCTGCTTCTCCCTTTCCCACTCCTCCTGCCTGTGCTCTCTCTCCCTCTGTCAAATAAATAAATAAATAAATAAATAAATAAATAAATAAATCAAACAAACCTAAAAAAAAGATTCTGCAAATCGAGTAAGCAGACCACTTATCCAAACTATTTCATTTATTTTATTTAAAAATAGTTGTATTTCGAATCATATAGTCTGATGACTGCACAGCAAGAGAGCACAAATTAGACATTTGGAGGCTTTCAAGTGTGCTGATCTTGGCTGGTACAAGAGGAGAGACTGAACATCTGAAAAGACCTTCTTCTGTTAGAGCATGAGTCTATTCTTGCAACATTCTGCAAAAAGCTTCAGAAACATTTGCCTAACATCAACTGATGTGCCACCCCAGCCAGAGGACCTTGGTAAGGGTTGGGGTTCCGAAGACCTGGCAGGACAAGCCAAGGTGGAAATAGGCAGATGTTAAAGCCTAGGGAGTTGTCAGGTTCAAGAGACACAGAGGGGCAGGTTTCATTCAAGTCAAAACATAGAAGCAAGAATCTGGGGTCAGGAGACAAAGCAGAACCAAAAACTGGTAGGAACTAACTAAAAAAATACATCTGTTTTGACAATTGTTTAATTAGGAATTCCATCCTGTTTCGCACCACCTCCCAGATGCCCCAGCCCCCCATGCCCTCCATGCTCTCTCAGCAGCCATGATGCCTTGAGCCTGCGCTCTGCGCTCTCCGAGTGCAAAATGGACGCTGCTCAGCTCCATCTGTCCTCTTTCCCTCACTATATATACCCTTACCAAGTGCACCTGCCCGGTGTCTCGTTCTCTTAGGTTCTGTCTAGGCGACAGAAGCAGTTTGAGAAATTAATTCCTGCCAGGTGTTCATCGGGGGCAATAGCATGGAATAGCGTGGAAAAGCATGGAAAAGATCAGGAGCGGAAGAGGCTGGAATGTAGGCTTTGCCACCTACTAATAGCTGCGTGCCTGGGCAGAAGGTGGTTATGCCTGGAACGTGAGGATCAGAATGCTTGTTTTATACGGTCCTTGTGAGAATTGCATTAGACCATTTACGACATGAGGTTCTAGATGGTGACAGTATTCCATTACTTTTTGGAAGAGTAGAAACCAGAGCTAACATTTAAGGTTGTGAATAATTTTCTGTTTCTAGAGGTGGAGACATCAGTGGGGCAGACTCCTTCTGTTCTAGGATGAACTGCATTACATCCTTTTGGATTATGTAGACAGAAAGCAAGGCATTGTTGTAGGGAAAGAATATAAGGAGAGGAGTTTGTTTCTTTGTCTGTTGTGAGTTTGTTTTTGTGAATCAAGAGCCTGAGGCATAGCTACTGTCCTCAAGGAACATAAAGAATCATCCCCCTACAGGTCTCTTTGCCTCCATGAATTTAAAATAGAAGCAAGTGGGGCCTTGAGAGAAGAATGGCATAATGAACGAGACCTCATTCTTTTTAAGTCACTGAGGCTGACCGATGGATTGGGGTGACCTCACAGAGGCTACCAGCTTCCAAAGTAAATACCAGGCTCTTGAGGAAAAACATCATATAGAATGAGAAAGTCTGGACTAACTCCCTGAATTCAAAACCAACGTCTCACTTATGAGATGGGGCAGCTGCGTCAGGGTACAGCGCATGCGAAATTCTAACAGACTGGAAACTGGGTGAGAAGTAAAATCTCAATGACGAGATCAGGGTTACCACCCAGGGAAAGCTGTTAACAGGCTGGCGAGATGGAGAAATTAGGCAGGGTTTGATAGAGGTGGCCTTACCTTCTCTAATATTCACGTAGATTTTGAATATAAACTGGAAGCCATTTCTTGTCATTTAGGTCTTAATGGGCCCTAGGGAAATTGGGACTGTTTCCCAAACCAGGTTTCTCTAGGAAAGAATGGAGTGGGGGAGTCAGTTCACTTTGGTGATTTATATATGACTTTGAAATTTGTGTCAGGTATTTGGTGCAGGTAATAGAAACTGATCAACACTCGTGTGTTTATAAAGGTAAAAGGGGGGCAATGAAGTTGAGGTGTTATTAAAAGAACTCTAGTTATCTGCTTAGGAAGAGGCTTTTTATTAATAAACCATGGTCCAGCTTTCAAATATCAGTTCTCAGAATTGACTGAGCCCATCTGATTTGAGTTCCTCAAACTTAATAAGAGATTAAAGTGTATACATCAGGTGGCTAATCAAATTTTAACAATGTACATCAATTTCTTGTGACCGGAAAGTCTGTATTTCTGCTTTCTTGGTCACCCTCTTTCTTGCATATCTGGAAAGCACGATAATATTCACTGGGGCTCTAAATAATATAAAATTGGCACAGAAGAATATGTCATCTGGAGTAGACCCCTGCAAATTGTATCCATTCTTTTTAACTTTTAGTTATTTTTAATATTATTTTATTATTAAATTGTGAAATAAGCACCAGTGGTGCATATGCAAATGGCAGGAATTTCTCCGCATATCTAAAATCCGCCATACACCCAGAAAAAAGGACCTATCTTCTCTTTTCCTCTCCTTGACTCTTTTGTTCTCTTTTTCGGGAGAGGATGAAATTAATTTGATGAGGCAGTTTGGTACTAAATTATAATCAAATTCCACACCCAGTTTGGAGTTAAAATACTTTTCAAGGGGCGCCTGGGTGGTGCAGTCGTTAAGCGCCTGCCTTCGGCTCAGGGCGTGATCCCGGCGTTCCGGGATCGAGCCCCACATCAGGCTCCCCTGCTGGAAGCCTGCTTCTTCCCCTCCCACTCCCCCTGCTTGTGTTCTCTCTCACTGGCTATCTGTCTCTGTCAAAATACTTTTCAAAATCCATCCATCATCCAGTTATAGAAAATCTGTTGGTTTCTCCTCATAGCCATTAATTTACGAGTACAGATTTCACTAGTTTAACTCCCAGAGGGCAAAACTATTTCCCTTCGTCCTAAATGTTCCTCCAGACATCTTGGTGGTGCTTTGCATACATAAGAGCCTTTTTGTGATCACTCCATGACATAAAAGGTGGATACGAACTTCGGAATTGTCCCTTTGCTATGGCATATTTCATTAAGTGTAACTTTATTATGGGGAAATACTATTAACATAGGATTAATGACTTATTTAAGAAAATCCCTGCACATGTTAAATAATCATTGAATCTATAGATGGCTTAGAGTTGTATACCGTACAAATAAGCTCAGAATTTAGAATGCTCCTCTTTTTCCCCTCTGTTAAAGTCAGGGATTCTGGTGGCCCTGGTCACTATCCAGAGCCCAGCTCGATGCCTTCAGCTATCACATAACTGTTTCTGAATCTTCAGCTTTCAAGAAACACTTTTGAGATTTTGGCTTTCGTCATTCTCTATTACCTAGAAGCATTCCATATGGAATAACTTTTAGTCTTAGGAGACTGGGGTGTTCCTTTTCCACAAAGCGTACATCCCTTATGGTGAGGGGAGGTCTTCCACCGTCCCTTCCATTGTTATGGTGAAGGGAGCCTTTCACTGATGTGAAATTCTCTAGCAACCTTGGGGAGATAAGAGTCAGATTTGGGGGTGTCCTGGAAGATATTGTCCATCACTGATCCTGAGACTTCACTTGATAGTGAAGTGACCTTCCCTTTAGAGCTACTTATTAATTTATGGAAGAATCCTCAAGTCCATCCTATATAGATAAAAACCATCATTTGATGCTTTACAAGATTTTGCTTTTAATGTATTATGACGATGTATTTTTGTTACTTGTTGTCCAGAGAATAGTTTGTGAGTTAATTGCAAGGATTTGTTAACAGCAAGAACAGAATATGTAACTATTTAAATTTGAATTTTCATCCCTGCATTAGGTAAACACCATAAAATTTTTAAGAGTTGTTTGCTTCTACATTTTGATATTAAACAACAGGCTTAAAATCTGAAATACTGCTAACAATCATATTAAAATAACTGCCTGTTTCTTTAAACCGTGGATACTCACTTGCTCCATGAGCAAGAAAAATCTTAGGACAGATGAACTGATACACAGTAAATTAGAAGCCTTTAAATTAATACATGCAACCTAACCAGGAGGCAAATATGCATTATTCTCATTTTAAAGATAAAGGAAAAAAATAAGTGGTTTGTCTCTCGTGCCCAGCAAGTCAGGGCAGCAAGTCAGGACATGAGCTCCTAGAAAGTCACTGAGACACATTACTTTTATTACAATGCAATAGGCTTCAGGTGATTAATATCCTCAGCCTGTAACAACTAGATTATCAACTTGATATTGCCCATATGAGTAAAAACAATAATCTCTAACATTCAGATAGCACTTCCATGACGTTTTCATTTCTTTCATACTACCATTAGCTTCATTGTAGAGATAAGCAAGGTGAGACCCAAAGAGTATCTTGTCTAAATTTACAAAGTTAGCTAGCAATTATTAGACACTACTTAGTGCCATATATATATATATATATATAACCATTTAATCTCTTACTTCTGGGTTATCTGTATCATTTATTTACATTAACAAACATTACTGAGTTCCTAATATCCCCAAAGTACGATGCTGGATTCTGAGGTTATTAAATAGGTTTTGATTTTTGTGAAATACTTTTGAGGAGTTTTATTCACACTTGCACCCTCATTATTCACAGACACGGTATACATCTGTCCACTCACCTGTTGTGTGCTACAACATACTGGTAGACCCAGAAACGTTGGGCATTGATTGGGTGCTAACTTCTCTGAAAAAAACAAGACTCATCAATTACACATAAAGAGGGCTGGTGGTGTTCAGGGAGACAGGGATTGAAATCAAGTGTTCCAAAGGTGCAGTGAAATGGGTAGGTTCTGAGGCTGAATTCCTATGCAAGGCCTAGAGAGGTGAACATGAGCAAGAATACTAGAGTGGAATTACCCAGGTCAGGAAAGGGAGGAGGAGTACATTATTAGGACCAAATTTAGCCAACGCAGGTACAGGTCTGCAAGTTATAGTCAATAGAAGAGGGTGAGGGGTGGCCAGGACAGAGTCAGAAAAAAGGCCCTAGTGAATCTCAGAAGGATTCTAGAAGCTCACAGAAGTTGAGCTGGCTGGCAGATACTGCCTTCACCGGGGTACCTCAAGTCTTCCTTAAGAAAATTCTCTGGGACTACCTACGCTAGTCCAAGAGAGAAGAGTATTTCTTAATAGTGTCCATCTCCTCAATGCAACTAGGCATCAAATGAAAAATTCTTTTATAATTCCAATAAAATTGGGAGGGGGTAAGGCAAATCTTGTTTCTCCTAGTGGAAAAATCCTCTCCTAGGTAAATATTCACTTTTGCTGAGTAAATACTTTACTAAGATGATTGGAGAAAACCCAAGACTCTCAAAAGATGAATTGGGTAATAATAGATTGTTGATAAGTTGCCTTTTATGGAGAATGGGGGACTTACGAGCAAGATGGGTGAGTGTGGTCAAAAGATGTAAAATTCCAGTTATAAAATAAGTCCTGGGGATGTAACGCATGGCATGGAGGCTATATTTAATAATACATTCATTGTATATTTGAAATTGCTAAGAGAGTAGATCTTAAAAGTTCTCATCACAAGAAATGTGATGGTGATGAATGTTAACTCATCTTGGTGATCATTTTGCAATATATACAAAGATCAAATCATCACGTTGTACACCTGAAACTAATATGATGTTATATGTCAATTATATTTCAATTTAAAAAAAGGAGGATGGGTCCATTTACTCTGAGTAGTTCTTTAAATGAGGTCATTTAAGTTTTGGGTAAAATCTGATCTGTTGGGACAATAGAAAATGATTTAGAAATGTATGGAGAAAACATCAAAAAAGAGAGACACCTATCAGTTGGTAGCTAAAGAATCATTCTTGGAGGAAAAAAATATAATGGCAATTATTAAGTTGTTTGCTCTGAGGTATGTAAGTAAATTCACTCTTTTATTTCCCCCAATTAAAATTTTCATTGTTCCTCATGCTTCTCTGAAGTGCATGTGACTTTGGAGCACATGACCAAGTCCTGAGTCTTTACTAGAATTGATACAGAAAAAAACTATGGGTTATTCCTATGGAAAGCCATGTATGGGTGACAGTATTAATGATAATAGATGCCACTTAGATGCGACTATGCCTTAATGCTTTCTTTATGTTACCTTACCAAATTTAATCTTTACCCTGACTATATGATTTAGTGTATAGTTATGGTTTTAATTGCCTTGGCCTTTAATTGACACATATTACTACTTCTCATTTTCCATTAGCAAAAAACTTAGTTACATGGTAACATCAGATGTAAAGGGAGCTGGGAAATGTGGGCCCTGCCTACACAGACTCTTCCCAGTAATAGCCCTGCGCATGTTAGATAGACAGCCAGCCACCCCTGCCATATCAACTAGGTAGATGGGGGGCCCTCACGTAGCAGAGAAAGTTGAGTCATTTCCTCAATGCCACACAAATAGAAGTGGAAGAGCCGGCCCCATGCCAGATATTCCTGTAGATGCTTACTGCATATGTTTTCCAGTTAAATTGAAGGCAAAGATTCTTTAAGTGAAATGAGTTAGATGAAGTAAAGTTAAGCAGGCTGCCCAACTACCAGAATTAAAAGACAACAGAAAGCCGTTAAAAGGAATAACCTTTTTATGTACCCACAAGCAGTGAACTCCAAGACATGTTGCTTCATGAAAAAGAAACAATAAATGAATATGATACAATTTGCATTTTAAAAAATTGTCTTTATACACATGCATGACTTCTCATACATACATTGTCTCTCTCTAGAAGGAGGATACAGGTACAGTGGTTTCCTCTAGGGAAGGGAACTGAAGGCTTAGAGAGCTATTTATCTCTCCTTATGTACCCATTTATACCTTATGCCCAAATAATTACCTATAAGAATTATAAATTTAAGTAAAATTGCAAAAAATATCAGAAGATAACATGGCCTTTTGAGAATTGCTGCTCTTTGGCCAGATGGGAGAAAACTCAGTGCTGACCTTCCGCCCACATTCTTGGCAGCCATTAGTAGCCTGCAAGTGTGTCATTCCTGACTCCCTTTGACTTGAAACTGTAGTGACTCCTGGCAACCTCAGGGAACACTGCCCCTGGTCCCATTGCCAATAAACAACTCTTTGACATGGTTCTGCTTCCCCATTTCCTGCTGAGCCATCCAGGTTGACTAAGCACCAACCAACCCCCCCTCAAATTTACCACTTGTGCCTGGATCTACTCTCCCGAGACTGAAAGTCTAGCCAGCCTTTCTGGATGACTGGTCCCAGTGCAGCACACATGAAGGAAATCAGCACAAGGAAGCCATGATGTGTGGTTGGCAAATGAGTGATTTGAGAACAAAGGATAATGAAATTTCAAATGTGAATTTGTGCGATTAAGGATTTTAAAGGAAATAGGAATAACTTTTTTTTTCCAATTCCTGTTTATTGGAGCAAATTATTAGTGATTTTTATGTCAGCTTGTCTAGTTAGGTCAAGCTTTCCCAGGGCCAGAACTGATTTTCACAAACATGAAAGCAGGTGCAAACAACTTAAAAATAACCTTGAATGGCAATGATTACTGCTTTATATGATCAAGAAAGCATATCTTTGTGCCAGAAAGCCCCTTTCCTACTTGGCAAAGTCCTAATTACCACTGCTCACACAAAGAGTTGATGCATGAGTTGAATTTTCTAGATTCCAATGTTTAAAGTTGTTTACTAAAGTTTAGAAAATGCTAAAAATTATCTTTCAGTCCAAGATGGCTTCACAGACAACAATTGCTCCAGTGATATGTTAAATAGTTTGTCTTACTTTTTGGTCTCTCTCTCTCTCTCTTTCTCTCTTTTTAGGGAGAGAATGCAACAAAACAAATTAGACATTCATCCTTAATCCTAACAGCTAAATCTCCCTTTAAAATTATATAAACAAGTGTTATCTCCACTGGAAGTTAAAATAATTTGAACTACAAAGTCAAAACAAAACTTGTAACTAAAAAGTTTTTAGAGCACAGGCTATATTAGGATAAGTTATACCACATTCCTCAACTAGGACATGCTGCCTTGCTTGTAATGCAAATGGAGAACATATTAATTTGACTTTCCATACATTCTTAAATTTTTCATATTGCTTGGAGTATGGTACATATTACATACATTCTTTAATTCAGTTATATATTCACTCATACCAGACAAAATTTTTTAAGACTATTGATTTTAAATGTATTTGGACAGTACAAAAAAAAATTCAGTATACAATGTTTATTCTTCAGTCTAAAAATGGATATCTCAGCTCAAATGTCAACTTTTTAAACCAAATAAAAGAGCCAGTAATTATAGTCTAGCATTTAAATATGAGTGTGAAAATGAACACTAGCTGCTTTCCTCATAGTTTTTTGGTTGGTTAGTTGGTTGATTGCTTTTTTTGTTTTTGTTTTCTTTTTTTTTTTTTTTTTTTTTTGCTTTTTTATTGAAAAGCATTCTCTTCCTTGCCCCACAAACCTTTAAAATTGAAATGTGCTCCCTGGTGCTTTCCATTTACTAGACTTTGTTACTGATCAAACAAACTGAAAGCAATTTACTTCTACTTAAAAGGTCATTTCATGATATTTTGGTTCACCAATGCTTTTAATCTTATTATAAATTACAGTACATCCCAACATTAGCTAATGGATTTATGTCTGTCAAAGAACAACAGCAAAAGCAAATTTCATCTCTGGGAGAGAAGGATCCATGTGGTAACACTTTGCCTTTGACTCTTCAAAATGCCGTCATACCAGCATCTATTTTCCCCTTCATCTCTGTCTTCATCCCTCCTAAACTCCTTTGCAAGTTCCCTCTCTATCTTACCTCTGAAGAGGGGAGCTCCTTGGAGCCATTAGGTGGGCCCCTCTTTCTTTTTTCTCTTCCTTCCTAAATTTCCTCAGGCAGTCCTACAGTTGAAATGCTATCTCCGGGCAGATGGTGCCTACATTCACAGAACTCTCTAATAACTGTGAAGTTTCTGGGGCGCCTGGGTGGCACAGCAGTTAAGCGTCTGCCTTCGGCTCAGGGCGTGATCCTGGCGTTATGGGATCGAGCCCCACATCGGGCTCCTCCGCTATGAGCCTGCTTCTTCCTCTCCCACTCCCCTGCTGTGTTCCCTCTCTCGCTGGCTGTCTCTATCTCTGTCGAATAAATAAATAAAATCTTAAAAAAAAAAAAATAACTGTGAGGTTTCTTGTGTCTGGGGCAGAGGCCCAAAGGCTGAGAGTGACACAATACGACGCAAGGACCTCCACGTCCCAGAGAAGAGGCTGACCTCACATTGGGAGGCCAAGCTGAGGGACTGGGAAACCAGCACAAGCAGCATCAGCCTGCCGCCTGCCTTCAGAATGTAAAGGAAAAGCAGCAGACCCACTGGGAGGTTGCAGGAGTCCATAGCACGGGTTTCCTTAGAGGAAATTATCAACATACTCTGCATTTCCCCCATGTTCTCCACCCAGATGTAAAAGAAGGGGAAACACCCCCTCTCATCTATTCTCCCTAATAAGTTTAGTTAACATCCATCATCTCATATAGACAGGAAGGAAGGAAGGAAGGAAGGAAGGAAGGAAGGAAGGAAGGAAAGAAGGAAGGGAGGGAAGAGGAGGAGGGGAGGAAAGGAGAAAGGAAGGAAGAAAGGAAGGAGGGAGGAAGGAGACTGATGTGTACATTGTAGAATGTTTTACGCAGCCCAGGCCTCTACCCACGCCATGATAGTTGCATCGTTTCTCTTCCCCCCCTTTAATTGCGCCTTCCAAAAGTGTCTCCATCCATTGGCGGTTGTCCCCGGAGTCAAAATTTCCCCCACTTGAGACCATGCCAGACTTTATTCATACCAGTTATTCTGTCCTGTCCTCCAAGTCCTGCAGAGTCCCAGAACAATCATAAGGCACTAAAAGAGTTGAGGGCACACCCCCCCATGGGGCTCAGAGAGCAAATATAGTACAGCTGGGGGAGAGCAGAGATTTTAAATTAGATGAGTATCTGGAACTTTAATAGTTTGGAAATTATACTAGACTTTCATGTTTTCTGATACCGAGCTGAAGAAACATGAGCTTTTCTCATTCAAGGGGGGGGGGGAGAACAAGTCAGCAGAAAGGAGTTTAAAAAGACAGGTTAGGGAAAGTAAACAGAGCTGTTTTTCGCTTTCAACTTACTGGGTTCAGATTCTTCCAGATGATGGTTACAGTTTTAGATTTCATCCAGAGGTGAAAGCCTCTGAGCTCTAGGATTAAATACCTAGCTGAACACATGACGTCGGTATTTAGATGCTTTCCAGGCATCTGTAATTTAGCAGGTCCAAAACTTGATTGAAGTCCCTCTCAAGCAGAATCTGATTCTCCCTCCAGCATTTTCCATCTCCTTACAAGGCTTTATCACCCATCCACTCACCCAAGCCCAGAAAACCAGGAGGGATCCCTCCTTCCCTCTGCTAGGTCACCTAAATTTTTGCAAGTCCTGTTGATTCTATCAGCAAATGCATAACAAATCCATCCTCACTGACCCATAACTATTGTTCTAATTCTTGTCTACAGCATAATCATCCTTCACAGGACCACACAAAGATAACTCTCTATCTGGTCTCCCCAAATCTATGGCTGTCCTCTCTCAATCTATCAACATAGCAGCCACAGTGTTCAATTATGCAGCCATTTTATGAAAGTGTCTCAACTCCTATGGTATAAGCATAAAGCAGGCTTTTTGTTTTTCCAATTCTTGCTGACCTACTGGTTCCCTCTAGGTAGCATCTTCCTGGACAACATCTCACCGTGATTCCCTAACTTTCCACTCACTTGTCATCAGTTGGTCTCATTCAGTGTCTAAGGCTCGGACCTGTTTACCTGAACGCTTTAACCCCTGCCCAGTTCCGCTGTTCACCCCATCCCAGCAGCCTGCACTGCCCTTGTTGTTCAGTGGATCCACGTGGAGGGGCTCCGCTTTTCTCAACTCCTCACCTCTCTGGATCTGGGCTAAGAAGTGACCAGGGTGACAGAGTACTCTCGCTGTGAGGACCTTTCAAAGCCACAGCCACCTTGTTGTTAGCTTGGTAACTACTGTTCTAGCTCATTGTCTGTGACCTGCAGTGGACAGGAGTCCCTGGACATTGACAGTCCGTCGTAATGTTCTGCCATGTCTTCTGCCCATTGTCCCACCTCAGGAGCCCCACATGCATTTTTTATGGCACTCACACCTCTTGTTCCACATGAAAGCCCTGACAAGCCTACAATTCCAACCGTTCTCCAAAACCTCTGTCACCTCCACAGGGAGATGTGGGGTCTAAGTTCCTCCCATCTCAGAAGCTGGGAACCTCGAAAGGGTCAGGGGCTTGTTTAGGAAGGATGAGGAAAAGAAAACGGGGCTAGTCAATAACCACATTGCCAGGTTCCTAGAGTCTCTGAAATTGGTTCTAACTCTTCTTCTTAGAATAGGGCTCCTGTGTTAGTTTAGGTAAATGAATGTATTTCCGACTGAAGCCAATTTGGTTCGGTTTTTATAACTTATGAATCAGAAAATAGTGAAGAGTACACATAGGAGAGCACGGGGGTTTATATACATGCAAACAAAGCATAAGACGAAGCATTAGAGGGGCGCCTGGGTGGCACAGCGGTTAAGCGTCTGCCTTTGGCTCAGGGCGTGATCCCGGTGTTCTGGGATCGAGCCCCACATCAGGCTCCTCCGCTATGAGCCTGCTTCTTCCTCTCCCACTCCCCCTGCTTGTGTCCCCTCTCTCACTGGCTGTCTCTCTCTCTGTCGAATAAATAAATAAAATCTTAAAAAAAAAAAAAAAAAAAGCCTAAGCATTAGAGCCCGCTCAGCAGGAGAACTTTCTATTCTCATAGGTGGCTTTCCGGGGGCTGCCGGTTCTTGTTTGCTTGTCTTGTTTTGTTTTGTTGTAATGGATGTGTGAACAGCACAATGCTACAAAAAACGTGTTGATGACAGAACAAATACGGAAACTGAGAGTAAGCATTTAGAACTGGGAGCAATCTGACCTCCAGGCATGTGATCAGTGAACTCATCTTGCTGAAAAGGAAGAGGTCAGTTTGGGTGTTTTGGGTTTGTTTTTTTTTTTTATGTTTCATTTTCCTAATGATTCATTCTTATGTTTTTTTCAAAAGTCTCAGTCTGTAATTGGAGTGGAAAAGAAAGAAAGAGGAAAGCAAGCAAGCAAGAAAGGAGGAAAGGGAGGAAGAGAAGGGAAGGAGGAAGGAAAGAAGGAAGAAAGAAAGAGAGAGAGAAAGCTGGCTCTTTACAACAAGTAGTTTAAGAATTATGGCACCAGGGGCGCCTGGGGAGCTCAGTCAGTTAAGTGTCCAACTCTTGGTTTCAGCTCAGGTCATGATCTCAGGATTGTGATATCGACGCCTGAGTCAGGCTCTACACTGGGCAAGGAGCCTGCCTAAGATTCTGTCTCTCCCTCTCCCTCTGCACCCCCCCCAAAAACAGCAACAACAAAATAAAACCCCCAAAACCCAAAAAACTAGAAATAATCCAAATGTCCAACAATAGTAAAATAAGTAAATAAATTAGGGTCTGGTCATAAAAAAAATTAAAAATTAAAAAAAATTGAAAGAATTATTGCACCAATGTATATTAGATATTCTCTGCAAACTGCCTGAAGTTCCTATGTAAAGTGGTAGAGGATAAGATAAATACATATATAAGCACTTAACTCCACAATTCTGATTCTCCTAACTGACAATTCACCCTTCCTCCCACTGACGTTCTCTTTCCCGCCCCATCCGACTACATACACCTACTCTCTTCCCCACCTACCTGGCCAATTTCCTCATCACTATACTGCCAGGGATCACAACTTTCTTCCATCATTTTGCTTGGAATGCTGTTTATACTAAAATGAATATACATTATGGTTCCTAAATGAAAATGCTCTCATGTCCCACAATGGATCATGACCTTCAACACATTTTTTGTGTCCTATTGACTTGGGCCTAAATTTCTTTCCAGTTTGTGAAATCTCATTCTCATCTTTTCATTTGGAGCATTTTACAGGTTATATAAGACCTCTTTCTTTGAAAAATTGTTCAACATGATTAGTGAATCAGTTTGTATTAGAAACCCAAGTACTGAGACACAAGGAAAAAGACGTTTATATAATGGTGCTGTTATACATTTTTCTGAGTGCAATCTGTTGGAAAGCCTCCTAATCAAACAATAAAGGTAAACAGATGAGAATCGGCCAGGTTTTCTCAGTTTGATGGTAATGGCTCAATACATACCAACAAGAAAAGACTTTGTTAAGGATCAACAGAAGGGTTGCCTTTTCTCCATCACATTTGGCTTTTCATCACTGTTAGTTTGGGGCTAGTTTTCTCTTCCACCTGGAGAAAATAAGCCAGTTTATCTCTTTACAAGATAATAAAACAAAATCTAGAAAGATTTGGGTCCTTATATTTGGGTTTCCCATCCACTTGGTTAAAGATTTGGTTAAAATGAAAGCATAGAAAATGTGTTTGGAATTCTATAACTTAGAGAAAAATAATAGCTTAGTGTTCAGAAATACATTACAGTAAAATTATGAGTACTTAAAACAGATGGAGGAGTCTAGAAATCAGAGAAGATAAAGACAACAGGGAAGAGCAAAGAGAGATTGTGTGTGTGTGTGTGTGTGTAGGAGAAGAAAGAGGAGAAATCTAGAAGCAGAAGGAGGAAGAGGAAGGCTACAGAGAGACAGCTCACAGCAATATTCTTTCAAAAGATTTAAAGAGATTAAAATGTTTATCGTCTCCTCATCCTCCAGTTTTGTAACATTTTAAATTTTCTCCACTCCCCCTTGCTCCTTAACATTTATCTCCTGAAAAGACATTGCTAAAGGAAAATGCAAGCTAGCTGTCCAGGGTCACTGCTCTAAAAGCAGCATTCTGGATTTCAGTAGCAAATAACTGGATATATAAACCCTCGGAAACTTTTCATTCCCTCTGCCATGCTCATTTTCTATCTCCTTGGAATTTTTCCTCTCCTTCTCCTTCCCAGGCCCTATAACTCCAAAAGAAAAGGAAAGAAGACAACCAAACATGCAGTGTGAATTCATACTGAATGTTCTTTCTCGAATATTTGTTTTGCATTAAACCTCAGGACCTTTGCATAATCCTGGAGGACTGTTCAAGGTATAGCAAGAGACATTGCTGGCATAGGAGTTTAGAGTTGGATTTAAATTAATTTCAGGAAAAGAAATGTGACATTTCTTGCCATGAAACTCATGTCCACTTTACAAGTATCATGAATACAAAGAGATTCACATAATAGGAGAAATACATAATCATATGAGTAAGTATATGATTATATAACCAGCATAAACATTGCATGTGGATTGCATGTGGACATTACAAACCCTTTAAAAAAAAAAAACATCTGTCTTCCCTTTAAGTGTCATGAGCGTCACTCATGGTTAGGAATTCTTCCCAAATTTATATGCCTGCAGAATTCTAATACCTGTGCTCTTCACTGTCCACCTAATTAGAAACTGAGGAAAATTCTTTGCATTGAGTTCTCTGACTTGACATGTCATGTAATTCCATCTGAAATATTTGCTACTTTGATTCTCTGAGCCTGTACCACATTGCGGGATCCAAGTTGCTCACATCGCAGCAACTGTGAACCTATAGGGTCATGGCTGGATCTCAACATATATTTTCTCAAATATTTTATTTCCTTTATTTAGTGGTGTGTGTGTGTGTGTGTGTGTGTGTGTGTGTGTGTGTGTGTGTGTCTGATTGGGGGATAATTCTATTTGTTTTTCCATAGCATCATCATTATAATTTTCCGCCCCTGTGTTATTGACCCCTCCATTCCAGGAATATAGTGCTTCTCCTTTCCATGCTGGAGTACAGCAACACAGAAATTTAGCCAGCAATTCACTTGGTACTCTGATAGACCCTTATAAATGCCTTGTTTATAACATAAGAATATAAATGCATATTTACATACATCTCTGGAAAAATATCCTTTCCAAATCTGATGGCTATTGATTTGGCCTTAACTCGTAGTTATCTATAAGAGTAAATTGCACAAGGCCAAGAAAGAATATTATGTGTTTGAGTAATTTCCTCTGCCTGCTGTAAACACTAGATTAAATTTATATGCTAATTATGACAATAATGGCCCTTTGGGTGATTCTATATTACAAGCATCAACTGAAATGAGGTCCCCAGTTGTCACTGAGAAAATCAAAAGGATCTTAGTTTGAGGAGTAAATATGTGATTATAGTGATTATGTGTGAATTGTGATTATATTCTTCAATAAAGAAAACATGCTGGGATTTACAGCTTTCCTCTGAGAATCAATCAATGAATTAACACATATTGAGCACCCACAGGGTTCCTGGAGCTAAACAAACAAATTACTTCATCAACCTGCAAAACCTTCATCAGTTAGTGGACTGAGCCACAATGAACCAGCTGAGTATGGCCCCAAGCAGAACCATTAGGCAGATGGTATTTATTTTCACCATGGATAGCATCTGCATCGTGCATTCTAGAAAAGTTTGAGCTAGAAGTCGGAACTGGATTCCATTCCCAGCTCCATCACGGGCTGGCACCATAATATCCAAGATACTTTACTTCTCTGAGTTTTCAATTCCTAATTATAGAATGGAAAATCATTGGCCTGTCTTATGGAGAGTTCCAAGGAAGTGAGAAGTGGGAAATTACTTTGAAAATTATTAAATATTCTCTAACCCTAAAATATTATTTCTCTGCTACATTTTTTTCCCTCAAGACTTCCCCAAGGGGTTGTTTGTTCTCATGAGGTCTAATTCCTCTCTTCCTTTTTCTTCTAAATATTCTCTCCAATGACCTCTACATTGCTAAATCAAAACAATGGCCGATTCTCGGTTTTCAGCTTACTTATCACCAGTATTTGAAGCAATTCATAGATTAGTCAATCTTCCTTGAAACACTCTCTTCATTTGGCCTTCAGGACATACATTCTTGCTTTTCTTCCTGAATCACTGGCCATATTTTCTCTGGTGGTCTTCTTCTTCTCCCTAATCTTTATTCTTAGACTACCTGAAAGCTTAAATTCTTAGACCTTTTTTTCTTCTCTATCCTATTTTCTTCTCTGCTCTCTACACTCATCTAGTATCATGACTTGAAAATATCATCTCTAGTCTGACAATTCCCACAGCAGTCCTGACCTCTGTTGCAAATTCTGGACTTTTATATTCTACTTCTAGCTCCACTGGGATATCTCGTAATTTTTTTTTTTTTTTTTTTTTTTTTGAGAAGGAGAGAGAGAGTCCAAGTGGAGGGAGAGGAGGCAGAGGAAGAGGGAGAGAGAGAATCCTAAACAGGCTCCGTACTCAGCACTGAGCCCTACGTGGGGCTGGATCTCAGGACCCTAAGATCATGACCTGAGCTGAAATCTAGAGTAGATGCTTAACAGACTGAGCCAACCAGGCGCCCCTCCCATAAAATTTTTAATAAAAATGAGTTCAATGCCTAACTGCATATCTCCTTCCCTACATCTATTCCTCCCACAGTCTTTGCTATTTCAGTTAATGACAAATCCATCTTTCTGGTTGCATTAGACACAATTCTAGCCTTGAATTCTCTTTTTCTTATGCCCCATCACCCATTCCCCTGTTCCAAACCCCATAGCAAATCCTGTCGGCTTGCAATCTATCCACTGATCACATCCGTTTTCTTTCTTTTAATGTTTTTAAGATTTTATTTACTTATTTAGAGAGAAGGAGAGCAAGTGGGGGGAGGGGCAGAGGCAGAGACGGAATCCCAGGTAGGGGTGGGGCTCGATCCCATGACACTGAGATCATGACCTGAGCCAAAATCAAGAAATGGTTCCTTAACTGACTCAGCCACCCAGGCGCCCCTGATCACTTCCATTTTCTGTTTAATCACCGTCACTCTGGCATACACCACTGCCATCTCTCACTCTAGATTATTGCACTAGCCTTCTTAGCGTTCTCCCTGGCCCACTACAATTTGTTCTCTGTAAAGCAGCCAGAGCAATCCCCTTAAAACTTACCTCGGATCATGTCACTCCTTTGTCAACACCTTCTAATGGCTCCTCACCTAATGAGGGTGAAATCCAAGACCCTTACAGTGCACTACCAGGTCTTACAGGATCTTTCACACATGCAGACACACACACACACACACACACACCACCCTTGGGATACAGCAATACCCAAACATACAAACATCTCTTTCTTCAAGGAACAAACATTCTAAAGATAAAAGATAGGCAATAAAAGAATGAGTAATTACTCAATATATTAAGTGATTGGCAATATTTTAAAAAGAAAACATGGAAAGGGAAGAGGGAATCAGGAGTAGGGTAATTGGCAGTTACAAAGAGTTAAGGAATGTCTCCGTGAGAAAGTGAAATTTGAGTAAAAGACTTGAAATAGCTGAAGAAGCCAGCCATAGGGAAGGAGTGTCCCAAGCAGGAAGAACAGTACCTGGCACAAAATAGGCAGAGAATGAATTTTTAAACGAATTTTAAGTGAATGCATTTTTGAATGAATGAATAAATAAATGAGTATTGTTATTACTGAACCTGTATATAAAATCAGGACTAATAATTTCTCATTCTAGGAAAAAGACATTTTAGGAGGGGAGAAGAAACTGTTATCATAGATGATTTTACACTAATTGGAAAGTAGGTTTTGATTATTGGTGCCTAGATATATTTATTAACCTGAATGCAGCTAACATATCAGTTTGGAACAACCTGAGGACTCAGACAAAAGAGAAATTTACACGCATTTGTTACTCTTTTCCATGGCCCTCTACTAGGTGCTCCTGACAAAGGTTAAGGGGAAGAGAAGAAATTAAAGAACCTCCCTGCTGCCCCCACCCCACTCCCTCACTCCCCCCCTCCCCTTAATGGTACAGTTATGCAGGAAGTAGTTGGATGCTTCTGGCATCAGGCAAAGATTACCTACTTCCCTGGAATCTTCTCTTCTATGAAACAAAAGAGCTAAGCCTCTGGGGCAGTTAGAAAACCCTTTCATCCCTGACACAGGAAGAGATCCTTGCACACTTATGTAATTGTTTAAATGTTATTATATTTAAATAAAGCAAAAGCCATGTTTCTAGAAATCCTTTATGCTAATTTCTTTTTCATAAAAATTACTTTGCTCTTTGTAGATGCATGGATAATTTTTTTTTATTTTGGTCTTATCAAAGTAGCGAGATATCAGGCAATTTTGTTCAACATTTCAGCAACTGCATCCAGACATGATCATGATGGCCCTTTTTGAATATTGAGCAGAGAGATGGATGCTTTAAGAAAGAATCAAATAAAACTGCTAGAGACTTTTTAAAACATCATGATGTCAGAAGTGAAGAATTCCTTCTGTGTAGTCCATCAGTAGACTTGATGGAACAGAAGAAGTGATGAGTGAGCATGAAGATAGGCCAATAAAAATTGGCGCCTGGGTGGCTTAGTCGGTTAAGCGACCAACTCTTGATTCAGGATCAGGTCATGATCTCAAGTTCTGAGGTGGAGCCCTGCGTCGGTTCCACACAAGTGTGGAGCCTGCTTAAGATTCTCTCTGGCCCTCTCCCTTGCCCCTCCCCCTTCTAAAAATAAGTAATTAATTAAAACTAAAAGGCAAAGAGAAAATAGAGTGAAAGGGAAGAAAGCAACAGAAAAGAGATGCAAGAACTGTGAGGCAACATCAAACAGCCAACATATATAAAATGGGAGTTCTAGAATGAGAAGAGAGATAGAACAGAGAAGAAAAATAGGTGAAGACATAATTGCTAAGAATCTACCAAAAATTATGAAAGAGAACAAACTGTAGATTCAAGCTCAGAAAATGCCAGTAATAATAATTTTTTTAAGCACACACATAGATACAAACTATATGAAAGTATATAGTCAAAATGCGGAAAACCAAAATTAAACAGAAAATTCTAAGGGTAACCAGAGGGGGGTAAAGATTACTTACAAGAACAAAGATAAAAATTATAGCAGGACTCAGGGCTCCTGGGTGGCACAGTTGGTTAAGTGTCCAACTCTTGGTTTGGCATAGGTCATGATCTCAGGGTCGTGAGATTGAGCCCAGCAACAGGCTCTGTGTTCAGCATGGAGTTGGCTTGAGATTCTCTCTCCCTCTCCCTCTGCTCCACCTGCTCGTGCTCTCTCTCTCTCTCTAAAATAAATAAATAAAATTTAAAAGAAGAATTATAGCAGGACTCTCACAAGAGGCTATCTTATAACATAACTACATGATTCTCTACTATACTCCTACTATACTATATGCCAGAACACAGAAGTGACATCTTTAAAATACTGTCAACTCAGAAATCTATATCCAGCTAAAATATAAAATAAAATAAAACAAATGTCAAAAGATGACATAAACATGTTTTTAGAAAAAGAAATCTGAGAAAATTCATTGCCACAACAGTTTGTTCAAAACAAAAAACCCCTCATAGTAGATCTTCAAAGCATAAGGACTCTGGGACCAGATCAAAAGTTGAATCTACACAAGGAAACGAAGAATGCAGGCAATGGTAAACATGAGGATCATTAAAACAGGTATTTTAATCTCATTTTCAATTACCTTAATAGGTAATTGAATGTCTAAAGTAAAAGCGTGAACAATATATTGTGGGATTTAAAATGCATATAAAACTAAATTGTTGATCCAATTATTCTGTTCACTGTAATTGGATGGACAGCAATAGCACAAAGGATGGAGGAAGACACTGGAAGTATGCTGCTGTGCAGTTATTACACAGTTTAAATGAAATGGTATAATATTATTTCAAGATAGATCATAGTAAGTTAATGGTACTTTTTTAAATGTATAGAGCAGACACACACACACACACACACACACACACACCCCACAACTAATAAGCCCATAGTGAGGATAAAATGAAACCAGTTTAAAAAGTATTCAGTTAATCCAAAAGAAGACAGAAAGAAGAAAAAAGGAAAAGAACAGATGGTTCAAATAAAACATAAATTATAAGATTGTAAATATAAACAGAATTCTATTAAGAAGCACATCAAATGTAAATGGTCTAAAAAAAACCCAAGTCAAATGACTGTGATGAATAGATTGGCTAAAAGATTCCAACTACTGGCTATCTATAAGAAACTTAACTTCCTTTTAAAGACATGCAGAGATGAAAAGTTAAAGGATAGAAAAGGATACAGCGTAGAAACAATCAAAGACAGCTGGAGTCATTTTGTTGTATCGGATGAAGTAGATTTCCAAACACAGAATAATGCCAGGGCGAACGAGGATATTATATATTGATAAAAGACTTAGTTCATCAGTTAGACTGAACAATTCTGTGCATATGTGTCAAACCACACAGTTTCAAAACGCACGAAGCAAAAACTGAGAGAATTACAAAGAGAAATAAAAAAATTCATAATTATATTTGGAAATCTCAACACTCCTATTTTAGTAACGTATAGAATAAGTAGACAATAATTCAGTAGGGACATAAAAACCAGAATATCTCCATCAACAATTTGACCTAATTAATATTTATAGACCACTCTACCCAACTTCACTTCAATACGTATTCTTTGCAAATACACATAAAACTCACACATTTAAGATAACTGAAATCAGGTTATGTTACCTGACATATGTTATCTAACTAAATAGAATTAACATAGAAATCAATAACAGAAAGAAACCTGAAAATGCCCAAATATGGGGAACTAAATTATACACGTCTAAACAACCCATTGGTTAAAGAGCAAGCAGCAATGGAATTTTAAAAATATTTTGCAGTGAATGAAAATGAAAACAGAACCTATGAGACACTCCTAAAGCAGTACTTAAATGGAGATTTGTATAACATTAAATGCCTATTTTAGAAAACAAAGCTTTTGAAACAGCAGTGTGAGCTTCTAAGGAGCAAGAAAGAAAGAAGAGAAAAGGAAACCCAAAGCAAAAAGAGAGAAGGGAATAATAAAAAGAGCAGAACGCAATGGAATTTTAAAAAGAAAAATAATAGAACTAAAAGTTGGTTCTTGGAGGACAATTAAAAATGTATCGAGGTTTCCCAAGACCACCACCAGGTGGTAGTAGTGAGTAGTACCACCCCTACTTCTACCCCTTGATTCCTGGACCCATGAATCCCAACTATCTGGTAAATAGCACTATCTACGGAATGCCGATTTCAGAGCACATACAACCTATTGCAGAACTGTGTCCCAGGCCTGCAAGGTATTGTCACGTAGATGACACAATAAATGAGTCTTCAAAAGATCATTCTGCATTCTATCAAGCTGGCTGCTTCAGGATGCTGGGGAATATGGTAAGACCAGTGAATTCTATAAGCATGGGCCCATGGTAGCACTTCTCTTTCTGTGAAGTGAGTTACTGGGTCAGAAGCAATGCTGTGTGGAATACTATGATAGTGGAGAAGGCATTCTCTAAATCCATGAATGGCGATTTTGGGAGAAGCATCACATGCAGGGAAGGCACCTCCAGATCTAGAGTAAATGTCTATTCTAGCAAACATTCCTCACCCTGAGAAACTGTGTCATAGCGACAGCTGTGTTGGTCTCTGCTGTTGGCCGACTGGGCACTCAGCAGTGGCTATGGGCGGGCCTTGGTGAGCCCATGCATAGCCTCTACCCCTGCCACCACGGCCACTTTGTTCAAAAGCCCACCAGGTGATGAGAGAGGGTGCTGAGGACAGAAGCTGACTGGTATTCACAAAACAGGTCATTGATTATTAAAATCCTCCTTTGTTGAGGTCACTCTTTGGTGAACATTCACATGGAACACAAATGTCTTCACATTTCTTGCCCATTCAGAGAGGTCTATCCGCATACTTCTGCAAATTTCTTTGTTATCAGTGTTCCAGTCATGTTCCTTCCAAGTCCCTGACCATCCAGCCAACCTATTGGCCACGGAGCATAAATTAGTATATAATTGCATATCTGGCCATTTTTCCTTCCAACCAAGTGAATGACCAGGTGCACTGCTTTAAAAAATCTGCCCACTAGGGAGATTTCTCTTCACCGCTGTCTTTAAGGATGTCCCAGAGAGGAAATTTAGTGCTGGCACGTCATGCAGGACCATCTGTAAACCAGACTGAGGTTTTCTCTTCCTCTGTCATCTAGTGGTAGGGAATGCCCCATGGAGCTGCAGGTGCAGGCTGAGAGAGAGAAGGCAGTGTGGTAGGGGTAGGGGCCATAGGCATCTGAGCCACTTCTTCATGTGACTTACTTGTGCCTTTAGAGCCTACTCAGGCCCAACCACATATTCACCACTTCCCTCTGATAACGGAGCATGACTCTGCAGCCTAACGGTTATGACTTGGTGGGTCAAATAATACCCAGCTCATGAGGGGCAGTTCAGGTCACACTGTAACTTGGTGGCTCATAGTTAAGTGTGATTTGTTTGCTGGAAATTAAAAAAGCATGGATGAGAGAATTTAACGGCCTACTTAAACAGAGAGGTATAGGGTGTTCAAGGATTCAAGGACTCCATATTGTTAAAATCTTTATTCTCCTCGAATTATTACAGGAATTCACTGCAATCACAATCCAAATCCCAGCAGATTCAAAAATCTATTTGGGAAAGCAAAGAACTTAGAACAGTTTAAATAACATTTGAAAGGAAATATATTTGAAGAACCTCTGCTAACTAATTTCAAGGCTTAATATAAAAATCTGCAGTGATCAAGACAGAATGGTATTGTTCAAAGGACAGATGTATGGAAAAATGGAACAGACTAAGAAAGCCCAGAATATACCCACACATATGCATTCAATTGATTTTCATCAAGTGTCAAGATAATTCAACAAATGTCACTGAATCACTTGAAAATAGAATGCAAAAATATCAACTATCCTTATATTGAATACAAAAACTATTTTGAAAAGGATCAGAGACTGAAATGTAGAACTTGAAAATATAAAATCTCTAGAAATAAATACAGGAGAAAATGTTTGTAAACAGGTATTAGGCAATATTTTCTTAGAACAAAAGAAGACCAAAACATTTTAAAAATGTTAAAATAAACTTCATCAAAATCAAGAACTCCTCTGTGATAGATGCTGTCAATATAATGAAAATACAAGCCACACAGTGGGAGAAAATATTTTCAAACACCTATTGATGGAGGACTTAAAGTTCTGTAATAAGAAACAATCTCCCTACCACCCGCAATCAAACAGGCAAAAGATTTGAACAAACCCTTCATCAAAGAAGAGATAGATATATCAAATAAGACTTGAAAAGATGGGGGTGCCTGGATGGCTCAGTCGTTAAGAGTCTGCCCTCAGCTCGGGGCGTGATCCAGAGTCCTGGGATTGAGCCCCGCATCAGGCTCCCTGCTCCACTGGGAGCCTGCTTCTTCCTCTCCCACTCCCCCTGCTTGTGTTCCCTCTTTCGCTGGCTGTCTCTCTCTCTCTGTCAAATGAATAAATACAAAATCTTAAAAAAAAAAAAAGACTTGAAAAGATGGTCATTTAGTCATTAAGAAAATAAAAATTATAACCCAATGAGACATCTTTTCATCTCCATAGGAATTGCTAAAATTAAACAAAAGATAATACCGTGTGTTAACAAAATTATGGAGTAACTGAAACTCTCATATATTCTGATGTTAAGTCCACATCTGCACAGCCACGCTGGAAAACTATTTAGTTTTGACTACTAATGCTAAGGTCACATATATCTCATGACCCAGAAACTGTATTCCTGGCTTACATACCTGACAACAATGAATGGTTACATTGACCAAAATCATGAACAGAAATACTCAGAGCAATATCTATTCATAAAAGCCAAACTAGAATTACAAGAGCATTAAATCATACCAAATTCTTAGGAATAAATAAAAGATGCGAAAAATCTCTATGGAGAAATTATACTTTTACTGAGAGATATTTTGAAAGACCGAAATGAAAAGAGAGAGATGCTAGATTTGTAGACACTGTATTTTACAGACATCAATTTTATCAAAATTGATCTATACATTCCATGTAATTCTATTCTAAAATCTGTATGAAAATAGGAAGAGCCCAGAACAGGCAAGACACTCTGAAAAAAAAGAAAAATACTGAGCAAGAAAAATCCTCTACAAGAAACTGTGATTTATTTGAAGCAATGATAATTAAGACCATGGTTCTTTAGCACAGAGACAAGCAATATAGGCCACTGAAACAGATCAGGAGTTCAAAAACAGGCCTACATACATATGGACAGAATCCATGATGGGGATGGCACAGTATGTCAATAGGGAATTGGTAAGCTTTTCAACAAATGGAACTAGGACAGGTAGCTGGCCACATAATTTTTTTTTTTAAAGACATTTCCAGGTAGATAAAAAACACGTAAGTTTTTAGGAGATAATGTAAGAAAATATCTTCATTGGGTGCCCAGGTGGCTCGGTCTGTTAAGCATCTGTCTTTGGCTCAGGTCATGATCCCGGGGGCCTGGGATCGAGTCCTGCATTGGACTCCCTGCTCAGTGGGGAGTCTGCTTCTCCGTCTCCCCCCACTCATTCTCTCTCTCTCTCAAAAATGAACAAAATCTTTAAAAAAAAAGAAAAGAAAATATCTTCATTAAAGTCAGGGTAGGGGAATATTTCTTTCTTTCTTTTTTTTTTTTTTAAAAGATTTTATTTATTTATTTATTTGACAGAGAGAGAGAGACAGCCAGCGAGAGAGGGAACACAAGCAGGGGGAGTGGGAGAGGAAGAAGCAGGCTCCCAGCAGAGGAGCCCGAGGCGGAGCTTGATCCCAGGACTCCGGGATCACGCCCTGAGCCGAAGGCAGATGCCTAACGTCTGAGCCACCCAGGAGCCCCAAGGGTAGGGGAATATTTCTTAAGCAACATACAATAGTCACTAAGTATAAAGAAAAGATCTATAAGTTCAACCACATTCAAATTAAACATATCCATTAAAAATTCTAGAGAGAGTTAAAAGATAATCCATAGAAAAAGAAATTAGGCACACAACACATTTTGAACAAAGATCTTCTATACTCACACAAATCCACAAATCAATAATAAATATAATACCACCCAAAAGAAAAATGAGCAAAGGTGACTTAAACGGTTCTTTACAAAAGAGGAAATCCAAATGGCCTGTTATGTGTTGAATCGTGTCTCCCCCAAATTCACAAGTTGATGTCCAAATTTTCACTGCCACAGAATGTGACTTTATTTGGAAATAAGGTTGTTGCCTATGTAATCAGTTGAGAGGAGATCCTACTAGAGTAGGGTGAGAAATTTGGACACAGAGGCACACAAGGAGAAAGCCGTGTGAACATCAAGACAGATGGTGTGTGACTCATCCTCACACTAAGGAATGCCAAAGATTTGCCAGCAAACCACCGGAAGAAGAGAGTCGTGGAACAGGTTCTCCTTCACAACCATCAGAAAGAACCAACCCTTCTGGTCCTTATCTCAGACTTCTAGCCTCCAGAACCATGAGACAATAAATTTCTCCTTACGCCATTACGTTTGTAGAACTTTATTCGAGTAACCCTAGCAAACAAGTATGTGCTCGAAAGACCTAGGAAAATGTGATGGAACTAGCAATAAAGAAAATTAAAATAATGCTGATCTATTTCTATGAACCAAGTAGACTGGCAGTCATACAATAACACCAGCTGATGGTGGGAATACAGAGCAGTAGGGCTATCATACAACACTGCTGACAACCACGTTCAAAACGGTTTGGGATGATGACTTGATATCATCTAATAAAGTTAAATGTACATAACTCCTTAACCTGGCAATTCCACTCCTAGGTATATACCAAAGTGGTTAATCAGTGAACATTATGATTTCCATGTACCAGGATATATACATAAAAATGTGCGATAAGCAAACAAGAGAACAAACTAGATGTCGATAGAGACAGCAAAGTAAATAAACCGATCGGAGTATATTCACACCACGGAACACCTTGCAACAATGAAAAGAAATGAACTATATTTCCTTTGGCTACATACAAGAACATGAATGACTATCCCAGACAAAATTTAAAAACCAGATAGATATGGTCACCCAGGTGTTTGCTTCATAATTATTTATTAAACTGAATGTACATATAATGTGTTTTTTTCTAATTGTATTTCACATTTTAAAAATCTGTTTTTTTTTTTTTTTCCATTTTGGGGGGAGTTTCACTGAATAGCTTCAGTATTTAGGCAGGAATGAGTCACTTGGCCACCCCTAATTGTACAGCCTGAGAGGGCAAAAATACGATGACAGCAACAATGAGATTCTGCATAAGGAGCAAGAAGAAAACTGGTATTTGGTAAGGAGTTAGAATTGTCTGCTGCATGTTCGCTCTTCAGCATTTGAAATACTTGAGTGCAATTACAGTTTTAAAGGTATGCAATTTTGTTGTGAAACAATGTGCAGAAAGAAAGTCAACTATTCCATCCCGGGGTCCCTCAGAAAAAGAGATCTGTCCCAAAACTTGAAGTAGAAATTTGCAGCATTGAAGTTACTGAGAATCAATATGTCAGTCGTTAATCTATCTCTAAAGGGTTTTCGAGAGAAAGTTTGCATACTTTAGAACTAATCCCGATGTGAGACAGATGTAGACTCTCCCACTTTGTGGATTTAGCACTTTGCCCAGCTTGGCACACTGCTCTCAAGGATGGCAGCCCCGAAGTCTCTCCTGGCTCTGCTGAAATCCTGGATAGAAACATGCTTATATTTTCCAAGATTTGTCATTGCATTTCCATCCCTTGCCCCTCTTTCTCTAAATTCCAGTAGTTTTTGGTAGTTCACCCTCAGTGGGTTGTCTGAGACAATACTGAGCCACAGTCCTCTTCTGCCTTCAATCATTCTGTCTAAGGGTGGCCTGCTGTGAGTGGAGAGAGACATACGTGGAAGTCTGCTGGGTGGGGATCCTTGGAACACTTTAGTTTTTTTGATACGAAGGGACCCTCTCCTTCTATGGAGTGCAGTCCCGATGCTTGCAGGCGTATCCTTCCCCTCTAAAGCATCAGGCAAGGGGACGAATACAAACATACCACAGACTGCTGCATTAGCCAGGGACCATCGACCTCTGGGCTCCTGACATCACACACTGTCAATTACACAGGCTGAATTCCCAAGATAAAGGACTTCCAGAAGTGTTAGGACCGCCAAATTATTCCTCAATCTGCCTACAGGGAGATGAGCAGAAACCACTGTTGTAGGGTTCCATCTAGAGCCCTATGTCCTATAACTCACTGAGCAACAATCATTTGAAATTCGACTTCAAATCAGTAATATACGTAAATAAAAGCAATTTTGAAATACACTCTTAACAAACTCTAAAATCCTAGTAAGTCACATATTTTTCTTTTAAAAGCAGGTGAAAACTAAACCTAAACAGAAATGCTAGCAATGAAGAGGCCTTCCATTGACAAAGAAGTAACACTGGTTTGGGAGCAGGTGTTTCTCACATTCATTCCAGATTTTTTTTTTTTTTTTTTTTTTTTTTTTAGCTCTGAAAAGGTTACTTAACATCTTAGTCTCAGTTGCCTCATCTGTTATATTAGTTAATAATACCTTCCCTACAGGACTGTTGTTATACATGGAAAACCCGCGATTTCAGTCCTCATGCATGGTACTTGTTCACCAAATAGCAGCTATCACTGAAGTCTATGAAATAAAGTCATTTTCTACGGTCGCTAGTTTTGTGATCTTGGGGTCATCAATTCTTCTTCTATAAAGTAAGTGGTTTGAATGAAATGATTCCCTACATTCTATAACTCATAAGGTAAAGATTGCCGCATCATAAACCCACATCAGATGCAGTGGAACTGCAAAGAGGAAGATCCTTGGGTTCTTCTCTTAGCTCTGCCCTTGTCCAGCTACCTGACCTTGGGCAAGTCAACCTCAGAACCTCAGAATTCCTTCTGTGTAAAACTATGGAGCTGAGTGAATATGATCTC
This sequence comes from Ursus arctos, assembly GCF_023065955.2. Taxonomy (NCBI): domain Eukaryota; kingdom Metazoa; phylum Chordata; class Mammalia; order Carnivora; family Ursidae; genus Ursus; species Ursus arctos. The sequence continues at coordinate 14,463,899 of NW_026622941.1, forward strand.
TGACAGTATCTGGTACTTTGGGTATCGGATAAAATTCTCTGACACTTCTGGTTATGGTGGGCAAAGAGACAACCTCAAAGTGAAAGAAGTGAGTCATAAATTAGAGGAATCCATTTGGCTGTCACCATATTCCATGATCAACTGCTGAGAATTGACGTCTGGCACAAGTTAGACCAAATACCTTGACTCCCGTGTCTAGTGTTGGGAACTCTAGTGGAAATGGAGGTGCTTTTGTCTCAGAGAAAGAGGTACCAGGCTGGTGTCAGTGGAAAGTGGGGAATTGAGACACATAAATTATGAAAGTGAGAGGGATATAATCCCAGCCTAAGGTAGAGGTTCTTAATGCCATCAGCACACACTAGACCTCCATGAGATATCACATTATAATTACAGAAACGGCTTATAAATGTGAGGGCCTAAAAATCCCATTTCAATTTAAGGGACCAGTTACTTAGGGCAAAGGCACAGAGGTCGGGGGGGGGGGTGCAATCATATATATTTAACTAGCTAGTTATTTTCAGAGGAAAAAAATAATTTTAGAGAGTTCCTGCTCACATGAAAGTCAGAACTGTGACCATGCAAAGGAGCCCGCAGCAACACGACTTGGCTTAGTCCAGTTAGGAGAGAATCATTATGATGCTGTGTGTGTGGTCTGGGTCTCAAGCTGCTTGACATGCTTAGAATGTGATCTGCAATCTTTGCAAGTCTGATTTATTTGATTTACAAGTTCAGTGATTAGCAAGATGTTGCTAGAACTGTATTTGGGTATTTAAAAGAAAATCTGTTTGTGTCTTAGGAGATTAACTCTCTGAGCTAATCCAGATATATTAAAATCGTCATTGTAGTTTACCATGCCCAAGGCAATTTGATTAAATATGTAATGATGTTAGATGTTTGAAAAAGAATTTTACGGGGTATGGCAATTCAAAGAAGCATTTTTTTCCACACTACTGTATGTTAAAAATAAAATAAACCTATAAAGCAAACTTCAAGTCTTAAGAAAATTTAATTTTCAAACGGTAACGTGAACCAAAGAAATACTGATTAAAACCCAAGTATTAGATAGAACTTCTGTTCTTGCAAAAATCCCCACCTGTGTTACTCCGGTTAGTATTTTCCTTCCTTTAGCTCAGGCTAACTGGGAGAAAGTCCCACAGAAGAGACAAATTAATCCCATTCTAAGGGGGTAGGCACAAATCTCTGAAATGTTGTAGGCCAATGCCTGCATTTGTAGTGCCACCTAGTGTTAGAGATGGGTAATAAAATTTTGAGAAGGGAAGCACGGTGGAGGCGTGAGACCCCATTTAATGACGCTATTATCTATCTTAAGTGTTAAGGTGACAAACTTATGGAAATTGTGGCATCTGAAGCCCCTCCCATTCCTACCCTTACGTTTTATGGAATTTTTTGTTCCTTTTGTATATTCCCATAGTACATTCTTTTCATATTACTGAGCATATTTCTTGGCTTTGGAGTTAGAAACTTCTGCCTTCATAGATCTTGTGTTTTAGTGGAATTCTTATTTCTTTCATAGTATTTATCACAGGTGGTTCATATCGAAATTATGTATGTCTGTCCACCTCACCTCCTACCCGTGGGCTTTGTTTCCTCCAAAGTGCTTCATTCCTAAAAGACTTGGCATAGAGTCAGCATTCAAATGCATGTAGAATTCACAGATGTGCGAAAAAATAATGTCGAGCACAATTTACAAATCAACAAATTTTATAGTTTTAATGAGATTATTTTCTCCTTGGATCTTTGATCGGCAATGATTCTGTTTGTCTGTTCTATGCTGGAAGTCACCCTGCTGTATACTCTCTGACTAGAATAAGAGGTAAGATAATGGAATTTCTCTTCTTTTGCATGAAAATGATTGTACACTTATAAAAGAGGATTTTTAAAGTCTATGATTTTTTTTAAAAAAATTTATTAAGTCAACTTTTTTTTTTTATCCTATTCCTTGTCAAATGTTATATGTCAGATGAGAAAAAGTATTCGGGCACTATGTTTTTCAAACATCATCTGCCACAAACATTATATTGTATTTTTTAGAAATGTCATTTAAGAATCTTGATCTTGTGTACAATTAACTAAAATAAATTATATTTTTAAAAGACCAATTAACATTAGATGAGCTGGGGCACAAATAAAGAGGCAGTAGAATCTTTTACTTGACCCCCAGATTCTTGATATCATACCTGCCATTTTAAAGAACCTCACCTACCAATTAAAAAAAAAAAATCTCGACTTAATTCACAGTGAAAAAGCTGGTCTGTATAATTTCCCCATATTTGAAGCTCATGCAAATAGAAAATGTAAAAACACGTGATGGCATTTCAGTTCCCAGAACAATGTCTTCATCCTAACCCCTGAAATCAGTGAATACGGCCTATTATGTGGCAAAGGGGAACTAACGTGATTCATCAACTGACCTTAAAATGGGGAGATTATCCTGGATCATTCAGGTGGACCCCACGTAATCACAAGTGTCCTTAAAAATGGAAGAGAAAATTAGAAGGGAGCACCAGACAGATGTTAGCACGAGCAGGACTCGGCCTGGCTTTGCCAACTGTGACGAGGGTGGAAGAAGACCAGGAGTCCAGGAGTGAGGGCAGCTTCTAAACACTAGAAAAGGCAAGAAAACAGCTTCTCCCCAAGAGCCCTCCGAAAGGAACACAGCCCTGTGGACACCTCGACTTTAGTCTAGTGGGACCTGTGTCAGCCTTCTAATCTAGGCAATTGTAAGACAATCACTCTTATGTTTTATGCCACAAACCCAATACACACCTAGATCCTCCTACCAAGAATGATGGGAACTTCGACAGAAGAACATTCCACTAGGTATTAATTCCATGTCTGCTGGTATTAGAATTAGACTTTAATAGTGGACGAAGGAGTAAACAGTCCAGAAATATACATGTAGTCACTCCCCCACTGCTACGCGTGTTGTTTCCTTTAAAGTGCCTCAGTACTCAAAGGCTTTCCATGGAGTCAGTGTTCAAAAAATGTACGTGGACTTAATGATTATGTTACATTAATGGCTATACTATATTATGAGTATATTAATGATATATATAGTGACGTTTTGAAATAAATAATCTGTTCCTGATAAATCAGAAGTGAGTAAAAATATAAGGAGGCAGAAAGATCTCAGTTAGTTACTCACTAATTTGACTTTTTTCCTCTGCCTTCTGAGTGATACTGACCTTTCTCCAGGTTTCCTATGCCATCTTCATCTGGTCTGTATTGTGATGACTTTTTCTTGCATCAGAACCTTCGTCACAATTTGTCAAAGGCTCCCAATATATAAAATTTAAATGGCTTCAAGACTTTATCATTAATAGTTTAATAAGGCGTTGCTTCCTCCAAGAGACTCTGGAAATGCTCACCTCTCGCTTTGCCGATTGTCTCAGAAATTCTGAGTTTGCTTTCAGCTTTCTCAGTGCTCCTTCCGGCTCTCTGCTGCCTTCTGATCTCTGTGCTTGCGTCCTGTGTCCACGTGCACTGACGATGCAGTGGGGAAAGCCAAGTTAAGTCCTTCAATATAATGTCGGGTCAGGAGCACAGCTTGAGACTTCCGTTTTCATGTGACTTGGAACTCTTCGATGTTACCCTAAGTGTGCAGGGTCTTATACCTTTATATACAAAAACATCTCCTCTACTTCACCGTTTGAAAGACTTCTCTAGGCTATGGTTCACAAATAAGATACGTTACATTCATCAGTATTATTGTGTGTGTTGTGGCTGATGTGGGAAGGGTTTTCAGACTTGTCAATAACCCTGTGCCTTCAAAAAAAATAGCACATTAGCTTCTTCTGTGCTGTTCACCAACTCGTGAGTAGGAAAAGGTATTGAGATCTAGCTATCTTTTAGGAGTTCTCACTTCGCCGGCAGGAGGAAGAGTGATGGCAGTCTTAACGGTCTATATCCCTCTACAATTGTCCCGTCCCATCGGCTTGCCTTCCCTGAGCTTCATATAAATAACTATCCTTCCTCTACGTCTTTATTATCTTTTGGGTAGCAAGCAAGTCCTTTGCTTTAGAAAAGTGACCCTACAGGTAATAATTTTGAAAAATGAGGGCATTTTGGTGCTACTCAAATCAATATTTTAGATGTAAACATTTTTATTTAATATATATTGAATTACCAGCAAGTGGGAAGCACTATGTGGGCCACTGGGGAATACAAAGATGAATTAGACAAGATCCTTGATGCGTTTCCAGTCTCTTAAGGGAAATGAACATGTACCTAGATAAAATTCCAATGAATTCAGTCAGTGCTACCAAGGAAGTACGTGTTAGCCAGAAGTAATGCTACTGGGAAATACAAGGGAGTTTAGCTACTAAGTGCTGATAGGATACTGCCAAGAGTCTCTTCATCTCTTGTGTTTTTTGTCTGCATTAATCTTATTTTCAGACCAACTTTCTCTTCAGGGTAACAAGATGACTACCACTAGAGTACTTTAGGCAAAACCCTGAGATTCATTCGGGTGGCCCTGGTTTAGGATAGTGCCTCATCCCTAAACCAACCACTGTGTGCAGAGAATATGAGCCCCTTACTGGGTAGCCCTGGTTCCCATCTCCCTGTGGTCAGGGGTAGAGTCAGCTCCATCATAAATGCCACATGGACTTAGAGAAAAGTCACTGGGGAAAGTGTCGTCATTCCTTTCCCTCTAAGGAGAGGATAGGGTCCCCTTCCCCCCACACACCATCACAAGTCAATGAGACCATTACTGCAGAGAAGGGGGGTGATTAAAACAAGTCTCCAGCTTTGAAAAGTTCAGGCTTGTTTCTCTTTGACACCAGAATGGACCTTAGAGAGAGAATTCTTGGGAATAATTGCGTGTAGCCCCTCAGTTACGGGAGAATGCAGAGCCGTGCCTGCATCTTGCTTAGAGAAGTCTGAAGGCAGGAGGCCAATGGACACGTTGTGGTGACAGGAAATGTGAGAAGGGACAGTAGATGGTCAAACTGCAGTGCAACCACAGGTCAAGACAAGGAGGTCAGATTTTCCCATGGACCAATGAGATGTCTTGGAGGAGAAAGAGGATCCCAGTCAAAAGGGCATCCTGCTTCAACGAGACGGTAGCACAGAGAGGCAGGGGATGTCCTGTGGTAGGCTAGGGACCTACAGAGTGTGCATCACCTCAGTCAGAATCCTCAGACACTAGTGCACTTGGAATTGTGCATGAGGGGCACGGAGTCTTCAAAATATTCGTCAAAGCACACCAAAAAGCAACATTTAGATAGCTGAGACACAGAGGGCATAGAGGGCATCATCAGTTGAATACACTAGTTGCATTTTTCTAGAAACACTCCATCCACTTTCTTGGTCTGGGTCTGGGGACCCAACAGTGACTGCAATCCAGCCAACCCTCCTCTTAACTTACCTTGAGTGGGAGCTGCCTCAGTTTAAAAATTCACCCTCAGGTGCCTTTTGTGCTAGGCGTGGCCTCCGTCACATCTGCTTTCCACTGCATGTCCGCACACCGTGAGTCAGGGCTGAGTTGGGAGAAGGAGACCAGTCTTGGACTGAAGGTGAAATTAAAGTTTTTAGTTAGACTTGCCTGGACATTTCATACCGGAAAATAATAATATATATTTTTAAGATTGTATTTATTTATTTATTTGAGAGTGGGGGAGGGGCAGAAGGTGAGGAGAGAGAGACTCTTAAGCAAACTCCATGCTGAACGGGGAGCCCAATGCAGGGCTTGACCCGGGGCTGCGTCCCAAGATCCTGAGATCACGACCTGGGCTCGGAAACCAAGAGTTGGACACTTAAACAGCTGCGCCACCCAGGCACCCCTGAAAATAATAATATTTTTATAACACCTATAAGTAACTAGGAAACGGTGGAATCACCCAAGGTAGCATTAAGGGATAGCGAAGAAGAGTAAGTTGGGGCAGACCTGAAAGCAGGGTTTGGAATACAATATTGAAGGTGTGTTTTAAAGTTCAGCTCATTCGTTAAGTGGGTTACTTAAAGGCATTATGGTCTCTTTCCACCCTTGCTGGACTTACAAATTTGTATAACTAATATATTCCTCATTAGATACCCACCAGGGGGAAAAAACCTTCATTTCTCTGAAAAACTTAAAAACAACAAAAAAAGAGGCCCAAGAAGCAAGCTAATAATTATGGCTGGGTACTGTGCATTGGACGAACGTCTTGTTTGTTAATGTTCCATCTTTAATGCTCACAATAATCCCAAGGCAGGTCGTTGCTTGACAGGGGAGGAAACAGAAGGTTCACTTGGCCCAAGTCACAGCAATAGTAAATGGCAGAGGAAGGATTCAAATGTAATCCTACTTTGACTAAAAGGTCCTTTCATTTCTCTACCCCGTCCCGTGGAAGTCAGAGCCGTTGTAAGACGGGCCCCGCCTCAGTCTGAACATTTAGCCTTAGGTTGGAGCACACATATTAGTTCTTCAAACCTTCGTCTGCCTGGAATCACCACACAGCCTTGACCTGGGTCAAAATAAACTAAAACTGAAAGGCGCGTTGTGTAGTCTGGTTTCTAATCCAAACAGTTGAAGAGCAGGGAATGTGCTTGCTTACGGAGCCATAAATCAATGAACTTCATAACAGTTATCCTTTCATGTGGAAGCAGTGAATTTCTTTCATAGTTGAGGGGAGAAAACCCCCTTTTTTTAAAGTTAAATTAATGCATTTAAATTCCGTCCTCATTTCTGGGGAATTTGCCCCTTCACCTATATCTATATTTTCCTCTTCTCTTTGATCCATTGGAACAGCTCTTTTTGGATATTAAAAAAAAAAAAAAAAAAGCCTCTAGTATCCTCTTCTATTTCCTTCCTGACAGCCAAGTGCTGTTTTCTAGGAGATTGTAGTTATATTTCACCGTCTGTTCTAAACATTCTAATTTCTGCTGATCATTAGACACTAGAATATTTTTCTCAATTTCTAAAATAAATAATATTTTTTTGGCTTCTGCTTCAACTAGTTTAATTTTTTTTCTTTTTGCTAATTTTGGTCAATTATTTATGCTACACTTAGAATTCTAGAACATTGGGGGAGAAAGAGCTTAGAAGTTTTCTTGACTTTCTCCTTTAATAGATGAGAAAACAGGAACATTAACTGCTATGGCCCATATTATGTAGCTAATAAGTGATACTGCTTGGAATGTTGTGTTAAGAATGATTCTTAACAATCATGACTTATTAAAATATCTGCCATGAGTGAGGCATAGGGTGTGACAAATACTTACTATATCCTCACTACACCATGCTGTTTTCTAAATGCTTCCCAAACTTTAATGTGCATACAGATGATAAAATGGGCCTGAGATGGGGCTCGAGCATCTGCGGTAAGTAGACAGCAGTGGTCAGCAAACTCCAGCCAGCAGGCCCAATCCAGCCCACCCCCTGTTATTGTAAATAACGTTTTATTGGAACACAGTCCACACCCATTTGTTTACATATGACCTATGACTGCTTTCAAGCTGCAAGAGTACAACGGAGCCGCTATGGCAGTTGCCTTCTGGCTTGCAAAGCCTAGGATAATTTACTCTGGCGGGAAATTGCCAATCTCTGTCCTGGAGCACGGGTTGTCTATCTTGGTCGCGTGTTATGATTGTTGGGGGACTTTTAAAAATCGGTATGCCCATGCCAGACTGCAGGCCAATTAATTCAGAATCTTAAGGGGTAGGATCAGGCATCATTTAAAAAAATATGTATATTAAATATATGTTATATATATTTAAGGTTAGGATCCTGCCTAATATAATCCTGTTATATATATCTAGGTTAGGATCCTGCCTAATATTCGTGTGTTTGGAAATATATATATAATATATACTTAATATATATATATATTTTAAAGTATCTCTGGAAAGTCGAGATCTACTGTTCTAGATATTGCTGAGCAAAAGAATCATCTGACCTGAGTGTAAAAAATTCAGTGTCCGCGACCACATCCCCAAGTTCTGGTCCTAGAGGGCTGGCACATGGGGCCCAGGAATCTATCCACACAAGCACACCAGGCCTTTTGACACGGGGACCCCAGGACCTCACTTCAGAAGTAACAAAGTATATTCTTTCTACTGCCTGCTATAAACCCTTTCTTTCTTGAAAATGCTACATCAACTCAGGTGTTTACAGAACATGATTCACAAGAGTGAGTCATTATTATAAAGTACATCCAGTACCAGCAATTAGACTTCTTACCAAGAAAAATGACCCTGCACACAAAATATGTTTCAGTGGCATTCCGATTTCGCCTCACCTCTGCATGTTTTTACCGCTATAAATTATAGACGAAGACAACAATTTCCCCCCCCAAACCATTCACAGTCTCTCTCATTGCATTTAAGAATTTGCTTTTTAGAAGACACATGAAATACTGGAACTAGATCATTTGAAATACCTACAAAGATTTTGATTCCTCTGACCAGGTTTAGGATTGTTTTAAAAATTAGCAGGATGAATAGTTCCTTTTCATTCCATTGTAATAGTAAAAAAGTATTGATAACTCAATTTCTAGGGCACCCATGTAAGTGACCCAAATCTCTAATTAAATGATGAAACCCACTGCATTGGCCACTCTGCCTCCTGGCTGCCACGTTCAATCAGCAGGTCCCTCTTGCCTTTCTCCATTTGCAAGGTCTGTGGAGGGCAGTGGCTTGCAGGGAAAAGTTCCTCTGATTTCGGGGCAGAATAGAGCAAACAAGGAGATTAAAGCAGCAGGAAGGTTCCCACTAAGCCTGGCTTTCCCATCTGCTGAGATCCAGGAGCGTTGTCCCATCTGGCACTTCTGCAGCTCACCATCTCATCACTTAATCTTTTGTTTACCTTCAAGAGGTTGGTTAGGATCCTGCCTAATATTCGTGTGTTTGGAAATCCGTTCAGTAGAGTACAACCAGACCCAGGGGAGGAAGAGTGAAGGAAAACACATGTGAGATAGTGATTGCCTCCTTTTTTGCTTCCTAATATTCAGAGAAACCAAGTATCTCATGGTTTCTGGGGGGGAAAAAAAAGCCTATCATGTACCTTCTCGCCACGAAATTCATTCAGGTACGTGGATTGAGGATCTCGCCTTCCATGGAACAAATATATATTTGGAAAGAGTAAAATCTTTTTTTTTTTTTTTTTTCAGAAGAGATGCTGAGCATCAAAGGATAGAGCTGGAAGGAAACGGGCCAGTTTACCCTGCATGGTGGTGAAGAAGAAAGCTTCCCAAGGCAATGTGTGGCCACTTGCTGTTTCGCGTTCTGAGTTAGTTTAGAACAAGTGCCATGTCTCAGTTGGCCACAAGATGGCAGGATTTCAGCACATTCCTGCAGCCAGCCAACATCCTCTCCCTATCGGGGTTAATGGATGCTCGTAATTTTGGCTTGACTCTCTCAAGAGATTTCACACTCTCATAAATGAAATATACAAATATGGTTCAACGACTTCTGTTTTATAGCTTTAAAATGTCAAGAGTCAGCTATTCACGTAATATAGTTGGCATCCACAAATGGAAAGCTATGGAAAAGGCTCTAGTTTTATTTATTAATGGTCTCTCAACTCTCGTTGGCTGAGGTTTGGGAACTACCTGGATGCTGTTCTCCTTTGCTAAGGCTTTCTCAGAAGGAGTAAATAATGCTGCCATTGTGGACACCCAGCCTTTGCAGCTCCCAGCGGATAACACGGGGAGAACGGGAGGGAGGCAAGCTTTGATGGTAGAAACAAAGACTGTGAGAGAGGGGGCTGTTTGCCCTTGCAGGGTGGACAAAGAAGTGGGTCTGGCTGGGCAGAAAAACTCCGCCACCGATCTGCCACATGAATCCATTCATTTACCCATCCAATCCTATTTCAAAACATTTGATTACGAGGCAGTATGAAGCTCCCTAGGAATGGAAAGATTAACAAGGCATGGTACTATCCTCAGAGAGCTAGTGTATTGGACTATATCTAGAGATACTAAGAAAAGGAAAACCTCCCTGTGGCAACTGGGCTCAAACAAAAAAGAAAACGAACTACAGAACAATCGGGAAAGAAGCTGGCTAAATTGCAAGCAGGTAAAGAATAAAGAGGACAGCGGGCAGGGATTAACAAGAAGGAAAGAGGTCTAGGAGATAGGCTGGAGGACTAGAGAGCAAGGCACGCTGGAGAGTTGGGGATTTAGTGTGTGTAACTGATGGGGGCCCAATGTAAGGAGAAGGACACTGGGGCTAGGACAAGAAACAAACAACATGACAATAGTAACAACACAGGGGCGCCTGGGTGGCACAGCGGTTAAGCATCTGCCTTCGGCTCAGGGCGTGATCCCAGCGTTATGGGATCGAGCCCCACATCAGGCTCCTCCGCTATGAGCCTGCTTCTACCTCTTCCACTCCCCCTGCTTGTGTTCCCTCTCTCGCTGGCTGTCTCTCTCTCTGTCAAATAAATAAATTAAAAAATCTTAAAAAAAAAAATAGTAACAACACAAACTTGGGTTTCAGTGGCCCAGGGAGGGCTAGCTGTGTGATCTTTAACAATTAGTCAAATCTTTCTGGGCGCCCTGTCCTCTTCTGTGAAATGGAGCCTGCAATGACTAATGTAGGAGGTAGGTAGGAACACTAAAGGTGAATCGTGAGTGAGCCAGGCAGGGAATTGCTGATTTCAGGACATCAGTGGTTCTACTTCTCGATCAGATCTTTTACAAAAGTCGGTAGGAGATATCAGAAGGGCGAGGGACGTCCATGCTAGGCACCCAAAGCAGACACACGCTCACCCCAAACCCCCTGCTCCTCCTCGTTCTCGTAACTGCAGTGAGGGGGACAGTGATGCCCAGAGATCCTGAGAAAGGCAGAGCGTTTCACTAAGGGGGCATGGGAATAAACAGTTTGTTTGCTTGTTTCACCGAAATCAACATGAATGCAGGCTCCTTGGTGGAGAAGGGCATAAAGAGAGGCAGAGAAAGTTGACTGCTAACCCTCCTTCCTCCACACTCTCATGCCCCTTTTCCAACAGTAACCACATGGAGGTTTGGGCTGTGTCCTTCCAACTGTGGGGATCTCACTCTGTGTGTGTGTGTGTGTCCCCATATGTACATCTCCCCATGCATCTGGACCTGGAACTCAGATGCTGGCTGTCTCCAAGCAAAGACCCCGTCTTCCCCCCTTTCTAACCTGGAAGCAGAACATAGCCTTTGGCAATAGTCTACACAAAGGAAATTCACTTGCAGGAGACAATGGGGTTTTATTGATGGTTTCTTCTCCAGGCAGCATGTAAGTTTCCTTTCCACCACCACACTACCACCAGCTGGGGGCTTGCTTCTTTTTAACCTTCCTCCACATCGCACTGGGCCCAGAACGTGCCCAGTTTCCCATCTTCACTGCACGGCAACTCTGCTCCTGTCCCCATGAACTCTGACCCCCAGGCTGAAGCACTTTCTTAAAGTTTGGAAGTCCTCTCAAACCTTCTTTTCAATAAAGATGATCTCTTTCTATAAAATGATTCCTGTGCCAGTAATTACAAAAATTAATCATTTTTGCCATATTATAGAGTCTATATGAATGTAATCACATACATAATTTTATATATATGAATTTGTTTTTCTAATATAAAATGGGATCATAGAGTTATACATACTGCTTTGAGACTTCCAGTTACTCCTCAATTTTGTCTTGCTTATCTTTACAAACCATTAGAAATAAATCAACCTCATTCTTCTTAATTGCTGCATAAAATTAATACTTTCATTAGAAATAAATCAAACTCATTCTTTTTAATTGCTGCATAAAATTAATACGTCAATACGAGATGAAGTAGGTTTCTTTGCGCTCTACTTTGGTTAATGACAAGATACAAAATAATTCAGGGTTATGGTGAAAATTCGTCAGCCAAGCTATAAGAGGCTTAGAACAGCAAAGCTATACAAACAATATAAATTATATTAGCAATGTAAATATTGCTAATAATGAAAATTGCTAATACTTTCTCAGCATGTTTCTAGGTACCAGGAACTATTGCTTGCCATTTGCAGGCATAGTAGGAGTAATCTACGAGGAAGCAGGTTATTCCCATTGTATAGACGATCATTCTGGGGCACGGCAAATAAGCACATTGTTCAAGGTCACGCAGCCAATAAATGACATTGTCCAAATGCCCCAAGCCTGGCTCTAGCGTCTGTGTTGTTCATCACTAAACCATAGGTCATTACGTCCGACAGGAACTACCTCGCGCAGGCTCGTTGGCCAGGGACCCAAAGTGGCCGCCGTGGACCAAATCCGCTAAACATTCCCCCTCCGAGTGAGCTCCAGCTGATTGTGGTATGGAGCTTTCTCTGCTGCTCTCAGTTAGGCAGCCAAGCCCAAAGAAAAGTGGCATCCAAGAACAGAGGGGGGGGGGCAAGGTCTGCCCCTCAGGGCATGGCGTGGAGGGTAAGGGGAGGCAGAACACAAGAAGGAGAAGCTAAGTGGAAGAGAATGAAAGAATGCAGTGGAATGCGGCCAGGCACCTGGCCCCGGCTGAGAGCGCCTCTGCGGGGAGCGTGCCAAGCCTCCGCAGCTCCAAACCCTGCGCCCAGAATAGCTGCAGGGAGGCACGCTGCCAGTGAGTCACTTACTCCGGCCCAAGCTGGGAGCACTTCATCGGATGCACCCGGTTTATATTCACCCGATATTACGTGGAAATAGACGGTCAACGGCGATGAATTGGCATGCCCCGAAGTGGGCCAGCCATTGCCGGAAGGCAGGCCTCTTGCAAGCTGAAACCTCATTTTTCTCTCCTCTGAGAGCCTGCCACACATGTAATTGATTTTGCACATTTTATCCCTATATAATAGACTCTCTAACAAAGAGGAACTATTTCTTTCTTGTGATGACTGAACAGAAATTCAGAGTAGAAGCTAGCAGGACCACACGCATGGAACGCTCAAGCCGGGTACCCGTCAGCCGAGGCCGGTCCCCGACGGATGGCAGTTACGGCGCTGCTAATGTCCTCCGTTGCCATCGGGCCCACGGGGGCTAGCATAGGACACAGGACGCCGGTATGGAGAGGGTCACGATGACCCTGAGAATGGATGAGTTTCCTTTTCTGCCAGAACTTCCCACCAATGACGTATAGCCATTGTGGCCAGGTGCTTCTCTGGATGGTCATCAGTGAGCGATCTCAACGTACTTCATGTGTTTATTATTGTTTCGAGTCTTTTTTTTCCCCTCCTAAGATTTTCAGGCTGACGCTCTTGGTGTCCCCTCCAGATTCCCCTCACCAGGTCAGAGCACCTGTCTTCCGGTTTCTATGACTACCACTTTCTTCTCCAGCAGATTGCTACCTTGCCATCGGATGCTTCGGAAAGTGTACTGTTCCCCCAAACTGAAGTGGGGTTATAACTGCTCAATCTCCTTGCCTCTGGGCAGGGCATCTCTTCTGTTGCATTTACACATTAAAATTCCCTGTGCGGTCAGGCTGAGGCTAAGAGTCTCCTAAAATCACAACTGGCCTAGCTTCCTCTCCTGCCCTATCCTATTTGCTTTCCTCCCCTTCAGGTTTTCCCTGAAAGCATCCCCCTCAGTAAATCACTTGCATAAAAATCCCTGTCCCAGGCTCTGCTTGGGGGAACGCAGGCTAAAACAGCATGGAAGATCTTCTGTCAACAAAAACCGGAGGTGATGCCCGTGGCACTATAGGCAACACAGTGCAATGTTTCTCACACCCTCGGCAATACCGTCTGGACTATTTTACCATATTTGCATATTACTTATGCAATTATTTACCTAATGGTTGTTTTTAAATAGTTTTCAAAGTGACTCCTTTTTTAAAAAAGAACTAAACTTACCCTTACAAATATTTCTGAAACCATGAGTTTGAAGGGCTAATTCAATTTTTTTAAAGATTTATTTATTTACTTACTTACTTATTTATTTGAGAGAGAGAAAGCACAAGCAGGGCAAGTGGGAGGCAGAGGGAGAAGCAGGCTCCCCGCTAAGCAAGGAGCCCGAGGCAGGACTTGATCCCAGGACCCTGGGATTGTGCCCTGAGCCAAAGGCAGATGCTTAACTGACTGAGCCACCCAGGTGCCCCTAACTAAATTTTCAATACACAGAAAAATATATACATTTATCTAAATATCATTTCATCAACCACTATGCATCATTTGTAAATGGACCACATCTTTAAAAGCATGATAAAATGAAAAGTTTCTGTTTGATTTTTAACTGTTACTTGTTTTATAATACTACTACAGAGCTGTGCTTATATTTGATATGGAATAAGTTATTGTTGATTTTCAATAATTCAGTAAATACTTTTTAATTTCCTCTTAATCCCTGATCTTGCCATCATCCCAAGAGAAGTTTATGATGTGGAATAAAAGTAAGAAACGTGTTTTTAAGAAGCAGAAATAATTTAAAAATCCTTTGGTGTCTGCAATCTATCTACGATGTTTGAATTTTTCTGCGATCTTCTGACAACATGTGAGTGTCACATAGAAACGTCTCACTTAATGATTAAATTGAAGTTGACTTACAAGGAAAGGAGAGCTTCCGGAAACATGGAACACTTGTTGCTAGGAAGGTTATCTGACATCATGAAGCTCAGATGCTTTTCTCAGAGGAGGAACTGGCATCAGTGGCCACCTGCTCAAGTTGCTGGTGGCACAGAGCAGACTCTTGACATCATCCACCTTTTCCTCTGAGCTGCAGTGATGCAGTTAGAATGAGCTCTCAGAGCCATGCTCCTCGAAACGGAAGCTGATGTCAAGGACACCATCTTCAGAGACGTGCAGTAGGGACCACTGTACCACAGGTGTGGGTAACCAAAGGCAGACTGGTAACGTAGGGCCAGAGATGATGGCTCTTCTTCCTCCCGACTTCTCCCATCTTGACCCATCCTGACCGCATTGACTTTGGGTTTGTGAATGGCTCCTCTGAGGCACACAGAGTATTTCAATATGGAAGGTGATAAACCAATTGTCAACAAACTACCTCGGGGTCAGGATTTTGCATCTCATATCCAGCATAATGGTCATTCTCCACTATGCATTCTTCACACATTCCTTCTGGAATGATCTAGGACCGAGGGATAGAAGCCGAAGGTCTGCAACATCCTGAAAACAAGCTTTGTACGCTTGCAAGGATTACCAAAATCGTACATGTAAACCTGATGGGACAAACTTAAAATTAGAGACTGAGAAAAAGTAACGCCTATAGGTCAGGGGAATGATTGCAGTCTGGATAAAAGAGTTCTTACTTGGTGGAATCTTAAAATTCTAAAATAAAAATCTATCTTTAAAAAAAGTACTCCTTGATGTTTTTAACCATCAGTGCATGGCTCACTGAATGACAAGTGCCGCTGACAGGCGAACTTCAGCTCCGTTGATATTTCTGTCTTTGGCGACGGGTTTTCCTGAAGCGAGAAAATACATAATCTCGGTCTTATCCCGATTTTTAATCTTGAAGTGGCAAGGAGTTTTCTTTTACAAAGGATCTGTTTTTTACTCTCCAGTTGGTGCATAAGCTTACATTTTTTTAGGATGGTCCCTATATATCTGTTTGCTCCCAGAAATGTTCTCAGTATGAAGACTTCAGTCCTGGGTATATATATTTTTTTCTTTCTTGCAGGCTGTTCGTTGTTGTAATAGTTGCCTGAGTGGTCTCTTTGCTCCCATCGCTCAATAGCTATGGCCTTGGGAGTCGACTTCTCCCCTTTTCTGGAGCTTTCTAATTTAGCTGAGTAAGCACCATACCCTAAAGACAACCCACTCCTCTCTGGGCTGCAGGATGTAAATTAAAATATCAGAACTTTTAGGTATATATTTTAAATTTAAAAACATGAGAAATTAAGCTTTAGTCACATGTCATATATGGATATACATAGGTGCCTTAATTCAGTCTGTAGGTAAGCCAGGCCTGTGTCACACCGGTGACTGAGGTGAACTGGGGAAAGGGTATTAGTTCTGACTGCAGAGGAGGTGACGGTGATGGTTTCATGCCAGAGACACAGGCCATCTTGTTAAAAAAACAAACAAACAAAAAACAACCACACACACACACACACACACACACACACGCACGCACTTGGTCTAAACATAATACCAATAATTCACAGGCAAACAACAAAAATTGGCAGTCATTTCTATTCCTAGTTTGAGCTCTTTATCAAGCACATCAAGGGGTAAAAACCATGAAGATGTAACCAGATATGACAAGAAGGAGGCCAAAATAATTCAAAATTATCCAGGCTATTTGAGTTTCACATGAAACTCAATATGTGTGTTCTCTGCCTTGTAATGTTAGCTAATGAGAAGGTGGAACCATCACAATTAGTAGGATATCTACAGTCTAAGTACCCAGAAAATGCAGATAAACCTCTCCATTCTTTCCCGCTGATGTTGCAAGCGACATGAAAGCCAATTTGCTGACCTTTTCAGTGAGAACAAGTGACTATTAGTAATAGGCTGCGTAGAAGGTCTGTTGCCCCAAATAAACACATCTCATCTGTTCCTTCAAGGTTAAAGGTGAAATTTTAACAGAGTGAAAACCTACCTTTGAGGCCGGCAGGCCAGGTCCGAGAACCCGGGGGGGGGGGGGGGGGAGGGGTCCCACAGGACCAGCCAAGAGGGTCCTTGGCTTCACGAAGGATGGAAATCAAATGTGAGCCAGCAGGTAGTGAAAACAGAGTTTATTGAAGATGTATATAGAGGGAGATACAGATTGAGCGTCCCAGAGATTTGGAAAGGAAAAGAGAGAACCTTGTCTTTGTTCGGAGTCTGGGGGTTTTTACCGAGGAGGGTGGTCTGGTGGACACATCCCCTCAAGCATTCAGGAACTGAGCTTTGGCATTGAGCTGTCTAGCCCTGATGGTCTGGAATACACATACAATAGCTTCCTCTGGTCATTTTCACCTGGTCCTTCCTTAGATGTTATCTATGCTAGAGAAATCATTAACTCCTTGTTCCTTACAAGGAGGGCGTATGCTCTGTGCATTACAAGGCATGCGTGGAGTGGGGTGGGGGTGCAGGTCCTAGCAAGAACAGAAGCAGGAAAAGGAACAAAAAGCAGATTTTTATAAAGTCCTTCAGTTTCTCTACCTCATCTGCTCTCAAAAAAAACTCCTTGTCATGCAGAGCACTTGAGAAAGGCTACCTGCTAATGTTTGCATCGCTGTGTGATTTTGCTGCTGAAAATGATGTGAGTGTGTCATCCATGAAATCTCTCATATCTGCGCACTTAAGAATATGATCACAGATTTATTTAAGCTCTTCCAAAATATTTCCAAATAAACAGTGTTGATGGATTTTGAGTCATTTTTTAAAATGTAAAAATGCAACATATTTCCACTTGTTTTCAAGAACAATGATTGGTATCTGGGAAGATAGAAATCCAATAGCTACATTTTAACAAAAAACTTTTGTGTAATTGACGAACGAAATAGAAAAAACGATATCATGATATAACAAACACTGACAACCTTGTTACTTCATCCTTCTGGATCTATATATATTTGAAGTTGTCTTTTTCAGAGGTGATGGCCATTCAAATCAAATTTTAAAACAAACGGAATTTAGGAATTTCCACTCCTGCCAAAGATTGAGTAAGAGTAACTAGATTTACCCTCCAACCTAATTTTTTAGAAATTGGCATAATAGGGGCGCCTGGGTGGCTCAGTCGTTAAGCGTCTGCCTTTGGCTCAGGGCGTGATGCTGGAGTTCTGGGATCGAGCCTTGCATCGGGCTCCTCTGCTGGGAGCCTGCTTCTTCCTCTCCCACTCCCCCTGCTTGTGTTCCCTCTCTCGCCGGCTGTCTCTCTCTCTGTCAAATAAATAAATAAAATCTTTAAAAAATAAAAAAATTGGCATAATAAATAAACAATGGTTTTTATAACACTAGAATTCAGACATAAAGAACAGTGATCCAGGGGCATCTGGGGGGCTCAGTGAGTTAAGCGCCTGCCTTCGGCTCAGGTCATGATTCTGGGGATCCTAGGATTGAGCCCCACATCAGTTTCCTGCTCAGCAGGGGGGTCTGCTTCTCCCTCTCCCTCTGCCCCTCCCCCGCCACTGTGCTCTAGTGCTCTCTCTCAAATAAATACATAAAATCTTAAAAACAACAACAACAGTGATTTGTGACAAATGGGAAACAAAAAGGTAAGCTTGTGATTATCTCAGCTTGCTGCCTTCAGAGAGTTTCCTGGCGGCAGCTCAAGGAGGGGAAACATAAGTGGAGTCAAGCGAACTCTGATTTGAGGAAGGCAGCTGAGAGGCTGGGATGACCCAAGTGGCTAATTTGCGGGACCGACTACCAGAGAAGAGAGAGCTGCAAAGCGAGAGAGTCCCAGAGATCTGGAAAGATACATCCTGAAGCCATCAGAACACTTACCAGAGCATGTGAGTGAGGTCACTGCCCACTTCCAGGAAAGAACCACTGAAAGTACTAAAGGAACAGTAGTTAATGCTCACAGGGCTGGAGAGAGGGCACAATGTTCCTAAAACCCTTGTAAATTCCTAAGTGATAAGAGCGCCAGGAGCATCTTTGTTCTAATATATATTCTAGGGGCCAGTAATTCTAACGGTTTAACGTGCTTGTTTGGCTAGTGTAGAAGACAGGTTCTGGGACAATGACAGCGAATTACAGCACACTGAATCAGGAAGTGATGCCAATAACAGCTGTGCTTACAATGGGGTATCTTTATCAGAGAAAAGCAGCACAACCTTTGGCTCCTGGTATGCAGTTGCTCTGGATATGGAAATTCCTTTCCTGTCTGCAAGGCTTCTACCCAATTCCCATTTGTAGACTTAAAGAAACTGTTATTCGCTGCTCTGATATCCTATCCAATATCACACCCAAGCGGGATACCTTTATTGCCTAAAAAATGTACCAATGGACTCTTCCCATAATTCACTGATGTTTCATGTATCGCATCACCCAGGACAACCGAGCAGCTGAGGACTCATTACGGCACCCAATGGCATACAGCTCCTTAGGTGTTGGGATGCTGTCCTATTGGAATATGGTATATGTCTTCAACCAACCGATGAACAATAACATGGGGCCTTTTCCATAATAGCCATCAGGGATGCAACTTATGTATGGCCTGAACAACCCAGCTGTCCTTTCTCCAAGGCTGGCTTGGCTCCTGCCCCATTGCTGAGCATCAAACCTGCCAACGACATGAGCTCAGGGCTCAGTCCCTCACATGGCACCATTATCCACACTTGGAGCTCACTACCTGGTGGCAGGTTGATTACACTGGAACTCTCCCAATCTGGGGGTCAGCATCTGTACCTTATCCTCCAGGACTGGTTTCTTTTCCTCGGATTCAAATGTTCTCTGTCATGTACATACATACATATATATCGTATATATATATACAGATACGTATATATATACAGATACGTATATATATATGATATATATATAATTTTCTCTTTATATCACTGTCAACATATTCTCTATTCTCTGCAGGGTGAGACTTTTCTATTATGCTAAGGTGAAGCCAAAAGAAATGCCTTTCACTTTCTCTGATGGAAAAGGTGACTTCCTCATTGGGGATCAAGCTGAAAATGGATCCACTTCACCTGTGTGGTTTCATGTCCTATCTTGTGCATTCGCATTATCTAGCTTTCTAGCAGCCATAGTTCGGAATTCTTTTACTTCACATTCATTATATGGTAGCCATAAAAGTAACTTGAAAAGAGTAGCAGGCAGAAATATTGTAAGAAAAAAATAGTGGATAAAGATCTAAAATTAAGACCACCCTTGGCATTAATTAAAGTTGTAGTGATTGCTATTACTCAACTTAATTAAGAAATGCCCTCACTAAAGCTCAGTGACACTTAGCCTTTTCTTGCAATAAATAACCATTTGCTGTGTATTCACAGAACAGGTTATGGTAAATGTATGCAACAGACAAGCACACGTAGTAGGAGTTGCTTGACCGCAGTAGAAGGGGTGATGTACTTTGTGTAGCTCTGATGAATGCCATCTGGATTTTTAAATGATGGTTGAGAACAGTCCTGGAGAAAAAAATTACCTATGATCCTGCACCCCATTGTGCTCTTGCTTGCAACCACTACTAACCCTACCAGCATTTTTTTTAGAAAACTGAAGTGGGGAGAATCTACAGCCAAAGAGTGTATTAGGGGGCTAGAGGAAGCCTTTGTTGTAGGTCACCAGCCTGCTCCCACCCGTGGGGAAGGAAGGGAAGGTATTGGGCTGACTACAGGCACGGCGTCTCTGGCAGAGACCACAAAGCTAACGGAACTTGAGATCCAATGCCCCTTCTAAAACTCTGGGATGGGCCCTATCGATATGTCATGGTCACATGTTTTTATAAAATTTGTAAAAGTGAGCTTTTAAAATGTGTTTAGTTATAACACCTGTCTCTTCACACTCTGACTTCCCTCTGACTCGCCCTCCCTCATACATATCCACTCCCTCTTGGATGGCTTGAAGCCTCAGGCATTTTTGAGATCCAGCTAAAGGAGAAGTTAAGCTGGAGAGACATTTAGTTTGGGTTCGGAAACGTATTTACATACGTTACAGTCACTTCCATGAAATATAAAGTTATTGTCAGTGTAGGAATGGCCTCCAGGAATACCCCTTCATGTCCACTCTCCTGACAGTCCAGCATCATGACATAAAGACACAGCACCAGAAAGAAATATTACACACAGTGCTCGGCACTAGATATATGAGCACATGTGGAATCTGAGAAGTTCTTTCAACCAACTGACATTAAAATCGCAAGGAGAGGATTTTATCTTCAGTATCAGAGAGGATTTTATTTCAATATCTTGTTAATATGGATGCTCTCTGCTGTCAGAAATATTCTTAAAATGTATCATGTACAATTGTAAGTATCATATCTTTTTCCTTTTTGATGGGAATTAGGCAAACTGGAATCAGGATTCCTGTGTTTTTAGGATCCAAAAAGAAAACTACACACACATAAAGCGAATATGTGTGGGAAGTAAAAGTTTTATGCATGCCAGACATTAATAATAAAATCTAAATTTTGATCAACCATGTTTGAGGGAAAACTGAATTGTAT
Source organism: Ursus arctos (assembly GCF_023065955.2). Classification (NCBI taxonomy): domain Eukaryota; kingdom Metazoa; phylum Chordata; class Mammalia; order Carnivora; family Ursidae; genus Ursus; species Ursus arctos. The sequence continues at coordinate 14,484,872 of NW_026622941.1, forward strand.
TTCTATTCTTTAGTCAAAAACAGTATCGCAAAAGGATTTTCAAACAAAGAGGCAACCAGAGTAAGGACCAAAACCGCAGGAAAAAATTATAATAAAGATACGGGAGATAAAAGTATAGGTTAGTTTTCTGGATTTTATGATGTTTGTGACAATTATTAGCTTGGAATTTTGTCATTTGTTGATTTCTTCTCATCCTAAGTATTTATTTTAATATCAAATTTTGTATTTTCAGTTTTTATTATTTTTCTTTAAAAAGACTCCTCAAATTGTTTCAACTTTGAAGACTTGGGCCTATCCCTGGGCTCTGATGTTGCTTCCTGTCAGATGTCAGGATCATTTCTTCCACGCTAATGCATGTTGCCAGCCTGTCGCCATGTAAAAGGCCAACTGTGGCCATTCGACTTAATTCTATTGTTAAGGTCACTTGGGAGTTGGATCGTAGTTACTTCTAGAGGGACCAGAAATGGAATTGTTCAGCTCCAAGCTTCCAGGACCCACGATATAACCAAGCACTGGGGTATGATCTGTCACCTGCAAGTAAAACAGTCCAGTTCAAAATCATGACCAAAACAGTGCACAAGGATTTTTAAAAATTTATTTATTTTTAAAGGTAAACTTGTCTCTGTGTCACTTGTTACCACACATGTTTTCAGTCTTCAGCTCTGATTTCTCAGAACCTTGTATTAATTATTTAGAAACATTTCACATAAAATATGGAGATGCCAAAGTGCTTCGAATTCTCTCTGATACCATTTGAGAGTAGATATAAATGAATAACTTTTTCCCTTTGTGATGGAATAAATTATCATGTTCTGAGATTTAGAATATCAGAAAGGATAAGTGACAAAAAAAAAATGCCCCAGAGTAAAAATTGTGCTTGCTTGAATCAGAAATATAAAAGATGTTTTATTCCTACATATTTTGGAATCAAATTATGTAAAGATTTGGATGTGTGTGTGTGAAGGGAAACGACCAAGATGTATTTCTTGTTTTCCTATCATCTTTATCTCTGCTAACCAAGGTAGGATAATGGAGACATCTTCCTGGCTCCATTATTTCTATACAGATGTCACTACCTTCTCTCCGACATATTTTAATTGCTGTTAGTTTCTAATGAAATTCATAATCCTGAGGGAAAGTTAAACTCATTGAAGGATCTTCTTGGCTCACTGCAGAATACTAAGCAGCACAAATGTCTGATATTGACATAATTAATAATATTGCATGGAAAGAAATTTATTCCAAAGGACTGGCAAAGAATTAAATGTGTTAGATGCTTTGCAGAATAACACATATTTTCTGACCTCTCACCACCCCAATGGAATATGCTACAGTAATATTGATTTTTTTTTTTTCCAGAACATGGACTGAGAGTAGCTTATTTGCAACTCGAAAATTCGGTCATTGTTATACCCGTATTTTGTCACAGCTGCTGAAGTGGGGTTGGCCAGCAAATTTCATGGCATTGTTCTTAGTGATGTGGATCTAGTTTGAGGGACTTTTTTCTCCAGACATTTATTCCAATAAAATAGGATATGATTACTCCTGCTCTATCTATTTCAAATACATTCATTGTGTTCCCACTTATATCGCAAATATTTCCATGTCTTCGGTAAGTAATTCATTGATCCATTTTTAAGTTAATCTGTATTGTTCCAAATCTTTCTATAATTGGTGGCTTTTCTGTGTATTATTATTTTGTGTAAATTTTTTATATACTATAAAGCCAATGGCTCATCAAACATAGAATCAATGTAAAAGTTTTCAAAATTACTAAATCATGTAGAATCAAATGTAAAAACTTCGTTTTTGTATCTACTCTGTACACTGAAGTGCCCTCTTCAGAAATCAATACTCCTGGCAGTCTTTCCTATCCACTTATACATATTTTTGTAGATGAGTGGGATCACACATATTGTCCTCCAAATGGTCTCTTTTCCTTAACATTATCTTGGATATCTTTACATTTCAGGATATTTAAGAGCACCTCATCCTTTTCAACAGAGGATCGTAATGTAAGCTATTCCCCCAAGTATTTGATCATTTCCCTAAGGCGGAAGTTGAGTTACTTTCCATAATTTACTCTTACAGGCAACGCTGCTGAGATCATTCCTTTCTATCCCTCTTGTGTACATATAAAGGATCTTGGGGATAGATTCATAGCACGGATTAACCGAGGCAGAGGATGGACACATCACATTTTGACTCATTCTTTCAAATTTATACTCTAACCAGTAGTTTATGACTTTTTTACACGCTTAGAAACACTGTATAATATCTGAATCAGTGAGATATGTAATGCATACCCAATACATACATAACAATTAACATTGTCCTTAGGTTAAATATCTTATCATTTTTCATTTCTTTTATGAGTTGCCTGTTTATATCCACTCATTTTTTCTTATTTGATTGCCTGTTCTCTTATTTTGTTTGAAAAACTATATATTTTCAGAATTTAATGTTCTGTTTTATCTATTGCAAATATATTCTCTCAGTTTGCAATTTTCCCTTAAATACTTTTAAATGTGAGTGAGAGATACATAATAATAATACATCAAAAATCCACATACATGACAACATTTTTAGAAACAGAATATTATTATTACCTCTGAAATCTCTTTTATGCCCCACCTCAATGTCAATCACCCGCTCCTTTCCCAGGGAATGATTATTCTGAATTTGTGTCTACCATTCCCTTGATTATGCTTATCGTTTTACCAAATATACTCATATTCTTACATAATATTTTACTTAGTTTTGTTTACTTTTAACTTCATATGAGATCATACTAATGTACTTTTTAACCACATGCATTTCTGATTCAAAATTTTCTTGCTGAGACTCAGTAATGTTGCTATCATTCATTCATTTCCACTGCAGTACAACAGAATTAACTTTGGGCATGAATGTACATAATTATATCATAGCTTATTAATCTAAGATATTGCTGGTGGACATTTGGTTTGGTAACAGTTTTTTAACTGTTACAATTGGGTTGTGATGAACATTTTTGTCCAATGACTTTCACATGGGTATTTTCCTAGGGTAGTGGTTCTCAAACTTTTTGATCTCAGGACTGCTTAATATTCTGAAAATAATTGGAGAACTCAAAGAACTTTGGTTTATGTGGGTTATATCCATCAGCATTTATCAAATTCGAAATTTAAACAGAGGGAAATTTAAAATATTCATTTGTTAATTTATTTAAAAGTAGTAAATGCATTACATGTTAGTGTCAAGAACATGTTTAGAGCAAAATAACTTAATTTTTCCAAACAGAAAAATCTGTGAGAAGTGCGGCATTATTTTATATTTTTGTATCTTTTTAATGTTTGGCCTAACAGAAATCACCTGAATTATCATTACTCCTTTTGCATTTGATCTTTTGAAATATGTTGTTTTGGTTGAAATATGTGAAAAAAACTCCAGTCCCATACAGATGTATACTTAGAAAAGGGAGGGATATTTAATACCTTTTTCAGATAATTATAAAATCTTTCTTTGATTCTATATCAAAACCTGACAAGCCAAAGGTTTTTTAGAAGTTAGCTGTGGGGACCCTGGGTGCAGGCGGTTAAGCATCGAACTCTTGGCTTCAGTTCAGGTCATGATCTCAGGGTCTTAAGATCAAGCCCCACATCCAGCTCCAAACTCAGCAAGGAGCCTGCTAAAGTTTGTCTCTCCCTCTCCCTCTGCTCCTCCCTGCACTCTCTCTAAAATAAATAAATAAATAAATAAATAAATAAATAAATAAATAAATATTTTTAAAAGTTAGTTGTAACATGGAACATGCAGCTATAACTGCACTTTCAGACTCTACTACACTAAAATATATTGGTCCATCATGTATTTTTTCCTTAATCCTGATCCATGTACGATTTTGTAACATTGTCATTGATCATTTAGACCATATTGGCTCATCGAGACATGTAGATCTTCCAGATATTGAATATATCTTTATATAACATCAAAAGGGTAACATTTATATCATCACTGATCTTACCAAAAATCTTTAAGTATTCAAAAGCTTTCTAGCTCCCAGTGGCAGATGTAAATTTCTATTATTTGGGGTGGGGGGTAGTACTTGAAAAGTTTATTCTAGTACGCCCTTATTATTTACACTTTTCATGGCTATAGTATCTACAGTGACATCCCTGTTTCATTCCTAATATTGGTGATTTGTGTCTTCCAAGTATCTGTTTTTATGAGAGCCTGATTCTTGACTCTCTAGTATGTTCCACTAGTCTATTTGTCTATACCTCTGTCAGTAACGTATTTTTTTAATTCTTATAGTCTCACAAACATTTTATAATGTCTGATAAGAAATTTTCTTCTTTCTTCTCTCCTTTCTCTTCTTTTTCTACTTCTTTGTCTCTTTTCCTTCCTCTTCTTCTTCTTCTCCTTCTTCTTCTCCTTCTTCTCCTCCTCCTTCTTCTTCTTCTCCTTCTCTTTCCTCCTCTTACTTCATCTTAAGTATTTTTCTAGTCTCAGTCCTACAATTCTCCATAAAAATGTAAAATAAACTTTTCAAGTTCCACAACAAAAACAACCAAACTGAAGACAAGAGCAGAGGGGACCGAAGAGAAATGAATATTTATGTCCACAAAAAGATTTGTACAATAATATTCAAAGCATTTTTTCATAAATAGTCAAAAGCTGAAAGTAACCCAAAAGTTGATCAACAAGAAAATGAATAAACATATCAAGATACATTCATAAAAGGGAATTTACTACTAACCACTATAAAAGGATGAACTACTGACGCACAAACAAAATAGTGAAACTCAAAAAATTATTTGGAACAAAAGTAGTCAGATACAAAAACCATATACTTTATAATACATTTATATTTTGGCAGAAATTAAAACGGTGCTTGCCACTAGGAGAAAGATGAGGTATTAAACTGCAAAGGAGCATAGGAGAAATTAGTGGGGTGTAGGAGATGTCTTTATATAATGATCAGAACAGTGGTTCATGAGTGTCAAAACTTATTACATAATATTCTTAAAATCTGAGCATTTTGTTTGTAAATTACTCATTAATCAAAAACACAATCCACTTCTATGTAAAGTAATGGGTCCAAAGATCATAATGAAAATTACAAATTATTTTGAACTTAATGATAATATCACAACTTGTGAGGCACATCTAAATTAGAGGGAAAATCATAATATAGAAAAATATATTAGAAAATTAAAAGGCGGATACCTGAATATTGTATAAGTTTTCAAACAGGTTATTTCTTCATTATATCCCTTTCTAACACAAAATTTGGGCATCAAGAACTATGCTTCATTTTTTATTTTCAATATTTTTGCCTTTATTCATTTTAATCATAGTCCATTTTACAAAAGGTTGGCTCTTTTATTAGTCCTCTTTAAAAAAAAATCAACTTGCATCTTGTTAAACCGTGTTATATTTGTATGACTTTTATACATCCTTTGACTAACTTTTTAGTTTGTGTTTGCTTGTTTGTTTATCTGTTACAGTCTTCTTAAACTTTCCTTGGTATCATTTTATTTTATGTTTGCTAACCTTTAAAGCTGAACATGTTACCCATTAATTTTTTTTTAAGATTTTATTTATTAATTTGACAGAGAGAGACAGCCAGCGAGAGAGGGAACACAAGCAGGGGGAGTGGGAGAGGGAGAAGCAGGCTCCCAGCGGAGGAGCCTGTTTACCCATTAATTTTTAAAGTTTGTGGAACACCAAAATTCAGACCAGCAAATTTTAAGACATTTGTTATTTTCTACAGTTCAGTGAATAGATGCAACTTTCATGAACGATTCATGGAAAATCTGGCATTCAGTTATTGATCTCTTGGCATTTTTAAATATGTCTTTTTCGACTAACATAATATAATAAAAAATCATTATTAAAAAAATAATAATAATAAAAAAATAAAAATAAAAATAAATAAATATGTCTTTTTCACTGAGTGCAAGTAATGACATTTAGATTTTTTTTTTCCTGGGTTGATTTGCATTCTCGGTAGCAGAAATTTCCTGTATTAGTGATTTCTAAACTCCATTGCCTAGAAGCATAAGGCTTCTGACTATTGCTTTGCAGTTTTAGGGCCTTTCCAGGGCCTGGCATGCGCTGAAGATTTTCTTTGCACATCTGTAAGTAGACAAATATTCTTCATGTTCATATGGATCTTTACTTTTAATTTATGTTCTGGTACCATTTTGTGACTCAGTAACAGGAGGTAATTTCATGCTTATGAAGAACTTTGAATGGTTTTAGATCATCGTTTTTAAGAAATAGAAATGCAGATTGTTCACTCACTGCTATTACAGGTATTTTGTAAGATAGTAATTCAGTATCAACTCAATTTGGTACCATTTTAAAGTTCAAAGGGACATGTTATCAATGCAAATGAATCACTTTTCACTAAATTACGGTCAATATGTTCACTGAATTTGTGAGACCCTGAACGTCTAGAAATTATCTGGAATGTAATTCTAAAATCTAGATTTATCTAAAATAAATCTTCTGCAGCTTTTTTTTTAAGTTGACCTTACCTTATAGTTATCATAAAAAAATGACTATAAATAACATTGAGGTTTTTTATTTAAACAAATGAAATGGCAAGGATTCTTGACATCAAGGAGAGGCCTATTTAGAAATGCAGGTTGTTTATTTATTTATTTGAGAGAGAGAGAGCTGGAGGAGGGGCAGAGGAAGAGGGAGAGAGAAATGCAGGTTGTTTATTTATTTGAGAGAGAGAGAGCTGGAGGAGGGGCAGAGGAAGAGGGAGAGAGAGAGAGAGAGAGAGAGAGAGAAGCCAACCCGCTTAGCGAAGAGCAGGGCTCCATCCCAGGACCCTGAGATCATGACCTGAGCCAAAATCAAGAGCTACCCAGGCACTCCGAGGAGAAGCCCACGTAGTTAGTTTAGGACCAGAAGCCCAACAGGAGTTGCTATGGATCAGTGCAGACCTACAGGAAGGAGTAGCTTCAAGAGTCAAGCAGTGAGATTCCCAGGACATTTTTCAGCAATTTGAGGTCATTGCCAAAGGACCCATGACTGCACTATTTAATTGGCTTCTCAAACTCAAAGTAATTTTATGCATTTGACTTTATAAAATCTGCGGATGTACCAGTAGTGGGATTTTTCTACATCGTTTTCTATAAGAGTTTCTGAACATGAAATTCTGCTGATATTGCTGTGGTTGTAAAACAGAGGGGATGCATATATATTTGATTTTTGCATATCTATTTTCAACTCTCTAAAAATAACAGTATTCACACTTGCTTTCTGCTAAAAAATCCAAATGCGAGTTTTTCAAAACATAAGGAGTAGAAAAATAATTAAAAGTATCAATGTTTATAGTCACAGGAACTAGTCAAACATACTTCATACATAGTAGACACTTAGTAAATACCTATTGAATAAAAGAATAGATGAGGGAAGTACTTTGTCTAATTAAGAAATAGTTATTCATAAAATAGATACTAGGCTAAAGAAGAATGAAAATACTATTGGCAAAATGTTTAATAAAGCATATGCACACTTATAAATTGTTATTTTGGTGCTTATTTCTATGGACATATTCAGATTGCCCCATTAAGTTAGATTATGATATTTACTTTATCAACTGCTTATACAGCCACGTAGCTATTGAAGAGAAGCTCTCCAAAACTTATGTACAGGAGGACAATTTGTCTTCATCTCGATGGTGGGGGAGAAGAGGACTTCCTCTTCATCTGTTTCTAGACAGCCTACTGCTGCATCTTGCCAAGCCAGAAGATGAAAACCTAACATTCTCAGTCCTTGAATTTCTTCTCTTCTGTATGTGCCCTCTTCCTTGGTGATCTCAGATGGTTTCAGAGTTTTAAATACCATTTTATATATAGAAGAGCCTTAAATGTATTACTTTAGTCCAGACCTAACCCCTCACTTGTAGAATGGTTTGTTCAATTCCTATTTGAGATCTCTAATTAGATGTCTAATAAATATTCAAAATTAACAAGTCTAAAGCTGAACTCCTACTCTTCCCTCAAAACCCACACCATTTTAGTCTTCTCTCTTCCAAACATTGGCAAAGTGCCATTTTTCTGTGCTGGCCAAAAACCTGGGTGTCTTCCCAGATTCCTCTCTTTTTTTCCTTCTATCTAATTCATATCTGATTCCTGAGCACCTCCAGCTGTCCCTGCCTACAAAACCCTATGTACACTAAGGATTTCCCAGCATCTATACTATACATTCCTTCTTACCTGCATTATCTAATAACCCTTCCAACTGGTCTTCTAACCCTGCTTCCATGAGCATGTTTTCAACACAGAGACTAAGTACATGTAAGTTAGATAACACTGCTCTGCTGCACGAGCCTCTGAACTGGTTTCCTATCTCTCAGGTTAAAAGCCAAAGTCCTTGGGATGATCTTTGTAGTCCTATACAATCTTCTTTCAGTGTCCCTACACTCCTGGACCACTGACGTTCCCCCATATCAGGGAACCTGTTTCCACATCAGGCACACTGTCCTTGCTACTCACTGAGCATGTCAGAGTTATCACTATTCCAGGGCCTTTCTAGGTTTTGTTCCTATTCCGAGCACTAAGCAGAGCTTGACACATAATAAGTGCACAATAAATATTTGTCAAGTAATTTAACAAATTATAATTTAAGACCCATGTTAATTTGTTTTATCAAAAGGACAGATTTTTAAATTGGTTGTATAGTACCAGAAAGTAAGAATGTGCTCAAAGATCAGTGGGTTCATATAAAAATGACCCAGAAATAATGTTGAAGAGGCTCATATAATTTAAATTATAACAATTGGAACTTCAAAAAAAGTAATTATCATAATTAAGAACACATTAAGTGGAAAAAATCTAGACGATCTTTAGATGATAAGCTTTAGATATAACAAGAAAAGCATGGCCCATGAAAGAAAAAAACTTATAAGTTAGACTTTATAAAAATTAAAACCCGCTCTGTAAGACACTGTTAAGAGAGTGAAAAGACAAGCCAGAGACTGGGAGAGAATAATTGCAAAACACATGTTTTATAAAGGACTTGTTTCCAAAATATACAGAGAATTCTTAAAACTCAACAGTAAGAAGGCAAATAACCCAATTGAAAAAGGGGCCAAAGATTTTAACAGATACTTCACTAAAGAAAATATGCAGATGGCAAATAAGCATATGGAAGGATGATTAACAACATATATTATTAGAGAATTGGAAATTAAAACAACATGATATCACTACACACTAATTACGATGGCCAAAATCCAAAACACTGACAACACCAAATGCTGGCAAAGATGTGGAGCAACAGGAACTCTCATTCATTGCTACTGGGGTTGCAAAATGGTACAGCCACTTTTAACATACAGTCTAGCAATCATGCTCATAGGAATTTATCCAAATAGGCTGAAAACTCACATCCACGCAAAGACCTTCACATGAATGTTGAGAGCAGCTTTATTCATAATTGACAAAGTCTAGAAGCAATCAAGATGTCTTTCAAGAGTGAACGGATAAATGAACTGTGGTGCTTCTACCGAATAGAATATTCTTCGGTGATAAAAAGAAACGAGTTATCAAACCACAGAATGACGTGGAGGAAACTTAGATGCACGTTACTAAGTGAAAGAAGTCCATCTGAAAGGGCACATACTGTATGATTCCAACTACATGACATTCTGGAAAAGGCAAAACTATAGACATAGTTAAAGGATCACTGGTTGCCAGGGGTTCGGGTAAAATGGGAGGAATGAGGAGGTGGAGTACAGGGGAGGACAGTGAAACTACTCTATATAATCGTATGATAGGGGATACGAGGTACAGATTTGTCAAAACCCATAGAACTTTACAGCACCACGACTGAATCTTAATGAAAGCTATAGATTTTAGTTAACAATGATGAACCAGTGTTGGCTTATTAATTGTAGCAAATGTACCACACTAATGCTAGATGCTAACGACAGGTGAGAGGGGATGGGTAGGATATCTGGGATCTCTCTGTATTACCTGCTCAATTTTTTCTGGTAATCCAAAACTGTTCTTAAAAAATAAGTCTAGTGATTAAAAATAGTCATTTGTCCACATGATATTACTGAGGAAACCTCAAGGGACTATCAGGTGTTGACCAAGAACTCATGGTTGGTTAGTGAGAAACCAGTGCCTAAAAACTTGATATTTTGGTTTTACAGCCAGGTAGCCTGGCAACCATACCCATGCTATTTGAGCAGGCGTATTTATTTATTTATTTATTTATTTATTTATTTATTTATTTATTTATTTGCCTATCCAACAGCCCATGCCCTATCCCCACCCTTCTTTCTTCACCCTCATTAAGAGAAGTTTAACTTTGTTCAGGAGTTCTGGGAGCAGGAGGCTGGGATTGGACCATGGGCATGCAGAGAATCAAGTTCAAGGAGACATGAACTAAGCGTGTAGAAGGGAAGTAGCAAAGGAGGGGAGAGGAAGCAGACAAACGAAATGAGTGACAGCGTGAAGAAAATGAGCAGGTATAAGACAACTTGGAACCTTGACCAAGCAAGTGGATTCTAGAGGCTCAAAGTAGAACCTGGAGAGTTTTTCTTGGTGCCAACATGTGGCCAAGGCATTGTCTATGGCATAGCTTTTAGGTGAGTAGTACGTTAAGAGCTCAGAGAAGGTTCGAGCTTGTGCTATCTTCACGTATCTTTTTCTTCTGTATTCACTTGCTTCCTTTCCCAGCCTAGATTTCAACAACTATCATTTTAATTACGCTTTTCCTGGAAGGTATGATCCCTTGATCTTTTCCTTCTTCCAATCTACCTCACTAAAAAATGTCCTCAGACCAGTTTTCCTAAAGGATCCTCTTCTGATCATGTCACTCCTTCTGTTTCAAACACTTCAATAGCCACAGATTCCTTCACCTGGGCTCTGATGATCTTCTGGTCTAAACACACCTTTCCAATTTTTAGGTCATGGTCCAGAGTGGAATTTTATCACTATCCTACTATCCTAGAAGTATTTGGAAGTTGGTGTTCTCTCTCTTATTCTCTCCCTCTCTCTCTCTCTTCACAGATGTCTAGGGATCAAGACATCTTCCACCTTAGGTTCCTCTAGTCTCTAGGTCCTTAGAGTACTCTAAGGATGAGAAAAAGAGAGTGAAGTTTGTACATGAAGGTTTTTACAGACCAGGCCTGAAGGTGCACATGCTTCTGGCACATTTCATGAACCATAAGTCAGAATTATCTCAACACTTAACTGTAAGAGAAACTGGGAAATGGAGTGTAGCCTTGTGTTCCCAGGAAGAAGAGATAGACGTGAGAATTGGTGAGCAAAGGACTTGCAACCTGCCAGTCTTATCACCTCATTTCCCTGAACTGTGCTCATCTTTCAGGGCATACCCGGGGCTCTCCATCTTCCTGGATAGTTACCTATGTAAATTATCTCTTCCTTCCTCGAGTGCTTTTAGCATTTTTCTCTATCTTTGCTTCTACTTATTTTTATCTTTTTTTTTTTTTAATTTTACTTATTTGTCAGAGAAGGAGAGCACAAGCAGGGGGAGTGGAAGGCAGAGGGAAAAGCAGACTCCCTGCGGAGCAAGGAGCCCTATGCGGGACTCAGTCCCAGGACTCTGGGATCATGACCTGAGCCAAAGGCAGATGCTTAACCAACTGAGCCACCCAGGCGCCCCTACTACATTTTATCTTGCTTGTAGTTCTTTCAGTCTATTGCCTTTCCTACCAGGTTGCAAGCTCCCAGAAGTCAGCAGCTGTAGCTTAGCTGTGCCAACATGGCAAGAGTTGAAAAATATATGCTTGCTGAGTGACTTAATGAATAATCCGTATAAACCTCTTAGCTGAAAGGAGACAAAAGAGAGGAGAATTAAGTAACTTTATAAGATTGATTCTGAGATTTTATCGTGAGATAATTTGGGAAGGCCAATCATATAATCACCAAACAGAATTTGTCCTCAATTATTGTTATTCTTGACCACTTTGAAATGCTCTTAAAAATGTTGACGCTTACATATATAAACACAAAGTGATATTGCCTCTTTAAGAAACTATTTTTTGTGGGAGACAATGCCTTGACTTAATTCTTGCCTGGAATATTTTTTATTTGCTTTTTTTAAAATAAAAAAACAGAGTAAAATGTGTCCTTTTTAGGGTACATTTTGATGGGTTTTGACAAAGGCATAAGTCATGTGACTGCCAACAAAATCAAGTTTTAGAACATTTTCGTCCCCCCAAAGTTCCCTTGTGTCCCTTTTTAGTCAACCCTACCGTCCCCTCTGGCTCTTGGAAACCATTGATCATTATTCCCCTACAGTTGTGCCATTTCTAAAATGACAAATAAAGGACATCACACAATGTGTGGCTTTTTGCGTCTTTCTTTGCACTTAGCATGATGCATTTGTGATTCATTCATGTTGTGGCATGTATCAGTAGTTCATTCATTCCTATTCCTGCATAATATTTTATTGGGTATAGAGAGCATGGTTTGTTTATCCATTCAAATGCTGAAGGAGTGCCTGAATTTTGAGTAAAATTCTTATCCTAATGAAAATTATTTGTTCTTTTATGTTCCTCTCTTTGATCACTCAGCAATTGTGTGCTGCACAAGGTTCTTCAGGGGAATTCGTGCGCAAATGGTGTTGTTACCTTGCTGCCCCCAATTAGTCATTTCCTTAAAAAAGCAGAAGTGAACCTGAATAGAGTTTCCCATCTTGAACAATGAAATCAAAACTATAACATAAATATTTCATACTTTAATTTTCGATGGTGTAATTCTCATTAGCAATTATGCTCCTTTATTCATTCAACCAGAAGTTCCTGAGTACCTACTCTATTCCTGGAACTGACTTAAGTGCTCTGAAGAAAATGGCAAGAAATACTTGACATAATTCCTGTGGTTGCAGAGTTAACAGTCTAATGAAAGAGCTATTCATTAAGTAAAGGGTGATAAAAATTAAAATAGGATATCAACAATAAAAATACTAGATGGGCTATGACACTTTAAACGATGGGATTAGGCTGAGGAAGTGAAGTTTGAGCAGAGATCAGATTAAAGAGAGGGGAACATTCCAGAAACAGAGACCAGACACATATCTCCATGTCAGGAGGGAACATGGTACGTGTGAATTTTAGAAGTTCAGAGAGGAAAGGAAATGAGTTGTGACAAGAGACTTGAGATGCAGATAAGGGACAGATGGCCTCATGGACCAGGCTGAGAAATTTGTCGCTATCCCAGGAGTATCTGGAAGTCATTGGTTGGATTTATGTAAGGAAGTCAGAGTGATCAGTTTTAAGTTTCAAAAACTGGTTCCAACTGGCTATGGATGGTTATATTTTTCTGTTACGCTTCAAGGTGAAGTAGAGGGAGCTACAGAGGCCAAAGGTAGACTCTTGCAATTAACAAAGTATTGCAATAATTCAGGAAAGAGATAACAGTAATTTGAACTAGGATGAAGATGGTTGGATAGAGAGAAGTGGACTGACATGGGAAATATTTCAGAAGTAAAATGACAAGACACTGAATCAAATTGGATATGGTGCTTTTGGAGAAGGGAAGGAGGCATCAAGGGTGACTCCTTGGTTTCTGGCTTGTGTGGATGGTTTGGTGTTGGTATCATCTAGGGAAATAGAAAATTCTGAGGTAATTGTATGAGCTCAATTTCAGACTTTCTAAGTTTGGGGTGTTTTAAATATTCAAACGGAATTTGACACATGAAGTTAGCTGTATGGGTCCACATGGGACAAAAGAGGGCTCTAAGTGACCCTGTGGTTCATCTGCGTGGGTGAGGATTAAAGACATGACCATAGATTCGATTAACTAGCACAAGAATACAGAGGAAAATAGAAGAGTTTAGGAGTAAGCATTGCAAATTGCAACATTAAATGGACAAGAAGGGGAGAATGATCCAGCAAGGGAGATTTCAAAAGAACACCCATTGATATCGAGGAAAACCCAGGGATGTGCTGGGTTCTGGAAAGTCGGAGATGAGAATGTTTCAGGAAGTGAAGAGAAACCAACATAGCATGTGCTCCCAAGAGATTCCTAATGACCTTAGTGAAAGCAGTGTTGGTGAAATGATGGGAGTAGAAGCTAGACCAAAGCGGTTTGAAGAGTAAGTAGTTAGTGAAAATAAATGGAGGCAAAAAGCATGTACAGTACTTGGGAAAATATTCTTGTAGAGGGGCAGTGGTGAGGGGCAGTGGTGAGGGGAAAGAAAAGGTAGAAACTGACAGCATGAATATTTCAGTGAAGGTTTTCTTCCCTTCAGTTGTAAAGATGTGAACCTGGTTAAAAAGCCAAGGGATGGAATATGTTAACAGAGAGAGGTTGAAAATAAGAGACAAGGGAAGGCTGGAAGAAATGGGCTCTAGAAAATAGGTAGTAGAATGATCCCTAGATGGTTATTGAGAGAGAGCTCCTTGGGGGAAGATGAAAAAGTTGTCACCTGATGGCCAGTATTTCCTCTATAAGGTAGAGGGTGAAGCCAAAGCACTGAAAGTGTCTGCAGGGTAGAGGGTATGAGGATTGAGCTGAGGAGAAAATGTTGGAAATGATCGCTGTTTGTGTAAGACAGTGATTAACAGAGAACCGCCATAGGCTTGACATGTGCTGATCCTTGACTGGATTCATTAAAATCATCCTTTGTCTTTCTTTTTATGTTCAATGCTTACCCTTATTTTCTCAGCGTTATCCGATTGCCAAACAAAACAGATGGAATTTGTACATTCAACTCCCTCTCCCAAATTGCTCCTCTTGTAATACTCGTGCAGGCATACCTAGAAATACAGAGCTTCACGATTTTACCTTTTCTTCATGTCCCTGTATGAGGAGGATATTCTTTCCTTGGATATTGGAATTTTCCGCACAACATTTAGGCCTGCCTCAGAATTTTTCTTCTAGATCCTTCTGCCAAGAGAGATAATGACACCAATCCATCAGTGACGTCCCCTACCCTTCTTTGAACTATACTCATCTTTACCCCTTCTCTCACAGTTAGACTTGAGAATATTATTAAAGTTGTAATTTTTAGTATAAAAATTGATTTGGTGTGATTGATTTAAAGTATAATTGTCAAGGCAATATTATTGTGCCTCTTGGTAAAATGCTTAGCACTGAAGGCAGTGCATTTTCCAAACGTGCGATTAATGTTTTCATGGTCCCTAAACAGCACCTGAAGTCATAATGACCAAATCTTCCATAATGATGTATTTGCAAGCACTTTTCGAGTGACACGTATGTAGACATTATGTGTGATGTGTATAAACTTGTGTACCGCAACACGATAAATGTTGCATTGCATCTTTAATTTGAAGGGAAGTGAAGAATGAAGGGAAGCAAAGATCAATAGACATCACTTTCACTTAAATAATGTGTCTTGCTTTATCTGTAAAATATATTCAAGTTTTAGCCATGCTTTTTTGCCAAGCTACAGCGAATCCTCCCGTGCAGGATCTTAATGCTTTAAATTAGAACTAGTCAAGAAACCTACTCAAAAAGGAAAATTCAGTGAATAGACAATAACAATGTCTGGGAAGCTCAGAAAACAAATATTATAAAAGGTTACTAGCCAATGCATCCCATGCAAACACAATGTAGGATAAAACTGCATAATTTATGGCTGCTTAGAATCTTCTATTTTTTTCCCATTTCTAGGGGAATTAAAGGAAATGCTAACAACACACAGTAATCCTAGAATATAATTGAAAGAAGGGATGGTATCTAAAAATGACGATCTGCCTTCTTAATTTAGGATCTCTCATTCTCTAGCCTGCAGTTTGTGTTCAATGATAAATATCTTCTCTTCTTTCCATATGTTTTCTTGATTCCTTTGAGCAAATGACCTTGTGTCATAAAGCCTATACCCTGTAACACAATATTCTTTGATTTTTCTTAAAACCATGTAAGAGTCAAGTAAAAGAAAAACTCTTGAATAGGAGCTACTCGAGAAGGAAAAAAGGCCATGAGAAAAAAATTCTCCGTGTAGAGGCAAAAAAGACCTTCCGTGGTGAGTTTCACTGTTTTTCAAGTGTGGCAGGAGCAGTAAGTCGTGGCAGTTGGAACATGCTATTCACCTGAGGACTGTCAGTCATTCTCACTTTGAAAGACAGAGCTTATGAATTGTCAACATGTCTTTGAGGCGAGAAACCCGTGTTCATCAAGAGAAAAACTAAAATAAATGCTCACATAGATTGAAAATCGGAATGTTGCCTGGGCACCCGATCTGAAGCACATACTGCACATAATCTCCAGTTCCCATGCTGTAACAATGGTCATATGCCCGAGACGGATGACAAGCTGCATGGCTCTCACTGTGCTTTTCAGGCAGACTATAGCCTGGAGATCAATGGCTTGAGTTTTTGGGGTTTTTTTTTCCTGCATTCTATATAAAGTAAAGTATGTGTCATTGAGCAAGTCCCATAAATACAACTCTAATACCCAAACTGCTGACAGCCTTGTAGGCGACTTCAGTAGTGGAAGCCAGGACTGAACACACTGAACTGCATTAGACTTGGTCCCCAGAGAACAGAACTGCACTTCATTGGCAGGAGCACCGTAAGAGTTCCATTTGACTCCTCGTTAAACCTCTCCTAGGGATTACAGCACTTTCTCTGTAGCTGCTACTGCTTCTCTTCCCATAGAAGAGATAGATGTGAACACACAGGCTTTGGCACATTTTCACGTGTTTAGGAAAAGATGGGCTTTCTTAACAAAAACGAGGCCTTTTACAGATTTCTAGAAAGATCTTCAGGTCTCTTGTTCATTAACGACATCAGTATTACTTCCAAAGGCAATAGAGAGCCTCGTTTCCATTTGTGCAAATTCATTTTATAGCGCCCGCCTGAGAGCACACGAGACATTCTGTGTTGTCCATTCATCTTTTCTCCAGGAAAAGTATCAGGAGGGGTAAAATAGTGGGTGATAATGATCTCTGCCTTCTTCACCTAACAGCATGGTCGGGATAATGAAATCAGAACATTTTGAAAGGATCGGTAAAACACACATCCCTATTTGTACTATCTGTTGCCCGTAACCATTCTTGCTGCTTCGGAGTCTTGAAAATAGCGTAAGACTTACCATCGTTTGTACCAATGGAGCACTTTGGAAGTATTCCACTGGAAAACCAGTCGACAGTTCAAAGAGACACAGGGCATGCCCTATGGATTGAAAACCCCACACTCTTGACGATCCTGCTTTCACATTCTTCTTGGGAGCCTCTTCTAGGAAGATTCCCAAGACTGTTACTGTTTTAAATGCAATAAAAACAAATGAAACTCCTTTTTTTTTTTTTTTCCCAGCTGCAGCTAAGTAAAATACTTTTCTCTGGAGAGAAAATCTTCTGTGGTTATGAAATGATACTGTCAGTCTTCAGGCCATCTAATCATGGTATTATTTAATGGAATATTAATAATGCTAATTGCAAATACTTTAATGGGGGATGTATTACTGCTTACTGTTCACCATTATTCTTCCTCAGAAGCGGTCTATATGCACCCATGTAGGAGGGCATTGAAGGCTAAGCGAACTGTGGTATAAGCGAGGAAGGAGAAATAGAAAAACAACATAGCAAATATGATTATATAAAAATGTACATCACTGTGAAAGTTCTTTTTGCATTTACAGGATGACTGTATGATCAGTAGAGTTGCTTTCTACTGCCCTACACCTATCAGCTCAGCCTATATGTATGTATCTACACACACAATCACATACATGTACACACACACATAAAGATCTTCATATATATATATAAGCAAACCACAACATGGACACTTTAAAATCAAACGCAATTCAAAAGAGAGGAGTCTTGAACAACTTGTGAGTATGATTTTGCCTTTGGTCTAAACATATCTTTAGTTCTAGACATTAAATCACTTTAGTGCCACTTTCAAGAGTGTGTGGGAATAGAATGTTGCTTTCAGGATCTTCAAACTAAAAGGAAAACATATTAAACAAAGCCCCTATAAGTTCAGTCCCAAGGATAAAATTTTCAGGTAGCCCATGAGTCTGACCCAGAGGGAAGGAAAAGCAGCTTATATTTTCCCAAGAGAAAGAAAAGGTCCAGGCCAACAAAGAGAGGGCATAAAGACACTAAAAGTGAGCAATGAGGGAGGAAGAACATGACAACAAAAGATGCTTCCAAAGGAAAACACCAAAGGCAGTATTTTCACATAGATTCACACCATTATTCTTTATGTCTATGAGTATTTAGTACACATACATACACATGTAAATATATTCAATCTAAACCTTTCTTAGACGCACATATACATACCAACCAAGTGGTTTGTGTTTGGTCATTATCTAGCAAAAGGTTGAGTAACCATAGCCCTGCGTCTTTTTCATGCTACTACTCCCTAACTGTGGTCTGAGACAAACTCCTGCATTCATAACCAAGGTCACCTTGCCTGTCTCCTGGTGCCTAAGCATGTCTCAAAGACAAATAGGAAGTTTCATTATTGGCAAGGCACAGCAAGGGTCATTTACATGATAATAAGGAGTGATTTATATATATATATTTTTTTAAGATTTTATTTATTTATTTGACAGAGAGCCAGAGAGAGAGCACAAGCAGGGGGAGCTGCAGGCAGAGGGAGAGGGAGAAGCAGGCTCTCCACTGAGCAG
Source organism: Ursus arctos (assembly GCF_023065955.2). Classification (NCBI taxonomy): domain Eukaryota; kingdom Metazoa; phylum Chordata; class Mammalia; order Carnivora; family Ursidae; genus Ursus; species Ursus arctos. Next base: position 14,503,462 of record NW_026622941.1, read on the forward strand.
AGAGCCTGATGTGGGGACGTGGGAATGATCCCAGCATCCTGGGATTATGACCTGAGCAGAAGGCAGATGCTTAACCCACTGAGCCACCCAGGCACTCCGGAGTGATTTATATTTGAATAGAGTACCCCATAGTTTATTTTGACAGACATCTTTCAAAAACTACACGTAACAACCAAAGGGATATAAATAGTTTGAAAATACACAGCTAGGAAGTAGTTGCCTGAGCTTCTAAAAAGTCACAGATTTGTTACTTAGGGGTAATTCACACTTGTTAAAAGTATAAGGGTGAAGGGGGTCAAAAGTTACAAATTGTCAGTTACAAACAAAGTAAGTCTAAGGCCTGTAATATACAGGATGGTGACTGTAGTTAATATTGTATATTTGAAAGTTGCTAAAAGAATAGATCTTAGTTCCCATAACAAGAAAAAACATTGAAATATGTGTGATGCCCGATGTTAACTGGACTTGTTTTGGTGATCATTTCACAATATATATAAATATTGAATCATTATGTTGTAAACCTGAAACGAATATAATACTATATGCCAATTATATCTCAATAAAAAGACAGTTCAGGACAGTCCTATTTATCCTTCACCTAGCTGTCTCCAAAGGTAACATATTTTCTATAACTATAGTATGTATCAAAACCAGGAAACTGACATTGGTATAGTCCACAGACCTTATTCAAATTTCACCAGTACATTTGTATGTGCGCATTCTGGCCTACAGAACCCTTCTGCGTTTCTATGCAGCTTGATCATCTAGGCAGACTTAAATCACCACCACCACAATCAAAATAAGGAACTGTTTCATCACCACGAAGATTCCTAATATTACCAATATTACCTCTCTTTAATTACATACCTCGTCACCGCCCCCGCCCCCATCCATTGCTGGTGAGAATGTAAAATAGTATAGCCACTCTGGAAAAGCTCAACAGTTTCTTTAATAATTACACATTTTTTAAAGTATGTGTTTATAAATATATGTAATATATCATGATCCTTCCCCCACCCCACCCCAACTTCTACATTCTATTTCAGGCAACCTGACAGACTTTGGTATCAAAAGACAGCCCTTGAAATTTATAAGAGCTGATTTCAAATGGAAGGTGTATATAATCGTACTGTTTCCTCCTGAGTAGTAGTGGGATGGAGAGAATGGAATCCTCCCCAACAAACACACACGCAGGCACCGCGCACTCCAACACTACAATCACAATCACCAGTTCCCTCCAAGTGTTTCTGTGCTTTTATAATCGCAACTGAGAGAAGACGTAGGAAGACTAAGAGACTGGGATCCCGTCCCCAAGTTGCTCAAGAGAAGTCAGGGAAACCCCGCACAACTCGTGAGTCCTAGAGACTGTGGAAAGGGTTGGGGCGGAGCTTGGAGTGGGGGCTGTCCAGCGATAAGAGGCGGCAGGCGGACCCTGGTGGGAGGGCTGGGAGGCTGCTGTCACTTTATGAGTCCGCGGCGCAGAGTGAGAGTGTCCTGCTGCCAGAGGACCGGGGCGGGCTGGGCGCAGGGCCCCCGCCTCTCGCTCACCACGCGGACCCCGCGGCTGCACCGGCAGCCTCGGTGGCGGAGGAGGCAGAGCCTCGCCCACTCCCATCCCCACCCTCTCCATCCTTAGCTGTTAAAGAACAGCAGCGCCTGGCACGTTCCGGGTGGACCCCCGGCGCAGAAGAGGAAAGGGAGCAGGCGCAAGGGGACTGGAAAGGCAGCATGCGCCCGCCGGGAGCAGCCTCGGCGCCCACGGTCTGAGGCGATAGCCTCAGTTCGCCATTGTGAGCCTCCGCCGGGGGAGCTCGCAGGCGCCGCCGTCCCCCTGGGTCCCCTTCGGCACCGTGATGGGGCACCTGCCTACAAAACCGCGCGGCGGCCGCCGCCTCCTGTCTCTGCTCTGGCTCTTTGTGCTGCTCAAGGTAGGGAAGCGTCCCCCCCACACCCGGCGCCCCGGCTGTCCTGCCCGCGTCCGCGCTCCGACGCCCCGGCTCTGCCGCGGGGGAGCGGCGCGCCCCGGGGCGCGATGGCCCGGCCCCTGGAAGCGCCGGCTGTGCAGCCTGGGCGCAAGCTTTGTTGTCTTTGCCTGTGCGTGTTCCCGGCGGTTTGGAGGAATGGGGTAGAAGAACAAGGAAGTTTGCTCTCTCCAGCTTTCACCCTTTGTGCTCTTTTACCACCGCTGGTATCCAGATCAAAGGTGGGCTTGTTAATTAGTGTTCCACCAGGCAAAATGAGGTCACTTTTCCTTCTGGTCCCTAGTGCACCTTACCACTCTGTACCCAACGGTGTGTACTGCTGCTTTGTCTTAATTTACTTTCTCCTGGAATTATTCACCTGGGGCTGAGCTCCCTGTCCTCAAAAAGACTGCCCGGTGGGTCGTGAGCATGGTTTTCTTTGAACGAGTGTCAGCTTGAGCCCGGAGGGGACTCTTCTTCCCAAGTCTTCATCTTCAACCTGATAATTCCCTTTACAAAGTCTTTAGACTTTCCCCCACCTTATTTACAAAGGCTGGTACCTTTAAATTTAAATGACAGAAAAATCTGTAAAATTAACTTTTTTTGAGTTTTCTTTGCATTATGCTGCTTTACGCTGTTATTTTGAGAAAAATGAAAGCGGGCTGCTTTTTTTTTAATCCTAATTTGACAACTGTACTGCACGTAAAATCTTAAAACAAATTTCAGCTAGATGTTTGCTTGGAAAGTAATGTGAAGTTGTGAGATAATTGTCTACCACTTGTGTCTTCAGTGTGTCTGTTTTAGTTTTGTCACAGTCCTTCCTTTCCTTTCCTGGCTAAGTGGTGTCTCGACAGGTGACTGGGAGCTATCCTTTCAGCACCACCGTGATAGCTACCTTAGAAATGGATGGAACATTAATGGATACAAATGTTTCCTTACCAAAGGAAAAAGTCACTTTTTGCTTACATGCACCATTAATTATGAATGCTTGACAAGGAGATAGTGGAACAGGACCAATGGATTGAGAACAGCATCAATTCTAAATATTCCATGTTTTTATCTTAATAGAAAATAGGAAAAATTGTTTCAAGGAGAAAGAGCTACAGAGTGAATAAATAAAATTCTAAAACATATTTAATATGCTTTTACATTTTTCTTAAGTTGATAATTATAATTTTATTTAAAATCTGGTAAATAACAATCAGTCTAGGAAATTGCTCTTTAGCACACACCACAATTGTATTAGACTTATTTAAGTTTTCTATTAATTTTTCTATATGTTAAATTCTGTCATAATTATTATGTCTATGCAACACTTGTCATGAATCCAAAGTGGGAAATTGTATCACCACACATTTTTCTAAGTAACAGCTAAGACTTACATGTATGACATCCTATCCAAACCCAACCTTTGGCACAACTGCAGGTTTTCATTTGAATTCTTCATTATGTGTGAGAATTTCAGTAATGGTCAAATAATGGGTTCGAGAGTGGGGGTAGAGTGCTGCAATTAAAATGTAAAAACTGTGGCAAAACTTTTAATGAAAACTTGATATAGATGAGAGAAAATGCAGTCAATGTTGGCATAATGGTATTCTCAGTGATGTAAGAGAGGTTCACCCTGTTCCACACAATAGGTGTATTTTTGCACATTTGTAGATTGGTGTCAATTATGGTTAACTGCATCACATAGTAAATACATTGATAAGGCTTGTCATTTAAATAAATATTATAATGGGACAACTAATTTTGTAGAACAAGTCATTACCCTTTATTTTATGTAAATGCAGTGTTGTGTCACCAGGATATAAAGTATATCAGAGGAAAAAAAATATATGTATATATACTGAAAACCCACCATGCGCCAGTCTTCCAGATATTTCACATATGCTATTTCATTAATCTTATTTTGTTACAGTTGACAAGTAATATTCAAAGTATTAAATTGGGCACAAAGGATAATGCATTTACATTTGGGAATAGCATATTACATGATAAATATGGTACATCATATAATCTCTTTATGATTTGGAAATACATTTGCATTCAAGGTCTTGAATAAGTGTCAGCAAAGTAGATCTGAAAATAATTCCGTTATTAAATAGCACATTGTTGATTGAATCTCAGTGATAAGATCTGTGCGCTGAGTCAGAAACAAACCATTTATCCAACCTCCCAAAAATCTCTGTGGCTCTCATTATGTCAACAAATCTTTCACTACGCCACATGAACTATCTTCTATATAAGAATGAAAAGTCCTAAAAGCCATAAAGTTAGAGAAACCAAAATGGGAGGCTTGATTTATAGTTGTATCTTTTCCACAAATCAGGAGCTAGCAGCTGGGTATAAGAGATGGGAAAGTCTGAAACTTTGAATCTGTATGATTGGCTATAACCAATTTCATTGAGATAGCCTAAATGTGCCTGGCCACAGAAGTTTTGTGCATGATTCCTTATCCACAACTAAGTGATAAGAACATTTAATCAACCATCTCAGACTGTCTAAATCATCCACTGTATGTTATGAGACTAATATCTGCATAAGCACAATATGGATTATGAAATTTTAAAATTTCATAATCAACATTGATGACATATATAAAAATAGAAAAAAAAAGTAAAACTCTGTTATCAAGTATACTGGGAGCCTACCAATCTGAAAATCTTCTACCCACATATGAATGTAAATGGAGTATTTATCTGATGAGTCTTCCCCTTGCTCATCTTCCCAGCATTCCCCGTGAAAACAATGTAATTTCTCTCACCTATCCCATCTTTACTAAACCTCTTCCTGAAAATTGCTTCCTGTATCAGTTCACTCCATATCAGTATTTTGTCAACTAAGATGCAAATTGTAGAATATGACATCATAGGAGTTTAAATTCTGCCTTCCCTGAAATGGTCCTCATTAGTAGTCAAGTGGAGTGTTTCCCTAAACTCATAGGCGTGGCATGAATCCTTCTTTCTTTCCTTAACCTCCTCTCTCTTATTTTCTTCCGGGTCTGCTCTTACCTGATATATAATCAAAGAACATTAAATTTGAAAGAAGCCTTAGTTATATTATCTGAAAAGAGGCTTATGTTTAATTTTATAAAGCATGAGTGCTATGATGTTGGCCATACTACTCCTGTTAAGGAGAAATAACCACTCTCCAAGGTCTGTCTGCCTTTCTCCACTTCTCTGTCTCTCCTTCTCTCCTTCTCTCCCACCCCTCTCTCTTTCACACGTGAACACACACACACACACACGCACACACACAGAAGTTTCACTTCCACGTGGAGCTTTAATTCACATTCTATATTACACAGGATTGGCCAATGAACCATAATCTTTTCATCTTTCTGGAGCATCCTAACCCACCCTCCTCGCAATGAAGTTGGCTGTCATTAACTCCTCTGTCAACTGACTCCTTTGATAAATGTTGTTTCCTACCTTTTATTTTTATCTTATTTTATTTTTTCGTTGCCAACCTTTTAGAGAAACCCTTTCACATATGACATCCTCAGTAAGCTGAAGAATGTTTACTTGGCTGGGCTTCTACTGGGGATTGGGTAGTAATGCTCCACTATATGCGTGTTTGCCTTTGTTCGTTGTTGTGTGACAGACTGTTGTTATATTCAGGAATAAAAAATCCACACCTTACCTCAGCCTCATTTTGGTCCATCTGAAAACACACAATCTATATGCATAAGTAATTAGAAATGACCTAAGAGTTGTATTTTATTTTTAAATGTAGCACCATGTCTAGCATCTAAATAACCAACCTAAAGGTATTTAAACTCCTGACAACTTGAGTCTTGGGGGTTTGCAAAGGCCCTTTGGTGTTGGGTAGAGTTGGCGCACTTATTTAGACCATTGTGATTGGTAGCAGTGTGGCCCGATAAAAGGCTTAAGAGGAATGACCGCAGACATTTATTTCTCATTTTCTTCCTGATTTAATACCTTCAGGTGCACAGTTCAGTGCTGTTGCATTTCCAGAAGTAGAGACCCATCGCAATGACTAGCTTTACTAGGAAGGACCTAGTATGCTCATTTTATCACTCCAAATACATTTATTTTTGAAATAAAGGAAAGTATATTGTACTTTTTGTCTTCCACTGTGCTTGTATGCAGAATTAGGCAAATAATAGAACCTTCATAAACAGAATGCAAATTTGCAGCATTATGTAGTTTCTGACTGAGAAATGTTAAATACCATAATACTGCCTTTCGAACACATCTTTAAGGAAAACTTGAGAAAATTATCATTATGTGAATTAAATTATTATAATTACAATGAAATCATTACACAAAAAATAATAAAATGTTACCAGTTCTCTATGTTAAGAACTTATTAAAATTATAAATCAAAACACCAAGTGTTATTTTTTCCAAAACTATAGAACTCTTGGTTGCTCATTTATTCACCATTGTTACCCCAGCTGCTATGTGTGATCATCAAATGAAAAAACAGAGTTGAAATAATAGGGGAAATAGCTTTCATTACCTCTATATGTGGCCTGCAGCTTTAGCCAATGCCCAGCTACACAGGTTATGTTCTTGCTCCCTCTTCCATATCATCATTCTTCTGTGACCACTACCAACTACAACTGACAAAGATTTCTGCATGCTTCTAACAGAAATCCCTCTAATTTTTGCCATAGCTTTGCCTTTGAGAGATGAAGCCTTTTCTACACCCTTGTCTTTTTTTTTTAATTTTTTATTATGTTATGTTAGTCACCATACAGTACATCATTAGTTTTTGATATAATGTTCCATGATTCATTGTTTGCCTATAACACCCAGGGCTCCATGCGATACATGCCCTCCTTAATACCCATCACTGGCCTAGCCCAATTCTCCACCCTCCTCCCCTCTGAAACTCTCAGTTTGTTTCCCAGAGTCCATAGATTTTCGTGGTTCATTTCCCCTTCTCTTTACCTCCCCTTCATTCTTCCCTTCCTTCTCCTACTGATCTCCCTGCTATTTCTTATGTTCCATAAATGAGTGAAACCATATGATACTTGTCTTTCTCTGCTTGACTTATTTCACTTAGCATCATCTCCTCCAGTCCCTTCCACGTTGCTGCAAATGTTGGGTAATCATTCTTTCTGATGGCTGAGTAATATTCCACTGTGTATATGGACCACATCTTCTTTATCCATTCGTCTGTTGAAGGGCATCTCGGCTCCTTGCACAGTTTAGCTATTTACACCCTAGTCTTGGTTCTATCTATGGTAGTGTTTAATCCAGGAGCATCACTCAAAGCCTTAAAGAACTCTTCGATGATGGCCTCAAAGGCCCATTAAGCTGTTTCTACTTAAATAAATATGTGAGACACTTCTTTGGGCACTGTGCCCTTGATTTGAGGAGTGAAAACAAAGTTAATACAGCACAAGTAGAATGAGCAAGAGGGTGCATGGGGTGGGGAGATGAAGTTAAAGGCAGAATACAAAGACTCGTATCCTCTTCTCTCCTGGTGCTATTGGCTCCAACAGGTTCCTTACTGTTCCTACCAGCTATTCAGAACAATATGTAAATAACCTTATTAAGCACCTCTCATGTAATCTACAATCACTAATTACTCCTAATTAGTAAGTTTGTCCTTTCACAAGCTTGTCCTAGATCTCCAGAGTGCTGATCCTTAGTTGTTGTTTTTTTCTTTCCTCTGAACATGGCACTTTCCAATTTATTTCTATAAGTACAACCGTATCTTATCCCTGTGTCAGAAAATCATTCTCAACTCTTTCATTTAGAATCTCGTTCTCTAGTGAAAGAAGTCTGCTTTCCTAGACGTTGCAGTCACCTAAAAGGCCAACGCCTTTTACTTCTGAACATATTAAAACCACCAAACAAACAGAGGATATTTGAAACAAGGTTGTAGTGGTTTCTTGATAAGAAAGGTTTGTCCTTTCCTTTTTGTCAGGAAATTGAGATGAAAGAGGGGAAAATGATAAAAGCTTGGGAAAATACTTCAGAAACCAGAGTTGGAAATAGGACTCCGAGTTTGAGAATTATATTACAAATTATAAATATGCATAATAATTTCTATAAGAAAATGAATATAGGGAAAATTAGGGAATCAAGTGAAAAAGTTTGAGGAACACAATTGTATTGCCATCCTTCTATTTATATGCAAATAAGTGTGTTTCCTTATTGAATACTCTTCCTTTATTCGGTTTCCCACTCTTCCTGAATAGGAATGCTATGCAACTCATTTTTCTAACAAAACTGTTCTTATCATAAAGTGAATTAAAACAAATGAACCTGGTAATTTTTGAACCCTTATCAACAAATAAAAAGAATTTCTCTACAATGCGGGGGTCCAAAATCAGAATTGTGTTTTGTAATACTAGTGTGTATGTGAATTTAAATGATGGATGTTTCCCTTTCTCTGTATCACCTCATTTAACTGTTTTTCAGATAGCTGAGACTTTGTTTTGTTTTTTTCTCTTTCCGCCTGCCTACTTTTTTATAGTAGATTATTTATGTGTGAGAAATTATCATGGGTCTACCAGGCCCTCCGTCCTGTTCTTTCATCATGGCCCTCCTACTGACCAAGTGGAATGCAGAGAAATTTCTGTCCCTTGTTGCCTTTGCCCTTAACCCATATCAGAGACCATTTGTAGCTCTGTGTACTGATCTAGACTGCGATTCCCTCTTGGTTCCTCCCACAGGAGCTTGGGATTGGCATGTACAAACCAGATGTTGGATAATTCCATAGAATCTGCAGTGCCCTTTGTGTATTTGGTCTGATACAAGGTCTGGTTTCTAAGGCCTTCTACCCTACTTTCTGAATCGGGATTTATTTTGATTAACTCTAGCATTACTACCCTTTGATCCTGGCTTTACCTTCTGGTTAATCTCTCCCTGTCATTTAGATTCCTTGAAAGAGCATCCTATAAACTTTTTTGGCTGACTAGTCTTTCCCCAAAACCAGAACGGTCACATTGAGAAGTTATTTTTCTTCTTGAATTCACATTGAGAAGTTACTTTTCTTCTTCAACACTAAGTCTGTCTTTCAGATTCCAGGATGATGATTTGCGGTCCAGTTCCACTCAGTTAATCAAACATTGATTGAATATCTATTGTGTGCCAGGAATTGTGCTAGATGTGTTGTAGGTACAGGAATGGGTAACAGTCAGTTGCATCCTCACAAATGACAGAGTGGAAAAATAGACATAGAAAAAGTCATTAAAATGTAGTGAGGTTTTGTTTGTTTAGTGGAGGAAACCATGGTAATATGCTAGAAGAGAGAATATATCTCATGGTTTCAGAGATGGTTTCTTAAAAAGTGCCCTGAGCTTAGCCCGAGTTAGGTTAAGAAATATGGACACAAAGACAGAGAAAACTGCATGAGCAAAGGCCCAATGTTGTGAAAAGCAGGGCAGTGTTTAGGAAAATACAAGTGTGTACAAAAGGAAAGGGAGTGATAGATGCCAGGTCAGGGAGACTCCTGTATCCTGTGCCGAAAAGTAGGATCTTTATTTTCTAGGTGAAGAGGATCACTGAAGCAAGGTTAGCCAAGGCTTAGTGGGGTATGATTTGCATTTCAAGAGAGCTTTTGGCTGTAAGAAAGGTTATCCTGAAGGTGGAGCAGGCCTGGAAGCGGTTCAAGTGCTAGGAGGTTATTATAATGGTCCAATTAAGAGATGACAAATGTTGACCCCAGGGTGTTGGGAAAAGACACTAAAAGAAGAGAGACAATGTTAAAAATAGTGAAACTGACAAGACTGGTTAGATGTGGAGAACTGCCGAGAAGGTAATTTTCATGCTAATTTCCAGGTAACTGACAACTTTCTTTGCCTGAAATGTTGCAGTTTTAACAATGTGTACTGGACAGTGTCCATCCTCCAGCTCAGCTTATCCCTGTCGCCATCATGCTTAGTGCTATTATTCCTGCTCCACACCTTTATTAACGGTCCCTTGATTAAACTATCTAGGATTTCCCCTGAGTGTTCTACGGGGAACTTGACTGTTATGGGACATGATGAATTTAGTGGAAAGACTCTTGAGTTTGAAGTGCCAAAAAACCGCCACACAAGTACTTATTAGATATGAGTCTCATGTCCTGAGGAGATGGCAGGCCTGGAGATGTGAATGGGGATCTCCCAGCGGAGAGCAAGGTGGAGAAGGGCAGTGGGCCACAATGGGCCTTGAGGGGCACTAACATTTTATTAGGAACCTAAGAAGATGAAGAAGAAACAGCCAGAGAAGTACAAGAGGAAAGCAGAATCAAAGAAATCCCGGGTCTAGGAAATTGCAAGTGGGAAAGATTGGCGAAAAGCATCCAACGCAATAGAAAAATCCTATAAGCTAAGATCTGGAAAATATCCTTGGACAGGAAAATCGGTAGGCTGTTGGTCTCTGTGGCACTTGGGAGGAGCTGAGGAGTAGAGAACCGGCCACTGATTTGTCAAGAGCATAGGCATCAGGTCAGAGACACCGGACTTCTATCTTACCAACCAGCGGGATGTGGAGAAAGTTGTTTCTCTTGTGTGCGGGGCCCCTTCGGCAATCTGTTGAATTTATCTCACAGGATAATTGTTAGGCAGGAGTAAGTGAGCTAATGGCCATAAAGGACTTTAAACTGTGCCTAGAATACAGTAAGCACTCAATAAGTGTTACGTAGAGAAATAAAAAAAGAAGGCAAGAAATAAGATGGTGAAAATAGCTAAAGCAAAGTTAAAGAGGTCGAACAATAAACATGCGTCTAGGGCCGCATCTTCCAAAATATGCTTCATGGAACATGCGAGTTGCAGTGTCAACAGATACTAACACAAGCACTTCTGTGGTAACAGGAATTTGGGAAATAATCTATTTAACTTTGTTTAAACTACTATTAATTCATTGATTATTATTATTTTTTGTACCAGGACTTCTCAGAACCTCCATGATGTTAATATGCATCGTGTTTTCCAGAAGGGATATCTAGCAGTAGCATTTCCCAAGTTTGATTGTAGAATTCATTTTCTAAAAATAATTTATGGGAATAGTGATTATACTCTAAGAAACAGTAGCAATGCTTGTACACTCGACACTTCCTTTTTTCCCCTTACCACTCTTTTTTTAAAAATGAGCAATATAACCTTAATGATAGGAGAAACATGGCAGCAAGATCAGTTATAATTTAAATCTCAAAATCAGAAGAATTTGCATGAAGAAAAGCAACCACTCCCAACTTTCTTATCAGGGATTGATGTTTAAGAAACTCTCTCAGAAGAAAAAAAAATGTACATATTCTCTTTATTTTATGAATTATGCTAACTCTAGTTTTGGTAACTGTATATACAAAAAGGTTCTTTGGCCTTTGGGTATTAAAAAATGGAAAATTCAGTTTAACCTTATTCTCTAATATAATTATCTTAATATAAAACTTGAGAGAACAATATGTTTTGTTCAGTATTTTTTGTCTTTAATTTTATTGCCAATTGGTTATAAATGGTGGACTCACTATCAGCTGAGAGGCGGCCGTTCCACTTTTAGACACCCATTTCGTTGTTTGGTTGGTTTGGCTTTGAGATGGACTATTTCTGGTTGTAGCTTTCACACATTACTACTATCTCGGTTTCACGTTAGTGGAGCACTGTGTTGTGACTGTTTCTGCCTTCTTGCGTGTTCTGAGTAATCGCTTGCCAACAGACCTGACAGGTGATAAAGATAAAATGTGAGAAGCTTGTCATCTCTCTGTCCTGTCCTCAGCCGTCCGTCATATCACTTCAAGCAGTTTATACCAGTCCACATTTTCTGCTTGTTACCCTTTCTTCTCTTTCGTGGCCAAAATAGCCAGTTGGATGGAAGGCAGCTCTCATTCTTCCCAGTAGGAGCCCATGAGGAACCATGATAAGGGTTTGAGAGTGCTAGAGTGGGAAAATTGCGTGGTCCATAACAAGCATTTTATAAATGCAGATTTTATTTTATTCTCATCTCTGTTCAAAGGATATTTCCTCAACATGTCTTTCATGAACAACGAATCTAGAACCTCCCCATCAGGGGTGCTTGGGTGGCTCAGTTTGTTAAGCATCAGACTCTTGATCTCAGCTCACGTCTGGATCTCAGGGTCATGAGTTCAAGCCCCGTGTTGGGCTCCATGCTTGGTGGGGGGCCTACTTAAAAAAAAGAGTCTCCCTAAAAATTTACCACTTTTACCCAGGTTTATTTTCTTCAGAGAATGTCTCACTCATCATGTGACATTGTACTGGATCTTTATTATGACTCGCTCCCCCGTGGGAAGGCTTGTAGTTTCCATAACACAGCAAGGACTTTATCCATTGTGTTCGTGCTGTACCCCCAGCTGCTAGAAGAGCACCTGGACCACGGTATGTGCACAGGAAATACTTGCTGAATAAATGAATGAATGTTGAATGAGTAAATGGGGTGAGAATGGTCAAGTAGAAATTAGGGGACAGTCTCAAGAGGAAGAGTAGGATGCAGGCATGCGGGGGCAGAGAAGGGAGGTGCTGCACAGCGAGATGAAGTAAGAGGGAGAGTCTGTCAGGTAGGGGGTGCTGAGTGGGGCGTGGGAGGGAGGGAATCAGAATGAAGAATGGTCTGGAAACGTTGCTTTGTTGATCTTGTGGAGGAAGCAAAGGCTTTATTATAAGTGAAAATGAACTCTTTTAGACACCAAGATAAGTTCCTCACATATTTTTTTTCTTGCTATTTTATTAAGTCAGAATAAACCACTAAGGACAAAAGATGTGTGTGGCCAAGCAGCAGATGGGGTTTCTTGTGTGATGAATTCTTATCTGTGGTACAGTAAAAACTCAGAATTTTGATCATTTATTCTCTGTCTTATTCACTGTGTGTATAATATACTTTAGCTTCTAAAACAAAGGAGCTTCAGAGTTCTTAAAGTCTGAAAGTGTGTTCTCTTCTTGGCTTTACAATTTGAAAATATCTAAATGAAAAGAATTTTATAAACAATGTTTTTCCCCATTTTTCTCTCACCATGCATGTCGATGTACTCAGATTGGCTCTCGACCTCTAAACTCATTTTTAGAAACTCACATAACTAATTGGAGCTAGACAATAAATCATTGCTTTTCTATAATACTTAGAACTTATATTTTCTTTACTCCTAAAAATAAGATTTTTAAATGCATATAAGTACTTCGTAGAAAAAATTTTTAATGGATTTTATGGATGTCCTTTCCCATATAAGGTCCCAACAGGTAATTTTATACAGAAATTAATGGTAATTTTCACACTCAGTTGAAGTATTAGATAATAAATATTTCATTATCCAGGGCACCTGGGTGGCTCAGCTAGTTAAACATCTGACTTAGGCTCAGGTCATGATCTCAGGATGGTGAGATTGAGGCCCCCTCCACCCTTGGCTTCACACTTAGCTGGGAGTCTTCTTCTCCCTCCACCCCTCCCCCCACTTGTGTTCCGGCACTCCCTCTCTAATAAATAAATAAAATCTTTAAAAATAAATAAACAAATAAATATTTCATTGTCCAAATATGGACAGTTAAACGGGCTGATTAAATTAGTGTTGTATTCATTAAAATGTTAGTATATATCCACCAAAAACCTGGATTGTCAAGATTTTCAAATGGCAAAAATACAAAAGTATGATTAAAACAAATGCTCTGGGGCGCCTGGGTGGCACAGCGGTTAAGCGTCTGCCTTCGGCTCAGGGCGTGATCCCGGCGTTGTGGGATCGAGCCCCACATCAGGCTCCTCCGCTATGAGCCTGCTCCTCCCTCTCCCACTCCCCCTGCTTGTGTTCCCTCTCTCGCGGGCTGTCTCTATCTCTGTCAAATAAATAAATAAAATCTTAAAAAAAAAAAAATAAAACAAATGCTCTGACTTACGTAAATCAGTATTTCACTAGAGAATTGAAAGGCATTACATCAGCTTGTAATAGACCGATCTATATCTGTAGTCTACTCCTGTGCTGATAAAGTGTGGAAGTTTGGGTTAGTTGTAGTTTTTTTCTATTACTTTAATTTTGGTTTTGTTGGTCGATTCATTAATATCCTTTATAACTGAAAATAGACGAAAATTGTGATCAGATATTGATATACTCACAGATGCAGCTATTAACCACGATTCTGTGATTAATAAATTATTTTCCTTAAGTGTAATGATCCACAAACCTAGGTTTGTGGAACTCTTCAAGCACACATTTATGGGAGTCTCTTTCTGTCTCCGAGGGGTACACCAGGATTAGACTAATTAGACTACGTCATCCTTTCTCTGAGATAAACCAGGGATTTCTTCTGTAAGTCAAGTTGCTGGCCCATGAAATAGACATCCTGGTGAGATTGCTGTGGCATTTCTATTTACTTTGACATTGTGTTGAAAACTAAAGTGTAGTCATCAAACGGGAGTGCGCTTGCCAAATACCGCAAAGTAAAAGCATCATATTTACGATAAGCGCCAACGCCACTACCATAAGAAATGTCTTATTACTTGGATGTACTTAAAATTCCTAGATTTTATCTAGGAAGAAAAATGGGCTTCTTAAGTTTCTGAATAAGTTGATTAATAAGGTGAATAATAAAAAGCCAAGGGAATTGTATATTGTCTGCAATGTATTATTAAACCGTGAGTCATGTGGTCCTCCCTTAACGGACTATAGAAAAATCCTTCATAGATGCATGGAATGTATCGGTACAGTAGAGTTATTTACATATAGATACAGTGAAGGGACGTGGCCAGGTTCATTTTTTTCATCATCCCCGAGAAATTCCTCTACGGTCTCCCGTAGCTAAGTTATACTTTTTAATTAGTCTCTCGGAAATGACTATAGGCCTCACTCAAAATGGTTAGGTACTTGGGATTTGTAATATGGAAATTCTGGTGTTGTCAAAACTGTGTTAAAATGATTGCAGGGGCTTAGAATGAAGTATTATGGACTTAATCCTAAAAACAGCTTATCAGTTGCTGCTTTTTAATTAGCTGAAACTGTTAAAGCTGTGAAAAATCAGCCGTTCTTTCGAGGTGCTCCACATTGCTTCCTTGAATTCATTTTTTTGCATTTTTGCAACTCACAAAAGACAGCTGTATCTTCAAGTCCTTTTTCATCTGAGTGATGCACCATCTTCTTATTTATTTATTTTTTTGAAGGCTAATTGGGAACCTAATGAGAATCTTTCTATTGAGATTCTTGTTGCTGTGCCGAGGCCTTCAATTAGCCTTTTACTCTGTGGCTTCTGGAGGCTCTAAAGAGGGAGTTCTTAATTTGAAATCGCTAAGGAAGTCTGAATCAGGTGCGCATCGCCGTACACAAGAATTTGATAATAGTGGATTAAGAATTTGAAAACTAATACACGTTCACTGAGGAAACTGTGTCAAATACAGCATGCAGAAAAAGAGGAAAGTAGTCATTCCTACACACTCTCTTCCAAAATAACCACCATCTGGGGATATATCATTCCAAGTTTTTTCCAATGTCTGTGTATCTGAGTCTGTTAAAAAAAAAAAAGTATCAAATTATCCTGCTATTTCAGCATACTCTTTTCACTTAAATGTATTATGATAATTTTTTTCAAGCAGTTTCGGTCCTCTGGAATTTAGGACATTAGGCCATATGTCTTTGGGTCAATTGTATTCAACTCCCAATTGTATTTGCCTCAGTTAAGGATGTGGATGATTATACCTATCGATTATGACCACGAAGTGTTGGGGACCATGACCTATGTGTATGCCTCTCACTAGTGTGACTACTTAAGAATTAATCACAGAGAGGGATGCCTGGGTGGTGCCTCCATGAAGTGGCTTGACTCTTGGTTTCGGCTCAGGTTGCGATCTCGGGGTCTTGAGATCGAGCCTGGCATGGGGCTCCATGCTCAGCACGGAGTCTGTTTGAGATTCTCACTTGCCCTCTCCCTCTGCCCCTCCCCAACACGCTCTCTCTCTCAAATAAATAAATCTTTAAAAAAAAGAATTAATTACATAGAAAAACTTCAGATGCTGTATTTATTACCCATATCTCCTTAGCTAAATACCATGCATAAAAAAATTAAGAATATAGGTTTTCTAGTCAAAAATATGTGGGATTTCTGATCTTTTCACAGCAGACACAAATTACAGTGGCTGCCCAGATCACCATTCTTTCTGTGGCCACGTCTGCCATCTTCCCCACCACCTGCCCTTCTTAGAGGAAACCTCTTTCTGATTCATGTTCTGAAAGGTCATACCATACTCCTACTTGGCCTCAATGCCCTGGACAGAGTGATCAGTTAAGGGGGTGAACACCTGATCTACGATAAGCCCATTTGGGGATTGTGCCTCACTGATCATCGTCTTTGAGATGGGCATTGATCTAAGCCAAACCTATCAGAAGCTATCCCGGCAAGTATTTTCAAATTGGCAATGTTGGGGAAGAGTCTTCTCCTTTCAGTTGTGGAGCTATGACAGGAGCTAAGACACACAGAGCTAAGACATGAGCTTGGAAACTGTCCCCAACCATAAAACGGACTCACAAGAACCATTTGTTTTTTTTTTAACAGTATAGTTTCTTTTTAAGTTTTTATTTAAATTCCAGTTAGTTAACATACAGTGCAATGTCAGTTTCAAGTGTACAAGATAGTGATTCAGCACTTCCATACATCACCCTGTGCTCATCACAAGTACACTCCTTAATCCCCTTTACCTATTTCACCCAACCCCTCAACCCCAACCCTCTGGTAACCATCAGTTTGTTCTCTATAATTAAGAGTCCGATTCTTGCTCTGTCTCTCTCTTTCTTATTTTTTCCCCTTTGTTTGTTTTGTTTCTTCTTTTTTAAATGTTTTTTGAGATTTTATTTATTCATTTGAGAGAGAAAGAGCACGAGCAGAAGAGAGAGAGAGGGAGAGGGAGATGGAGAAGCAGACTCCCGGATGAGCAAGGATCCCAGGACCTGGAGATCATGACCTGAGCCAAAAGGAGAAGCTTAACCATCTGAGCCACCCAGGAGCCCCTGTCTGTTTCGTTTCTGACATTCCACATGTGAGTGACACTTTTTGACTGAAAAGGAGGGAGGAACAGTAGAGATTTCAACAAAGCTTCTTTTTTGCAAAGACTATCTCATTCTTCAGACGCCAGAGAGTTACTCCGCAGGTACTCAGAAAGATTACAAAACAGCAGTCTACTACAGTGCAATTCCATCGTAGCCAAGCAGGCATAATACCCATGCTTGGAATCTTTAAGTAATCTGAATCGGAGTGATGATATAACTTCATAGTAACCGGGGCACTTCCGAGAGTGAAGGGATCGTTATGCCAGGAGAGCAGACATAAGTTGGCCTGTTTCGGGAGAACCAGGACAGATGGTTACTCCCTCCTGAATATACTAACAAAAACGTCCAATGCAGAATGTACTAGCTCCTCACCCATCTCTGAAAACCAGTGGTCAACCTGAACAAGTTCAATTAGCGATATACAAGGAACTATAATTAACTTCATCAAAACATAAAATCTGCGCAGGAATGTTTATAGCAGCATTGTTTGTACTAGCCAAACACTGAAAATAACCAAAATGGCTTTCAATAAGCACATGGTTAAATGAGCTGTGATGCTTCCAGACCAGGCAATACTACTCAGCAGCTCTTGATGCACACAGCAACTTGAATGAACCTTGAGAAAATTATGCCGAGTGAAGAAAGCCAATCTCAAAAGGTTGCACACTGTAAGATTCCATTTCTATAATATCCTTGAAATAACAAAATTATGGAGATGAGAACGCATTCATGGTTGCCAAGGGTTTAAGATTAGGTGGCGAGGGGAGAGGTATAGAGAGCCTTGTGTTAATGGAAGAGTTGTGTATCTTGATTGTGGTGGTAGTTACATGACGTTGTCCATGTGATAAAGGTGTATAGGTCTATACATATTCATACACAAATAAGCACATAATGACTGGTGAAATCTGAATAAATTCTATGGATTGTACCAATGTCAGTTTCATAGTTTGGATATCTTCTTCTTTGGATATGTAAGACGTCAACGTTCGAAGAGGCAGGGTGAAGGGTGCATGAGACCTTCCCGTACATTTCTTTGCAACGTTCTATAAATCTGTAATTTTCTCAAAGAAAAAGTTTAACCAACCTTATTAAGTTCATTTGTTCATTTGTTCCTCCCTCCCTCCCTTTTCTCTTTCCTTCCTTCTTTCCTTCCTTCCTTCCTTCCTTCCTTCCTTCCTTCCTTCCTTCCTTCCTTCCTTCTTTCCTTTTCTTGTGCCTGGCACTCTGACTAGGGTTAATTAACTGACTAATTGACAGTTAGAGCCTTTTTCTTTTTTTTTTTTAAAGATTTTATTTATTTATTCGACAGAGATAGAGACAGCCAGCGAGAGAGGGAACACAAGCAGGGGGAGTGGGAGAGGAAGAAGCAGGCTCATAGCAGAGGAGCCTGATGTGGGGCTCGATCCCAGAACGCCGGGATCACGCCCTGAGCCGAACGCAGATGCTTAATGACTGAGCCACCCAGGTGCCCCTAGAGCCTTTTTCTTATAAGAACTGTCTCAGAAAGACAATAATTATACTTGCAGGGAAAGTAAAGATATCTAAGCAAATGTGAAAAAACTCAGGAAAATACCCAGGGATCCCAGTAAAGCCCCATTAGCCACAGACTCAAATGCATTATGAGGAAGGTTGGGTATTGAACTACATTCTTACAAGAGTTATCCACTGAGTTCTGGAAAGGACCACAGGTTATTGGCCCTTTCATAATTCCCATAACACCAATGTGAGAGACAACATTTTAATGACTCTTCAGAAAATAATTAAAAATGGAGTGATGGAAGTTACCATTGTGGGAAGTAAGGACAAAATACTTAATTGTTTAAGTGATAGCATTCTTCATTTCTTTTAGCAGTTATTAAGTAACATATCTGGAAATAAAATAAATAAATTAGGGTGAAATAGAAAGTGTAAGCCAAGTTAGGAGGTTCGAGTAGAACAGGAGAGACGAATGGAGGATATATGAAGGTGAATAGGTTTTTCGCTATTTCCACCAATCAATCATCAAACATATATCAAATTGGACATCTAAGAGAGGTGCTGTGCTCATCATTTTTAAGAGTAGAGGACAAAGGTATGCCCTCTGAAGTCTGTACTATAAAAGGGAAATCATAAACATGTAGCAAGTTACAAGGCAATTTGCGACTTACTACTGTAAGAGATTCCTGAAGTAGTAATATATTTATTTGCAAGTGAACGAGACGGAGGACTATATGCAGCAAAGTGCCCTTGCGTTCAGATAAGGGACAGAGCACTTAGGCTTGAAGGAGCGCCAGGTTCATGAAAGAAGACAGATTTTAATCTGAATCTGGTCTGATACTGCCAGATAGATAGACGAGGTTAAGGAAAACATTCCAGGTTGGAGAAATAGAGGAACAAAAGTAGGAAGTGAGAAAATGTAGGCTCTGTTTAGGAGGCTTGAGTAAAACAGGGTGGTTGGATTCAGGTCCTAAGGAGGCTGAGTGGCAGGAAGCGAGGTGGAAAGGGGGGTTCTGCCCAGCCACGAGCTTCTTATTCATAACCTTCTGTACCAGAGTGCTACCAAGGCAGGCATTAACATGAGCTTCCGCTCAGCAGTGGTGTGCAGGAAAAAATTATCATACCTCATTTTAGCTTTAATTGCTTTTATAATTCTGAATTTGCTGGTAAATGCAAATGCTTAATTCTAAATACGTGTGCTCTGTCTTAATTAGATAAAATAATCCTCTGTTGGTTGGGTAGT
Source organism: Ursus arctos (assembly GCF_023065955.2). Lineage (NCBI taxonomy): Eukaryota > Metazoa > Chordata > Mammalia > Carnivora > Ursidae > Ursus > Ursus arctos. The sequence goes on from NW_026622941.1 coordinate 14,523,076, forward strand.
TCAGTAAATTAGTCCCTAGACTTAAACTCCCCTGGATCTTGTTGTTTATGCATTAATCTGTAGGCACTCTTCGAGATAAATGGAAAATAAGTGGATTTTTTCAGAGACAGGTTGTAACTGTCAGCATATTTTTGTCAACCTTAAAAATAAAATAGCCAGTTAGTTTACCAAAAAAATGAGTTTATTCGGGAATAGCAGAGGAATTGCAATTTGGGACATGCAAACTCTGCCCAACCACAGGCAACTACAGAGAACAAAGGAGAGAAGTATTCTTTTATAGAGGAACAGAGGAATTTGGGAGAGGCTGTTTGTCTACAGGAGGTGAGTAAGAGTTTGGGGTTGTGGCGACTTCTCATTGGCTGAATTGTGGTGGTTGTCATTGGCTGGGTTGTTGCTGGGTGAGGAGAAAATCTTCCTTCCTCCTGTTCGGGGTAGTAACGTAAGCTGCTTCTTATCAAGATATGTAAAGTAAGCTGCAAGGAGTGGTACATGCATCAGAGCTCCCCCTTCAGGACCTCCATTCTTTTTTTTTTATAAGATTTTATTTATTTTTTTGAGAGAGAGAGAGAGAGAGAGAGAGTGAGCTGATGCAGGGCTCAATCCCAGGACCCTGGGATCATGACCTGAGCCAAAGGCAGATGCTTAACCAACTGAGCCACCCAGGAGCCCCAGGACCTCCGTTTTTTTTTTTTTTTTAATTTTTTTAAATAATTTTTTATTATGTTATGCTAGTCACCATACAGTACATCCTTAGTTTTTGATGTAGTGTTCCGTGATTCATTATTTGCGTACAACACCCAGTGCTCCATGCAATATGTGCCCTCCTTAATACCCATCACCGGCCTATCCCAATCCCCACCCCCCTCCCCTCTGAAGCCCAACTGAGGACCTCCATTTTGAATGAGATTTTCCTTTACTTAGCTTCACACTTTCAAATTTATATCCTCTGCATGTGACTAAAAATTGCCATGTTTATTATAAAAATTATAATTCACATACATATTCTGTCATACTTACAGAATTTCTTCTACAGTTTTAAAACTACAAGTAAAATTACATGCTGCTAGACAAAACTGAATAGAGGATCTAAATCTCTCTGTTATATATATAAACACCCTACCAACGCAGCAATCAAGGTCCCACCGATAGTGCCACATTTATTTATAAGGTATATCTATAGGGAAGCATCCAGTACAAGTATCTCTGGCAGAAATGAAAAGATTTGTTCTCACAAAACTCACTGTCTTACTGGAAACAATGGCGGTGGTGCTGACCATCACTCTCACCTATTGAGGGGCTGCTGGTTTTGGGGAACTGTTCCAGGGACTTTACATACATGATCTCATTCCATCCTTATATAATCTTGTAATCATCATCACTGTTTTCATAATGAGTCAGCTGAGTTTCAGAGAGGTATTGAAGGCTTTAGGAATGAAACCATAGAACTCGCATACTCCCGTCATACGGATGTGTGTGAAAACTCTGACATGGCTTCCATTTTCTCATTCACTACCTTCTATCTTCTGTCTCTTCCTCTTAAGAGAGAAGTATCCTGAGACACAGGAGAACTGAATCACTTTCTAAGTCATTTGTGAGGACTGCCATTTGGAAAGAAGCGGGGTACGGGTTACTGCTGGAGACAGTTGGTTCCTGCTCACCCAGAAATCTTTCTTGCAGCTTCTCCTTGTGTCGATCAGTCTGTCAGTCACATGTGCCACCTTCAGTTTAACGGATCAAGGGCTTCTTCACGTGGTTAGATAATGGCACAGAGCCGAATATAATGCGAGTGTTGATGTGAGGGCGCATACTTTAATTTTTGTATAGAGCCTTTAGAATCAATGACATAAGCACCCGGGAAGATTGATGCCCTGGCTTTGGAAGCCGGCACGAGCGTCTGTGGCTTGCTGCCTTTGCGTAGCCTTGACACCTCAGACAGGCCTTTCCCTCCACGAAGGATAGCACCTGGACAAAAACAATTTTAACACTAATGTCTTCCTTTTGATTGCATTAGATTTGCAAATTAAACAGATTAATGGTAGTGTTCTGTGTTCCTCTCAGCTCTTCTGTTTAATACTCTTATCTGACAAAGTGTAAATAGAAGACATAATTAATTACTCCTGACTTGCATGTCAAGTTGCATAAAAAATTACATCCCCGAGACACCCATTATTACATATCTGACTGTTCTGTGAAATTGGTTTTGGAAAGAAAAAGCCTACCTGAAGATAAGAGTTTTGTTTGTTTTTCCCTTTTTATTTAATTGACTCGAGTATCTGAAAAACGATGTGGGAGAACATTAACTGTTAACATGATTTTAAGGAGCTTACTTCATTTGCCCAAAGATGTGTTATTTTGATTTTTTTTTTTTTTTTTACATTTTTCTGTCTGGTTATGAGATGCTAAGCTCCGCATATGAAAGTTATAAAAATGTTGATGCTTGGGGAGCCTGGATGGCTCGTTCGGTTAAGTGTCTGCCTTTGGCTCAGGTCCTGATTCCTGGGATCGAGCCCCACACTTCGGGCTCCGTGCTCAGTGGGGAGCCTGCTTCTCTGTTTCCCTCTGCTCCTCCCCCTGCTCGTGCTCTCTCTCTCTCATATAAATAAATAAAATCTTTTAAAAAATGATGATGTTTGCACAGAAGGAAGGCCCCAGAATATGGCTATTACTGCTTTAGAATATGTCCTGCCGAGAAATTATTAGCAAGCACACTCTGCCATACGATCCCCTCCCTAAACTATTGGAACCTTGAGCTGGGAAGTGTACCACCAGGGCTGAAAATAAAATAGAATAATTGTTCAGCCATTTCTTCTGTCTCATCTGTTTGAGTTGATCTGAATGAAATGAGGTCTGTGCTTTAACTGGAGAGCTCAGCATTTCATATTTAGCTCTCAATCTGTTTTATGATAATTTTTGAAGGAACAGACTGCTCATGACAAAATGTGCTGTACTATTATTAAAGGTGTCCTGCCTTTATAGATTTCTATCACTTTGAAGCAAAATGATGGGAAGATTTTTGAATGAGCATATTTTCTAAGTTTTTAATATTTAATACAATGTAATAGGTATCTCAAGTTGGAGAAAACCAAGTACCTGATGGGAAAAAATGTTAGGGTTATCAATGGAACAAGGCACCATAGAGGAAAGATTACTTGCCCACAATCACTGACTCACTTTACCCCTCTGTAAAAATGAAAATTATAATCACTTCTACTTCATGGGATTTCCGTGCAACCTAAATGAGATAATCTCTGAAAGGACTTCGTAAATTGTAAGACACAATTTAAATATATGATATCTTATTAAAAACAATTGTATCCCGTTTCATTTGCTCTGATACACACAGATTTTCTTTTTTCACATTTATGCTTATCTGTCCGTGTGTGTAGTGCGTGTCATGGAGGGCTATACTTAATACTGTAGTATGTTCTGCTTTTTAAAAAATAAGGTTTCCCCCACCCAAGTTAATTTTGGGTCATCTATAATCACGGCTTGATGATATGACTGGTATGACTGAATATACAAAACTGATTAAATTTATATATCTAATGGCAAAATATTTTCACGTCAGCTCTGCCTCTTTTCTATAGATTAGATCATTGAATAAAAAAGGATTTTTAACCTAACTTTGTACATGAAATATTGTCAAGCGTTCTATTCATACAGTATTTATGTATATGAACACTGCTCATCTCTCATATGGTATATTCAACCTTTTTTCATTTCTTCTTTCCATGAACATTCATTGAGCAACAATTATATGCCAAATCCTGTGCTAATCAGTCACTGTTTCTTCAGGATTCCCTCATCTGTGGGTATAAATTGGTACATATTTACAGTAAGTCCTGGTATAAAGCAGTTGGCCCCATCAGTACACGGGAGGCAACAGCCTTCTTCCTATAAAGGGCCCACTTGAGTTTTTCTCAGAGTAGGGGGGCATTTGCTATGGAACCTTCTCTGGTTGCTCCCTCCGCCTTCCCGGCCCTACATTCCCCTATAGACGTCTCCCCACTCCACTAAGTATTTACTACTCCTGAACCCCATCACCTTCCCTGCCTCACTCAACATTTTCTGTCCCCTTGATAACTGAGGATTTCTTACTGGTCAAGCTTGTGTTCTGGTTTTCATTTTTCCCCTCAGAGCCTGTCAGCTGTGAGCCTATGGATTTCTGGAATTCTTTTTTTTTTTTTTTAAGATTTTATTTATTTATTCAACAGAGATAGAGACAGCCAGCGAGAGAGGGAACACAGGCAGGGGGAGTGGGAGAGGAAGAAGCAGGCTCATAGCGGAAGAGCCTGATGTGGGGCTCGATCCCATAACGCCGGGATCACGCCCTGAGCTGAAGGCAGACGCTTAACCGCTGTGCCACCTAGGCGCCCTGGATTTCTGGAATTTCTGTCCCATTAATTCTTCCAGCGTTTGTGAATTTCATTTAGACAGAAGCTGAGATCTGACCCCCCCCCATAACATTAACAGTAGCAAAAATTACTTCTCTAATTTGATCTGCCTCTCATTTACCTTGTCGACTTTCCAGTCAAGTCAGATAAACTGGTGGACAGTGAAACAATCAAATGCTTAATAGCATGCCGAAAGATAAACAGACATGAAGACAACCTAACTACAAAGAAAGAAGAAAGCTTGTGTTAAATACATTTTATTTTATGGTCTTTATAAAAATTTGGCATCTTAATTGAATGTGAAAATAGATACAAAGTCAAAATTTAATTTATATTTGAGACTCTACCCCAGGTATTTATTTCTCAATTCCTCCATGGTTGAGATATTACAAATTATTAAAAGCCCTATGTATCTCGAAAGTATTTTCATTTTACATTAAATGTCCCAAGTAAGTAGCCATTTTACATGAATTCAAAATTTAAATTTACAAAAGAAACTCTATTGTCCACATGAACATATCTTAAATTGAGGGAGAATTTTATATGAGTCTATATAATCATTATCATGTTTTAATTAAAATAGAGTAAAATAAATAAAATATGAAAACCAGGCTTTATTTCTTGAAAAAAATAAGAAGAAATTTACACCATTTTGAAGCTACCAGTTCTAATTATTATTAATGTTAAAAATTCCAAAGTTATGGAAACATAGGGAATATGTTATAGTTTAAGTGTAATGCTTGCTGATTACATCATTTTAAGACTTGTTAGTGAGCATAACCCAAATGGTTCTAAAATACATTTATTTGGAAATTTGCATTAAAAAAGCAGATCATCTTCAAGTATTTCACAAACATGGCACTGATTTTTTAAAGCATCCCTGTCCTTGGGGCTCCTGCGTGGCTCAGCCGTTAAGCATCTGCCTTCAGCTCAGGTCATGATCCCAGGGTCCTGGGATCGAGCCCCACATTGGGCTCCCTGCTTGGCGGGAAGCCTGCTTATCCTCTCACACTCCCCCTGCTTGTGTTCCCTCCCTTGCTGTCTCTCTCTGTCAAATAAATAACTAAAATCTTTAAAAATAAATAAATAAATAAATAAATAAATAAATAAAGCATACTTGTCCAAAGGAATAATTCAGGACAGCCAGATTCTACAGACGTCTTCTAAAACTTGGATATGTGCAAGTCAATCAATGAAAATAACATCAATTTCTTCCTTTTAACTCAGTAACTTAAGATTAATAAAACACCTATTAAAAGAGATGAAAGCAAATGTAGTAAATGTTTTTGAAATGGTTTCATATTATAAATTCAAACTTCTATATGTGATCTTTCAGGTCATGGAAAATTCATGCAAAATTTCCTTAATGAAGTTTTCAAAATACTATGTGAAAAAATGGGTTTTAAGTTGGGGATTTCATGGCTCTTTTCATATGCTGATCTCGGTTCAATATCAAGTCTCTCTCTTTTCACAAACCATCTGGGAGATTGACAAGTCGCATCTCGCCAGATGGCCTCGCATACCCACCTCTCACTTCCATGGCGCCACACCTCCATGATAAATCCTGGAGTGCTGTGATACAACGTTTCTGCACAGGAAGAATGCCACAGCTCATGGCATTAAGGGCCAGTTCACCATTGCCCACCTCATTTCTCAAGGTTGACACTGGATATGATTTCCACCAGTGCTGAAGTGTTCTAAGACACAGAATAATTGTTTCCAACTGTATGTACCCACCAGCCTCCTATTTTCCTGTCTTTCTTCAATTTCTCTTCCTGTCCCATCTTTCCCTCTCTACTCCCTGGTCTATACTTTTATTATTTACACTTTAGAGAGAGAGAGCCTTCTTCTTTCTTCCTCTTCTCTTCTCATATATAAATCACTGGAAAATGTACATTAAAGCATCAGAAAATAGCTACACAGTTTTTGGTTCTGGGAGGGGGGGAGCAGATAATATCTTGCTGAATCTAGCCTGCAGCCTGTTTATATTTTGTAACAAGGAATTTAATTGCCTGTGTCAACTTATAGAATAATTTGATGTTTTAACGTCACTGCCTGTGACTAGGCTCTCAAGGTCTTTCTACTTTCCTCTTGTCTTTATAAATATCAGGGAGGCACTAGAGAAGTTGTGAAGGACAAGGACATGGAAAGGGCTCTTCCCCCCCCAACTTAGATATCAAATCTGACTTCAGTTTCTTCCCCCATCCTCCCCCCACTTCTCTCTTGTGAACCCCTCTCATAAATTTTAAGAATTCTTCCCACCTTTTGGTATTAAAGAGTAAGTGTGAATCAGAAATGTCTACAAATATGATAGGTTTCATGTCTCTGATGACTTGAACATCTTTCTTTTAACATATTTGATATTAGCTCCCACTTTTTTTTTACCCTCTTTTCTCTTTCTTGACTTTCAGGCTTTAGTGCCTCTGTATCCTCCGACCAACATAGAAACTGCCCATATCCTCAGGTCCATGTTTTGAATAACAAGCCTAAGTGCCTGCCACATTATTTTTCCCACTTAGCAGTGGTCGAATGCCATGAATGTGCTCCTAGTATAAGCACAAACCATATCACATTAGAACTTTGTCTCCAGGAACCTTATTTCAAATCTCTTTTTGATTTAAGTTTTCAAAACGCTGTCTTAAGTGTTATTTTATTTCTCCCATTTCCTCCCCATCATGGCTATGACAACAGCATACCCCCATCATTTTTATCTTTGGAGGTTTGTTTCTCTTTTTCTCAGATGCAGAGCCATAGGAAATTGTGCACACCTTGCCAGAGACGGGAATAGCTTGAGGGAACAGCCTTTGCTCAACCCAGTGTGATACGGATCCCAGGCAAGCTTAATGGTCCCCTCAAGTGTGATTTTGTAGACTAGAAGAATATCAGCCAATCTTTCCCAGGAATCCTGCATGTTCTATTTGTTGTGGAGAAAAAAAAAAGAAACGAGATAATCAATGAAAGAGGAATCTCTTGATATAGAAGAGATTAGTTTTAGCAGGCAGTGGGAGAACTGCCAACTAATTCAGTTAGTCAGAGGTAATGGAATTGGGCAAGATGAAAATCTGTCATCTCACTTTTCTGTTTAAAGCACATAAATAGGGGCGTCTGGGTGGCACAGCGGTTAAGCGTCTGCCTTTGGCTTAGGGCGTGATCCCGGCGTTATGGGATCGAGCCCCACATCAGGCTCTTCCGCTATGAGCCTGCTTCTTCCTCTCCCACTCCCCCTGCTTGTGTTCCCTCTCTCACTGGCTGTCTCTATCTCTGTCGAATAAATTTTAAAAATCTTAAAAAAAATAAATAAAATAAAATAAAACACATAAATAGCTTTCCATAGGTCTTTGGATACACTCCGCACTCCTTCATGGGCTCCAAGTCCCTTCTTGATGTAGTTTGTGACTACTTCTCTGGTATCATTTCTTCAGTCTCCTCACTTTTTATGCTGCGGTCATCCGAATTTTTCTCAGTTCCTCATACTCGATGCTCATTCTCACCATCCTCCAGTCCTTTGAATGTGCCATTCTCTCTGCCTAGAAAATTCCTTTATTCCACACTCTCTCCTTAATGCAACAAGCATATGCTCATCCTCCAGGTCCCAGCTAAGATGACCCTTTATCCACAAATCCATTCCTGACTCTCTGTCCTCCAGACTGGGAGAAGAGCTCTAACTCTCTCCATTCTCCCTAGAAATCCTCCCCACTCCATCCCTCTACGTCCATCTGGAAAAGTCTTGTTTTGTTCCTCAAGACGCAACTTAAAATGTTCACTGCTTTGAAACCATTGCAGCCACATTCCAAGGGTGGTGGGCTCCTTCCTCCTTAATGCATCCCTGTAGCGTGAAGATATGTCTGTCACTAGTTTCGTTGCAGTGTAGTGGCAACATTTGTCCATGTATTTGTATTCCTGGTGGGCTGTCATATCAACTTCTTGAGGAAAGAGATTGTCTTAGAGTATAATAGGTCTTTTTTAAAATTTTAATTCCAATGTTGTTACCATGTCTTTATTATCTTGTATCCCAAAGATGGTCTTTCCTTATCTGTTCATGCTAGACATGTAATTACTTTTTAATTATCTGTCTCCCAATTACTCAGTAAGCTCTGTAAGGGAGGGACTGTATTTTGTTCACCACTCTTTACCTTTCACACAGGTTAGCACATACAGACACTCAAATACTTTGAGAATAAATGTGTGCATTCATATTAACTTCATACAAATGATAAATATGTCTGTAAGTAGTCACAAAAAGGACAGGACAAGAGACTCTAGATGGCTCTTGATTAGCCTTTACTAATAATGTTTATGATTTATGGTAAATCAGAGAGTATAGAAAAATTCATTTGGTCTGTTTGGGTATAATGCATTTGCCATGGTCCCATGAAAGGCAAAGATCTAGAAAACATAATATCTAGGGTTCTTATAAAAAGTGATAGCAAGTAAATCAGATAAGAATACCAAATTGTCTAATTTATCTATGGTCCTATAAGATCAGCTAATATAATCAAAAGACCTACATATGTATTCTCATCAGCATACATTTATTGTGTCATTCAACATGCACTATTGATCACCTAAAATATGTGAGGCTCCTTTGATAGGAAGAAGAATGGTCTCCCAGAGTTGTCTATACCTTAATCTTGGAGCCTATAAATATGTTACCTTGCGTGATAAAGGAAGCTTTGCAGATTTGATTAAGATTGAAGATGTTACCTTGCGCTACTGGGTGTTTACCCCAAAGATACAGACGTAGTGAAGAGAAGGCCATATGCACCCCAATGTTCATAGCAGCATTGTCCACAATAGCTAAATCATGGAAGGAGCCGAGATGCCCTTCAACAGATGACTGGATTAAGAAGTTGTGGTCCATATATACAATAGAATATTACTCAGCTATCAGAAAGAACGAATTCTCAACATTTGCTGCAACATGGATGGCACTGGAGGAGATAAAGTTAAGTGAAATAAGTCAAGCAGAGAAAGGCAACTATCATATGATTTCTCTCATCTATGGAACATAAGAACTAGGATGATTGGTAAGGGAAGAAAGGGATAAAGAAAGGGGGGGTAATCAGAAGGGGGAATGAAACATGAGAGACTATGGACTATGAGAAACAAACTGAGGGCCTCAGAGGGGAGGGGGGTGGGGGAATGGGATAGACATGAGAGACTATGGACTATGAGAAACAAACTGAGGGCCTCAGAGGGGAGGGGGGTGGGGTGATGGGTAGTAAGGAGGGCACGTATTGCATGGTACACTGGGTGTTACATGCAACTAATGAATCATCGAACTTTATATCAGAAACCGGGGATGTACTGTATGGTGACTAACATATTATAAGAAAAAATGATTAAAAAAAAAGAGAGAGAAAAAAAAAAAAGATTGAAGATGTTACCAAGACCGAAGTTATCCTGGAATTTCCAATTGGGCTCAATCTAATCATAGGAGTCCTTAAAACAAGCAAAAAGTAGAAATAGGTCAGGACGAACTCAGAGAGACTCAGCCCTTGCTGGCTTTGGAGATGAAGGAAGGAGGGCACAGGCCAGGGTATGCAGGCAGTTTCTAGAATGTGGGAACCATCCTTAGCTGACAACCAGCAAGGAAATGGAACCTCAGTCCTATAAATGCAAAGAACTGAATTCTGCCAACAACCTGAATGAGCAAAAAGATTCTCTCTTAGAACCTCCAGAAAGGAAGCCATGCCACCAACCTTGATTTTAGCTCAGTGAGATGCGTACCAGATTTCTTACCTCTAGAATTGTACAATAATACATTTGTGTTGTCTTAAATTGCTCTGGTTGTAGAAATCTGCTGTGGCAGCCGTGGAAAACGAATATAGCCCTGGGCTAATAAACTCTAAGGAGAGAACAATAATCAAGATATTTTCTTAATTATAGTCTCTTCTTCAAGGCCTTCTTGAAGACCGCCCAACAGTTGGTCAGGAAAACAGATATATGGACAAATAATGCCACTAAGTATAATTAAACCTATAATGGAAATATAGGAGTTTTATGCTTCAAAAATAGTGATGGAATTAAGAAAGGAGTCAACTCTATTTGGAGTAGGATCAAGGAAACTTTCAGAGAAGAGGAAATTTTAATATGGATTTTTAAGTGACACATACTAGTTTTCTAATTGGAGGGATGGTTAAAAATGTGGCACCAGTTGGTAAAATGTTGGACTAAGAAGGGGTACAGTTTGAGATAGAGTAAATAGATGGGTATCACAGGGACTTCTTTATCATTGAAAATGTTTTTGGATAAATAAGGTGGAAGGATTTGCATTTTAGAAAGTATGATCTAGCCTCAGTGTATAGAATAGAGAAGAGGCAAGACGGTGTGCAGGGAGTTTGCTCCAATGTTCTTAGCAAGAAAGGATGAAGTGCCATTTCCCAGAACTTTATTATGTGTCAGCAACTATACCAACACTTTACATATGTAATCTAGTTTAATCCTTATTCATCAGTCCTATGAAGTAGATGTTATCTCCATCTCACAGATGAAGAAAACAAGGCTCCTTCCAAAATTATGCATCCCCCCCAAAGAGGTAACAAAAATGGGATTCAAACCCTAGCATTAGTGGAATTACAACTTGCACTCTAATCCACTTTTCATGGCAGGAGCAGGGGACTAAAATAAGAAGATGGGGAGAAATTTAATAGGTAAGATCAACTGGGCTTGGACTGATTAGATGCAGTGACAAGGAAGAGAGAATTTAGGGCAACTTCCAGTTTTCTGACTTGAATGGTTAAAGATGGCACCTTTAACTAAGGCAGAGGCCATAGCAGAAATGTTCTGGGACAGGGGTGGGGTGAGATAAAAGTTAAGTTTTGGATTAATTTAAGGTGCGAATAGGATATCCAGATAGAGATTTCCAGAAGCCAGGTAGATACAAGCTTGGAGTTTAGAATTAGGGCATTGACTGAAGGTGGCATTTGGAAGTTATCTACCTGTAGGTAACTTTCATAAACTAGAACATTCCATATACAAATCTTGGAGACTTCTCCTATTTCTAATGGACAGGGTACGAGTCTATCTTTAACTCTTTGAGAGTCGCATGCCAGGCTCTAAGGGACAGAGTACAAGGCTATCTTGAACTCTTTTCTGAAAGAAATTCTCACCCAAGCTAGGAGATGGCTCAGACTCACATCAGTGTGCTCAATGTCAGACTGGGGCTGATGGCAGAATGGCAGAGGGCCAATGGTCCAGGGATCTGACCCGTGTGTCCTGCCCGATGGGGTCAGACCCTCTGTGCCACACAACTCTGACCCTCTGTGCCTCGGCAGCTGGTGTGAATGTAAGCACTTCGCTTTAGATAACACTTGAACCCCTTAAAGAACACTTTGACTTCCATCCCACCCCCCAGTTAGCTGCGTGTCCGTCAATTACCAGAATGACAGCCCAGCCAAAGAAATAGTGAAGGCCGGTTTCGCTAAGATTCATTAAATCTGGCTTGAGCTTGCTAGTGGAAAATGAGAGAAATTTAAGACAAGCACGGCTCCCTGTTCTCTGACCAAAATCTCGTAAATGAAATAATGACCATCGAATATTCTGGTATGGAATTTCTTGAAACTGCCTGGTGACTTTATTAGAGGGCAAAGCAGGCACTAACTGCAAAAGACTACCTCTGTTATACCAGACACACAAGAAGAGATTTTCACCATTGCAGAGCTATTTATACACAGCCAGCTTCTGTGCTCAGTTCTCACACACACACACAACTCCCATTGATATCCGTGGAAGCTCTAGACATGTGGCTGGAACAGAACTTGGCCCATGGAGCTGCGAGGCTTGGCATTCTTTTGCTCACTATGACAACTTCAGAACTGGATCTCCTAGCATTTGAGCTCTCTGAGAAGAGTTCTCGATTTCTTTTTTCTTTTTTCCTCATTATCTTAGCCTTGAAATACAAAATGGAGGCCGGAGACACTACCCGCCTCAGGGGTCCCTCACTGTATGAGGGACTTGGAGAAACGGAGACCTTCCAGGTTTTGGATTCAAAAACTTGACAAAAACGTTTCATGGAAGTTCTATAGTCTCCAGGGTACAGACTGACAGTTTGGCTTCCCAGTCACCCTGGATGGAAAGACAAAAGATGTCTTGAAACAACGTTTGAATCCAGAAAATTCTCAAGTCCAAAATTTAATTTACAAATGACCTGTTCCAGTAAATATTTGAAATCTGTCACTGTGTCCCTTATCTTCTTTCCTTATAGAAATTGTTCCTTCTCTAGTCCAAGTGATTCTGGTGGGGAGTAACAAGACGCCTGCCCTGCCTTTCATATGGTTACATGTCAGACTAGGGAATCGGGGTTCCAATTCCTTTGGGCAGAAAAATTGGTCCAGAGGCAGGCTTATGAACCAAAGAAAGACAATCAGTGCATGCTACTTCTAAGATAGGAGCATGGGGAAACTGAGACTCCTGAGATCAGGAATTGAAAAGATACAAAACTTTTAGCTCTTTGGGAACAGTTTTCTACCACTTAGAGAAAACTTGACAAATAATACAGCCAACAGAGAGGAAAGCAAAGATATTAAAGAAAAAGATATTTTTGATCATATCGTTTAAGTACCTGAGGCCAGTCATGCCTGACTGGATTTCCCTAATATGAAAGAAAATAAATCCCTTTTATTCTTAAACTGGATTGAGTCCAGTCTTCATAATTTGTAGCCTATGAAGATTTAACCAAAAACATCTGTTCACATTAAAGATGATCTCCCCTAAAAAGTACTTTTTCCATACCGTTCGAACACTCGCGTTACATCAGTTCTATACACACAGAAACTTTCCTACATAACTGCAGGGGAAATATGTCATTTGCAAATTACTGTGGATGCCTTGAGCACTAAAAATGAACATGAAACACAGCGTCTCCATGTCTCTTCTCTATAGGGAAAGAGGAAGCCTGGCAGATGCGCTTTAAGGAAACATGTCATTGTCTTGGCTCTTGCCCAATGCAGCCCCTGATGGAGGCTGAGCCCAGCACGGAGCCGCAGTGATGGATCTGGCAACAGGGAGAGCGTGTTACGGGGCTCATTCCACTTGATCAGCTACCCTCACTGAATCAGTTCTTCCCAAATTGTTCGAGTGCATTTTTAGAGAAAGGAACGGTTCATGGCTGGTAGCTACAGATGCCGCTATTTGCAGAGGAGTGAACATCAAGGATGGAGGCGTCGAGGATGGGATTTTCAGAAGTGGGAAAGCCCAGAGGAAATCAGGTGTCTTCTGCCATTGCGAGGTTGCGCTGCTCACATCATCCCAAAGACAGAGGAAATGGGACTCAGCCTGAATATACATGGATTGGAAAAAAAGCTCATACAAACAGGTTTAGTTACCTTCGTTTAGCATAGCAATGAATCCGCACAAAACCTTAATCGTTTCTCTGTGCAGTAGATTGCCATCGGTCCAGAAATATGTGTCAGGAATAAATATCTACTATCAAGTTCCTGAGGAATTTGATTATTGAAGACATTGTTTGCTTTCAGCATGGTCTGATTCCTGGCAGCATTATCCATCTGTGTTTTCTCACAGAGGGTAACTAATTTTCCAGACACTCACCTTCGTACACCCATTCATATGCAGGTTACAATATCCATTAGACATAGAAGTCTCTCTCACCATACACACACAAAGACGCAGCATAAAGCTAAAAAGTGTTGAAGTTTAAGTAGTTTCACTCATCTAAGGGAATTGCTAGCATCTATTGAGCTGTAAGGGTAACTATCAGGCTCTAGTTACTCACAACTTACCCCTGTCACTTTCTGTAATTAAATCATATTTATGCATTATTTCTTTTCCATTTTAAAGTATGCATTTATGTATTATTGAGTAATAATAGGAGAGACCATTTAAAGAGGGCTTGCTATATGCTCTAGGAAACACCTTATATATTGTCTTACTGAATATTCACAGCAGCATGAGACAAGTAAAGGGACCCCTATTTTGCAAATGAGAGAAACAATCCTCAGAGATGTGATACAACCAGGCAAGTGGGATTGACTCCAAAGCCCATTCTCATATCCACTAAGTAAATTTCCGTTACATTGTTGTATATTTTCATGGAACTTTATATGAAAGGATCTCAAAAGACCAAAATCCTCTATGCATGTAGTTACAAGCACAGCCATCCCACTGTTGGGCATATTTTTCCTCAATACATTTCCCTGAGTCTATACTGATCCATTCAATTCTATTATTTTTGAAATTCTTAGCAGAAAAGGAATGTAGGAGAGGGAGGGCGAAGGGGAACAGAGAAGCACACAGATTACAATGAATTTAGAAATCGAGGCAACTGTGACTTGTATTGGGTGACATTTCCCTCTGCCTCCTTCCGGTGCTGCCCTAGGAGATGGGCCTCTTGCTGGTCGGGCTGAGGGTCTGTTCCACAGTCTCACTACTTAACTCCCAGCACTCTTTTCCTTCAAACAGCTGAAGGTAAAGACCAGAAGCGATCTTTCTCATCCTTACAGGTCAGTTTGGGTTTCATGGACTCTGTAACTGTAACTCTGCTCTCTCTCTCCCACCGATTTCCACGTTGGCTTCCGCCATCTTAGGCAGATGACTCATCGGCAAACTTCCTTTCTCTGCCCAGGAACAGCCCATTTCTTGCCTGGGAATTTTAGTTCCCACTATTAAGAACACACTTTCCGTAAGGACGTGTATTGCCTAGCGAGGCTTCCTGAGAAGCAGGGTGGCCCTCATATACAGGACGAGAGATGTAGAAATTGAGTTGTGATCGCCAACATATTGCAGAGGTGAAACCAAACCCTATGCTCATCTTTCTTCTCGTCTGATGTTTGAAAACAAAAATGCTTGAAATCTTGTCCCACGAAAACATTTGAGTCAGATCTGTTTCATCTGATAATCATAGAGCCGCATTGAAAGTTACCAGATAGTTTAATATGGGTGAGACTGAAGTGTTAGGATTAAAACTCCTTGTAAGTGTAGACTGAAGTTTTCTGTGGCTATTCATATTATTATATAAAAGAAAAATAACAAAAAGTGCTTTTATTCATTTGAGGAGGTAGCTGGTATGTGCTAGCAAAGGAGAACTGCCATATAATTAACTGTGTCAAAATGTTTTCTTTGTTCACGGTTAAGCTAACTGCAGCTGCTGGGAGGCAGAATGCATAAATATGACTGTGTACTTTTAATTACAGAAAATGACAGGCGTAAGTTGTGACTGGAGCCTTGCCTGATACTGTTCCAGGCGAAAATGTTGCTCAGAGACTCATTGAATTAATAAGTAACCTTTTGTTTTTTTGACGTCAAAATTTTACAGATGTTAATGGCCACTAAAATAAAACAAAACTTCAGAATTTTAATCAGCCAAAGGAAATGGAAATAAAATCCGTGTAACATATATAGAGAAATCAGGGCACACAATAACCAACTTTATGCCAAATAGTATTTCACGCATGGGACTTTGTCTTGGAGAAAGAAATGTTCCACATATGTAAAGTTTCTGAAGATACCTTTAAGAATTAAATTATTTTTTTCCCAATTTTTCTCTGTATTCTATGCAAAGAAGTCACTCCCAGTTTAAATGTTTGTCCTACGTGCTCTATAAATAATGAGGAAAAAAATAGTTTCTATTTGATGATTTTTGTGTCTGACAGTATACAGCAATGCCCATACATGGAAAGATCCATATCCCCTGGCCCGGGAGTTCATTCCCCTCTCAATGTTTATGCCTGTGTGAGATAGTACTGATTAGAAGAAAAGTAACGCTTCGTTCTTTGGGACATTGTTCCCCGCATCTACCTTTAATAGCTGAATAGCATATCAGGATGTCCACTAGGCTTTACATCAAGCAATGTGTTGTATCTTCTTTGTAACCCTGAGTGAATAGTTAAAACGTCTCTGAAAATCAGTTCATTCTTCTACAAGGATGAGATGGGCTGATTCATGTTTAAATCTTAAATATACTAGTTGCTCAAACTGTTATTTTTTTTTTAAAGATTTTACTTATTTATTCGACAGAGATAGAGACAGCCAAAGAGAGAGGGAACACAAGCAGGGGGAGTGGGAGAGGAAGAAGCAGGCTCACAGCAGAGGAGCCTGATGTGGGGCTCGATCCCATAACACCGGCATCACGCCCTGAGCCGAAGGCAGACGCTTAACCGCTGTGCCATCCAGGCGCCCCTCAAACTGTTATTTTTTTAATAATAATTTTTTATTATATTATGTTAGTCACCATACAGTACATCCCTAGTTTTTGATGTAAAGTTCCATGATTCATTACTTGCGCATAACATCCAGTGCTCCATGCAATACGTGCCCTCCTTAATACCCATCACTGGCCTATCCCAGTCCCCCATCCCCCTCCCCTCTGAAGCCCTCAAACTGTTATTTTTAAAAATTTCTTTCCTGCGATTATTTTTCAAGTCATCCTTTTCTTTTCGATACCTGTCCTCTTTTTCTGTACAGTGTTAGGCGGGTGGGGGATGCGGTTTTGGTTAGAGAGGTTTGGGGAGTCATGGTCAAGGCTGTGGATAAGTGCTGTTTTCCAGCTTTCTCGTTGTCTTCATTCCCCTCTTTATCCCTCGACTCAGTCACTGTGGGGGCGGCTGTCACCTTGGTGACAGCAGTTTTGTGCGGCGCATGCGGTGTGAACACTGGCCCAGTGCAGGGTATAAACAGGTTCTGCTGTCGCAAGTAATTCACTATAAGCAGATAAGCTATTGCCTTTGTTCTCTCGGAGCTCCGCTGTTGAAATACACTAATAATAGAACGAGTTCGTGGAAATTGTGCCTCTCCATCTCTAATTACTGCATGCCAACGTATCCTGACTGCTACTGTCAACAATGGACGGCTATGGGTGATTGTTTCAGACTGCGCCCAGGGGTTCTTCCCCTCACCCTGCCCTCGCCCCCCCTGTATCGCGTGTGCAGTTCCTGGACTGATTCATTTCAACATGCCGAATGGCTTCAACGAAATAAAAATGAGCATTAAGGAAAAATTTTCAAACCAGCAGATGTTCATTGTGGATTGACCCTGTTTAAGGGAAAATGGAACAGTCGCAAACCTTGTTTAGTTAAGACAGTCTATTCATTCTTGAGTTCAACTTACCCGATGTTGGCGAGGACAGCTGCTCAACGCCATCCTTACTCCTGCCTCCTCCCCAAAGTCTCTACACGTTTCAGACCCAGCCTGAAACCATGTCCTGCCTTCCTTCCTGCTGCAGGCAGTCAACTCTGCTCAGTTAGGCCTGAGGTCTTAGAGAATCTCCAATCCAGTTTCCAAGTGGCATCAATGAAAGAAACTCCAGGCTAAACGAATGATCCAAGTTCTCGCGGGAGCCAAAGCAAAGGCAGAACAAAACTCCAGGTTTCCCATCTGTTGCTCTAATACGCTTTCTGCCTCACTTCATTGTCTGTATCTTTTACTGGTTAGTTCATGTCACTGATGTTGCTGATAAAATGTGAACAGAAGTTGTCAGTGGTACAAATCCCAGGCCAACGCGGCAAGTTTATCACTGCCAGAACTTCTGTTCGGTTTTTGTTACATCTGCTTGGAATTTTATGCTCCGTTTACACGAATCTTCTAAAAGACCCGTGGTATTTTTGCACCACTTTCATTTACTCCCTCGTGATACAGTTTATGGAAGGAGGTCAAAATGATCGAGTACGTTGCATGTACTTGCACGCTCAGAGTTGAATTGTAGGTGCCTCCAGAATTTGCTCGAATTCTGCAGTCTAAAACCTCATGAAACTGGGCTGCCCTCCACAGCAAGTTTGCTGTAAGTGAGGTGCTAGAGCAGCATGTATTTTCCAGAAGACCCAACCCGCTATTTCTGAGAGAAAGCGTATATTACCCCTAGTGTATTTACTAAAGGCAAATTGTTTTTTAATAGATGGATTGAAGAGGCAGTAATTAACACTTATTATTATACTGATTCTTATCCATGGATGAACATAGATGCATTTTTCCATTGATTTAGGCATTCTTTCAGGCTCTTCATGATCTTTTTTATTAATTTTCAGTGCTTTGATTTATTCACAGGTATTAAGATGTTTGGGTTGCTGTTTATCCACTTTTTCTGATTTGTTTTTGTTGACTTATTGGAACAGAGCTGATTGTTACGTCGATCCTGCGTCTAGCACGTGCCAGAGCCCTCTTATTGGCTCAAAGAGTTTGTTTTTCCATATCCTGACCGCATCTCGTACCCCCAGCTTTGCTTCAACCACACTGACCTTAAATAGTTTCTAGACTTCTCCAAGCATTTTCCTTACTCAGAACCTTGGTTCTTCCTGCTTCCTGTGCCTCAAGTGACTTCAGCTCTTCAAGTGATTAGCTCCTTTGTCTCTATCTTTCAAGACTCCATTAAAAAAATCAACTTACTCAGAGAGGTTGTTTTTGACCACGGGGTCAAAAGTGGGCTCTCCCTCTCTTTCGCTTTTCTGAAATGACCAGCATCATGTTTACATCCTTGGAAAAATGTATCACAAGCTGGAAGTATTTTTATTTACTTATGTATTTACATCAAAATATGAGTTTCAGAGGGGAAGGAACTTACCCGTGTGGCTCACTATTGTCTTCCCTGTACCTAGAATAGAGTCTGTCTGACAAATAGTAGCTCTTCAGAACATATAAGAATGCAGAAAGAGAGAGCTGAGGTTAAGAAGATCTCAGGTTATAGCACAGAAGATACATTTCTAAGCATATAATGATACACTTTGTATCTATTGTCAAAGGACCCAAATAATATAAAATCATAATGAATATTCATGAGGAAGAACAATTGCAAAATTTTCTGTTCCAAGTACTGTCTCAAGGTAGTATGCAGGAACAACAAGAAAATCAACATGCTCTTGGCCACCAGGATTTATACAGTTTGTCACATTTTTAGTCATATATTAATATATGATGAAAACTATAACATAAAGGTTAAAAGCATACCAATACAAAAAAACTTATGAAAAATATTCAGTAAATTATTTGGGAATCATTTGCTTCATAAACTCGGAACAGTAAAGAATAGAGTTTATTTGGTCAAGGTTCATTAACACGGTGTTCTGTTAATGAACCTCGAATCTGCCGTAGGAAAAAAAAGTTATTCTAATGTGTCAAATAAATGGATCAAGTATCAGTGGTGTGACTGGTTTTGTTGAGGAGCACAAATGACCAAATGAGTGAATGAATTAAAAAAAAAAATAAGTTAGTCATGTGGAGATTTGGCAAACGTAAAAAACCCGAAATTCTTGAGGTTTTGTCAGCACATGGATGTCATGCTATGTTCTAATATACGATTTAACCCCTAATGTTCAACATTAAATCAGACTTTTATGTGGAGAATAGTTCCCCCTTCATTATCCCTATTCTTATAACAAGTTCCTCTGGAACAGCATAACTCAGAAGCACAAACTGTCCCATGGACCCCATTTATGGGGATGTTTCCATGCGTGTTGCTGTTACTAGAATACACATCACCATTGCATTCCATTCTCCAAGCTTCTAAGCATCCCTGAAAGTCACCGAGGACTCCAGATTCACCAGGAGCTGTGAAAGCCCCCAGCAGCTATTGAGAAATAATGCAAAATGAGTGTAACCCTGGTTGGACAATAAATAAGGAATTGGGTGTTGAGTCCATAGACATCATTCTTGGTCAGGCTTCAGAGCTGAAGGTCGGGCTTTGTACAATAGTGTTATATTTACTTTTAATTTATTTTATAAATGCAATGTAATTCCTGTACTTAACGTTCAACTTTTCTTAAATGTTTCTAAATATGTTTTATCTAAATATTTCATGTGAGATTTACTCTGAATATATCAGGCTTTTAGAGGGAAAACAGCAAATAGGAAACAGCTGATATTTACAAAGTATTTTTCTCAGATTACTCTATCTTATTATCATATGCCCTTTCCTCTATGATATAGTTGGTAAGTTTTAAGTGATCACTAGAAAATGAATTGGGAACTAGGAGTGAGGTCTAGTAAATTAGGAACCCATACACCAAAAGGAATGACCTCCTAATCTAGAAGTGGCTTTAATTATAATACAAATCTAGTTCCAAAAAAAATGAAATTATGACTTGCATGTTCAACAGATATCAACAAATTACATGAAAACTTTTTAAAATGTAAATCTGAGTTAAGTATTCTCATTATTATAGAATAATACATACAGAACTTTCTAATTCCAACTTGGAAAAGCTAAACCTATTTACCAAAATATTTTCAAATAAAATATTTCAAAACATTGTATGTGTGTTTTATTATTACTTGAGCTTTTCACCATTCACTATTTAAACTAATCTTGGAACACTTTGTTGCAATATGTGATCAGAATGAAACAACAAGGAATAGCTATAAATTCAAGATGGTGGGAATTTAATGGCTCTGCTGACCTTGAGTATATCTAGGAGGAAAATTGGAATTCTCTTAACAAAATAAACCAGAGTTTAGTTTCTGTATGGAGTGAAGTTTGAAATGAATATGGAGTGAAAGTAAATATTTAGAAGATTACTTCTTTGAGCTTCCTCAATATCTTAGTTTTGCAAGACTTTGAAACTATCTTCTCCAGGGACAAAAGAAAGTAATTACCTCTCCTCCACATGGTGTTTAATCATGCTCTATTTTTCGAAGAACAGCTGTGCAACCCTGGCCAGGCTACAAATTAAACACACCTCCTTCAACTTGCCTAGATTTAAAAGATAATGAATATGTTGGGTGACAGAATCTGAATTCCAAAAGATTTTAATAGGCTGGAGCTATAGGCTGAAAATAAGATGAAAGTTATCAAGGACAAGTGCAAGATCTCATACTTGGGTCCAAGACACCAAGTGAGCAAACTCAGCATGGGGGGAGATATGGTTTAATAACAGCAGAATAGCAGAGTGGGTTAGAAAACACAAAATATAGGGGCGCCTGGGTGGCTCAGTCATTAAGCATCTGCCTTTGGCCCAGGGCGTGATCCCAGGGTCCTGGGATCGAGCCCCATATTGGGCTCCTCCATTGGGAGCCTGCTTCTTCCTCTCCCACTCTCCCTGCCTGTGTTCCCTCTCTCGCTGGCTGTCTCTGTGTCAAATAAATAAATAAAATCTTAAAAAAACACACACACAATATAGAAGCTTGATTTGACAAGAAGCTAAATATGAATTAGTGGTTTGGTCTGATTAACAAAAAAAAGTAATGTGACTCATACTACGTAAGTGAAAGGACTCATAGTTTAAGACCTACTTTAGGCTGACAAAAAATCATCGTGACGGACTTAAAGGCTTGTTGGAAACAAATGCGATTACTGCTCATTTAAAGTTCCTTCAAACCGAGACAGAAAGATCTGCGCTGACATAATGTTCATTTCGCTAGTTTTACTAAAACTTGAAGAGTTGCCCTTCTGACAGAATTCATAAACTTGAAGACACTTGGTGGCACAGAATATGATGTGTATGAAGTCATCAGCATACACACGGCACATGAATCAGCGACACCAGGTGTAGCAAAAATGAGATGACACCAGAGAACCATCCATTTAAGTTACGCCACACTTATTAAATCTACTTTACTTTCACAATTCTGGAAAACGCTGACAATTGACCATTGTACAATACAGAAGGAAAAATATGATCTACATAAAAATCACAGAAAGATCTGGGACTATGACATATGAGACATTTTTGAGGCTTCACTCCAGATCATAAAGAGGCTGCATGTGCCAGGAGACAAAATAAACCTCCAAGCATATGTAAAAGAGCAAGGTTATTAGTATCTATGTGAATATTCATTATCACAGAATTGGTGCATTTCCCAGGTGGAAAAAGGAGTTTTCTTGGCTCCTCTCACTACAAATAAATCACTACAGTAAAAACTCTCAGAGGAATGTCAGGTGGGCTTTCTGGAAGTATTTACCATAATTGATTTCTGTGGGTTCCTAAATGCGTTAGTCCAAAACCTCATTTATTAACTTTCTGTCTATTTCATTGTAATTGCAGAATCTCCTATTACAATATCCTGACAGGTCAAGGCAGTGCTGACACAGGAGCTTTCACGTTAGATGGGGGGAGCACATTCCAACACACCAGCCCAGCAATCCAGGTTCTCGACTATAATTAAACTTATAGGGGAGGTATCCTTATCTGACAGGGAAGGAGTGGGATGATTTGCAGGACTCATTAAGTCTTAGCAATCATACTGGATACCTGCCCCAAAACTTTCTCTGATTTTCTGAAGTGTGTGCATTTGGCTGAACAAGAAAAGATTGAATAATTTTGTTCTATAGCAGTGGTACAGATGATATTCCTGAGCCTGACACTTGAATCCGAGAATCACTGGTCCCCTTAATTGAACGATATGAACCTGCTCTTTGAAGAGACCGATAGACCACATTTTGCGATTTTAATACCAATTCATTGCAGTTAGAGATGCTTGGCCTGGGATCCAGAGACAGTAACATTGTCAGTGCGTTGATTACTGAATCTCCTGACTTCTACGTTTTGACCTATCCTTTACACTGATCCTTTTCTGGACTTATTTTCCTTTCTACAATTAAGCTTTGTCCCTGCTCTTCATCGCTTCCCCAGCTTTGACTTTTTGCTTCTATCTTTGCAAAGAATTCTGAATCTAATTTTGACTACACTGCTTTTTCTACACGGGACACACCCTTTATCATCAGTGGTGGTCTTGAGGATCCCTGGATTCTGGGTGCCCTGGTCTCTTACCCTTCTTCTATCCACCCACCCCTCCCTTCAAATTAGGCCAACTCACATGACCATTTAATTTTGTATCAAACAAAAGTATAGGAAACTTCGTTTTCAAAAAGTAAAAACCATTCAAAAGACTTCCGAATGCTACTGTGTGAAATGCATTCAGATCCCCTGGAATTCAGAACTCTACTCCTTGCCACGTGGTTTTCCTTTTGCTTGAGGAGAGAATCTGGCTTTAAAATAAACAATTTTCTAAAAAAAAGTCAGACTTTAGGTAGATGGGAGCAGATGGAAGTTGTGTTTTCTCTATATAATACATTTACATTAAAGAAAAAGACTGTTTGAGGAACATTTATTAAGCAAGACACAACCGCAAATAGCTTCAAGGAGCTGAGCAAATCCTTAGATGGTGACTCACTTCATGCTCATTCTCTTGAGTCCAAGTTCCACCAGATAGGAGGCAACCACACGAGCCCCACTTGCTAACTGGTACTCCCCACTCTCTCAAGCTTCCGTGGCTGCTACAGAAAGTGAAAAGCCCTCTCTATGGAAAATGGCAAGTTCCGGAATTTTCGCCTTTGGGTGTGTCATGAGGTGACTGCTGATTTTGTCCTTTCAGTAAAAGGAATGGGAAGATTTCAGCACAGAGTCTGAGCTTAAGACGAAGTCAAGAGAAGGGCAGGAAAAGTAACAGGGTCCTCAGGGTACGATTTAAGGGGAATCAGACTTTTGCTGCCTTTCCCATCTCTACTTGTCCTTGATCTCTGTGCTGCTTACAATGATTAGACTTCCTGTCCCTTCTCACATCATCTTTACTATTTCTTGTGGTTTATTTACTCTAACTCAAAAAGCATCTTTTAAACTTCTGAATTTGACCTTTATTATTATCCTCACTTTACAGAGGAAGAAGTTAAAGAACCAGGAGGTAAGGGCACAGAGTTAGTAAGTGGCGGAGCAGACCATTAAGCTGCACTGCCTCCAAAGAAATTGAAAGATAGTAGCCTGAACCGATTTCACGGTGGTGGAAAACAAAATTAGTAAAGTGTATTAGTTTTTGTGATTTTTCTTATTGCAGGCCATGTAAGACTGCCAACAAATTAATGTTATTTAAACCCACAACACAGATGTTGAAATACTTGTCTCATTTAGACCCAGACTCTGTTTTCTGGATTTTTCCGTGACTATAGAAACCTTATTGTGGAGTATTCTTTGGTTGTATAAAACAGCTTTTTATTTATCTGAAATGTTCTATTAAAAATTAATAAAACGGGACAGTTCCTTTTTCTCCATTTCATCAATAAAGAACAACCTCTTCAACCTGATTAGCTTGCTTTTTTTTTTTTAAGATTTTATTTATTTATTTGAGAGAGAGCAAGAGAACACAAGCAGGGGGAGGAGCAGAGGGAGAGCGAGAAGCTGACTCCCCGCTGAGCAGAGAGCCCAATGCAGAGCTCCAACCCAGGACTCCGGGATCATGACCTGAGCTGAGGGCAGACGCTAACTGACTGAGCCCCCCAGGTGCCCCTTAGCTTGCTCACAAATACGTGTCCTCAGCATAAGAAAGACAGAACCAGAGTTGGGGGATGGATCAGTGTGTATCCAGCCATGCGACCAGAGGGCTATGAAGGGCAGTGCCTGTTGTTATTGGATAAATGGCAATATTTAGACACGTTAGGGGTAGTGTAAATTCTGCATCGTCACCCATCAGACATTGGGACAAGAGTTGCTTATAAACATAGTTCTTACCTTCAACTAACTCATAGCTAGTTGCTAGAGTGTGTAAAACCACACTTAGGTATACCTGCAAAATGACTTTAGTAACAGCAGTACCCAAACCAGCCAGGTACAACTAATACAAGAGCGTAATGACGCTATCAGGTCACACTCAAAGCAAAGTCACAATTATTAGGTGACAAATGTCACACAAAACATACATGTATTGTTTTGTTGTAGTGTTGTGACTTGTTCCTCTTGTGATATTTTTTGTGTGGCATCCCTGAAGATAAATTACATCTGATCAGAGTGCAGAAATACTTGGGACTGCTAGTTCTTAGCCTGATATTTAGTGAGAAGGTTGTCACTGATGTTTTTCTGAGATTACAGAATGGCATTTCACAGGTAAGTTACCAGTGGTGTCTGGTGTCCCTAACAGAATGAGGAGGAAAGATTAAATTGACTGTTAGTCTCCGAGTTAAAATTTTGATTCATAAGGTTTCAACTCTGACACCTTCTAATATTGATACTTTTATCCTAAGAATTTTGAATGGCTTTTGAAAAGCATAGTTGTAACTCAGCAAAATGTCCCATTTTTCTTAATATGTAAAAATAATATCTCTAAGGGTTTAAGTGAAGATTTCAGTTAGACAAAAGCTATATGTAAAGGTCTTTTTGTTGAAAATGTGTGTGTGACGTAACTGAGATAGATTCTAATCCATCTTAATACTTAAAGTTCTTAAGTTAGTTTACTGAAATGTTTCCTTTTTTACCTGTTGGATTATGTGTGTGTGTGTGTGTGTGTGTGTGTGTGTGTGTGTGTCTGTGTGTCTGTCTGTATCTGTATGACCAATAAGCTAATTACGAAGATGGTATAAACTAACAAATGTCAAGCGAAGTCAGGTACCTACATACTTATTTCAGGTAATTTCATTTGCATATTTTATTTAACCAATTCACCATTGATTTCCAATCAACAAGTGATTTTGCAATTAAAAAATTAAAGACATCAAGGAAAACATGGAAAGTTACTCATTAGGAACAAAATTTGATGAAGGAAATTATAAAATAGCTCTACAGTGCATGCAAGGTAGACAGTCCTCCTGTAAACTGAAGAAGGAAGTTGCAATGATTCATTTCTTCAGAAGAGCACCATGTCATCACAGCTAAATTAAGTCAATACATATTTTCTGACATTAGGCAGGCAATGTTCTAGGCTCTTCAAGGATGTGGGTATTTACAACCTTGGGTATCATCCCTCCAAAAGGAAAATTTATGAAGACACATTTATGAAGCAGGAATCAAATTACAGTGCAAGATAATAAGAGGCACCACCAACAAGGCACTAAGCAAATGGTTACAAATCATCAGTCTACAGTGACTGAAGAAAACCTTAGTAGAAGGGGGGAGTTTAAAAACTGGTAGGAATCTGGGGCCCCTGGGTGACTCAGTCAGTTAAGCATCTGACTCTTGATTTAGGCTCAGGTCATGATCTGGACATGGAGCCTGCTTAAGATTCTCTCTCTCCCTCTCCTTCTGCCACTCCCCCACCAACTCACACACATGTGCTCTATCTTACTTTCTCTAAAAAATAAAAAATTGGTAGGTATCTGATGGATAGAAAGAAGAGGGAGGGATAGTCCAGAATACTGTGACCAAATTTTATTATTTTTTATTGAGGTATAATTGACATTCAATGTTATATTAGTTTTACATGTGCAACATAGTGATTAAATATTTGAATACACCATGAACTGATCACTGTAAGAGGTCTAGTTACTGTCTATATACAAAATTTTAGATGCAGCAAAACAATCTTGAGAACAGTAAATAAAGCAGTTTGACCAGTAGAGCCACATTGGTATTAATATCATTTTTCTTTTGAAACACTATGAGGGATTTTACAGGTTTTGGAGGGAAGGTAGTTAAGCAGTTGTTGTGACTGTTTTTCCCATAAACCATTCCACAGCTTTGTAATTGAGGTACAATCTGTCCAACTGACAATCCGTAATGAGCAGACCTCAGTTGAGAGTGAATATGTCTTATGGTTTTCAATCCCATCCATAAATTGAAGACCCCTAAGTTAATAACTCCAGTCTAGGTCTCCCCCAGACTCCAGATTCACGTGTGAAAGTGTGTACTGAGTGCCTAGTAGGCTTCTCAAATTTAATATGCTATTCATATTCACCTGCCAAACCTACTCTCTTATATTCTTCCCCATCTCAGCGGTCATTCCATCCTTCCAGTTGGTCAGGTCAAACCTTTTGAATCTTCCTTGACACCCTCCATGGCCTCAAACCCCACAGTGCCCAATCCCACCTCAAATGAGGACAGAATGTATTTTTGCTTGGTGGACGGCTGATGGTTATAACTGCCTGCTCTGAGCCAAGCCTGCAGTAGATAGAGCCATAACTCTACTCTGCCCCAGGCAACAGAACTTGTCCTTCCTCCCTTCCTGGGTCCAAGGGTGATGGAGAGATAATAAGGACTGTTTGCTTTACTCAGGTAGTCGATCAATTGATGGATCAATCATCTGAACGTGTCTCGGGAAAACACATCAGAGGCAAAGTGCTTATAATCAGCTATGAGGCCTTTCATGACCGGGACACCTCTTACCTTTCTGACCCTATGTGCCCTACTCTGCACTTGACTATTCTGTTCCAGTCGAGGTCTTTTGCTGTTCCACCAGTGCGCCAGGTATGCCCCCACTCAGAGCTTGGCCCCAGCTCTTCTCTCTACCTTGAATGCCCCTTGTACCTCCTCTCTGCTCAGCATGGATCCCTTAACCATATTTGGCTATTTATTCAAATTCAGATCTTCTCAAGGAGCCTCTCCTGCCCACTTTATGTAAAGGTTTAGTTTAATATCTCCCCATTGCTTTCTGGCCCCATTCCTTCCTTGTTTTATTTTCCTCCTTAGCATTTCTGTGTTTCAACAATCAATATGTTGTCTATTTCTACAATGTAATCAGGTATTTTTGTCTGCTTTAAAAATACCGCATTATCAGCACCTAGAACAGTACAAAAGCCTAGAGAAGAACTCAAAAAAATACTGTTGAGTGAATATGTTGTTGGAAATGAAGGAATAAATGTCAGGAAGCGTAGATAAATATGAATTTTATTAATGAGCCTGGATTTATCCTCTAGGTAAATTTCTCCATCCTATTTGTTTCTCTGAACGTGTGTCTCCCAAGATTAAGCACTGAGGATGTTATAAGTCATGTAATTCTTGCTTATCGTTACACCTTTAATTCTTAGAAGTAGCCTGTTATTTTTCTGAGATGACAAAGAGGGCTGTCCCTTGGTTGGAAATAAAGTATATCTGCTGTGGGGGCTTGCAGGGGTGGGAGAAGAGGACAGAGATAACCACCTCACATTTTCCTCTATGGGAAACGCTCTTGGGGGCCATGAAATCCTGGGGAGGACAAGCACTGAGGTGGCAAATTGTGTCTCACTAAAGAAGCCTGACAGATAGATGAAGCTTAGTTTGCCAATGTACTGCTTCATTAATTCTCTAACCACCCTGGGGTGTGAAGGGGACTGCCATACATCTGGAAAGGAGTTTTAATTGGGCTTTCAGTCAATACAAATTTATAAAAAGAAAATGAAGAGGAGAAATCCCTCGTTGGAAAGGTTCAGAGAACATGTAACCTGCAATGAGAAGGAAGATTTCTTTGAGTGAGTGTGTATTAAGGAGACACACCCTTTAATTAAAAACATCTCAACATTGAGAAGGTGTGACAGGGAAGAGAGTAGTCAGTTTTTTCTCTTTGACCTTAAAGTCTTCAACTTCAACTTCCATTTTTCCCATTTATCTGCTCTTTTAGATGTCAACAATCAAAGGTACAGAGCTTACTGTAAACCTACCAGGTAACATGTGAACGCTCAGTATATCCACGTGGCTTATTTTAACAAGTCATCCAATTTTATCTCCTTTGAAAGACTTCCTAAATTGGAAAAACATGATGGGTTAGTTAGTTAAAATATTCCATTGGAATTACTACATTATTAATTTGATACCTACCGTAGACTATAAGTTTTGCATTGTATTAGCTCATGTCTCTTTCCTCATTAGCTTACTGGATACACCAAAGCTACTTATGCAATGAAAGGTGATTTTCAGCCTCTAAAATGTCCTTTAATATGTATTGATAATATTACCTAAAATAACTCCACAGAATTTGGGAAGTTCTGACAAGTGAAAACTGAGGCATACCAATCGACAATAAAAAATGTAAGTTTATTTCCTCCTCAAAGATTAATATAAGTATATATGTTATTTCAATTATGTGACACATATTTTAACAGAAGGTCTTCGAGTAAAATTCTTGTGGACAGAGACTTTGTACAAACTGAGATCCTTACAAAAACTAGTACAAGCATTTAAAATATTTTAAAGAAAAATTGAAATGTTTCCCACCCTTCTGCCCTGCAGTCCTAAAATCCCAGCTTTCTTTATGTTTGAATCCATAAGTGATTAAAAATAATAATAATAATAAGTAGTAAACAACTCTCTGAACAGCAGCTTCAGGTCTGTCATAAGAAATCCAGTGAAAAAAATCTGTAATACCAAAATAAATCCTGAAGTGGTTAAAGCCTCAAATGCAAATTAAAACTGTAAAATAATTTTTAAAGATAAAATTAAATATTAATTTAATTATATCGTGTAGAGGACTTCTCAAAGCATAATTCTAAAGACATACATTTTTTTAACTTTCTGTATGTCTGATTTCATTATAAATAAATTTAAAAGCTAAGCATATTATACATGAATGACAGGAGTCTCAATTTTTTATATTCTTCTTTTTTAAAGATTTTTTATTTATTTATTTGACAGAAAGACAGCCAGCAAGAGAAGGAAGCCCCATCAATTTTTTATATTCTTGATACTTATAATACATAAGAATTTTTGCAAATCAATTCAAAAGAGGAATACTTCAATAGAAAAATAGGCAAAAGAATTAATAAGTGGTTCCAAAATAGAAAGTGCAAATGGAGGGGCGCCTGGGTGGCGCAGTCGTTAAGCGTCTGCCTTCGGCTCAGGGTGTGATCCCGGCGTTCTGGGATCGAGCCCCACATCAGGCTCCTCCGCTGGGAGTCTGCTTCTTCCTCTCCCACTCCCCCTGCTTGTGTTCCCTCTCTCGCTGGCTGTCTCTCTCTCTCTGTCAAATAAATAAATAAAATCTTTAAAAAAAAGAAGAAGAAAGTACTAATGGAAAAAAAGGCATGAAAAAACACTAATGAGTATTATAGAAATTTATAGAGAAACTTGTGAGATTCTTTATAAGAAAATGTGTGTTCTATTTTTCTTGGATGGAATGTTTTATATATATCTTTTAGAACCATGTATTCTTAAGTATGCTTTAAATAAAAAATGTTCTTGTTGAAAAAAACTTTTAAAATAAAGACTATCAGAGGGGAGGTGGGGGATGGGTGAAATAGATGAAGGGGATTCAGAGTGCACATACCATGATGAGCACTGAGTAATGTATAGAATTGTTGAATATTATTGTACACGCAAAACTGATATAACACTGTATGTTAACTATTCTGGAATTAAAATTAAAAACCTAATTTTAAAAATCAGGCACAAATTGAAAAAAAACCTCACGATTTTGCCTTTCAGAGTCACAAAAAGATGAAAATAAATCATAATTCTCTTTATTGGCAGTGATACAGTAAAAAATTCAGTAAACTTTTTAAGAACAAGTGAGATTAAAAATCAAAAGCCAAGGGGCGCCTTGGGTGGCTCAGTCATTAAATGTCTGCTTTCGGGGGCACCTGGGTGGCTCAGTCGTTAAGCGTCTGCCTTCAGCTCAAGGCGTGATCCTGGTGTTCTGGGATCAAGCCCCACATCAGGATCCTCCACTGGGAGCCTGCTTCTTCCTCTCCCACTCCCCCTGCCTGTGTTCCCTCTCTCTCTGGCTGTCTCACTCTCCATCAAATAAATAAATAAAATCTTAAAAAAAAAAAAAAAGGCTCTGCCAAAAATAAATAAATAAATGTCTGCTTTCGGCTCAGGGCGTGATGCCGGAGTTCTGTGATCGAGCCCCACGTCAGGCTCTTCTGCTGGTAGCCTGCTTCTTCCTCTCCCACTCCCCCTGCTTGTGTTCCCTCTCTCGCTGGCTGTCTCTCTCTCTGTCAAATAAATAGATAAAATCTTTTCAAAAAAATTATTAAAAAAAAAACAAAAGCCAAAAAAATGCATACATTTAATCTAGTAATTCCATTTAAGAGTCTATCCTATGGGATTAATCCGAGATGACACAAAGCCTTTGTCAAAGATGAATGCAATGATACATATGAAGAATGTTCATTGAAACACTACTAAGAATATTAAAAAACTGAAGAAGCCTACATTTTCAACAACCAGAGATTGTAAATTGTGACATCTTCACGCTTGGCAACCAAAACCAAGAATGCTGGATAAGATACCATCAACCTGGAAAATGTTGATGATGTATTCTTAAATAAAAAAATAAATGGACTGCTTATTGTGATGCAGATTATAATATGAATAGATCTTCACCAAACTATTCATATTAGCTCTTTGAAGTTAGTGTGATAATGATTTTCCAAGTTTTACGCAAAGAGTATTATATTTATAATTAGAAAGAAATGATATTTTGTAAAAGTTGTAATACTTTACAACTCTTAATGTAATCTCTTAAGTTTAGTAAATAGCAAAACCTACAAGCTTAAATTTTTTTAAACACTGATTATAGGAGAATAATAATCTTCAGGCATTATATGTATGTGTGCTTGTGATTTTATGATAAAATTAATATATAATAAACAGAATAATTTAATTATTGGTTATTAATTAATTATATTATTAATTAAACTAATAACATTTGTTATTGGTTAACATTATTAACAGACTATACTATTAGTTAAAGTTATTAATGACTGAATTGTGAGTAAATAGTAATAAATTTATTAATTTGTAAGAAATTTAAATAGTCTTTTAAGGGACTTACACTCTGCCAAATTCTTTAAATTGTGAGCTCCCCTAAAAGGCATTCTGTTCACTAAATATTCTTTAAGAACATGCCAAATATCTGATATATTAATGTTGGTGTCTTTTCCTAATGAACCACTCGATCACGTGTCCTGAGAATGGTTTCTGCCTTCTTAGCATGTTGGGGTGCAATTTAAAAATTGAAATCCCTGATTAACATGAATCTTGGGGCCTAAGGAGAGCAAGCTAGGCAGAACTGCACTTTTTCCTGTCTATAGGAGCACCCGTTTGTACAGTAATACCCCGTTCTCGTTCCATAATGCCTTTCATGGAAAAGACTCTAAAGTCCTTCATGGAGCTAATCAGGAGATTCCTTGCTGCTGTGAAACCCAGCCCCTCTGGTTTGACCACAACTGCTGTATAGCAGTGGAAATAGGATTTGATGGCTCCTTGTCTGTCTTAAAAGAGGAAGTAACAAATAACTTCTCTAATTAAAACCACTATGATTTGGTGGGATTTTATTTTTCTTTAAGAGGGAGGACAGTGTAATTATACAGATTGGCATGCAGCCAAAACAGTAAAGCTAACTACTTGCAAGTGAAATACCCGGCAAGGACTTAGCTTTGTTAATAGGCTGTTGGGTGTGGGGGATGGGCATGAGACGCTGCACAGGACTCTCCCTAGTGGCTTGAGAATTGAACCCACTCCTGAAGATAAGCTGGATACTGATTTCAAAATACAAAAATAGTCAGTTTTCCTCAGTAATTTAGCCTGAGAAAAAAAATAGACTGTCTTATCAGTGCCCAGGATTTTCACAGGCAATGCTGCAAAGGATATTATTTTGTGTGGGATTCAGACTAAGACGGGTACAGGCAGGTGGACGATCTATATTTGTCAGTTGATTAATTAGAGTTAGTTCTGAATCAGTTAATGACATGATTGTCACAGGGGCAAATCGGAGCGTAAATTTATAGGACAGGCAATAATTAGTATCTCCAGACGTTTTACATGAAATCGCGTTAAAACACATGGAAAAAATTAAAACAGAAGTAATTACAGTACCTATGAGAAGCAGTTATCACATTTGGATCCATATCTAAAATGCTAAGTGGGCACAGGGGCTTCATAGAAACAAACATAATTATGGAACATGGAGTTGAACATAGGCTTGCTGCCCTGGACTGTGAATACTAGCATGGTGATGGCAAATTGTCCTGTGAGAACTACACAATGGGACAAGAGAAGAAAGTAATTTGGGTGCTAAGAATGGCATCACAATTGAGGCCCACAAGAACAAATCTTCATCAGTTGTTTTATACGGTTTCATACCAAAGGATATTTTGGGGAGGCAGATAGTAGGAATGGTAGAAGTTGAGAGATTTCTGAAGTTTCCCAAAGTCTATTTTGAACCTATTATCAAATGCAGTAGTACCTTTTCATCTTTTTTTTCCTATCGACTCAAGTATTTTATGAGTGTAATATATTATCAAATTCTTCTAGTTCCTTATTGAGGGCAATGTGTATCTGTCAAAAATTGAGGGAACTGTTAAGGAGGATAAAATAAAAATAGATGAAATAGTATTTATACAAAGTGTAATTATTAAACACCTATTATGCACAAATCATTTTATGTAACTTAGTAACTGACATATTTAATCAGCACTCAATAAATGTTGATTTCATCTTTGTTATTCACTACCAAGGATAAAGTCTCCCAGATACAAAGATGTTAGAAAATATAGAAACAATAATTATAAACAAACATATGAAATTCTAAAATGGGAATTTTTTATCTGTGTTCCAGAGAGATCTTAGGGATTCAGACCTGTGAATATATTAGAAAAAGTGTATATTTTTTGTACTCACATGTGCATACATTTTAGGGAGTGAGAATCCATACTATACATCATTTTTTTTTCCCCAAAGATTCTATCACTACAAAAATGCAAAGAGCAATTGGTTGAAGAAAAAGAATGAGGGTACCAAATAAGTTAAAGTATATGCTGACATCTGACATTGGTACTGACATTTGTCCATAATTGCATTTTGTAAATGTTTTAAAGCACTGTATATTTCTTTCCTAGTTTTGCAATGGCACAGGACAATTCCAAGACAAGACCAATATCCATTGGGAGGACTTTCTTTTCACAAAGAGAAACTGGGTCATTAAAATATTGGGAAGAGAGTAGGTAAAAATAAGAGTTAATGAAGGGACTTTGTCTGGTATATTAGGGTAAGAATTTCTATCAGTCTAGTCCTTCATAAAAGCAATGAAAACATGGGGGTGGGGACAGGGAATTACCCAAATTAACTTTTTCAGAACTCTAGAAATTAACCAAAGACTTGCAACAATCTGAGGAGTGTTTATTCCAAAAAATAAAAAAAACGAAGAAGAAGAAGAAGAAGAAGAAGAAGAAGAAGAAGAAGAAGAAATTATAGCACTTCAGTAAGAAGAACAAGGTTTATGGCTTTTGAACTTGACCTACCCCCATGCCCTTCTCCTGGTTTTTCAGTAGCCTTGTAAAACAACAGCCTCAGAGCCATGGTGCATGGGAGTAGGCCAAATTTGGAGTTCCTCAAATAGTTCCATCCCCAGCTCATTGTCACTATTTGATCTGTCTCAAAGCTTGTAGAAAATCCCCATTCAAAAGGCATTGTCATTATTTAACCTGATCAGAGCTCAAAAGCCCTACCTCCAGGGTATGTGTGGAAAACAACCAACAGAAAACGTTTAATATCACAGATACATATAGCACCAGTTGGGGCAAACAAGAGCCTGGACAGAAAAATAAAAGGAAAACCTGGAAAGGAGATGTTCATAGGTCTTTGAAAAGGTCTGACATATTGCCAGGGATTTGGAAGGCCACATATACAAGCAGGGCTGCGTGCATGTGAGGAAAGACACAAGAGTGCTCCAGTGTCTCATCCCTGATTGGTCTTTAGGCCTGTACAAGCAGGAAGTAAAGGCAAAGGCAGAATTATACATTCCCTGAGCATTCCTAGAATTCCTCAACAAAGGGTTCCTTGACAAAGGGTAGAAGACTTACTGGTTCAAGCATTTAAGAAAATATCAAACCAATCATTTTCTGACCACTTAGCTAATAACAGACTTCAGTGGCTGACCACCACAGAGCATATAGACTTTCAGAATTAGTTTCAGAAAGTCATTAAACAAACCAACCTCCCAAACAAACAAACAAACCCAGGAGCGAGAACAACAAAAAACAACAATAACAAATCATGGAGAAGTGATCTG
Source organism: Ursus arctos (assembly GCF_023065955.2). NCBI lineage: Eukaryota > Metazoa > Chordata > Mammalia > Carnivora > Ursidae > Ursus > Ursus arctos. Next base: position 14,558,034 of record NW_026622941.1, read on the forward strand.
AATTCCAGATTTACCATATTATATGATCTCAAATATCCACTTTCCAACAGGAAAATTATGGCTTGAACACAGGAAAAAAGTTATCAATAAAAACTGTCCCTGATGGGGGCCAGATTTTAGACCTATTAGGCAAAGACTTTAAATCAGCTATTATGAATGTACTCAAAGAACTAAAGGAAAGTATGACAGTGATGCTTCAAATAAGGAATACCAATAAGGAGACGGAAATTTAAAAATAAATAGAAATTTTTGAAATTGAGGGTGACAGTCAGTAAAGCAGGCAACTCCTGATGTTGAGGTTGTGAGCTCAAGCCCTATGTTGGGTGTGGAGCCTACTTTAAAAAATAAATTAAATTAAAAAAAAGAAATTTGAGAATTGAAAGTATAATGACTGAAATGAAAAATTTACTAGAGGAGTTCACAGTAGATTTGAGCTTGCAGAAGAAACAACTGGAAACTTGAAGGTAGGTCAATCGAGATTGCCCCGTTTAAGGAACAGAAAGAAAAATGAAGACCAATGAACAGGATCTCAGGGAGCTGTGGGGCATCATCAAGCATACCAATGTATGCATAATGGGAGTCCCAGAACAGAGAGAGAAATGGAGGGGCAGAAACAATATTGGAAGAAATCGTAGCCACAAACTTCCCAAATTTGATGAAAAACATCAATCTATACATCCAGGAATCTTAACAAATTCTAAGTGAGGGAAAGTCAAGAAGGGCTACACTTATTCAAACTGTCAAAGGACAAAGAACCTTAAAAACGGCAAGAGAAAAATGATTCACCAAGTATAAGAGATTCTTAATAAAGTTAATAGCTGACTTGTCATCAGAAACCAGGGAGATGAAAGACAATGAGATGAAAATTCAAAATGCTGAAGGAGTCAGCCATGAATTCTATATTCGGTATGATCATTTTTCAAAAATGAGGGAGAAATTGAGTTATTCCCACATAAACAAAAATTGAGAGAACTTATTACTAGACTTGCCCTACAAGATTTACTAAAGCAAGTCTTTCAAGCTGAATTCAAAGAACACTAGATTCTCAATCCACATAAAGAAGTAAAGAACATCCATAAGGGTAACTATACAGGTAAATATAAAAAGCAGTATAATTTAATTTTTTGTAAATCTTTTCTTCTCCTGTATGATTTAAAAGACAACTACACATAACAATTATAAAACTGAGCTGGAGGGCATATAACGTATAAAGATATCATCAGTACCAAATAATAATACCACAAAAAGAAGTAGAAAACAGAGCTATATTGGAGCAAATTTTTGATATTCGTTACTAATCTGAATTAGATTGTTTTAAATTAAGTTGTTAAATACAATCTCAGGACAGCCAGTAAGAAAATAACTCAAAAGTTATAATTTAAAAAAATAAAGTAATTAAAACAGCACACTAGAAAATATCTACTTAATACAAAAGAAGATAGTAATGACAGAATATAGGAATAAAGATGTGGAAAAATGTAAAGAACAATTAGCATAATGGCCTATGTAAACCCTACCTTAAACTCCCTAATAAAATGGCAAGTATTGACAGAATAGGGTTTTTTTAAAACTATCCCAACTATCTGTTGTCTAGAAGAGAGACACTTTAAACTCGAAGACATTAATAGGTTGAAAGTTAAAAGGATGAGGAGAAAAAACATATGAACAGTAAGCAAAAACTGGTAAAATTGAAAGGAAATAGACAATTCAAAATAGTGGTTGGAGAATTTAATATCCCACCTTCAAAAATGGATAGGACACCGAAGCAGAAGATCAGCTAGAAAACGAAGATTTGAACAACGCTGTAAACCAATTAGACCTAAAATACAACTATAGAATATTCCATCCAACAGCAGCAGAATATGCATTCTTCTTAAGTGCACATTGAATATTCTACAAAATAGACAATATGTTAGGTTATTAAACGAGCCTCAGTAAACTTAGAAGAATGGAAATCACACAAAGTATATTCTTTAACCAGAACAGAATTAAATTTGAGATCAATAGTAGAAGGAAGGGGTGCCTGGTTGGCACAGCGGTTAAGCGTCTGCCTTCGGCTCAGGGCGTGATCCCGGCATTACGGGATCGAGCCCCACATCAGGTTCCTCTGCTATGAGCCTGCTTCTTCCTCTCCCACTGCCCCTGCTTGTGTTCCCTCTCTCTCTGTCTGTCTCTAACTCTTCAAAAAAATAAAAATAAAATCTTTAAAAAAAAAAAAAGAAGACGACAACAACAACCTCCCATGATATCCTGCCGCTACTTCATGATCAAAAATGGTCCTGTTTATTGGAACCGTTTTTCCCTTTGCTTTGATTGGCACATAGTTCCTCTTTCTCTGAATTCCCATGGAACATATGATAACAGACATACTCGATTTCGTTAATGACAAAAATATACTTAATAGGTTTAACTCCCTTCTACCTTTCTTTCCCCTCCATGGAAAAGAGCTTTCAGGTCACGGTGTTTATGTTTAAGCGTCAAAGTCTAAGTTGGAAGAATATTTGTCCACGTTTAATGAAAGTTTCATGGCTTTCTAACTTTAGATGATTTTTAAGCTGTGAATTTAAAATTCCCTCGTCTCTAAAATAGCTAATATCTTTTTGTGGAAGATAAACTGAGAAAAATAAATTAGAAGCATCTAAAAATATTTCTTATCATTTCTACCACCATCCTTCGGAGCCCGTATTCTCCAGCAAACAAGCGGGTGACCAAAGCTCATGTGCGATTATTTTATTAGAGAGTGCAATCTCAGGAAAGGAGGAGGCAAGAAAAAGGGAGATAGTGTAGTATTGACAACAATGTACATGTGATTACAAAGCCTGTCACCACTGGGGACCAAGCAAAACGCACACATTTTTGACAACCTTTCAAGAGGCAGGATAAATCCCTGAATCTCAGGACAGCCCTTTTGGGAAGAGGAACAGAGAAGAATTTAACGGCTAGCTCCCATCTCCCAAAGCTCCAAGATTCATTCTGAGGGGCATTAAATTGCCCACACTTCCGAGTAAAAGTGCGTGGGCTCTCAGCAAACGTGGACATCACCTGCTTCAGCACCCACGGGGAAGCTGGAGGGCAGGAGGCAAGAATCCCCCAGCACAGATTGTAGAGAGAGAACAGGACGTCCTGAGGTCTGTAAGAGACCTTGTAGAGCTGTTGGCGGCCGCAGGGGCCTCAGAGGCAGGTGATGCTGTCAGGAGAGGAGATGAGGCATACAACGTTTTGATTTGCCATCCCTCAAAGCACAGCCTCTGAATAGAAATGCAGCATTATCTTCACGTTCAAGTGACAGATAGGAACGAATATGCTATTGCTCTGGTCTTGGGGAAGAGCGTATGAAGGTTTGATTAGAACCACTTCAAAAGGACCATAAAAATCAAAAAAATTTTAGGACATTGCCACTAAGCACAACTTTCGGCTTTCATTATAAACCTTTGTATGTATTCTCCTTCTCATTCATCAGCTCACCGTGGTAGTCTCCTCAGGCTGGCAAAACAAAAATGCCACAAATCTACTTTGTCACGGTTCTGGAGGCTGGAAAGTGCAAGATTAAGATTCTGGCCAATTCCTCGTTCCTGGTGAGCCCTTTCTTCCTGGTTCATAGGCAGCTGCCTTCTTAGAATTTACAGTAAGAAGGGATGACATGTTTAAATATATTAAAGCAGGAATAAAAAAATAAAGAGCAAGAGATTATTAAAACTGGTCACTCATTTTTTGAAAAAGAACCAAAAGAATTTCTACATGTGTGAAAATTTAATGAATAATATTAAAAATTAAACGGAGGACTTAACTAGCAGAATACATTCAACTGACAAAAAGATTATAAAATAGATCCGAACAAATTACAAAGAATGGAACACAGAGAACACAGCTATGGAAAGCACAAAGGATAGAGTGAGACAGTTCAATATATATCTAATTAAATTCCCATAAGGAGTCATATTTGAAATAGAATCTTTGTCATTATATAAACATATTTTTGTTCCACTGTATTGAGAATATAAGAATCATTTTGTTAGGAGTTGGAAAAATCCAATAATTATATCTGAAGTTATTATTATAAAACACATTTGATTTTTAGAATTAAAATACTGTCATGATAGACACTCAAGCCAACGTTTTAGTACTTTTCTCTGTTGTATCTCTGTCTTTCTCTGTCTGTGTCTCTATATAAAGATTAGATAGATAGATACCTGATCATATAACCTGATATGTATAAGTTGGTACATATAACTTCATGTATGTGTGCATATGTATTATTTTGAATAATATAAAATTGCCGTTCGGAGTGTCAAAAACAATTGCATATAGGCAATTTTATATGGCTAAACTAATATATACATATTGGACTGAAGATGCCCAATATGTTACAGCCTTTCCGTATGAGGGCAGACAAGATTCTGTTTCTCTAAGGATTCTCAGAATTCTGTCTCACATCCAGTAGCCTGTATGATAGTAACATTTCTTCAGGATTGTAGAACCCCTACACGAGGTTACAAAGCTTAGCTCTGCTCATGGTGGTGACACGTAGTACTTATCTAACTTTGCCAGATGCTCACCTCCATCTCCCCGTCTTCCTCCTCAACAGGCAAGTATCTAGATCTAAGGCTCTTATTTCTCCAAAATACGCTTGTAGAAACAGCTATGGCTTCCTTGCCGTTTATTTTGGCCACCAAGTATTAGTAACATCTGATATTAGATTGCTCTAGGATGAAGATCGGAGATGGGCTTGAAATAATCAGTTAGAAAACCCTTCAAATTACATAGTCTATGAAACTCTTGTTAGCCAAATCTATCTCAGAACGAGAAGAGCATGAGCAACTTAAAGGAAGATTCTTCCATGTATACCCTGCTTCCACCATGCCGCCACGCCTCAAACACTTGCAGAGGTCTTCACTGCTTCCATGGTGCATTCTAGGTTCCTTTATTCAATGTTTAGATTCTTCTCAAACCTCCCTCTAGCCCTCGTTTCCAGTCTTACACCCCAGTAACCTAAGTATCTAGCGCATGGCCATCAGTTATCACCTCCGAAGTTGGATGTCTAGCCCACTCCAGTAAAAAATGTTACTGCCCCAGGAAAAAGCCCCAACTCCTTAATGTATTGTTAGCAAAAAGTAGGGGGGGGGGTTGTCCTTACCCCACAGAACTCTTAATTCCCAGCATGGTTACTTGTTCTAGAACTCCATGCCTTTCGTCATGTTGTGCCTTTACCTATAAGCTGTTCTCACCGACATAGCAACTCCTACTCTTTCCTTTCAGATGTTAGTTCCTCAGTGAAGCCCTCCCTCACATCCTCTGCAGAGTTTGACGCCTTTTGCTTTATGCTTTCCTGGTACTTTATTTATATCTCTGCCTGCCTCTTCCCCTAGACTACAATTCACTTTTGGGGGAGGGGGGCGGCTTATGCCGAGTAGGTCAATGTCTACAACATAACTGGTACTGTGTATTTCTGCCGAACGAATGAATGAACCAACAAAGAAATAAAAGGCCAATAATGCAAGTTACTTAGTTAAGGGAAATAATGCTGGAACACTAATATTTTGCTGCATAACAATCCAGAAAAATCTTAAACCGTGGTTTTCAAACTCAAAAGCATATCTCCCTGATGATACCAGTCCTCAGAGAACCGTTTCTATGTTACTATTATTTCAGAATTCAAAGGCTTTTTCTGGTTCTTCCAGAGACTATAGTTGTACATCCACAGGGCTGATTAGTTCCCTGATCTCACAGTTTGATTTATGTGAATCATGGCACTCCATAAGGAAAGCCAAAGGAGATCCACTTAACTGTAAACAGTGCTCATTATATAACAACCTCCAGCTAGGCCAACGCAGAAGGCCTCTGGGAATGCTAAAGGAAATCATGGATTTTTTTTCTTGCAAGCACAAATGATTTTTTAACAATAAAAAGCAATGTGCATGTCTGTCTTCTTAGTGGAAGTATGATTAATTTCCATCATGTGAGAGAATAATACGTGGATTACCCAAGAAAGTTTTAAATCTTAAAACAAATTCCAGAAAAAAAACATAAATACAAGAATAAGTATTACATATAATTTTTTACACCTCTGTTGGATAATATAGAAGAGATATCCACCTATCCACCCCATAGTTTTATCATAAAAATCTGGTTTTTAATTAAAAAAACATTGAGGCTCTTTTTCCTCCCATTTTTAAAACTGTTCAGAAATTATAAGATTTGAAAGGCCTTTGGTAATAGCCAGCAAGTTCTGCCGTTAACAAATGCCTAAAGAATAATGAAACACCTAAGATGATAAGGTGCTAGTGTCTGAGCTGAATAGCCCTTTAATTAGAAAAAGTTCATGTATTAAGATTCAACATTAAGCAATGATTAATAGATACACCACGTGCTTTTTTCAGTAGGGTAGGTAACAACATGTCCAATTTTAATGTAAATTTAGTGGCAGTATTAGTGTGTTACCCTAAAATGCTCTGTTTGATTAGTTTCAGAGGAGGGAAAAAAAAAGTCTTATCAGTGAGCACATCCATAAAGTATTAATAATAAAACTCCTTAAATAATTTTGTTCTCTGAAATTGTTGCCATGGCTGGTTGAAAGGTTTTCATGTTTAATAAGCACATATTATATCCTTAAAAAAAATGAAATCCACATGAGATGCTCATTCTTTTTTCCATCCTAGAAAAACATCTACTCTTGTTGACCTCATTCCTTGATCTCACTGACTGATCGAAGAAAAAAAGCCTATATTTTTTCTGTCTTCTGAAAGAAAGCTCTATTTTGACAGTATTTTTTTTTTCTCCTAGGGAATCTTTAAATAGACAGGTATCAAGAATTCTCAGAGTGAAAGTTACGGTGAATGTGAAAGCAAAAAATGACATTTGGGACAGCTTTTTCTCGTTTCACATTCAGGGAGCTCAATTTATTAATGAAGATATCATGTTTCCCAAATATTGCTGTTACATTTAGGAAATTGCTCTTATTATACTTACCCTTTCTCACAGCTTTATCCATCATCCAATTCCATCCGTTCACCTTAGATCCTTGTTTCAATGCCAAATGCTTTCTGGGAGAATTCCATATTCAGTTCCACGATCTAAGATTACACTTCTCATCTCCCCATCCCCCAAAGTAGCTCTCCTCCCAGACACCACCAGTTGGTTATCCAAGTTCAAGAAATTGACAAGAGTTAGTTGTCCCTTTACTTCATATTTCTAGAGAGTCTCCAAATAAAAGTTTCCTTTGAAATATTTTTCTCAAAATTTTTTTCAAGTTCTCTTTTAATCTAGGTTTCCCCCAAAAGCCGAGCCATAGACCAAAGCTTGTGTAAAGGTCATTTATTTTATTTTATTTTATTTGGGAATATCATCTTAGAGAAAAAGCATAGATACAGTGGTTTTGAACAGGGAAAGAGGAAAAATCAATTTGAAAATGTGCTTTTGTGAGCTGCCATAAGAGCAGCCATTGTTCAGTCTCATAGGACCTTCTAAGGAGTCTTATGAAATATGTTTGGGAACTAATGGCCTAGGGCAATAGGGGGAGCCATTCATTCATTGGTCCCCATCCCCATTACTTAAGGTTGCAACTTAAGCAATGCATCTCTGGTTGTGCATGCATGAGGGCCAAGTAGGGTCCCATGGGTTTCCCACACCATTGTGCCAAGAAGTCGCATGGCAGGAAAAGTTTCATGGTCTTGGCCCAAAGTGAGGTACAATAAGGCTGAACCAAGGTGAAGCTAGTTAAGCATTTAATGGAACTGGTCAGCAAAGCGGGGGTTGGGGTAAGAGATGAACTAAGATGGTATGAAATGTCCAGTACAGTCCATTCCTCACACCACTCAGATCCACTATGTGCCCCATTAGGTAAACCTGTCACTGAGTCCCCTTCAGGGTAGTGATCGCATGCAATCTCTGAAAAGGCTGAATCACAGAGGTTATTGGCTTGAATTCCAGTCCTCACTGTTACAGACAGTGCCTAGATTGTAATTGGTATTTATCATCTCCTTCTTTACCATTCATTCTCCTCACCCTTAGCCAATACTTTAGCTGGCCTAGTTTTCTTGTCTGCTGGGATGACCCTGAGTTTCATACCTGAGAGCTCTGTGCCCTTAGCTGCCTTTCCTTCTTTGGACTATATCTACTGTAATTGTCCGTTCACATTATCCCTTAGCACAGAAATACACATATTCACTCCTCATGAATGCTGTGGTTCCACACATATTCCTCCCTACGCCCATTATATATCACCAATCCCAGAACTTCATAGAAATTAGAGTCAATCACCTCTACTAGAATAGAAATTCTTCGCCTTAGGGGCCCCTGGGTGGCTCAGCTGGTTAAGCATCTGCCTTCGGCTCAGGTCATGATTCCGGGGTCCTGGAATCAAGCCCCACATTGGGCTCCTTGCTCAGTGGGGAGCCTGCGTTTCCCTCTACCTCTGTCTGCTGCTCCCCTGCTTGTGCTCTCTCTCTCTCTGTCAAATAAATAAATAAAATCTTAAAAAAAAATGAAAAAAGGAAATTCTTCACCTTGGCTGGGGCAATGGCATGGACAGTCCAAATGACCAAGTAGTAGTTATAGATTCAAGTTCAAGTGGAATATATTAAGAGTTCCCCTCTGTCTTCTGGTAGAAACAGTCCCTTTCCACAAACCCAGGCCACTAATCCCGCAGAGCCCACGTTTGTAAAGATGAAGATGACAAATTCCGCAAGTGGGTCACTGAGAAAAATGGTGAGATGAACCAACCCTACTTTCACCCTTTAGTTCTGGGACCCATGTGTTCTAGCTATTGGAGATCAGCCTTTGATTTAATGCATCTACCACATCCTAGAGGACAGCATCCCAACCAGACGGTACCCAAGTTTATGTCTTCCTTGGGCCTCTAATTGACCATTCCATTATTCAACTCCTAGATGAGGGGATATATGGTGGGACAAGTGGATTGTGTATTTAAGCACCCATTCTTTAATCCCCTGTGTTGTTAAACTGAGATAATTATGAGAAACCATGAAAATATATGTCAGATATTGTATAACCCCTAGGATGATGAAGACGGTGGTGGCTCTTGAGGCAGAGAATGCAAATTCATATCCAGAGAAAGGGTCAATTCACGGAGGGATGAATTTTGTTTCCTTCTAGCTGGATTGAGTTTGATATAATCAACCTATCACCAAGTGGCTGACTGGTTTCCATGAAGGATGACTTCATAATGAGGGCTTGATTTTGTTTTCTGCTCCTAAGTATCACCAGTAGCCAGATCAACTTTAGAGAATGAGATCCCTGCTACCGAGCCTGCATAGCTATATCCTTGCCACTGTGGTCACTCTGTTTGTGGTCCCATTCTACTGGCACTGGGATTGCCAAAGAAAGAGGCTTGCTAACATGTACAGGACAAGTTTTCTACTCGGTTATTGAGTTCCTTTTCTGAGGTAGATGCTTCTAGTGGACATTAGTATGAGACGGACAAATGCACACTTCGCCCACTTCTAGAGACCCAGCTACATGCATCGTCCTAAGATTTCGTTGTCCTTATCCTTTAGTCACCTTTCTTCTGAGTCCTGGCCAACTAGCCAAACCACTCTGCCCAGATGCCCAAAACTCCATGGAAAGTGAACTTGCAAATGTTATCGTTGAAGGTCTAGCCCACTCCTGTGTCTTTCAGAGTTGGCCCTCTGGAACCCTCAAGTGTAACAATTAATTATCCAGTAAAGTGAACACGAACAAAGGGTACCAGCTTATCTGTGAATCAGGCCTCAGTTTTTCCTTTGTCATTTAGTCATAGGGAAACCTAAGATGCCGCAGCTATGAGTTGTGACAGAGGAACTAATACCACACAGATGGTTTAGGGGTCTGGCCACCTGTTTATTGTAATTTACTTGTGTCTTCTGGAACTTCGCCTGCCCGATCCTGAATGCTGCATTCATAATAAATCACAACTCTTCCTGCCCAAACTTATGATTTGATGGATCCTACATCTCTAAGAATCTAGAATCATGGCACAAATTATTTTTTCCAAATGTTGCATAATTCTTTCCTGCAGAAGGAATGGCTTTGCTCTAATACCCTAGCGGTTTTTATTGTGAGTCTTCTATTGAAGGTTTCCCTCTGGAGCATAGGCAGCTTAGGATGCCTCGAATACTGGCCACTTTCTACTAATCATGTCAAATTACCATTTATGTCACCAGTAGAGCAAACCAACATGATGTGTGGTGGAATATAAAAGCGATCAAGGTCCCTGCCAGCTATATAGTGACAGAGAGCGAGAGATTTAATGTAGCCCTGAAGCCGGACAATGAATGTATGTTGTTGTCCTTCCCACGTAAGAGTGATCCGGCTTTGGTTTCCGTTACCATGGGGAGTTGAGGCGAACACATTCACATCTATTGTAGACAAGCATCAAGTACAAGAGGTTGTTACTGGAAAGGTACCACCTCCAACATGTGCTAATTAGGACTGCCTCATGGCTAATTCTTGCTAGTTTACTGTCGTATGCCCAGATCCTCCTTTATTCAAGGGTCAGCCAAATTAATTAAATGGCATTATTAGGTGAATCTCCATGATTGCAACTGAAGTTTTTAAGCTCTATGGTGGTGTTAATGTCTGAAATGCCTTTGGGCACGAAGTATGATTTCTGATTGCTGTCTCTGCTGGAGGTGATGAGAGGGTATGCGGTTTACATTGCCTTCCCTACCATACTGACTGGAGCCCCTTCATTGGGTTGCCAATGGAAAAACTCTTCCAAGTACAGAGGAGAGCTATCCAAATTATACATTCAGGAGGCTGGGGAAATAACCACAGGGTTGGTTCATGTTCCCATTAGATTCATTTGAGATGTCTTTGAACCCAAAGTCTATCACTTGGAGAAGACAGCCACAGAAGTGGAAAAAACCACGCATAAATAGAACAGATGAGAATTCTAGTAACACTAATATTTAAGAGGGAGGCAGAGGGAAAACCCAAAGTAAAAGAGACACAGGGGAGCAGAGGGAAGAATGAAGTGACAGCCAGATGCAACAAACCTAGGGAAGAAAATAGTTTAAGGAGTAAACAGCGGTTATCAATGTGAAATACTGTCAAATATCATAAAGGAATTAAGAATGAAGTGGGGCCAGTAGACATAGAAAATAGGACAACATTCTTTGCCTTTGCTTGAGCAATTTAGGCAGAAAACAGAAGCGGTTGTCAGGTGGCGGGGGCTTGAGAAGTACAGGGAAACTAAGAAAATTGAGGCATTGAGTTTAAACTATTGCAGTAAGTTGGCCCTTGAAAAGAGCAAAAGGGACAGAAAGCTGGCTTGGAGGGGAGGAAGAAGAACAAGGTGGCCGCTGTTATTGTTGTTGTTTAGAACTGGGACAGCAGGAAAAAGTTTTGGTCAAGATGACAAAGAGAAAGCAAAGATACAAGAGAGTGAAAAAAGAATCTTCTTTCCCCTGAAAGCCTTCCTTCTTTCAGTCCCATGGATAATAACAAATCTCATAGCCAGGCCCCTTTTGGAATAGAATCTTTAGTCCCTTATATTGGCTAATTTTATGACCAACATCTTAATTTTATTTCCTTATTGCTTGTAGCTTAGTACAGTAAGATTTGCAAAACCATTAAGTGTCAGACTGCAGCACAGAGAAGGAAGGGAATATTTCCACAATTACCTTGCCCAAATTGAAGCTGTCCAAATTTAAATTACTAGTGCTTTTTAAGAGATAACAACCTATGCCCAAATTGAAGCTGTCCAAATTTGAATTACTAGTGCTTTTTAAGAGATAACAGCCTATTTCATTTTATTGTCTCCTAATATATGACAGCACTGCAGAATTAAAGATCACACGCGCTGATGATGAAAGCCCTTGTATCGGAAAATGGGGTATTCTGGTGTGCCTGAAAAGATTGATTAAGCAATGAACCAAGACAAGTATATGGTTGTTTCAAAGTAATCAGGCCTTTGGGACTACTTAAGGTTATAAACAGAAGCAGGTGTCTAATTCCTCACGAGTCCTGTTACCATTGAGAACACAGATCACGGATGTGTGTGTGTAGTATACCATTTTTAGAGGGTGCTATAGTCTATAAAAGTTCATTTCTTTAATTTCTCTTTACAAGTCGGGTGCCTCTTTGGATGCGTTCCCATAGAAATGCATCTGAGTATACGTGATGTCAGAGATGAAAATGTATGTGTGAATAGCACGTAAATATACAGGTTCATATATGTAACTGTGTATATTTGGGTGCATATACTTGTATGTTTGCATGTGCAATTAAGGCTTCCCCATACGTGCTGGACTCATTTGAATCACACTTGTGTCTTCAATTGTGACTTTAAAATTAAAATGTGGGAAAACAATTCAGTTAGGTATTTATGATTAATTTTGAGAAAAACATATATATCCTAAGTAATACTGTTGCTTTAAACATTACTGAATTACTATATATTTTCACTGAAGTTACTGGAAAGATTGCTTTGAGTCAGCACTCTTTTTATAGTTAAGAGCTAACTATAAAATTCTGGATGCAAGATATGATTCTTAACATGATGTGATAATAATGTCTAATTAGTGGGGGAAAAAACAAACAAAAGGACACTCTTTATCGAACAAAGAATCCAGAAACAGAAATTCATAGTGCTGGTCAGATATCTACAGGCTCACTTGCTGCTCAATTTTTCATCTGACACAGGCTCACTCTATAACATTGTATAGACTTTTATGATTCTGTTGAGGAAGAAAATAAAATGGAAGTCAAGGAAGCATTTTTATTAATTCATTTACTCCTCTTAACACAGTCTTTCCCCTCAAACATTTACAATAAAGCAGATTTAATCCTTTGCCTTCCCATGGGAAGTCTAACAAAAGAAAATAGAATTGTAGAAGGATCGCACACAATGTAAGACAAAGTATTTTTAGAGAGTACTCTCCCAGGAAGTGGCTGAGTTACATGATGTAATTAAGGCAATCTCTGGGAGTGGCGCCATTTTGGGACGTCCAAGAGCTTGGCATTCACATGAGTTATTGGATATTTTTCCTTTGCTTTTAATGCATCGCTAAATTCTAAGACCATACAGTATTTGTCCTCAATAGAGAAGTAGTGTGGGGCGCCTGGGTGGCATAGCGGTTGAGCGTCTGCCTTCGGCTCAGGGCATGATCCCGGCGTTCTGGGATTGAGCCCCACATCAGGCTCTTCCACTATGAGCCTGCTTCTTCCTCTCCCACTCCCCCTGTTTGTGTTCCCTCTTTCGCTGGCTGTCTCTATCTCTGTCAAATAAATAAATAAAATCTTAAAAAAAAAAATAGAGAAGTAGTGTGATATACTGAAATAATATAATATTTTAGTCACTGGCCTACCATCCAACTTTGTAACTCAAAGATTACATTTCTTTCTAATTAGATTTGCTTTCCTTAGCCACCAAGATCTAAGCAACTGATAATATTTATATCTACAACAACTGTGTTTTATTTATACAAAGGAAGAACAGAACTAAACTTTCATTAAGCAACAACTATGTGCCAATTACTGTGAAATATGCTTTCCCATGTGTTGTTTACTTCTTATAATAACCCTAAGAGATTAATATCATTATTTCCATTCAGCTGACAATACAAGCCAGATCTCCCTGATTGAAAAGCCCCTGCCTCAGGCTGACGGAGAGAACGCAGACTTTCTTCAGTTAGAGTGCTTTGAATTGTCCTCAGTTGCCCAGTGTTCAAAACAGCCACACTTCTGAACTTGGATTTTACAAGCTCGTGTCAACTCTTAAGTGAGAACACAGATATGTACAGCCTTGAGGGCAGTCCCTTGGGAAGACCAAGTGCCCTAGAGGAGATAAGATTTGTGGCTTTGTTCTTGTTTGTTCATCCATCAACCAAACTTTATAGAACACCTATGTGCAATCTACTAATTTAGGAGTTGGAAACAAAGCAGAAAAAATTCGGACCCTCAAGGATCTTACATTCTATTGCATTCTATGGGGGGAAGGACGCAGATAATATACCACAAAGCTCTGAATACTAATTGACCCATATAACCAAAACCATACCTCTTTGACATCTTAAATTCTCCCAAGGTAGGCCTTGCGGAAGTTGGGAATATGCGTTATTATGGCAATGGACTACCACCCCTGACCCTATAACCTGTTTTTAGTTACCCTGAGGGAAAAAGGGTAAAAGGAATAAACCCCAAATGAAAACCGATATCCCCAAAACAGGCAGCATGGGGTCAAGGCAAGGGTTAACTGATCATCCATCTTTAAATGGGAAGAGGAATACAGAGAAATCTAAAGTGGTCCCTGTGGGACTGATGGAGGTGAATGGAGAGCCACTTTCAAAACTATTATCATTTGGGCACAGAGATACACTGCTTGTGGTATTGGAGGAATCAGTTGTTCGCAGAAGCCAAGCATTGTCCAAACATTCAGAAATCTCTTAGTATGATACTTCCTCCCTCTTTGGGCCTACTGCTTTTAAATAATGGTTCTTTGGTGTCCTGAAATAACATTCTTTCTGCCATGTGCATTTTTACTTTCTCTTATTACTTTTAGTCTTAGATCCTCTGGGTACAGTGGGGAAAAAAAATGGACAGAGATGGGTTCTAGTTCCAGATCTGCTATTTATATACTAGCTAGAGCTCTATTTCTTCAGAAAAAATAACTCTGAATCTTGGCTTCTCATTTACTTCATCTTTACTGTAAAACTAGTAACACCTACCATAGAGGGAATTAAGCAACATTTAAATTGTTTGCCTCGTAAGTAGGCATTTAGTAAATTGAGTTAAATCCTGGAATATGTAATCCTTTGCAGAAACCTTATTTTTTAATCATGTGCCTGATTCAAAGTGGGGTCTCAATAAATATTTGTGGATTGAATGTTCACATTTTGTATTTCAAATATTTTCAGGATAACACACTTAATGAATGTCACTATGTACGACTTAGTAGTTATGTATTAGGCATACCAAATTAGTGCATAAAATTATTGCAAATTATTCATAGGCATATCAAATTAGTGTATTAATTGGGGATGGAAACCCAGTCTTCTTCTTTTTTTTTTTTTAAATGATTTTTTATTATATTATGTTAGTCACCATACAGTACATCCCTGGTTTCCAATATAAAGTTCGATGATTCATTAGTTGCGTATAACACCCAGTGCACCATGCAATACGTGCCCTCCTTACTACCCATCACCAGTCTGTCCCATTCCCCCACCCCCCTCCCCTCTGAGGCCCTCAGTTTGTTTCTCATAGTCCATAGTCTCTCATGTTTCATTCCCCCTTCTGATTACCCCCCCTTTCTTTATCCCTTTCTTCCCCTACCGATCATCCTAGTTCTTATGTTCCATAGATGAGAGAAACCATATGATATTTGTCTTTCTCTGCTTGACTTGTTTCACTTAGCAATATCTCCTCCAGTGCCGTCCATGTTGCAGCAAATGTTGAGAATTCGTTCTGGAAACCCAGTCTTCTTAATGTCTTCTTTTTTCTTAAGAGTTTGGCTCAATCTTCGAAAGGCTTTCCAACCATTAGAGCTGACTCACAATAAAATGGATGGGATTGTTCAGGGATGGATGCTACATTTCCACAAAGCCAACAAAGTGGCCCAATGGGCATCCATCAGGAAAGTGGCAGGGTTTTCTAAATTAGTTGGAAATTGTCCAAGAGAGTTCCCAAAGTCTCTTTTTCTCAATAATCTCATAATTCTCAACAATATACAATGCTTTATTTAGAAATGAGTCAGAAAAAGGAACTTTTGGTTTCCCATTACGTATTTCACAGGGACACTTGAAGCATTATTTTTCTCTTTATAGGTAATAAAACCATCTAGCAATAATATAACCATGCCAGGCACTATTCTCAGTTCTTTACGTACATTCGCTCATTTAATCCTTACAGCAGTCCTCTGCGGTAGGTACTATGACTTATCACTATTTTACACATGAAGAAACTAAGGTATAGAAAAGTAATTTTTTTTAATGTCCAGAGGTAAATCTGGCTCCTATTTTAAAAGGTATACCACAGAGGGGCACCTGGGTGGCTCAGTAGGCTCTAAGTGTCTGTGTTCAGTTCAGGTCATGATCCCAAGGTCCTGGGATTGAGCCCCGTGCCAGGCTCCTTGCTCAGCAGGGAGCTTGTTTCTCCTTCTCCCCCTGCTCCCTAACCCCCTCTCTCTCAAATAAATAAATAAAATCCTTAAAAAAAAACACGATACACCACAGGAAAGTATGCTGTTAACTTTTTTATCCAGATTATTATTTATCTGATTAGAGGTAGTGGTTGCTAAATGCTTGTTTATACTATAGTTAGTACCGAAAAACCTCTAAGATGACATAACATGAATATATAAATACTCACGGTAGGATGACCTAAATTAGAAGTCAGTAAAGTCAAAAAGCAAAACCAAGGGCGGAGACAGACCGTGGAGTTGGGTTCATATAAATATACATACAATGCCATAGTTACCTCAAGTGGGTCACACATTCGACCTGAGCTTTCCCGTAGGCACAGGGGAAAGGGAAATTGATCAATTTAAAATTTTACCTGTCTTTAAGATATAAAAGGAGTATTTCTAAGGAGAAGCAAACCTATTCTTAGTATTAAACTAGGAAGAAATCTCTTCCAAGGAGCTTCAAAAGAGACCCTGCTAAGGAAATGAACAATGTCATCCAGAACTTTCTGTGCGCGTTCTTTCTACACAGCCTCCTAACATGAGACCAAGGCATCACAGGAGCCTCATTACTGAGGGAGTTGCTGTGCAGACAGCAGGTTCTCCCTCTGTAACCAGCTGGCTCTTAGTTTTAGTCAGAAGCTTGGGGTAAGTTGTGAAAATCCAAATCATTGTATGTAGCTCTGAGTTAAAGGTAGCAGGAAGTTGAAACAATACCCCCCATAAACTCTTCTCAGTCTTTTTCCCTCACAGCCACCTGAGTGTCCCTTTGAATCCCTTTAAACACCATGTCCCTGTTTTTTTAGGCTAAAGCCTACAATCTCTAATAAGACCTACAAGGCCTTGGGTCATCTCCCCCCACCTCCCGGTGGTCTCACCCACCACACCTTGCACCCCTGTGCCTACTGTTTTCTGCCCTTACGCTAAATCACCTTCATTTCTCCTTCATGCCAGTGGTTCTGCATATACCATTCCATTTGCCTGGAATGTGCTCTCCTTTCCTCCCCTGCCATCCTTTATCTCACGAATTCCTGCTTCTCAAAAGCCATTCTGATGAAGTTGTCGCCTCTCCTCCCCCTCGGGCAGGCTGGTCACCTTGCATCGTTACAGGCTGTCATCACACTTTGTATATTTCCACGGTGGAAAGTATCAATTTTTTAATTAGCTCATTCCATTTCTTCTCCAGCTGTTTATCCAATATATGTAGATGAGCACCGACTTTGCACTGGGTACTTTTCTAGCCCCAGAAAACAGCCACAAAGAAAATATACAAAACCCCCTGCACTCTTGTAGTTTCCATTCTAGTGTGCAAGGCTAAATTTCTTCAATAAAATGAAAATGCCGTGTGGTCGGTGATTTTTTTCTGCCTTGTTGACTCATGCATCCCCGGCACCAAGCACAGTGTATTGCATGGAGTAGCCTGAATAATGGCAGGGAGACAGACGACGCTAAGATTTTACTGGCTTAAAGCATGACAGGTTTTTGATCATTCTCTATGCCTGGGATCTGGTAATACAGTCATTCAGGGACAGCCCGGTGGAACAGTCATCATCTTAAATATTGCCAGTCATTATGCCAGAGAGAGAGAGAAAACTCTCCAGAGTTTTAACCAGCAGTTAAATGACTCCCCAAGGTTTTAACCAAGAGTTAAATACTCTAGCCCAGAAGCACAAAAAACACTTCCACTACAACTCATTGTCCAAAATCAGTCACCTGGCCATGTCTGACTGCAAAGGGCCAAAGGGAAGAGCCATAATTATTTGGTAGATGTCACTACTGACTATCACAGAGAGATTTTAATAAATATTTGAGGAAAATATGACTTAATAACAATGGAGAAGAGTTATGATATAGATAAAAGCCACGTGTGAATTTCTCTGTGAAATACATGTATTCATACAATGTGCGCAGTAGGCATACATTAAGCTAATGATAAAATGAGTTTGCCTTCCTTCCTCTTACATCATCTACCTATCGTTTGATCGAAGTCAACAAAGAATGATAAAAGTGCTCTGCCCAAAGTTTAAAGTAGATGACCTACCGGCAAAGAGCTGAGAATTCACCATATATTAAAAATAGATTCTTCAGGGGCGCCTGGGTGGCACAGCGGTTAAGCGTCTGCCTTCGGCTCAGGGCGTGATCCTGGCGTTATGGGATCGAGCCCCACATCAGGCTCTTCCACTATGAGCCTGCTTCTTCCTCTCCCACTCCCCCTGCTTGTGTTGCCTCTCTCGCTGGCTGTCTCTATCTCTGTTGAATAAATAAATAAAATCTTTAAAAAAAAATAGATTCTTCAAATGAACTATAAAATATCTCATAGGTCAGATTTCATTAGACTGGTTCGCATGGCTGTTTTCTTTGCACTGCTTTGCAAATCAGACTTGGACACATCCTGCAGGGTTGGCTGAAAAGCAGGATCTATTGCAGATTTTGTTCTCCTTGCCAATTCTAATTTTGTATTTTGCCTGAACATTCAATTTCCTATATTTATTAAAAATTAATTAAAATTCATTAGAGTATAAATTGTATCTCATAATTTCATTGAATTCTAACTATGGGTCATGCTTCTTAAACACAGAAATGGTCTAGCATTTTACTTCAATATGAAGTGGAAGAATTGTCAGGATTATTTCGATGCCCAGATGGGGATTTGGTATTTATTTGACTGAACTCGGTCTTTAATTTAGAGCAAGAAAGGAGCTTTGGGAACTTAAATTAGAAAGATCAGCCAAAGCAATAAGAAAGTCCAGTAGGAATTCCTTCTCAAGATATAAGAATTTTGTGAAATTTGTTTGCCTCTGCTTAGTGGGATTTTCAGCTACTAAATTCTGAGACTTATGAGCCCCTCTCTGAAAGAACAGTCCACGATACTGTTTTAGAGCAGAACTTCCTACCTGGAGTCTTTGGACATAGTTTTGGAGGACTGAGAGTTTCCTATGTAAATGGTTAAATGTTACTTTCCTATTTAATAATAATTGATATGCATAAAAATGAATGTATGTACATAAAACAAGGTTCTAGAAAATAAGAATGATACATGCTGACATGTCTTTTAGGTCTGACTTATTTATTTATTTATTTATTTAATTTTATTATGGTGAGAACACAACATACGATCCATCCTGTTACTACACATTATTGTTGACTGCAGGGGTGGTGCTGTTTAGCACACCATGACAGCTTATTCATCTCACCCAACTGAAACTTGATGCCTTGATTAATAATGCCCCGTGTCATCCTCTCCCCGGGTCCTATCACCACCTTCTCAGTCTTTGATTTTATGAATCTGACCATTCCAGATGCCTCAGAGGAGTGGAATTAGGCAGTACTTGTCTGTCTGGATCTGGTTTATTTCACTTAGTGTAATGTCCTCAAAGTCCACCCATGCTGTCACACAGGGCAGGATTGCCTTCTTTTTAAGGGCTAAAGGGTGTATACACTGAATTTTCTGTATCGGTTCACCTGCCGATGGGCATTCAGGTTGTTTCCACATCTTGGCCGTGGTGAATAGCGCTGCAATGACCACGGGAGTGCTAATCTCTCCTAGAGATCTCAGCATCTGCTATTTCACGAATACCAAGCAGTTTTAGTCTAGTTATTCTCAGGATTGATGTATGGAATAAAAAAAATAGTTAGGGATAAGAAAATAGTGGAGTCAAGCCAAGGGACACATAAATGGTAAGCAAAATGAAGGATAGTTTCAAAATCATTAAAATGAGATCGGTGTTAAGATAAGTATGTGTCACTAAAAAGAACCTACGTGTCACACTCGGTATTAAATACATGTACCCAATGCAACGTGGGGTCAGCAAAGATCATCTGCCACATTTAATCAGTGTTGACAATTTAAAACTTACAGGCTTTGTAGTTTTATTCCTAGTTGATTGGTGAGCTTTTATTTTATATACTATGTGCACAGTAAACATTTAGTTTCTTATTCATTTGAGAGTTTATATCTGTTTAGACTTTACAACTAAGAGTAAAATTCAAACCCTTTCCCATGACCTGTAAGGTCTTGAGTGAGCTGGCCCCTTCCCACCTGGTCCCTTCGCGGTATGTTTGGACCATACCACGCTTGACCGCTATACCCTAACTCCACTGCCATTTCTGATAATTCTTAAAACACACTCAGCCCCCTCTGACCTCTTCACTTTTACACTTGGCATTTCCTCTGCCTGGATGCTTTTTAAGGCTTATAACAAAGTTAGTTACTTCTAAGTGCTCCAATTTTAGCTTAATATACCCTGTTTGGAGTGGCCTTCCCTCAGCTCCCTATCTCCTCTACCGTAGTTTTCTATCAGAGTCCCCTCTTCATTCCCTTCATTATAGTCAGCTCAGTTTATGACTTTATTTTATTTACCTGATTATTCCTTGACTCCCCTAAACACCAAACACATGCACACATACACACACACTGCAGAATGTAAAGTCCATAAGCACAATGACCTCACCATCTTATTCTTTACTTTATCCCCATGTCTTAAAAGAGTACTTGGTATATACACTAAATAGTATTTGACTGAATAAAAAAATTCATCCCTCACTAGTCTCCAGTACTATCTTTCTAAAAATTTTTGCTAATTTTATCACAAAAAAATGGCATACTGTTGTTTTAATTTGCCTCTGATTACTTATGGCATTGGACATTTTTATATGCTTATTGGCCATATGTATGCTTTGTTAGTGAAATTCATCTATTTTGCTCAATTTTCTTTTAGGGAAGCTTTCAATGTATTTGTTAGTGTTATTTATATAATCAGGACATTGATCTCTTAACCATTTTGTGTATTACAGAAATGTGGCTTTCGTTATTTTACGATTTTTTTCGCGCCCAATACTCTGTGACATGAAGATTGCCAGTGTTTTTCACGTGGATGCTATTAATCATATCTCATAGGTGAATGAATAATCTGAGACTCATGTTTTAATAAGATCTATACCATATGATCTCACTCATATGTGGAATTTAGGAAACAAAACAAACGAACATGGGGGGGGAAGGGAAAAGAGGAAAACCAAGAAATATAACTCTAGAGAACAAACTGATGGTTACCAGAGGGCAGGTGGGCGAGGGATGGGTTAGATGGGTGATGGGGATGAAGGAGGGCACTTGTGATGAGCACCAGGTGTTGTACGGAAATGTTCAATCACTAAATTTCCCCTAAGCTAATATTACACTGTACGTTAATGAATGGGATTTAAATAAGAATTTGGAAGAAAAAAAAGATCTATCGAGCTCGAAATTCATGTTTTTTCCACTCTACATGAAGCTGATTTGTGTACGTTTAGAGAGTCAATATGTCTCAATGCTTGGCAGCAGCAGTTCGCTAAATCTATATTTCTGTGCATATGTTTAAGGGAAGAAATAAGTCTGATTGCTTTATTGTCACATTCCCATGGGTGTACCATGAACGTGATCCAGCAAAAGATCTAAGGATCCAAGGATTCCCAGTTTTAGAAAGACTGTCTTGGGGTTTCTAATGGACATTGCTCATTTGCCTGCATTGAGACTGTGTGGGCCAACTGAGATGTTATGCTTCTGAGCTTCGGGCCAACTTCTTTTGTCACCTCACAGTGCTATTTCGTATTAATTAGAAACTGTAATTGATAGTCCTGTATGTCTGGCTAATACAAATGGGAAGATGCATTAGTTTCTAATTAACTATTAGATAGACAAAAATGCTTAATAATACAGAATCTATGCAGAGAAAAGAAAACTAGTGGTATTCTTTTTGGTAAAGAAGTTTGTAAGCCATTATCCAAGATTATCTTTCCCTTCATTTGACTATACAGAGTATTGTATTTGAAGAGGAAGTATTCTAAAGTAACTGTTTCTCATTTTTAATTTATTCGAAGACAATTAATTACTACTATTCTAAATAGTAATATATTATATGTATAATAATAATATATCCTGAGTGACATGCTTTCTTCATACTAGAAGATGAGTTGATTAACAGTTCCACCTAATTCAGATTGATGCAAGTATACGGTCTTACAAATAGAGCAGAATGAAAGGAGCAAGACATGAGGTACAGTGGGGGCGCCTGGGTGGCACAGCGGTTAAGCGTCTGCCTTCGGCTCAGGGCGTGATCCTGACGTTCTGGGATCGAGCCCCGCATCAGGCTCCTCCACTATGAGCCTACTTCTTCCTCTCCCATGCCCCCTGCTTGTGTTCCCTCTCTCGCTGGCTGTCTCTATCTCTGTCAAATAAATAAATAAAATCTTAAAAAAAAAAAAAAAAGACATGAGATACAGTGAAAAAAAAATAGAAAAGGGTGTGAGTATGATGCCTACAGTTGTGGGATCAGGTAAAAATTCCAAATTTTTTTGTGTTGTTGCTAAAGGAAACTATTTCAGATTAAGGTTTAAAGTGATTTCTTTAAAATTTTTTATTATACAATTTATTTTATTTTAGTCTGTGGTTCAGTCAAGTAGTCTTGTGCCCTAAGAAGTTGGTGGCCGTGTTGGGACCGGAATTCAGGGGTCGCCTGAGTCCACTATAATATTCTTGTGACCATAACTCGCTATGTCTAACTCCGATGTGGTTTGACTCGTAATTACCACAAATGACAATGACATACACCATCCATCTTCTGCTGGCTACCGTGCACGCAGTCCTTGTACGTGGCTACTATTAAAATAAATTGCACGACACATGTAGGGGTACGTGCAGGGAAATGGTTTCTGTAAGCTCGGCGAAGACATAAAGAGCCATGAAACTTCAAATGAAATTCTTGTTTCTGGAACAGCGAAATCAATCATGAACCCTGAAACTTCAGTCCAAGAACATGTTTTAATCAACATCAATTTTTCTTATAGTCTTATGTGCAATATCCACCTTGAAATACTGTCATTTTTGAAAGTGATTTAGATACGGATTTTAATCTTCTTCCTTTGATCTTACAACCCTTCTGTTTGCTCACTTTCTCATTAGGCTGTTTCATATGCATTTTTTCTCCAGTGAGCCTCCTTGGTTAAACAAAGGTAATGATGACATGGCCTTGGATTAAGTTTAGTTTTGAATGTCTTCTCAAGGGTTTGAAATCAGGTCACAGTAAAAAATAAGTGGTATAAATTCAAAGTGTCCTGATATAATTGTGTTTATAGAGAGTGCACAAAATGCCACATAAATGAGGAGGCTCAGAAAGGATCATACGATATTTTGTTAACGTTCTGACTTTTAGTTACATTTGACACAATAAGAACTAAAAAAAAAAAAAATCATAGTAGGGGAATAATTTTGCACCAATATAAAGTGAAGCCATACATGTTGCTTTTCCTGATTTTTCCCTAATCACAAAAATGGTATGGACTTAAATATTAAATAGTATATAATAAATAGTAAACAGACTATCCTGATTAGAAACAGAAACTAAGGGGTGCCTCTTTGGCTCAGTTGGTTCAGCACCTGCCTTTGGCTCAAGTCATGATCCCAGGGTCCTGGGGTCGAATCCTGCATTGGGCTCCCTACTTAGCGGAGAGTCTGCTTCTCCCTCTCCCCCTGCCCCTCCCTTGCATGCACGCATGCGTGCACAGGCACACACACACACACACACACACACACACACACTCTCTCTCTTTCTCTCAAATAAATAAATAAAATCTTTTTTAAAAATAGAAATAGAAACTAAAACAAAGAGGTAGAAATAGTGGTTTGGGTACATGAAGTATTTTGCAGTCTTTTGTTATTTCCACTATCTCATTCCGTCACAGTGTGAGTGTTGGATTCTAAGAAAAAGAATGCCACAATTCCTCAACCTATTGCAGGCCTCTGGTCCCCTCATCATTTGCCTTAAGATAAGCTTCATCTCTCAGTTAGTGCTGAAATTATATTCTGACCTCCACTCTGGTCTTTTGTTTTGTTTAGTTTTGACTCAGCATTGTTCAGAAAAATGTAAGAACAAATGTCAGCCTAGACCCTTGTATAGCCTCTAGTCTTAATCCAGTTTGTTTAAAGGCTCATGGGAATTTATTTTGTTCATAAACACAGAATTACCAATTTCTTTTCCTAATTCAATTGATCACCAAACCTGAAAGTATTGATTGAGTCCCTGGAACTTAATAGAGTGTCTAAGCCAAAAGACACTTCAAAATATCAGTCTTTGAGCCGTTCTGGGTCTTGTGAGAGAAACAGGAAGAGCATGTGATGCCTTTCTTCCCTTCAGGTAGCTTACCGTCTACTGGGATTGCCAAAGAACAACTAACGAACACAACCTATACGTACATTGTATAGCTCGTAATTCCACTTATTACTATTACCCAGGATGAAATTCCTACCCTGCAGTTACAACTGGGGTTTCTAACTTATTTCTTTTAATAATCCAACACCTTTTAACTTTCTTTTCTCTTTTTAAGATTTGATTATGTTCATCAGATATGAAAATTAGA
Source organism: Ursus arctos (assembly GCF_023065955.2). Lineage (NCBI taxonomy): Eukaryota > Metazoa > Chordata > Mammalia > Carnivora > Ursidae > Ursus > Ursus arctos. The sequence goes on from NW_026622941.1 coordinate 14,582,542, forward strand.
TCTTACAGGATTTTGAAAAAAAAAGGAGGGGACAATGAAAACTAAAAAGAATAAGCATATCAATGACCATTCCTTCAAATTTTTCTTCGATCTTTGTTTAAGAGACTTGCAACAATCTATTTATTTATCAGGCTCATTCTCTTTGCCTTCCTGGCAATTTCAAAGTTGACTGCTCCTATAAGATGATGAAATTATATGATGAGGGAGAACAGGCGCTCCTGGGACAGGATGGGGGATTTGATGGAAAGGACTCACTTGATTTCCTTAAAATCCCAGACTCTAGCTCAAGATTATTCTCTTAAGTATCCTCTTTTCTTAAGTAGTATTTTCTTAAGTACACTCTCTTATCATTATTTAATTTTGGTCTCTAGGATTGAGATTCTATTGTTCCAAGAGAGAATAGAGAATTTATATTAACCATTTGAATACTTCCCTCCTTTGGATATGCCTGGATGCTTCCCTATGCAGGAGTGGCTGTGGGGGGTGGGGTGGATTTTCAATAATGTTTGTAATTACTGGTCTGTGCTGTAATCATCACTGTTCTTTTTTTCATTTCACATTAGAAAAAGATCCACTTAGTTGTTTTATCTTTAGTACTCTATATATATAGGCTGTGTTATCAAGTATCTCTCCCCAAATAAAATCAGTGACATCCTATGTTTCACAAAACATCCATAGTATTGGAGAATAGATCTGTCATGAGAAGTTCCATTTTTTTTTAAAGATTTTATTTATTTATTTGAGAGAGAGCGCGCGCATGAGCAGAGGGAGGGGCAGAAGGAGAGGGAGAGGGAGAAGCAGACTTTCTGCTGAGCAGGGAGCCCGATGTGGGACTTGATCCCCGGATCCTGAGATCATGACCTGAGCTGAAGGCAGATGCTTAACCAACTGAGCCACCCAGGCACCCTGAGAGGTTCCATTTTTAATTTATGTAATTGGAAAAAGTTTTTTTTTAACCTTGATGGTAGTCAGACCTGCTATGTAGGTTTTTTTTTTTTCTCCACACACATTATCTTTGAAGTGTGAAAATTTTTTAAAAATGCACCTTGTTTTCCACTTTAAAAGTGATACAATACAGTGTAATTTCTGTTGGGCCCAGTTTCTTTACCCGAAAATGGTGATACTGATATCAACCTCCTTGGGCTCTTAAGAGTGGTAGATTCTTAGAAAGCACCAAGTTTGACACAAAAGGGTCCAATAAATGGTATCTGTTATTAATATTAATTATTAGTCTTGTTTTCTTCGAAGTTGAATTCAAGTCCTAGGTCCCTTTAGAAAACCTTACTTGAAAATTCAGACTTTCGTGATTATTACCTGCTCTAAATACTTCTCTATATTTCGTCTTTTGACATATGCTACCTTGTACTTATGTTAGTTTTTTTTATGTCTGTCCAGTCTCCCCAGGTAGATTGTAAACCTCAAGAGATAAGGAACAACACCACCGTGTACCTCTAGGATCTATTAGACAGAGTGCCTTGTGGCTACCAGACTCTCAAGAAAAGTTGGGGGTAATTCAGTTATATTTCCACTTCTGTGCTTTCTTGAATAAATGGGATTTCTAGATTAACCTCCTGGAGTTATTATTTTAAAAATAATATTTTATAGTGATAACTGACTTGATCTAAGTCATCTGCTTACCAGACTCTGGAAACAAAGGATCTCATGGAAGTCAGCCAATGAAAATCACAAACGTGTCAAAACACTGTAGTTGATTTCAAAACCTGGCCTTGTCTCTCACTGTGCCAATTGACTTTCCCCAAGATGTTCCAAATTTGAGAGCCCTGACAATAAAGGGCTCAGAGGTCTTGCCAATTTCATAGACGCATGGTGTATTGGTTGCCTCTCTGAGAAGCGTGGGTTTACGTCGGAGTTTTTCCCTGGCACTTAGAGTTAGTTAGAAGGAGCACAAGCCAAGAGAGTATTTTGCTTTCGTTTGTGAAAGCAACATTAACACTTCCTATAAGCAGCAGACTAGAGTGTAAAAGTAATGTTTATTGTAGTGACAACCCATGGAAAGTGTCCTTTCATCAGCTTCTAAGAATCTGCTCCTCTCCCCTTTACTCCCAGAGTAGGGACCACTGGATCTGACAAACTTAATGTAGTACAACAGAGAACCATCATGCCTGCCTGATTAAGGTCTAAGAGTTACAAGCTAAAAGATAATGGTTAAAAAAGGAGACAGACAGATAGGTAGAAAGAAGGGGGAAGATTTAACGAAGTAAGGAAAAGCAATAGTTTGCCAAGTATGGAATCAATAGACACAACCAGTGAAACATGTAAGAAAAATAATTCCCTAAATGCAACATGATCTCTGGTCTTTTTTGACGGGAGGGCAAATGTTAATCAGATTTAGCACAAACTAGTTAAACTCCATGACCATTTTTCCTCACTGGTGCATAATTATAACAATAGGATTTTTGTCGAATAAATCACCATCGAAAATCATTGTGGCGGGGCGCCTGGGTAGGGCAGTCCTTAAGCGTCTGCCTTCGGCTCAGGGCGTGTTCCCGGCGTTCCGGGATCGAGTCCCACATCAGGCTCCTCGGCTAGGAGCCTGCTTCTTCCTCTCGCACTCTCCCTGCTTGTGTTCCCTCTCTCGCTGGCTGTCTCTCTGTCACATAAATAAAAAAAAAGAAAAAGAAAAAGAAAATCATTGTGGCAAAGAAAAAGAACCAAGTATGTGAACAAAGATGGTCCTGAATTTGAATCAAGTTTCTCCCACTCCTTTTCTTAGCGTGTAGCCAGAGGCAAATTACTGAGCCTCAGTATCCTAATCGAATAATAGAGATTTTTAAGTGTTTTATTGATGGCCAAGAGTATTTCTAAGGAAATGTGCAGTGTCTGACATTCAAGATGGCGTCTCGTGTTGTGTTTGTGTAGAAGTTTTGGACTTACGCTACATCAAAAACTAAAGATGTACTGTATGGTGACTAACATAACATAATAAAAAGTTATTATAAAAAAAGAAGTTTTGGACTTAATGATAATCACATTTAGCATTTTGATTATTTGATTATTATTTGAGAGGTGGCAAATCATATCTGATGGGGTGGGGAGCTGGGCTAGTGCTTTGAGGGACAGCTCCGGAGTTGGAAGAGCTATGAAGGGGGCCTACTCCGGGAGGGTGTCAGAAAGGTGAATCCTTACAAGGGAAGGAAAGAAGGAGGCCCAATATTGGGGAAGAGCAAGTGGAGAGCCTCGCCTATGGGATATCCCTGGGGCACAGCAAGAGATTACTGGTGTCCACAGCAGGTTGAAGCTGGGTGGGTGGTGCTTTGTGTGTGGTTAGGGCAGGCCTTTGGGGCAAAAAGAGGGTGGGACTGCCAGCCAATGGGATTAAGCTGTATTTCTCAGGGACAAGAGGATCATCTTCCTCTGGAGGACATTTGACACCAGGCAAGGACAGCATTGAAAACCTGCATGTTTAGATCCTCTCCTTTATGTAAGGACTGCCTTCCTTGAAGGTAAATCCAGGGGGGTGGGGCAACCTGAACCCCAGGTCCAGACCTGTCCCTCTTTGCCTTCCAGCTTGGAGTAGGCATGGTGTCCCCAAAGAACAAAGGCTTGTGGATCCCGAGAAGGGTGGGTTAGGAAAAAATTTTAATTATCCAACTCAATTACAGGAAAAAAATAGCCATGGTCAACTTTAGAAACAAAATAGAGCACGCGAAGGCTTTCTTGGAACAAGCATCCCATTTAGATCTTGGGCAGGGCAGTGGGGGAGGGGGCATGGTATGTTTTTGAAATAATTAACAAGGTAGATTCATAAATAATATTACATTATTAAGGTTCCTTAAAGTAATCATACTTGCTTAGTTTCATTTCCAGTGGAAGCATCAGGTATCAGTGTCTATCCACTAATTAAACTGAGGTATTATCAAAATAGTAATTGTATGTATTGTTTCTTGTGTATCATTTTCACTATATGGATATATGGACTTTCCATACATAGTCAGTGTATCTTCATGACCCAAATGTACAAAAGCGATTCTGTGTAAATCACTCCTTTGTAGCTCATAGGGACAGGTGTCTTTAGATCCTTTTTACCAACAGAAAAAGACTGAGAATGAAAGAAGCAGAAAACATGCTAGAAACCAAGTGGGAGTTAGAAATGATCCTGCATATTCTATATAAATTACCTATACTTCTGATTTCATGAATAATTTCCAGGTATAATTGCGAAGATTAACTTGTTCACATAAATAATAGTAGTTTGTAAATTAGATTCAGATCCGCTTCTCATCATCAGTTTGTGGGAAGTCCTGCCAATAGTAAAAATATCATTGCGTTTTAACAGAATCGTAAGCAGTGTGACAGAGAAATACTGTAGGTGGAATTGAAATGCAGGGTAATTCATGATGGGGACACCATAGGTTCCTTATTGAAGGAGTGATTTATCACTGACTCTTACATCCAATAGGGCTCGTCATATTTGATGATAACATCAGAAGGATAGTGGTTTAAATCTTGGCACATAGAAATTATCTACCTCTGACAGCTAATTTTCCAAGCTGAGATCAGGACGCTAGGCAATTATCTTCCTAAAGAAATTACATGGACAATTACGCAGTATTTTTGGTAATGAGGAAATGTTAACTCACTAAATTAAAGTCTGAGGAAGTAAACTGCAATGAGAAAAGTCAAGTTATTATAAAAAATGATATTTGAATTCTTTCTTAAAGAGAATGGTCATTCAGTAATTTTTAAAATACTTACTTTAGGGGTGCCTGGGTGGCACAGCGGTTAAGCGTCTGCCTTCAGCTCAGGGCATGATCCCGGTGTTTTGGGATCAAGCCCCACATCAGGCTTCTCTGCTGGGAGCCTGCTTCTTCCTCTCCCACTCCCCCTGCTTGTGTTCCCTCTCTCACTGGCTGTCTCTATCTCTGTCGAATAAATAAATAAAATCTTTAAAATAAATAAATAAATAAATAAATAAATAAATAAATAAAATTACTTTAAAAAGAAAGAGATTTGTTAATTCAGAAGGTTCTTTTACTTCCAGAGTCAATCAAAGCAATCATTTAGATTTTTAATCCCACCATCACCTGATTTGTTTTATTTAGAGAACTATATATGGTCCAGGTTAATTATTTGTCTCAATGTTTCTGGATATTTGCTTCCATTGTCTATACACAAAATGCAGGCTATTATTTCATGTGAAAATGAAATAAAGAATTATGTGCAAGTCTTTTTCCTGGTGACTGAAGTAAGTTTTCTTCGAAGGAAGCAGTCCTGCTTTTAACTTCTGTATTTTTTAATTTTTTTTTAGTTTTTTAATTTTTTAAAATTCAAGTGTAATTAACATGCAGTGTTCTATTCGTTTCCGGTGTACAATACAGTGATTCAACAATTCTACACATTACTCCGTGCACATCATGATGACTGCGTTCCTAACTCCCTCCACCTATTTCACCCATCCCCCCACTCACCTTCCCCCTGGTAATCATCTGTTTATTCTCTATAGTTGAGTCTGTTTTTTTTTTTTTTTTAAGATTTTATTTATTTATTTATTTGACAGAGAGACAGCCAGGGAGAGAGGGAACACAGCAGGGGAGTGGGAGAGGAAGAAGCAGGCTCCCAGCGGAGGAGCCCGATGTGGGACTCGATCCCGGAACACGGGGATCACACCCTGAGCCAAAGGCAGACGCTTAACAACTGCGCTACCCAGGCGCCCCAGCCTGGTTTTTAAAACTTCTTTAAATAGTCTCTTTTGTTTGCTCCTCCTGAGTAACTGTCACCCTTGGAAAAGGAACAGAAAAGGTGACAGCATCTATGGAGAAGCCAAAAGCAAAGAAGTGGGGCTTTAGGGTCTCAACGTAATCAACAGTGGCTGTGTATTCAAAACAGAATGTTCCAATACACCCTCACTACTGGTCTAAAGTCTGAATAGAGCACTCGAGCACGTTCAACCTTGACCTAAGTGCTTGGTGGGCACATCTGATTTTTAACATGGAGAGTCTAAAAGACAATACTAAATTCCACCATGATGCTTCACTTAGCCACTCAGAAAATTGTCCCCTCGGAAAGTGATTCATGTTATTCCATTTTTGAGAAAGAGCGTAATCCTCAAATAGTCAGTCATGTACCACAAAGGCTCAGAGCATTATCTGGGGTCATTTTACTATATTTAACCTAGCCCTGTTACAATTTGTGGGAAAATAGTTTATCTTGGCTAAGCAACAGGCTTCAAGCAGTCTAAAACCAATCTAAATAATTATCACTGAATAAGGAAAAAGAGAGCCATCAAGACTCCTTGGGAGAGGCATGCTGGAAATTCTGCCAAGTTCATTTACTACCGTGTTTATTGTTTTCACTCACTTGGCTCAGATTCATACGTCAGCCAAATTGCAAAATATCTTTGGGGTCACTCACACATGGTTGAAACTATGAATCCTTAACCTGGAAATGCCAGATTTTCTGGTGAGACTAGCATCTGAAAAATGCCTTACAGTATTTTAAAACACGCAGTGTTATTATTTCCCACCCTAAGGGATACTGTTCCTTTTGAAAACCAATTGTTAGAAATTAGATTTTTTCCAATATTTCATACATTCTGAAATCAATGTACGATGTCAGCTACCACATTTTATATATATTTCAAGAGAAGTAAGACTCTTTTATTGACTCTGGCTGTTCGAATCAGATCTTTCCCTGTGAGAGACGCTATCATGGCTTCATTGGATAAGTCACCAAAAATGCTTTTTTCTGTTTGTTAAGACATGAGTTTAGCTGTTCCTGCTTTGGAATGAAGAAAACCCTTCATTAACATTCTAGCAACATCTATTTTTTTTTTAAACTCCAGTTTGTAACTAGTTGAGTCGTTACAACAAAGTGACTTAATAAACAAACCTAAGTAATTGTCTTGGATAATGTTGTATTTTGCATCTTCTTATAAATAAATATTTGACACATCTTCACATTCTCCTGAAAGATTTATACTTCCAAGTGCTAGCCATTAGTTACTGGAAATAGTACTACGTTTTATAAAATAAGTGGAGCTTTGTGACTGATGCATGCATGGAGATTTGGGGAGAGCGTCATTCCTGGAAAGGGCGTGGAAGCCCCAAACCCCTTGCCCCATACCTTGCCCTACGTGTCTCTTCCATCTGGCTGTTCCTGAGTTCTATCCTTTTGTAGTAAACTAGCGATCTAGTGTTCTTACGAGAAAGAGACAAAGATTTGACCACAGAATGAAGGAGCAAGACAACATAATGACGGAGGCCAGATGCTGTGCTGCTGACTTTGAAGATGGGGGGAGGGGCCGGGAGCCAAGGAATGCACCTAATCAAGCTCCAGAAGCTGGAAAAGGCAAAGAAACAGGGATTGTTCCCTGGAGCCTCCAGAAGGAGCGTGGCCCCAGGGGCCTCTTGATCTTGGCTCAGTGAAACTGATTTCAAATTCTGGCCCCCAGAACTGTAAGACAAGAAGTGGGTGTTATAAGCCAAAACCAAAACCAAACCAAACCAAACCAAAACACACACACACACACACGTTTTTGTACTTACAGAAAAATACAAGCCAATGAACAGACGTCCTTGAGGCAATTAATGATTGGGTACGATTTTTTAGAGTGGGTGACTATATGTTTTGAATAAAAATGCATGGTAGATTTTAAAATCGCACTCTTTTTGAGATTTGAAAAAGATTTTAAAAGACTTTAAGTGATTACAAGACTATTTTTAAGTGGTCAAAAATATTTCATTTGAGCAAAAGCGTTCCACGACAGAAAAAAACAAGGTTTAAAACTACCAACTTGGTTATATGTACCTAATGAATCATTGAACACTACATCAAAAACTAATGATGTACTATACAGTGGCTAACTGAACATGGCAAAAGATAAATAAATAAATAAATAAATAAATAAATAAATAAATAAAATATGCAAATTCACAGAAAATAATTTAAAAAAATAAAACTACCAACTTGGGATCAAATAACATTGACAATTAAAGTGTCAGTATGCCAAATATTTCCATTTATCTACAACCCACAAAGCATGAATTGCAAAGTAATTAGAAGGGAAACCACTGATCTCTCCGTTCAGTTGCCTTTGCATAGATTTAGATGCATTTATCACAGACTCCCAAATAATACTAATGCTGTGGTTCTGCAGGCCCCACACGAAATATTCCAGAAGCCTGCAAATCCTAGCATAGGGCCCGTCATCTGGCAGGTCCTCGATAAATGCTTATTTCTCAGTCGGAAGTTAGCTAGGTGTATTGGCATAAAACCTCTCCTTTTCTTTCCTCCTTTATTCTTTCGTGCCCTAACTCAATCCCCTGCACAGAAGCTATTTTATTTTTTCCCGGTAAATCGGGGACATAAGCTTGTTTTACTAGAGATGTGCCCCTTCTGTTGAGTATCTAAGAGTCATAAAGGTGTGGTTCGTACTTTTGACAGTCTTTATTTCAAATTTTAATTTCTTTAGCTGCTTCAATTATAATCATAAATTATCTTTTAGGATGGCTTCTCATTCTCACAGTTACCTTGGCCAGAAACTCAATTATCTGAACACCCGTAAAAGAAGCAAGAAAGTGTTGACTAACATTTTATTTCTAAAAAGACCAAAAAGGGGGGGGGGGAATGGCTGTGATTATTTTTTTCTTGAAAAAGGCAAGTTAGTCATCTAGTATAGCCTTTTAGGAAAACACCACTTCTCAATCTGCACTTGATTTTGAATGCAAAATTGGGCTAAATCTACTCGATTATTTTTTAAGCCTACGATGTTACCGCAGAGAGTGCAAGGCCAAACCTGCCCGTTAATTTCTTCAAGAATAATCTCAAAAGCTAACTCCACCAAGAGGGTGTGGAATCTAGAAGGCATTTAGGCATGAGAAGTTCTAATGAAAACTGTGAAGAGCTGGCGTAGCAAAGATGGAGAGGCAAAGAAAGAACACAGAGACAGAATACAGAAACAGCTGCTATGCGCACTTCATAGAAAAATACTCACATTTTAGAAAATCTGTAAATAACCAAATGGCTTCCCCTGCTGACCCATCCAGCTGCCGAAGGGTAAAATAGCCTACATGGCTTCTTTGCAGTCTCCCAGCTCATCGGCAGCTTGCTCAAGGAAAAAGGTAAGCAAAACTTGCTGTTCCAAATTGTCCCCAGTTTTTCCTTCTTTCTCTCCACTTTTTCTTATATAAATCAGTGCTTTGGTTGGTTGAAATCAATTTATTATACACTCTATTGATTATATAAATAAAATAATGTGCTGAGAATGAACTATATGTCTTTCTGTTACTTTTTTTCATTCTGTTATTCTTTGAACAAGAATTAAGTGTTTAGTTTGAAGAAGTGTCTACATATAATTATAATAGTCAGCCTCAAATATTAAAAGCTGTCGTGAAGAAGAGAGAAAAAGTTTCTCTTTTGCTGTAGAATACAGAAATTATGCCAACAGGAACTAATCACATGATAAAGAGCTTTATTAAAATCAGAATACCGATAAAGTCTCCTATCTAAGCTCAGGGATCCTAGAACAGACACGGGACAAATAGCACTCACATATTTTAGCCTATATCTATTTGTCTGTGAGTCCCCAACAGTGGACCACTTGAGGACAGGGACTGTGTCTTATTCATCTTTGTATCTCCTGTATTTAGTGCGGTGTCTAATTCACATTCATTGAACAAGTTTTGTTGAAAAATACTAAAAAGCACACACTTAAGATTTTAGACTCTTGGGACATGTTGGTGACTCCATCACTTAAACGTCTGCCTTCGGCTCAGGTCATGATCTCAGGGTCCTGGGATCGAGTCCCGTTTCTCGGTACTTGCTCAGTGGGGAGCCTGCTTCTCCCTCTGCCTGCAGCTCCCCCTGCTCGTGCTCTCTCTCTCTTTCACTGTCTTTTCGACAAATAAATAAATAAAAATTTTAGGGAAAAAAAAGATTTTAGAGTCTTTTCCAATGCCCTGTCCTTGTCAGGTTGAATGAATGATTGGATCGTGAGTTGCAAGCTTACTTAACATTTCCCACATGCCATGATTAATGGTCAAGCTAAATCTCAGCTCTTCTCTGTTAATCTAATTTCCCAGATCCCTATTGACAGCCCTCTGTTAGGAAATTGGTGGGTTTTTTAATATCCTGGCAGGGGTTTCACCACTTCCTCTTCTCTTGGCAACTAAAATACTCTTCTCCTTGACTAAGTGGGGTTGTGCAGATTTTTCTCCAGGTTGGGAACAACAACACTCAAGTTCCCTGGCTTTCTCTTCATTACCTTTATGAATTTGACCTTGTGTCAGTGGTTGGCCAAAGACATAAAGCAATAGAAAATCAATATTCTATAAGAGGAGAAGTGGGAAAGTGGCTTGGATACAAATTTTATATTAATTCCCTGTCTTTACAGGAACTTATACAGATTGGATGTAATTGAACGATTCTCTTATTTTTATTTACCCAAGCCCTATTTGTACCTTCCTGAGAGCCACCAGACTCTAGATTCCCATGCTTTATGGAGCTATCTGAACAACTTTCTGGAAATGGTCAGATCCTTTATTTCTACATAGTCCAACTATATGCAAAGGTACTGAGTATAAGTTAAAAAATTAATTAAAAATACCTATGCAGATATAGATACTAAGGGAAAGCAGTGAATGAATTCTATGCATATTACTTATAAGTTTTTAATAACACTTGAATCTGACATAAGATAGATCTTTAATTCATGTCTGTATGAAAACAGCAAAAGAATACATTGAGAATGACTAAGTCCAGTTTTCTGAATGATTGTGCAATGAACTGTAAATACTGCAAACACCAAGCCTCCCTACTCAGTGTGAGCCACTGTCCCAACAACAACATCGGAATTGTCTGGAAACGTGTCAAAAACATAGAAACTGAGTGCCACCCCAGACTTATTAAATAAGAATTGTATTCTTCACAAGGTCCCCAGGAGGTTTTATGCACATTACGTTTGAAAAGCTACTTTAATGAGTACATAGTAAGTATTGATCCTTCTCACAAAGGAACTGATGGTAGACTCTTAACCAGAATGACAAAAGGAATGTAATCAAAGGACAGCAACATGGATCTTTCTACATTCTCGATCGCGTCTGTGTTGCTCCCCAAAATCTCCTTCTGAACTGGAATTCTTCAGGATTTTTAATGCTACAGTTTAGTCTTTCCTGAAACACGTGCTCACATTACAGCCTTTGTGAACCGAGTCTATACTCGGTAGTTCAATAAAGCAGGAATGTAGTCAAGAGCAATGCACTCCCAAGTGGGATGAGAAGACCCCCTGCCCATCTGTGAGTTGTTTCTTACTATCTGCAGCAAGGCGAGGACCTTGATAGAATGTGTATGATGAGATAAGCAGCTTGTGCCAGAATGTAAATTACTAATCACTCGGCATACTGTTCTTTTCAGCTATTTTTTTTTTCCTAGAAAGACTTTTTCAATGACTACGACAGTGTGCTGACTTCCATTCAGGTCAGGCTCGTGGGCTTCCTTGTGGACAAGGACTTTGAGCAGCACAGGCAAAGAAATTCAATGCAGAGGGCCTCTCCACTTGCTAAGTGCGAACATGCTTAATCACTCCAAGTTCTTCCTATTATAGTCCAAGTTAATTGCTAACATAGATTAACTTCGCCATAAGTCCATAACGTCTATTGTGCTCCCTGGTGGATTCCCAGTACCTGGCCCAGGCATGGCCTTCGATAAGGACCTGTTGAATGAATGAAATACCCAGCTCAACTCCTGTCATTCTTCTTGCTGTTTTCTTTTTTCTGGCTTGCCTTATGAGCTTCCTGAACGGCAGATGTTTGGTGTAGATATGGTTAGTCTTGCATAAAGAGTCTTCAGCCAAAGTGATTGTAGGGACCCGTCACACCAAACACACATACAAAAGTATTAAATACCGCAATAAAACTAGAAAAATTGTGATAGTTTTGGAAGCTTCGAGAGGAAAACCTTGCATAGCAGATGGTACATTTTCTACGATGTAAAATTTAGAGCATTACTAATGCATATCAAATCAGACTTTTGAGCTAGTGTACCCCGAAGATCAAAATAGATGCAATTTTGAAAGAAGAAAGGTGAGTTCAAGGCATAGACTAAATAGGCACAGATCAGCTATGATTTTTTTTTTAACAGATATTCCTTTGCTCCTTGAGAAAAGCTTCCTTTCCCTTCATTCGTGCCAACAAGTCATTTATCACTTTAAGATGCTCCAGGGAGGCTAATTGATGTGATATAATTTTTTCAGACCCAGGAGTTTTGGAGAAAGGTCAATATGGCAGTAAAGCTGCCCATTATAAATAGCATCTATAAACTGTCAGAAAAGAGTACATTCCAGAAGATAAAGCAATTTAGATTGCTTTTCTCCTTTTTCAGGACCCCTGGAAATAAATATTTTTATCACACATGAGAGATATAACCACATACTTAACCGAAGCTAAAGCAAATCATTTTCTTAATAGTTAAGATGAACTTCAAGCCATCTAAGCCACAGAATAAAGAGTGCTGACCTCAAAGATTGACCTATGGGAATTCATTTTTCTTCTAATTAAAAAAACAGACTATGGTAAGACAATGAACTCGGTGCACCACATTTATTTAATGCCCTTTGAGAGCGTGTCATTAAAGTAGGCACCACGTGTGTGAGAGAGAAAAGCCAGAAAAAATGAAAGTTAATGTGGTTTGTTTCTTTTGTTTTTGTTTTCAGATAAAAGAGAAGTAATCCAACATTGCATAGACTTTATCAAGATGAGCAAATGTACATTGAAAGCATCCATTAAACAAACCAATTAAGTGGGAGTCATGTATTGGACGTTGCCCCATCTGATTCACACTGTTCAGGGCCCCTTACTTGACTTTTTCAAAACTAAATCTGATCTTATCACTTTCCTGCTTATAACTTGATAGTGTCTCTTTCATAACTCTTGGAATGGTGTCCTAGTTGCTCATTGTGTCATGAGAACCTCCAGATCCCATTTCTGCCTGGTTATCCAACCTTGCCCAACCCTTGTACCACTCACTTCACACCTAACTCCCTCCATTGCAGGCACCAGTGTGACTGTCATATCTTTGTGGGGTTAGGATTCTCCCACTGCCTGGAATGGGATCATATCCCTTCCATCCCGAGAGATAGCCTTTCAGCTATAGAAGCTCAAATCAGCCATCACTTCTTACCCATCTGACCACATTTCCTGACCAACCCATGCCACCATAAAAAGGACTCTGGAGACTTAAGTCCTTATATTTTTGCAGGGATTAAATATAATACTATAGGTAAAGTATTCAGCACAGTGCCTAAAAATACTACATAACTACTATTATATGTTATAATAGTTACTCTATGCTGAGAAACGATACAACATAGAGAGACTGCCCAGCTCCACTACTCCCTAGTTCTGTGAACCCAGGCAACTTACTGAACCGCTCTGTGAGTTTGCTCACCTGTGGAACAGGTGCAATAACAGCTCCTGCCTCACAGGGTGGTCGTGAGTTGAATGAGTTTGTACCGGAGAAGCACTTAGTACCTGCCACTTAGTAAGTATTCAATAAATGTTAACTATGCTGATGATTTATTTTTTAAACATTTTTATGATAAATTTCAAATATGCACAAAATCGGAGACAATAAGATAATGACTGTTCATGTATTAAGCTTTAGCAATGATCAGGTTTGCCATTATGGTTTCATTTATCTATCCCTCTTGTGTCTAGATACTGTTCCTAGAGTATGTTAAAGCAAATTCCAGGCATCCTATCAGTTTACCTTCAAATGCTTCTCTAAAAAATGACTACTTCTTAAATAGACCCATAATACCCTCCACACCCCTACCTTCCATATACACCTTTGGAGTACGTATGATCGGGCTTTCATTGAACTTCATTGTTTTCCTGTCTTTCCATCGAGGCTCTGAATCTTTGAGAACAGTGGCTTTGTTTGGTTCACCTTAGTCTCTAGCTCGCTGCCTAGAACATGGGAGGAGCTCAGTAAATGCACTTTTTAATGTGCAGGTAAATTGTTAGTTCATTGCCTGGGCCAGGTACAGGTGAAGAAAACAAAAATAAAAGAGCGTGTCATTCCATATCACCATGGTGCCCAAGTGTATATTCTGGTATCTGCATCTGTTCCCCACTTCCAATAATCTATATTATTTGTCATTAGTGAAGGACTACTGTATTTAAAGCCTGGTGATATCTAGCGGAAAAAAAGAGTGTGCAAAGTTTAAATATCCGATCTCCTCGGGTCAAATTCTAGCTTGGCCCTTCCTAATTCAGTGATCTTGGCAAGTCACTCTCCGTCAGAAGATGGAGGAAGGTCTGTAAAGTGCCCTGCAAACTGAGAAGACACTTGGAGAGCAGAAAATGAAGCAGGTCACCCCATAGGGTTTACACAGTTTTATTCAGGGTAACTTACTGACGGGATTGGGCAGGTAACGACACTGAACAACTGTTCTCCCCAAGGTCCAGACCTCAGTCCACGGATTTTATAGAGGGGGATGTGCAGAGGGTGCTGTGGTGAGGTCAAAGGGTCTACCACTTACAGACCTGTGAGGCCACCTGTGCACCAGAAAGGTGGGCGAAGAAACTACGTTATCTCTGTTAATTATCTAAACAACTTTAAGGAGGACCAGAGCAAGCCTTCCTGCATTCTGGTAAGGGTATACATTAACTTCCAAGGGGCCTGGAACACATAACCCTGGGGGAAATCATCGCACAGACATGAATAAGATGGAAGGCCAAAGATGGAGTCAGTATTGTCAACACTCCTACACCCTCTGTGCCTCGGTTCATTTTTGAAGTGGGGCCGTATTAGCACCTACCTCATGGGATTGTTGAGTACGTGATATCCTTAGGACCATACTTGATTCATGATAACTATTTTTTTGATTTTGGCTAATATTATTACTATCTAGCTGTAACAGAACAATGAAATAAATGTGAAGCTTTCCATTTAAGGGGGGAAAAAGAATGATTCAATTTAAGATACTTTCTGTACCACAGAGTTGCTAAACAAGTCTTTGCAGCAATTCCAAAATAACTTACCCCAAGGAGTTGGAGTTGCATATTGCCAAACCAGGGAATTTAAATACTTTTTGGTTGTCATTCGTACTCACTTCTGTCTAACGTGATGGCAAAGAGGAAACAAAAAAAGAAATTACCACCACATGAAATGGATTTTCACTTTTTTTTTAAACTAATTGTTTTTCAAGGCATTTGAGGCAATCATCAACTTACACATGGTACCCGGCACATAGCTGTTAAGGTGATGGGTTGGTGCAAGCATGACTTTATAATGAATGAAATAGCAAAAAATACCTTGAAAAGGAATTATACTAATTGTATTATCTATAATTGAGTGTCTACTGTGTGCCAGCTATTTTATGTATTAGGTCGAACCAAGTAACACTGCCAAAATTTGACATTTTTAATCTAAGAAAATGACCATGGAATAAGGCTCAGCCTA
Source organism: Ursus arctos (assembly GCF_023065955.2). Classification (NCBI taxonomy): domain Eukaryota; kingdom Metazoa; phylum Chordata; class Mammalia; order Carnivora; family Ursidae; genus Ursus; species Ursus arctos. Next base: position 14,597,962 of record NW_026622941.1, read on the forward strand.
AATACATTTTTTCCATTCCTCCAAATCACAGCATTCTCATTTTTTTTTTCAGGAAGGACATAAGGGCTTAGAAAGATTAGGTGACCTGCCTAAACCACACGGTTACAAAGTGACAGCATGTGGATACGGGCCCAGGCTTTGGGGCTCATTTCATTAGTGGCTAATTTCGACATCCTTTGCATATTTCCCTGTCATGTGAATAATAAAAGATGTAAGAAATATTTGTTAGAGTAAATGAGAAACTGGGCAATAAGATATTAAATCTTTAAAAGAAGGTGGATATTTAGTGGTTAATCAAAGATGACCCAAAGCATGCCACTGTGTTCGCAGAGGTATGGGTTAGAGATGTGAATCCGGTGTTGCATAAAACCAAAAAACCTTCCTCTTCCCTGTAATAATGAGATAATTACCATCTATTGATTTGTGTTTTCTATTGTACATCCTCTCTCCCTAAATTCTAAAAGGTTATGATCGTAGTGAAATGCAAAGGGAATTTATTATTTGTTTGCTTAACTTTTTAAGGGGCAATGCGAAAGGGAAAATATTACACATTCAGGGAGAGGATCATTTTAGAGAAATCAAAGCAAAGATTGGGTGGAAGGCAGGGTCACCCGGTGGAAAGTGCCCCTGGCGGGGACACAGGAGAGCAGAGCTCCTGACCTACTTCTCTCTAATTGCTGTGAACCTCGGGTAAATCCCTCTCCTTTCCGAGGCCTCTGATTCTACTGATCTGAAATAAGATGGCTGGACTAGATGCTCTCCAACTTTCCTCAAGTTCTTATAATTTATTGATCTTGTAAAATTAGACCATTAATTATCGTTTAAGTTTATGCTTTGCAAAGTGTTAAGATGGAAGAAATAAAATGATAAAACATGAATTAGCTTGTGATCAAAAAAATTTTCCCTATTTAACTACAGTTTATTTCTTGTAGAAGTGGACACTGAGGTGGGTTATAGTGAAACCAATATTGGACTAGTGCGTGAAAAAAACATAGCTGGGAGTTATTAAATACTTGAATATTTTTGGAAAATCAAACATTGTTCACTACTCTCTATATGAACCCAATTTTACTGCTTGCTTAAGCTTTAAGATGAATGCAAACATTTTGATTCATTCAGATCCCTAGCATGATTTGGGGACCTAGAAGTCTTATGTTCTGTTTTGGTTTTGTATGTGTGCAATGACATCTCAGGTTTATTTGGTTGTAGAGTGGCTGCTTTGCTTTCAACATCACGCCGGTGAAGGCGAGTAATGGGATAATCATAGGTTCCCTCGTATCCATTGCTTCTGCCTGTCAATATCCTAATTACTTCTCTAACCCACTTAGATGACTCAGAGCCAGGGCTGTGAATACTGATGCTGAGAGATGAAGCCAGGGAGACAACTGATTGTAGCTCCATCCTGTCTTTCTGCTTTTACCCTTCCTCCGGAGGAGGCTTTAAGGGCACAGTTGGAGAACTCTGATCATCAAAGGGAATTCATTAGCCTTTTAAAATATGGCAGCCTCATAGAACAGGCAACTTACAAAAAGATGCACCTCGGACTTGCTGGACAGCGTTTCCACTTATCAGCGTTTTTTCAGGTGCTTCAAGTTGTAACTGAATATTCTCAAATAAATAGTTCAGGACTCTCTCTCTCTCTCTATATATATATATATATATAAAATGTTCTCATATATATATATACAACATCATCATTCACATATTTGACAGGGTCGTTCTTTTTTTTTTTTTAAATCTTTCCCAAACCAGAGTATAAAGATGGAAATATTAAAAAGTGCCATTGATTGATGGTGAAAATATCCTTTTTTCCTTTAGCATTTAACAGTTTTTACATTCTATGATTATGCCTGAAGTAGGAGTAGATTTGTTGAAGACTGTAGAATCAATTTATAATTATCCATGAAACTAGAAAGGAAGTCTTTTAAAATCAATATTCGCTCATCATTAGCAAAGATATCGTTAAGTCTCTACTGTGCCCTGGGTTCTACTATGTGCAGAGAAACAAACTAGGAAGAGCCTTGCTCCTTAAGGAGCTTGTGATCTTTTGGGAGATCTGCACTCTAAAGGGTAAAACAATCAGAAGATGGTGATGAACCCATCGTTGATGTATCAACAACAACAACCACAAAATAATGGGTGCATGGAAGAGGGGACTCTCTTCTGAGAGCTAAGGAAGGTATTCTAGCGGAGAAAACACCTGAGCTGAGTGTTGACAACAGAATATTGCCGGTCGAAGAAACAGAAACAAGGCATTTCCGCCAGAGGGGATAGACACAGATGTGAAGGGAGCGTGTGGAGTGTTTAGGGAATGGTGGCCAGGCCAGGGCCGCTCCAGAGCAATGGAGAAGGTGACCCCGTGCCCCACTGTGCAGGCCATTCCATGTGAATGATTGGCACTCCACAGGTCCTGGGCTCATCAGGGAGACTAGATAGGTGTCCCTCTCCTCCCTCAGTCATCAAGGGCTTCCTTCTAAAACTGCAGTCCTTTCTCTCATGTTTAAGTCTGCATTTTCCCAATCACTAGAGATTATAATAAGGTCGGACCCCTTGGCTTTCATTTTTCTTTGATGAATATTTTTCATCCATTTCCCCATAATTCATTGCCGTTTGCTTTTTGACTTCTAGAAGCTCTTTACAAATCCTGGTCGTCATCCTTTGTCATTTTTATGCTTGGCTTGTGCTTCTCCAGCATTTTGCTTGTTATTTTGTCCATGATTTTATCCTGCGCACAAGCTTTATTTTTTAAGTTTAGTTAACACACACTTTTCACGTGACAGCCTTCTCCTGTGGGCCGCGCCTCACCTGCCCCATGGGCTGCCATGGCTCCTGCCTTTTTCAGCCCTCGTTTCTCTCCTGCCACCTGTCTAGAGCCGGGTCTAAGAGCAGCCCTGTGCCTTCAATGCACCTCTCATTCTCATTCATCTCCTTCAACTGCAATTCTATCTTGAAATATTCAATAAAAAAGGAAAAACCAGGCGTGCTGAAAAAAAAAAATGTTAACACGTTTACTCTTCCTAACAACTCTAAAGAGAAGGTATGAATATCCCCAAATAACACGTAAGGAGGCTGAGCCACAGCGTGAGAGGTTACGCACCTGGTTGGTATGCGTGAGTCCAGGAAATGTTCCAGAGCGCAGGCTTTGAGCCTTTGTGATCCTGCTTTCTTTAAAGTTCGATGGAGTTGCAATGCTTTCGGTGCACAATTTGAGTGAGAAGAGTCTTTTCTCCTCAAATGTAACATCATTTGTTGTACTAGCCACTATTTCCCGGATTGACTTGAAATAATAAATTTATTCTAAAATAGATGGTGATATCTACATGGGTTTCTTTTCTTTTCTTTTCTTTTTAACATGGGTCCTTGATTCTGTTTTATTGTTCAATTTGTTCCCTTCCTCACTGCTACCACATTGTGCTAATTGTAACTTTATAGCACTGGCGCTGATAAGTGTTAGAGTAAGTGTCCTCTTTTCTTGAAATGTTTGTCACACTTCCCCTGCATTTACCCCTCCAAAGAAATATACAGAATCAGCCTCTTAAATTCGATATACTTTTTTTGAAGGGAGGGTGGATTTTGACTTGTGACATAATGTACTTTTAAATTAATTTGGAGAAAACTGACATCGTCAAAATGATTATCTTTTTCATACAAGAATCTGGTGGTTTTCCATTTATTGAAGTCTTTCTTATACATTTTACACTTTTCTTCTGAAAAGTCTTATACAATATTTGCTAAGCTTATTGCTGAGCTTTTTTTCACTGTTTTCCACTTTTAATGAGATCTCAAATTCCATTAAAATTTCTAATTGGATCCTGCTGATGTGTTGAAAAACTATTAATATTTGCATGTCTTCCTTGTATATAATCACTGTATTAAATTCTTATCTTAGTTCTAGTAGTTTCTTAATTAGTCATCTTAGAATTTTTCTTAGACAGTTATACCTATGAAAATTGTTAGCTTTATCGCTTCCTCTGCGGTATTTACACTTTTTAATTATATTGTCTCCTTTTTGCATGTATATAATGAGAACTATTGGTGATAATATTCTTAGTTTTCTAGTTTCTGGTTTTAATTGGAATGCTTCCAATGTTTCATCATTAAGATGTTCTGACACAGAAGTTTAGTTTTTATTCCTGGAGTTCTTTATTCACCCTCACATTTAAATGACACTTTGTCCAGTACAGGACTTTAGGTTCCCAATCCTTTGTCTCAACTTTCTAGATCTTTCCAAATGTACTATCCTGTGTTCCAGAGGAGAAATCTGATACCAATGTGAGAGTCATTCCACTGTGGTGACTCATTAGGGCTCATCACACCTTTCCATGCTAGTTTCTAAATTCGTTTCATCCTCGGAGTTCAAAGATTTTACCTGAGTTTCATTGAAATGCATGTAGATTGAGCGTTAAGGTGGCTAGACAAGGTACCAGACACCCAGGCTAATTTAACTTCAGATAAACAATGAATTAAAACTCTGTCTCCTCTGTCTCAAATGTGTGTATTTTTATTTGCTAAATCTAGCAATCCTTGCAGAATATTTATTGTTGTTGTTACTATTATTTTATATTACTCTTTGGCACTAAGTGAGCTTTTTTGAACTAAAGTCCTTTTTCAGCTCAGAGAAATATTTTTGTATTATTTCTTTGACACTCTGTACTATGTCAGAAAATTGGTTCTTGAAATCATTGGATATATTAAATAGTGTTACCTCTATCCCCCAGACAGGCTGTTCTTAATTTGGTTGTGTGTCTAAGGTTCTTAGATTTTCTCATGATAGAATAGAACCAAAATGGTGGGGGTGGTGGTGGTGGTGGTGGGTTCTCCTTTAGTCTCTTTGTTCTTAGAGTTTGTAAAAAATAGATACTGAATATCCTGAATTTATTCTCTATTTCTTATAACTTTTCTATTAAATTTATATTTTTGTCTTTTATGTCTTGTTTTGGAAGATGTTGTCAGTCAAATTAATTCATCATTTAGACCTTTCATTAAAGTGCTAAATTTTAACTATCATGGTTTTCATTTCTAAGAATGTTTTCTTGATCTCAGATTATTCCTTTTTCATAGTAATTTTTTCTACCACTGTGACTTTTTAAATTCTCTTTTGTTGCATTATTTTAGATTCCTCTAGGATTAATTCTGTTTAATTATCTTTCTTTTTATACATGAAGGTGTTGTTTTTCCTCAAATTCTGGTAGCCCTCAGTTATCCATTCTTATTTATAGACATTTATGTTTGTAAATGAAGGACTGGGTTTATCAATATAGGTAACCAGAGTGGTTCTCACACTAGCTGTAAAAATCTGTTTTGCAATAAACTTCTCCCCTAAATAGGAGAGGGAAACTTAGAATTTCTGGAAATGAGGTCTGGGGATGGTGGATTTCTTTCCTTATATAAGCAGGAGGAGGCAGAAAAGTTGGACCCTTTCATTACTGTCAAAGCAACTGTTCCTCTGGGCAGCGCTTTTAAGATCAGTGCTTTAACAAAGGACCATGTGAAATTAAAGAAAACAACAACACTGTTTTTAGAACAAGTCGATTTGGAGCCATTATTATAAATGTTTGCGTTGTAAGGGTGCATGATACTTAAAATAATATAGTGATCCTTTGCACACTCACTGTGTGCTCAGCATTGTCTGCAAAAGGCGGGGGAAGGCAAAATGGATCATGCGTGGTACTAGTATCCATCTGTGGGACTAGGATCTCTTCTCTTATTTTGATATGCAACAGAAAATAATTAGTGGTCAAATTGGAAATAGGGAAACCTACTATAATACAGTTCAGTTTCTTATAAAACGATTATATATGGAAGTAGAGCCAAAGTTCTGAAAACAGTGTGTTTGAACTTTCAAGTATTTTGCTATCGAAGTGTTGGATTATGCCACACTTTTAAACTATATGGTGCAGTTTACCTGCTTTGAAGGTTAAAACACACACAGAATATTTTAAGTTTAAATTTAATTTCTTTATTTCATGCCACTACTTTCCTTCCTCGTTTTTCTCTATTTTTTAAACAAAGTTTTCAAATTCGAAATACATTCTGAGTATTTCTCTCAAGCTGAGATGGTGCTTTGCAATGTCAAAGACGAGAAATCTTGAATCTTTCTACTTGCTATCATTAGGGTACAACCAACCCATCTGTTTATGGTTCAAAACAAAGCTCTAGCCATCACTCTGCATTCTAAGCACCAAAGGGGAGGAGGGGGGGATAGGAAAAGATGAAAGGCACATGCTGCTTGTCTTTTAAAGAAATTTCTCAATACCTACATTGAACTTCTTGCCACTGAACGGAATTTAATGACATGGCACACCTTGCTCCAAGGAAAGCTGGGAAATGTAGTCCTTCTTCTAGGTGTCCGTATCCCCAGTTCAAAATCAATGATCTGAGTTCCAGATTCAAGGAAACTAAAGAGACATGAGGACTAAATGCATGTGTGATTCTGAATAAGATTCTAGACATGAAAAATAATTTACTATAGAAAGTGTTATTGGGACAATGGGTGAAACCAAAATGTGGGCTCAGTTTTACATTAAGTATTGTATCAATATTAAATGTCCTAAGCTTGATAAACTATGTTGTGGTTATATAATAGAATGTCTTTGTTATTGAGTAAATATGCACATGTTAAGAAGTAAGAGAGGTCATGATTTATGGAACTTACTCTCAAATGGTTTAAATTTTCTAAAAATGCATTTTATAATAAAATTATATAAGGACAGATAATAAAAATTATATATATAATCAAATTATATATATATGGATGGGTAGATAGATAAAGAGGTAGATGGACAGACAGAACAAATAAAGCAAAATGCAAAATGCTTACAATTGGTAAATCTGAGTAAACACTCTCTGGGATTCCTTTATACTATGCTCATAAACATTTTATGAGTGAAAATTATTTTATAATAAAAATTTTTTAAAAAATCAAGTGTTCTAAGAAAAACTTAATTAGGTTTAGGTTTGGGGGTGCCTGGGTGGCTCAGTCGTTAAGCGTCTGCCTTTGGCTCAGGGCGTGATCCCAGAGTCCTGGGATGGAGCCCCGCATCAGGCTCCTCCGCTGGGAGCCTGCTTCTTCCTCTCCCACTCCCCCTGCTTGTGTCCCCTCTCTCACTGGCTGTCTTTCTGTCAAATAAATAAATAAAATCTTAAAAAAAAAACAAAGAAGGTTTAGGTTTGACTTAACGCTGCAGAAAACACAAAGCGCTAGTGTTTCAAATAAGCTAGAAGTTTACGTCTTGCTCACGTAGGTGTGCTCATCTGAGACTGGAATGGCGCCCCCTGGTGCCAGGGACGCAGAATCCTTCCATCTTGTTTCTGCCTTCCTGGCTTCTATTTCCCCAGTCACCTCAGGATCCAAGATAAATGCTGGAAATTTGGCATTTCCATCCACATTTCAGCCAGAAGGAAGAAGACAACTGAAAAAAAGGACATTCCTTTCCTTTCGGAACACTTTCTAAGGGTTGTACTTTTCTCTTACATCCCGGTAACTAGGAATTGGTCCTATAACCATGTACGGCTGCACCACGTATACCACCTTACTTCTCCTCATTCATATACTCACTAAAAATCAGGGGTTATTGCAGGAATTGGATATTGAGGATATCGAGGAGTATCCGACATGCCATCTGAACGGGTCAGTTCAGATTTTTTTTTTAAGCTCATGAACCTCTCATTCATTCATCCATTCATCCATTCCAAAGATATCTCTTGAGTGCTTACCATGTACCAGGCACTGCACTAGGATTTGAGATCAACATGATGAGAACAGACACATATTCCAGTCTAAAGGATGGGTGAGGATAAATTATTCAAAGAAGGGGCTGAAGTGGAAAAACCACTTAGAGAAAAGAGCATATGCCCGAGTCTCGAGATGGGAGGGAGACTATTTCCGTTAAGAAACCAAAAGATCTGTCTGGTTGGAATGCAGAAAGCCAGATGGTAAGTGGGAGGAGATGAAGCTGGAAAGATTATCAAGGTTAAAATAATGCGGGAACGAAGGCAGGCCCATAAAGTTACTTGTGCAATAGGAATCCCCTGAAGGGTCTGAGGCAGAGAGCAACATGACTAGTTTTATATATTGGAAGGATTTTCTGAATACAGTGTAGAGAATAGTTTGGAAGAGTGTAAGAAGATAATAAACTCTAGAAATCCATGCAAAATAAGAGAGAAGGAAATCTGGGCAGAATCAAGACATGTTCAGGAGATAAAAACCTCAGGACATGATAATTTAGATTCAGTAAGAGAGGGTGAGGGGGAAAAGAAGTTGAAGGTGACCCCACATTTCCAGAGTGTACATTTCTAGATGAATGGTGAGACATTTTCTGACACAGGGGAATACCAAATAAAGATTAGGTTTAGGGGCAAGGTGTTGGTTTTCAGTTTGTCTTAAGAGCCTCGAGTTGGAAATGTCTTTCAGACATCCGAGCAGGTATTTCAGGAAGGCGATTAAATAGACAGGTCTGGAGCTCAGAGGAAATGTCAGGACTAGAAAAGCAGATTCTAGAGTGTCTGGCACACAGATAGTTGGTAACAAAACCACAGTCCCAGATGAGATCACCTACGGAGATAACAGGAGAATTTAGAACTTGAATATTTAAAAAACAAACAAACAAGCAAAAAACAGGCAAAAGGAGGATGGCAAAGGAGTAGCTGGGCAGATGGAAGCTGAGCCGGAAGTTTCTAGTGTGGTAGAAGCCGAGGGAGGAGCACTCGGGAGCACTAAACAGAATCCCATTCTGTAGGGCAGTCAAGGAAGACAAGGACAGAAAGTCGGATTTCAGACAAGGGGGTTCTGAAATGTTACTGCAAGGATAAGGTGTGACAAATACCTCTTCGAGTCAGGGGTGTGCGTGTTATGTGTTAATATTGGGACCACTCTGAAGCTAATTCTCCAAGGATTCTAGTAAGGATGTAGCTTTGCTGAGGACAGCATCTCCATAGAATAAATGGAAATAGTAAAGTCATTAGTTTTTTTAAACTACTCAATATTTTGATGTTGGCTTCAATAACACAATGTTTAATCAATGTATGGATTTCCACGCACTCAGGGGACAAATGGCTACTGTTTCCAGTCCTAGGGCAAGACGCTGTAGGTATTTGGCCACAGAGCCACTAGTTGGTTCTTGACTACAAAAGTGGTTATTTCCCTCGGGGACACTGCCTGGATAGTCCATGAGAATCTAAAAACCAAAATTATGGCCCACTAAGACTTTGCCTTTGTCTCCCAAAGAATGGAACTGGATTTGAGAGAGGATTGTACTGTCATCCCTCATCATCTCAGAAGGGATTAGTTATTTCACTCACATTGGAAGACCTTGCCTTCAAAAACTGTACCTTTTGAAAAGCCATGAAAACCACTTATTCATTTCTCTTCACTCAAAATATCATAAAGCATTTAATTTTCTTCTCACTTCAATTTTTCAAAGATTTTACAATAAGGAGCCTTGTTAAGTCATCTCTTTTTATAATTAAAATATTTTAGTGTGTGAGCAACATTACTGCTAAACTAAGAAAGGCCTTATAGTTATTTTTAAAAACAATTACAATTGTAGTGGTTCTAATAATTGCTTCGCCAGCATTCTGGGACCACGCACGCCTCTTTTGTGTGCTTAAATTAATGTTCATTATGATCTTAAGCACAGCACCTTATTTTTTTTTCTTTTTTTAAGACTACACATTGTCCTGTAGATTAAGTTTCAAAATCCTCCAGAACTCTCTGTCCATTTGCTGACTCCATAGCTGGGGTTGGGGTCCCAGTACAGCCACTGAAGTCCCTGTGTGTGCCGGTACCACGGCTCCTTCTTTTTACCAGTTTGCACAAAGGTTGCCCATTTGCAAATGAGTACTTCGGTAACACTGTCCTTCACAGAATTATTTCCCTTATTTCTCTTACAAATCCTATCAAATTTTAGCATAACTGCTAGAGACCGCAAACAATTTAAAAATGATGGCCTTATCAGGTGAAAACCAATGTAGCCCCAGATGAAATATCTTACATTCAAATGAATGAATTTCCCATTTCACAGCAAATTTCAAAATACATATTGGTCTCTCTTCAGCATTTGGGTTTTGATTCACAAGCCACCAAGTAGCTCAATGTAAATTGATTTTGGCGGCATATCCTTCAAGTAACGGTAAAGCAACCAGGGGCAAGTAAGTGCTTTATTTTCTCTCAAGTAAATAGTCAAGTCACAAAGATCAATATTTCCGGGAAAAGGGGGAAACCTTTTGCAAGGGGTCTGCAAATCCATTCGAACATCAAGCATTGCTCACAGAAACATAAAAGCTCTGCTTTTCAAACGTTCACGTTTTGCCACTTTGCTTTTACAAAAGACCTACATCAGTACCTGTTTTCGCTCACCAGAAGAAGTTTGAAGAGAATTTTCACTCTTGCAGAAAAAGGCATTCGGTGTTTGTTTCGCCGCGATCTGTGTAAAGGCAGGGCACACCCCGAGTCATCGAGAGGGGCCCCGCCAAGTTTCTTCCCCAGGAGCCACACTCAGCATCTCGGGCTCTCAGCATCAAGCCAACAGAGCTTTGAACTGTGTCTGTGAGCATCTGGGCCTTATCTCCATTTATTTCGTGCATCCATTAGCAAGATGTGTCCCGAGGTAGCAGAAAAACCTAAGACAGGTTATTTCGGGGGGTCTGGGAATGCTGAAAAAATCTCCATATAAATGAATGCTAATTGCTTCTTCACTTTGTGCGATGATTTCAGGTGGCAAAAGATTTTTTGGCATGCTCTACTTTTGGAGAGCAGGGAAATCAGGTTTCGTCGGTTCTCTCCAGCTCACCTGCCATAAGCTGAGAAGATCTGATCAGTTTATTCAATCACTACCATATACAGAACATCCGCATCATCATAACTTGTAGATATGAAGCTGAAAGGAGGTTATCGACCTCTCAACAACCAGAGGATCAGAGTAATTGTAACCATCAAAAATATAAGGGAGCTTTCAGAAGTATGTGAACTTAGCCATTCAAATAATGGCTCATAAGGCATGATTTTCTATGATTTGGGATGGTTTTACAAAACACAATTTTCGGCTATCTTAAAAACTAAAGCAAAGAGAAACTAAAAATTTTTGTGTACCCCAACTGACATGACACACGCAGTCTCTGCTTGGTTAGTCTTTCGTCATTCTTTCAAAAAGACCTTATTTGCTAATGTCAATACCGATGCAGCTTTGCACTGCATGGGATATAAACTGTGGTTCTTCTGAAATTTCAGCTCAGGTTGACTATAGTTTCTCAGCAAATGAATTAGCAAAGCGTCTCTTTTTCTTCTTGGCAAATCTCTCCATATAATTCCTCTTTACCTCTTTCAATTTTTCTCTATCACCACTGTTCCTTCTCTCCTGATTCAGAATTTCTGAGAAAGGCTGGTCTGGAGTAACCAGCATTCCAAGGTTAGAAGCAATAGCCAGGCCCTAGCGAGAAATGATGGCAAAGTCATCTGAGTAGCGGCATACCTGTTTCCCAAATACTAACCTATATAACCCCAAATCATAGTTACCATACCATTGAAAATATTCCTATCAGCCAGCCATTGGCTCAGAGTATGATTTCTGGACCAAGAAGTTGTAGTCAGACTAGCTAGTTTGGTCTCAGTTTTTTTAGTTATCTATGGTAAAAGACCAAGGTTACCCCTTTCCCTGCCCCCCATTTACCTGAACCTACACTTTGATCAGAAATAAGAGTATGAAGAATTCCATTAAAGCAGACATATAAAATGCAAGCCCCAATTTGGTTTTTATTGTTACATGTCAGCAGACATACCATACTTGGGCCATAAACAACTAAAGTGCTTATTACCCTCAACTGATGTGCTTTCTTTGTCCCAGATTATTAATACACAGTTTCAGACTGGCACTGTTCTACAGACCGCTCTGAGGGGCAACGACCAAGATGCATAAGATGGCTTGTTTCACTCTGGGCTCTGTCTGGGCTCTGTAATTGACAAACACTATAAAGTTTCAGCACCCAAAAGTGGAAGACGACACAGTCACTTAAAACGAATGCAGACAGACAATATCTATTGTTGGGCAGAGATTTTCCCATATATTCATTCAGAAAAGCATGTCATCAAGCAGTATGCTCTCATTTTTATGAAAGAACAATGCCACCGTAAAAAAGTCAGCAAGTGTAGAGTGGTTACCTCTGGGTGATAGATTTATGGCAGGTTTTTTTTTTCCTTTGTTGTTAACGTTTTCTTATTTATGTGACCTAATTTGGGTATCAGGATCATGTATTTCTTTTATTAAAATATTAGGACTCATGGAACTGATGATTTTTTTATTTATCATTTGTTCAGTATTTTTGAATTTCAACTCAGGGCCTATTACTGTGTCTCAATATGCTATGCTAAGTGGCGGGCTTGAGGGCCCGATAAATGCAGTGTATAGTCATAGAGCGTGACCAGATATAGGTACCCAAATGGAAGGGCTGAAGTTAATTGGTTTTTATTTTCAAAGCATCTAGTTTCAAAGATGTATTTGCTTGAATATTAGCGATTTCATATGGCTTAACCTGACACTAAATGGAATTATATCTAAGCAGGATTTCCTCTCACCGAGTTCTAACTTACCATTGATCGCATGCCCATAGCAAATGGATAAGCATTACTTTTCTGTTTCACAAAATATACTTTGGTACCTCCATTTAGGGGGAAAAAATGCTTCACTAAAATGAACCAACTTGAACTGACATCAACAACGGGTTCTGCAAATTTCTGCTTGGTTTCTGCATTGTAAGTTTTCTTCAATAAATTAATCCTTATCTCCCTAGGGCAGGCTTTTGACATGTGTGGAACAAAACTCAGCCAAATGTCAAAATAGGAGGGACGGAAACAGCTCAACTGAAACATAGCAGCCAAATCCAACTTGGAAGCATTTATTTATCTGGGACAGAAAGCACTTATGAAATTGATATTGGCAACGTAGAACTTGTAGCATACTCATAAAAAGTACTAAACACATAGGTTTTTAAAACAGTGAATCATCTAGCACTCTAATGCCTCATTAATGGGGTTCAGGCTATCTAGAACAATGCCTAATAGCAGTGCACCTCCTCTGAGGATTATTCTAGAGTCCTTCGACTTGAAAAGGAGTAAATTATCCCAAACTTTTTCCTTAAACTTTGGGGTTTTGTATTTTAAATTACATAAGTTTGTGTAACTTGAGGCTAACATTTTATGAATATGCCCACATCTCTGTAATTAAAGTCTTCTGGTCACGGTAAAGGGCATTACTAGAAGAAGCAGAATAAGATATATTACGATTTTTCAAAGCATTCTATTCTCCTCTTCTGCCCACCAAAGAAATGAGGGGCAAAGAGAGGCCTCACAAGGTCCTCAAAGTAGCAAGTACTCAGCAAGTAGTGAACTGGCTAAAATACTGCGAGAATCATGCAGCCCCTCTTATTTAACTGGAGTCCAAAAGCAAACTAAGAAACAATCTCCTTAGGTGCCACCATGACATCTCTGAGGGAGGAACTCCCCTGTGGAAAGCAAGTTTGGAAAGAGCAGGCTAAGTTGTACTTCCCTTTGTTTCTTTTTCTTACCACCAGAAGACAAAAATAACAACACCCCCTCCACCACCGAAAGTAACACCTGCAAGGATCCTGCATTACTCACATTTGGCATAATGACCATGCATCATTTGGCCCCTACTTTCCTGCTGTTGACACCCAGACCCAACCCCCAGGGACTCCTTTGGTATTTGCTTCTTGCAGCCTGTGTTCAGCATATGAATCATCAAGCCTCCAGGAGAGGGCTGCTGGAAAAACCTAAGATTTTAGTTAGAGAACCAGGCTTAGGGACTAACAGGTGGTTCTTGCCCAACAACTCTTAATGGCAAGTAAAATGGAATAACATCAAATGGCCAGGCTTTTCTCTTTGTTAATGGATTTCAGGGGAGAAAGGCAGTAGAAAGTATAAATGTCAGAAAAGAAGGAACATTCAGATCCAAAATGGTGCTTAAGTAAATAAGAAAAAAAAAAACCCTCAAAGTAGCTCGGGGAGATGTCTGTTTTCCGGTTCTGATTCACTTCCTCTCCTGCCTTTGCCACTCAGCCCTTCTGCCTGTGTCGACCATGTGATGTGACTTCCTTCTAGGAACTTTGCTGTTGCACCAAATACTGATTTATAAGCCTTTCTGTATATACTGCTTAAATGAGTTCTTAAAGCCCGAGCTTTCTGCCTCTGCCACATGGAAATCTGATTCGCAATCCCTTCATCCCCGGAAATGTACAGGTGCACCCTCTCTTCCGACTCTTTGACAGACCCTTGCGTGTGTAAGGAATTACATTGAACTGTGACACAGAATGGCTTGTGGATTTTCCAGACCCGTAATGGGAAAAAGACTATTTTGTTCCAAGGCTTAAGGATTCACTCCCACAATTTTCAAACACGCATTCGTCTAATACTTTGAACACCTACTGTCTAACAGTTTCCGTGCACATTCTCTTATTAGCTTCTTTGAATAATTCTAAACATAAAGTCGACAAAAACGGAAGCTTGAGGTGTAAAATCGAGTAAAATGGGTTCATGTAGGTCAGAAAGCTAGGAACAGGCCCCTGAGGCAGAGTCTAGTGCTCCCAGGGTGACACCCAGGATGTCCAGGAGATTTGTCCACTGTGGTGGCACATGGCCGGTGCTTCCCCAGGTTCACTTCGGGCGGAGCCTCATCTGCGTGTGGCCGCGGCGGTGGGAGTCGTCCTTTCCTGAAGATGGCTTCACAATGGATTATCCGCGGATTGTTCGCCCCTGGAGCCGTTTCGCGCTGCAAACGCCTCCCGGTCAGAGGGACTGACTTTTCAGGTTCTGCTTAACCTAGATGGCTCCTGGCCTTGCTGATGAACTATCCCAGCCTGTTACCAGTGAATAAAAACTGAAAAGTAGAGCCTTACTATGCAGAGTGCTCTGTGGACCAGCAGCCTTAGCGCCACCTGGAGCTGCGTTAGAAATGCAGACGCTTGGGCCCCATCCCAGAGCACCCGCACTCACATGCCTTTTAAGTTTGGAAAGCCCTACTCTAGAGCACTCTAGGCATTTAGGATCCTTCCTGGGGCGCCTGGGTGGCTCAGTCGTTAAGCGTCTGCTTTGGCTCAGGGCATGATCCCGGAGTGCTGGGATCCAGCCCCACATCAGGCTCCTCTGCTGAGAGCCTGCTTCTTCCTCTCCCACTCCCCCTGCTTGTGTTCCTTCTCTCACTGGCTGTCTCTCTCTGTCAAATAAATCTTTAAAAAAAAAATCCTTCCTTTATGATATAGTGATATTTTTAGTATGTTGGTGACTAAAGGCAATCAAAAAATTCTCAGTTTCTTGGGATTTGTTCTTAATGTATTCGTTATTTAAAAAATGATCAACTCTGAAGGCAGTCTTCATTGCGTCTTGGAAAGCACTCACGTGTTTACAGTAGCCTCACAACCTAAGTGCCAGATTTGACTTGGACCTCTGCAGCACGCACGGAAAGTACATCTGAGTCAGCTTTCCCATGGCAGAAAGAGAAAAAATAAATCAATTGATTTGGTAGGTTTGGGAGGGTAAAATATTCTAATGGAAATATCACTGGAGAGGGTTCAAGAAGACGTGCAGTAAGGAGTCTTGCTCTGGCCGTAGCCACATTTTTCTAGACATGTCTCCTGAGGCAAGAGAAACCGAAGCAAAAATAAACTATTGGGACTACATCAAAATAAAAATCTTCTGCACAGTGAAGGAAACCATCAACAAAACTAAGACAACCTCCTGAATGGGAGAAGATATTTGCAAATGATATATCCAATAAGGGGTTAATATCCAAAATATATAAAGAACTTATACAACTCAACACTGAAAAAAAAAAACCCAAAGATGAACAATCTGATTAAAAAATGGGCAGAAGACATGAAGAGACATTTCTCCAAAGAAGACATGTAGGTGGCCAACAGACACATGAAAAGATACTCAGCATCACTGATCATCAGGAAAGTGCAAATCAAAACCTCAATGAGATACCACCTCATACCTGTGAGGATGGCTAAAATTAAAATGACAGGAAATAACAAGTATTGGCAAGAATGTAGAGAAAAAGGAACACTCTGTGCACTGTTGGTGGGAATGTAAATGGGTACAACCATTGAGGAAAACAGAATGGAGTTTCCTCAAAAAATTAAAGACAGAAATACCATATGATCCAATAATTCTGCTATTGGCTGTTTACCCAAGGAAAATGAAAGCACTAATTCAGAAGGATATATGCACCCCTATATTTATTGCAGCATTATTTACAATAGCCAAGATGTGGAGGCAATCTAAGCATCCATCAATAGACAAATGGATAAGGAAGATGTGGTGTGTATAAGTGCATGTGTGTGTTCATGCATGTGCGTGCGTGCGTGCGAACACAGGAATATTACACAGCCATAAAAAAGGATGAGATTGTGCCATTGGAGACAACATGGATAGACCTAAAGGCTGTTATGCTAAGTGAAATAAGCCAGCCTGAGAAAGACACATACCATACGGTTCCACTTACAAGTGGAATCTTAAAAAAACAATGAATGAACAAACAAAAAACAGACTTCAGATCCATAAATACAGAGACCTGGTGGTTGCCAGATGGGAAGGGAATGAAGAGTTGGGAAAAATGGGTGAAGGGGGGCAGGAGATGCAGGCTGCTAGGTATGGACTGAATAAGTCACAGGAATAAAAGGCCCAGCCTAAGGAATACAGTCACTGATGTTGTAATAGCAACGTGATAGCGACAGACGGTAGGTACGCTTGTGAACATAGTGTTGTGTCTAAACTTGTCAAAGCACTAAGTTGTACACCTGAAAGGAATGTAGCATTGTGGGTCAACTGTACTGAAAAAAGAAATTGTCTTCCTCTAACCAGCCGGATAGCCTTAGGCAGGCCCCTTCCCTCCTCTGCGCCTTGAGTTTCCTCATCGTTATCCATTTTGGATTACAACATAGTCTAAAGCTCCTTCCCGTTCTGCACACTTGTAGGCACTCTACTACTTCCTTACTAGATCTCTCCTTGTCCCTCCTCATCTCCTTCACCGCTGCGAAGCCCAGGTCAGCCTTGCTTCAGCTATTACCAGGGTCTTCTAATCGATCTCTTGTGTCACTCTGCCCTCCACATAGCCAGGTCCACAGCAACACTTGCTCTGCTCTCAAACGAAAATCTACTCATGGCCACCTCATACTGACTACATTTCAGTGGCCCCAAGGTAATGTTCAAACACCTGGACGTGGCCTTCAAGGCCCTTCCTGTTCCTTGAAGGGGCTATGCTGTCCTCTGTCCTGGTTTCCAGCCCCCCCTTGCCTGAACTATGCCCTGCACTCCAGCTTCTTCCCCAGCCAAGTCCTGTTTATTGTCCGAGCGTCAACGTCACCATCACTGAGTAAGGTGTTCTTGTTACTGCAGTACTTTGTGCTCGTCATAATAGTTGATGCTTCTTACTCTTACTGCCCATTAGAATGAATCTTCTCGAGGTCTGAAACCATTCTCCCCTGCTCACAATCACGCTCTTGTAGCTAACACCAAGCAAGCCCTGTGAATTATTGTTTGAATTACTCCTACTTGAATTCCTAGTCTTTTACTTCCTAGTTATTGATCAAATAATGATAAATTCTAAATGTTGTTTTAAGGATGAGGCATAATTAATCTAAAGCACCTAGAATAAACCCTGGAATATATTAGGCACTTAAGACATGCTATTACTATTGTTTTTCTTTTCTTTCTTTAATTATAACACTTAATATGGTCTTAATTATAATTGCCTGATAACTAAAAATCTTTTTCTTACTTTGAATGCTCAAGGGACTAGACAAAGAAGTAGACACATTAATCAACTACACAAATGGATCAGACTAATGGTATTTTTTTTATTCCAATGAAATAAAGAATCATATTGTTATATACTAAATATATATAATGAATCTCATTTATTATAAATTATGCAGCAATATATTTAGAAAATATTGTATTGAATTATCATAAACTATGATTAAATTCTTCCAGTAAATGTTGTATGATTTGTTTCCTCAAAGCTTAAACTAATGGAAAAGGCCTGGGCGAAATTGTCATTTTGAAGAAAACAGATCCTGGATACTTATAACCTAAAAGGAAATCTGGCATGCATCTCTTAATATTCTTAGAAATTACTCATAGGTTCAGCTTTTATTAATTTATAACTCTTCAAAGTTATAGGGGTCCTAAAGCCCAATCTCCCATGCAGTATTTGAATCTCCGTGGCACCATCCTAGCCAAGTGGATGGATGGCCTCTGCCTGAGCAATTAGACCATTAAACCTCTATTAGTTCCCATAGCAACATAGGATTTATTAATGGTTTATCTATGAGTGTATAGAATATTCTCTGCAAATCAGAAACAGATTATAGTGTAGTCATAGGAGAGAAAAGGGAGGTGAACAGCGAATAAGGAAACAGTTGAGATATTAGTAGAAATTTAGCTTGATTTTCTTTCTCTGTCAAGTATTAAATAATGACAGAGGTAGAAGTCAGGACCAGTAAAGATACGAATGTGAATGTTATTGGGTTACTGGTTTATTGTTCACTGTTATACGCCTTCCCAATTTACAACTGTTTTCCACTGTCTCCCACCCATTCTTCCCTTCTGTTTCTTTAATCGTTCCTCCTCATCGGATGCCTCCTTTCTCTCCACCTGCCTCCTTAACTGTTTCCCAATATGTCTCTTTGTTTGGCCAAGTATTCTTTTATTTCTATAATACAAAGGTATGATTTTAGTTTAATAATCCAGAAACCGAACTATAGTTATAAATATTCAGACATATTAAGAATAGGCTGGACAGACACACGAAGAATATGTCATTAAAGCCTCAATAAATGTACAGTAGGTGGATGGATGGATGATTGAGGTTTACAAACATCTGTTAAGTTCCAAATAGTAACATATTGTGACAGATAAAAAGTGAAATCTGAATGCTCGTCTTTAGAAAGTTAAAATCTAGCAGGAGATTTACTTTTTTTAAAAGATTTTATTTATTTATTCGACAGAGATAGAGACAGCCAGCGAGAGAGGGAACACAAGCAGGGGGAGTGGGAGAGGAAGAAGCAGACTCATAGCAGAGGAGCCTGATGTGGGGCTCGATCCCATAACGCCGGGATCACGCCCTGAGCCGAAGGCAGACGCTTAACCACTGTGCCACCCAGGCGCCCCTAGCAGGAGATTTATAGACAGAACTAACTGAACACAGCACAAAGCAGACCATGAGAAGCAATACAAAGAGAGGAAAATAAGCAAAGGAAAAAAAAAAGAGTATAGAACAAGAGAGAAGGGGAATATTATTCAGGGAGGAGGAAACAGAGTAATTGGTAAATGGAAAATTAATGTTGATCATAAGTATTCTATTTCAAGGTATTTAAGATAAGAAAGGCATGTTTCAGAACTTAAAGTATATTGATATTAATTTTAAAACTCAGGAGCACCTGTGTAGCTGAGTCGGTTGAACATACGACTCTTGATTTCAGCTCAGGTCTTGATCTCTGGGTCATGAGAACAAGCACCACACTGGGCTCCCGGCTGGGCATGGAGCCTGCTTAAGATTCTTTCTCTCCCTCTTCCTCCACCCCTCCCCACTTGCATGCTCTCTCTCTCTCTCTGTAAATAAGTAAATAAATAATAAATTAATTAATTAATTAATAAAATTAATAAAAATCGTATAGATCCCACACTCAGCCATTTGATAAAAGTACTGCATGCTATGACTTTACTAAATCTTGATTATGAATTGAATAAGAACTTTGTAAATAAAGATCTTTTGTTAATGCAAACAACGAAGATTATTATAAAGGCGAACAGCTTCTGCCTTTCAGAATAATAAATAAAACTAAAATAATAGTTAAAGATGTGGAACGAGATTTAAACATTTCCGTAAAGAAGCCTATGGAAAATTTTCACCATTGCCGTTAGATTCTGTACCATCGAAGTTTTCTAAAGGTAAAAACCACTTTTTAAGATTATCTCAATGATGCAAATATTTCTACTTTTCACCTTTTAAGATACATATTATAGAGGGCAATGAGGAAATATCTAATAATGAGGGGCACCGGGGTGGCACAGCGGTTGAGCGTCTGCCTTCAGTTCAGGGCGTGATCCCGGCGTTGTGGGATCGAGCCCCACATCAGGCTCCTCCGCTATGAGCCTGCTTCTTCCTCTCCCACTCCCCCTGCTTGTGTTCCCTCTCTCGCTGGCTGTCTCTCTCTCTCTGTCAAATAAATAAATAAAATCTTTAAAAAAAAAAAGAAAATATCTAATAATGAAATACCAATTAGCAACAAGTGCAGTATGTCAAGTAAAAGCAATGCTAGTTCCTTACCGAATAGCCCAGCATGATTTATATAAATGCCATCCTTTCCCAAAGAATAGAACCCTTTCACTTGATGCACTAAATTGCATACTGTCTTTTTACAGCTGTTCTGAAAGACAAAGATATTTTTGAGCTTCATTTATAAAACATAAATATCGGACTGCTGCCTTAGCCTTCTTGTAATTCAAAATAGCATCAGTGCTCGCTGAACGTCTTACTCACACCGTGAAAAGTAGGAAATGGTGACAATTTAAAGCTAACGTCGTGAAATGAAGAGGAATACGTGAAATGTTCACTTCAAATGGTTTAAGTAGATGTCATAAATACTTAACGTGAGGATACAGGATCTCGGTAAAAGAAGAGCTATTTGGAATTATTTCTATGTCTTCGTGCAGGAACAATGTACCTGCTACTAGATGTGTATGATCCTATGTACAAAGTGAAGTGTCCTGGGAGAGAGGTAGATACTGGGCTGTGAGGTGACAGGAAGAGAGAGACCATTTTTCTGGGATGGTTATAAAGGCTTCTCAAAGAAGGTGGCATTTGGCCAACAGACACATGAAAATATGCTCCACATCACTCAGCATCGGGGAAATACAAATCAAAACCACAATGAGATACCATCTCACACCAGTCAGAATGGCTAAAATTAACAACTCAGGAAAAACAGATGTTGGCGAAGATGTGGAGAAAGGGGGACCCTCTTACACTGTTGGTGGGAATGCAAACTGATGCAGCTACTCTGGAAAACAGTAAGGAAGTTCCTCAAAAAGTTAAAAGTAGAGCTGCCCCATGACCTAGCAATTGTACTACTTGGTATTTATCCAAAGGATACAAACATAGTGATTCAAAGGGGCACCTGCACCCCAATGTTCATAGCAGCAATGTCCACAATAGCCAAACTATGCAAAGAGCCCAGATGTCCATCAACAGATGACTGGATAAAGAAGATGTGATACACACACACACACACACACACACACACACACACACTGGAATATTACTCAGCCATCAAAAAGAATGAAATCTTACCATTTGCAATGACATGGTTGGAACTAGAGGGTGTTATGCTAAGCGAAATAAGTAAGTCAGAGAAAGACAAATATCATATGATTTCACTCATATGGGGAATTTAAGAAACAAAACAGATGAGCATAGGGGAAGGGAAGGAAAAATAAAATAAGACAAAATCAGAGAGGGAGACAAACCGTAAGACACTCTTAACTCTAGGAAACAAACTGAAGGTTGCTGGAGGGGTGGTGGGTGGGGGGAAGGGGTAACTGGGTGATGGGCATTCAGGAGGGCACTTGAGGTAATGAGCACTGGGTGGTGTATGCAACTGATGAATCCCTAAACTCTACCCCTGAAACTAAAAAAACAAAACAAAACAAAACAAAAAAAACATTTGATAGATGTCAGTGTCAAAAGTGTCAAATAGAACTGGATATTTGAAGTAGGAAGAAGGGTATTTCAGGCAGAAAGAATACATCAATAGAACCACAGAGGCAGGAAAGCTCCTGGGGCATATGGAGTGGGGAGGCTGACTAGTGTGTGGGGTTCACGGAATTCCCGACAGAGAAGTAGTGGCAGATAAGATGGGATCGTAAATTTGAGGACAGACTGCGGAGGGGGTTGAGCACCAAGCAACGGAATCTGGTTCTTATTTGGTAGTGAGTATTAAGCTCAGTGATTCTTCCCCCGAGTTTTTAATCCAGAACATTCACACAATCAGAACTGTGCTGTTCGGGGGTGCTTAGAATGCACCCAGCTCTGCCAGGCAGTTTACAAACAGTATCCTATATAGTCACCACAGAAGTATAGTTGCAAGAAGATGAGCAACCCCGTTTTACAGATGAGAATCTGTCTCAGAGAGATTACACAACTTGTCCGTGTTCAACAATCTAATAAGCAACAATTTTTTATGCTGAATTTTATGTCCCTTACTCTTCATAATCCTATTTTCATAATTTTATTGTTTAACCAAAACCTTGTAACTTCACAATTCTGTTACTATTGGTAATCCCGTATTTTGAAGAAGAGAGAAAATGGGAGAAAGTTGGACTAGTTTAGAGGCCATTTTAATAAAACAATAAGAAATAATATTTCTAAATTGAATAATGTCTATCACTAGCTCAAGTAACATCGAATCTGTTGCTACCATTGTTCTTGAAAAATGCACTTTGAGAAATTGCATGATTATTAATTTAGGGTTTTATTATGACGTTGAGGGTTCTTGCACAAATGCAAACTTAAATCCCTTTGGTGGTCTGTTAGGTTTCCTATGATAATCAGAAAGCTTTGCAACGCAGTTAACAGCTTTCTTAGCCCGATTCATTAGCTGTAATTTCCACTTCTTTTAAACCATCAAAATTAAGCACTTAATATGTGTAAGGCATAAAATATGGCAAGTATCTTAACTACATTTTTTTTCATTGTAGTCTCATAACAACCCTATAAAGTAAGCGCCCTTTTCCCATTTTCTAGAAAAAGAAACTAAAGTTCAGAAAGTTCTTGTGTGGTGGCACAGATATTCATATTCAACTTTATGTGCCTTTAAGTCACTACTCTTCTTACTACAGCCAAATGCTCTGTAACTCCCCATGGAATAAAGATGAGTTCTGAGGGGCGCCTAGGTGGCTCAGTTGGCTGAGTGTCTGTCTTGGCTCAGGTCATGACCCCAGGGTCCTGGGATCAAGTCCGGCATTGGGGTCCCTGCTCAGCGGAGAGCCTGCTTCTCCCTCTGCCCCTCCCCCTGCTTGTGGTCTCTCTCTGGCTCTCTTTCTCAAATAAACAAATAAAAATCTTAAAAAAAAAAAAAAGATGAGTGATCACTTAAAGTGACATTCATGCCTCTTGGTTGCAAAGAAATTAAGTAAAAGTCTGAAATACAGCTCATGGCAGTAATACAGACTTTGGAATCAAAGGAATGTGGATCTAATTTTCTTGTCTACCACTTAAAATATGTGACCTTTGATGTGTTACTTAATCTTTCTGAGGCTCAATTACCAATCGGGAAAATGCAAATAATAATATCTGTTTCAGAGGGTGGTTAAGAAGATTAAGCAAAGTAATGTCTAAAAAGCTCTTGGCCCAAAGTACATTCTTAATAATAGTAGCAGTTGTATTTCCACACTGTGGTATTTCCTTGATTTCCAGGGCCCTAGCTGCCATCTGTGATACAATCTGTTCCAAATATTTGAGGCAGACCTCTCTTCTGAATTCTGGATCCATGTATCTTACCGCCTACTCGGCATTTGCACTTGGAGGTCCCACATGCTCACTAAGTATCAAAATGAACTGAATGAATGATACGCATCACTCATCTTCTGACCCTGCTAATATCTGCAGCCTTTCCTATAAATGATGGTGACGATGGTGATGATGGTAAGTGTGTATGAAATCAGTACCACGACCAAGCCCACAACCAACTGAAATCTAAGGTCACTGAGTTCTGGGGAACATACCCTCTGAATTTCCGCTGACATCACCCTGGTCCTAGCCACCTTCATTTCTCTCCAAGAATAGTGCAATCACACCGACCTGTGCCTATCCTCACCAAGGAGTTCTCCGCACTAGACCCGGAAGGAGCTTCCTGCACCCTTGAGACCTAAATAAACCTGGCCTTAAATCCCTTACCATCTCTGATGGAAGTTCAAATTACCTTGGGATTTTTGCCAATTTGGAGGACGTTTGCATTCTCACTTCCTCTTCCCCCAGACACCAAGTTCCACAAATAGCGCTTCCGTGCCCTAACGCTTGGATGTGAAACGCAGCCCTCTAGCAAGTTTCACAGATGACCCGCTCACACAAAGAAGTTGTGAGTGTAGCAAATATTATTAAAGATAGAAATTTGGAAAGATGGATAAGTGTTTACTATTTGAAATGCTAACTTCAAATGGAACATTAGGCATTTCCAGTTTTAAAATGCTCTTCGACCTCCTCCATCTGGATATTTCCACTGGCTGATTGCCCTTCTGTATCCCAGCATCACACCATCTTGCCGGATCTTCTCTACATGTTTTTTCCAGCCCCTTCCCTCTCATCTCTCCCTCTTCCTTTCTGGAATAAAGCCATTCTTTTCTATGTAACTCGAATACTAGTTTGAATGGTTTTTTGCTCTTGTTTTTGTTCGTTTCCCCAGATTCCTCTTCTCACACTGTTAGAGTGTTCCTTCTATCCCAAGTGGTTTGTTATCAGGTACTTTTCCATTGAAAGTTCCCCCAATAGGAACTCGAGAGCTAGAAGTTAACATAGTATCTTACTTCTATTATAGATGCAAATCTGATCATTTCCTGCCCCTAATCACCCATAAGTGGCTTCCCATTGCCATTAGCATAAAGCTCAACTCTTTAAGAAGGACCTATAAAGTATCCCATGATCCGGTCTCCAGTATTGGCCATTTTGGGGTTATTCTGGTTTCTCAAATATACTGCGCTTTCTCTAGCCCCTAGGTCTTCAAATACATTGTTCTTCAGAGATCCTGTTCTTTCTCCAGCTCCTCATCAGACTAACTCTTACTGATGCCTGGACTTACATGTTTAGACTCTTACTTCCTCCAGGTTAGATCCTCCTGCTAAGGTCTTCTCAACAATGCCTTTTCTACTTGTCCTTATTTAATTATTTAAAATGGTGTATTTCCTCTCTTTTTTGTAGACACCAAAGACCATAGGGACAGCGACCAAATTTCTTTTCTCAACCTTTATGTCCTTAGCACCAAGCCTACAGTAAGCACGCAATTTTTAAAAACTACATGAAGGTAAACATTGAGCAAAGTTCGTATGTAAAGGATGGCACTTCATCTCCTTGAACTTCTGGGCTTTAGTTTATCTGGCACGGAAGGATAGGTCTTCTAGGAAAACCATAAAATCTCAGGGATGGTGGAGGGCAGAAGAGACTCTAGCGTTGAAGGTCTGGCGGTTTTGTTGCTGAGGATGTTAACAGCTCAGGGAAGTTAAAGGTCAGTGCTCATAAAGGGTCACGAGGGTGGCACCTAGACATTCTGTGAACTGCATGTTTGGTAACTAGACTGCCCTCTTTGTTAGCTGTCATCTGGATTTAATTAACTGCTGTCACAGTTGGAGAGACACTTCATGCCTGTGGGGAAATTTGACTGAACTCATCCATTCTAAAATAAATGATTCCCATCAACTTCGACATTGTCTTTCAATAAGTGGGACAGCTGCATTTTCCTAAGCATCTTTCTGAGGTAAAACTATAATAAAACTATAAATACTGGAAAGGATAGAAAAGAGGTTCGGGGAATAAAAAATTGAGGCAAAATTCTATTTGCGAGTGCTCGATTCTGTGAAAATAATACTTATTTCACAGACAGAATTCACCTGCCAGTAACCCCTATTTTTCATAACACATTAAGCCAGAAGAATGTTGCGTATTTTTGGAAGTGGCCTGATCATTGAACTGTTGAGAACAAATGAATTTTGTGGCTTCCTGGACTGTGGACCCACCTCCTCCTGAGTCCATCATCAGCCAGGCGCAGCTTCCCAGGTCGCTAAACCACTCAGCACAGTAGGTCCTGGAAACTGTTCCCATGGTAACCTTCCGTCAAATAGGGCAGCTCGGGCTGTGGTACACAGGCATAATAGAAAAAGAAATACTGGCTGCTGTTGTTCATGATGCCACAAAAGGGGGTAATACTGATTACTGGATAAATAGACTGAAGGGCAGAATAGCTATTGAACCACATAGGAATCATGGTGTTAGTGTCCTAAAAAGATATGACTTCTAAAACCTACATGTCCCAGAGAAAGTCAGTGTGAAAACATGGGTCATAAATTTGGTAGTAACAATCAGGTATTGTGTCAGGAGACTCTACTAAATATTCGGTATTGGGTTAAGTAACGCACACATCTAATCTCGTTTGTTTCCCCTCAAAAACCTAGTTATTTTCGTGTTTCCATGATTTACCTAAAGCAACTGAGCCTCAAAGAATCAAAATGAGAGAGTGTCACTGAAGTGGGACTTGCACCCAGGTGTGCCTGTCTCCAGAATTAATTTATCAATCCGTTAATCAATTGAGATTTATTTACTTGTTTTATAGGGAGTGGGAGAGAGAAAGCACAAGTGGGAGGCAGGGCAGAGGGAGAGGGAGAGAGAATCTCAAGCAGACTCGCTGCTGAGCGTGGGACCCATAGCTGAGCGTGGGACCCAAATCACATGACCCGGAGATCATGGCCTGAGCTGAAACCAAGAGTCGGACGCTCAACCGACTGAGCCACCCAGGCGCCCCAGAATTCCTTTTTATCTCTCAAAACTGCCCTTTTCCATGATGCCACCCTTGGAGAGCATCTATCAGTCATAACCTAGAGGAGTAAGTCATTGTTTGTGCTGAGGGAGTTCACCACCAATTAAATACAGATACTAAAAGTAGCATTTGGGAAATCATTCCGGCTCCAGGACCGGATCGTCTGGGAATAGTAGTGTAATAGAGTCATAAAATTTATAGTTAAAGAATTGCCTTGAGTGGCAGCTCCCCCACGTCATCCTAGAGTAGCCTCGAGAAACCCATTTAATGTCTTTGCACCTCAGTGTTTTCATCCGGGAAGTGAGATAATAACTTAATGGGATGTTTTGAGGATGAAATGAGAAAATGGGTTTGAAAGTGCTTTAGAAAATGTAAAATGTGATATATGGCTGTTATTATTTTCCTAAATAGCACATCGAACTGTGGCACATCTCTTCAGCAGAACGGTTTCTCTCTGCTTAAAAATGCCAGGTTAAATTCTTTTCGGAAGCATGTTTTGTTTAATCTCCAGAATTAAGAGTTCTTCAGAGCTTCTCCTACAAGACTGTATTAGGAATCAGGAAATAATTACTGCAATAATACATACAATAAAATGTCATTTAATACACACACACACACACACACACACACACACATATACACACCTGGTAACTTGATAAGGAAATGCCATCTGTGTTTATTTTAAATGAATGCATAGGGGGTAACAGACTTTAGTTATCATTTCTGCATTCCGGCTGGGCAGAGCAAAGAGTATGATCAGAAGCTGAAGGTCAAGGATTAGATCAAGGAAATGGCAGTGCGACAAATTCAGGTGTTGTAATCTGGAAGCCTCTGGGCTGAGACTGGCCTGCAGAGGTGTTTTCTTGGGCCAGCATTGTTTTATTTTGTTATAATTGTGCTTTTTAATGATGCTTTTAGGTCATGCATGCCCCCTCCCACTGGCTAACTATTTCAGCAATCCCTCCTGTTACCCTAGACCACTTGTCTCATTTATATGACCTGCCTGACAGGTCAGTTTGGACTCTTTTACCAAAAAGAGGCAAAAGAGATGAGGAATCTGTATCATGAAATCATAAAAACAGGAGTGAATGTATGTAGGCATGGAAAACATGAAAGCTTGACCTGGCGTGGATGTGGACTCAGACATGGAGAGAAAACCCACACGCCCTACCTGAAAAGGTACATTTAGGACTCTTATGTAGCAGTCTGGTACTACACAACAGATTGTAACTGTATTCACTCAGCAGGCATGTATCAACAGCTCGCTGGATGCGCTTCAGAGAAGTTTCTGGCAGTGCATTAGAAGCACTATGTAAATTAGTGTCCTTTATGATGATAGCATCCTGACCAGCATCATCGCTATTACTGGTCAGACACGATGTAGAAAGGACAGAGGCACATAATACCGATCTTCCTCTTCATGCCTAAAGACAGTGAATCCCCAGCATCTGGCACAGCTCCTGATATATGCCAGCTGCTCGATATCTGAAGATTGCATACGTCATAGAAAATGAGGGGGAGACCATCACCCCTAGCCTTTGAGATCGACATCCGAATTCTGTTCTGACAATTTCTGAAAGAGAGCTGTGAATAATTATGAATCATGGAACACTGCATCAAAAACTAAGGATATACTGTATAGTGACTAACATAACATAATAAAAAATTATTATAAAAAAATAATAATTCTGAGAAAGTGTCAAGGGGAGCTCTGACCAGTCAGAACAGCTCTGGGAACTTGATCTTCCTGAAGGAACTGAAAAGAAAGAAGATCTTGCTGGAAGAGTTTTCCTGCAGCTGGACAGGAGGCTAGCGGGTGAACTCCGTAGCGTCTGCGGAGAAGTATGGCCATAGTGCTAGAGAACCCCGGACACCATTGATATTACTGCTGAAAAGAACTGAGCATCCCATTACTTCTTCTGTGGTAACCTTAGCACAGCAGAATTTTCTAACTGTTCCCTCTAAAAGGCCCTCTAATAAGTCTAATCATTGATTGGGTTGCCAACTGGAGCATTAATAATGTTCTAAATGCATGTCACACAGGCAGGTTTGGGGTAGCCAGCATTTGCTCAGACCTTCATCGGGTCTTACTGGAGCAGGTGCAACAGCCGCCTTACAGTCTACTGGCCTTAGGTGGGCCCAGTAGTCGGGCCATCCCTGGGTGGGCCCAGTAGTCGGGCCATCCCTAGCTACACTGGCCCATGTTCCTAATTATATTGATCTTTGTAACCTGGGATCTAATTATGTCACTTTTCTGTATTAAAACAGACCCTGATTTCTTTTGGCCTAAAAAGATTGTTGTAAGGAAAAAAAGAAAAAGACATATGAAATGGCAAGTGTAAAGCGTGGTTTAGATTAGGGGATCCATAGATAACAGTTGCAATGTTTGTCAGACTTCCTACGATGTCAGACTGGAACATATGAGACCAGTTCTCTTTTTGTCTCACGTTCCAGGAACTCATCCTGCATTTTTCTCCTCTTTAGTGATGCCCACTCTGTCTCCACTAGCTTCTGTCCCGCAGGACTGGCCATAGAGCAGGTTACAATCTCCTGCCAAGCACCCAGCCACCCTTTGCTGCCTCAAGCAGCCTACCTCTAGTTCCGGAAAGAGAACTACCGGGAGACATACGGATGTGTGCATCCCAGACCTTGTTCTGACATCAATTAGCTGGGTGACATTTACACCGCTGTTCTTTCAAGTGTGAAATGAGGGTGTTGGAGCGGAGAAATTTCTATATTAAATTGTATTATGCAAAGGAAATTTCAGTAAAAATATTTTCATTGCAGAGTCAAGAGATACTATTACCCGGTTTCAAAAAAAAAAAAAGTTTGAAATATTTCTCTATCCACCAAATAAATCCACGTTGGCCTTGCCTACGTTTAAATCCATTTCTGTAACTTTTAACTCTTCTTTCTTGCTGTACATCTCAGCAGGGATTCCGTGCCTGCAGCATGCATTCAGAATGGTCTCCTGAATATAGATTCCAGGAAAAGCTGAAGCACGGAGGACAGAGAAGAAAGAGAGTGATGACATTTCTCTAGGCTCACTGCCTAGACTCACTTGGCCTGCTGCCTTATTCTCATTAGTCCCACTGACTGAATCTGATTAGCCTACCCTGATTTATTTTTGGCGACCTGGGAGCCCATGGGCCAAAGCTTATTTTCATGGCTGGTAAAATCATCCCCAAAGCTGTCGTTAGATTTTGGAAGATTAGTCCCTTTCCCTGGAAGATTGCACTGTCTATGAAGCATCATGACCCATCAGATACATATTTCTTAAACACTTTGCAAAATTGAGTCTATGTATCCCTCTTTTCATTATCACAAAATTTTTTGTTATTGGCTATGAAAACATTGAACAAAAAATTCTTAATAATCCTGAACCTGATGTTTGTACACACTTCCTGTTTTCTGAGTTAGTGAATCCATTTCTGTAACCAATAATGAATAAAAGCAAGAGTTCAGTGTTACTGGATATTGGATGCTTGGTTTAGCCTCACAGATCCACGTGGATCGCTGGCAATAATGGTGCATTACGTTTTCTGTGTGTTTGTTTTGTTTCCCAAAAGTACACAATTTTAGAGACAATGTGGAGAAAAGGACATTTTAAAAGTCAATCCATACTGACTGATCTGTATTATAGAGACCTCCCTGGGAGTATGCAGATCACAGAGTCCCTAGCATATGCCAGGCAGTCGTGCTGCAGCTAGAGATGCAGCTAGAAATAAGATACAGTCCCTGCCCCCAAAGAACATAGGGTCTCATACAGTGAGGATATCATGAACACAATTAAGTCTACTAAATGTTAGCATAGAATTAAATGTCTGTAAATGGCCGATATTCTTTACAAATACTAGGACCTGTAAAAATTAGATTTCTAAAACAACTAAATAATAAGAGAAAGAATCAGTACGTTTTTTAAAGGTACATTTAGCCTCCTTTAGGATTCTGATATGTACTGTGTGCTTGATTTGACTACTGGCAATGGGAGGTACCATTAGGTTAATTCTAAGAGGCAAATGTCCACATAAAATTAATGCAATCAGCAATTCTTTCATTCATTCAACAGAGGTTTACCAGTCGTACACCGTGTGTCAGACTGAGTGTTAGGAAAACAAGTCAAGAGGGGAAGAGACACAGACATGTGGACATAATGAAGCTTAGTTTTGGTACTCGTGTGGATCCGTGGTTCAAAGTCCAAACTAGATGTGTGACCTTGGGCAGGTGACTCAATCCTTCTGAGCCTCAGTTTCCTTAACTACAAACTGAGATTGAAAAAAATACCTACCTCATCAGGTCATTTTGAGTACGAAATGAGATGACTGTGTTTCTAGACTGCCCAGCTTCGTATCTGGATCCTGGTAAGTCCTGAGCAAGTTTTAATAATTGTTCTGTCCCCCTTTCACAGAAGAGAAATCTGAGGCTCAGAGCAGTGAAATCCCTTCCCTGGACCCCACCTACCCAGAAGATGAATGAAAAACAAAGCAGCAGTGATACAAAGGATAGGAGTGTTATGTAAGACCGGAGAGCAGAAGCACTATTCTGCCTGTACAGAATGGGAAAGAATCAGGAAGGAATATTCCAACCAACCACACCATGACTTTTCAAATACTGTCCACAAACATTTATCTAGACACTTAGAGCAGTTTTCTTTCCCCTAACTGCTGTCTTTTCCATAGATGCCAGTGATCCTCACTCAGTCTGGTTTCTTCTTCAAAGAGCATGTTAGCTTCTCTTATTAAAGATTGGCTCACCTCCAGTGAGGAAGATTATC
Organism: Ursus arctos; assembly: GCF_023065955.2. NCBI lineage: Eukaryota > Metazoa > Chordata > Mammalia > Carnivora > Ursidae > Ursus > Ursus arctos. The sequence goes on from NW_026622941.1 coordinate 14,629,328, forward strand.
ACAGGATTCTCAGTCCTGACTCTTTTTTTAAATTTTATTTTCAGAACTAACAGGTGAAAAGTGAGAGAGGAAATAACTGCCTTGTGGCATTCTTCTAGAATTCTCCTAGGACTACCACAGCATTACTCCTTCCAAAGTAAAATAGAGTGCTTCATCCATGTAGTTTCTCCAGCATAGTTGAAACCAAGAATTTCCCTGGAAGTTGAGGGCCAAGATGATTTTCATTCATTTCATTCTTTACTCATTTCCACAATGTTTATTTTGTATTTATGACGTGACACAATCGATGAACTGGGAGCTGCTTTTCAATGGAGAAGTATCAAAAGTAAAAGCCTGAAAAGACCCTTAGTCATAAGAGGGTTAATGTCTCTCTTTCTGCTTTTCCTTGAACACTAAAATACCTGTACGATGCTTATCACAAACATTAGTTTGGGGAAAATGAGCTCAGCATAATTTTATTGCAAATGATCTCAATTTGACCTTCATTTCCTTTTTTTTTTCTCTTTTCTTAAACAGAATGCCACAACATTCCATGTAACTGTTCAAGACGATAATAGCATCGTTGTCTCTTTAGAAGCTTCAGATGTCATGAGCCCATCATCTGTTTATGTTGTGAAGATAACTGGGGAATCCAAAAATTACTTCTTCGAATTTGCGGAATTCAACAGCACTTTGCCTCCTCCTGTTACCTTTAAGGCTAATTACCATGGCCTTTATTATATAATCACTCTGGTAGTGGTAAATGGAAATGTGGTTACCAAGCCATCCAGGTCAATCACTGTGTTAACAAGTAAGCATCGTTTGTAATATTGTCCTCTGTCTTTCTTTTTGGGTATATTCTCATGGGGCTCTCTCGTGGAAAGAAAGTCAGCCCAGGATGGCAAGACCGATCACCTTGAAGCCAAGCGACATAAATTCAAAGTTCTGCTTTATGTTGAGAACACAGTTTCTTGCCACAGTTGGATAATGTTTAACTGTTACCTTTTGTTAAAGAAAAATCTGTTTTAAGCCCAAAAAAGTCAACCTCAATGAGATAGTATATTTTCAGACTGAAAAATAATTTTAGATTCATGATTAGACCATGTAATTTTTTGCTTTAACTGAATAATATGATCATAACTAAGCTAGTTTTTTTTCCAGAACACGTACTCTTATATTAAGCCACTTGGGTTTTGAGGCAATGAATTTATACTCATATTTAGCCTTTTTGAAATTAATTATACATTTTTAGCTGAGAGGGAGAAAAAGATATTATTTATCGGTTTCTATTCTTGACCTCACCCTCCAAATAGCCTTGGCTTCCACTGCCCAAGAAAAATACCAAGAAAAAACAAATCATTGGCCTTTTAACCTTCGGTAGTTCATGTCTAAAAGCATTAATGCTGACATTAGGAATTTTTAGGAGTAATTTTAACTCTATGTGATTTTCACTTTTCTCTCTGAGACTTTAATACCTAATCTCAAAATCAGATGCAACTTTACTGTATATGTCGGTGTGTCTGTTAGAAGAAAAACTTATCTGGGGCGCCTGGGTGGCACAGCGGTTAAGCGCCTGCCTTCGGCTCAGGGCGTGATCCTGGCATCATGGGATCGAGCCCCACATCGGGCTCCTCCGCTATGAGCCTGCTTCTTCCTGTCCCACTCCCCCAGCTTGTGTTCCCTCTCTCGCTGGCTGTCTCTATCTCTGTCAAATAAATAAATAAAATCTTTAAAAAAAAAAAAAAAAGAAGAAAAACTTATCTATAAGATGGCAGAGTTTACCACTAGAGCAATTTAATGGCTCAGTGAACTTCTTTTTGCTTTTGTTCTTCAGAGCACGTTTTCCAGTGGCTGCGATTTTTTAAATGCCAGCTCCTTGTAGTCATTTTCACCACAATTAAGGAGAAGGACATAGTGATATTGTTCTCTTGGGATAAAAGGGAAGAGAAACATCAAGAAGCAAGACCTCAGAATCAAGCTAGAAGACATATTTTTAATATGTCTGTCAAAAATTAATTAAAGTTTCCCATGGCAGAGTCCCAGAATCAGTACTGAATCCTAAAAATTGGAGTGGAATGGCACAAACCCAAGACCTTCAAGGTTGATAGATATAATGAGCAAATCTAGGACCTCGTAGAATTAAAGGAAGAAACTGCCTGTTCTAAAATACTGTGTTGTTTTTTTTTAAAGATTTTATTTATTTGAGAGAGAGAGAGAACGAGCAGTGGGGAGGGGCAGAGGCAGAGGGAGAAGCAGACTCCTCGCTAAACAAGGAGCCCGATGCGGGGCTCAATCCCACCACCCTGGGATCATGACCTGAGTCGAAGGCAACCTATTAACCGACTGAGCCACCCAGGTGCCCCTGAAATACTGTTTTAAACAAGTGGCTGGGAGAGGTGAACTGGGAGTTAATAGGTCCAGGCGGCAGACCTAGGTAAACAATGGCTATAATACAATTCCTTGGATCAGTAGTACTGCCTTACTCAGCTTCATAACCTCATAAGTGCCTAGCATGAATTTTATATGTAAAAAGTGATCAATAAATATTAATTCAATTCTGTTGAGCAAGTAACAGGAGAAAGAACCAGGGGGGGGAAAGACTAAGGCACAAAGCAAAATAAAAGTGTAGTTACTGTCGCTGACCTAACATTCGTTAGCATGCACTTAAGCCACTCCAGATCAGAAAAAACTCCCGCAGTCAGCCCTTTAGCTAATGGTTCCTAAAGACATTTGATAAGTGAATGATAAGTAAATGATAAGTAAGTACATGTTAAGAGATTTCCATAATATCTCTTTGATATTTTAGTGTGTGCAATGAGTTGTATTCAAAGTATTTTTTTTTTTATTTTCTTTTGTGATTTCTTTTTCGACATGTGGGCTTGGAAACGTGTTGCTGAATATCCAAAATTTTGCAATTTTTCAGAGATCTTTTCATTACTTTCTAGGTAAATGCTGTTGTAATAGGAGAACATACTTTATATGATTTCAATTACTTTAAAAATGTTGCAATTTGTTTTATGGCCCCAAGTACGGTCTGTCTGGGTCTGTACTCTGTGGCCACTTGTTGGGTGAAGTTTTGATAAATGTCAATTAGGTCAAGTTGGTTGTTCAAGTCTTTTTTACCCTTACTAATTTTCTGTCTACTTGTTCTAATAATGGCGGATAGTGGTATGTGAAAGTCTCCAACTATATCTATGTTGTCTATTTCTCCTTGTACTTGTTTTAGTTTATGCTTTACATATTTTGAACTTTACATGAAGTTTGAAGCTTTTCATCTTTACACTTTTAAGATTGCTATGTCTTCTTTCTTAGTGAGGTGTAATTGACATATAACCTTATGCTAGTTTCAGGTATACAACACAATGATTCCATATTTGTATATACTGCGAGATGGTCACCACAATTAGTCAAGTTACCATTGTCACCATTCAGCCTCTATTTCTTTTTCTTGCAGTGAGAACACTTAAGATTTACTCTTAACAACTTTCAGATACGCAATACAATGTTATTGACTATAGTCACCATATTGTACATTACAACCCCATGACTTATTTATTTTACAACTGGAAGGTTGTACCTCTTGACCCCCTTCACCCATTTTGCCCTCCCCACCACCCCTCTCTCCTCTGGAAACCACCATTCTGTTCTCTGCATCTATGAGTTTTGCTTTATTTTAAAGATTCCACATATAAGTGGGATCATACAGTATCTGTCTATCTCTGTCTAACTTACTTAGCAAAATATCCTTAAGTTCCATCAAGTTGTTGCAAATGGCAAGACTTAATTCTTTTTTATGGTGGAGTAGTATTCTATTGCACATAGATACACCACATCTTCTTTATCCATTCGTCCATTGATGGATGCTTAGGTTGTTTCCATATCTTGGCTATTATAGATAATGCTGAAATGAACATAGAGGTATATCTTTTCAAATTATATATATCTATCTTATGTATACATATCATATATATCTTTTCAAATTAATTTTTTTCCATTGGATAAATATGCAGGAGTGGAATTGCTGAATCATATGGTAGTTCTATTTTTTAATTTTTTGAGAAATCTCCATACTGTTTCCATAGTGGCTGTACTAGTTTAGATTCCAACAGTGCGCGAGAATTCCTTTTCTCCACATTCTTACTGATACTTGTTATTTCTTGTCTTTTTGATAATAACCATTCTGACAGGTGTGAGGTGATATCCCATTGTGGTTTTGATTTGCATTTCCCTGATGCTTACTGATGTTGAGCACCTTTTCATGTGCTTTGTGGCCATCCGCATGTCTTCTCTGGAAAAAATGTCTAGTCATTTCCTCTGATAATAAAAATAATAATTAGTAATATAATAATTAGCTATATATATAATAATTAGTGATATACATACATGACACTAATTAACGTCCTTTCTTTTCAGCTTAGAGAAGTTCCTTTAACATCTCTTGTAAGGCTAGTTTAGTAATGATGAATTCCTTTAGCTTTTGCTTGTCTGGAAATTTTTTTTCTCTTTCAAATCTGACTGATACCCTTGCCAGATAAAGTATTCTTGGTTGGAAGTTTTTTCCTTTCAGCACTTTGAATATATTTGCCACCCTCTTCTGGTCTGTAAAGTTTCTGCTTAAAAATATGCTAATATTCTTTTCTTTCTTTTCTTTTTTTTTTTTTTTTTTAGATTTTTTAAATTTATTTGAGAGAGAGAGAGTGTGTGTGAGCGCAAGCAGGGGGAGCTGCAGGCCAAGGGAGAAGCAGACTCCCTGCTGAGCAAGGAGCCCAATGTGGGACTCCATGTCAGGACCTTGGGATCATGACCTGAGCCGAAGGCAAACCTTAACCAACTGAGCCACCCAGGCTCCCATGTGTTAATATTCTTATGGGGTTTCCCTTGTATATAACTTGTCTTGCTCCTTTTAAGGTTCTCTCTTTAACTTTTGACATTTTAATCAGAATGTGTCTTGAGTGGATCTCCTTGGGTTCATCTTATTTAGAGCTCTCTAGGCTTTCTGGATCCAAATGTCTTTTTTCTTCTTTAAGTTAAAAAAAAAAAAAAAGCTTTCAGTGATTATTTCTTCAAATGAGCTTTCTGCCTTTCTTTCTTCTTCTTCTGGGACCCCTAGAATGCAAATGTCACTCCACTTGATGCTGTCTTCTATGTTCCTTAAGCTGCCTTCATTTTTTTAAACTGTTTTTTCTTTTTGTTGCTGTTTAGGTGAGTTCCACTGCTGTGTCTTCTACTGATCCTTTCTTCCATTTCATCTAGTCTGATGTTGCCTCCTTGTAGTGCATTTTTCAGTTCAGTTATTGTCTCCTTCAGCTCTGTGACTTCTGTTTGGTAAATTCTTATATTTTCTAATTCTTTGTTGAAATTTTCACTGTGTTCATTCATTTTCTTAAATTCAGTGAAAATCTTTATGATGGTTACTTTGAACTTTTTATCAGGTAAATTACTTACCATTCATTAAGATTTTTTTTCTGGAATTTAATCTTGTTCTTTTGTTTGGAACATATTCCTCTGTTTTCTCATTTTGCTCAACTTTCTGTATTTGTTTCTATGTATTAAGTGAAACAGCTACCTCTCCCAGTCTGGAAGAAGTGGCCTTGTGTAGGAGATGAATATTACTGTTCAACCTTGCCTTAGCTCTTGGCTGTCTCTTGAACCTTTGTGATTGTCTAAGCAGCCTGATTTATTCTTGATAATTCCCAGCTGGTGAGGGTATGCTAAGACCTGTCAGTGTTCCAAAGGGAGGGATCTCAGTCAGCACTTAGTTTCAGGCTGATTGGAAACCAAGACCTCAGGCAAAGCTTTTAAAGTATGCAAATACGTATAGTCCTGTGGGACCACAATTATAAACCCTGCTGGCCTCCAGACCAGGTGATCTGGAAGTGTCCCCTGCACAACAGTTGCAAAATTTGGGGCTCCAAACAAGTGTATAAGCTCCTTTCAGGACTAGCAAGCTGTGGCTCAACTGAGGCAGGTTACAAAAAGTGTAACCTGACCTAAGTTCCCTAAGAGCACCTCCACAGCCTCTAGATATGTGGCAAACCTGAAGCCTGACTCTCAGGTGGAAGCTCCAGGACAAGTAAATAGGCCTTTGTCACAGAAAGTCTGCTGGTGTATTACAGTCTACTGTTTGTGCAGTGCCCTGGGGTTGTAACCTGCCAAGAACTGTTTCTCCAATTGTTTCAGTCCTGTGGGGCCCACACAAGCCCCCTGGTCACCAGAGTCAGGTGATTAAGGAACATCCCCTGTGTGGACTGTATGAGATCTCTAGCTTTAGGGAGGCAGTGGGGGAGCCCAGGGCCACGGCACATACACCAGCTTTAGTGAGGCCTGACATTTTTATCTGTATGCAATGGCCCTCTTTATCCCATGAAATACACCTTGTGTTGAAGTCTATTTTATCTGCTATTGATATAAATATTTTCATTTTCTTCTGTTAAGTCTTTTCATTGTATACTTGTTTTATCCTTTTTATTTTCAACCTACTTATGTCTTTATGTGTACATAGGTTTCTTGTATTCAGTATAGCGCTAGATTTTGCTTTTCTTCCAATCTGAAAATTTCTGCCTTTTATTTTTTATTTTCTTATTTTTTCAAAAATCTCTGCCTTTTAATTAGAGTGTTTAGACCAGCACTATCCAGCAAAAATAGGATGTTAACCATATATGCATATTAAATTTTGGGGTACACACATTTTAGAAAGTTTCTGAAAATATGAAATTAATTTTAATAACAGTTTATTTAATCAATTCCATTTGAAATATTACTATTTCAATACATAGTCAATAAAAAGTTTACTCATGTATAGCTTTTAAGCATAAGTTTATTAAAATTAAATAAAGTTAAAAATTCAGCTTCTCGGTTGCACTAGCCTCATTTTAAGTGCTCAACAGCATGTGTAACTAGTGGATACCAATTTTGATAGTGCTAGTTTAGAGCATTTATACTTCTGTATGTATTATTTATACCATTGGATTTAAAGGTTTTATTTATTTACTTGAGTGAGAGAGGTAGCAACAGATAGTGAGATGAGAGAGCACAAGTGCGGAGGAGAGGGAGAAGCAGGCTCCCTGCTGAGCAGGGTCCGATGCGGGGCTCCATCCCAGGACCCTGGGATCATGACCTAAGCCACAGGCAGATACTTAACCAACTGAGCCACCTCGGACACCTCTATACCATTAGATTTAATTTAAATCTACCATATCGCTAGGCCGGTAGTGTGGGAGATTGAGTCAAGCTGGGTTTAAGGTCTTAGTCACTTTCAGCTCACACAGGTATCAGTTTTTCCAGTGTAGCCTGTCAGCAGTGGTAGAGTGTATTTCTCAGTGTTCCAATTCCACCCTCGGTGTCAGCATGTCCTGAACGCCTGCACCACAGAGTCTCCGTGATTTTGCCCCTTCCCTCACAATGGATTGCTGTTGGTATTTACTAGTGCTAAGTTTTTGGTGAGGATAGGTTCTTGGAGGTTCTTGGTTCTCCTGGTCCAGCCTCAGGCTTAGGCAGACCCTGTGATCCTAAGTGGGGAATTCTCAGCATTCCTACCCCTCACTCTACACTGACAACCAGTCTACTTCAAATCTGTAGGAGGTCTTGGGTTGGAGTTTCCTGCCTTTTCCCCAGTAGTAGTAGAATTCTACTTTGTATGAGTGCGTGATCATAGGTCCAAGAGAGTTTCTGCCTCTCTCCCAGGAACAGATTCTTTCACTTCTACCCATCCCTCAGAAGGGGGTATATTTTCCTGAGAACTTGGAGGGAAAGATGTTTCTGCCCTTCCCCACATGCCTTAAGGCTTCTGTTTCATATTCAAAAAAGGTCCAGGGACTGGAGTAGCTCATTTGTTTGCCTTACAATCTCAGATCTCTGATAGACTCAAGAAAAATCATGATCTCATGGCTTATTTGGCTTTTTCTTCTTGTTGAGGGTTGAGAGCATGACATTGACTCGTAGCTTTCTACATCCTAAGTGGAAGAGGAAATCTGCATTGATTTCTAAAGAGCAAAAATTAATTAATGATGGTTCCTTGTCTCCCATACTCTCTCTCATTTTTAAAGACTCGATTACATCATCCCAGATTTTAAAAAGGATAATAGGTTCGGAGTATAAGAATTGGGAATTAAGGCACAAATATTTCTGTGACCTTAGGCATGAGGTGACATTAGGTGACATTCGGTTTCAGCTTCCTTCTTTAAAAAAGAAAGAATTCAAGTATGTGATGAGTAAGGTTAGTTTTGAGCTCTAAAATTACCACTCTTTGTCAGTGAATGATGTATTTTTGCCATCTTTATTTTTATAACGGGAAGCTCTTTTTAAAGTTTAGGGAACATTAACAGTATCTGCTCAAGGAGATGACACATTGCTCTTGACAACAGAAGGGTACATTTGTTGCAGTCATTTATTGTGTGGTAAATGCTTGTCTTGATGAAATAAGCAGTGACAAAGCAATCGGCCCTGGGGCCGTCCTTTGATAGTTCTCTATGGTTGTTCTGAGTCTGGGGCTCTTAGAGAAAGCGGAGAAACACGGCAAAAAATAAATTCAGCACAAATAAGTCATTTGGCCAGTGCAAAGGCGTTTCACAACCCTTAGGCTCTGACATCTGATTAATATTTCATTGATTAAGAACTGTCAGTATATTGTCTGCACTTAGAAGTCATTTCTTAATAGCGAAAATAACACAGGAAAACAATTGCTTAAAAACTGGAGAAATGTTATGTATACACCGCTGTCTCATGTGTTAATAAAATCTGAGAGGTAGTAGTTGTAAACATCGTAGAACACTTTAGAGACACTCTACGAATATAGTATTATGTATTCTATAATATATTGTACAAATAGAAACGCGCATTCATACATTATGCAAATATAAATTCATGTATTATAAATACAAATAAGGCATGAATTTTTATTTTATTTATTATGCACATTCTGTATGTCATGTCCTTCATACCCAACTGAAAGATGGTACACTACAGTGTAAAAGACAAATAAACCACTACAAAGACATGATAAATGCTATAAGAAAAGTATATGAGAGAGATTGCCCAGCCTTCCTAGTGAACATTGGGAAGGCACCTCAGGGGAGACAATCATTCAAAATGTAGTGAAAATTTGCTAAATGAATAAAGAATGGAAGGTATTACAACAGAGTCAAAGGGAATCATATTTGCAAAGAATGGAGTCTTGCATAGCATGACCCTCTTGTGAATTGCAAGGAATTAAGATGGCAAGCCTCCGTGGTTCCAGAAAATAAGAAGAAAGGTAACTAGAAAAATTGGGAGGAACCTTGACTACCTTAGAAGAGTTTAGATTTTAACCCATAAGTGATGAGGAATGGTGACAGATACAAAGAAATGACCTAATAAGATTTTATTGAGGAAACCTCCTTTTTAAAGCTGTAAGTTGTAGGATCCTGAATCCTGCATTGGCATGGACAAATTATGAAGCAGGTGTTTTGAGTAGTAGTTCAAAGTATGAACTTTAGAGCCAACAAAGAAATCTGGAAACCACATGTGTAGCATTAGGCAAGTTATTACTTTCTTTAAATCTCAGTTTTTAAATCTTTAATCTATCCCAGACGTGAGCAAGCTTTTTCTGTAAAGACTTAAATGATAGATATTTTAGGTTCTGGGGGCTGTGCACTCTGTTGCAATGATTCAACTCTAGTGTTGCCCCACAAAAGCAGCCATTGGCAATACATAAGCAAACAAGCATGGCTGTGTTCTAATAAAACTTTATTTAAAGACACTAAAATTTGAATTTCATATAATTCTGATATGTCGCGAAATATTATTCCTCTGTTAATTTTTGACAACAGTCTCACAATATAAAGGCCATCCTTAACTCACAAGTCATCCAGACGCAAGTGGTGGGCTGGATTTGTCTTGAGGGCTGTGAGTTTGCTGATTTGGTAGCGGGTAGTGTAAAATAATGCAATATTTTGTAACGTGAAAAATATTACAATACTCTCCTTAACAAAATGTGTAACACTTCATGTAAGATCAGTAAATAGAAACAATACCAATGGTATTCAACAGAAAATTACTCGAGGGGTTGGAAGCAAAGGAGAGTCAAAACAGACCAGGCAGGACAAAGTCAGTGAGGTGCAAGTGACAGGTGTAAGGCAGAGACTGACGAACTGAGAGTATTAGGTAGCCTGCGGGCTTAGAAGTTTTGAATAGAAACAAGTAGAAAAAATTAAGGTGAGATTGGAGACAAGAAGAATATAATGTAGAGAGCTGTTGAAATATTCCAGGAAGGACGTAGTGAAGACTTGAACTAAGTTCATGGGTGTGATAGGGATCATGACTCTTGGACCATGGGAGAAGGCTGCTGTCAGCTCACCTCAGTGGCCTGTGTGGATAGAAGGGGGATGTTAGGTTAAGCTCCAAATCACCATCTTAACATAAGTTAGGAGCTCTGGCCTGGGACCTGGGATCAGTCCCTTTTTTCTACTCCTGCCCTCAGAAGTGAGGGCCTTGGGGCACCTGGGTGGCTCAGTCAGTGAAGCAGCCAACTCTTGATTTCGGCTCAGCTCATGATCTCAGGGTCTTGAGATCGAGCCTAGCACCAGCTCTGCACTGAGTGGGGAGAGTGCTTAAGATTCACTCTCTCCCTCTCCCTCTGTCCCACCCCACCCCACCCACTCACACTCTCTCCTTCTCTCTCTAAAAACAAAACCAAAAACACACAAACAAAAACTTGAGAGTCAAATCACAGGTTTCTCTCCCTCAAGGGGCTGCATCAGAACAGACACATTTGTAGGTCGGTCACATCAAAAGCAAGGACCCTGGTCACTGATCCAACAGCTCCTTTAGTTTTAGTCCATCAGAACCGAGAGATCTCAGGAGGAAGCCCCTCTCGGCTCTTAGCAGTTACCAACAAGCACAGAGTTAACTCTGCTTTTTTAAAACAGTATTTGCTCTACATCTGTTTTGTTCCTTCATCTCCATCTCACATAGTTACTTCCAGAACTTTAAGAAACTTCCTATTCATGATTGTCATGAATGATTCAAAGGTAATTAAGGGACATAAAACAGACCTCAATTAAACTTCAGATTTTATTATGTGGGACACCTAAATGAGAAAAAAACAACCATATTAACTGTCATTTAACATTTTTTTATTAAAAGAAAAAAATGGAAATTTCATGTTAGGATTTCTTGCAAACATAATGCAGTATGTATCTGCTTATGACACACTCTTTGCTCCTCCCACAAAGCAAAAAGAAAACCAGAAGTATATTGGTAGGCTCAAAAATAAGATAGTTGTCTCTCTGAATCAGAAACAAAACAGAAAGTCCAAGGGGGGCAGTGGGTTGAAGTCCTGGGGCCTCTGTGCTCTGCAGCTAAAAGAGCACAGCCCTGATCTTGGGCCCCAACGTATTAAGGATTGGAATGCTCCATACTAGATAGGGCCCAGAGCAAGGCTTTCTGTTTGGAACAGAGATTCCTTCTGCCTGTGATAAAACTAAAGATGGAGGCCTTGGGATGTAGGGAACACACATTCAGTCTCACTACCAAGGACCAAGCTGAGTTCCCCTCTGACTCAGGGAATGAATCTGTGATAGCCGCTATATCATCCACAATATCAAGAACCTCAGATTACTATTAGCTGCCCTGGTTCTCAGCTGGGAGCTGTGGTGAGCTGAATGGAAGCAATGGCTAAAATGCGTCCACAAGAAGTTAAGCAAGAAACAGGGCAATAAGAAGACACAAGATTAGCCTAGGGCCTGTATTTCAAAACACACAATGAAATCCATGCTAAAAAAGATAGACATCAAAACAACAACTATAACATTGAACTCTATTTTGCGTAGCAATTTGACAATGAATTTTCAGTATGTTATGATGTTCAAAGAGATAAATCTAAGAATTCCATCCATTTAAAAGGATTAAAACATAATGAAGCAAAGATTGGCAGAAATTAAACACAAACGTATCAAATAAACATACATTAAAAATTTTTAGAAGTGAAAATACAATTATTTAATTTAATATTTACTCAGTTAGACTAGGCAAAATTCACTTAATTGGTCAAATGTAAATTCAATCGAAAAACCTCAACTGATGGGATAAATTCTGGACTGATAGAAGTTAGATAGTAAATTGAAAGGTAATACTTTGTTATTGTCTCATAATTTAGCCCAATTCTCAGATTTGATGGTGGGAGAGGCTCTAATTAAGGAGGTTAAGAGTTCAAGAGAAAGAGAATGGAGGGAATAACGGGAGCAATATTTCAAGATTGATTATGAAGATATCCAAGACTTGAAGAGTGACATGAATCCACAAGCATTTCAAATACCTAAAAGGGTAATTCAAAAATAAGACTACATCTAGATATGTGATGGTGAAATAGATTATAAGGACAAATACAAAGCTTAGAAGGTATCAAAGGAAAAAATGCATAATATGTAGAGAGGAATAACTGTTAGACTCACAGAAGTTTCTCTTCTACAATAATTGATTCAAAAAGACAATGGAGGAATAGCTTCAAAATACTGAGAGGAAATCTTATAATTTTATATCCAGCTAAACTACATCAAGAATAAAGATAAAGGGGTGCCTGGGTGCCTCAGATGGTTAAGCATCTATCTTCAGCTCAGGTCACGATCCCGGGGTCCTGGGATCCAGCCCCACATCAGGCTCCCTGCTCAGTAGAAAGCCAGCTTCTCCCTCTCCCTCTGCCCCTCCCGCCCCCCTGCTCATGCTCTCTCTCTCTCAAATAATAAATAAAAAAAATAATAAAGAATAAAGATAAAGAACTTTTCCAGAATACAAAGCCTAGGAGAATTTAACACCTAGACTCTAACTTAAATAACTACTAACTGATATGTTTTAACAAGGAAGGTGAATCCAGAAGGAAGGCATAGGACACAATAAAAAAAAAAATGACAGTAGGAATGCAGTACATGACAGAAGGTATATTACAAATTAGCAGGAGACTTTGGAAAAAGAACCCATGAAACAGGCAAAAGAATCAAAGAATTTTAAAAAAAGAAAAGCTGAATGACCAATAGACATAAGAAAAGAAAATCAGCCTCTTTTGTGAACAAGAAATTAAAAGAGACAAAATTTCATATGTCTCAGAGTGGCAAAAACTGAAAAGGTTGATATGAACAAGTGTTGAATAAGAATATGGAGAAAGAGGAACTATCACACACTGCTGATGGAAATGTAAATTGACAGAACACATTTTCACAATATCTCATACAATCCAAGATGTTCATTCCCTACTATCCAGGATTTGGATAGTCCAGAAATTTGTCTCAAGACATTTATTGCAACATTATGTGCAAAAGTGAACGATTGAAAACAACCTATCTAACAAAATAACAGATAAACCGTATGGTTTGTGTAATTCTAAAGTGAACACTAAAACAAATTTTCTAGAAATACTTGCATCACGGACAAGTCTCAAAAGCAGTGATAGTTGATAAAAGTAAGCTGCAGAATGATTCCTATATGATATCATTAACATACTTTAACACATGCAAAATAACGTTCCATATGGATGTTGGACACATATAAATATAAAAGTAAGAAACACATCAGAAGCTAACCACCCAATTCAGAGCACTAATTTACCTCGGGCCACGGTGAAAGGCAAATGAGTGAGTTATTTGGGGGAGTTTCAGATATAGTTTGTAATACTTAGCTTTTTAAAAAATAAAAAGACCTGAGGACAAAAAAAGGAATAAACAAACAAAAGTAACAAATGATTCACATTTTCTAACAACTCTGTTTAACTCTCCAGTCCTGCCTGGTTCCTAAGACAAGAAATGGCAGGGTAAAGGGTGGCTGGCAGAGAAAGCAATATTGAATTAGATCAAGATTAAACCTTGTCATTACCGAAAAACACTTGAGTAATAACAGCTCTGGTTTATAGCACATCACTTAATTTCTAAAAAGAAAAATAACGAGGGAAGTCACTGAAGAGACAGTAAAATATTTTTAGAGAATGCATTTGAGTTCTATTGAAAATAGTAATTCTTGAGTTAAATATGCCTGAGTAATGCCCGGGCTCGGATTTTAGAATTTACAGCTAACCTGGGTCACTTTGGTTGAAGCTGAGAGAGCTGTAGGGAGCAAACAAGCAAGTAGGCATTTTAAAAATTCTTGGTTTAAATTTAAGTAGCTTGCAGAAGCAAAAAAAAAAAAAAAAAATCACAAAATAAAATATCTATGCTGTAATCCTCATGTATCTCTTGAATTTCAAAGTTGGACTGTGGCTTTCATGTGCAGATGCCATGGCTCTGGGCATGAAAGATTGGGTGGACCTCTCACTTCCCTTTTCAGGAGACAGAACCCTGATGAGGCTAAGATACCAGACAGGAGGGATGGAAGAGTTCCTGCTCTGTGGCTGCTTTTTGTTGTTGGCTTTCATTTTGGTTCCTTTAGACCCAGAGGCAGCAGGTGGATTTAGTAGACTCCGCGGGTTAGTAATTAGACTGGGTTGAAAGAAAGACCTTCAAATAGTTCAGAACTTTGGGGGATTCATCAAAGAGAAAGACACAAGAGTCTTCCCTACTTGGTTGGTTGGCTTGTTTACATGGCACAAGTGAGTGCACTCCGTAAATATTACCTTTAAGCAAGGACAAATCAAAAATAAAATAGAAACACTTCAGCCAGAGAATACAGCATGTGGTCTACTGGGACATGATCACAATATATGCTGTAATCTGAAGGTCCTTCCGGACTTTTTTTGATAGATATCGGCTTGGTGTCTAAGAAAATTCGGGAAAAAAATCAAAGCTTTAACATGTTGCTTCAGTCCTTCCTGGATCTCTTCAATCAAAAGCAAAAACTAAAATAGGTTAAGATCCAAAGGGCAAAATGAAAAATACTTACCTACAGATTAAGACAAAGTAGGTACTTGAGACTCAATGGAATAAATTAAATCAAATTTTGGTGTCCTATGGAATTGAAAATAAAATTTTAAAAGTATAAAATTTAAAAAAGGCTATTGCTTTCATTTAGGCCAAAGATGATGTCTGAGAATCTTCTAAGGATAAAACTGAATCAAAATTATTTTTGTCTGTAATACAATAGTTGACTCCAAACCAAATTATTAAATGATTTTTTTAAATCAAACGAATGCAAGTAAAACTTATCCAACAGCTCGTTCAGAAGAGTGACGGAGCTCAGTCATTTTTACAAGGGTTTTGCTGAAGAATGGGATATAGAGGAGATGCAGGTGTGCATCAAACTGCAGTTTAAAAAATGAGTATTTATGGGGCGCCTGGGTGGCTCAGTCGTTAAGCGTCTGTACCTTTGGCTCAGGGTGTGATCCCAGGGTCCTGGGATCGAGCCCCGCATCAGGCTCCTCCGCTGGGAGCCTGCTTCTTCCTCTCCCACTCCCCCTGCCTGTGTTCCCTCTCTCGCTGGCTGTCTTTCTGTCAAATAAATAAATACAATCTTTAAAAAAATAGGGGCGCCTGGGTGACGCAGTCGTTAAGCATCTGCCTTTGGCTCAAGGCGTGATCCCGGCGTTCCAGGATCGAGCCCCACATCAGGCTCCTCCACTATGAGCCTGCTTCTTCCTCTCCCACTCCCCCTGCTTGTGTTCCCTCTCTCACTGGCTGTCTCTATCTCTGTCGAATAAATAAATAAAATCTTTAAAAAAAAGTAAATCTTAAAAAAAATAATTAATTAAAAATGAGTATTTAAAAAGTTTTGTAATGAGTCAACTCAAGCAAACTAGAAATAAATATTTTTTTAACCTTCTGCAAGAAGAGTGGTTTGATAAACACCATAAACTATAATTCTCTCAACATAGGGTGCTTTGCAATCTTATACTTAATGTAGAAAAATAAATACTAAGTTTATACAAAGAAATAAATGATCACATAAACATTTATCCTTGGTCCGAGCCAAAATGTATTTTCTGTTACTGGTCTGTTATTAATATCAAGTTTTCTTGGCTTGGAAAAAGAAAAATGAACTAGGAATCTGGAGATACCGACTGCCACGTACTTGTTAAATTACACTTGACAAATAATTTAAAATAATCATCATTTTTATCGGTTGAAGGGCAATATTCATATTTGCTCATCCTAGATCCCAGAGTTGTTACAAAAGGCAAATGGAAAAATAAATATGAAAGTTCTTTGAAAGCCGCACACCACCACGTAAATGTATTTTGTTAATTACTGCTCTGGAGAACAGTCAACTCATGAGTATGGGGGAGTTTAGTGCTGATGGATAATAAAAGTGTTCTGATAAGTATAATTTGGGGTACTTCCAAGTACTGATAATGGCCTTTCTCCCCTTTTCTCCACTTCCCTTCATCCCTTCACTTCCCTTCTGCAGAACCCCTACCTGTAACCAGCGTTTCAATATATGACTATAAACCTTCTCCTGAAACAGGAGTCCTGTTTGAAATTCATTATCCAGAAAAATATAATGTTTTCACGAGAGTAAACATAAGCTACTGGGAAGGTAAAGACTTCCGAACAATGCTATATAAAGGTAAGAAGCAAAAGGAAGGGTCATAAATGATAACGACTCCTTTTTACGTGTTTGCCAAACGGTCATCTGTCTTGCTCTAAAGAGGTCTTATGATTCACTATCTGACCAGGGAAGACCATTAAAAATAGTTACTAGTTTATGAAAATCTTGTCATGAGGAATCTTAGAATACCTGGTTTGCTGGAGTCACATGCAATGCCTAAGTATAAGAAAAACTCAAATTATGGTCACTTGTATGTTAGCCTTGCCAAAGGCAGCATGTCTGGTACAAGAAGTAAATTCAAACTTAAACTTAGAACACCTCGCCTAACCATTTCTTTCTGCGTGTGTTAGAAGGACGTTTCTAGAACTAAGAAGCTAGAAAGGCACCTTCCACCAAGTTTCACTTGCAGGTGGTCCAAGATTATTCTCAAATGCAAATGATAATGCTTTTTTGTTCCTTTGAATGTATTTATCTGTATGACCAGCTAAATGATTGCATTAATATACAAAAATTGGTTTCATTGTTTATACTGTCCTGATGCGGACCCTGTGGGGAGAGGAGAAAAAGAGATCCTACGGGAATCAATCATTTCAAAAGAACCTGGGCCCTTTCTCTGAGTAGACTGGTGGGGAGAAGATGGAGAGGGAGGAAAGGTGGGAGGGGCTTTCTGCTCCACTGGGAGTGAATTGGGAAGGAAAGGAACTTTGACACTCTCAGATACAAAACTGTAACATTGCTCTCCAAGGGCTTAGATGATTATCAAAGTTGACTGGTTGTAACTGGAAATAGATACTGGTGAGGTGGAGAATGGATACTGAGGCACACAGGTCGTGATATCCAGAAAAGTGTCATTTTGACTTGCTGCTTTTACAAATGCATTACTTCCCTGGATTTCTTTTTTATGAGACATGGTTTCAAACACATGCAGTGAATTTATAGTTTTTGAAACTTTAAAACATCAAATAAATATAAACATGGACCCCAGAAATTATTGCATTTTTAAATTTTCAATGAAAACATTATCTGCAGATTAATAAATGGGGCCTTATGTGTTTATTGATCACATGCAAATAGAGGTTCGTGAATGATTAAAAACCATTCTCTGGAATTTTTGTTGAATCAAAAACTAGGAGTTTTAAAATAAGTCAGTATACTCTCCTTTTTAAGTTAATGAATTTTTAAATTTATTTCTGGCTTTTAGCTCAATAAATGGTACTTTCAGTTTCTTTCCCACATTCTTTCTACTTTGGATTGGAATCTTAATTGTATTATTTTCTTTAATGTTTTCCAAATGAAATCCAACTTTTTTTTTTTGATCAGGTGCTGCCAACTGGCAGATAAGCCATTCTACTTTAAAAACAGGCCAGTTTTTTCAAGTAACCCTAGTGAAAACATGTCTTATAAAATTACTTTTTCCTAAGTCATAAGGTAGCAAAATATCTTTGATTTTTATCATAAAATAAATGGCTAGCATAAACCAAATCCCTACATTTTCTGTATGTTATCTTCTCCATAATACACAAAATGTTCCCATAAAAAAAATTTAATTCCATTGTATCCAATGCCTGCAGAAAAACACTTTTCTGGATTTTGGATATAAAGATCCAAATTTTCATCTCTAATCTTATGCCAATTTTGTATTACTGACCATGCCAGAAGTTGCAGGAAATAATATCTCAGGGCTATTTAATCATTATTGTTTAGAATGTTCTAGAAGTATGTGGCATTTAAGAGATCAAAAATCTAATATAATTGTTTTTAATCTCAGATTTCTTTAAGGGAAAAACAGTATTTAATCACTGGCTGCCAGGAATATGTTATAGTAACATCACTTTTCAGTTGGTATCTGAGGCAACTTTTAATAAAAGTACCCTCGTGGAGTACAGCGGTGTCAGTCATGAACCCAAACAGCATAGAACTGGTAAGTCTTCTGAAAAATCAAATTCAGTTAAAAAAATAATTAAACTATATGTTTGTTGCATGTATACTTTCTGACATTCTGAGAAAAATTCTGTTCCAGAGCCAAGAAATAAAATAAATATATATTTGTAATACTCTAAAACAAATTCCCTATCAATGTAAAAGGAACAGTAAAATATTCAAAAGAAAAATCTAAAATATGTCAATGTAATCATAGATTTATTATCTTTGAATGGAAAAAAGTACATGATCCTACGAAAAGTTATAATTAAATAGCTTAACTTGACCAAGTAGACATCAGTTATTCTATAACCTGGCAAAATTCCCATATGGCAGTAAAACTGATAGCAGATGTTCTAGGACAGAATATCAGATTATTCAAGGAAAATATTGGGATTCAGATGTGTCTAAAACTTGCAGTGTTTAAATTTTAGTAGCATCACTAATAGGAAACACTGTTATAAAATGGATGGATGGATGGATGGATGGATGGATGGATGGAAGAATGGATGGAAATAAATATACGCCTACTAAACGCCTGTCACCAATACCAATGTAATTGACGTTGCCTGTGCCTAATGTGCCCAAATTACTCATTAGGAATGTTAGAAATGCCTTTCCTATGAACATCGGGTATGGATTGTGGTAGATCACTCCTGAGACGCTGCCAGTCAGAATTCCAAGATGCCATGATTTTCATTAAATAGGACAAGACAAAGAAACTATTTCAGCTACATAAGTTATTCACCTCATGGCAACATCTAAGATTCTATTTCTATTTTTAATTATTCAGTTCAAGTAAGGAAACGTTATCAATTGAGTGACTTCTATTGAGAAGTTGTTCTAAGTATGAGAGAGATGAAGACAGAGTCTGGTGAGATAGGTTTCCTGTCCTCAAAAATGGTAGAGCTATAACACAAATGGCATTCATATAAGACAGGATTGACACATGTCCTAAGAGGTACAAAATTGTACAACTGCACATAGGAAGGAATGATTAATTTTTATTCGAAGTTCATGGAAGGGCTGATATTTCAGCTGCTATTTGAAGGACAGGTAGAAACTGTTGCAGGTAGAGATCAGACAGCATGCCTTCAGAATTTTTCACCTGTAGAAAAGTATGCTTCCGTAATTCACACGTGGATTTTGTGCTCATATGTTTCTCTCTGGAGAGGTGAGGAGTGAAGCCGTATTCCTAACATGTGTGTTAATGTTTCTAAAGGGATATATGCAACTCTCCTAAGTGCAACAATGTCACCGAGAGTATTTTTATCTCCATAGCTAGAGTACATTAGAGTTGCTTTTTTTTGTTGTTAAGAAAGATCCAGTGGCCAAGACTTGGTTTTCTTAAAAGGAGATTTTGATAAGCTAAAGAATATTTACGAAACTGTGCTTTGGAAATGGTTAAATGACCACTTGGACAAGCATCATATCACTAGTTAATGTGTTTGGAGTATGAGTGGTGATACGCTCATGTGTGTATTTCACTCACTAATAGATTAAGTATTCACTATAATAGAACTAAAAGTTGCTGGAAAATGAAAATTCTCTCTCTTTCAGCCCCTTATCCCCCTCGAAATATCTCGGTTCGTATTGTAAACTTGAACAAGAACAATTGGGAAGAACAGAGTGGCAGTTTCCCAGAGGAATCGTTCATGAGATCACAAGATACAGTGAGAAAAGACAAGCTCTTCCATTTTACGGAGGAAACCCCTGAAATTCCCTCTGGCAACATTTCTTCTGGTTGGCCCGATTTCAACAGCAGTGACTATGAAACTACATCCCAGCCCTACTGGTGGGGAAGCGCATCTGCAGCCCCGGAAAGTGAAGATGACTTTGTCAGCGTCCTTCCTGTGGAATATGAAAATAACAGCACCCTCAGCGAGACCGAGAAATCAACAGCAGGCTCTCTCTCATTTTTTCCTGTACAAATGATCCTGAATTGGTTACCACCTAAACCACCCACGGCCTTCGACGGGTTCCACATCCACGTAGAAAGAGAAGGTAAAGTAACAGGAAATCAGCAAAAATAAGAAATGGTGTGCAAAGGAAAGGGCATTGACATAAGTTATGACTAAAACATTTAGAAAAACAAAATTGATGGGAGAGAGTTAATATTTAAAGGAAAAATGGTCAAGAAAGGGAAGAATTTAATTGAGTAGCCATGCCCACCACGACTAGAAAACAAACAGGTTGGATCAGAATCCAAGGTTTAGGGAGTTTCTAAGTTGCAAGCATTCACAATTTGTGCACATTTCGTGGTCCAGCATGTCACATACCCCAGGCCGTGGAGGAAAACCTTCTGTTTGGAAAGATTTTGAATTGAAGTTCTAACCATCACAAATTACAAAATATCCTGGAGAAATTTTCTGTTTTCTGGCACACAGTTGGTGACGCATGTAGCAAAGCAATCTTTCCAACAAGAAGGCTACCTTCCCAAGAGCATCAGCCCTGGGTCCTCTCATCTAGCGACTCTGATTTGCCTCAGGGTGTGTCCCTCGGGGACAGGCCCCACTCCACATCGTCCTGAAGGGGAGCTGGTCGTAAAATAGAAAATGCACAACAACTAGTATTTTCTTTTTTTTTAAATATTTAAATTCAATTAGCCAACATATAGCACATCATTAGTTTTAGATGTAGTGTCCAATGAGTCATCAGTTGCGTGTAACACCCAGCGCTCATCACATCACGTGCCCTCCTTAATGCCCATCCCCCAGTTATCCCATCCCCATAGCTGCCACATTACGTATCACAGTCATTGGTCCAGCATCCCAGAGCCATTCTTCTTGTTTTAGTCCACTAATTTACGAAAAACGGGGCCCTGGCCTTCAGGCAATGTGGGTCATGAATCACATCTAAATTGTTGCTTGGTAGGTTATTATAGTTATTCGTTATTTGTTTTGTTTCTACAATAACATACTTCATTTTATACTTTCCAGTCTTGTAGTTTGAGTGGCAAAAGTTGTTGAGTTGTCAAAATTTAAAGTTCAAATGATAGCGTTATTTTCAGGGTAGGGCATTAATATCATGCAGTATCATGTATTACATATTGTGTGCCCTTATTTTATTTTATAGAACAAGACACCAAAATCTCTGGATTCCTCTATTCTGGATTATAGAGCAATCGACCATACCCAAATATTGTGTAAAATTGAAATCCTTTATCATTTCTGAGTATTTGAGTCAAAAGTCTTCACATTTACCTGGAATTACTTGTATAAAGCTATCTGTCTTCATCTGCCCTTAATCTGTCTTTTATTTTTCCGTTCCACAATATATTCTGTGGAAAATAGGGTCTTGTAACTTACAATTTTT
Source organism: Ursus arctos (assembly GCF_023065955.2). NCBI lineage: Eukaryota > Metazoa > Chordata > Mammalia > Carnivora > Ursidae > Ursus > Ursus arctos. The sequence goes on from NW_026622941.1 coordinate 14,650,982, forward strand.
TTTAATGAGTATTTCCATGAACATTCAATCATGCTTTTATCTGACTGCAGCGTGTTCTGTTGAAGGCTCTTGTAGCCACCAACTGATGAAAAACAACTTCAAATGAAGTAATAAGCAGCAGGAGATGGACTTTGAAGCAATGCAAAAATCCTTTTTACTTTTGGAAAGTAAAATCTGAAAGAAGACAGATGAAGGACAAGTATTACAACTGTCAGAAAATCTACCCAGAAGAATTATTTCCAACTACAAATAATTCAATTTATTTTAAAGCATTTCTGGATATTTAATACTACCACAAAGAATTGATAAGATACTTACTGCTGGTTATTTTTTTATTCTTTATATCCAGATGAGACGGTCAACTATTGCAATCTTCTCCTGACATTCTACTTCTGTTCTTTTTTTTTTTTTTTTTAAGATTTATTTATTTATTTATTTGACAGAGAGAGAGATAGCCAGTGAGAAAGGGAACACAGGCAGGGGGAGTGGGAGAGGAAGAAACAGGCTCCCAGCAGAGGAGCCTGATGTGGGGCTCAATCCCAGGACTCTAGGATTACGCCCTGAGCCGAAGGCAGACGCTTAACGACTGAGCCACCCAGGCGCCCCTTCTTCTGTTCTGTGCATATAAGGTTGTTGGGTAAAAGTACATAAGAGTATGCAGTATATACTCAACCCTAAGCTCTATTGATCTGGATGCCGTATTTTAGTTTAATTATTACAAACAATTTGAATCCTTGATCATGTTTCTTTTCTAATACCCTGGATGAAGATGTAAAATTGAACTTGACAAAAAAAAAAGTAAACAGTTTAAAAAATATTTATTCATTTGTCTTAACTGACTTGTCTACATTCAAGGCCCTTCCGGGTTTCAATTCATATATATTCTCTTTTTTATGTATGATTCAGAAAACTTTACTGAATATTTGACAGTGGATGAAGAAGCCCATGAATTCGTTGCGGAACTGAAGGAGCCTGGGAAATATAAGTTATCCGTGACAACCTTTAGTTCTTCAGGATCTTGTGAAACCCGAAAAAGTCAGTCAGCAAAATCCCTCAGTTTTTATATCAGTAAGTACCAAAGAGATTATTTTGCACTTACAGGGGAGCTAGGACAACGGAACTGGGGAGATTAACGATGCTCACACATCAATTATTCATCAGACCTCAGAGACCCTGAGAAATCGTCAAGGTCAGAAGAGGCCCAGATCCATGAGATTCTGACAGCAGAGGAAATACATGTATGTTTAATGGTAGCAAACCTGCCCAGAGATTTAACTTACGGATTTTTTTATTGTTGTGAGAATTGAACATTTATTAAGCTGACCTTCCACACTAGCCATAACAAACCCTCCAAGGACGCGGACACACTGTTTAGGACACAATGACTTTTGTTTGAGGCCGTATAGGAAATGGATATTGTTGGACTGTGGGAAAAGTCTCATTAGAATATTGAGCTGAGAGAGCTCAAAAGAAAAACAGAGATTTAAGTGTCGTGGGACCTAGGTGGTCACCATAAATTTGGCCCAAGAAGACAAAGCTAGAGCATCCCGAAAGCCCCAGTGTCGAGTCTTAGGGTGGCTTCTACTGATTCCACGAGGGGCAATAATGGAGCAAATAAATGGCTTCTAAAAGCTACACAAATCGTGCATGTCTGTAATGTTTGTAGGTAATCTGAATATGCTCGCCAGAGGTTTCGAGGCCAAAAGTCAGTGACCTAGTTTATCAGCAGCTAAATGTGCCTCCCGTCAGCAGAAAGAAAAAAACCAGAAGGCAATGGATAAAAATGTCTCTTCAAAAAAGATGACCACCACACACTCTAAGGCAAAATACCACCTTTCACCGAATAACCCTCAAAAAGGGTGGGTGGGGGACAGAGGGAAAAGATCTGTTTATTTAACAGCTGAAAAATGTTGAAAATGTCCCATGTAGCATTTCTACTTAAGAAATTGAAAACATCGCCACTGGTAAGTAGCCTCAATAAAGATCCATCAGATATGCAGAAAGAATAGTCACAATTTCCCTTGCATGGGAGGTCTCTGACATGAGGTCACTTGAGAACGAGAACGAAGTTTACTATTCAGTTCTTCCCGGGAAGCTTAAAATGTTCCCTTAACCAGAAGCTTTCCGTGTCTGTCAGTAGGGATGCACCCCAAGTGTCAGCGGCTTCTGGAAACGCGCCCTCAGCTATTCGGATTAGGCTGGCCCTTCCCTTCTCTGAATTTCTACTGTGTTTCATAGCGCACGACACAAAACACAGGCCTTTTTTGTGTACGATATTTTTCTAGATCGGTTTTATTTGTGTCCATCTTACTTCGCACACCAAATTGACAAATCCTAGCTTGGGGTTATAGTTATTAATTCTGGGGTACCTTCAACAAATATTCACTGAACAACTTTCATGAGTCAGGCACGCTGCTCTCGAGTATCCAAATGGACTATGCTGTTGAGAATGTGTCAGAATTGCTCCAAAATATGATTATTTCCAAGAGATGCATCTTCATATTCATTTAGAAAGATAGAGGGCCCTAAAAATTCTGGGTTTTTTTCTCTGCCAATAAAAGAATAATACTTCGAGTGCTTGGATATCCCGCTCTGCAGTAAGGAGTTATTGAGATGTACTCTGTGTACGCTTAGTTTAAAACAGGAAACTATAGCTGTAAATACTATACTGGACCGAGTAAGCCCCCTCCACACAGTACAGACTCATACCAGCTACATGATATTCACAGCCCATTTTCCTGACCCAACTGTTCCGGTGTTAAGCTATGACATTAATATTTATTAAATTCCATTAAGATTTATGTTTCTCTCTCTTGTTGCATTATGATTTATATTTCCATGGTTTTGAAGGCTTTCCTCAGAGATGAGAAGGAAGGTAGACATTTACATTCGGCCCCCAACAGGCTTACATTTCACTGATCCTCATGTTTCATTGGAAAGAAACTGAGGCACAGAAAGGTTAGTGACTTTCCCAAGTGTCCAAATGGGACTAGAACCTAGGAATATTTGCTAGCAAAGTCCATTTCCACGTAGCCTACCCTGACCCATTACCGTGGTTTGATTATCAGGTCAGTCCTAACGTAAAACCATTGAACCAGTGAATGTGTTTGGCTTCCTCCCACGTTGGCTGTCTGTGCCCCTGCTCTCCCAGTAATCTTCCTAATGACGATGAAAACACTTCACAATTACAGGTTCTCTAACACCTAGGATCTCATTTGATCCTAGCGACAGATGGCATCATGATAAATTGTCACAGAGCGCTGAGCCAGGAGACCAGAGGTCTGGGTAGGGCTCCAGGCACCTACTCGCTGTGTTACATTGGACAGGTTATAACACATCTCTGGTCCTTAGTTTTCTCATCAATGAAATGAGGTATTGGTTCTCTCAAGTTTTCAATTCTAACATTCTATGGTTTAATCCATTTGCCAGTGCATTGCCAGAGATTCAGAGAAGTTAAACCGTTTGCCCAAGGTTATATCACTAATAATGAGCAAAGCCAAGTTTGGGTCAACTTTCCTCTCTCCAAACCAGCGCTTCTCACAGTTCCTAGTTTCCCCAGAGGTTTCGTGCAGGGGTTAAGAGTGTGGATTCTGGAACCAGCCTTCCTGTTGGTGAATCCTGGCTGTACTTATCCTATCTTTGCCTCAATGCCCTCATCTGAAAGTGGGATTCATACTTGTACTTCTCTCATAGGTCTGTTATGAAAATTGAAGGATTGACATATGTAAACATACATAACCCTAAAACAGAGCCTAAGACATGCCAAATGCTCTTTGCCACCATTGCTATTGTCATTTTTTATTGTCATTATCTGCCTGGCCCCATTGGCTGTGAGCCTGAGACTGCTGTCCCCCTCCTGGGTTCCAGCCCACGAATACAGCTCGCTATGAAGACACTGAGGAGTGTATCCTAAGCAAAGAAAGAAAGGTTGCATATGTGCATTTTGACAAGGAACTTCTGTAGATAATAACCACCTCAACACTTCTTGAGTCCTTACTATGTGTCGGGCACGGTGCTAATAACCACTTTAGAAACTTAAAGAACAAAACTAATAGTGGGCCTTCTGACGAGATGCTTTATAATGAGGAACCCACCTCGTCCCTCAAATTAGCACCCAGATCCCAGGCAGCTTCTGTAATTGACCTAGCCTATTGCCTAGTTCTTCTCTCAATACAGTCACACCCCGCCTCTTTGATCCCCCTGTTACCAAATTTAAAATCCTTTCACACAATGGCAGTCGAGGCTCATTTGAATCTCAAAGTCATTATTTCTAGAAACCGAAGATCCTAGCAAAGGAATTCTAAACCCTGATGAAATGCCCCCACTTCCACACCCACTCTGCACTGAAAGAGAAGTAGAGTCTCTCTGGTGAAGAATTTCCTGGAATAACCTGAGAGGCAGGGGCAGAGAGCCGTGCCGTCCAGCTGCGGGTCTTACCTCGACTCTCTGTGTAAGGGCAAAAGGAAAACATCGTGATTTTTAAAACGCGACTCTCTTACCTCCACCAGCTCAGCATGAAACCTCCCTTGTGCTCTTATTTGCAATGTTCAGGCCCTTCCGGAGAGTGGATCGAAGAGCTGACCGAGAAGCCCCAGCACGTGAGTGTCCACGTTCTAAGCTCAACCACCGCGCTGATGTCCTGGACATCTGCCCAGGAGAACTACAGCGGCACCATCGTGTCTGTGGTGTCGCTCACCTGCCAGAAACAGAAGGAGAGCCAGAGGCTGGAAAAGCAGTACTGCACCCAGGTAAAGGAACAGGGAAAATGCGGAGGGGCTCGCTCACTCACGGCCTGCAGCCCAGCCACGCGGGCGCAGCCATTGCAAGAGGCGGTGCTGGGGGGGGGGGGGGGGTGGGGGTATTGGGAGGGGGGTGTGAGCAGGAAATGAGTGCGCAAGGCTCTGCAGTTACACTCTTCCTCCCCCCCTCCCAGCACTAGCATCTTCCTTTTATTTTCATGCCTCATTCAAGACGCCTACGATGTGCCGGGTACTCGGATAGGATAGATGTTGGGATTCTAGATAATTGCTTGCAGAGTTTATAATCTAGTGAGAACAACGCATAAGTGAGCATACAACTACTACTGAAGAGTATAAAATGAGGCCTAGGCTAAAAGTAAATGATCGAGAGGCCCTATGAGTTCATGGAAAGAAAGAGCATGGGTAAATATGGGGAAAGAAAGGGCACAGGTAAATATGGACTGGGACAAAAGGATTTGGAAACTGGCCAGAAAAACTTTTCCCAGGGCACAAGATGACCAAGCAGAAGGTTCTGGGGAGTTTTTGTTTGTTTGTTTGTTTGTTTGTTTGTTTTACTCTTTCTATTTTTTTCTTGTTATTTGAACTATGAAAGTAATTAAGCTCACTGAAAAAATAATTCAAAAATGAAAGGTACTAAAGTAAAAACACACCCCTTTCACTAATTGCAACTGAGAAGAGCTTTGAAGGATAAATAGGAGTTAGCTGAGCACAAGGGGGGATATGAGGGATGCGGAAATGGGGTGCAAATCGGTAGGTCTGGAAATGGCTACCAGAATGAGCTCATGCGCCCAGCCATCAGTCCTGAGCGACAGTCCTGAGTGAAAGCCTGCCACGTGGGCCCCAGGGCAGACCTTGCTTTCCATTGCCCTAAGTATCCACAGGGAGCCTGGAGCCCAGAGCTATTTTCCTAAAACCTGGGTTGTTTTGTTTGTTTGTTTGTTTGTTTCATAAGATCAAATGTACTGATTCCTGGTGTCTCGCAAACACAATATTTACTTCCCTAAAGGCAAAAAATTTAATTATCAACTCATGTGTCATACACTGGAAATATAATACTCAAAAACAATGTTTGCTATAGAAAGCTTTGTGAATGTTTCCATTTATCCCACGAAAATTAGGCACTTAGGGAAATTCAAAGAGTGAGAAACTTAAACTTGATAAGTAGAATTCAGGAATCATGGCCTTTGGAGCGCTAGAAAGGCTTAAGAGTGTTGAGATAAGCCCTTGCTTGCAGATGAGGCTACCCCTTGACTTGAACTAAAGTAAGGAGTAAATATGCTAAACCGATTAACTTGTAATCACAACTCACTATGCAGCTTTGTGGCTTCCCTTCCTGAGTAAGGGAAAGACAGCTGACTCATTATATTGGTAGAAAAATGTGTTTCTCTTACAGAACATGACACAGAACTTGACTGCTCCAAGGTACATTTCTTCACCCCTCATCCAATGTACAAATTACGTGTCTTTTGCACAGAAGCCAAAGGCTAACAGTATAGATAAAAATTATAAATTATAAATGAGCCAGAAAAGACTGGTCTCAGTGCACTGACAATGCCTTTTTGAGATGCGAACATGAGACTGTTAAGGATTATAGGCACAGTGGGCAATATTTAAAATGGATCGCTGTGTGAGGTGTTCTCTCAATTACAAGAAAATTTTGAAGATTTGTTATTGCACCAACATTATCCTTTGCCCCACTATACACACACACACACACACACACACACACACACACAGGTTTTTAGATAAGGAAATATCAGTTCAAAAAGTCTGAAAAACAGAGGCGCCTGGGTGACTCAGTCACTTAAGCACCTGACTCTTGGTTCTGCGCAGGTCATGATCTCAGGGTTGTGAGATGGAGCCCCTCATCCGGCTCCTAGCTCCGTAGAGTCAGCTTGGGATTCTCTCTATTCCTCTCCCTCTGCCCCTCTCCCCCTCAAATAAATAAATAGATCTTTTTTTTAAAAAAGTATCAAAACCTGGCCTGCAGTCATGTGGCCTTTAATCAAAAGAATCCAGAAGATAGTATCACCAGTATCAGTCCAATTTGGGCTTCTTCCCCAAAGCGAACATGATCCAAAAAGAAAAAATAATAATATTGCTTTGATTCTGTATTCAGTGATACTGTGATTGAATTAATATTCAAGATGCAGCTCAAAAATTAAGAGTGATTCTAAAGCCAAACACTTAGTGTCCCCTCCCCCCATTCATGGTTTCCCTTTCCATGGACTCAGTTTCCCATGGTCACCCGTGGGCAGGAAGCAGGTGATCCTCGTCCAACATACAGTCAGAAGGTCGATAGTAGCCTAACAATAGGTCACACGCCTACGTCATTCACCTCACTTCATCTCATCACACAGGCATTTTATCATCTCACAGCACCATAAGAAGGGTGAGAGTGGTACAATAAGCTATTTTGAGAGAGGCCACATTCACATCACTTTTACTACAGTGTACGGTTGTAATTGTTTGCATTACTGGTTATTGTGAATCTCTTACTCCGCCCAATTTAGAAGTTAAACTTTACAGTAGGTATGTATGTGTAGTAAAAAAACCTAGTCCACATAGGGTTCGGTACCACCCATGCTTTCAGGCATCCACTGGGGTCTTAGAACAAATCCCTTGCAGATAAGGGGGGGACTACAGTATCAACAGTTAATATAATGTTTCACTATTTTATACTTTCACTCTGCCTGCTTTGCCTCTACCACGGACTATAGCACAGGATCCTCGCTTTACATATCGCCTAGATCATCCATGAGACTCACTGCTAGTGTCACCACTCTTCCTGACACCACCACTGATTTCTGGGTGTTAGGTGGGTCCTGTGCAACATCCTAGAAATAAAACAAATTTGACTTGAACCTTGAGTTCACGACGCTTAGAGTCTGGCCTTCCGTGTGGGTACATTGTATTAATTTGAATTCGTCCTCATCATGTATGTGCTCTTCACGTCTGGTTGCTGTTTCGTGTCTGAGTTTGCATGCAAGTGCTTGTAGAAAAGGGGGTTTGTGACGTATGCCTCCTCACAACCATCTCGGTGCTATTGGGTAATAAATACATGCTGAACGTCACGTCTGTGCTCCGTCAGTGTTCAACGTAAAGGACCCGGTCAATTCTTCAAAGCAGATGTGCTTTCAGTACTTTCTCCAAAGACTCACACACAATCCTAAATTTGAGGATTAAGAAAGTCGTATAATAGATGTATGTATGTTTACTTTGACGTGTGATCTGCCTTGGTCCCTACGTGTTTTCTGACAATGTACGTACCCTGTAATTTATCAGTCTGTTGTGTATTTCCTAGGCTCTCTAGGGCAGCTTTTCTCCTATCTCTTTAGCTGGGGAGGAACAGGACTGGTGCCTCATCAGAGGGGCATTGGGCTGCACTGAATTCTCTGGAATGGAGACAAAGCCCATTGGGAAAGTGAGAGAGGAGATAGTAGAATGCAAAGATGGGATGAAAATTGGGGGAGGGGATGTGGAATGATCCTCTGGAGAATAAAATACGTGTTATTTAGTAAGTCGTATTCAGGGGCATTTCTTCTGCCTTCCGTCTACTTACCCCAAGGCGATCCAGGATAAATACAAGGGCATGGAAGGGTAGAAGCATAGATACAGGCTGGTGGCTCAGCAAATATTCAAAAACGAGGTGGCAGGAAGGACTTGGTGTTTATGATCTGTTACCAAGGTCATTTTTTAAAATAATGTAATGTATATACACATAGTTGCTTCTTTATTAAAAAAAAAAAAAAAGGTAGGGGCGCCTGGGTGGCTAAGTCAGTTAAGCATCTGACTTGGGCTCAAGTCTTAATCTTGGGGTCCTGGGATGGAGCCCCACCGTTAGCCCCTCCTCGAGCTCCAGGTCAGAGTTGATGACTCCATGCTCAGTAGGGAGTCTGCTTGTCCGTCTCCCTCTGCCCCTCACCCAGCTCGTGCTCTCTCTCTCCCAAATAAATTAATAACACCTTTTTAAAAAGAAGTATAATGTCCCCAGGGTGAATTTGTTATGATGGCACATTTTTTATATGAGGTGTAATTGACGTAGAACGTGTTTTCAGGAGTACAACATAAAGATTCAATCATTGTATACATTGCAAAATGATCATCACAGTAAGCCTAGGTACCATCCACCACCATACAAAGTTAGAAAATGTTTTTCTTGTGATGAGAACTTTTAAGATTTACTCTCTCAACAATTTTCAAATATGCAACACAGTATTACTGACTATGGTCACCCTGCTGTACGTTACATGCTCATGACTTGTTTATTTTATAAGGGGAAGTTTGTACCTCTTGACCCCCTTCACCCATATCGTCCACCTCCCAACCCCCCCCCTCTGGCAACCACCATTCTGTTCCTCTTACCTCTAAGTTATGTTCTGTTTTGTTTGTTCATTTGTTTTACTTTTAATTTCCACCCAGTGAAATCATACAGTATTTGTCTTTCTCCGACTTATTTCACTAGTCCGATATTCTCAGGGTATTTAAATATGATGGCATATTTAAGTGGCTCCAATCTCACACAGTCATTTGAATAATCAGAATCAACTACTTGCTTAAAATATTATCAAACCAAAGAAACCTTAACACCACCCTAAAGCAGTCTACACTTTTTTTTTTTTAAGATTTTATTTATTTATTTGACAGAGAGACAGCCAGTGAGAGAGGGAACACAGCAGGGGAAGTGGGAGAGGAAGAAGCAGGCTCCTAGCAGAGGAGCCTGATGTGGGGCTCGATCCCAGAATGCCGGGATCACGCCCTGAGCCGAAGGCAGACGCTTAACGACTGCGCCACCCAGGTGCCCCCAGTCTACACTTTTTGGTCCTGCTATTCTAAATAATCTAAATGAGTGATTAATGAGCTAAGCTGGAATTCATGGATATGCCTAGGTGTCTATGATGTGTTGTTTAGTTTTAAAGAAAGGTTCAGAGCGATGTTAATGAAGTAGCACATATATGGGTCAATGTCATATTATTTATGTATATATGTATCGAGGAGGGCCTGGAAGATTGCCACCAAAATGTTGGAAATGAGGGGAGGAGAACAGAAAAATTGCCAATTTTATTCATTTGCTCTTCTGCTGTGTAATTTCCACAATGAACATTATAAGTTTTATCATTTAAAAAATTTATTTTAAAGAAATAAGACAGCATCACTTAGTTTTGCACAACATACGTGTCTTGTTCATAGTTTATCTCTTCAGGAAATGCTCTATCAGATAAAGATATCGGGCTGACCAACTGGGCCTAGATGGCTTCCAGCAGAATTCACCTTTGAAAGCATGGGCAAAAAATTCTGATGAGTGTCAATAGGAAAGAAAGGAGGGAAATGCTAATGCATTCATTCGACTTAATTTTATTTTGCTTAAGTTATTGGAAAAGAAATTATGGTATGCTGGTCCCCCCACTTACATTTAGAGCAAGTTCTACCAGTTCAAATTATACAATGTCTATTGTGCAGAATTGGTTTCTGGTATTGGAAAGGTTTAAAATTTGTATCATATCACCAATTCTGTGTTTATTCTTAAAATCATAATGAAGCTTAATTTTAAAAAAAACCTTTATAGCATAGGTAAGTTGTCAACGATCCTGTTCTTCATTGATTATGTTCCTTTCCACAGCGATTTTATGTAATGTACCCTAGAGGCCCCAAAATTGCTGAGTGATGAGCTAACTTCATTGATACTCTAGTCTAAGCATCCTTGCCACTCTGTGAGGTCTGGAATAGTATTATCTCTACTTTATCAGTCAAGAAGTCAAGATAAGAATTATAAATAAATTATAAATAAATTTCCGTGCTGACAAGGGCGTAGAGGCAGGATTTGATTTCAGGCAGTCTGAATAGAGAGCCTGTGTTCTTTCTACAAAGCAAGACTGTCATAACTATGAGAGGCACTAAAGGTCAAAGTCACACACTTCTTGACCTGGAAGCTGAAGCATCAAATCCCCGTGCACACCAACATTTAACCTTAGTAAGGACATTTCATTCATCTGTCTGTTCTGTTGTTCTCTATATTGCATTTGTTACCGAACCAAAAGTTTTCTTTCTCTTTTCTTTTCTTCCTTTTTTTATTTTATTTTATTTTTTTTTGAAGAACAGCAAAGAAGAGCTCATCTAAATGAGGAATGTTTCCTACAATGTTATTTTATGGGGTCACAATAGCCTTGAGAAGCCCTTATTGCTGTCCCTCCACACTTAGCCCGGTGACCCGCCTGTAGCAGGGTTCAGAGGTCACAATATTAGACTTCCAGCCCCAGCGCTTAATCTACATATGTGACCTTGGCCATTTCCTGGCTTTACTTTCTTGATCTATTAAATGAGAGATTTGGAGCAGATAATCTCTGAGGTCATTTTCATCTCTATAATTAGATATTATATGCTTCTAAGTGACGAGAGACCGAAGACGTTCCTGCACTGGTCTTTGTATGTTTTTAGCTGACACTACGGTTTAGGATGTCAGACTCTGCTTATGGTATTGCTGATTTGATTATGGTTAGAGGCTGATGTGTCTCTAGTGTACATAGTTAAAATTGACATTGATGGGTATAAAGCAGTTCACGGGGCTTATTAAATCCAGCCATAGAATTTGAATGTTCTGGGTTCCCTTCAGTGTTCACATAAACTATAAATCATCCTAATTTTGAAATCTGACCTTCCCCAGAACAAGCAAAGGCTTCTGGATTTCAAAGGCATCTGTGGCTACCCTGAATGTGATATCAGCTTTTGTGTCACATTATGAAAGCCCAGCTCTAAAAAAATTATATTGGGTGTTTGGTTTAAAGGTGAACTCAAGCAAATCTATTATTGAGAATCTGGTGCCTGGGGCCCAGTACCAGGTTGTGATGTACCTAAGAAAAGGCCCTTTGATTGGACCACCTTCAGATCCTGTCACCTTTGCTATCGGTAAGCTGCCAGCCTTGATATAAACTTTATCAGAGTACTGTTGGGGGGACCGGGGTTCCAAAGCCCAGGTCCAAGTCATTATCATCCTATATGGGGAGGGGCCCATACTTGTTCACCCAATATTCTACACTCTGAGTAATGCATGACTACCGTTGTATACCGGGGGGGGAGGGGATATCGTTAGCATCTAAGGCTCAGGAAAAATAACATGGGAGGAGAGTATGATTTATTCAATAATTGTATTGGAAGAGCGAAAACCCTAGTTATTAAGAAGAAGTTTGAAGCCAATTGCTAAGATATTAAACATTCCTTCTTGGCTCTTTTTTTTTTCATCCCTCCCCACTTCTTCTTAGTTCCAACGGGAATAAAGGATTTAACGCTCTATCCCTTGGGTCCTACGGCAGTGGTTCTGAGCTGGAGCAGACCTTACTTAGGAGTGTTCAGAAAATACGTAGTTGAAATGTTTTATTTCAACCCTGCAACAATGACATCGGAGTGGACAACGTACTATGAAATCGCAGCGACTGTGTCCTTGACTGCTTCCGTGGTAAGTAGCGTCACACTTCCCCATGTAAACAGACACGTCTTTCTGTACCAAATGTATCAGAAAAAGTTACCTGTAAATACATATGGGGGGCTTCCTGCTTTCATGATTTTCCTAGTTGTTTTTGATTTCTGGGCTATTTTTGTTTTGGGAAGAGATTGAGAGAGAGAGAGAGAGAGAGAGAGAAAAAAAAATTATATGAAACTAGCTTTCACCCCTAACTGAGCATATCCACATTCTAGTAGAACTATCAAGTACTTACTGTTTCTCCTGCTCCCGAGGAGGAAAACACAAAAAAATTTCCTTTAGTCTTTCAATAATGAGTTGACACCTTTTAATGCTAATGATGAGTATTCTTAACATCTACACACCTGTAAAACACCTCTAATGTCAGGCCATTGGAGGATGCTTTTCAAGAGAGCACGTAAAGATTGCTCTTTCTGGGGCGCCTGGGTGGCACAGCGGTTAAGCGTCTGCCTTCGGCTCAGGGCGTGATCCCGGCGATCTGGGATGGAGTCCCACATCAGGCTCTTCTGCTATGAGCCTGCTTCTTCCTCTCCCACTCCCCCTGCTTGTGTTCCCTCTCTCGCTGGCTGTCTCTATCTCTGTCGAATAAATAAAATCTTTAAAAAAAAGAAAAAAGAAAAAAAAAACTTAAAAAAAAAAAAAGATTGCTCTTTCTGAGACAGGAATAATTTCTAACGTGCAGGTTCCTAGGGGTCACGCATGAAGTACACAATTGCCCTCTACCCAGTTGACGACACTGATATTTGCCACCCAACAAGGACGCACGCTTCTAGTCCAAACTGGGAGAATGCAGAGTGTGAGAGGCCAATTTTCTTAGAAATAGGGCTATGCATATGTACAATCATTTACAAATAAGTACATTTCATGTGCGTAACACAACTTAGGAAACTGCAAAACAAAACCAATTGGAAATATTTAACTATACCTATGAATCACTTTTTTAAAATTATGTTTGTAGGGCGCCTGGGTGGCTCAGTCAGTTAAGCATCTGCCTTCAGCTCAGGTCATGATCCCAGGGTCCTGGGATCGAGTCCCACGTCAGGCTCCCTGGGAGCCTGATTCTCTCTGTACCTTTCCCCCCTGCTTGTGCTCTCTCTCTCTTTCTCATGCTCTCTCTTTCTCAAACAAATAAATAAAATCTTTTAAAAAATTATGTTTGCCTACCATTCTATTTACCCCTCACCACAGTCCAGAAAGAATTCTTAATGGAAAATTAGGGAAATACAAAAAAGGCACAGAAATAAAAATAAAGATTACTTACTGATTACCTTCATGACCTAATAAAAATAACTCTGTTCCAAAAACATGATTTTTCCTCTCTTGTCTCCTTGCTCTTTTTAGAGGATAGCCAATCTGTTGCCAGCATGGTACTACAACTTTCGAGTTACCATGGTAACCTGGGGAGACCCGGAATTGAGCTGCTGTGACAGCTCCACCATCAGCTTCATAACAGGTGAGTGGTGTGGGGGAACTGCTTCCGTGGGGTAAGAAGTCTGTTTGGAGGGGTTTCTGAAGAGATGCACCTCCAGAAAGTTCCAGTTGCTCACCTGGCCCTGATCAAGCATCAGTTTCATGGACGACAGTATGCTTGATTCTGAAAATTCATTATTTGCTTAAATGATAGTCTTTAAAAATTAAAATGTGTTTTTATCCTGAGTTACTGTCCTTTATTTGTGTGCCCCATTCGGAATTGATTAGAATGGAGTTGTAGCAGACAGACCTTTCAGCTTCACCCTGAGAGGAATTGATTGTACGCATTCGATGATTGTATTTGCTAGAGTGCCTCCATCTTCTTATTCATTAGCCATTTTTAAGGTCATAGGCTGATGGCAGTGTTGTCCATTGCGGGAGTGAAAATAGGCTTTGGAGACAGGTGGACCTGGGTTTGAATCATGGATCTGCCATGTGCCGCATGTAATCTGTGCATGTTAACATTCCTAAGCAGTTTTTTTAAGTGTAAAACGGATATGATAATGGTATCTATTATTCTTTTCCGTTTAAATACGTGACTTAGGGGACACCTGAGTGATTCAGTCAGTTAGGCGTCCCGCTCTTGATTTTGGGTTGTGAGATCGAGCCCTGCGTCGGGCTCCACTCTGGGCATGGAGCCTGCTTGGGATTCTCTCTATCCCTCTGCCCCTGCCCCCCCCCCAATACATTACTTTGTGAAATTTGTGGCACAAAGTTTAAGTACTTAAAACAACTGTTAGCTCCTTATCATATAGCAGAAATAGCAGAGGTAGTCAGAGATGACAACGAAAAGGGGAAATTCATCAAAGGAACACTAACCCTTTCTGAACCCTATTGGAACTAAGATTTTTCAGGAACTTTTGGTTGGACTACAAGGCTATAATTAGTGTTATGAGGAGAAATGAGAAAAACATGTCTAGATGAAGAATAATGTTAGCAAAATACTTTCTTTTCTGGACATTTAGTTTTACTCTATCAGACTTTATCAAAATGAAAGAAAATGAAAAGAAAATAATCATGGGGGGGGGGGCGCCTGGCTGGCTCAGTTGGTAGAGCATGCGACTTTTGATCTTGGGGTTGTGAGTTCAAGCCCCACACTGGGTGTAGAGATTACTTAAAAATAAAATCTTAAAAAAAGAAATTAATCATATGAATTCTTACACTATCAACATACATAGTACATCCCCTTCCTTTACTGGCCAATATCTAGAGCTCCCTGTGTTCCAGATGTTAACAGTACACTAGGGTAGGAAAGTCAAAAAATGCCAAAAAAGTAGAAAATACCAACTATGTGACATGTACTGTGTTAGCTTCTTGACTATATTAATAATTGTGTACTTAACTTTAATTACATTTTACTGTATAAATAATTCGTACAGCTTCACTTTATTGACATTGCCTCTCTGAGAATACTCTTTCCTTCTCAGACAGAGCATATGTCTGGGAAAAGCCCGGAATTTGCATCTGCACACTTGATTGAGCAGAGTGGGCTCTGCAAAATTCTAGCTGTCGAACACGGAGCAAGTTATCTTAATGATCCCGGACTTGTCTTTTCTCATTGGCAGAATTCAAAATGCCACCTAACAGCTGGCTAATAGAGCAAAACCAAGTGTATTAGAACTCACTGCAGTAAGGCATAAAACTGCCGTGAGAGGCTCTTTGCAGTGTCTCTGAAGGGGGGCATCAGAAATGAAAAATTAACAGGATTTGGAGTTCTGGACTCAAGTGATGGGGGTGTGCCTTTCAAAGCTCAGAACTGACCAGGATCTGGCAAAGGTGATGTGCCTGGCAAATCTGGAGAGTTATAAGGTGAATAAGCGAGCTACTTGCCTAGGTGAGCAGTCTATTGTCTCCAATAAACTGAACTTTAGGAATTTCTTACCTTTTCCTGGGACAATCTACGAAGTCATGCTGACATGGGCAGTTCACAGTTTCATCTAAGCATGCTAACACAGTCTCAATTCTCACATCTATAAAATGGGCATAATAGAATTTCACAGGTAGTGTGAAAATTAAATTATGTAATATAAATCACTATTAAAATATATATGGTGGCTGACTTTTATTTTTATACTTATTTTTAAAAACCAGTTGAGGGGCACACGGGTAGCTTAGTCGGTTAAGCGTCCGACTCTTGATTTCGGTTCAGGTCACAGTCTCAGGGTTGTGAGATCGAGCCCGCATCTGGCTCCACACTCAGCCAGGAGTCCGCTTGAGCTTCTCTCCTTCTCCCTCTCTCCCTCCCCACTTCTCTCTAAAGTAAATAAATAAAATCTTAAAAAAAAAAAAAGTTGAAATTTGAGCCTTGTCTCATTTTGTTTTTCTTCCCTTGTTTCAAGTTTAAAGCAAACAAAGATAGCATGCTTCTCTTACCTATGTTTTTAGTTGTGAGCCAAAATGCCAAACCGTGTGATATAAAAGGATATAGGAATAAAATATCTGAATAAAGGGTGATTTATTAGGATCTCAGGTCCCCTGTCTTTGTTAGGCAAATTTGTCCTCAAGTCAATGCATAGTAATTATGCTAGTATACCAAATAATGTTCAATAAACAAATAGTGACATCTTGTGGCCTTTCAGCAATATGCTGCATTTTAAAGCAACAATACAGAATATAAAAATCTAAAGACTTGGGGTGCCTGGGTGGCTCAGTCGGTTGAGTGTCTGCCTTCTGCTCAGGTCATGATGCCAGGGGTTCTGGGATCGAGCCCCACATCCCCTCAGCAGGAAGCCTGTTTCTCCCTCTCCCCCTGCTTGTGTGTTCTCTCTCCGTCTCTCTCTGTCAAATAAATAAATAAAATCTTAAAAAAAAAAAATCTAAAGACTTCGTTAATACCTGTAAGGGGGAGTTATACACTTCTGGGTTGACGATTTTAAATACATCTCTTGTCTTTACTAGAATTAGAACAGAAGAAAATCTCGTTTGAAGGAATGTAAGTATAGATACATATGTATAATGAAATACATAGAAATATATTAAGAGTAAAGAAGGCAAAGGTATCATTCTCTTCATTAGACTATTCTGAAATGGGATGCAGGTTTGTGTTACTTGCTAGATACATTATTGGTATTTCAAGATTTTATTGTCAAACATATAGAAACACTAATTTCACATGAAACAATTTTTTAAAAAGATTTTATTTATTTATTTGAGAAAGAGAGAAAAAGAGAGCCAGCACAAGTCGAGGGGAAGAGCACAGGGAAAGAGAAAAGCAGGCTCCCCACTGAGCAGGGAGCCCGATGTGGGACACGATCCCAGGACCAAGGGATTATGACCTGGGCCAAAGGCAGTCGCTTAACCAACTGGGCCACCCAGGCACGCTGAAACAGAAGTGTTCTTTACTCTCTATATTACAAATCTCTACAGTGAATAATTGTTCTTGAAAGCATAGCTATGAGTGCTTGTTTTGAGTACTAGCAGAATCTTGAGAAAAATGAATCTTCATGGTGTATGGAAATTCTCCTCCAAATATTTCAGCTCGTTTTGTGCTGTCTCTCGGAATGGAACACCTGCCTGTCTTCAAACCAACATACACATGGACTTCAAATTCAACTGTGTGTTTCCTAAAATCTTCAGAATTATCAGTTAGTTTAAAAAATAAAATACACATTCGTAGCTCATATATTATAAAGCTTGTAGTGAACCCTCCTCCCCACTAAAAATAATTTAAATTTAAATGTGGAAGAAAATTTAAAAATTAATAAGCTCAGTGCTAGAATTTAGCAAAGAGCCCTTCCCGTCTTCCCTTACTACTGGCTTCAGCAACATCTAGTAAGAGCCCACTTTTTGCAAAGCACTGGTTAGACACGATCAATGATATTGCCTTGTCGTTTTATAGAAACAATAATTATTTTCTGTCCCTCTAATTGTTGACCTTACGGTCCTTTATTTCCATAAACACCTTTGCTGCACACACAATGAAAAATTTACTTTTATAGGACCCCAAATTTTCCAGTACTGATTGGAAAATAGGTTCAGCCATGCCTTATACTATTAATTTATAGATGCAACAAGCATACTCAAAGAGGTGAACATTTCAGGAATCTTGTAACTGTGAAATTGGTATAAAAGACCCTATATCCTCGGGTACAGAAGGGTCTGCTGCCCTGTGTCTGAGCCATGCAAGGTGGGGTCCCAGGAAACAAGTGTCTGCCTTTTACCACCAACCTTTGCCATACTACTGAGAGGTCCAGGGATCCCCAAGGCCATCATATGGTGTGAAATTTAATTCTCTAAGTTAACTCTACGTGAGATTTCACGCTCTGTTGAGAAGTACTTTAATTGGTATTAGTCTCTTAAGCTAAAGTGCACCTCTTTCTTTCCTTGTAGCCCCAGTTGCTCCAGAAATCACATCCGTGGAGTATTTCAACAGTCTGTTATACATCAGTTGGACATACGGTGATGACACAACTGATCTCTCCCATTCTAGAATGCTACACTGGATGGTTGTTGCAGAAGGGAAGAAGAAAATTAAAAAGAGCGTATGTTTCTTTGAATCCCAATATCGGGCATCTGAACATTCATTTACATAAACTATTGAAAACTATTAAGCAAACATTTATTGAACATTAGACAAATGTCTTATGTCTGTTGGCACTCTTTTAGGCTCCGATGATAGGACAGTGAAGAAAAATTCTAATTCTTCCTTTCCTAGAGTTTACCTTTTAATCTTTCATAATGAGTTATAATAGTTATAACTAGTAATTCATTTATATTTAAAGTTATGATTTAAGCTTTTGTCAAACATTTTCCGGATGTCAAACATTTTCAAGAAAATCAGTTAGTATGTTTTGATATTTTCTCCATCTATCACCAATGCCTAAATATTTGGGTACGTTGGCAATACTGATTTCTTCTGCTTTATTAAACTTTTTGACATTGCATTACTTAGGGTAGAGACTACATTACTGTAAAAACAAACAAACAAAGATTGAGGCTCAAAGAAAATAAAAGTTTGTTTCTCTCATGCAAGCGCGGGACTATCAGGGCACCTCTGCTGTAAGGGGTCAATCATGCAGGGGTCCAGAGTCTGCTTGTCTTGCTGCTCCATCTACCACGGAGCATAGGTAAACCTTCATAGTGATTAGATCCATATTCTAGCCTGTGGGGAGAGGAAAAGAGATGTGGAAGCCCAGCACTTACAGGGTGTGGACAGAATTATAAGCTGCTCGTGTGACTTCCACTGACGATCGATTGGTCAGAAGTGGGTCCCATGGTCCCCTCTAGCTATAGAGGAGACTGGGAAATTTTGTCTTTCGTTGAGAAGCCAGGTGGCTAGAAACAGGACTAGGTTTCTTCTGAGCTTCCCAGCTAGGGCTGAGCAATGTCCACATCAGTAACAACCTAGCAAATGCCTTTTCTAAAATTCGCTGTGAAGATGAGGAAAAGTATCAGAGGAATCCCTATTTCAAATAGAGAATTCATAGAAAAATGTTCTGATACGTACTCTGCATGTTCAGAGCTACCTTGGCTCAGTTGAGGCATTTATATCATTTTCAAAGGAAATAAAGTATCCCTAAGGCTGTAATTAACTGTAGATCGATTGCACAAGACAGAGAGGGAGTGCCTGCCGCAGCCCTGTCGTGTGGAGAGCCATCCTAGTTCAAGTTCGTTAGAAGTTTAAACCCTTGATTTTGATGGCCCTTGCAGGTCACACGCAATGTCATGACTGCGATTCTCAGCCTGCCTCCTGGAGATATCTACAACCTCTCCGTAACCGCTTGCACGGAACGAGGAAGTAATACCTCCATGCTCCGCCTCGTCAAGCTAGGTGAGAAGAATGCATACGGGTGTGTGCGTGTGTGTGTGTGTGTATGAGAAAATAGTCATGTCCAGAGAACTAGTGTTTGCAACTCTTGATTTGTCATGGTCTTCTCAATTCAGTGAAATAACGGAAAAATGGTTCACTCTCTTCTAAGCGCAAAATAAACATACATACTACTAAAAGAATTAGGTTCAACTTAATACAAGTTTCTTTGAATGGAATTTTTACTCCGCTGAGAGACAGGAGTGTTCACCATCCTTAGTGAAATTAGAGAGACCAAGGAGTCTGAGGAATTTAGAGGAGACAAGACTTTAGAGATTATCTAGTGTTCAGACACCATTCCCTTCTCATAGGAGCATTATGGGATGCCCTCTTTAATATGTCAGATGGAAACTCGTACATAAAACAACCCACATATTGATTTTCTAAGTTGATAAAATGTCCTAACCCTAATCTAAAACCAAGATAAAAGAAACAAATGTGTAACAAAATCATATGAATTCCCTAGGTATTCGTTCAGATATATTTCTTCTGTAAGTCATAATGAAATTGCCTAATGATGACACATAATTAACATGAACAAGTTTGAGTTTCTAATAAGCAAAGGAATCGGTAGTTCTTCCATACAAGTATAAAAATAAATGAAATAACTGAGCAAGCATAAATACAGGTGGGCCCTTGAATAAAACCTAGCGTTGTGATGATAAGAGACTAGATGTATTTGCATTTGATGAGAGAAAGAGGAAAATAACCTTAATTAAAGTAAAGAGAACATGCCAAGAAAAATAAAGGGCTGTGGATGAGGGAAAATGAGGAAAATATAATATTCTTGCAAATGAGCTAGAAATTATTGTGTAGTGTCGTGTCAAAATAATTATTTATATTATGAACTACAACTGGGAAGTGATACTATTTAACACAAAACGCATCCTCTACATTCAACAGTCTTCCATGTAGTGAGGTATACATTTAGTTTCGGATACGTAAAGGGACCTCAGAGATAATATTCCATAATCAGCAGCAGGCAAAAGAGGCTAGATTGGCAAAGAGTTGTGGGGTAATCAGTGTACGAGGGGCAAGCTGGAAATGAATGCACTTCCATGTGTCATTTTCACAGCAGAGAGCTCCTTTCCATATTTCGAAAATGAAAAGTATAGAGAATAGCAATACAAATATTTCCAAAACACTTAATGCAACTTACTGACATCACTGTTTCAGACGTCTGCTAATTTAGACTCTGTTTCTGAGTCTATTCAGAAGAATTTCAAATTGTCACCATTATTACACATGTGCAGATGTGCAGCTGTAAGCAAAGACGGATCCAGGGTGAGGGGCGCCTGGGTGGCTTGGTCAGTTAAGCATCTGACTTTTGGTTTTGGCTCAGACCATGATCTCAGCATCATGAGATCACGCCCCACGTTGGGCTCTGCACTCAGCATAGAGTCTGCTTCAGATTCTCTCCCTCTCCCTCTGCCCCTCCCCACTACATGCACTCTCTCTCTCCCTCCCTTTCTCTCTCTCAAATAAATAAATGAATAAAATCTCCAGAAGAAGAAGAAGGAGGAGGAGGAGGAGGAGGAGGAGGAGGAGGAGGAGGAGGAGGAGGAGAAAAGACTGATTCAGGGTGTTTTATTAGCAGCTTAAACACCCTGAGTGGCATTGCTGGCAGTGATGTACCTTTAGGAAACTCTTAGAAAACCCCAAACAAAACAAAACACAGTCTTTCCTTCATTTCCCCAATAGTTGCATTTCTCTACAATTCAATGCATAAGACACTAAGTCTTAAATCTTTGTGTGTGTGTGTGTGTGTCTCGTATTTGCCATGGCAAAAGTTAAATTCTTGCACTGGAATGCTTTAACATTAAATAGATAGTTAGAAATATATAACACATATGGTTTCTCTCATCTATGGAACATAAGAACTAGGAAGATCAGTAGAAGAAGAAAGGGATAAAGAAAGGGGGGTCATCAGAAGGGGGAATGAAGCGTGAGAGACTATGGACTCTGAGAAACAAACTGAGGGCTTCAGAGGGGAGGGGGTGGGGGAATGGGATAGACCGGTGATGGGTAGTAAGGAGGGCACGTATTGCATGGTGCACTGGGTATTATACGCGACTAATGAATCATCGAACTTTACATCAGAAACCAGGGATGTACTGTATGGTGACTAACATAATATAATAAAAAATATGATTATAAAAAAAAGAAATATATAACACATTAAATAGACACTATGGGCGGAAAAAGAAAATTACTGAATAATTTGTAAATAACACCTTAATTCTTCTTGGTGACAAATCTCTTCTTAATTATTTTACCTAACTTCTTGAAAAAATTTTCCAGTATTATCATGTGGTGAAGTACTCACAGTTATATTTATAGTGGGTCTATACTGGTGTGACATTACAAAGGTATGTGGGATGTAGGACACGGGACAGTTTTTCCATTTGGAGCTTTCTTGATCAATGCAGGACACCTAGCACTTCTGCTTCCTATCCACAGAAGGCCCGTTAGCAACCTTCCTTGTGACTATTAAAAACATTCCTGCAAATTTACAAACACCCTCCCGCTGAGAACCACAAGTTCAATTTCATTCACTGCAGGCAATCTGCTCTTCTTCCCCAGCAATCTATACTTCAATTCTAGGAACGTGGAGACCACCAGCTTCCAACCTTGTATGATCTTTCTCTTAAGAAAAAATTGCCTGTCTATCCATTTCAACTGTTATGTCTGATTTTGTCCTCCATGGATATAAAGATCAGTTCAAAACTTGTTTCCGGGTAACTGGAATTGCTTAAAGATTATGCTCACCATCCCCATGCCTTTCTTTTCTGCAGCTTCATGGTCACAGGAAGCTGTGTTTCTTGAGTCCTAGCTGCTTTCTCTAACTCATCTGGGTTTTTTTAGTCTTCCTCGAAGTTCAAAGGTAGGTCTTACCAAAGTAGCGTTCAGTGAACCAATTCTGAGCTTCACTGTGATTTTTATTCGACATTATGGCTGATATAGGATCAGGAGTATGAGTTAAAGTCATGAGCTGGTACAATTATACTCACACTACATAGGAGTAGGAGTAAAAACCATGATAGTTCCCAAATTTATCATGAGTTTTTGAGCCTCCACGTCTCCCTGTTGATAGACGGAACTACCTAAACCCCATTAGAAAGACCCTTCAGACTTTTCAAGAAAAGAAGACATGTTTCCATACAAATTATTTCTTGGAATCAGTAAGCTTTTCCCTTTTGTGATCTATATATGAGATGAAATGTTGCCTCTATATTGTTCCTCTCTGAAAACAAGACAATGTGTATATAATGGGCCTGAACTCAGACTTTTTCTCCCCCTGAAAACTAAATAACCTCACTTCTTATCCATTTGTCTAAAAGTTTGTTTTCTATTCTACTAATCACATTATTGTGTTTTTGCAGCTCTTCCAATTTCCCATAACACACAAGGCCTTGTCTACTTCGATGGTCAATAGATACTCCTCAAACCACACTGCAACCACAGACCTCAAAGTTGAAAATAGTATTGCAGGCTTTACCTTTCAGAGAAGCAAAATAACATTTCACTTTAGTAATAACTGATTGCAGGCATTTTTTATTTCACAAAACTTTTGCTCTAATCACTTTATGTTTCCATATACATTTGTTTGGTATACACAGAAGTCATATTAATTCTGCTTTACAGAAACATGCAACTTTGGCACAGGTTGTTAGGGCTCATTTGAATCAGAATGATGTTGTTAGAGCTGGGACCAAAGCTGGTTGGGCTGGGGTGCATGGGTGGCTCAGTCGGTTAAGTGTCGGACTCTTGATTTCTGCTCAGGTCATGATGTCAGGGTGGGGAGATCAAGCCCTGGGTTGGACTCCAGCTGGATGTGGAGCCTGCTTAAGATTCCTTCTCTCCCTCTCCCTCTGCCCCCCCCAAAACAAACAAACAAACAAACTGGTTGGGCTAAACTTGAGTTCAGTTTTCTGTGATAAAAGCCTCTTTGCAATGGCTCTATTTGCCATCATGGAGGGCAGAATCGACATCTGTGGAAAGAAACCAGGCTACCAATGAATCCAATATAATATAAATTAATCCAAAATGTCATGTACAAGGATAGAGAGCCCTCAAAACAATTGCCAAGGATTTTCAACTATTATGTCATCAGGAAGCACCCACAAGAAGACATCTACCAGCAGTGGTGCTGTTTGCAGGGCACTGAGCCAGTCATCCTATTAAGAATTTTAGGTTGCCAGCAGTCTCACGGTACCATGGTGGTGTGTGATGACAGCTCTCTTTGGCAGTCAATACAAATGTCAATCAAATCTGCACTAAAACGTGTCATTTTACAAGAACTTATTGGTCTACACGCAACTGTGGCTTCAACCAGCAACCAGTCATAACTTCTGGTCTTGGGGAATCTACTTAAAACTCTGGGCCAACTTTGAGAGGATTTGGTAAGTTTACATCAGAGGATCAACCATTTTAAAAAAAGAAAAAGAAAAAAAAAAGGGAAAGAAATAGAGATGAGAAGTGTTGGACGTATCACAAAATAGCTGTATGGTAGTGGAATATACATTCATTCATTCATTTAACAAATACCTACTGAGAACCTTCTAAGGATTGCCCAGATGCCAGACTACTTGTAGTAATGAATTCAAAGGGCTACTTTCAGTTTCTGTTCACAAGGAGCTTATGATCTACTGAAGGGGGAGATGGTAAGAAGTGCCATATAGCGCATTAAAACAGGGTAGTGTGGGACAGATTGTGTATGCAGCAAACCTTTCTCTAAGGAAGCAGTGATGAGAGATATGAATAACAAGAAAGGATCTGGCATGAAAAGTTTGGGAAAGGGCACGCTAAGCAGAGGGAATAGGCAGAGGCCAGAATATATAGGATTTTTAAGAAGATGGAGCTGAGATTTTATTTTGAGTGCAATAAGAAGGCATGGAGAGAATTAAAAACAAACAATCTAACATTTTTAAAATAATCCCTCTGGTTGCTCAAGGGAGGAACAATTGTTGGATCACCAATGAAGACGTGGAGACCAATTAAGGGACCATGTGTCCAAAGCTTAAAGATAGCATTCTAGGGACACCTGGGTGGCTCAGTTGGTTGGACAGCCCGTTCTTGATTTTGGTTCAGGACATGATCTCAGCGTCATGGGATCAAGCTCCGTGTCGGGCTCTATGCTCAGCATGGAGTCTGCTTGGTATTCTCTCTCCCTCTCCCCCCCCCATTTCTCTCTCTCTCAAATAAATAAATAAATCTTCAAAAATAGCATTTTAATTCAATAAGTTCCATGGGAAATGATAGCAACTTTGACTTAAGTGGTAATAATGGAAATGGAGAAAAATGGACAGAATTCAGGAGTTATTTTGGAGCTTGTGTCCACAGAGATTTCTGGTGGCATGAAAATAGGAAATAAGAGAAAGGGAAATTAAGAATGACTTCTAGACTTTGCTCTTGAGCAACTAGGGTGATGGTGGTACAATTCACTGAGATGGAAGACTAGAAAATCTAGAAGAATAAATTGAGGGTAGGATGAGAAGCACAGATTCTTCTTTGGACATAAAAAAAATTGAGAGGACATCCAAGTACAGTTGTCAAATAAAATGATTATTGTTATGTATCTAGAGATGAGATCAGGGGAGAATTCTGGACTGAAGATATAAATTTTGGAGTGTCCAGATGAGATCACTAACTAGTAAGCAGAAATAGAAAAGAACCACTCCAGCACTTAGACTTTGAGCAGGGGAAGAGTCAGCAAGAGAGACTGGGAAGGTACAGCCAGTAAGGTCAGAGAAAACCAGAAACAGAACGTATACACCACCATTGTCAAACATCTACAGTATCCTGACCACAGCTGTGCTCAGACAGGTTCAAGATAAGGAATCAGGTAACTTCTGCCCTTTGAGGTGCTAGGAGATATTTGGAGATAATTTAGTACAATGCTTTCATTTGAGCAACTTGGGACCTAGAGATATTTGACTTTACACATTATTGAGTCTGGGTGGAGAAACAGTGATTCAGCCCTTTTTATCCATCTGTTGCTTATGTTTTCCTGGATTTGGAGTGTATTTTTTCTAAAAACTTTATTTTTTAGTGAACACTTGTAACAGAGCAGAGAGGAGTTTCACACCCACTTGGGTGGCTTTCTTTGTTCCTCTTTTGGAATTTGAGTATTAATAACATTAGCTTGATTTTCTTAATCTCAATCACGGAAGGTTTTCTATGGATTAGAAATCTATATAAATATAAATTAATAAAATAAAAATTAATTTATTAATAAAATAATAAAAATATCAAAATAATAAAATAAGAAATAAATTAATTAAAAATCTATATAAATTAATAAAAATTAAATAAAAATTAATTCATTCTATCCATCAACAAATATTTATTTAGCATTTACTATGTGCTACATACTAATCTAGGTGCTGAGAATACAGAAATGAACAAAACTGACAAAATGTGTACCCTCCTTCTAATAGAGAAAAAGAGATATTAAACATAAATATAAGGATGCCAGATGATGACTCACGTTATGGAGAAAAATGAAGCAGTGCAAAAAGTGTTATGGGGAGTAGGGTGCCATTTTTGTAAGGGTGACATGGGTTGAAGGTGGTTTTTCAGTCAAAACCTGAAGGAGGTAAGGAAGTGGGCCAAAAAGATAACTGGGAGGTTTTGTAGGCTGAGGAAATCACAGGTGCAAAGCTCCAAAAGCAGGAGTGTACCTGCAAGGTTCAAGGAAAAGTCTGGAAGGCAGTATGGCTGAAGTGGCAGGAACAAGGGGGAGAGTAGTAGATAAAAGGACAGAGAGGTAACAAGGGAACAGATCATGTAGGATCACTGAAAAGATGTTTCATTCCAAGTGAGATGATACTCCGCTGGATGGTTCAAGTGATGGAGTCTCATGACCTGACAAGTTTCACAAGATCACTTTGGTAAGAATAGAGTGTTCAGAGATCAAGGTAAAATGGGAAACCAGGTAGATAAGATGACCATAGGTTTGAGTTACTACAGATAATACCAGTTGACACCTGCTATGGATCAGTTAAAGGCCACTCTCCCCCTTTTGCAATCCTTTTCTTCCCCCAAAAGTATTTCAGTTTGGACACTTTTGGTAAATTACAGTTACCTTAAAGTTAAGAGGCTACTGCATCTATCCAAATAAGGGATTATTCACGCCTGCCGCAGGGTGGTAGCTGTGAAGGTGAAGAATGGTGATCAGATTCAAAATGTACCTTGAAGATGAAGCTGAAGACAAACGAACTAAGTAAGTCTAGGGAGATGCCAAAATCTGGGGCCTGAGATGCCAAGATTATGGGAGATGCAGATTTGGGCAAAAGACCAGAAGCTGAGGATTGGATGTGTCAACATTTGAAGCTGTCTGTTAAGCATTAAAGAACAGATATTGAGTGGGCAGTTAGATAAAGGAGTTTGGATTCTGGGAGATTTCAGAACTGGGAAGTATAAATTTGAGGGTAGTCAGGAAACAGACTTGATGAGGTTATCAGGGAATGAATGAAGGAAAAAGAATGCAATGCAAGGACTGAGCCCTGGCACTCCAGCTTTAAGAAATGGAGGTGGCGTGAAGGAACTAGCCAAAGAACCTGAGAAGGAATGGTCAGTGAAGGAAGAAGGAACACAAAGAAGTGTGATGTCTAAAGAACCAAGCAAAGAAAGTGCTTGATGGGTCAACTTGTCAAGCCTGCCGGTAAGTCAAGTAAGATGTGGAATGAGAATCGACTGGTGATGGGAGCAACCCAGAAGTCATTGGTGACTTGGGGAGGAGGCGTTTGGCTGGAGTGTGGTGAGGACAAAATATGTTATTAAGAGTAATTCAAGAGAGAATAAAAGAACAACTGAAGACAGCTGGAATAACAGAACTTTTGAGGGGTGTGATTATAAAGAGGAGAGAAAATGAGCAGGAGCTGAAGATAGAATCCAAGGGTTTTTATCTGTTTGGTTGGATTTTTCTTTTTCTTTCTATTTTTTGAAGTGGGTGGAAACAGCTTATCAATGAGCTAATCAGAATGATTCAACAGAACAAGGAAAATTGAGGGGGCAGGATGGTTAGAGGTGACACTCGTTAAATGACGTCCTTGCTTGGGCCAGAAGTGGCAGGACCTTAGGTGCCACTGGAGGGGGCGGCCTCAAACTGGGTGAATCTGTAGTAAAGAAGAGTGACAGGGTGTATGGACACCAGTGGGGTAGATAAGTCAGGTGGGAGTGATGATGGAAGCTTGTGGAAGATTTCTTCTACTGACTTCTTACACACACGTGTTCTTTAGGTTTTCAGAGGCTCATGACCGCCATGCTAACCCTTCTTGTAGAGTCCTCCAAGGCCAGCAGCCTCATGCCAGCATTATCTTCTGGGTTGGGCTGCCAGGCATGTCACTGTTTCATGGCTCCTTCCCTCATCCTGAGATTAACTGATGCCCCTTCTCAATCTCTTTCTCTCTCATTTCTCACTGTGGTCTTGTGAGTTTCATTGTCATTTGTCAGCTGCCCACAGCAAGCCACACAACTTTAGCACTTCCTTAAAAGCACTTCTCCTGCATACCATAGAGTGACTTGCCGAGTTTGTAGGTTTCTGTTCAACATATTGGAAGAATCTGGATGATGGACAGATAAGGCCATAACTGTGATGTCCGGCACTGATCTCAATGTACGAGCAAGGGCCCACTCTGGAAAAATTAGTCTTCTAGAAAGAGGAACTTTTCAGGACGCCCTATCATCCTCAGTTATATGGAAATGAATGACAAACACCCAAATTTTTAGGGAGGAATCCAGGTGTAGAAAGGACCCTTAACTAGGTGTAGGGAGGTCTGGATCCCAGTTCTTGCTCTCACAGGCAAGTCGTGTTACTTTAAGAAGTGGGTTAGGGTTCCTGGATTTCAGTTGCCTCATCTAGAAAGTAAGGGTCTGAACACAATGATCTTTAATGTCCCTTCCAGTTTTAGAATTTAGTTCATACCTGAGTTTAGAGTAAAGGCAAAAGGTAATGATACAATAAGAGTAGTGACATTTTTCTAAGAATTTGGCAAAAATAATTCCTAACTAAATAAAAATGCTAGGTAAAAAAACATATTCTTGGAACCGAAAAAGGAGGAGGTCAGAAACATTGTTTTGAAACTAAGTAAGGTTAAATGAGAGCTTTCTTTGAAAAATTCTACTAATGTTTAGAAGTTACTAGAGCTGGTAAAATCATAAAAACACCCAGTGACTCACAGAAGGGGATTTTACACTAGCTATCATTAAGCCATAAAGAATTTATTTAAAATGTAGTAGAAATCACAGGTATTTCTAATTCCTGAGAAAATCCTATGTTTTGCATATGGAAAGGGCCTGAATATAGTATAATATTTGCCTGAATTTTTTTTAATATTTCCCCATGTTGTTTTTAAGTGTTCTCATTACTTCTTAAAAGAATCTCTGTAAATTGACGGGAGAATGGGCTTAGTAAACTTGGAATCTAACCCAGGTTGCTGTTATTTAATATGAATTTTCGTCTTCTTAATATCACTGCCTACCAATCTCAACTCACCATGAATGGTTTCTCTAACACTTTTTCCCCCTTTCAAATGGTGCTCTTTTGTGGATGTTGTTTTTGACCAGGCTGGACATAATTTATGCGGCTTGCACCGTGTAAGTCACAAATGTTTTCTTTGCCCAAGTTGAATAGAAGTTAAGCTTACACCCCTTAAGGTAGAACTGCCTGCCTTGCGAAAAATAAAAAATAGATTTATTTAAAAGGCCTACAATACTATAGACACGCAAGGCCGTTCTTCGCATATGAAGAGTACACAAGTGAACACTGTCAGTGATGCTGAGGACTGAAATCAGATTTGATCGTAGCGATCATTTTTTACTATGTTTTTTCTATTGAATTCCCCTTATCACCAACGTCACACATTTGTAGAAGGACTCACCAGGTTTAGAGGTATAAACTAGAAAGAGAATGAACCCAGTGGGCCCTTGTGGATATAATCTTGGCCTCATTAACATCATTCTTTCGGCAGCTAAACCAATGGGTCCCATTAAAATAAGAAACAAGGTAATAATTGTCAGAAAAAGATGGATTTAAGACAATAAATACATTCTCTTCTGCTCCAACGTGAAATATTACAAGCTGACTCCCTTAGGGATTTCCTAGGAAAGGAAGAAATTTGCTGCCAGAGCAAAGAATAAGAGTCGGGCACCAGCTCATCCTTTACCCAAGGTCACCTTCACTCCGCTGAGATCCTAGGGAACAGCTTGAGCCTCTCATAATCCAATCTAAATTAAATGTGGAGATAGCCTTACAGCTTTCCTTTCTGCCCATGTTCTGTGCCTTGTGCTTAATTTCCTTAGAAAATTAAGTTGGACCCCCCACTCGGAGGCACTGAAAAGGCAAGAAGAGAAGGAAAAGAAGAGGGCCGAACAGTTAAGTACAACCCCGGCAGTGTTGGAAAGCTCTCAGAGAGTATTTTAAAGCCAGCAACCCCCTCTCTGTACCTTGTTTTGTAAAGAGTCCATCTGTCTTCTTTCCCCATATCCACGTGTTCTCCTGCCAAGTATCGTGGACTCCAAAGTGATTTTAAACAAAAGGAAATCTGACATTATGAAGCCAGGGAATTTTAAAGAAGTTAAGGTTTAAAATGTCATTTTGAGAAGTAGAAAGTGCTAGCCAGGGGATGTTCTGTAGCTAGTATCTGCCTGGCTCTTTCTATTTTCAAAAGTGTTTTGAGTATGTTATCCTAAAGCTCACTTGCTCTTCATAACGTCATTGAGGCCTTCCTCTCCCTCCCTTTTATGAGCTGGCCTGGATTTAATGTTTTGAAGAGGAAGAGAACCGTATTCTTTTTTTTTTAAGATTTTTATTTATTTATTTAACAGAGAGACAGCCAGCGAGAGAGGGAATACAGGCAGGGGGAGTGGGAGAGAAAGAAGCAGGCTCATAGCGGAAGAGCCTGATGTGGGGCTCGATCCCACAACGCCGGGATCACGCCCTGAGCCGAAGGCAGATGCTTAACGATTGCACCACCCAGGCGCCCCCAGAGAACTGTATTCTTGTCCTAGAGCTGCCCTATGAAGGATCACAGATGGGTGGCTTAATTGACAGAAACTTATTTTCTCACAGTTATGGAGGCTAGAAGTCCAAGATGCGGGTATCAGCAGGGTTGGTTTGGTTTCTCTTCCCAGGAGAAGGCTTACAGGTGACCTCACCTTCCAGCCGTGTCCTCGCATGGTTTCTCTGTGTTCCCATTCATCTTTGGTTTCTCCTTGTTAGCCGAAATTTCCTGTTCTTATAAGAACACCGGTCAGATTGGATTGAGGTCCGCCCTAAGGACCTCATATTAACTTACCTCCTGAAAGGCCCTATCTCCAACCGTGTTCACATTTTTGAGGTACTGGGACTTAGGACTTTAACCTAGGATTTTGGGTGAGCACAATTCAGCCCATAACAGAGACAGAGACCAATAAAAAGGCTGTTGCATGCCATTGTATTCCCAATCACATGAAATTGCCCGAACGATATTTAGACACTATTGGGGCACCGGGGTGGCTCAGTCAGTTAAGCGTCTGCCTTCAGTTCAGGTCATGATCCCAGGGTCCTGGGATCAAGCCCCGCATTGGGCTCCCTGTTCAGTGAAGAGTCTGTTTCTCCCTCTCCCTCTGCTGCTCCCCCTGCTTGTGCTCTCTCTCTCTCTCTCTGACAAATAAATAAAATCTTTAAAAAAAAAAATATATATATATATATATATATAGCCACAACTCCCTTCTTGTCTTGTGCCCGAGGATGGGAAAGAGGAATCATCTAAGTCATGTTAGGCTATGGAGTTTAGCTGACTTTGCCTTCTTCTGAGAGGAGCTAGATAACAGAAGGAGGAAACCTCCAACCAGCTTCTGCCAAGAATTTCCACACTTCTGCTTTACCACACAGGAAGGAATGCTCTAACCCGGTACCGTACAATTGAAATACAACGAGAGCCACAGATGTAATTTTAAATTTTCTGGTAGCCACATGACCAAATACTAAAAAGAGACAGGTGAAATTGAGTTTAACATACCTTATTTAACCAAATATATCAAAGTAGTATCATCCTAACATGGAACTGATAGAAAGAATTATAAATGAAATATCTTTATTCTTATTTTATTCTAGATCTTCAAAATTCAATCCGTATTTTCCTCTTGCAGCTCCTCTCAGTGTAGACTAGC
Source organism: Ursus arctos (assembly GCF_023065955.2). NCBI lineage: Eukaryota > Metazoa > Chordata > Mammalia > Carnivora > Ursidae > Ursus > Ursus arctos. Next base: position 14,682,648 of record NW_026622941.1, read on the forward strand.
CACATTTCAAGTACTCAGGAGCTACATGTGGCTAATAGCTACCGTGTTGGACAGTACTGTTCTAACGTTTTAATACATTTCCGGGGGCAGATGTTGTCTTGAGTAGGAAATTTAATTAGAAACCCTTTCCAATCCAATTGCACCTCCTTTATGAAATATTGCAATGACTTTCTTTGTTTCCTTTGGAATAGCTGGTGAAATTTCTTTCCAGTACATCTAAGGAAATATATCTCTCACGGAGATCCTAAACAGTCCCCAAGCAGGTGATTTGTGTATGTTACTCACTGACCTACAGAGCTAATATGCATATGTCTTTCAGAAAAGGATACAGTGATAATGGGCACGGTGACCTTGGAATAATCTATTGCCCTTATATACCACCCGAAAAGAAAATTTTGTTACATGGCTGCTCAAAGGTCCCAGACCCTTTGGAGATTTTCCTGAGGATTCTACCTATCACCTAGGTCCACCTTTTTAGCCAGACCCCAAAGAAACCACTATTACAACATCCAAGTCATATTCTTTGGCCCACTGAGAACATTTGTAATTCATGACTCTGCCACTGAAAGCTGATCATTTTACCAATATGATCACTGTAAAAAGACAGAGAACATCAAAACTGTAGCCCTAATGTGTCTGGTCTTGCCTGATGCTTCAACCCTAATATCTCTGATATTGACTCTGATCTTGACTTTTGGTTTAAATCAGCCAATAGAGAAGATTTATTGAACAATTGCAGGTGGCTAGTTCAAGGTGAAAACAAAATAATTTCCAGCACATGGTCCCTGTTCTTAAAGCATCTAGTAGGACCTAGTAGAATCAGGACTTTTTTTTTTTTTTTAAGATTTTTTATTTATTTATTCGACAGAGATAGAGACAGCCAGCGAGAGAGGGAACACAAGCAGGGGGAGTGGGAGAGGAAGAAGCAGGCTCATAGCGGAGGAGCCTGATGTGGGGCTCGATCCCATAACGGCGGGATCACGCCCTGAGCCGAAGGCAGACGCTTAACCGCTGTGCCACCCAGGCGCCCCTAGAATCAGGACTTTACTCACATAGATCAAATAGGGTAATAGAAGGTCAGAGAAGGGATAGATCATCAACAGAGTCAGCAGATAAAGCTTCAGAGAAAAGACTTTTTCCTGATGTGAGGATGATCCAAGTAGAAGAAAAAGTACACAGAGTCGAGAAAGAGTACTGCTTGTATGACAGTCAGTGAGTGAATTGGCTCTACCAGGGGAAGCATTTCTGTGCGGAAGGGACGGCGGTGAAGCTGGATGGGTAACATGTGGCCAGTGTAAGTAGGGTCTTTAAAACTTGGCATTATTTGGATTTGGTGCAACAGACATAGATCACAATAGATTATTACACAGATAGGACTTAACATAAGCGAAGTGGTGTTGTAAGACGATGTAAGCTCTCATTGACAAGTGGAGAAAGAACTGATTAAAAGCAGGAAAAAAGAATGAAGAGGCTTTTGTGATGATTGATAAAGTGTGATGACAAAAGCCTGAACATGCAATATAATAAAAAGAATAGACGCGAGGAAGAGATGACAAGAATTCTTTAAAGATATGCTCTCCGGGACTTGAGAAGCCAGAGGAGAGCCTCAAGGCTGTCGGGCCAGACAAGGGAACGAATAGGGGGTGCTCGTGAGGAAACGCGGATGGTAGGTGATTGGAAAGACGTGTAAAAAGTTGGATTTGGAGATCAGGACTCGGGCAATGTTCATATTGGATAGCTAACCTGAGTGTATCTACCCAACGGGGAAAAAATGCTTAGATGTCCTAGGGAATCTGATCAGTTCAGGAGACTCTCTGTGAAAACACACACATGTGTGTTTTCAAAATAGAAATAACCAAGGTTCAGCCTAAAAAGCATCCATCTCTGCTCCAGACAACCTCACACTCGCCTCCCAAGATTCAAGGTCTGCCCAAGTCAGAATCGCTGGAGGACCTACCCTCTGACTCATCCCTATTCGCAGTGACAGTTATAAAGGATGTGGGAAGTGGAAGCTGACCCCGTGTTTCATCAACAGTTTTCATCAGAGGGGAAGTGAGACGGTACAACAGCACAACGTTTGGGGGAGTGGAGGACTCATCGCAAATGAGAAAGGGGTCCTGACACCTATTGTGAATCACGCCTGCGCACGACGAACACCCTCCCCTTTCCTCCTTCAACTCTTCTACCCAACCTCGTGGGGTTGCCTCTGGAAAGAAACCTGCTTCTTTTTTAGTTGGGCACAAAGTTAAGTTGCCTGCAATAAATCACGTGAAGGATGGTTCTGACATACTGCCTGGTTCTGAATAGCGCCATGAAGATGATATTCTGGAAAGAAGTTCCAAACCTTCCCACGCAAAGATCATGGATATGTCAAAGGAGTGAAATGGCCTCCGGGGGCTTCTTCAAGCACTGCTAAAATCCAGGAGCTAGAGAACAGACTTGGGAGCATGGGACAAAGAATAAAAAGAAACCCAAGTAACAAGCACCCTGCGTGCATAGTTACCGGACGGGGACACGCACGTGGGCAGAGTATGATGTTCCGTGAACCGGGCAGCTAGCCATGTCCAAACGAGCAATGTCAAGGACGTCAGACAGAGGCGAGCAGGGACTCTGGCTGAAGCAGTGGGGTTCAGGCATAGCGCTTTGTGTACTGGAGGAATTCAAGGGAAAGACAACACCCAAATGACAGGGCACAGGGAGGAGAGTAGGAGAGATTCAGGAATGGGGGAACAAGACACAAGACCACTTCCTAAAACTAGGGAACAGGCAGGGGTTTGGTGTCAAGCCAACAAATCCCGTGACTCACTTACTGGAAATGAGTACGAAGGGGCACAGTTAACTTGACTAATGGATTAATTTATTGATCACGATTAAATGTCTAAAAGAAGAAGATAAAGAACTCAGTCCTCTAACATTTTATTAACCATCCAGTCCCCTTCCATTGATCCTTTCCTTTAAAAAAAAAATCATATCTTTACCCCTCTGAATTTCGACTAAATTTTCAAGAAGCCATTCCTCGGACTAACTTATTCCAAATAGTCTCCGGAAAAGAAAGACAGGTTTTTGGCTAAGGACCAGACTGAATGTCTCTGTTAGGTGGGAACAAACCACTTTCATTTTTCTCAACTCTCTAAGTATACATTTTTGTGTCTCCTGCAGACGGCTCTGTATTATCAGGGCAGGGCTAGCCCCGGTGCGGATGACACAAAAACTATTAATAGATGATGGATATCATAAAGCTGAAGTAGAAAACAGAAGTGTTCCGAAGAGGGAAGTATAAAATGGAAGGGGGAGAAAAAGGCAAAATATTCTGCCTTCCAAGTTAGATGACGACTGTGTTGGTACATATTTCAAAAGCAATAATATAACATTTCAATGTTGCTCTTAACTACCTGTATTTGGGATTTTTTTTTTTTTTTTTGCCTGTTTCATCCTGCCAATCGGTGAAAGAAAAAATAATGTATTCAATTAAATGAAATTTTTTAAAACTCTGCCTTTGCTCAGAACCAGCTCCTCCAAAATCACTGTTTGCCGTGAATAAAACCCAGACTTCAGTGACTTTGCTGTGGGTAGAAGAGGGAGTTGCTGACTTTTTTGAAGTCTTCTGTCAACAAGTTGGCTCGAGTCAAGAAACAAAACTCCAGGTACTGGACTTTTTGATTTTCCTTGTCTGAGTTCATTTTAGATTAAGGCTAATTAGCTGAGTAAATGACAGTCTTTTATTTGTTTAACTATAGAAAATGAAAACAAAAGTTCGTTTGCACTTTTGTATTTCAATGATGGAAATTAACAATCGGCTTAGGGCAAGTCTTAACTCTAAGAACCAATTTGCCAAGTGGCAAAGTTGATTTTCATCTTCGCATGTATCTTTTGTTCCTAATCCTTAGTCGCCCTGGGTCATACTGAGGCCTGGAAGGGGTTCATTTTTCCTATTGCCATTAAATAGATCAAAGGGATAGACACTGCCATATACAATATAATTTAACAAATATGAACTGATTGCCAGTTATGTGAAAGGCACTATGTGTGCTACGAACGGTAGAATCAATACTTGCCTTTAAAATTTTTTTCATGTAGTTACGGATATTGCATCAGTCTAGAAATAATTAAGGTAAAACCCAAGTGCCATAGAGAGATCCATTCTACTAAAAGAATTTAAAGAAGGGACCATTTCTAGTTAGTAAGGAGGACAATTTTGCTTGGGAAAGTGAAGGCGGAGAGAGGTGATTGTTAAAGCTTTAGAATCGCAAGTAGCAGATAGAATGACTGCTGAGTTATTCACCAGGTCAAACCGAAGGGAAGGAGAGAGACGAACCAGCAGCTCCGAGGGTAACAAAGCCACACGAAAAGAAATATTTTACAGCCAGACATGGAAGGGAAAGGTCAAGTTTGTGACGGATGTCACAGAATGCAGTGTACAGACTAATTCTATGAACATGAATAATTGATGCTTTTTAAATAATGCAGTTCAGGAGATTGAAAAGAAGAAAGGATTTCTGGGAATAGGAATCTTTTCATACGAGTGTTAAGATAATTTGCTTTGATTTCTTTCCTCTTTTGATATTCTCTTGTACAAACTTATCTCTTTTTGATCTGAACAGCTCATCTTTTTTTTTTTTTTTTTTTTTTCCTGTTCTAAGAATCCTTTTTGGAAATAACTGCTTTGCCAGTAGTGGATTTTCTTCTCTGCACCTAGAGTAATGCCTCCCCTTCCGAAAACAATGGTTATGCAGCTACTTCCTACAACGGAGTCTTGCTAGCAAAAGTCTTTCCATAGAACAGTACAAAAGGTGGAATTGGAAATAAGTGCTGACGGCTCTCATCTCTTTAGGCAGGAGTGTTTTGGATCCCTGTTTTGAAAAAGAATGTTACGCTGGCTCATATTTTTATATTGTACTGTGGTACTTGTCGCTGGTCTAATCATTGGCTCACCAAATTAACAATTTGTTCTATTCAAGCATAGGGTGATGGGTAGTAAGGCGGGCACGTATTGCATGGTGCACTGGCTGTTATAACCAACTAATGAATCATCGAACTTTACATGAAAAACCAGGGATGTACTGTATGGTGACTAACATAATATAATTAAAAAATATTATTATAATAAAAAAAAGTATTTTAGGCTTTGAGGGTCATATGGTCTCTTTCAAAATTACTCAGCCTTACTAAGTGAAAGTAGCCATGGACAATTGGTAAACAAGCAGATGTGATTGTGTTACAGTCAAACTTTAGAAAAATAGACTGCAGGCTATAACTTGCTAACCTGTGCACTAGAGTTGTGCTTCTTAAACTGTCTGTTGTGAGGACTTTCTTTTTCTAGTAATTCATTGATGGACACTTCCCTCAAGTATAATAAAAACTACTGGAAAATGAAATTGAAAAGGACATACGATACAAGCTTAAAATTTTTCATTTAAATAGATAATACATTATATTTTGATAATTAGAGCAGTTGTACATAAGGAAAAAGAAAAGAATTAGCAAAACTGTAAATGTTGTCACCTGAAAGTATCTTCTAGCCTATTAAAATAGAGTTGCTATGATAGTCATAGCTTTTCTGTCATTCGACCATACTAACGAAACAAGTTGAGTGAAATTGCAACTCCCCATTTATTAAGCGCCTATATGTACATGAAACAAGTGCTGTATACATCAGTAAAAATTCTAATGTGACAAATTAAAAAAAAAGAAAAGTTGCTATTAAATGTTGTTGAGAACACAAAGTTGCTGTGCCTTTGGTTGCTGTTTAAAAGCTGAGAAGGCGGACAGAGGATAGTGTCCTGAACATATGAAGAGCAACTACAGATTTAAAAAAAATGAAAACCAATAGCCCAAAACAAGTATTTCATAGAAAATAAACACGAAAGACACTTAAACGTATGAAAAGATGATCAAGTTCACCCATGGTAAAAGAAACGCAAAATGAATCTGTAATGAGGTGCAATTTCCACTAAGAAGATTGGGAAAACTCAAAGAGTTTACAAATATATTGGATTGGAAGGAGTGTAGGAGACGAGATGTTGTCACACGTTGAGGGCAGCAGGATAACTTGGAAAGTGTCTATAGAAGACAATTTGTTGGGGCATCTGGGTGGCTCAGTCGGTAAGTGTCTGCCTTTGGCTCAGGTCATGATCTCGAGGCCCTGGGATTGAGCCCCGCTTTGGGGGCAGGGACGGTCCCTGCTCAGCGGGGAGCCTGCCTCTCCCCACACTGGTCAGCTCTCTTTCTCTGTCTCAAATAAACTAATAAAGTCTTTTAAAAAAAAGGAAAAATTTAAAGAAGGCAATTTGTCAATAGCTTTCAAAATTTTGAAAAATATACAACCTTTGGACCCATCATTCAACTGCTGGGAATATGAGTATCCATATATGTACGTACATTCACATGTACACACACACACACGTATGTATGAGTATACATGCATACACACATACGTGTATTAAGTGAGTGTGTGTCCATAGATGTTTGTTCCCATAATTTAAAATTCTGTTCGCTGTGGCACTGTCTGTAATTGCAAACAATCAGAGACAAGTGAAACATTCCTCAGTAGGGGACTGGTTAAATAGAGTAGGTCCTTTCAGTGAATTTCTACACAGCCCTTAGGAAGAATACATCAGCTCTATCTGTGCTGATGCGAGAAGACCACCAAAACACACTGATAACCAAGGTAACAAATAAGCAGCGTGATGTGTAAACCACGTTATCACTTAGGTTTCGCTTAGCTGTATCTTCTGTCTTCACATTCATTAAGTATAGATGGGAAGGAAAAAAAAAAACCCTGACAACAATGGCTCCTTCCGTGGAAGGAACTGGGGAGGTAGAAAGCAGGGCAAGAAGGAAACTTGTTTTTCACTGCTATCCTCTCGCATCTTTTAAACGTTTTACTCTGTTTGTGTATTATCCACTCAACTCGGAAAAACAGTCTAAAAAGACACAAAACAGAGGAAGATAATGTGACATCCATCTATGTTCTGCGTCTCCAGGAACCGATTTCTGTTTCCTCTCATGTTGTGACCATCTCCAGCCTCCTTCCTGCCACGGCCTACAACTGTAGTGTCACCAGCTTCAGCCACGACAGCCCCAGTGTCCCCACATTCATAGCCGTCTCAACAATGGGTAATGCTGTGCATTTGTGGAATCTGCTGTCTTTGGAAGTTTTATCTTTCTCGATTTTCCTTCTGTTTTCTTTTCAAATATATGTACTCTACCCTTTAATTGAACCATGTTCCAGCTGAAACATTCCAGGCTCTGGGGACAGGGAGGCCTTCACTGCACTTACTAGCTATGTGATTGAGGGAAAGATATTTACCATCTCTGAACCTCTGCTTTCTCATCTGTAAAACTGGAATCATAATATACGTCCCCCATGGAGCTGTTTCGAGGCATAGAAATGAAGAGCCCTAACACACGCCGTGTGAGTGATAGCTGCCCCCGTCCACTCTGCCGGCCCCATCCTCCTCCCCAGTGGTGGCCACAGTACCCTGATCCACTCGGCCTCGGCTACTGTCTCCTTGGCCTTAGCCGTCCCTGGTCAAGCAATGACAATATTAAATTCCCAGGTCAAAGCAGGCAAGTTCCCAACCAAGCCAAACCATAAAAGGGGGAATCAGAAATTAATGAAAGCTCTAGAATAACGGTGCTTCCTTTTTTTTCTTCTGAGTTATAAGTGTTACTGCCCTGTTTGTTGGAGGCTGACTCTGCGTTCTGAGACCCTCCACAACACCACCTGTAAAACACCTGCTCTCAGCGTCACACGATCCCTTTACTAGTGCATTGTCATTTCTGTCGCATTCATCTTATATGGAGCCACTCTATTCAGCGATGACTAGAATGGCCTTTTGTTTTCTGCTTTAAATTTTTATTTTTCCAGAAAAGAGGACCAAAAACGGACCCGCCAAGTATATTAACGGTCTCTCACTTCTATGTCTTTATACAGCATTCCAAGTAGCCTTTCCTGTCCACTATTCCTTGTCGTTGCTATAGCAACCCAGTGAAACAGGTGTATTATTCAACTTATTTACAAGTGAGGGAAATGAAGTCCAGGGAGACAGATAAAATAGCTTCTCCGAATGGCAGTTAGTAGTCAAATGAACTTGAAAAAGGTCTTCTGATCATGAGTCTAATGTTCTTTCTGTTCAATTACTCTGCCCATGAACGGGAGTCATGCTGGCCCAAATGGGAAGTGGCGAATACACAGAGTCTTAGGGATTGAATGCACCGGCCAGCTCTGTGATTTTAGGATCAAGGCAGAGGATGGTACCATTCTCCCCGGCTCTGGCCGGTCTCTGGTTAAGAGATTTATAAGAACATTTGATATATATTCCCTCTTGCAAGGTGCATGTTCCGTAGCAGCTCCCATAGAAAGTACGAGGAAGGGGCACAGCCCCTGCTCTTCAGGGCCCCACCACTTATTAATAGGTTTAATCCTTTGAATTGTGCAGATGGAGAGCCTCTCAACATATGGTTACAGATCATCAGAATGCCTGCTTCTAGCGACGTGTCAAGTGTGGCAGCAGATGGCAGCTTGCTAATGCCGTTTTCATATACGTTATTAGTTGTGAGCGAAATATACAGTTGTGCTTTCTGACTTCAAAGTCATAGGCATAAAATGAAAACCTGCCATTCTCTAAACTTCTGAAAATCCTAAACAGTAATAATCCATGATGATGACTTCTAGATTTTGTGATTTTCAAAGGAATTTAAACTATGGTCCAGGCATTATTCGTAGTGTGTAGTTTTCCTGTATAAGAACATTCTGAATGTAAGCCTTTGAGATGGACACAATTCTGCTAGGCACCTGAACGCCATTTATCAATCTGCTTTACTAGGTTATGTTTGACCAAGAGGAGGTCATTGGAGAAACATCATTGTTGCTGTTATTGTCATCATGATACGTTCAGCGCTGTTAAAAATCAATGGAAAATGATGAGTGCTCCTATCAGTTTCGTATAATGGAGTTATAATGAAAATGCATGGCTTCTCTCTTTAGTTACAGAGATGAACCCCAATGTGGTAGTCATCTCGGTGCTGGCCATCCTCAGCACGTTGTTAATTGGGCTGCTGCTCGTGACCCTTATCATTCTGAGGAAAAAGCACCTGCAGATGGCAAGGTAAGTTCACTTTTGTGGATCTTCTACCCAAGGGCTTTAAAATATTTTAATTTATACTACAGGTCTGCTTTTGCAGACCTAAGTCATGTAGTGGGGCTTTAAAGTATTTTAATTCGTAATTTAATTTATAAATTTAATTTATAATTATTTTAATACTACTAAAATACTTTCATTTATCATTTAAAATATTTTAATTTAATATTTGAATTGCATAGCGGTAAGTTTGATTTTGGTTTTCAGTGTCTGTTTTGTGTGTTTTTGAAGTAGGCTTTTAAACGTTATTTTAGAAAACATTACCATTGAAATGACAGAGCAAAGGATTGTTTACACAAGTCCAGGCTTCTTACTATCAGTCTTGTCATTTTAAGGAACCCACACAAAGGGATCCATTAATGACATTTGGATACTTTCAAATATACTTTGGAGTAAAATGAAGATCTCTGGCTACCCAGTATGATTAATGAAAGGAGTGAATATATGGACAGACCGCAAGAAAGAAAAAAGTCCCGCTCTTCATCAGTTCTGCCAAAGCTGTTTTATCAGCAAACATTTGTAGAGTTTATGATTAGGTCCATTTGAGGTCCCCTATTAGTTTTGTTCCTACTACTCAGAGTTGAGGCAGTTTTCATTTTTCTTGCAGCTAGAAAAGACTTTTGATTTATGATTTTGCTGATTCCCTATCCCTTTGACCACTGATGCATTTATCAAAGCACATTCTCAAGTACTTTCAGTGGTCTCCTATATTATCAGAACAATCCATCAATTCTCTTAAAAATTGTTGCCTCATTGAATACTGCTGGGTTTGGGAAATTTGGGTTGAAATTTATATTTACCCAGTGTTAGCCTGCTGAATTGTCAATCAACATCCTTCTTCTTTCTCAGAGTTCTATCAGTTACCTAGTCATAAATAAATTTATCCATCCAATAATGATCTAATCAGTGTCTTATCTGGCACGATTAAATAAAAATCAGACGTCCAAGCTGTCCACTAGGAAATTAGAACGTAGCTGGAGATATGTACATAAAGAAATATATTTAAAGGTATAAACTCACCTGCCGCAGAAAGGAGATAAAAATGGGATTCCATGAATGTAGAGAAAAGAGATTAGTTCTGAGTATAAAAATCAAGGTTTATAAGTGTTGGCATTTAAACAAATCTTAGAAGAACAGGGAGGAAGGTGATACCGCATTGTGACTAGTATAGAGAGCTCTGAAATTACACTCCTTGGGATCAAACCCTAATTTACAATCTATGTGACCTTGTGCAGTTCACTGAAACTTCATTCATTAATATGAATAAATATTAATGGATATTTTGATAAATATTAATGGACACCTGCTGTGTGCCAGACTCTTCCAGATGCTTGGGATATGACAGTATATAAAACAGACAAGAATTTCTGCCTTCATGGAGCTAGTATTCTAGCAGAGGAGATAGATAATAACACTGATAGAAGTAAAAAGGTTGCGTGGTGTGTGAGCAGACAGTAAGAGAAAAACAATAGAGCAGAGTAAGGGAAATTAACAGGTGTGCGGAGTATACGGACAGGAGCTCTGGGATATGGATAGGTCTCACTGAAAGGATGATACTTGAGAAAAGAAGTGAAGGATGTGAGGGAGTGAGCCATGTGCTTTCTGGCAGAAGAGTACGCCCAGTAGAGGCAAGAGCCAGTGGAAAGGCCCTGAGGCTGGAACAAGTTCAAAGAGTAACAGGAAGTTTAGTGCAGCTAACGCAGAGGAAATGAAGGGAGGAGCAGCCGGAGACGATGTCAGATCACATATTGCTTTGTAAGCCGTTATAAAGACTCTTGCTTTTATTCTGAGTCAAGCCATTGCAGGACTTGGGACAGAAGAGTCGACTTACGTTAGAAAACAGCCTGGGGGCGCCTGGGTGGCACAGCGGTTAAGCGGTTAAGCGTCTGCCTTCGGCTCAGGGCGTGATCCCAGCATTGTGGGATCCAGTCCCACATCAGGCTCCTCTGCTATGAGCCTGCTTCTTCCTCTCCCACTCCCACTCCCCCTGCCTGTGTTCCCTCTCTCGCTGGCTGTCTCTATCTCTGTCAAATAAATAAATAAAATCTTTAAAAAAAAAGAAAAAGAAAAGAAAAGAAAACAGCCTGTATTGAGGCAAAGCAGGCCTATTAACGGGGACCTCCATTACAGTACCCCAGGCAAGAGATGGTAACGCTTTAGTCCAGGGTCGCAGCAATAAAGGTGGGGAGAAATGATCAGATTCTGGATATATTTTGACAATAGAGGCATTTGCTAAGGGGATTTGCTAACAGATCGAAGGTGAAATGGAAACGAATAAGGGTCAAAGATGACTGCAAGGGTTTTGGTGCTAGCAACTTTCAGGATGGAGTTGCCGTCAACTGAAATAGGATTCCAGGTGAGGATTTCAGAGTTGGGGGGCGTCGAGGCTTCAGTCTTGGAAATGAGAAGTTTGAGAAGACGGCAAGTTCAGCTGTGGGGTAGGCAATTGAACATAAAAGTGGTGTTCAGGAGTGAAGTCTGGACTGAAGATATAAGTTGGTATTAAAGCAATAGACTGAATGAAATTCTCCATTACTGGAGGGAGAGAGCATAAATGAGAGAAGAGGGCCCTGGATTAAGCACCAGAACAATCTAATACTCAGATTTTTAGGGAGGCAAAAAAAAGATAAGAGCAAAGGAGACTGGCCAGAGGCACCCAGTGGAGTGCAAGAAAAACTAAGAGAGTGTGTAGCCTGGAAGCAAGGGAAAGAGTGTATATGGAAGTGGTTGGTCAAGAGCAATAATGCCGTAATTGGGAAGCATGCAACAAATGTCAGCTCATAATAATCATAGTGGAGGGGGTGGTAGTAGGTGTGGTAATGGGTACCATTCCAGGAGCGTTCTCTGTGGTGCATACAGCAAGAGGTTTAGGAGAAGTGGTTCTCGTTCAGCCAGCCGACCATTAGAGCAGAGATTCTTCACAGTTTTTGTGCCATGATCCTTTCTGGCAATCTGATTAAGCCTGTGGATCTCTTCCAAGAATAAAGCTTTCTTTTTAATTGCAAAAAATAAAATACTTAGGATTACAAAGAAATTAATTATTTTAAAATATGGTAATCAGAGTATTTAACAACAACTGCATTGCATGTTTCTTTATTAATACATTAGATAATATTTAGGGTATCTAATAACTCTCATAATTTCATCAGAGTGATGAATATGAACAATATTTCGATACCTGCAACAGGTTCATTATAGAAAAACATGTGCAGTTTCTGTGGTTAGCAATCTCGCTAGCACTGATGATACTATTGTGGCTTATTGCCTATTTTAGTAATTAAAAGAATTGCTAGATTTCAGTTAGAGGTTGTGAAAACAAGATGTGCTTTTCCCCCACTATGTTCACGGAGCTCTAAATTTTATCCTTGAGCACCAGGTAAGACCCATTGAATTACAGGGTAAAATAAATCCTACATATGGGAAATTAACAAAGGAAAATTCATTGAGGATATGTAATTTCTAACACAGCATGATACAACAATATAGTAGTACATCTTTCAAGGAAGAAAACTGTTCTTACACTCGGTAATAAGAACAGGGAGATCGCTAAGGTGATTAACAGATGTGCCAATAATGTCAAAATCTCTGCTTCAATTCTGAGTAAGTCCATCAGTTTCATCTAGGGGGAGAATGAGGTGCATGAGCCCCGGTGAGCTGTGTTGTTTATCCATGACATTAGGCAAAGGTGAGAAGGCATGAGAATATGTTTACCTTTGTCTTCCACTTCTTCTGGAAAAAAAAAAAAAAACTTTAACAGTATTTTCTACGGACAGATTAATAAGCAACCTTTTGGATACAAGGCACTGCATAAGCCAATCTGTTTCAATATGTCTCACTCTCTTTACTCTTATCTCAAGTGATAAATCACACAGGCATCCCTACATGAGGGGAAAATTTTGGAGGAAAAAAATAATCCAACTTCATCCACCATCATTTTAGAGAGGAAATCAAACTGCTTTAAAAAACAACCCCACAAAGAGTATGTGCTAAAAACAGAAAACCCTCGGGCTAGGAGGCTTTGTGAAACCCATATACCCCAAATAGCTCAAAGATTTATGTTAGGTTCACAAGTGCCCTTTGGAAAAGATTGTAAACCAACTCTTCCTGACTTCAAACAACTTGATTAGGGCTTGTGCAACCTTATGAAAAAGTTTTTTATCTTTCTATTTTGCATTGCATGCGAAAGAGGAACACATGGAACTTATATTAGCTTTTTTTTCTTTTTTTTTTTAATTTATCGCTGTGATGATAAGCCAGTAGAGAGTTTCTTTTATGTCAAGGTAAAAGAGTGCTCTGTCAAGCAGTAACCTTGATTTTGTGGTTCCTTTCAAACAGGGAATGCGGAGCAGGAACTTTTGTCAACTTTGCATCTCTGGAGAGGGATGGAAAGCTTCCATACAACTGGTGAGAATTACTTTGGAACAAGCCTCTAGATAGCTTATCTATGCTGTGTGTGTTATCCAAACTTTATTTTACTCTCTTTGGGGGATGCATGGTTTTGTCTGATTGTCCTTTTGCAATTTCGGTGAGAGTGGACCTTCCAAGGTTAGCTTTTCTTCACTGGATGTATTAGTTTATATAGGTTTACTACGGTTGTGAAGTAGAGAAAATGTCTTAGTCTGCTGACTATTCACTGTTTTAAACAAAGGACTAACACAGGCATGGATATAGCTCGAAACCATGCTGACAAAGGGCTTCAATGCAGGAGTCACACTGAACGAGTAAGTGTGACGAAGACACAGGACAGACCCCAGCAAAGCAGCAGGAGACAGGGCAGCATCTCAATTTCAAACTGACATTTCAGTTCCTGAGAATATGAGCCCCCATTTCTGTTCAAAATCCAGTAGACATGTACAGCCCAGGGCTCTCGGCTCTTACACTTACAGGTGAATAAATAGCAAAGGCAGTAAAGTCCATTGGGAAAACCTGGCCTTATTTTTCCCCCCATTCTCGAGTATGAAGGACCTAGAGGGAGGAGGTATTTGGAGAATTAAGAACGCTTTATCAGGAGATTAAATTGCTTGATATTATACCTTAACACTGATACATGAGAATTAACGATCCTATCCTCTGCGCTGCAATGGATACCCAACAAAATTGCTACTGAAGTAACCATTTAATATAAAGCCAGCCCTGCTTACATGATCAGGTTTGTTTCTTTTGCAAGCCACCATGCAAAACACATTTATTTAAACGTATACATTTCATGTTAATCCTTGCTAAATGGTCTTTTTTTTTTCTTGTTTTCCTAACCCCCCAAAATGGTGATCTTCAAGAAATAGATAGGAGAGGCTAGAAACATAACGGAATCAATAAGGGACGGAGGGCTTTAATCAGAATATAACTTCTGCTTCCCTGAACGGGCATCTGGCAGTGGAAAGTCTAGTTGAAATAGGATTCTTTTTAATAAGACAGTATGTTGTACTTTTTAAAATTTTAGCCTGAATGGAATTTTGCTATTAAACGACAACTAATCCAACTGTGAAGAAAGAAAACCCATAACCCCTCGATGGTAAAAAGTCAGTGAACAGTTCTAGGTTTGTTCAAATATATTAACATCTTGCCAAGATTAAGAGACTAATTCACTGATCTTTGTTTCTTGCGTGGCTCGCGCTTTAAAAAGACCCAGTCACAAAGCAGTGAAGAACAGCCCATCTAGGAATTAATCCACTTATACCTGGGACTCAGGATAGCTGTGTATTGACTAACTGCACAGTCACAATTGACAGAATATGGGACACCAGTTACGGGAGAGCTAAGGCAAAAGAGAATTCACTTCAGGATCTTTCTAGAAAATCTAGAAAATTCTCCTCCTGCTCTTGGCAAAGATGGTTTTTCCAGCACCAGCATGTTCTGGCTGACAGAATAGATATCTCAGTGGGAATCTGTAGTAACTAAAGTGACAAGGTGACAGCATTTCCCCTCCTGGTTCTCAATGTAGCTATAGACGCAGCCATAGGACGTTTTAAAATCTACATTAATGAATGTTCTATTTTGCACGTGGTTTGAATACCTGAAATTGAACTCATACCGCGCTTTTTAAACCAACAGACTGAATTAGAAGTAAAGTATGACGATATGATTTTGCTCCCACTCAGCTCAGTATTAGTCAGATTACGGACCAGGCAGTTTCCATGAGCTACTTGTCTTGAATCAATGATACCTAAGCGTCCTCCCATCGCTCTGTTTTAAGGGTGATTTTTCTGCGATGCTGTATTAACGTAAACGAAAAGTAATATAGAAAGTCACACCTAGGAGTGCAGCTTTATGAGAACGTGTCCCGGAAGCTTGGGGTGTTTACCAGAATCAGTATAAGCGGAAATTGACTGTTGGTTGATATTTCCTCACGCAAGCCGCTGTTAGCGATCCAATGATGTTATAATGGTTCCTTAAAATTGGTTCAAGCATGACAAAGGTAACAATATCCAAGAATAAGACTGGAGGTAACAAATGAGGCATTTAAGAGCCTCAATTAACTGAATGTAACTTGTAATCACTTAATAGCAGACTAATCGGCACAAAATAGGTTGAAAGGAATATATCTGATTACAATATGGATGTGTGTGCATAAAGCTGGTGTTGGCCATACGATAGCACGTAAGCCTTCACGTTTCAATTTTGCAGAATGGAATAATCTTTATTCGTAATTAAGATGCTTGTCATTTTAATTGATCCCAGTAGGTAATTTACTGATATCTGTTCACAGTTTATGTTACTAACTCTTGCCACTTTTTCATCTCTACATCTGTTATATCTATTAATGCTCACAGGCGTAGGAGTATATTTGCTTTCTTAACCCTGCTACCCTCATGTCTTTGGACTGATTATCTTTTGGCATTTTATATTAATCCTTGGTAAGTGATTTTTTTTTTTTACTGTTTACCTAACACAAAGTCTATAAAGTTAGCTCTCCAAAAGTAAAACCAAAAGGAAAAACTCTCTCTAATTATCTGATGTGTTTGGATGGCATCTAAAATTATTAATCATGTGTTGAAATGGAGTGAAATAGTTCATGGTACCAAGATGCTAACTAACTGTAATGTTTTTCCAATTAAAATTTTCTTCTTGGGATGTTCTTGGCAAGCTTTTCTTCCATTTATTACTAGTCATTTGTTTCTTCATTCAGTCAATGCATTGGCTTCTCATCTTTGTAAATGGTGCTTCCCTATTTTCCTTACCATCTCCATCCATTAGAGAGCTCTGTATTTCCAAGAAGGGAGAAATGCATTCACATAGAGAAGCCCAGAATACTTTACTGTACAGGTGTTAGTGTTTTCAAAGTAATGCTAACTCAATGAATATTGAACAACTAAGTGCAAACCTCTTTGTATAATTATCTTATTTAATTATCCCGCAACTCTGCAGAGCCCCATCCTAGAGATATGGAAATAGAGGCTTAAGGAGATTATCTTAACATCATACTACTATCTAGAGAATCCAGGTTCCAACCCCAGGTGTCTCCAAAATCTATTCTTTCCTCTGTAAAAGCAGCTTCCTTTAAATTCTCATTTTCTTAACCTTTAAATTGTTTTAATAATCAAATCTCAAAGAGTATCCTTTTCAGTTTATATAAAATCTAATAACAATAATCTTAAAATCTGGGACTAGCATACCTAGGAGGACTATTTCTTTTCCTGAGCTGTAGGAAAAAAAGTAGTGGTTTCCTGACGAAAACCAAAAATCATTGTCCTGAAGTCTTCCATGGTGTTTAGGTACTAAATTATGTACAGACAGATCCAGATATATGGACAACTTCAGAAGGACTCAGAAAAAAGCAATAAATATAGTTCATGAGCTAGGAAAAATGGCCTTTGAGTGGAGGGAGTGGGGGGAGAGAGAAAGATGAAAAGCAACCTGTAAAGTTATTTATTCAAAAAGACAGTTGATCAAATGTTCTTCAGCTCCTCCAAGGACAGAATAAATACAGCTGGCAAGGTTAGGACTTCAAGTTGCAATAGAAGAAATACCAAAAAGGACTTCCTCACAGTACAGATTAATACCAGCATCATTTGGGGGAGGGGGCGATTGTTTTTGTTTTTGTTTTTGCTTTTGTTTTTTAAGAGAGACTAGAGGAAAACTGTTGAAACATGGTAGACACTGATGTGCTAAGTAATGAGGTCAGAAGACTGTCCTGGATGATGAGGACACATCGCTGTTATTCCAAGTTGGTTTTAATAACAGTTTTGAGTATAGGGCTTTACCCATAGCCAGCACGATATTTTAAGTATTTGATATCAGATAGTATTCAGTTATGAGTAGTGCATATAAATTCCATTTTGACCTTCAAAATAGGCATCACTTTTCACTGGACAACTCCTGATCATTCTCAAGTATTCTTACTACCATCAGACTCCTTGTACCCAAAACCCTTAAAGTACCCTCCACAGATTTCAATTCAAACACAAACAAAAAGATGCATATACTATCGTATTAATTTTTCCACTTAATTCTCTGACTTTCCCACAGTTTGGTTTCTAAGCTTATATCAGGCCTGTGCTTTTTTTGCATGTCTCTCTTAGTAGGTCCCCCTGATGAACACATCTTCCAATTCCAACAACCCCTTCAAGGTCTGCCATTTATAGTACTGATCAAATAGCGTGAGACCCAAGTTAGGGGGGATAATCCCCTTCAGTAGCTGTGTTTGTTTGTTTGTTGTTTTGGTTTTTTTTTTTTTAAAACCCTTCAGTCGTTTTTAGAAGAATGGTCTTGAGACTGTAAATGGTTAATTCCAGATGAGAAGAGAAGGCAAAACGTAGAGCCCCAGGCTTTCTGTCACTTTCGGCAAACCATACACATATCAACCAATAGAATAGACTGAATATAGACTCAGTTTTCAGCCGTAGGCTTGTGTTAGGTCAGATATAACAGAAGTAAAATACATGATCCTTGCTTTTTTTCAGGTACACCTAGCTTACCACTCACAAAGCCACCCGAGGTCCCTACTGTTCACTACTTTTCATCTAGTAACTCCTGGATGTTTTCCCCTGCTTTCATTTGCTAGAAGCCATTTTTAATCTTCCTCCAGATGTGTTTGTCTTCATATTTCACCTCGTCTGTTAACAACCACTAGAAATAACAGAGCCACCCACCCCACCTCCTTCCTCAGCCACGGCCTGCTTCTCCAAACTGACAGCTTCATGGGAATAGACGTTCCCCTTAATTTTGTAAAATCTTCCTGATGAGTGGTTCACGTGGAAACCAGGAGACTCTTTCTCTCTCACAGTGTTGCTCAAATCTTCTCCCAGGGTGATAGCAAAACCAGAGCCGAGCACCAGTGCCCAGGTGGCTTAGTTTCGAGATGGTATTCTGCCAGGATTTCTGGCTACCCTCATCTCAGATCAGGTTTCCTATTCAGAGAAAACCATTTCATTGGGACCAGCTCTCTCTGGATTCATGGTTACTCCTCTCTTTTTATTAACACCATAGTCACCTCATGCTCTGCTCAAGTATTCATCTGCCTGCTTGAAATTCACAACGGTTGTCATTTCAAGTGTGAAGCAACATTTAGTTTCAACTGCTCAGCTTTCCTCCATATTTTATTCAAAGAACGATATAACTCTAAATGCCTTTTTAAGATTTGGGGATGATTTCCAGTTAGCTCATGACAGAGTAAGTAGCATTTATGAAATTGGGGACATTTAGAGTATTGGAGGCTGTTGTTTGGGGGGGGGGGGTTGCTTGTTTGTTTTTAGTCTTTGTAAATCCCATGTCTCTGCCATTGCCTCCTCTTTGCAATGAATTCCAGTCTGGCCGGCTTTCCAAGATCTCACAACCATGAAGAGTTATGCATCTTAACTTCTTGAAGTCATTAGGATTTTGAACCTTACCTATCTGATAAAAGTAAAAGCGAAAATTGAAAGATGTGCATGACCATGTATGCATATATACTGTTTGTCTGACGAGCGTTACCAATTACTCAAAAAATCTTTGGCAATGACAAGATGACACCCTAAACCTCACCTCAAATGTTCACAGTAACAGGCACACCCATTAGCTCTTTCCATAATGCACTGATGTCAGAATGGCTGACAAAACCTCCACTCCCATGTTTAAAAGTGAGTTGTCCCCTAATGTGAGTCTTAGAATTAGCACAGCAGTTGAAAACGTAGGGAAATTCCATCAATGTGGCCATAGAGTCTCATAATTCAGTCCTATCCTTGTCCCACCGCCTAAGGATATGAGAACCCGGTGGAATCATTGGGAATTCTGCAAAATCTAAGCAGAACGTAAAGGTTGTACACAAATCATGAAGACATCCACTTAAACATACCCTTTTGGCAATAAGTCATTGAAAACGTGTGGTGGAATTTTACATTCTGTGTAAAGTTCACTCAATCAATGAATGAGATTGAGAGGAAAAAAGTGCCTGTCTTCCAGGAATCAGGTTTCTACACAGCTGTTGAATAGTAGCAGCTTAATATTTCAGCACTGAATTTATTCAGTGTCACTCTCCCACATACATTTGTTTCTTCCCAGTTTCCCTTAAAGTCTGTTTGGATAGGAAAGGTTTGGTTTGGGGGTGTGTTTTTTTTTCCCCACTCCCAAGCACAAGATATGTTGGCAGCCTCATGACTTCACCAAACTGTTAGTTATCTCAGCGAACATTCCTCTGTCATAAAACACCAAAGTCATCAACTCCCACGAGACAAAGTGAATGTGGAATTCCTAAAATTAACTGCATTACCCCCACAAGAGCTGAGTAAAAATTATTCAAAATGCCTAGATGATATGGCTCTGCCCAACATGACAGTGGTGTTTTGAGGGGGTGAGGGAGAAGCAAAGTAAAAACCAGAATGTCTATTCCCTCTAAATCCCAAATATGGAAGACAGAGGATGAGAGAGAACAGGACAGGCGCTCTTGAGTGGATGGTCGTCACTCAGAAGTGGGAAGAAGTAAAAACTGCCTGAAACCAGGAAATGAAAACCAGAAACACCACTTGCCTTAGTGGATATTTCCCTACATTCCCTGCCCTCGTAACTTCCTGTCCGTCTCCCAGTTCCACTTCCTGAGTCTAGTATCAAACTCCTCATTGAATCATTAAATAAAATTGTGGGGACAACATGACAAAGGTATATTGTTTCAACCCAATTCCCTAAGCATTTATTGAGCACCACCATGTGTCCTATTAACTGTGCTCGGCTCTTGGGGGGTGGGGTTGGGAAGGACTGTGTAGTGAGGAGCACAGATGTGACTGACAGACACCGGGAGAAATATTCCATGAACAAAGGGCTACGAGAGCAGAGGAAGCAGTGCTTCATTCGGCTACAGCCTTTCTAGAAATGAAGGTACCCAGACATTCACAATTCTGATTTTTATTTTTTTAAAGATTTTACTTATTTTTTTAGAGAGAATGAGCGTGAGCAGGGGGAGGGGCAGAGGAAGAGGGAGGGAGAGAATCTCAAGCAGACTGAGCTGAGAATGGAGCCTGAATCGGGGCTTGATCCTACCACCCTGAGATCATGACCTGAGCCAAAATCAAGGGTCAGGTGCCTTAACAAACTGAGCCACCCAGCCGCCCCCATAATTTTTAATATAAATAAATATTCTGGCATATGAGAGCACTCAGATCACACTGGTTATTTACTACAGATGGTTTATTTCCTGAAAGTTTGAATGCTTCCATCAATATTTAAAGACCTTGGAAAACTATTTGTAAAAATTGTCACTCAAAATAATATCAATATTTATCATTTACATAAAACAATAAAAATACAGTAGTGAAGTGTTTCAGCAGAGACCATATTCACATTCACTAACTTAGGTCAGTTATCTTACTTGTTGGTTGAGAGCGATTACCCTCAATAGCCCCTAAAAACGTAATTAACTGAAGCATACATTAGCATTACATGTGTTTGAACTTACAAAATAGTAATGAATTAAGAACTAGCAAATAATAGGTACAGTTCTGCAGATAGCTTTAAAAACTAGTTCAAAATTAAATAAGAACAGTGCCATAGTAGAATTCTATAAGAAGCGTGTCAGTTAGTTAAGCATCCAACTCTTGGTTTCGACTCAGGTGATGATCTCAGGGTCATGAGATCGAGCCCCAAGTCGGGCTCTGTGCTCAGCGCAGAGTCAGCTTGAGATTTTTTTTTCTGCCCCTCCGGCTCATGCGTGCTCTTTCTCAAATAAATAAATATATTTTTTTTAAAGATACATGCCGGGGCACCTGGGTGGCTCAGTCATTAAGCGTCTGCCTTTGGCTCAGGGCTATGATCCCGGCGTTCTGGGATCAAGCCCCACATCAGGCTCCTCCGCTGGGAGCCTGCTTCTTCCTCTCCCACTCCCCCTGCTTGTGTTACCTCTCTCACTGGCTGTCTCTCTCTCTGTCAAATAAATAAATAAAATCTTTAAAAAAAAAAAAAGATACATGCCAACACTGATAGCCAAACTCACATTCCGGGGGAAGATGCTCAAAAGGTTCTTTGAGTCTTTGACAACCAACATGCTGACCCTCCCAGACATTTAGTTCTCCCCTTTATTCCCCAATTCTTTCCTTCTTGCTTATAGGTCCCAGAGTTTTCAGGCAACAGATATTTCTATATATTTATAAAATACTTCAGCCACATAACCACTAGTAGCAAGAGATTATATTTCTAGAATTTAGTATTTGGCAAATCCAAAGCGTAAAGTACAAGTATGTTCCTGTAATCTAATAGACTTTTTAAGAAGTGAATCTGAAATTATCATCATTATCTTCTTCTCACATAAGGAAAAGTAATTAAACAAACGGGAGGTATGGTTAATGAAAATTAAATAAAATTGAGGTGCCTGATGTAGTTATTTAAAGCTCTTCAAGTTTCATCATTATGTCAATCGATTCTTTTGCCCAGATAAAACTGTCTTTTTTTTTTTTTTTAAATTCTCAGGAGTAAAAATGGTTTAAAGAAGAGGAAGCTGACTAAGTAAGTTGTTTCTTATTATTGAGACATAATTGACCTATAACATTGTGTAAGTTTCAGGTATGCAATGTGTTGATTTAATACACTGTTATAATGCAGCATGATTCCCACCGTAGCATTTAGCCAACATCTCCATCCTGTCACATAGTTACCGTTTCTTTTTGTGGTGAAAACATTAAAGATTAGTCTTAGAAACTTTGAAGTATATAATACAGTAAGTTTTTCTTACTGTTCTTTTTTAAAATGTTTGATTTAAATAAAGTTCTTCACTTTGTCTATTAAAACAATTGCTGGTCTTCAAACAGAAGGGATGCTTAAGAAAGAAGCAAATGTAGGGACGCCTGGCTGGCTCAGTCGGAGAAGCGTGCGACTCTTGATCTCAGGGTCGTGAGTTCAAGCCCCATGTTGGGTGTAGAGATTACTTAAATAAATAAAATTTTAAAAAGAGGCAAGTGTATATTTCAACAGCTAAACTATTATGTGTGGGTGTTTACCCATATGGGTGGCAGAGACCCACTAAGAAAGTGTATCCCAGAAAACAAGTCGGGAATAAGGAAAATTGTCATCATATGAAAACTGAGAAAGAATGCATTGTTAGGAATTACAAAAGTCTTGTAGAAGGAGGTCTGCCATTCTAAATCAAGGAAACCTCTAATAGTTAGCTACGTCAAAGCCGTACAAAAACCTTTGCCATTTTATACTTGAAATGCTGTGCTTAGTGCAGGGAAAGGCTTTTACTCCATTTGATGTTATAATGAGTAGTTTGAGAAATGCTGTCTCAGGAAATCTTTATAATAAATAGAAAAGAATAATTACTGTAGCTAGCCTATGGTTTCACTTATCTACTGAACTGCTAAGTCATAAGAATTAAGATTCTGATGGGCAAAAATTACCCATCAGTTGATTTCAAAAGCGTAATTAGAGTGTCACCTCCAGGCCGTTAGTTAAAACTCTGCATATAAAGAGTGGAACATTTTCCGTGCGTAGAGTTCATCTTTGATATTTGCCTTGGATAAAATATTGGTGAATTAATAGGAAGCAATTAGGTGTTCCAGCCAAATCTGTGGCATTCACGCTAATGAAGTATATAGTACCAAAGAATAGTTGATGCAAAATATTTCTATTCAGCCTTGAGTGACATACAGATTTTTTTCGGGCACAGATAGATAAAAGAATAATTTTTTTCCTTAATCTGTTTCAAATCAGTGTGCGTTCCATTGGCATAGATCAACTGATGCAAGAGAGACAAGAGCAACTAAAACAGAAGAGAGGTAGTGTCACCTGGAAAGAATGATTTGACAGAAGCAGAAAGACTTTGTTGCCCAAAATTCTTGGTTGGGTTGTTAAGTGAGGTAGAGAGGTATAGACTCGAGCAGTAAGAAGACAGGGTCTCTGCACCAAAAGGGGAAACTATGGGGCTTTCTCCTCCCAAGACCCGACAGGGAGGAGGAGAAGCAGGACGTGGACGAAAGTCTGGGTAGAGTGTAGGTGTGGTAGGACCTGCCCACAAGCCATGTCACGTCACGTCATATCACGTTGCATCACGTCACATCACGTCAAACCAGCTTCCTCCTTCCTTCTTCTCGTTTTCTTTCTGGTCCTCCCTCCTTCTCTAAAAGCCATTTCCTGAGGGGCTTCCCTGCCCCACATTTCTATTTGCTTTCTCTTTACCCTCTTTCTTCCCCTCCCAAAGCCACCCCTCACCCCACACCATGTCCCCCTTAGCTTCCCTTTCCTGTCTGTACCTATTCTCATTTCACCCTCCTTTGCTCCACCTTCTCGTCTCTCTTTTTCCTCTAAACCTTTGTCCTCCTGATCTCTGCTCCGTCCCAGCTTGCTTTTACTCCTCCTTACCATCCTCCTCCTCTCCCTGAGGTTCATGCTTCTGTTTCCTGGCCCTCCTCCTGTCTCTCTTTTCCTTTTGCTTTTCCTAACCCACAAATATTTTCTGGTTGCCTTCCCTATTCGTGCTTCCATTTGGGATGAAAGCTAGAATCGTTAAATCCAACCCTAAGGTCAATGCACTTCTCAAAGACAACGGCCAGAGAGGGCAGATCTAATAGAGTTCATTCTAGGGTAGAAGCCCCAGGTTTAGCCAGTCTTTTGGAAGGATAGCAAGTTTGAAGTGGGAACAGCTTTCAACCAGAAATCATCCTCCCAGGGTGCTGGTCAGCATTCTCCTGCCGAGTAGCTGCGTGATCTTGGACTATTCAGCTGACTCATTTAGCCTTGGCTGTCCCACCTGAAGCATGGGGCTGATGTTGCCCATGTCTAGTTAAGAGATTAACCGAGCAATATGGCCTACGCAATTATAACATACGCACTGGGATGTGTTTTATGGATACAAGTCATTAACGCTATTGGATGAAACCATTAGAATTCAAGTGTGTCTCTGGGAGGTGTAACGCCCTTTAAAATCTACTAAAATCTTAACATAATCTATCAGATTGGGTAATCAACAATGTTAAACAAACAACTACTAATAATACTATGTATTTGCTAATAGGACATAAGGCCACAGGTGAATGATATAAGCTGAGTAATTCGCAGGAAGACTAAGGGAAAGGTCAGCTGTGTGGATCCTGCCAAAGTGGAATGGCTTGGATTCGATGACAGAGCACAGCATCCTGCGGAAGCTTAGGGAGCAGGTTGGCATAGGTAAACTCGGGGAGGATAAGCGGCTACAGAAAACTGTAGGAAGCAAAATATAATTCTTATTCACGAGAAGAAGAAGGAAAGAGGGGAGAACTTCAGCGATAGACACAGACACATAAGCTCAGAAGCCTTACTTGGTTGTACCGTTGAGCCTTTTTGATATATTTATAGATACACAGGCCTCTAAACATGGCTTTCTAGGAAGGAGGCTCTAGAAGCTTTCTGGATATGTGCTTCCTCGCACCCTGCCTCTGCTCTGAGGAGACAATGTAGCTAGCAATACAGTGCCTTATACTTGGAAAGCTGCTTAAACTTACAAGGTTCTTTAATATACCATGGGTCAACCTTGGAAGGTAAGTATGACCACAGTATTTTATAGATGAGAATGTGAATCTCACAAGAGTCAGGCAAATTTTCCATGATCACATGGTCAATAAAATAAAACCGAATCTCAGTTCTTCAGACTCTAATCCTTTGTTCTTCCCCATATATCAGCGTTTTCTAGAAACAACATAAATACTATGTATATAAGTGTGTGTGTATATATGTATATTATATATATGTTTTGTTGCTAGAGTATATATATTATATATAATATATAATAAGTAAATATATATATGTATATACATATATATATTATTGCTAGAGTAAGAGCCAATTGAAAATCTAGAGATCTCTCCCATCACAAAGAAGTATAATTTCTAAGCCCCTCTTTTTAATCACAACCTATTAGGGACTGATAACTTCAACAACAGCAACAAAAGATGAGTGCTAACCTTGGAGCAGTAAAGCTTCTCTTTTTTCCGAGTAAATCGTCCATGTTTGAAAAGTATGACATTAAACAGTATAGATACCTGTCAACCAGATTTTTAAAACCTACACTTCTTTGTGTTTGGTAAAGCCCAGTTCAGCTGGATGACTTTGACGCCTACATCAAGGATATGGCCAAAGACTCTGACTATAAATTTTCTCTTCAATTTGAGGTGAGTGGATCAGGTATTTCGCACCTCCTATGGTGGATGAGGCATGGGGCCTGGCCGGTCGGGACGGGCGCCCTTTCCCCGCTCACCGGGCAGGACTTGCGATACGTTCATAATGGGCAGCACGGTAACTGTGCCGGGCGTGTCTCCTCCGCTGATGAAAGTGAGGGCATCCTTTGCAGGTCAGGGCTAGGCACCCTGGTGGAAAAGAGAGAACAAACGTGGTAGTGGGGTGAGCAAACACAGTCCTACGAGAAACCATCACTGAACACCAGTGCAATCGGGTGTGCGGGGGAAAGCAAGGTGAGGATTTAGGTGGGAAACAGAATTTCCCTTTCAGGGAATTTTTAGTGCGTCCTTTATGTCAGGGAGGCCACAGTAAGGGTAGGTGAGCCGGTGGGTGAGACGGAACCCCCCTTTGTCTTCTGGACGGAGAAGAGCCTGTGGGGCAGGGGGAGGCCTTAAAGCTATAGGACCCCTGGCATTCTGCTTCGTACTTCCTTGTGAGGTTTCCTTTGCTCTTGGGGGAAATTAGGGAGTTATACATGGTTCACATGGAAAAAGAAAAACAAATGGCAACACCTCCTTTCTCTGAAGCAAGGGTATTCTTTGAGTCCACGACCACGCATCCGAGGAGATGGAAAGGAGTCAGCCTCGGATCTCAGCGGTGTGAGGGGTATAACCGGTCCTTGGGTTTTCTTCCCGTGTATTTCACAGCTCAGGACAGTCTGGGCGGCCTCATCCTTCAGGTTCTTACAGCAAGGCTTGGGTGGGCCGTGATTCAAGGAGACCAGGGAAAAGAAAGAAATCAAGTGACTTTTCTAAATACGGCAGTGTTTTCTTAAAGGTCTTAGGTGTTCTTTCGTGTGAAATACCAGGCTGTCGCAGGTAGCTGCTTTGCCCTGGTTTTTCGTATTTATTCTTTCCCCTCCTCGGCTGAGGACATCTTAGGTCTGCAAGCAGCAGCAGGAGTCCTGGTGTGGATACAGTGCGAGGGAATTTAGGGATGATTACCAAATACAAAGCCCCCTAACTACCACCTGTGTCATCAGAAATTCCACACCGAGCCCGGCTCAGTTATCCATTGCACGCGAGTGTGCAAGAAGTTGTGGGTGCTACACCAAACACTACATCTCAGAGAATAGAACTTTCGTGTGAGCTGGAGATCTATGACAAAGATGGCATTTCAGAAAAAAAAAAAAAAAGAGATTTTCTTTAAGAACACATATGCCAAACTCAGGAAAAAAATAAATGTCTGGATAATTCTGATAACGGTGATGAAAATTATGATGTATGTACACTTTCAAATTCATTGAAGCCTCCAGCTCTTCACCCCTACACGACAATGTGACCTTGGTGACACAGCTAGCATCACTGCCCTCGCTGGGAGGGTTGGGAGTACCTCCCAGCTTATGCCATCAAGCCCCAGTGTGATTATTACTGTGCTCCTATCGTGCACCATCAAAGAAAATTCAATGAGCCATTTTTTGGTAAAAAGAAAAGATGATTTTAATGGTGAATGACACATCATTCAGACTAATTAGACCAAAGAAAGAGGGCATTTTTCAAAGGGTGCTGAGATATCTCATCTAATCAAAGGAATCATATAATCAGAGCTAAACCAGAGGGAGGAAAGGGAACAGCTCAGTCTCAGGAATGATTGGAACCAGGGGCCACACCCCTGCAGAGACCTGCTTTTTTTTTTTTTTTCCATTTCTACTTCTCTCTCTGTCATGGCCTCTCTCTCTTTCTCTGCAAACCAACCTCTTTCTCACAGTGGAAAACAAAACCACCCACAACCCCTGAGCATCACATCCGAGAATTTTCAGTTTCCAAAGGGAACTGTTGACTCTCCTTCTTATTCAGAGTTTAAAAATTAACAGGAGAGAATACTGATTGGCTGGCCTGGGTTGTGATGTCCTCTCAAGCCAACTGCAGCCTGAGAGGTCAGAGTCAAGTAGGAACTGGACAGCTCTTACTGGAACCACTTGGCTAAACCAATGGGGGGCACTGTTCCCCAAAAAAGGAAGGACATTGGAGAACCAAACAATAAATGGTTAGATCCTAGCTTCAGATGCTTCAAAAATGTGAAAAGTAGAATAATAAATTCTGTGTGCTAAATGTTTAATTTATACCATGCTGAGAGCTTTTATACATTCAATATATAAATGAACACATTCAGGCTTATTCCATAAGAATTATAAAGGAGGTAGGAATGTACTAAAGTGGGAATCCAAACCCCTTCATTCTCACAACCATTTTGCCATTAATTAATATTAAAAAAAGCCACAATTTCTCATCCCCTCAATTTGTTCATCCATTCAATGAGTAGGCTGAACTAAATCAGTGGTTCTCAACTGGGCTAGTACAGGCAGTCCCCCAGGGAGAGTTTGTGTAGGAGTATTTTTGGTTCTCATAATGCCTTGGGAAGAAGCTACTAGTGGTATTCAATGGAGAAAGGGACAAGGATGATAAATGTTCTTTAATGAGTGGGACAGTCCTGCACAATAAAGAATTGTCCCAGGCAAATAGTATTCCGTTGAGAGACACTGGACTAAATGTGGGACAAGAGTACATCCAAGCTTTCTAACTCATGTGTATTAGAATTCTCCAGAGAAACAGACCAATAGGAAATATATACATTTATACATAGATAAACACTAATAAAATATAATATAGTAATATAATTCATCCATAAGTTGATTACATTATGTATTTCTTATACAATTATAGAGTTCTTATGTATTATAATATGTATATCCTATATACAATAATACAATAGAAGAAATATATGAGTCCTATTTTAAGGAACGGGCTCACACAGTCATGGGAGCTCACAAGTCTGAAAACCGCAGGGCAGGTTGTGGACCCAGGGAAGAATTGATATTGCTGCTCAATCCAAAAGCTGTGAGGAAGCAGAATTTCCTCCTCCTCAGGGCACCTCAGTCTTTTCTCTTAGGGTCTTCACCTGATGGATGAGGCCCACCCATGTTATGGAGAGCAATCTGCTTTCTCAAAGCCTATGGATTTCAATGTAATATCACACCTAAAAAAATACCTTCTTGCAACATCTAGACTGATGTTTGACCAAGCACCGTCTAGCCTGGCCAAGCTGACACATAAAATTACCCATCACACCATGAGTGGAAGGAGTGTTTAGTATCTTTATTTATTCTGAAGCTTTTCTTCATCTGTTTTTGTTCTTAGAACGTTGTTGATCCTATAGGTAATTTATTGGGTGCCGAGTCCTCCTATTGTGTCCCTGCTCTGGTGAGAAAATACAAATTCTTCTCCGGCAGTTTGCTTTAAGTCACAGGCTCAGGCTGTATTTTTTTGAGCTAACATTTGCCCAAGCAGTGACCCTGACTCACTTCCTTTTTCGTTCATCAGCCCTCAGGCACCGCCAGCCTCCACCCCCCATACCTGGTTTGGGGATGTATATCAGACCTGTCACATGGCAGCCATCAAATTTTCCTGAAATTGGTAATTAATCAAAACTTGAAGGGGAAAAAAAAAGGTTTCCTGTTCTAATAAGAACCCAAGAGGGTATTAGGATGGCCAGATCAGCTGGTCTGGCTGAATTCAGTAGCTGAACAGTTGTTTGTTCTGTTTGTATGAATGCTTAATACTTGTATTCATTCGGATACTGACATTGAAAGATCACACTCATACTGAGAAATTACATCATTTATAAGCATTATGCAAATTGAAACTAATGTCTGGATTTACATATATTACCAATACAGCTATAAGTCATACATGAAGCTATATGACTTGCTAATTTGCACTCACTAAATACATTCCTTTTTCACTCTGCATCTGATTTTGGATCTGCTGGAAAGATTGATTATCCTTCTGATGAAAATGTGCATCTTTTCTTAAGGAGGTTTGGGACTCAGGGATTAGATTCAGTTCCTCATTTCGTATGTCTCATATGGAAAGGTTTTGAAGAGCCAGACTTTAGAGCTCAAAATTGGAGAGCCCATGAGACATACCATATATTGCTCATTCTGCCATTAATTTCTGTGTTTTGTATTTGTTTGATCAAGATGCTAGCGAAAGCCCTTGCCATCTTTGTTCAGAAATGTGGTTGCAAAGGCCAAAACAAACTGCATTCCTTGCCACATAGTTCATGAGAGATGAGCCTTGATTTCTGCTGGCAGCTCCCATTGGCAGCTCTTTTAACCCACGTTCTGGTCCAGTTCCCTGGAGACCTACCTGCAGCCATTGTGGAAATAAGTCACCTGGAACCCTCTCCAGCAGTGCTTACTCCAGGGGTCTTGCTTGGCTCCCAGACCTGAGTTTTCCCTCTTCTTGTTCCTAATCTTCTAGTTTTGGTCTCTGTTTCCAGGTGCCTATACTAGCAATCTGTCCAGCAGCTGGAGTGTTGCCCCTGAACCCCAACCTAGTGCCCAGGGCCCTGCCAGCTACTGCTAGACTCTCCCGAGGTTGGCAGCCTTCTCCTCCGGTCCTCCATCACCTCCCCAAGATGCCCATTACTACTCCACCCCATTCTTCCTTTAGAGTACCTGCCCTGGGTTAAATTGTGTCCCCCAAAAGATATGTTGAAGCCCTAAGCACTCAGTTCCTCAGAATATGACCTTATTTGGAAACAGGGTCATTGCAGATGTAATTAGTTGAGATGAGATCATACTGGAGGGGTGTGGGCTCTTAGTCTGATTGGTGTCCCTATGGAAACACAGCTGTGTGAAGACACAGAGATGAGCAGGGAGAAGGCCATGTGGTGACAAAGGCAGAGATTGGAGTTATAGAGCTGCAAGTAGGGGAATAGCAAAGGTTGCCAGCAAACCATCAGACACTAGGAAGAGGCGGGAAGGATGTCCTAATATTCCTCTATAAATGACAGAGGTGAGAGAGGTCAGAAGTCCCTGCTAACACCTTGACCTCAGATCTACAGCCCCCAGAACTATAAGACAATGAATTTCTGTTGTTCTGAGCCACCCGGCTTGTGGTGCTGTTATGGTGGCCCTCAGAAATGAGATCAGAGCCTCACTAAGCACCTTGTTCTAAATCCCGTCTCCTTGTGTGTTTACCTGAAAATGAGGCAGACCTTGCCCAATTCCACTGAGCCTTGTACTTGCCCCAGATGGTACCACCGCTGTCAGCACCACTGGTGACGTCGTGACTCCTCACTTGTTCGAGGCTAGTCATCGAACTCACCTGACTCTGATGTCCCACCCGTCCCAAAGCAAATGCCAAATACTTAGCACCTGCTGCCATTGTTACAGACTCTAGAGCCAGAATAGAGTTTTCGCTCTTCTCAGAAGGTGACTGTGCATGCTACGGGCTGCATGCGTCCTCCCGAAATGGATATGTTGACGAGATGGAGGCTTGGGAAGGTAAGTAGGGTGAGGCAAGAAAGATCATGTGAGCACACAGCAAGACGATGGTCACGTGCAGGCCAAGAGAAGCCCCAGAATGAAGTCTAGCTTGTCAGCACCTTGACCTTGGACTGCCCAGCCTCCAGACTGTGAGAAATACATTTCCATTGTCCAAACCACCCAGTCTGTGGTGTTTTGCAATGGCAGCCTGAACAGACTGATGCAGTGCATACGTTTGTGCTTTGCTTTCCCCGACTTGTGTGCTTCGAACACAGCCAACCCAACGTAGACTCATTGGGCTTTAGTGACTATATTAGTTTCCTGGGGCTGCCGAAACAAATTACCACAGTCTTGGTCACTTAAAACAACAGAAATTAATTCTCACAGAATTCTAGAGGCTGGAAGTCCAAAATCAAAGTGTTACCGGGGCCATGTTTCCTTTGAAGGCACCAGGGGAGAATCCTTCTTTTCTCCTTCCGGCTTCTGGAAGCTCCACATGCTCCTGGCTTACATCTGCATGACTCCAATCTATGTCTCTTTCTATGGCCTTCTCTTGTCTCTCTTAGAAGGACACTTGTTCTTAGATACAGGACCCACCTAGATAATACAGAATAATCTCATCTTATGATCCTTAACTTAATTACATCTGCAAAGCCTCTTTCTTAATAAGGCCACATTCATAGGTTCTGGGGGCCAGAATGGGACACATCTTTTGGGGGAGCCACCACTCAACCCACTGTGCTTGACTACATGGCCCAGGAAAAAACACACGCGGTGATAAATCATAACAGAAACAAAACTGGCAAATCAAAATTCAAAAATGATTTATGCCGGTTTCAGGCCATCCCCTCATCCTTTGCCTTTATGAAGATATAAGCCTGCGGAGTTTCCATATGGTTGGAAAGAGAATAACTGCAAAGCTACTGAACTGGAAACTTAATATTTGATTTTCCACTTAGCGACAGGCTAAATTACAAAAGATTGCGAAGCATTTTGTGTACGCCTGCTGTTCCCACTCCGCCGCGGTTCAGCCTCGGCAGTCTACACGTACAGTGTTCAGCCAATTAAACCTCTCTTATCAACTAGGGCATTTACGGCAGGGAGGCAACTCACAATTCAAGTTCTATCAGTTAGCCAGCTTCCATATGTGCTCTGGCTCCCAGCTCCAATCTGTTCCCACACCTTTCTTTCGCCACCGAGGCCTCTTCCCATGGCTCATCAGTCTGTCCTCAAAGCAGGGGATTTTCGGGGAAGGTTGTTGGTCTGTTCGTGCAAATGGCAGAGGAGGGAGACGTTAGGCGTCCAGACAAAGCCAAACAAAGAATCCGAACAGAAGCATTTTGCCACCGTTACCAGTAGTGCCGTATTCATATTTCTGGAGTGTCATCGTTCCCTTGGAAAGTCACAAACGTGACCGAAGGATGGAAATGTTGGTAGCCTTATCTTACAGATAACTGAACTGATGTCACCAAGTTGAACTACGTTTCCGAGACCCTACAGTCTCTGAGTGGTACACCAGAGGAAGCCAGAGGTTTTGACCAGCTACCTCTAAAGACACTCTCTAAGAGGAGGGTGACTTCCAAACCATGTTACGCAATGGGAGCGTCGTTTAAACTAGCTTCTAGCTGCCAAGAGGAACTAACCTAAAAATAGCTGAGGTTTGCTAAAAGTAAATTTTGTTACTTATAAGAAACAATAAAGTCAGTCTTTGAAAACCCTTTAAAACGGAAAAACCACTTATAAATGACAGTGACACGCTTCTGGTTAAAGGCATTTAGCAAGCAAGGATTTTTTCTGAGACAGAAAAAGTCCCTTTGTGAATTGAGGATCAAAGTCAGCATAGCTTGTCTTTAAGGTTGGCTTCAACTTGGGCCCCAGAGCTCGGGATTTCGTGATCTTAAAAAGCCCCAAGTGTTGCAGAATGAAAGGAGGGAAGAGATCTGAGTGATTCAGGTCGGTCCATCCGTGTGGACCGCAGCTTTGCATGCCAGTACCAGTGAGCACATTAAGCTGTCAAGAAACTTCTATGTGGAAACAACAGAAGACCCAAGAACTTGGTCTCTCTAATGCATATGCTTTGCAAAGAACACTTAAATCAGGACAGAAAGGCCATGATAGAGATATGCCTGTTCAGTCTCTCAAAACATCACCAATGTTTCCATCCCCCTTCAAAAGTCTTTCAAAGACGCTCCCAAACTCTTCCCCCAGCTATGTATTCCTCTCGCTTATGAATCTTTGGAGGAAAAAATGGGAGGACTTATGAAAAGTAAATGTGTATGCAACATTAACATCTTATCTGAGTAACAAAAATTACAGCAAGTGGTTTCTCTACCGCCTCAGTGAAGTCTCACAGAGAAGTGCATACCATATAGATAATTCCATTTGTAGATGGTTGTATGTGCTGTTTGCTAATATTCCCTTGAACTTTGTGCAGGAACATAACCAGATCTGCTGCGTTGGTCGTGCACTGCCCAACTCCAGGGAGCTATTCACATCGACCACAGCATCAACGATGCCTCCTGGGAAATCCAGGTGGCCTGACCATACCTGCTTGTTTCCTATAAGACACATGAGATGAGTGCTTAGAAGCCCCCCTGGCCCATCACATAATCTTGTTGAAATGTGATGGTTGTCTGTTTACATAAAAATTCCCCTACCAATGCACATTCTGGTTATAAGATTTATAGCAGTGCTGATAGGCACATGCAGACAGATATTTGGTTGTTCCTATTTTCACTGAAAGGTTTGCCTACCTGCTACTGATTCATCCTTACTGTCCAATTTATTACCAGATATTTAGTGCCTGTAGATCTTCTTGTAACACAGGGAATATTCCGTACTTGTTTCTCATTCTTTTACTACTTTCACCTGTAGGAGAAATATCTACATTTCCCCATAGAATAGACATGTTTACACATATTGCATACATTTCAGTTAACATATACCTCCAAAAATCTGAAATGTGTCTCTGTTTTCAAATTTTCCATACCTTGAGTGATACACATAATTCTTACCTTCTCCATGGGGTCACTAAGCTGTTCAGGGTAGTTATGTATTATATTAGCCCTATTCCTGCAGTAATGCTATAGAAGCATCCTATTGGGTAAATCTCAAAATCTCAGTGATCCGCAACATTTATTTATTTTCCTCTCTCAAGGGTCTGTAGGACAGTGGGCAGGTCTGCTTCAGGCAGTGGGGCAGAGTCAGGTCTTCTCCAAGCATCTCCTCATTCTGGGGCCAGCAGCTTCCCTCGGCATGTTTTTCTCGTGGCAGAGGGCGGTAGCACAGGAGGGAAAACCAAACTGAGCACGCACACGTAAAGCTGATCGGAATGATTGCTACCCAAGTTCATTGGCCAAAGCAAGTTGATGACAGTGGAGTGGAGAATAACCCTCTGTCCCAAAAGGGTGTGACTGGAACATCATGTGGAAGAGGGGGTGTGAAATTCTATTACAGACAGGGAGTGAGGAATAATCCAATGTGAATACAATAAGCCACCGTGAACAATAATCCAATCCACACCAAGTACCGAAATCTCAACTCTCTTCTCTGTCATTTACAGGAGTTGAAATTGATTGGACTGGACATTCCACACTTTGCAGCAGACCTTCCACTGAACCGATGTAAAAATCGCTACACAAACATCCTACCATGTAAGATTGTCACCAGAGCCTGTCCTATTCACGTCTCTCAAAGGTTGATGGACTGTTACTGCAGATTCATCAGTTTCACCAATCTCTGGCTAAGCCCAGCTGTGGTCTGGAACCTCAAGGCCATCTCTGCAATTGCATTGATCCCATTCATGCTTTGATGTTATTACATCCCATCCTATGTAGGAATATTGAATTTCTTTGCTTTCAACTGAATTGTGTCTGATGATCAGGAAAAACTGACCATTTGGCTCTTCGGAGATCAGAAATCTTAGCCAAATTAGGATAAGATCATCCGAGCTCTCATAAACTATTTTCGGTCAACTCCCTGACAAGGGAAGGAGTGCAATGTACTAAAATGCCTCCTCTTTCTTACTTCTGGCAGGTTCTCTCGTTGCTTAGCATTTGGTAATAAAAGCAACATTCAAGAAAAAAAGTAATATGAAGCACTTACCAGACAAATAAAATACATTCTAATATAGATTTAACTTTCTTCTCTGCTACACTGGGTAGACGTGGGGGGATTGCTGGGAGAAATGGAGAAGTGGGAGGAGGGGAGCTGAAAAGCTCTAGAAGGACTCTCTTGATCGGCCTTCTTGATAAAATTACATGGTGTCATCTTTAGAACACTTTATCTGTACGCATTCCAGAATGTACTTTTCTCATCTGAAGTCTGTTTACACAAAGCCCGCGCAACTCCACCTTCCCTAGGTTTCCCAAAGGTAATGGATTTTCTGGATGTGCTAGGTGACATGGAAATCATGGGTTTAGGCTACATCCTCTAGCCTTCCATACAACCTACCAGATATTTTAGTTCCTCTAAATATCCTGCACAATGTCCCCACAACCTGGAGACAAGGACAGAGGAGCTGATGGGGAGGAAACAGTGATTGAGATGTGTTTCTGTATTTATTTAAACAAGAAACTAAGATGGAGGTGTGGCTGAGATATCAGGCTAAAATAAACCTGACCTACTCTGTCACAGGCTGATCTGAGTTATTATTTGGATAAAGAAGGTCAAGACAATTCTTTCTGCTCACATTTTTAATATTTCTTTTCTTCTTGTTCTTCACAGATGACTTTAGCCGAGTGAGATTAGTCTCCATGAATGAAGAGGAAGGTACAGACTATATCAATGCCAACTACATTCCTGTAAGTAAAAGACAATACAACATTTTTTAAAACCGGGCATCCAAATTCTAGCTCAGCCAGAGAGGACGATTCCAACAGTTGTAAAGAAAGCCATTCTCTACCTGGCCACCCGACTCTCAGGAACAGTTCCCATCAGTCCTCTTCAGAATAACGAATGGCGAGGGGCGGGGGCCGGGGGAGCCTGTAGATGAGTAATGTTCGGATTTCTCTGTAAAGATCTGGTGAAAGTAAATAATTACACTAAAGACCATTTTTCTCGCATTTAAACTTCAGTTTTGGTAACCCACCTCAAAGGGTTCCACCTGAGCCCCTGTGCCTTAAAAATAGTGACTGTTCTCACAAAAAAGGTGTGAGCACGAGGCTTACCATCACGCAGACCGATGCGGGTCCGTTACTCTGATTACCTCTTTGATGAACAAGGGAGAGAACACAACTCAGGTGTGTGGTCCTTTGCCAGGCTTATCCCCAGGAAATTCTCAGGTTTTCCTCCTTCGTGTGGAACAGCATTTGGTGTGCACAGTGGCTCCTTAGGTGACAACTTTGTCACTTCGTCTTTCAGGGATACAACTCACCCCAGGAGTATATTGCCACACAGGGGCCACTGCCTGAGACCAGAAATGACTTTTGGAAGATGGTTCTACAACAGAAGTCCCAGATTATTGTCATGCTCACGCAGTGTAATGAGAAAAGAAGGGTAAGTGCCTAAGGGGGCTGTCCCCACTGGCAGCACAACCTGTACCAGCCGTGGCCACGGCTTGAGGGCTGAGTACCAGAAACTTCCGCTTGCTTCATTTTTCATCCTCACGATAGTACGTTACTGTCCTTCAGAGGCAAGGACTTCTGTGTTCCCTAAGTGAGCACAGACTCTCTTCCACAGCCTGTTTGGTTTAAAAGGTTGTGCCATTGTCCCCTCAGGTGAAATGTGACCATTACTGGCCGTTCACGGAAGAACCCATAGCTTACGGAGACATCACCGTGGAGATGATCTCGGAGGAAGAGCGGGATGACTGGGCCTGCAGACACTTCCGGATCAACTATGTAAGTCACGACGCGCACGTTCAGGGGCTGTCCCCGTGCTGAGGGGACACCCACGTGTCAGAGGCCGACCACCATCACGTCAGACTGTGAGCTCTTCGGCCTTTGCAACACTGCTTTCTTCAAGAGCTAAATGCCACTCCGAACGTATTTGTTTCCAGCTTCATCAACAGTGGTGTGGATGAAATGGTTGGCCTGGAGAGCCCGGGGGGATGGGACGAAAGGTCCTCACGGTTCCATCTCAGATTAGCGCAGGGCCATGGGAGACACGGGGAGTCACTGCTCACCAGTTAGGACTGACGAGAGAAGTTCTCATTGCTTACACTAAATTCTGTGTGAGAACAGCGAGGATATATAAGACACACTTAAACTTTAAACACTTAGACCATAGTTCAGTAGTTTGGGTTTGGTTTTGTTTGGCTTTTTGCCTTATCTTTGTTCTGGTTTGGTTTTTATTATGTCAAAGGTACTTCTAGGCCTTTTTTACCAGGGTTCCATACCTCTTTGAAATGCTATTGATCTCTGAATATTAGCGTGTCAGAAAAAGTCTGCTTTTCCTGGGCCTGCTACCTCTCGGATGATCAGCTTTGGAGCTTATGCTGAATGTAATGTGCTGCTCAGGGGCCGACATCAGCCAGTCACCCTGCTGCCTTCTTCACACACCACAGTTCCAGAGAAGAGGAGGGCGTTTTTCCTGTAGTCACTTGAACATGCTGTCTGTCGAGGCATTGAATGGGAAAACCCCCACTGCAATGTTCTCTGCTTAGAACCAGCACTTCCTAACTGTGTAGGTCAGGGGATGGTAGACCGAGCTGTGGACCAATGGACCACTGCTTGTTTTGGAAAGCCTGTGAGCCAAGAATGAGTTTAAATTTTTAAATGGGTGAAAAAAATCAAACGAAAAATAGTTCACACGAAATATGGAAATGATTTGAAATTCACATTTCAGTGTCCACAAGTACCATTTATTGAGACAGAGCCGCACATTTGCTTACGTACGTCTCAAGCTTGTACCTACCAAGCTCCATCAAGCTTGAGTAGTTGCAACAGAGACCATATGCCCCCTAACCCCGAAACTACTTACTGTGTGCCCTTCACAGAAAATGTTTGCTGACCCTTAATATGGACAATGGAAACCAAGATTGTCCATATCAATACAGCATAAGTACTCATTAACTCATCATTTATTGATATTTGCAAGTTTAATCACTTCTTAACTACTGGTAGTTAACACTGGCTTTTGCTAAAAGGGGAATTTAGGCAAATCCGTAGCAGACTGTTGTTCCCGCTGCTGTTCCATTTTTTTTTTTTTTTTTTGAAATGGCCATCTCCTCCTGTTCCACAAACACTTCCCACTCAGAGTTTCAACTCAAAGGTCACCTCCTTTGTTAAGCCTTCCCTGGTCTCAAGACACCTTTATTTCTTTCCCCCTCTGCTCTAGTCTTCCCTGGATTATTCTATCACAGGACAACAGAGGTGGTTATAATCGTCTCTCTTCATGTCCTCCTCCCCAGTGTGCTGTGAGATTGGGAAGCAAGTACTTTGTTTTAAGAAGCTTTGTAATCCCAACCGTTAGCCACTTACAAAATCTTTGAGGAATGAATAAATGAGTGAATGAACGAATGATTTCAAAAATAATAAAACACTTGGAAAGCATCACAGACGTTCCTCAGAGAAAATATTTGACAATCTGAATGCCATTTGAATCCTGCTTTGTTTCTTGGCTATTTCAGCCAGAAAGCCAGTGTAAACTACTGGGCAAATGTAAAACAAGTAATTCCCTGGTTTGCATTCAGGACAAAATACAAAATAGGGCCTGTTCCCATGGCTGTTTCCTTGACAGAGAGGGGTCACATAGATCACTGTCTGGTCAGTACTATGCTTCTTGTCCTTGGTCTTAAACGATGACTTACCTTTCAACGATAATCGTGTCAAGGGCTTGAAACACTGAAATAAAACATTGAATAACAGTGTTTTCCGGTAAGATGTGGCTACAGTAGTTACAAGCTTTCGGTCCTAGAGTGCCCCCTTTTGGCCATAAACACAGAATCTAAATTTTATGCTTCCTGAATGAAGGTTATGTTGCAGAACATTGTGCTATGCCAGTGGGTATGTTTTTCTATTTGTTTCGATTTTTGTTCACACTCATCTTTAGTCCCTCCATATCGGTATATGGGAGCTTTCAGAGTACAACCAGATAAAAGTCCATGAATGAGGAAATCAGGGTAAGAGAAATTTTGGAATGGCTAAGACGTACAAGAATGGTTCTTTCATTCAACAAGAAAGGAGGAAAATGACCATAACACACAATTTGTCCCTTTCCAGGGCTTGAAAACTTGGCCTGAATTAAGAACTGGAGACTAAAACCAGCAAAAATGGGTTTGTTCCTATTGATGTGGGCCTTGTTATTCGGCTGGCAGGGATCTCCCTGATTCTAAGAACCCTGTCTTGCAGCTATAGAGAGACTCATGACAATTTAAGTCATTTTAAGACAATTTAAGTTTCCTAGTTTTGAACCACCTTACATATTTTAATTGGATACATTTTCAGATTAATTATATATATATGCCTATATATATATCCAACATATATAGGCCTATATATATAGGCATATACATACACACACAGACATATTGCCTACAATGTACAAGTCTTTGCAAAAAGCCTGTAATCAGCCTTTGAAAAGATCTAACATTTTTTTGTGAGCTTTTCTGGGCAACCAAAGGTATCTAGTGTTGAGTGTGCTTAAAATCCTCATGGCGCTGAGTAACGGAGTCATTCTGCACAATTCATTATGCTCGGATACTGCCTTGCCATGCCTCCTGAAAACAGCAGTGAGAGGGGCCAGCATCTTTGCAGACTTTCGCACCCATGCTCCGTGTGTCTAAGAAAGAGCCTTTGAAGACAGTGAGGGAGGCACCACCTGCGGCTGGGGACGGATAACCTTAAGTGCCCAGGGGACAGGGGCTCCAGTTCAAGTGCTGATTTATTTGTGTTTACACAGATCTTATTACATATTTATGTATATGCTTTATTTATGCATTACTTAGATTTATACAAATTTTACTCCACCCGAGACCACTGGCCCTTTGGAATTCATTTCTCTTGAATACCTGATCCTAACTTTCGTTTCATAACCAGGCCAGATTCTTCCAAATTATGATACAGTATCCCATTCACCAAGTGGATTCTAGGCTCATAGCAAGCTTGAGGGAAGGGGGATGAATCAGATCTTTGTGAGGCCTAGATTTGGAATATTTCTGACAGTTGATAATAAGAACAGAATAAATCGTTATGCTTACAAATTAGTAGAGACTAAAAAGAGTGAGTCTTGGGGCGTCTGGGTTAAGTGTCCAACTCTTGGTTTTGGTTCAGGTGATGACCTCAGGGCTGTGAGATGGAGCCCCTCGTGGAGCTCTGTGCTCAGTGCAACGTCTGCTTAAGACTCTCTCTCCCTCTCCCTGCATTCCCTCTCA
Source organism: Ursus arctos (assembly GCF_023065955.2). Lineage (NCBI taxonomy): Eukaryota > Metazoa > Chordata > Mammalia > Carnivora > Ursidae > Ursus > Ursus arctos. The sequence continues at coordinate 14,722,984 of NW_026622941.1, forward strand.
CTCTCAAATATATAAATCTTAAAAAAAAAAAAGGGAAGAAAAGAAAAAAGAAAAAAGGAAAAGAAAAGAAAAAGAGTGAATCTTGAAGGCCCACACCCTAACTGATAATTACTCAGTTCAGAGGGGACAAGAATACATTTGACATATGGGTTAATATGAATAAGATAAATATACAAAACATACCGACCCCCTGGGATTCCCAGAACCAGCCATACACCTGCACGGAGCTGGGTGGGAGAGAGTAGTGGTAGCCAGGGAGTGGCGATGGTCGCATCTACCAGGTCCCACCCTTCATGGACATGAGCACACTGAATCCTCACAACCCCCTTGTGGTGGGTTATTTCATCCCATAACCTCTAAAAGGGCTCATTCTAGGTATGAGAAAACGTGTTCAGCAAGTTTGTCTTGGGTCAGAGCACAAGACAGGGACTGTCCTAGTGGTGAGTTTCTGAAAGTGTAATCTTGGGTAAAATTTCTAAGGGAACAAGGGAAGCAGGATAGAACAGGGCAGGGAAGGAGCTACACACCGCTGTGGGTTCTGCGGAATTCTGGCCTCAGCTGGGTCCCACGGAGACGGCCGGGGCAGTGAATGACACCGTGCTGTTAGCTGTGCCCCCCTGATGTAAGGGGCAGCCATTTTATACTCCAGTATCCGTCATTCCTTAGCTGTGGACCGCCCTCATTAGGAGAACACATCCTGTCGGGCACTCTCCAGCAAGGCCGTTCCCTTTGTGGAGGACAGCCAGGAGGAGGACATAGCCATATGCTGTTAGCAGCAGCTGGAAAAGGGGTGCATCAGCCTGACAAAGAGGACCCGGGGGGTGGGGCACCAAGAGCACCTTCCACCGGATTCCTGGGCCAATGCTGATGCACTTGCCAAACGGCCAAGCCAGGAGGCACACCCTGACCTGCTTGACCTCTTATCTCTACAAAGGCATGGATTCACCTACTTATCTTACTCTTTGAAGTTTTATACAATCAGTATTTTTTTTCAGGGCCCGCTTTGGGCCAAACACCATCCTTGGAGCTGGAAAGGGAAGGGGACCGGCCAGGAGGGGAATGTGGCTTGAACGTCTTAGGCCATTAACCTGTGAGCTGCCATGGAGGCCTAGGCCACCTGGCCGGCGCACTGAGACATTCACTCCTGTGTTGGCTTTTTCTCCTAAAGGCTGATGAGATGCAGGACGTGATGCATTTCAACTACACTGCGTGGCCTGATCACGGGGTGCCCACGGCAAATGCTGCGGAGAGCATCCTGCAGTTTGTGCACGTGGTTCGACAGCAAGCAACCAAGAGCAAAGGCCCCATGATCGTGCACTGCAGGTAACCTCACCAGCTGAATCTTCTGTTAGGGCACCACGGGCTTTGCTTTATAAAGAAAGCGAAGAGCCCACCATTCCAGGTACCCCATCACCCTGAATTCGCGATTACATGAACTATAACTTATTAAAATTTACAATTAACTGATACCTTACTAAATACATGATTTACTTACAATATGGCTTTTTTTTTTTATCTCCCATAGCTTATGAGGTAGATGTTGTTCTTCTCACTTTCAGATGAAAAAAACAAAACAAAGCACTGAGGCACAAATTCATGCAGCTAGAATGGGGAAACAGTAAGGCTCCTAGCTGTGCATTTAGGTGCTGTGGGATATTACCCCAGCCTCTCAGTGGTTTACAACATGGCCAAATACAAAGTCAGATTAAAAACAGCTAATCACAGCCCTGAAAAATATAAATATTATTGACCACCTGCAAGTGGCTGTAGCTAGGCCCAGAGCTAAAGCTAGCGTGTGGCCTCTCAAGCCGACTTTCCCCAGGGGGTGCCCCGAACTCTGAGGCTACACAGAGGACTGGAATTGTTTTCTGTGTATCAGCTCTCTGAGAGCAGGAAGCAGCCCTCCAGCAGGCTCCCTCTGGAATCCTTACCTTCCTCCCTGCGGCGGGAGGGGGTGTGGCTAAGGCAGCATAGCCCCACGCCTCTTTGAGGGAGGCGGCAGGGTGAGTCAGAAATGTGACAGATACATGACATTGAAAGACAGAGCGTCTGCCTTCGGGTCGGGTCATGATCCCAGGGTCCTGGGATCGAGTCCTGCATCGGGCTCCCTGCTCAGTGGGGAGTCTGCTTCTCCCTCTCCCGCTCCCCACTTGTGTTCTCGCTCCCAAATAAATAAATAAATAAAATCTTAAAAAAAAACAAAAAACCAATGCCAACCACATTCACATACTTCCAAATCAGGAAAATATCGTCAGGAATATTTCTTGTCTTTTCTCAGTGCTGCTATCTCGTGTTGGGGGTTTTCTAGTGGCCAGTGTGTTTGTGACCGTGTAAAAGGACGTGTGAGGAATGTGCTGTCCGAACACTCTCTTGCAGCGCCGGAGTCGGCCGGACGGGAACTTTCATTGCCCTGGACAGGCTCTTGCAGCACATCCGGGATCATGAGTTTGTCGACATCTTGGGGCTGGTGTCCGAAATGCGATCATACCGGATGTCTATGGTGCAGACAGAGGTAGGAACGGAATCAAAATGTATTTTCAAATATGCCCTGGACTGAGACATTTCCCATGATTCAGTCTCATGTTTCAAAACAATCGTCTCAATTTTTGTCCTGCCTCTGCTCTTGCCAGTGTCTCAGTGTGCATGTTCAAATTGCTTCAAGGTATTTAAAAAAACAGATGTTAGCCTCTAGAAATCCACTCAGTGTATGGTGCTTACACTGCTGTTGGCATCATATGCCCTTCAGTAATCCAGAGCGCATGCATGTATCTATAATATCTATAATAGAATAAAACCGCTTTGGACAGACTGAGAGTTCAAGGAAGGTGACAGCCAATTTGGGTAAATGCCACAAAGTGGAGACTATGGAACTGACATGATTTAATTTATATTTGAAATGCTAGAACTGATTCAATAAGTTTGGCATTGGTTCGTCCTCCACGTGACTCTCTGTCCCAATGCACTTTGGATCCAACCAGGGGTTGGATTTATACTTTCTGTCCCCCGTATGATTTTAAGGATCTCCGGCTCCCATCCAAGCAGTGCTGCCAGCACCCTTGATCTGAAGGAGCGGATTTATCGTTGTAACAACATGGAGACATCCCCAGAAATATCCACCAGTCTTTTGTGCTCCCTCTTCCACCTCTTCTGCCTCTCCTGCCTGGAAGCCTCAGGATGCACTCCGGCGGGAGTGGTTAGCCCTGGGCTGCTGCCCGCACACAGCAGCACACCGTCCCAGCAGCAGCGGGTGGGCACCTAGGTGCGCCCCGAAACCTACGCACAATAGCTGGTTCATAATCCTCATGACCATGCCGTTCTTGGGACTTCTCAGCTTAGAGCGTACAATAATCCTTTCTGCTCAAGGAGTGTGTGGGGGAGGAATGCTTGTAGAGTAGAAAATACCTAGCCTGACCTCTTATCTCAATTTCCAGGAGATGAAATGCTGCCTTCCTCTTTCCCATGCTTTTCTACTAAGCACCACGAGGTGTCAGTATAACTCAAAGAGCCTGCAGTAATGGCTGCTCTCTGTTCGCGCTTCCGGTTTCTCCTTGTCCCACTCTTAACTTTTCTCTCCTGCTTCCCCACTCCCTCGGACCAAGGCTCGACACAACCAACCGACCCAAGGGATTTATTTCAGCGCCCTAGCAAGATCATCCCATTTTGGAAAGAGTGATCCATTCACATGCAGGTGTCTCACTGATGATGAGGTGTTTGCTCAGTTCCTTGAGCCCATTCACGTCCCAGCCCTGGGGCCTTCTAATTTATGGTGGTGGGGACCGGAATATTACCTCGTTAGCGTAAGCTTAAAACGTTCTGCTTCCCCAGAGAAGCCCACTACCTAGTGATTAAACAGTGCTTTATGAATCGGTCCATATTTTTGGTTTTCACTTCCATAAATTGACATCCTAATACGTGGTTAAAACTCCCCATTATGTATATTAATCCCTGATCTTCAAAGGGCCACTCCTTATTTTAAGTATTTTCGATGTGATGAATTGTCTGCTCCATTGACTTACTTTATGCCTCTTATGACTTTATAGACTTTGATTATAGCCTGTTTGCCTTCGGCTTTCCCAATCACAGAATCCTAATGCCTTCTTAAAAACTTCTTTCGCTTGGCAGACCCTCCATCCAATTTTCAACACCATTATCTCTCCTCAAGTGTGGTAATCGCACCAATCGCACCTGTGCCTTTGGGTAGCGGGGGAAGTGTTTTGTGTTCTCCCCAACTTTCTGGTCCCAAATTTTGGCTGTTTGGCTTCTTTGTTTATGGCAGCATTTTTAGGTTGACATCTCCAGGGAAAACAGTCTTTTTCTAAAGTATAATATCCCTGCCCTGAACTCTGGTGGGAAAACTCAAAGTCAGCAAAAGAGGCGGAGGTCAGCACAGGTTACTGATTTTTTCCAACTGTTCCAGCTTCACTCTTGAGTTCCCTCGGGACTCGGCAGTGGCTGCTGTCTAGCTCGAGTTATTTATTTAGGTCTGTTTTGTTAGTTATGTCTGGAACATCTTGTCCGTTTACCTTGGTTTTTCCTGGTTCCTGTGCTCTTCATGGTTCAACCTGGGGTTTTCCTAACGTCCTCCTCGAGCCCATTCATCATACCCCAGTCCTGCTGCCTTCCACCTCACTGATATTAACAAGCAAGGAGCAGAGTAAACAAATTATATTCTTCAGCTTTATCATCCCATAGTACCCCTTTAACACTAACGATTTTCGAGAGGCCAGAGTGATTCTCCAGCTGATTTCCGATTCTCTATATAAACCACCTGTGTGTGGTGGCTCAGAATCCCTCCCGTGGCTGGTTTCTAATTTTCCTACCTCCTCGAGACTGCCTGTCATCTCGATTCCACCATCCCACCCCACTCTAGGAATAGCAGAACTAACTGATTAAAACAGCCTGTCCTAAGATGCACATTTCAGGTCATGGCAACACGCTGCATGGGCTGCTTTTTGATATGTTCTCTTCCCTTCTCTCAACTGACCAGGCAGTCTACGGCCGCACCACCCTGAACGCGCCCGATCTCGTCCGATCTCCGAAGCTAAGCAGGGCCTGATTAGTACTTGGATGGGAGACCCCACACATAGTTTGAGCCTCACCACAAGAGCAACAAGGGGTAGTTAGAGAGTCGGGGTCCGAAGGCCAGACTGTGAGTCGGCCTGGGTCACTCTGTACAGCTTCCTTCACCTCTCATAGCTCCCTGTCCTCATCCGTAAAATCTGAATGGCGCATTCATGAATTGCTGTACAGTATCCATTATGTGAATGATATAATCTAGACAAGCACTTTGAAACCATAAACCGCCCTATGTGGGTGGCATTCACCTCTCTTGGGCCCTCTTCTATTTTTATCAAATGTTCTCTTTGATTTTCCTCTAATAGGCTTTCCCTGGAGGTCAATTCAGGCTTTGCTTTGAGCAGCCATCATCCCGATCAGCAGCTTAGGCTTCTCAGGGGCTCTCGGGGATATGTCTGTAAATAGTCTCTCATTTACTTTTCCTGTGGTCCAGCTACTTCTTTTTTCTTTGTGACACAAAGTTTGGCCACTGAGTGGTTATGAATTGAAAAACAAGGTACTCTCTGGCCTGAACCGTGCTCAGTGCTTGATGCGACACCAGAAACCACGGAGTGATGTGTGATCATGAGAGGAGGTGGCCAGTTAGGGATGTGATACTATCACAAAATAAGGGAATATATTTTCTCCGAAGCTTGTTGAAAACTCCCGATCAGGCTGAGGTGTCAACCCAGTGAGGTTTGAAGTATTAATCTAACCTTTGTAAAGTTGTCATACAAGAGACCCCTTAAATCCTGTGCATATCATGACTGGCTTTTACGCCAAGGTTATTTCTACTGGTATCAAGAGAAGCTCTAGGAAATAAAGAAAAAAGGTGAAAGATCGCGAAGTTACTTTGATTTCATGGCACCAAGACAGCTACTGTCAATATTTTGATGTATTTCATCTCCATCTTCGTTGAAGTATAACTTCTATATAATTACGCTTATATGCTATACAGACATATACTATACACCGTGCTTTTCCGCCTTACGTTTTGCTATACATATCATCCCAAATTGTCCAAAACTCTATAAATCTCATTTTAAAGACCGAATAATATTTCAGTACAGATCTGTTGTGTCTCATTTAAACTATTCTCCTTTCTATAGGACATTAAATTGGATCCTTTCCCACTTGTTTACTATCTGTGTCCACAAGGCCATATACTAGCTCTTTAGTAATAATATCTCCACCAACAACAGATAAAAAATGACAGCTTCAGCAAACTCAAGTTATCATCGAGCGTTACCATTTTCCTTTAGCTCTGCTCATGTCGTGCATGAAACACAATTGTTTCAACTTATGTTTTTTATTATATCTCCATCTTTGGCATATGTTTTAATATTTCCTCAGTTTACTTCAGAAAACCTTTCACAAGCACAAACTGAGAGCTAGGCATGAGGAATAAAAAGATATAGTTCCTGCCTTCCAGGAATATTTGGTCTCATTACTGATATATTTTATTGGTCAATTTAAGTGTGTGTGTTACTGGCTGGAGGAATTTTAAACAAAAATAAAGGTACTGAGAAGCTTTCCTTAGGTTTCTCCTTTCTGTCCGTGGATGCCCGCTAAGTAAGCATCCCTGAAGTCTCTCTTTCCACCGCCATTATATCTAAGTCAGAGTCTCCCAAGAGCCTGAACAGTGGCGGAAGCTCTTCATCAGAGGTTTGAGCTTCAAAACAACTGATGAGAGTCCAAGGAGCCATTCTGAGCAATGGGGAACACTCGCGGACTGTGTGGTCATGAGAGATCCAAACACCAAGCGCTCCAGAGGCTCTGGTTTGTGGAGGAGGTGGAGGCAGCCATGAATGCAAGGCCACACAAGGTGGATGGAAGAGTTGTGCAACCAAAGAGGGTTGTCTCAAGGGAAGATTCTCAAAGACCTGCTGCACACTTGACTCTGAAGAAGATTCTTGTTGGTCGCATTAAAGAAGACTCTTAAGAACATCACCTAACAGATTAGTTTGAACAGTATGGGAAAATTGAAACGATTGAAATCAACTGGCTGAGGCAGTGGCAAAAAGAGAGGCTTTGCTCTTGAACCTTTGATGACCATGACTCTGTAGACAAGATTGTCATTCAAAAATCCCATACCGTGAATGGCCACAACTGTGAAGTAAGGAAAAGTCCCAGCTAAGCAAGAGATGGTTAGTACTTCATCCAGCCCAGGAGGTCAAAGTGGTTCCAGAAACTTTGGCGGTGGTTGTGGAGGAGGTTTTGGTGGGAATGACAACTTTGGTCACGAGAAAACCGGGGAGGTGACTCTGGTGGCAGTTGAGGTGGTGGTGGAGGTGGTGGCGGTGAGGACAGCTATCATGGATTTGGTAATGGAAGAAATTTTGGAGGAGGCAGAAGCTCTCATGATTTTGGCAACTACAACAATCGGTCTTCAAAGCGTGGACCCATGAAAGGAGGAAATTTTGGAGACTGATGCTCTGGCCCCTGTGGTGGTGGAGGCCAACAATTTGCCAAACCACGAAACCAAGGTGGTTACGGCAGTTCCAGCAGCAGCAGTAGCTACGGCAGTGGCAGAAGGTTTTCATTACTGCCAGGAAACAAGGCTGAGCAGGAGAGGAGAGCCAGAGAAGAGACAGGGAAGCTACAGGTTACAACAGATGTGTGACCTCAGCCAGGCACAGTGGAGGCAGGGTCTCATTGCTACAAAGAAAACACATGTTAGACAATACTCACGTGCATAGGCAAAAAACTCGAGGACTGAATTTGTGACTAATTGTATAGCAGGTTATTTTAGTTTCTATTCTGTGAAAAGTGTAAAGCATTCAACAACGGGTTTTAATGCAGTTTTTTTTTTTTTGCACCCATGCTGTTTGCTAAATGTAATAGTCTGATCATGATACTGAATAAATGTGTCTTTAAAAAAAAGGTATCAACACTTTGTCATAATTTTAGAAAATAAATTTCCCTCCCAGTTAACAATTTAACCTTTATTTTATTCTTTATTTTATTCGTTTTACTTTGTTTTATATATGGTAGTTTGAAATTTTTATTTGTAATTTATTACATTGCTTTGAAGTTTAGAAAGTCCTTCCTAATAGTATTCAGAGAAAAACTAACCTGTATTCCGCCCCCCACATTTTTATGGCTTAATTTATTAAACTTCCTGGAATTCATTTTGGTGTATTATGAGATGATACACTATTTTTTTTTCAAAATAAGCCCGTGATTTACTGATTGGATAGTCATTGCCTTTAGTGTTACGTTGTGATGACTTAAGCTCTATTATTAATCAAAATATTTTTACAGTCGATTCTCTTAGATTTTCCAGTTATAAAATTATCTCATAAATAATGGGCATGGTTTCCTTTGCCATCAGATCCTAGTTTCTAATCCTGTCATAGTATGAAACGTGCGTTTGCACAACAATACCTCGCTCTGAGCCCCACTTTGGTCTTTTGCTCCAGGAGCAGTACATTTTTATCCATCAGTGTGTGCAACTGATGTGGATGAAGAAGAAGCAGCAGTTTTGCATCAGCGACGTCATCTATGAGAATGTTAGCAAGTCCTAGTTCAGAATCCAGAGCAGTAAGTAGACGAGGCCATCGTGGGTGCTCTGTCTTCGAACCATGGAAGGGGACGTGATGGGACACAGCAGAAAGCAGCAGTCGCCAGCTGTATTGATTCCGACCCCCCAAATGTGGTTATAGGGAGAGAGTAATACCGTGCAGACCTTAGAGCTTCAGTGCACCTTGGTTGGGGGGTATGACACGCAAGAGCTTCAGCAGCTCATTATGATTTGACTTTCCTTCCCTCCATCCGGAACCTTCGATTGTTCTGACGTTGGATCTGGGCCTGAGATATCAGGATGCTATCCTCCCACTCTATTTATCTCAATATTTTGTGCAAATATTTGATTGATTACAAGGGTCATACCAGGGATTACAAAGGAGATATGAGCTGGTACATATCCCAAAGAAGAAAAACAATATTAACACTAGTCTCAGAATAGCGGAGTCGAGGAATGCCTTGCTTCCGTCCATGATGTGAACACTTACTTGAGAGCTTCCTGAAAACATTAGTAACATATTCAATGCCTTGTGCTCAACTTTGACGAGGAGATCCGACTTTGGAGATGTTATACTCTTACCTGAAGTAACAATATGCCAATTCAAGTCAGTAAACAGAGTGTGAAATATATCTGAGTACAGTGAGGTGGGGGTACCATTCACAGGGTTGGGAGAGGACAGGGGTGCATGAAGGATTCATATGGAGGGTAAAGAGCATACGGATCGGGGGTAGCAGGGTAGGATTAGTATTCTACCTTTATATCTATCAAAATACATAATGCTAAGTGAAATAAGTCAAGCAGAGAAAGACAACTATCATATGATTTCTCTCATCTATGGAACATAAGAACTAGAATGATCAGTAGGGGAAGAAAGGGATAAAGAAATGGGGGGGTAATCAGAAGGGGGAATGAAACATGAGAGACTATGGACTATGAGAAACAAACTGAGGGCTACAGAGGGGAGGGGGGTGGGGGACTGGGATAGGCTGGTGATGGGTAGTAAGGAGGGCACGTATTGCATGGTGCACTGGGTGTTATACACAACTAATGAATCATCGAGCCTTACATCGAAAACTGGGGATGTACTGTATGGTGACTAACATAATATAATAAAAAATCATTATTAAAAAAAAATACAGGAAGCGCAAGGAGGCAGGGAGGGTGAAGACTAAGAGACAAATTTGCCAAAAAGGGAAAGATATTTAGACACACAAAGGGACTTACAGAGTAAGATGCCCAGACAAGCCTGTGTCCAGATGGGCGATGGGTTTGAGTATAAAGAAAGCAAATAGAACCAGGAGGAAGATGCTCTTCTCCTAGCCCCAGACCTGTCAGTGTGTGGCCTGTCCCTGCCAGGCTGCTTACTGTCTCTCTCTCTCTCTCATCCACAGGACAGGACATGGTGTGCACCCATCCTCCCTTGCTTCCAGAGTTTTTTAGGGGCCCTGCTGGCCATTTTGCTAAGAAGAGCCCCTGCTTTGTAGTACGTGGCCAAGGAGATAATCTATCTCACTGAAGCACCGGGAAGACTTAGCCTTAAAGAGCCTACAGTGTCTTTTGGACTCCTTCATTCTGGACATTTAATAACGGACCGAATTCAACCGAACACCACAAAGGTCCAGAAGCTCTGCAAAGGGCAGGAAGCACAGCACTTCCGAAGACTTTCCTTGGCCCTTGGCTGGTTGGGCTGAGTTTTTCGTTGTTGTTGTTTTTAAGTGCAATAATTTTTGTATGTGTGATTTTATCAGGAAATTGGATTGTTTTCTACCCACACGACCGACCAAGCCCGTAGCCCAAGAGGGAACAGGAATTGTTAGTATCAAATTTTACCTCATTGTTAAAAAGTGGCCTGGCCACACATGAGGAAATGTTAATTCTACTGCAAGGAAATCGAAGCAGTGCTATCTGTCCTCCAACATTAAGCTGCTGGATCAGGAGCGGGGCGGGCGGACGGGGGAACGAGAGAAGGGTTCTACCCACAGATTCACTGCATATCTTTCCCAAATATGGAAAGCTGTAATTCAGCTTCAAAGTAGAGTAGACAACATATTTAAGTCTTAATTGTTCTAGTTCTTGATGGTTTTCTTCCTTATTAACAGTTAAGTGTTGTTTTTTCCTGGGCCCTCTTGAACTAATGTCACTGTCCAGATTCTTTTTTCACCAAACCACAGCTGGTTCGGAACGGTTTGAAGAAGGACTCTTAAGACTCCGTTGCTGTCTGAGCAACCTTGGTGCCTAGACTTTGCACTCCTTTTTCTGTGGACCTGCATACATGTGAGAGCGATTTCTCTGAGAACTATACAGGCTGTGAAAACGCACTTTCCTTCCCCCCAAAGAGCTGGGGGCTTATGAAGCTACGGCAACGAACTGCAGCATGCTAGGACGATTATTTGGCTCTTGTCAAGCGTCTCTATGGATTCCAACAGAGGTTTCTTTGGGTTTCGTTTTCCTTTGGGTTGTCAGTTTCATTTTAACCAGTGTAACTAGTAACGTTTTCTTCTTGGGATTTTGTATAATTGCGGTACATGATTGTGTATGGTGCCCCACGCGCTGTCACGGTGGACCTGACAGCATTGTGACGCCCGTTGCTTTGTGTCACTTCCTTAAAAAACGAGGTGATGGTATGGATATAGAAAGGAAAACATTTGCAGCTGAGAGTAAACGCGAGCTGACTGCTTCCCTGTGGCAATGCGCTGTCCTGCCGTCCCGTGCGTGCTTCCGGACGCTTCTTCCCCGTGCATCTGAGCACTACCCCTTGCCCTGGCTTCCCTTCACTCCTGATCTTCTTCACGAAGCCATGCGCCTGGGAGCAGCTTAAGCATTTACCAGTGACCTTAGCGGCGGTGAAGGGTGCCAGGCGAACAGCTCCGCACCCCGCCGTCTCCTGTCACTGAGAAGGCCTGGCCACGGCAGACCTTGGCCCGGTTCTTGGCAAGACCTGGCCAGTGAGTCTCAGGTTCACCTTGCAGGGCCAACGGCAGAGGACGCCCAGACCCCACGGCTTAACAGCTTGGGCTCCTCAGGTGGTGTTAGTTCTCCCTCGCCTCCCTTCCTCCCCTTCTCGCCTCCCCGCTGCCACCTCCTCTTCTCACCCCTACCTGTTCATTTCCCTTCTTGGACGTGTTAATAACATATCGCTCCGCTCTCAGGAACCCACGGGGCTAAGGAAAGGTGGCAAATGGATGTGTGACACTCTTAGATTTGCACACAAGGACAGGTCAGGAGTGACGTGGGCAACCTCAGATGGGGCCGAGAAGAGGCGCGGGTGAGCTGGAATTCATTTCGGTTTCGCAGACCGGGATATTACTTCCCCTGAAACTTAAAGCACCTCATAAATATTTCATGTCTTTCTTGAGCACCCCTTCAATGTCGGGATCAAATAGTCCCAGATCAATTTTCCCAAAAGAGAAGTATCCCGAGTTTAGACAGAAGACTCCGAGCTGAGACCACAGACAGTTCCCACGAGAGCACTTTTCCAGATGCTTCCTTCAGGGGTCTCCAGAGCCGTCACTTCATTCACTGGCACACGGGTGCTCGGGGCTGGAGAATTTACACTGAGGAAAGCATCCACCTGTCAGAAGACCTGGATTTTCATCCCAGCAGATGCCTTTGGGACTTCTCTCTCCCGAGTCTCTGTTCATGAACTGTCGAATGCCCCGCCATAGTCCAGATTTTTCAGATAGAAAGCGTAAGAGTATCAGTATGATAATCTACCCAAAGGCGATTCGTATCTTGTCCTCTCATGGACCCTAAAGCCACTTCAACCAGCTTCATTTCCACTCCAGGACTCAATTTGAGCTTGCAGAGCGGAGGCTGCCAGGGCCTCTCTAGTATTAATAAGGTTTTTGCTGTTGTTGTTGCTGTTGTAATCATCTGAGTAGTGCTACAATGTTCTGAACACAGAGGCATTGGCATATCCAGGTCATAATAGCCTACGTGGTGCATAGAAAGAGAGGAAGACTTTGGAATCACAAAATATTTAACTTTCAGTGTGTGGAGATCCAATTTCTTCACATGCAAAAGTCAATTCCTAAAGGTAATTGAGAAACTACCATGAGGGCCTAATTTGTAAATTTAATATTTAATGCCAATATATCCCTCACTACACATTCTATGATTTTATTTAACTTGAAAGGGAAAAAAAGTGATGGATGACAACATTTTTTTGGACAGCATTTTAATTCAAGGCTTATCATTTTCCACTACAGAGTCAACGTGACCCCTCAAATTGAGAGAACTTAGTAAGATTATTTTAATCTCTTATAAAATCTTTAATCAGATTTTCTAATGCCTCTCCTTTTCTAAGAGCTGCCCCTTCCACCTCTCCCCCCTCCCCCCCACTGCCCCAAAAGGCGATACACATCTCTCAAAGAAGGCTGTGGTGTCAACACAGGGCAGGGGCTGGAGATGGTGGATCTGAATTTTTTGCAGACCATATGATAGCTGCTTGCTAGAGGCTTGGCCCTTAGCCAAGGAGTTAAAGTTACTGAATCCAATCTTTAACAGCCAAAATCCTCCCTGCTTTCTAGCAAGGAGGCCTTCCTTTCCACCTCAGGAAACGTCTGATGTAATGTGCTTCAAATAAGCTGGCTCGCTTCCTGGCTTGCAGCTTTCTAGCCGGGTACTTGGCACAGGCTCAGAGTCCAGAGGCCATGCCCAGGACTAAATATAACATCTCCTTTGGCCAAAGGGGTTATAAAGCAGCAAAAACATAACACATGCAAACTTCTACCCCTAGTTTTTCACAGCCCCATTTGGATGTATTTGGAAAAACAAAAAAAAACAAAAACAAAACAAAACAAAAACACTTGAGCTATGACATGTCTGACGCCTGGCCTTTCAGACCAGCAGGAGCCTTGTTCTCAGGTTCAGCCAATACTTATGGCCAGGCCTGATCCTGGTGGGTCACTCGAGGAAAGACGGAGTGTGATGTGTAGCCCTGGGAGTTGTATCACAAAGGACATTAAGACATGGAAGGCCGTCCGGGGCAGGGTCGCTAGAACAGTTAGGGATGTGGAAAACAGCAGGTCAAAGTTACAAGACTTGAGAGAAGCAGGGCCCTAAAGCCTGGAGTAAAGCTGGCGTCCTTTGTTTATTCACTCAATTCAGCAAAGGTTTGTGGATCGAATCCTGTGGAATGAATCAATCCATTGACCGGTGAAAGATTTCTTGACGACGTGCGATATCCTGGGCACCGTGAGAAGCACAAGCTGTGCCATATGGTCACTTTCAAAAATGTGCCATGGAATCCGCTGGGTTGTTGGAAGGACTGAGAAAACGGTAGTCAAGTCTTTTTCATCATGTTGCACTTATATATCTTAAAACCTTGTCAATATATTTTCTGCAGCGTCTACCAGTCAAGATAATGGTGTTAGGCTTTTTCCCCTGTGGCTTGTAGAACAGTGACCTAGCTTCTCATTGTTCTTGTTGCTCATTGGTCACCACGGACCCTGACATGGTCCCTGCTCCTTGAGGAGAATCACCACGCTAGCCTCCTCTCCTCCTCAAAACAGGGTTCTCCTCAACCATATATATCCCGGCAGATGGGGGGTTATTTTCTCCCGAGCCCGTCCGGCATGCAGAATTGCCCCCTCACCAGGCAGCCCGTCCGTCGTCTGTCAGAAAGCATTTCCTTCTTTTGTTTACACATCTAAGGACCTTATTGCTAACATGAAGCATGTCTGAGTCTATACCTGTCGCGGATATAGGCTGGAAGCCCCAATCGCGTCCCCACTTTGGTAAAAGGGCAGGGGCTAAGTGTGCGTGCTAGTGCCCAGAGCTCCTTTGAACAGAGGCCTAATTTCGAACCATCCCATCTGAGAAATAGTCAACTTCTAACCCTCTCAAAAAATCCTTTATTTATTCAACATCCCCTATGAGGCACTGGGGCTATGAAGATGGATGAGACAAGGTTCCTGCTTCGAGGAATTTCTATTCTATTAGGGGAAGTTAGAAGTGAAACTAAGGGCGACAAAGTGTTACAGGCGCTGTGATAGGAAAGCATAAGGCATCCCACGTGGGGCCAAGAGTGGGACAGGTGATTTGTTTCTAGAAGGGTCGAAAAAGACTGCTCTGCCGTATGACAGTGTTAAAGACTGCAGAGCCATATTAGGAAATGCTAATGATGGACACTCATCCCTGCGCTCAGCAAGCATTCGGAACACCCGCTGTACCAGTCACTAGGGCCCATCTGGGTAAATTCACCTCCAACCCTGCCTTCTGAAACTTTTCTTTCTGGCTGACTCCAAAGTGACAGTTTCTTTCCAAGCCTCCACAGACAGCTCTAGCTCATGTGTCATGCAGCAGAACCCAGTGGATTTACTGTTACCCCCATTAACAGAGCATCTCAGGCCGACACTTTCCAGCTACTTGCAGTTCGTGCTGTCCCAGGGAAGATAGGCAGAAATGGCCAACTCTGCTCCCTGGCCTGTGTACCCCTGAAAATCACCCAGGACCAACCTTCCATCTCTGCCCATCTGTCTGCCTGTCTCTCTCTCTCTCTGACTCACTACTTGGAGCAGGAAAACCTGCCTGCAGGCCCGCGATGTGGCCAAGTGACACTTTTCTGTTGTGTTCTCACAGTGATTCTGGTATGGCCAGCCCAGGCGGTCAAGCTGCTCTGAACCCATATGGCAGCACAAGGATATGCCTTACGATCATGTGTGGCCTCCGTTAGCATGGGAGTTTTCCAGGGCAGAGGTGTGTACTTCCCAATAAAATTCCCAGAAGGCAGGTGAGAAATGAAACAGAGCAGAGCAAGGTTACCCCACAATGCAAACAAGGGCTCAGGAAAAGGCTACAGGTGGGGCGCCTGGGTGGCTCAGTTGTTAAGCGTCTGCCTTCAGCTCAGGGCGTGATCCCAGGGTCCTGGGATCAAGCCCCACATCGGGCTCTCTGCTCTGCTGGGAGCCTGCTTCTTCCTCTCCCACTCCCCCTGCTTATGTTCCCTCTCTCGCTGGCTGTCTCTCTCTCTGTCAAATAAAAAAATAAAATCTTCCAAAAAAAAAAAAGGAAAAGGCCCCAGGAGCAATGATGGTTCTTGTAATAAAGTTTTCTATGGAAATATATGCATTCTTCTCCAGAATTGGTTTTCCCCTGTATTAGATCTCTCCTGCTCTTTGTTACCCCTCTTAAACCCTATCATAAGAAGGCCATTACTGAGGAAACCCACTTGAATTCTTTAGCCTTATGTGAGACTATTGGCTCTGAATCAAAGTCCTGGATTCCTATGAACAATAGGCCCCACGGTGGTTTCACATCAATAAAAGCCCAAACGTACAGGAGGCCATGAGGCTTGGCATGGGCGGTGGTGCTCAGCAAGCCAGGCCTTCGCCATGTGTCTGTTATAGTAAGTTCCAGAGCAGTGGATAGGAGTTCAAAGCCAGCGGACACAAATTATTTTTGTTCATTTCTGAGAACACCAAAAAGTCCAAAGGGATTCAAAGTAGGAAAAGTTCACTGGAACCACTACTGCCTTGACAGATACAGAACAGGATGGTCTTGGAAGTGTTCCTTTATGTCCAAAACCAAACTAGATCACATCCTCTCTTAACTCATGAGTGAGCCGGGGAAGCAGGCCAGCCCAGGGTCCAGCAGTATAGCAGAGCAGAGCTGTTTAGAACAAGAGACGATGGATAAGACTTGAGCTGAGACTCTGCCTGCCTGTGACTCAGTTGTCTTATCTGTGAAATGGACATGCTGACGGTGGCTTTATGGTAGCACAGGGCTTCAAGAAGATACAATAACATGTGCTGGAGCTGAAACCAATATGTGAAAAAACAGCATACTGCATGGCCCCTGGGACAAGCCAAGCGCCCACCGTTCCCAAGGGCCATCTTGGAATTCTTATAAATGTGATCAGAGCATCTGAAGTTGGTCCCTGAATTGGGCTGGGTCAGTTTCCCCAGGGTGACAAGTGAACCCCCACCCCGACCACACCTAAGCACACAGCTCAGAATATGAAGGAGGTGCAGCCCGGGATGCATTGTGGACTGTCATGTCCTAAGCGTGGGGTGCCGAAGCAGGAGCTGCCCCTCCTGATCAGAGTCCGGACTGTCCGGGCGGCTTTCCGCGGTGATTCTCTATTGCCCAGTGCATCAGCAACGTGTTTCGTGTCTACTGCCCATCACCCACATAGACATTCACAGCAGAGCAGAGCCACGACCTGATTGACATTCAGGGAAAACGTCCGCCACCGCGCAGACAAGCTGTGCCGATTCTCTGCACGGAAACGTCTGCAAAGCTGGCTGCGTCTAAGCCAAAGGCGCCGATCTGTACAAACCGTAAGATATAAGAGTTACGCGTTAACTCTCCCGGGTAGAGTTAAGAAAAGAGGCTTGGCGTGGGCAGGCGCCGCGAACACCGCTCGATCGTAAATGCGAATAAGAGCTTCCTCCGCGGTGTTGTGTGGAGGATTAGACGTAAAGCCTTTGGTGTGGTGCGTGGTGGTTTGAGGATGCAGTGACATCATGGAAAAGGTAGAGGCTTGGATTACAGCAGCCTGTGCTGCGAAACGCTGCAGGAGCGAGCCCTTGAGAAGTGACCCGCCGTCTTTAAGCCTAAGTGTCCCCGCAAAAACAAAGCAATACCAACCTTGTGGAGTTGTCAGAGCCGGGGCCTGGCCGAGCTGGCACGCCATGAACGCTGTCCAGCTCTCCACCTCCCTTGGCACGTCCAGACCGCCAGACCCCCGCTCATTGCAGCACCGGGGCACCTCCACAGTGGGCATGCGCAGGTGATTCCGCGATCCACCTGTGGCCGCACTTCCCACGCGATGGCCAGCGCGAGGCCGGCTCCCCAGATTCGCGGAAACAACCCTCCGTGCTCAGTGCTGCCGGACTTGGGAGTCAGAGACTCTGTAAGACAGGCATCTGTCTCAGCTGCACACTCGTGTCCGACTGGGGTGTGGGAGCCTCAGTTTGACAAATGCTACAAGAAGGGAGAAGCATCCAAGCCATTCCAGATAGCTGTGCTAATTTGCATTTTGTAAATCCATTGTGCTGTCACCAAGGCATAAAATAACAATAGTCACTTCCTCCATTTCTTTCTTCCTATTGCTGCAGGACAAATGAAATTACCTAAATGTCTCAATTCTGCCCTATGATAAGATTGGTTGTAGAGAGGAGGTAATTAACTTCCCTGTGCTGTTTTCCTAATGGAAAATGGGTCTTCACTCACTGGCTGCAGGATCCCGGGTTGCTACAGGTTACTAATGCTCTAGACGTCCTCACCCTGCGAAAGGCTGTGTTTCGGAAGCTAGACAACCGATCATGGCAATTGTCTTAGCCTGCGGCACAATGGCTCCACCGCTTCCATCTCCTCCCGGTGCAAGTCACACTGCTGTTCCACATGCCTCCCCGGAGCTGAAGAAGACCCCGCCATTGTCACGTTTACCGCATACACCACACCACAGATTAACTTGCAGCCAATGCGTATCTCTTCCTGGCTCTGGCCGGGCTATCTCGTAGAAAACTGGGACCAGAATCAACTAGTACTTGTCAGTTTATTGGCATCTTATATAATTTCTACTTCAAAGCATAAGTATGAACCTCAGAGAGGGGGTGCCTCAGTCGGTTAAGCGCTGCCTTCCGCCGAGGTCAGGATCCCAGGACATCAGGCTCCCTGCTCAGTGGGGAGTCTGCTTCTCAAGTTCTCTCTCTCTCTCTCTCCCCCTCCCCATCACTTGTTCTCTCTCTCTCTCAAATAAATAAATAAAATCTTAAAAAAAAAAAAAGAAACTAAGAAAGGATGTTGAAAGGCAGTTTTTCTGTCTAAATAAAGTGCTGTTTTGAAGGGGTGGTCAGCCACCTGAAATTTCCCAAAGATGCGAATGACTGCTGAGACCGAGTCTAGCTGTGGCCATGGAATGATCAGCTCTCAATCCACCTTCATATGCACCTGCAAGGGTCTTTGCGGAGGAGGGAATCTATGGAACCTGGACCAGTGATTTCCAAATGAGGCTCCAAATCTCCTCTCTGCAGCTTCGACAAGAGAAACTCTGATTTTACCTATTTATACAGTGGTATACTATATAAAATTTCAGGTCTTGAAAAGATGCTTTTTATGCTTAGAAGTTTTTACTACATTGACCCATGATATCTGAGTAAAGATTTGCAGGCTATATACAAGTCCAAGAGAACTGAGTCCAAATTTAGTTTTTGTACTTACTGTGTGACTTTCTATACGCTACTTGACTTATATTTGAGTCTCAATTTCCCCATCTGTAAAGTGGGGTTATATGTGAAAGATCTTAGAATACTGAGTTCAGTTCTTTTTTCCCTTTCCTTAGACTAAATGGGAGGCAGAAAGCCTTAGCATATGATACCAGCTCAAAGTAAGAAACTTTGAAACAGGACCAGCTATAGATACTAATTTCTCACTGTGTGAGTATATTATTCCTTGTTTTCCATTATCTGAAAGACACTGTGTGTTCATTTGGGGGAATGATAGGAATAACTAAAGTAGGACAAATTACAGCCAGGTTTGAGGGACAAGAAAAGCAGCAGGAATTGGGCCAAGTGCCTGGAACTACACTCAGGAAGGAAAGAGCCAATGGGACCAGCCTGGACCAGGACCATCTGGGCTTGGCAGGAGCCCTGACTCATTGCCCACCTTGTCCCCACACCAAAGCAAAGGCAGTGTGCCTGAGGCTCTTCAGGAAGCATCTCAGCTCTTAAAATACCCCCTTTGATACAAAAATCCAGATTCAGGACTTCAGTCCTCTCAGAGCAACAGATAGCCGTGTCTCCCCAGTCAGATTAGAGTCAGTTACTAAGTGCAGTTCCTAGTTTCCTAATTCCTTTTAGCTTATCAGAATTTTACTAGCTTTTTATGTTTTCGCTTTTCTTTTACAAATTTGATGAGGTAAACCCAAATATTTGGATATTGGAAAGTACTCTTTGTGGTAACTATGCCCCTTCTCCACCAAAACACTGAGCGCTTCCTATAAAACTTTGCTCAGAGCACCAGCTTCTTCCGCCTCTTTCCTGTCCTCTACTCTGAGGACAGAAAGGAACAAAGAGGCCAGGGAAGGAGGTTGTGAGGTGATGTGGAAGTAGATCTTGGAGATACCCGCCACCAAGAGGACACTGAGGAACCAAGATGGTGGAGAGAATGGCTGGGGAGGGTAAAGATGTGAGTCCACAGGGACGTTTCCGTCTGGGACCCAGGACTACTGGAAATACCACCTTTCTCTGGAATTGCCTATAGCAACTGCAGCTTTTTGTTTTTAAAATTTTGTTTTGTTTCAAATAAGGAAAAGAAGCCCCCAGAGAAGGGTGGTAGAATGGTGCCTGCCTGCCCCTCCTACCTCATTCCTAGGGGCCTTACATAACTCTACAAAGATCTTGGAGGCACGCCCTTTGGGAAAAACTAAATGTCATAGGAGAAAATCACAGCCTCTAGAAAACACCCCACTGCTGGTTTTAGGGTGTACTTTAGCCCCCAGGAGATCAATAAGACTAGCGCCAGGGATAAATAATGCAAGCTGCTCAGTTCTTTAGATTGTATGTTTCCTGAGGCCAGAGGCTGTATCTAGGATTTGCCTTTCTATCTAATTCTTAAAGTAGACACTTACTAAATGTTTATTGAAGGAACATTGTCGTCACCTACTTAGAAACAGCCAGTCTCTATATAAACCCCTTTATTGAATCCAGACTTTCTAATACTGTTCCAGTCTGCTCGTGTAAGCATTGAGGGGAAAAGTGAGCAGACGCAGCCCTGGTGAGATCTCCACGTAACCCCTAGGGCAGCCGCCATAAATTTACTTTTAGAAAACAAATGAATCTCAATTTCCTATAGATTTTCTTAGAGAAAAATACTGAAAGGAAGAGTTTTAAGTAACTAGAGTATCTCTCACATTTGTTTTCTATGACCCAGTGCCTCTTCAGTGGAGGCGGGGAAGAGAATTTACTGCTCACCTTTTATAAGCAGTACAAGACGACAACCGTTGGGATAAGGAAACCCACTGGCTCTTTGGGGATAACTCCCCAACCGCAGCACAGCGAGGTAGCTCCAAGCAGAGCAAGTCAGTCCTGCCAAAATGAGGAGGCCAAGATCAGAGTCAGGGCACTGGAAGTGGCTAGAATTCCTGAAGGAGGGCACCAGAGTGGAGTCTGCATAGGGCCACGCTACCCAGTGTCTAGCAGAGTGGCTGCGGCAAGGTTGAAAGTACAATCGAGCTAGCAGAGGTAGCGGTGCTGGAGGACATGAGAAGTCAGCCCAGCAAAAGCGAAGAGACCTGCTGAACACCTTTTAACACTTTGGGAATCCATCTGAGATACAAAATAACCGGGAAGTTCATCCATAAAACTAAGGAAACTCCTTAGAAGTCAGGACTCCACAGTAAAAACGACTCTTGACAGGTACAGACAGAGCAGAAAATTAAGCCCTGACCAGATCTGCAAAAGAGAGAGTTTGTAGATAAAGCCCCATCAAGTTAGAAGACATTGTGAACCAACCTGAGCCATCAGGACCATCCTAGCAAAGTATAAAACCAAAGCTGCACAAGTTCAAAGTGATCGGCCAGCACGGAATTGCTGAAGAACAAGAATAAATATTCTTCAAAGAAAGATAACACGTTCTAGAGTGAGACATCTCTGCAATGCCAAGTATATCATAAACAATTACTACACATGCTAAGAAAGAGGAAACTAGAACCCAAAGTGGGGGAGGAAAAAAGCAATCAATGGAAACCGAGCTTGAGGTGGTCCAAATGTTGGATTTAGCAGGTAAGGATTATAATGTAGGTTTTATGTGTTACAGAAATAGAAGAAAGTTATTCAAAGAATTAAAGAGCAATATTTTAATGAGTGAACAGATGGTCTTGGCAGAGAAATGAAAGCTAAATCAAAGCATGAAATGTAAATGTTAGAATAAAATACAGTAACTGAAAAATAATTCTTTGTATTACAACATGTTGGGAAAGAGACCACAGGGGTAGGGGGAGGAGAGCTGGCGAATCTGAATACATAAAAACACAAATTTTCCAACCTGAAGAATGGGAAAAATTTTTTTAAATTAAGAGATTCAGGGATCTTTGGGATGCTATCGAGTGGCCTACATACATGTAATAGGAGGCGAAAGAACGGAAGAGAGAAAGGAGCAAAAGAAAGTATTGGAAAGAATATGGGCTTCGATAATGGGAAAACAGGACTTAGTCATCGAACCCCACACAGGATAAATACCAAAAAAACTACCTCTATCAGCTTTATAATCAAGCTGCTGGAAATGAAAGACACTGGGAAAAAAATCTTGAAAACAGCCAGAAGGAAAAGCATGAATAATGACTGACTGACTTATCATTAGGAACAATGGAAGCCAAAAATCAGTGGGATAACACTTTTAAAGGTTCTAGAATAAAAACCGGCAACTGAGATTTCTGTATTCAGTGAAATATGTAGTTTGGGCCCAGATGGAATCAGAGAAACTGGATTTACCCTCAAGCATGAAACAATTAAAAAACAAGCCAAATGTATGAAATTCATGAAAGAACAGTTTTCAGAATATTGGACACTGGGCATTGAATGATGAAATCAAATGAAAAAACCCTACAATTGCTCAGCTTTCTGCCTAGAGATAGTTTCTAACCTGCAGTGCAGCGAGGGCGAGCCCAGGTGGAGTGAAGCAGACTCTTTGAGTTGAAAACACAAAGATTACAGTGCAGCAAGGACAAAGGGGCTTAAGTTTACAGCACAGAGTAACGAGAGGAGAAAGCTACGGCGAGAGAGCTCTGGAGATCTTTCTAGGATCCCCGCAGAGTCTTATGTTGAGTATGGATTAGTACAAGTATACAAGAAAATGGCCCAAGGCTGAGGAAAGAACCCCCAAGGCTTGGGGAAACAACTGTCAGAGCTCACACAGAACCAGGAAGAGTTCTTATTACCATCGGCTAGAATGGGAAACATCCTAATTCATGGAACAATAGCTTGGGTATAAAAGGGTTTTGTCTCAATAGTGGGATAAAATCAGGTTTAATGCAATGCTATTCGAGTCCCACCTAACAGCGGCAAGATCAGAAAGAACCAGATTCTTTCCAAGTAGCTTAACAGTATCCCAAAACAAAGCATGAAGCTGTTTATAGGAATACAAAAGTATCCAACAAGGTAAAACTTACAAGGTCTTTCATCCAATTAAAAATCACTAGGCACACAAAGAAGCAAAAAAATAGACCCATAATACAGAAAAAAAAGAATCCATCAAAACTAACCTACTCATTATAAAGATGACAGAATTCATAAACAAGAACACTAAGACATATATTTTAACTATATTCTCTGATTGATAAAATCAAAGAGTTATTGAGCAAATTGAGACACGGAAGATATCTTAAAATATCAAATCGAACTTTCAGAGATGAAAACTAATGTCTGAGATGAAAAACACAATGAAAGAGACTACAAGCAGACCAGAAACTCCAGAAGACAAGACTAGTGAACTTGAACGCAGCAACAGAAACCGCTCAAAATGAAACACAAAGAAAAAGGACTGGGGAAAAAATTAACAGAGCCTTAATGAACTTGGGGAACTTCAAATGGCCTAATAAACATGCAGTTGGAAAATGCCAGGAAGGTAAGGGGGATCCCCCCCAAAAAAGTAATACTTGCGGAAGATTTTGTCAAATTTAATAAAAACCGTAATCCCACAATCCCAAGAAGCTCAATGGACACCAAGATCCAGAAACAAGAAGAAAGTTACAGAAAGGCCAAGCCATCCTCGAATGGCTTAACACCAGTGAAGAGATCTGCACTTTGGCCGCGGCAATGAACACAGCAGCAGGTGATTCTAGTTTCAACCCCCCCCCCCCCCATTTTCAGAACCAGTATCATGACGTCCCCTCAGAGATACCAGCTTCAAATGCCCAGCATCCTCTCCTCAAAGCTTTCTGTCCCAGCTAATCGGGGCATCTCTCCTTTGTGTTCCTGAGGCTCCAGGACCAACACCAGACAGCACTTCCCCCAGGGTGCTGGGTCCAGGCTTTCTAGGGCCCTTCCCCCAGGCTCCTACATGCTGATAAACCCAAACCATCCCTTTGCTCCCCTAGCCCAAGGGAAGGAAGCTGCTTCCTATCATGACGACCTCTGTGATATCTCAGTGTTCTTTTTTTTCCTGTTTCACCAATTCTGTTTATTAAATGATGTTTTAAAAAACAGAGAAGGATGATTACATCTTGTTAGGTAAAAGTATGAATTTGTAAAAAGGATTGTATGGAATCTCCAACATGCATAGAAAAGTTAAGTGTACAGGATAAGTAGTCAGCATTGGAATGGGTGGGTTACTGAGCTTCTGCAAATCCACCTCTCTTTTCTCAGCTTCGTGATTTGGAGCTTTGCCAGGTGTGTTCCCACCAGATTCTGCCCGAAGTGTGTGCTCTAGGGAGACAGGAAGCTAGAGGGGGACAGGGCACCTGCTCCCTTCCGTCTGACTTCCCGCTCATATTAACATCACCCTAATAATGGTTCTTCACTAAGTAGCAAGCGATCCCCAGTAGGTTCCAGTTACCAGTTTGTTTGTTTTTTCCTGCCCTCCCAGGGCAGCCTCATTATGCCCTCACAGAAATCTGAGTACCAGCTGGCTGGCATGGTCTCCTGAGGTCTGAATCCCAGCTCTGTGGGATCTTCTCAACTGAATTCTTCTCTGAATTCCTGAGGCCACAGCACCGGACAGGCTGTGCCCCCTTCTCAGGGGTTTGTTTACGAGCTGTGGAGTCTTTCTTCTAAACTTCTCAGGTACCAGGGACCAAACTCCCCAGATGTCTGGCTCCGAACTCTGCAGTACCTCTCCCTCAAGCTTCTAAATTCTGTGACTTCCAACTCTTCCCTTGTTCCTACACCCGGAAGGAGGCAACTGCTTCCTGCCATCGCCACCACTGTGGTTATTTTCCACTGGAATTTCATAGCATAAAGACCTCTTTATAAATTACACCATTCTTTTAATATCTTATATGTCTCATTCCACTCAGGCTATTTTAACTTTTCTATCTACTTTCTCTTATCCCTACATTTTCGGAGACTGTCCATAAGGGCTAAGTTATAAATGAGTGTCAGGGCTTATGACACGGAGAAGATCGAGAGTAACCTTCATGGTTCTTATGTTTGTTTCACTTTGCCCGAGGGGCACTGTTTCGGGGAAGATTAGCAACTCCCGTATCTCTCATAATTTGGGGGGAAATTAGACCCTAGGACGCTGTTTCCTTGTCTATAAAACACAACTCACAGAGCTAATGTAGACACCTAAGGAAATACTTCTGTGGAAGCACTTAGTAATCGTAAGTGCTGTAACACATTTGTTTTTACCCGTGACCAGCTCTTACTAGATGCTGAACTGTACTGAAAATCAGTTAAAAAAATAAAACAATAAAAAAAGAGTGGGCCTCTGTGTTTCCCATTCAGCTCAACCCCGATCCGCAGTCTACATACCAAAGATCCCTTTTGCCAACGAGACAGAGGCCATTTATTAACATACGGCAAATACTGTTTATTGCAGACTTTCCAGCTGACTCATGTGAAAAAGGCACTATGAAAATTAATGAATCTAGATAATCTCTCTAAATGGATTTATGTTAAAATATACAACATTCTTACATAACATCTGTTTTATATATGTGAAATAATATAACATTTAATGACAAAAATCGTGTTTCCAAAAATAACATTTGTTGAAGGTTAAGTATCTTTCTTTTCTCTATCTAGAATCTTTCACAGGATTAAAATATGCGTAAATTAAGTGTTTCTTATTACCAGAAAAACTTGACACAGATACACAGATAAAATGGCCCCAATTATCCATTTAACTACTCATATCAATATTCAGAACTGAGGCCTTCATTAAGCAAAATACTGTAATGCACACCAATGCGGGCTACTTTCTGGGACACATTTTTGACTGCATCTGACCTCTTTTCCACTTGTGCTTTCTCATATAGAAGAACACAACATAGATAATAAGCAGAATATAAACTAAATCAAAATACAGGCTATACAAGGAATTGTGATCAACAGAGCCATGACAAATAAATTGTCTTGGGAATGCTCCATGGGTTCATATTTGCATGTCCAAGGCCTTGTTGTATTTTGCAGTTCATTAAGTGTTTTGATTTTTTTAAAAAAACTCTTGGCATTAAGAACTTTAAATAAATCTGAACAGTCTATCATTGAGTACGTCAAAGAAGAGACCTAAGTAAGCAGAGGCTGGCCTCAAGTAAGCTACACTCTGAATGACAGACACCAGCGTCATGGGCAAAACTGAAATTACTTAGATTTTAAATCATGGGCAATATCTTTGTTTTGCTGCAGTAAATAAATTAACCGCTGTCAAAAGATGCCTGCTTACACACTGAGATGGGGATGAAATAATTTATCCAATAAGAGAAACCTCACCTTGGTAAAGCAGGCAACATACTTCCCAAGGGCAAAACATCTACTTAAAATTAGCCGGTTTTAATAAAAATAACGGGCCAGGAAACAAGTCCTCTGCTTACTTATGTTTGCATTGTTTCTTTATGGCGATAACTTAAGTATTCCGAGACATAAGAATCTGACATTCCCTTCATGGCTTCTTAAAACAAAGCACGTTGGAATAATGCCACAAATTTAAGTGGAGTTTAAAAACAAATTAGTGACTGCTTCCCTCATCAAAAGACTCCACTCCTGAATCACTAGCAGCGGCACTGATTTTTTCCTGTCGTCTTCGCATGATTTCTTGCAACTCGGAGCTGCCGCTGTTATCCTGAAAAATAAACACGGTTCAGACAAGACGGTTACGGGTTGATGCAGGCTGCGGGTCATGTAATGAAACGGTTCAGGGTAAGAGTCCTTTGTTTTTCTCCTAATACCTCTTGGGGAAAACTGAAGGCTGCCCTTCATATAAAGTGATGCTTCTGGACTTCACCAATACATCCCATTAATCATTTTTTCATTTATGAGGTGTCTTAAGGCAATTCATTCACCATGCCTTTCACTTGGACATGATAAAGATAAATCAATAATGTATGTGGAATGCTCCAGATTCCCCTGGAGAAATAAGATATGTGCACAATAAGCATAATAAGATGGTAAATTATCAAAGAACCCTCAAGTCAAGCAAGATATTCATCTGCCCTTAGGGGATTCTAAATTCGGCTCCAAGACTGGGCTCAGGGTACACCGAGCTCCCTTCAGAATACAGGAAGGCTCTGACCCTCTGACCTCACGTCAGCTTTTCTCCTTGCCACGCTCTATCTACCATCCTTGTGCACCCTCCTTATTCTGCTCTTATCAGTGGAAGCTTCTGACAACCCAGGTGACTCATCTAAAAGATGGACTAGGTGCAAGAGAAGGGTGTGGTGAGAGGGCAGCTGAGGAAGATGAAGAACCCCCATTCACATCCAGAGGAACGGAAGTGAGAGACCAAGAAGTGGGTGGTGAGGGGAAGTACAATCTGACACAAAGGAATTCAGAAGTTTTGGAACCTTCTATCATACCCTTGAGAAGGAAATTTATACACTCTCAATAAAGCTAAAATGGTAAAAAAAAAAAAAAAAACCTGCCTCAGAAAAGATACAATCCTTATTCATATTCAATATTACAGAATGCCTAATACAGAACACACCCAAGATCCACCCAATAAGGAACTCCCAAGATCAATGTTCTAGGAAACATCTCCAAGGAAATAAAATTTCTCCTGAGAGTGGTTGCAGGGTTGCATGCACGAAGCTATTTCACTCTGACTTATTTCACTGTTGAATTTAGAGGGTATACATGCTAGAGAGAATTATGTATCAATTTTACTCCAAAGCCAATATCCTCTCATTTGAGTCAAAGTATAATTTCATGAAAGCTATTAAGAGCTATGAGATAGAACAGTCTGAAACTACTCCCCTTACACAGCCCATTTTAAGAAGAGTAGGGTACAGGAAGCTTAAGGATATTCAATCTAGAAAACACCTCCTCTCCCCCTTTCCTGCCGACAGCTATGACAAAATAATTACTCTTCAGCACTCTTTCTTTTCAATGATTCCTACTTAATATTTTCCGTCTGACAATTTAGATATACAACAAGACCAAAGACCCACAGCCAGGGTTTTAAGACCTTGTAATCACTAGCTTACTAGAATCTCCAAACTACGTATTAAGAACAGGCAAAAGAGTTCTGGCCTCACTCAGAAGTAAATGTCCATGATTGTGTCAAAATTTAAATTCTTACAGAAGTAGTTAATGCATATAAAATGAGAACATTAGGCTTTTCATTAAATGTCCAAAAGCATATGCTCCAAGCTTCATGTTACAGGAGCATTTATGATAAATTAATCTCCCTGCAAATGGTCACTGCTGGTCTCCAATGATCAATTACAGAAGCGGAGTCAAATTTAATTCAGCTCTGTATGAAAGGGAAATTGACCACTATGGACTTAAACAGCTCATTTCAGAGCTTCCAATTTGCAGTCCACACTCTCGATCAATGCAGACAAACACCGACTTAGGTTGACAAGCCATACCTCTAATGCCGCTTTTTGTACAGTGATTTGGCTAAAGACTCTGGACCCTTCAGGGCAGACTGTCCTCAGTTCCTCTTTGTTGAGAGAGAAAAGTTGTGCACCGTTTAATACTCCAAGACTACTGACAGTCCTGAAAAGCACAGAAGAAAGAAAAATACAGCGTTAAAAATATTACCTAGATAGGGGTACCTAGGTGGCTCAGTAGGTTACGTGTCCCACTCTTCATTTTGGATCGGGTCATGATCTTGGAGTCATGGGATGGAGGCCAGCGTTGGGCTCCACACTGGGCACTGAGTCGGCTTGGGATTCTCTCTCTCCCTCTGCCCCCCCACCCGCCCAGTTCATGCTCTCCCTCTCTCTCTCTAAAATATATATATATACACACGCACACAATCTAAATAAAACAAAGGAAAGAAGTTTCTGGTCCTGCCATAACCTCTCTTTTCTAAGTGTTCCATATGGTGAAACTCTTATAAAATGGTACTAGAGTGCCTATTCAGGGCCGTGACAAGGGATCTTCATGATGATGGCCCTGAGGCTACAAAAGATGATAATGGAACCGACTGTATTTACTGTCATTATTGTTGAGTACCGATTCCCTAAAATATGGTGTTTTATAGGGGAACAGGTAACTTTCTAGTAACCAGGCAACTGACTAACCAATGTATCTCATTTTTCAGTCACGTGGGTATATGAGCTTATAAAATTCTCTAAATATGTATGATTGAAATAGTTCCTTGTATCAAATACACATAAAATATTTTCAAATTTTTAGACTGTAGATAAGTAGAACTGTTGCCACGGGTTTACTACGGGAAAAGCTCTATTAGGTTATAATCTATGATAGGTAATTTATCTATTTTTCAGTTGGCTGAGGATCCATATCCTACAGCAGAATGTTCTTCCATATGCCCTCTAAGGTCTGGGCAGTCCAGCTAAACTTAGTCCTACCCTTTGTAACCAGATGAGGGGGAAAGGAGGCTAACTCCTCAAAGCTACTGACAGTTTGCCTAAGGGACTGAGGAGAAGTAGACATTAGCAATTAGGACACAGGGTAACAGCAAATTATAGTTATTTCTGCTTCTTCCTTTTTTTTTTTTTTTTTTTTAAAGATTTTATTTATTTATTTGACAGAGAGAGAGACAGCCAGCAAGAGAGGGAACACAAGCAGGGGGAGTGGGAGAGGAAGAAGCAGGCTCATAGCGGAAGAGCCTGACGTGGGGCTCGATCCCATAACGCCGGGATCACACCCTGAGCCGAAGGCAGACACTTAACCGCTGTGCCACCCAGGCGCCCCCTTTTTTTTTTTTTTAGCTATAAGTATCTATAGTTATTTCCTGAGCATGGAACAAAGGCAGTCTGGGCTCCCGAAATGTTTAAATGATGACATGTTAGCGACCAAACTCAAAATAAGGCATATATTACATATAGAAATGCAAAGTATTCCCGGAGACTTACACAGGGCTGAACCCCTTTGACTGTAACCACATCTTCACATCTTCTGGTGTGGATTCGTACGTGATATTGACAACTGGCACGTTCTGCCGTGGCACGTGGAACTTCTTCTGGGCGGCACTGCGACCGATGGTCAGTCTGTGGATGAGCTCATCCTGCACTTCCTCCATCTGAGATTTCCTTCCTACACACCAACGCGGAGCAGGTTATTTTTGAAAACCCCTAACACGTGTCACTCTCTCTAGAACCCCAACGCCCCGAATCCTTTGACCCCAAAAGGACTTCTAATCTAGTGTTCCTACCATCCTTCCTCACTTTCATCCTCACCCAGGACAAACTCCACGATCAATTATTAAAATCACTCCTTGGCTCTTCTCCTCTCTCTTCATTGTAGTCACTTGGCAAAAGCCCAACCCGTGTTAAATCGAACTTTCTGCTTATTCTGCACCTGCGCAGTGAGTACACACCACAATGCTGAATGATCTCCTGTTAAATTCATGAATATGAACCTCAACCAGGCTGCTGTTTCCTGACAATCGTACTGCGTTTCCTTAGGTCCATGGTCTCAAGTGGGGGAAATTTTGACCCCAAGCAAATCTGCCAATGGCTGGAGACGCTTTCCATGGCACAGTTAGAGGGGAGGAGGAGAAAGGATGCCAACTATTGTGTTGCGGGCAGAGGCCTGGGCTGCACAGAACATTCTACTATGCACACGTCAGTCTCCCACCACAGAGAACTATCCAGCCCCGTGTCAACATGGCTCAGGTGGAGAATCTGCCCTAGACCAAATAACTGCCTGCTGTTAGACAAGTATTTACTCTCTTCTTTCTCTGCCAACCTCCAGCACTCATTCCCCAATTCTCACCCTGAACTGATGACCTCACTTTCCTAATGTCGAATAAAGAAGTTGGAAGAGAACCTCCGTAAATTCCCTCAGCGGTTTTCCTCACCTACCAGCACGTTCCCCATGCACTCTGCCTTCTTTCTCCTCCTTTCTTTCTATCTTCCCTTCCTCTCCCCCCTCCCTCCCTCCCTCCCTCCCTCCATTATGGATCAACTGTTTCCACGCTCCTAAGGCCCAGCCCTCTACATGTGCCCTAGATCCCATGTCCTCTGTCTATTTAAATACTTCAACAGTAATTTCTCCTCTATTTATCTAGGTTATCCATTTTCCTCTTTTACTGAATCATTTCATCAGCATACAAACACACTATTATGTTGTTATTGTTCCTCTCCCTTTTAAGCCCTTTCTTGACCCCATGTTCCTCCCAGCTACTGCCCATTTCTCTGCTCCCCTTTTAGTAAAAGGCCATGAAAAGCTGTCTATACTAGCTGACTCCCATTCTTGTTCTCCAATTTTCTTCTTGAATTCATGGCTAAAAAAGAGGCTTTGGGCCCCATCCCTCCACTACATTTTGCTAAACTACTGTGGTCAGTTCCCAGTCAGTCTCATTTAACCTACTGGCAATATATGAAGAAGGTGAAAGAACATTCCTTAGAATGCCTTCTTCCTTTGACCTCTAGGACACCACACTCACCTGATTTTCCTCCCGTCTCCCTGGCCTCTCCTTCTCAGTATCCTTTTCTGATTCTTCTCTTCCCCCTAGTAATTCACGTTGAAGCAACCCAGGGCACAATCCTTGGACCTCTCCTCTGCCTGAACTCACTCCATTAATGGTCCCGGCGCCATTTAAAAGCTGATGACTCCCAAAATTATTTCTCCAGTCAGACTGTTCCTCAGAACTCTGGACCCATATACGCCAACTGTCTACTTGATAGATTCATTTAGATGGCTATTAGGTGGCTCAAACAGAATGTTGTCCAAATCTGAACCGCTTATCTTCTTCCTGAAGTTTGCTTTTATGCTTTACTTCCCCACTCGGGTAATGGTCATTCCATTTCTTCAGTGTCTCTGGCGAAATGCCATGGAGCTCTGCTAGACTCCCCTTTGTCCTCTATTACATCCACTCCATCAGCAAACGCTTAGTCCTAGCATCAGAATACACCCCAAATCCAACCCCTTCACTCCATTTTTTTCCGTGACTAGTTCGGTCTGAGCCACTGGCCTATTCACAGGTTGCCTTCCGTCTACTCTCGACCACTGCAGCCCTGGCTCTTCTTCCTGTTTTCAATAGAACAGCTAACATGGTCTTTATACACTGCAACTCTTCTGCTCCAGACTAAGTACTCCCAGTAAAAGGTCTCAGGTGACCACTTTCTGAGGTAACTCTACTGCTCTCGGAGCCCTCTGCTCTATCTCAGAATGGCTTCCTTGGTGCTCTTGAAATTTAAGACCTCTGCCTGGAATGCTTTTACCCCACGAATCCACTTGGCTCATTCTTCCCCTCCTTCAGATTTTCCATATTTAAAATTGCAACCCTCTCCCCAACGGCACTTCCTACCCACATGGCTTTATTATTCTCCAGAACCACTTATAATATTCTCTATCAACTCAATCATTTATTTATCTCCTTTCATCAAAATATATACCTGAAGAGAAAATGGATTTGTGCCTGCTTCGGTTGCTTCACCTGAAATCCCTAGAACAGGGTAGGGATTTAATAAATACTCACTGAATAAATGAATGACTGAGGCATCCTGCTGACTTTTTTAGGGAGAGAGACTTTGAAAAGCATCATATACAAACCCCTGAAAGAAACAGCTAAGAGAATGGAGGCCACAAGAGGAGAAATGATCTGTCAAAATCACATTATTAATTAGCAGAATTTAGTTAGAACTGGATTTCCTGACTTTCAGTTCACGGTTTCTAATTTTTTCATGGCTTAGGTATTCCAGAAACCTGGAGAAGTCAAAAGACAGAGACAGGAGAAATGAAGGGCGAGAGGGAGAAATGAACGACGGGGGCTAGAGAGGGTGAGAGGGAACATTACTGACTGGCTCATTTCAGTAATACACAGCACGCACTTTAGCTTTTGTTAAGTCACCGCAACAAACGGCCACACAGAACAAGAGCATGTCTCAAAGGGAAGAAGCATCGCCACACTAGAAGATTTATTTTCTTAGCTACTAACTTAGCCACGGCAAGATCATCTCTAGTCCACAGCATGAGCTTCCACGGGAGTACAAAAACCTCTTCGGCTGTGCTCCTCCTTCGGGTTTCCATTTGCAATGTTCTAGCACAGTAAAGAACCGGACTGACTTTACACCTCTTTCTGAAATAACACTTCTGATTACAAAAGATTAAGCCCAAATAAAAGGACTAACATTTCAAAGGAAGTGGAAGAAATGCAAAATACCTAAAGCACTGATATCTTCAAAAGTGATAAAAGGAGAACCTTTTTGAATCTTGCGATAAACCAATTTGAATAGCTTAGAGGACCCCCGGCTCCACGCAGCCAGTTGAAGAGGCAACCCTAGTCATTCCAGCAAAAGAATTGTCCTTGTCTCACCCTTGCTACCTGCTAAATTTTAAAAAACAGGCATGTTGACTTTTTTTCCTTGTTTATTTTCCTTGTTTTATATTCCTTGTTTTCCTTTTTTTTTTGAGTATTCACTTTCCAGTTCCTTCCATTTTATTTTTATCAGAAGTCTAGGCAGTAAGCAGAGAATGTAGGAAGCATAAAAGGCTTATTTTGAGAGAAATCTGGCTATTGACAAATATACATTTAAATATGTTTGTCTGGTTTTACAAGACCGCTGAGAAGCCCCCACATTCATTCAGAAAAACTGTTCTCCAAAAACGTGCTCAGGAAAAAGCTATCATGAAAATAAGTGCTTTATAGAAAGAAATATACTTATTTAACATGAAACTATGCTTCTGAGATATCTTTAAAAGGGAACTTTGTGTAGGTAAATGCAATTTTTATTATTGTAAAGAAACGAGTACAGATGTTAATTTGGAGAGAGATGTCTATATTTTATATACCAATGTCACCCTTTTATTTATGAAAAACAGATTCAAAAAGGATGAGTCACAATTATCAGGAGAGTTCTCTATCTTTAAAGTATTCAAACTATGCCTCTTTCCCATTAGGTTATTCTTAGTTTCTTAGACTAGGACAAAGAACAAGCTGTCCCAACCCACAGACTGTTCCAAATGGGGACTAGATGCCTATGAACTCTGACCTAGGCCTGGAAGGAGCGTCACAGTGTCAAAGACTACTGTGCTGACGTATCAAAGGAGGGAAATGTTATAAACTTGTGGTAAAAATGAAAAAAAGAAGAGTCATTTATGAGAGGGAAATTTTCCTTAGGGAAATCAATAAAAATATTTACAGAACTTTCTCATCTCAAAACTATGTTTTTAAGTGTCTTTGAAAAAAAATAAAAGCATCTTTTAAAAACATACACAAACATTTGAAAAAAATTAGTAGATCATACTTCCACACACACATTCTCACACACGGTTGTTTCTGCTGCACAGTTAATCATTTCTCTAAAGCTGCACTTTTCCATTCCTTTTTGGTAAGGTTGGGATATGGCTAAGAAGGTGGTAAATCAGCTCTACTTTAGGGAAGAAAGTAACATATAAAAGTAGGCTGATGCTTATTGCATTTAGCCAGAATTTCTAGAATAACTAAACAATAATATACATCTCTTCTTTTAAATTTTTTTAAAAAATTTATCAAGAATGACCACAACTGAAGAGATGTGGCTATGATTTACTGAGATAAGAAAAATGTCAGATGAAAATGGGAGTAAAAGGTTCGGTAATTTAGTTTTGAATCTGATCATCCAATCTCAGCTTTAGAGTTAATATCAGGGGATGCCTCGGTGGCTCAGTACATTGAGCGGCTGACTCTTGGTTTCAGCTCAGGTCATGATCTCAGGGTCCTGAGATCGAGGCCCACCAAGGCTCTGTGCTCAGCAGGGAGTCTGCTGGAGATTCTCTCTGCCCCTCTCTCTCTGCCCCTCCCCCCCAAAATAAATAAATATACCTTTAAAAAAATAAAGTTAATAGTTCAGTACTTGTATTTGAATGGCAGAGATGAGATTTGATATGAAGACAAATTTGGGAGTCATTCCTTCTCTACCAATATGGACAATATTAAAAGAAATGGAAATAGATTGATCACTGACAGTAAAAGTAAGTTTATATGGAGGGAAGAATCCAGAACTGAGCCCTAGGAGAAGCCACACTGAAAGAACGAAAGACACCCTTTGTACATTCGCACACACACACATACTGAAGAAATACCTTCCTGGCCCTCGTTTTCCAAGAATTTTTACATGTCCAGTAGAGGAAGAGCCAAGTCATCTTATAATACTTCTACAAACATAATTTGAAGAGTAAATAATAAGAAAAAATATCTTAGAATTACCTTCAATTTTCAAATTACCTACAATGCTGTTCAACAGTACAAACAAGGATAATCCAAACTTTGCCACAGTGTCTTTTCTTTTAGCTTTTTAAAATCTGGTTTTCACAGAAATCATTCATGTAACAAATCAAACTTAATGTTACGAACATATAAAGTTGAAGTCTAAATCAAATAAAACCTGAATTTGGAGGGCAAATTTGACACTGGTATTGGCAGGTTGATTGCATTAAGCTGGTATGAGTATGTGTGTGGGGCAAATATGAGGAAGGGGAGCGGGAAAACGATGATGACATTGATGATGATAGCGGCAAATATTTGGACTGCTTAGTATGTGTCATACTGGTCAAAATCAGTCAGAGTTTTTCAACCTCAGCATCACTGACATTTTGGACCAGATAATTCTGTTGGGGGGGGACCGATCTGTTCATTGTAGGATGTTGCTAAACACCTGTGCGATGCCAGTAGCGTCCACCCGACTGTGACCAAACGTCCCTCCAGACAATACCAAATGTTCCCTGCAGGAAGGGGGCACAACTGTCTCTGGGTGAGAATGACTGATCTAAATGATTTCTACGTATTATAACCTCATTAAATCCTCACAATTATCCTATGAAGAAGATGCGATGATTTCCCCCCACATTTCAGACCCTGAAGTACAGAGAGGATTATTAAATTGTTGAAGGTCAATGGCCATCAGTGGTGTTTCACTCTACAAACTCAAGTACGTCTGGCAGCACAGTCTGCATTCAACCCCCACAATATACTGGAATATGTGTAGAAACATACACAATAAAACAGAGAGTGGAGAGAACTTCCTGTTTCTTAGAATGACTTGAAGGACAAGAAACTGGATGAAAGACTCTGCAATCTATGAAGTCCTGTGCAAGTATAAAGGCCCACTATTTATATTTAATAGTGTTTAATACCAGTAGAACTAACAACATTTTACTTAGCAGTGCTTTTAATTCACAGATGAAACTGCACATTGTTGGCTCCCTGGGAAACTTACGATCCACGGAAAGTTGTTTGTGTCTCTGGTTATCTCGCACAATGCTGCCGCCACTGTCGCTGGAGCTGCTGTTCTGACGGGTTACATTGGCCGGGACCTTTGGCACAGAAACAGGGGCTGGAGTAGAAGGAGGAAGCGGGACGGGAACAGGAGCCGGTGTTGGAGGAGGTGATGGAGCAGAGGGAGTATCCGTTGGTCTGGGACCATACTCCATCCTTTGTTTCTATAAAGACAAATAATTCATGTGAAATTGCAAAAATATAAAACCTAGGCTAGGAAAATGGTGTATACCTCGACAGGATATTGTTGGCTGTTTATTTGTAGACTTACCTGCAAATCCATAGCACACACCCACCCCCTCCAATCCTATATGATACAATGATCATTAAAAATCATCTTTTAAATATTCTCCATCATGTGTTCAAATTCAAAATGTAAATTAAGAAGTCAAAAAGATACACCAATAGCAAATAGTAGTATAATAATAGTAATAAATGTCAAAAAATAAAATTTGAACTTGGAATCACACAAGACCAGGGTAGGTCAAAAGATTTCTGATTATTTTTTAATTTCCATCAATATTAACGTCTAATTGCACTGGAAGTTTAAAATATCAATAACATAAAGCATTACTTACTCTTTAGTTTAAAAGTATGCTACATTAAATAATATTTAATTATGCTGTTTCCATGTAGTTTGTTAAGAAAAAGGGTACTATCTCAGTAGATAAAAGGACTACGCTTAAAAATAAATAATTTTTAAATGCTGTTAATTTTTTCAAGTCATAACGCTTTCTGCCATCGTCTTCATGTCAACTTATAAAAATCAGAAACTTTCCATGTTAAACAGGAATGCTGTGGGGCAGGTGGTGGTTAGTAACAGTATGGTCTTTAAATGTTCATGACTGCGACTTGAAAACAGCTATTGAAAAAAGTCCACGTGAAAATTTGCTTTTAAAAAGCTGAATATGTTAAAATACACAATAACTTTCAGTAATTTTTTAAATCATGATTGTTAGGCTATTAGAAAACTGTATTTTTGTATATTCCCCATTAAACTACACAGAAGAGTTAAAACTTTATAAACGCAATGATTTTAACTAATAGATAAGTGCATTATAACAAGTTACAAATTCTCAAAAGGCAGTTTTTGGGTTGTTTTGTTTTGGTTTGTTTTTGGTGTTTTTTGGTAGAATCTAAGATACAGAACAATGATTTATAATTTAGGCAAAGTTTAGATACTGCACCGGCACAATTTTAATTATGCTAAAATTCAAGATTAGCAGAAAAAACTTGCAGAGGCAGGCCTTTTGGTAATCTGGTCCTTTGGTTAGAACAGTATTTACTTTTAATTCCTAAATTGGCCCAAATATAAGGTGACATTGATTTTAGAAGAAGCCTCCCCGATTTCCACAGAGATGAAAAACGTAAAAATACACAACACACACACCATTTTAAAATTAAATCATTACTAAAAACATAACAAAACAAACAAAAACCAACCGAAAATCACAGTTGCCTTCACAGCAAATGCGTAACACCTGTGGAAACCGGTGTAGGAAGAAACCCTGGTTCTTCTCTTTCTTGAAAGACTACCACTCACCAGCCAGCGGGGTGAAGAAGGTGGGAAGGGAATAAAGCAGACAGGAAAAGAGAAGTGAAAGAAGGGTCTGTAATGCTACTAGATACTGGAGAGAGGAGGCCAGAAGGGGGAAGGGAATGGGGGGGAAGGAATAGAGGGTAAGATTCATAAGAGCTCTCCATGAAGTTAGACGGGACAGAAAGAGAGACTGCTGACCCTCTCAGCACTGGAGGCCTAAAAACATTCCTAATATATTCAATAATAGAGTTTCATTATTATTATTTCCCACAAAACAATATTCCTATATTTGGGCCAATAAGATATTTAAAAGCAACCAAAATACAGCAAATATCACCAAAATGTTATACTTAGCACACACCAAAGTCCTATCATTAATGTACATGCAATGTTCCCTCGACAAGAATATCCTTTGCATGTAATTCCATAAAGGGTTAGTGAATTCTCTCAGTAGGATCTCAAAAGTGTCAGTTTAAATTACTGCTCTTAAAGCTTAAACAAACAAAAAATGCTATCAGCCCTGCTCTCCATGACGTGATTCATATCTCCTGCTCCTAAAAACCAGAGTGGCTAGTGTTTTGCTATCCATCAAATAATACTGTGAAGAATGGGCTACGCTGTGTGTGACTGTCCCCATCGAGCCTGAAACAGGCTCACCAAATCTCGTGCCTCATCTCATCCATCTGGCATTGCTGGATCGTGCAACCTGAGCTGTATAACCAAACAGAGCAAGGGGCTTAAGACATACGTATTTGATTAAAGAGAAACCATATGAAAACTTGTCATGAATTTGCTTGCATATGTTCCCCTTTTCTTGGTCCTTTCTTCCTGCCTCATGTTTTCAACCCGTGGAATGAAAAGGGGGAGAAGCGTTGCCTCGAATCATTAGAACCTGACCTGAAACCCCAACCAAGGCAGCTTGTCTGTGGAAACTGACTGGTCATTCTTGGTGCGGAGGAACCAGAGCCCGTATTGGCTCCTGAAACCACTATTCTGTGGCCTTCCCAATCTCCTTCACGCTCCTGTACCTACCACCCAGCTACTGCTCCTGCCTTCATGATTTGTCTCGTGGTCAGTTTTGCCTGGGGGTGGATCCAAATCGATGGCTCCCCAATATACAGGAAGTCTTGCAGAGCAGAACTACACCCTGAACTCTCCTCTCCCGAACCACGTGCTGAAGCTCTAAATCCTTCCCCCCCAACATCTTGACCAAACTCTTCCTGGTTTGCCCGGGACTTTCCCAGTATTAGCACTGAAAGTCCCACGTCCTTAAACCCCTCCGTGGTGAGCACACCAGCATGACTGGTCACCTATATGGACCAACTTCTGTGGGACTGTCGCCCTCTTAACTCTTGCCTTTTATCTCCCAGAAATATATTTAACGTTCTGTTTTTAAAAAAAATCTTTGTCTTTGGTTTCTCTGAAAGGAGTCAGAATTACTAGACCCCATGGCAAATCTACTTTCTTATCGATAATTAAGGCAGAATGAGTCACTTTTCTTTAGCCACTTAAGCTGAAATTCTCTAGGATTAAAGAAAGTTATGTAGAGATAAGCTCCTGATTTGTGCAAGATACTGCTCCAGAGGGGAAGTTATGCAAGCAAGCCTGACAAAGCCGATGAAATGAAACTGTTCTTAAAAATTTAACCTACACGTTTTTCCTCTAAATTTGGTTTCTTTGGAACTCTGCAGTGGGGAAAAAAAAAGGCACAGCTGGAACATTTGGAGGGTGTTAAGTTCAGAAACTGAATCCAAGAAATGATATTAAAAAGAAGTGCCATGAGGGAACAAATGTGGGTTACCTCTGACAGCTCGCCAAGTAATTGCTATTAGGAAAATGGAGCAAATCACATCAAATGAGAAAATTAACACAGGAGATGGAACTATAATAAAATCAGATACAATTCACATCAAGTATCAGAACGCGTGAGCAAATTAGTTGTTGACAGTAAGATTACCTGCCCACAAATCAACCAGTGAAGGTGCTTGTAAATATATAATTTCCAATATCCTTCTCTAGCCATGGAAAACGAATTATATAGAATCACGCTACAGTGTAAACAGTATGGAGTACTTCAGTAACTATTTGTATATTAGAGTACTGTGTTTTTAAAATATTAAGATAGGTTCATTTTATTCTGATAGCTTATAAAGAATACAATTAGAGCAGATTAAATATAAGGCTAATTCCTGTTTAAAAGCTGACTTTACAAAAGGAAATATATATCATGGTGTGTTTTAGTGAGCTTTAGATTTAAACTTGTAAGCAGTGTAAAACACAATCTATCTATCTATCTATCTAGAGAGAGAGAGAGAGAGAGGGAGAGGGAGAAGACTATTCAAATTATTACAAGAAATACTTGGGAAAATGTCAACACATGAGGCAGAGTAAAAAGCATCCTTATCTAAAAACCATGCCTCTAATTAAAGATGAATAGAATGTTCTGAGATTAATTTTAAAAAACACATTTTAAAAAACTGAATATTATCAGGAAGCTGGTCTGCTGGAATGAATATGAAAACATCTTTAGTAAAATGGTCACTGTCTGTCTAGCAGTATCTGAATTATCTGGACTGAGCTTGAAAAACAGAGCATTCATAACACGGGGTGAAATTAGTACTGCCAGTGGTTTAAAACTCACCCGCGGGAAATATTTCCGTTTCTAATTTAGGGCTATTTAAACATGCATAGAAAAAAATACCAGAAGTTTATATCTAGACTGGACTGTGGAGATGGTGAAAGTTGTCAACCCCCTCCATTTCACAGCTGAGCAAACTAGAGCACAGAAAAATAAAATGCTTTAATATCACGCAGCTAGTTAGTGACAGAACCAGGACTAGAATCCTGGACTATCAATATCCAGATTGGGGCCTTTTCCGCACTATCGCAGTATCTCTTCCTAGGAAACAAAGACGGGAAACTTTCTGTTTAATTCACAGGACCGTAATGACCAGATAATCCTAATTATTTGTTCCTTGGCAGGTAAGAGTAGCTACAATATTTAATAAGCACACAGACTTAATAATTAATGATAAATGAAAGACGTCTTCAGTGAAGCCTTTGAGTGCACCAGAAATAACAGCAGGGAGGGGTTAGTTTCTGTTCTCATAGAGCAAGAGAGTCTACGTGGGCAAAAAGGTACTGTGAACAGTCACAGTGCCAGAGGTCTGGCAATCAAGTCAAAAGAAATATCAGGGGGGCGCCTGGGTGGCACAGTCGTTGAGCGTCTGCCTTCGGCTCAGGGCGTGATCCCAGCGTTCTAGGATCGAGCCCCACATCAGGCTCCTCCCCTGAGAGCCTACTTCTTCCTCTCCCACTCCCCCTGCTTGTGTTCCCTCTCTCGCTGGCTGTCTCTGTCAAATAAATAAATAAATAAAATCTTAAAAAAAAAAAAAAAGGAAATATCAGGAAACTTTATGTGGCAAGTAGATTCCAGATGGGGAGAAAGCACCCTGGATATCGACCTGTTGCCCAGCTAAACTACAACCAAGTCCTAGAATGCTCTACAACACAGTTTTTATCAACAGGTATGTCATTTATCTTCATTTCTCCACAATCTCTCACAAGCACCCACTTCCTTTTCCCTGTGGCTTCATTAAATCTTTTTTTCATGTTCCCTATCTTTCATAAATTCTTCATGACCTCCCTCCTTTTTATTTTTAAAATTTTGTGGAACCCATGGGGGAAACACATTAGGTGGGAATGGCAGTCTTTACAGAGCTGTTAAAAATCACTCCAACTGTGAGGATATTAAACAACCCAGACTCTCAGGGACACGAGGTGGCAGTTCAACACCTACAGACTTGTGCTGCCAGCTGCCAGCATGCCCGCTATCAGAAGAGACTCTCCAACCCACACTAGGTGAACAACCACAGCAAGGGCTGCTCCTGCGCCCCCGCCCAGGGACCGCCATTAGTCTTCACAGGAAACACGGGGGTGTGAAAAAGGAAGAGTCATAACCCTGTGCATTTTTAAAACGTTGGTGGCTTATAGGTGTTCCAGGGAACAGTTTACAGCTAACTCCCTTATTCCCACCATCCACAAAATGCCGACTTTCTAAGTAAACTGTGTACCTTGGATTATTTTCCTAAATGATGAAAACAGTGAAAGAACTGATGAAATCCAAGGAATTGATGGGTAAGGCAGAAATCCCATTCTGAGGATGGTAACTATCAGATTAACTTTTGTCACAGTACAATGCATGGTAAAGCTGTTCTGAGAAAATGTTCCTGAAGCAATCGTGTAGTGAAAACCATATGTATATACAACATGAGAAAACAATCTTTTCTAAGCCTGACTCCCCACGGGCTCTGAATCCAGAGTTCGGGGTCCCAGTTCGGGCTTCTCGCAGCTGTCTAACTGCGGGTGACTTACTTTTTCATACCCTAGTTTCTTCATATATAAAATGTGCCTGGCTTCATAAGACTTGCTGTGGGAATTAAACGAATACTGGTGAAGTCCTTAAGCAATGCCTGGCCCATAGCATGAGCACTGACCACTGGCCGTCTCTACTTTGGAGGTAATACCATTGCTGTCTGTGGATGTGAACGGAGCTAAAGCAATCCATCACTACGTATCTTTCTGCAGCACAGTACAGGGATCTAAAACGTTTTTGCAAGATGTGGTTTCTTTAAATCCCTTCAAAATTTTGATCTCAGTGAATAGAAGATACCAGGGGGAAAGTGTGTCATCCATTTCTGAGGGGAGAGAGGGTCACTGCTCGTAATACTCTAAGCACAAAGGAGCAAAGCCTGGCAGACGGTTGGAGGTTCCGATTCCAGACGGCAGGCTTTTAACGGAGGATGTGCTCAGTGCTAGGCTTTCTGTCTTCCTTTTCATCAAATGCAAGCTCCTGGCACTCAATAAATATTTGGGAGGTGAATGAATGAAGCGATAAATAAGACAGAATTGCTTCTGGTGTGTCTGTAATCCAGTGGAGTTCTGTAAGCCTAGGGGGTTAGGGTCACTGCAATCTACACTTACGGTGGTACCTTTATTATCATTTCGAAATAAGCCACAGAGTTTTTCTTTAGATATTTTAGGTAAAGGTGACTGATAACACTGTTATTACAGATAGAAAATGACTGGCATATATTTCTAAGGATGCTCTTCTTTTCCAGCTTACTTTAGTCATTCTGTGTGTGTTTGTTACAAATGCCTTGAGAAGAGGAATTCTTTTAGAGTAGGATTTATGCCAGATAGCAGATTGTCAAGCCTACTTATTAACACTTTACAAGATTTTGGTGGTTTTGTTGGGCTCAGCCCAAAGTTTTCAGGAGCTGTTAGAAAAGAAACTGTTTTTAATAAAACCTTTTAAAAGTAGGGCTCTTAACCTAAACTCACAAACACACACACACACACACACACACACACAGCTTCTATAAGATTTCTACATGCATCACTGTATTCAGAGCTGCATCCAGGAATTTTTAGAAGACTGTCAGATAGTGTTGAAAAGTTCAAAAGGAAACAGCCCAAACAGGGAATAACCACACACATTTCTATTTACATAAAGTAGCAAAACAAATCCCTGAAACTTGTGAGCACTTAAAAAATTTCTCGGTTGTGCCAAAGTTGACAAAAATATAAGATGAGGCTCTGTTCAAGAAAAGAGGGATAGATTTTATGCTCTCAAAAAGGACTCTACTTACCTAGGATATGTATTAATAGTTTTGTTTCCGTTTTAAACAGAAGCAACCATTAAACAAACGTAAACTGATAGCTCAGGCCAAGAGTCAGAATTGAAGATAAAGACAAGACTGCACGTAAACAGGCAAAGGTAAAAGAGGTTAAATTCATTAGGAAATCTCAGGCAGGAGAAAAGACTTAAAATTGATATTATTTGCAAGTTTTAGGGATTGTATCAGATTTGCTTATTCTTAGCACCAGTACACACACACACACAGAGCCCACACACAAACTTGAATAATTGTTTTTTAACTCAAAAATATAAACCTTGGCTTCTGTTCATAGGCAGCATCTAGGGATCTTGTTTGTGAACAGTGTTTCTTATAGATTCTCACAAGCTAATTGCTAAAAACATTCCAGAAGTTCGAAGGGTATACACTGTTTCACCATTTTAGGTACACACTCTTTCACACTGTTTACGGCATTTGGTCTAAATCTCTACAGGAAAGAATGTAAAGAACTGGCATTTATAAACCAGGCAGGAGCCTAAGTTATGTCAGGTAACCACATCTCAAAATCAGAAAAGAATTTAGGAAAGAAAAAGGTATTCAGACTAAGTTAGAAAATGCACTTCAAAAATCCACAGGAAATGGAGCAGACCGTACCTTGAATAACTCAAACTCCTTCTTTGGCATCAACAGCTAATGACAAATGATGAACATTAATTAAGCACATAATACATACACACATCGGACCAGCCAAAACAAGCACAGCAAACAGAGTTTCCACAGATATCACTTTATCAGGATATGTAAATTGTACACGAATTCTTTATTTTCAAAGTTTGCTTGACTCTTGAATTCTAATGAGGCCAAAAGTCCCACTAGATAAGTACAGGACCCGCGCTCTACTCGAATGCCATGAGGAGCCAAAAGTAACTAAGTGAAAGGTCGTGGCAGTAGGAGTATGATTGCAATTCTAGGTTTGGACAAT
The DNA here is from genome assembly GCF_023065955.2 of Ursus arctos. Taxonomy (NCBI): domain Eukaryota; kingdom Metazoa; phylum Chordata; class Mammalia; order Carnivora; family Ursidae; genus Ursus; species Ursus arctos. The sequence goes on from NW_026622941.1 coordinate 14,767,002, forward strand.
CTGTGTCTTACTGAGCCTAGACCTGGCACGAAAATTTAACTGTGTATTTATTCTATATAGCTTCTACTCAAATCTATGATGTTCTTATGGGGTCAGTTGTGATCTGTTGCTCAAGATTCTGAGAATTAAAATAATTCTTGCTGGGGGCATGATATAGAAGCCACCACAGCTTCATAGGCTGTGCAGGAGCTGGTCCCTCCATTCGGCCTCTGCTAGCAGAGCAGACTCCAGAGATCCTGTCACAGGTCGAAAATCCCCAGGGTTTAACAGTGAGTGAGTTCAGAAGTTGGGGTGAAAGAGATACCCAGGGTCACCAAAGTCCTAAAAATGTAGTGTATCACTCAAAACTTATTTAGGATCAAGGAGAGAGAGCCTGAACTACCTACCCTATATCATAAGTGTATTTTAATCATAAAATCAAGATAGGAAGACGCATGCGTTAGTGTCAGGTGAGAAGAGTACAAGTTCAAGGTTAGTCAGTGGTGGAACATTTAAGAGAATGAGGGCAAAGGATGGTAGAGATGGGCTGCTGGATACTCCAGCCACTGTCACAGTCCCACCCTCTATCAGGAGGAAGCTCCTGGATAGGAAGGCTCTGGGCAAGAGTGAAGAGGCAGAAATACTACTCTCCACATGTCAGAAGCATTGTAGGGTGGGGGGAAAATAGCATTCAGAGAAACAGTCACTTACTGGCAAATATTTTGAGCAATTTTCTGAAGAAATAAATCAGAAAAAAATATATATATAATTCTTCCCTATATCTCTCACCACTGCCCCTCAAGTACCCTACGAAAAAACTATACAAATTATACAGCAAATTAAGTCCCAAAATGATTAATACACAACAGGTATTAAAATCCCACTGAAAAGTGATGAATTTGAAAGTTTATAAAAGTTAAATTTTTGCTAAAAAATCATAAATACCTGTATGGTATGTGTGTAAGGTGGATCAGCACGCCCTAATCCTGACTCTGGAGGTCTCACAATATCCAAAATGTTATTTGGCACAAATCCAGAGTCTCCACTCACATTTCGAACCTTCCACCATTGCTTCCTATCATCCAGGATCTGTCATCATGCAAAAAGATAAAGGCATCATTCCATACCAAAACCAATCTATGGAAGAAATTCAAGAAACTCTTTTCACTTCTAATAAACAGACTTACTATCAACATATTGTGGGTTGAATGATTTCCAGGAGTTACACTAATAATCACTAGTATAGGACAGGTATGGAACCACCGTGATCATTTTCTGAGGTCCTCATTACCTACCAAGAATGTTTAACTATTTGCATTATCTGAAGTACTTATAGATGACTAAGATGACTTGCTTGGAAAGGAGGACAAAGTAAGACAAGAAATCCAACCTCTGTCCTCCACCCCCTCCCCCAGAAAAAGCCAACAAACAAAAAATAAAGCAGCTCCCCTCTAAATAGATCCAGGCACCTATAATATACTTTCATCCTTGATAAAATAAAATAACACTGAAGAATAATTTCTTGACTTCTGCATTTCTTTGAGGAAGGTTCAGATATACATCAAAAGAGGAATACAATAAATCCATTTTATTAAGAGTATAAAAAAGGTAAAATCCTATTACCTCTAAAATATCATCCTTTAGAACTGAGAGCTCACTGTTGTTCCTTGCCACAAAGTCGTACTTGGATTTGGCATATTTCTTGGGTTGTGCTTTGAGTGGATCATAATTTCTATAAAAAGAAAGAGAAATTATCATTCAGCTAGCTCTTCCTAAAGGCTGAAAACAGAAGTAAAACATTAAGGCAAGCTAATTCCTACCAGAAAATATTCTGACAAATTATTTCAAGAGTAGTTTAGCTTATCACATTTCATAGAATATGAGAACTAAAAAAAACTTTGGTGTTCTTACTACTAAAATGAGCGAACTATGGCAAGGGCAAAAATAAATAATGCAAAATCACAAGGTTAGTGGGTACTAAGCCGAAACTAGAATGCAAATCTATGAACTCCTTGTCCATGAAATATACTGGGGTATTGCTTTGTTAATTAGCATTTCTACCATGGAGGAACTAGGACAAAGATCACTGTTAGCATTTTTTATAAAATTAAAGGAGACTGAAGATAATCTCCATGGTGGTAATTTAAATTATATGTTGATTTCACTAACTCAAGCAATGTCTTCAATTCATATTTAAAAATTATGACTAAGTGTCAATTTTTAGGAAAGCTTTGTCTAGTTCGTAAAATGCAAGGAAAGGTACAGATTAAGCAAGACTAATAGCACTTCCTAATTAATTAATTAATTCCCTATAAACTTATTTTAATGGTAAGAATAGATCCAAGAGTCCTATGTTTTTTTAAAAAGAAAACTTTCTGAAAGAACCAAATACTTCCTTTAATCATTAAATGACCATTAATATCAATAATGTCCTGATAATATTTTATTCATTTCAATAATAACTTTAACTGTTTTTTATTAACTTTACTCCCTCTTCTCCTTTGTTTACCTTTCTACATTTCCTTACTCATTTTTACAAGAGAAAAAGCAGAAAGGAACTAAAGATGTTTGTTCATTGTCCCTGTCAAGTGGCCCACGAGGGTCCTCTGGAATACTGAGTCCCAGCAGGGCCAGCATGACAATTGTGGACACAATGTATCATGTCATCACAGGCAATCTGCAACCTCTTAGCAACTCCAGAAGAGTTAAGGGACAATGAAAAAGATGACCCGTAAGCTATGCTATCAACTGGCCATTTTTGATATATTAAAAAATTAGAAAGAGTGAGAAAAGTAACATTATAGCCAAATAATTACTGTATAATAATAATAAAAAAATAATAATAATTTTAAAAACGTTCCATGGACTTCCCACTCCTATTCCCTAGGTTACATGTTTACATTCTACTTAGATTTCATTTGGGGGGGGGGGATAAAAAAATTCAACCACTTCAAAAGTCAGAAAAGCAGTAATTTCAGTCCTATCTTTCTTCCCTCAAGTTCTTCCCTCCCATCATCTAGAAAACAATCACTATTAATAGAGGGCTGAGTATACTATAACAAAAGGTAGAATAACTCTCTGCCACTGTGTCTCTGAACCAGCGAGTCAAAAAGAAAAGTACGCTCTATTTCTTGAAGTCTTTGTTATCTCGAGTGTCTCAGAGGTGACTGCCTAGCATGCACTTTGTAAAGTGCTTTAGAATGTACGAATCTCCATAGTTTAGTTTCTTGTTCTCTACAGATTAAATTTAGCTATGATATTCACCATAGTAATCAATCTGAAAATCATACTTTGTAATTTTTCATATATATGAAAGTTTCTTAAGAGATCTATAATGTATCAAAACATGTGGTTTTGGAGTAATAAATATGCACTCGATAGAGAGCAGACCTGGAGGCGGCAATGATCCGAGACATCTCTAAAACACAAACTGCTTTTGGAGAGCAGTAACCTATAATCCGTCAAAGGTGAGGGCTCTAAATTCAACAGGTGGTTTACCTAACAGCGTGGTAAGGTTCACTGAAGAGTGACTACTTCGCATGGCATTTACTGAGTTCCAGGAATGTAACAGAGTTTAGAGTAATAAAAGTTATTATAAAAGCAAATTCCAAAAAAGGGAAAAGAAAATATTACGATGAGTAAGAAGTTAGTCAAGAATAATTTCAATGAAATAATTTTTAAACTTCAAAAATAATTTTCACGTATTAGCTACTAAAAATTGAATCTATAATTAAAACTTATTTCATATGTTGGCATTTTCAAAATGTATTATTCATTGCTGACTTTATACTCAATATAATATGTTACTGGTGTCCTTAGAGTAGTATCTGTAAAATTTCCACACCAATTACTTAAGTACTACCTCTGTTATCATTCCTAAAAAATCAAACATTTTAAATTCCATCTTCTTTAGATTCTATTAAGAAAAAAAATATAGTGAGAAGAAGGAAAAGGAATACAACACTCATGAGTTGGCGAGGCTTTGTCTCTACCCCACTTCATCTGAATGACCATTCTCCCATATTTTTTTCACTTCCTTTTCTTTCTCTTTTGTAGACGGGTTGGCCACAATGTCAGCCTCATTTGCAGAGGCTGGAAAACGAGACTGAAGAAGTGAACCTACTCTTTTTTGCCTTTACTTCTCTCCCATCTCAATTCTCCAGCCTTGCCCATACTGAATTTTTTTCAAGAGTGAAACTATGGGAAAATAAATGAAATATAAAACTGGAAAGTGAAAATACAATATAATATGATGAAATGGCAAGAATGGCAAATAAGGCACTGATTCCTTCTAAATATCTAGTTTATACTTTGAAATAGTTCTATCTAAAGAAAGGTTTGTTTTTGTTGGGGGGAGAGAAAGATGGAAATTGTTTCCTTTAAAAGTTACAGAGCTAGAAAGATCCTTAGAGACCATCTGGTATTAACTAATGGAGAGTTTCAAAACAATTCTTTCTTCGTAATTCACAGTTTTTGTCAGAGCATCTTTTTAAAACGGGAAAGTCATCCAAAGGCATTTGCACTAAATTAGAGTTATAGGCTGGAGGTTTTCCAGTAAGAATTATAAACTAGAGGCTTGGTTTATCAAAGCCAATTCTATAAAGGAACAACTGAAACTCCATCAAACAATTAACAGACGGGAAGTTTAAAGAAGTAGTGACAATGCAGACGCCGGGACCTTTATGTGCACTAAATCAGAGACCGTTATCCGCAGCTCTCCAAATGGTGCCCGTGAAATGTTACCTATCTACGTGGCGATTAGGAGTTGGCTTAAAAGCCACAGCCGCTTCCCCTTGGTCCAGATGGGGCCCTCTTGCGTACATGTTATGGAATGCATACCCATCCGCTGGAGGATACTCTGCTACACTGGACTGCTGAAAGACAGAGGAAGAGAGATTACAGAGTCGCTAAGACTACTGGAATGACCACTAACATCGGTCAACAAAACCCTCCAACTGGGGCGTGATCAGTTTCTCATTTTCAAGTGCTTGACCATTATTAACAAGTTATGAAATGGGGGTGACACATTTTTGTCAAAGACCTATTTATAATAGGAAAAGTCATTAGTACAAAAGCTAAATTGTAACTCTGAAAATAACTGGGTATACAAGCAATAAATTCTTTCCTCAGGCATTTCAGTAATAGGTGATTTTGGTATTAGGTACACTTTTAACAGCTTACGTAAAATAAAATTGGTTTAAAAACAACAAAAAAACTTTCCCCCCTTGCTCTCTCTGTTTAAGAGACCCTTACCACTCTAGCAAAGTAAATAATATCACATGAAAATCATCTAAACTCTGTGCATTAAAATTATACTACACTCTCATTTTTTAAAGGTGCACAAACCCTATTTGTATTTTTTTTAAAAATGGCAGCCACTATTATCAGATTTACTTTTGAGAGAAATACAGAAAGACAGAAGGAAATACAGAAAGAAACACATTGATCTTAACAGTCAATACAGGATAAGACAATGCTGAAGTAACTCCTTTTTGTAGTTAACCCAGTTCCAACAGGAGTCCACTGGGTGCTACTAGGAGAGGGAACACAGGTCTATGGGCCCCGGCGAGCACCATGGTTTCAAAGCTATGGGGAAAAAAACAACGAAACAAAGAAAAAAAAATTCATGTAAAGATTTTCTGCTGTTTCCTTCTGTGAAATGAAGTATGGAGGACGAACAACAGGCCATGAAGTACTGGAAATCCTTGGCTATGAACTCATTGGGGCAAAATATATGAAACTGGAAATGTTTTAGAAAAGTCTGAGATATATGTTTACTGTAGTTCATCCTAAAGACTGAGTTGGCAGGAGTAGGAATGTGTTTAAACACAGATGGTGTAGGTGAGGCTTCTCCGATGTACTCGGGGTGGACGTCAAAATACCCACACTATATTACTCCTTTAGAATATGCTTAACGCACAAACAGAAAGAAGCAATTTTCTCCATTTAAATACCTGTGCTTAAATCATCAGCAAAATGAAAAAACAACCACAGAATGGGAGAAAATATGCGCAAGTCATGTATCTGATAAGGACTAAAAGTCCAAAATATATAAAGAACTCATATAGCTCAGGAGAAAAACAAAAAAACAAAAAAAACCACAACCAAATAAACAAAAAGCTCAATCCAGTTAAAAAATGGGCAGAGCAACTGAACAGCCATCTTCCAGAGAAGACATACAAATGGCCAAAGGGTTCATGAAAAGGTGCTCAACATCACTAATCATCAAGGAAATGTAAATCAAAATCACAATGAGATGTTACCTCACACCTGCTGGGATGGCTATCATCAAAAAGACAAGAGGTGACAAGTGTTGGTGAGGATGTGGGGGAAAAAAGGGAACCCTAGTGCACTGTTGGTAGGACTGTAAATTGGTGCAGCTGCTATGGAAAACAGTATGGAGGGGAGCGCCTGGGGGACTCAGTCAGTTAAGCACCCAACTCTTGATTTCAGCTCAGGTCATGATCTCCCCATTGTGAGATTGAGCCCATGTCCAGCTCTACGCTCAGCAGGGAGTCTGCTTGGGATTCTTTCTCTCCTTGCTTCTGCCCCCAATACCTGGCTCATCTGAGCTCTTTCTCTCAAAACAAATACATAAAATCTTGAAAAAAAAAAAAACAAAAACAGTATGGAGTTTCTTCAAAAAATTAGAAATAGAGCTACCATACTATTCAGCAGTCCCACTACTGGGTATAATACTAAAGGAAATGAAATTAGGATCTTGAAGAGGTGTCTTCATCTCTATATTTACCGTGGCATTGTTCACAATATGGAAGCAACCTAAGTGGCCATCAGCAGATGAATGGGTAAAGATATGGTATAAATACACAATGGGATATTATTCAGCTATGAGAAAGAAGAAAATCTTGTTATTTGCAACAACATAGATGGACTTTGAAAGCATTCTGCTAAGTGAAATAAGCCAAAAAGGAAAAGAAAAAGACTGCATGGTATCACTTACAAGTGAAAAAAAAAAAAAGTTGAACTCATAGAAACAGAGAGTAGAAAAGCAGTTGTCAAGGGCTGGGGGAAATCGGGAGAAGTTGGTAAAAGGGTACAAACTTTCAGCTATTAATGAATAAGGTCTGAGGATCTAATATAAAACATGGTGAGTACAGCTGATAGCACCGATAATATTGTGTAATTACAATTTGCTAATAGAACTTCAATGTTCTACCAAAAGAAAAAAGATAAATATGTGAGGTGACAGATGTGTCAATAAGCTAATTAACTAGATGGGTGGGGAGGGATCCTGTCACAATACATATCAAATCACCAGATGAACACCTTAAATATCTTATGATTTTGTCAATTACACCTCAATAAAGCTGAAATTAAAAATGACAAATAACAGGGCTCCTGGGTGGCTCAGTCAGTTAAGCATCTGCCTTCAGCTCAGGTATGATCGCAGGGTCCTGGGATCGAGCCCTGCAACAGGCTTTCTGCTCAGCGGGGAGTCTGCTGCTCTCTCTCCTCCTGCTCCTACCCCCACTTGTGCTTTCTCTCCCTCTCTCAAATAAATAAATAAATAAATAAATAAATAAATAAATAAAACCTTTTAAAAAATGACAATTAAGTAGCTTAATTAATTAGTTTATCATTTCCCTAGCGGAGAGGAGAGGCACTAGATGATTAGGCAATGTTTTATTAAAGGCTGTTACAAAGCGGGGGGGGAGTGCAAGAACCTGTTAGAATCACCCTCACCTTTGGCTAACTCTGAACAGAAAAGAATGAGGTCAGGCAGCATGAGATCACTGGGTCCTGGGAGTGACTGGAAATATTGCAAGGGAGGAGAGAAATGATGACGAATGACTAACTGTGATGACTACACAAGCTTGTTTAGGGCTGCCGCTGGTTCAGAGGAAGTAAAGGAGTATTGCCACCCATATTTGACACCCCACGTCACCTGTGCCTTTCGATTCTACACAAAACCACCAGATCCTGAATCATCCAAGTCTTGCCCTGAGTGTATTTATTTTAGTAGCAATAAAGTATAATAAAGTTCCTCTTCTGGGGATGATTGCATTTTTTATGCATTTTAAATCACCATTTGTTGGCCTTTTTTCCGACAAATTCTTAAGGCATAAAAATCCCCTAAAACAGCTAGCAGGCGCTTTTCATTTCATTTTTTAAAACCTTTGAACCAGTACTTAAACCATAAAATGGAAAATAGTTTACAACAGGAAAGAGATAACTCATTACAAGTAAGGATTCTCAATAATTCTTCCTTTAAAATTACTTCTTCAGTGAGTATAGGCAACTTTTACACTGGAAGCCCAGAACACACTACTTTCTCTTTAAATACACAAGTTTTTGAAAAAGAACACACGAAAGTGAATTTCTGAGGCAATACATTATTAGGTGGATGTATTTTCTTATTTAAGATACAAAGACTGTAAGCTAGAAATTTCCGTGATTTGAAAATAGTCGGCTGTAACGACAGCAACAAGTATGTCATAATTTCATGTTCGATTACATCTTTTTTCCTCTAGAAAAGTTGTCCTCTATGAGGAAAGGAAATCCACAGCGCTGAGGTCTGACTTATAAAATCCACAGTGCTGTAGTCTGGAGAGGGACTGCCAACCAATGCAAACACCGTGGGGCCATGTTCTTAATCACTTAGAAGGAAACAGCAGTTAGAGACTCTACCCTTCCATGCACCAGAGGAAAAAACAACTACATTAGAAAAAACATGTATCTTCAAACCAGTACCTCTGCTTTATTTCTAAAGTTTCAAAATTTAACCAGTCTTCTATAATATTATGGTTACTGTCCAAGGGACTGATTTTTAAAAATTTTAATTTATGTGTTTCTCCTTAAAAGTGAGGATCTACTCTGGTTTGTTAATCATTCCTTCATATCATATTTGCCATATTATGAATACCCACAGCAGTCTGAAAAAATTAATCTACAGTTAAATAAAGGAAGTGAACTGGACTTCAAGGAGGATCTAGTCATCATTTACTATTTCTTCTCCAAACCAGACCTCATTCACCGAATTCCTTGGGTTCTGGTCCTCCTATTTGGTTTGGTTCAGCGTTAAGCAATGTTTGATTTTCTTTTCTGACAGAACAAGAGTCACAGGAAAATCATTTTTAAGAAATGTGCAGAGATAACTTACCCAACTTCAATCCCTCAAGGGGCTCTACAAACAGGTTCTACTCTAACGCTTACTAAATACTTAAAAAGCACAATAAATTTTGTGATCTTCTCAGGGTGTAAATTTTGTGATCTTCTTAGTGTTACACATCATCACTGGAGCCTGGGGACTGAGCCCAGGAGAACTCTGGCCTTCTAGCCAGGCTGAGAGGCTTTCGGGGTTTAGAACTAGGTGGAAGGAAGGAGGGAAGGAGGGCAAGCAGGAAGGAAGGAGGAAGGAGGGAAGAAATGGAACATATGGGAAAGAGCTGCTTGGGATAGGCTTCAGGGACCTAGGTTCACGGAGCTAGCTGTCTTAAGGGTCTGAAACGATGGAGAGAAAAAGAGAAAGCACAAGCCAAGCAACAATAGGGCATTTCTCTGACAAGGAGAGAAAGCAGGCGTCCAAAAACTGAGATGGGATCACCAGGGCTCAGGGAGCACTAGCAGGTGGGTAGGGGTGAGGGCTGGCAGGACTATAAGGAGTGATACGGGCTGGTGTTAGGTTCACAGGGAAACAGAGCAACTGGCACAGCAATGACAAAGCTGTGAGAGGTAACTAAGGGCAGCAGGACACACAGTCATTGTTCTAGAACAATCTTCAGATCAATAAAATGAGAACAAACAATCAGAATTACAAGAGGATGCACAGGTTACTGCACTTTCTACAAAAGGTGATGCTAAAAGGCTTTGTACCTCTGTGGATAATCTTTTTGTCTCCTGTTTGCGCTGATGTTCTGCGACATTTGCCACAGACTCGGCCAGCTGATACAGATCTTGTTCCATCGGTGCTCCCATGACGTTCAGCATGGGGGGCTCCCAGCCATTGCGGAACCGTGGGACATAGGGTGGGATAAACTGTTCTTTTGGCCACTCTGCTCTGTAAAGGGACATTAAGGCACAATACTAAGAAATATATCCATGTTCAAAATTAGTTTCGATAAAGTTAGCCGCAAAAAACAAAAACAGATAACAACAAAAACAAAGCATACCTAATCTGCCCTCTGTCCTCTCGAAAAGGGAACGTGAACCTGCTTATAATAGTCTGGAATGCCAACAAAATGAAAGGAAGATTGAATTCTGCTTCATAATATGTTTGCAGTACATTGCCTCAATTCTCCATTAATTCGATTTTGTAACATGGATACAGGTTTTGAAAATTTGGAAAGGGAGCATGGGGCTAGAAGTGTTAAAAGTATTTAGAACATGAAATTCTCTTGTATCTAAAGTAGTTTCAGATTCTTATCTTTCCCTTCCCTCCCCTCCCATCGGTATGAACCCTCCCGGTATCAGATATATCTTTCAAAAGATAAGAAGAGAGAATGTTCTTAACATTTATGACTTTTTAAGTTATAAAGTCCCCTAAATGAAACATTACCAATTTTATAAATTAAATTTATCAGCGAGCCTTTAATCAGTAAAATCAAGTTAGGACTAATCTGGAATGGTAATCATTACCCATTCATTATTTAATGACTCTGAGTGAGGCTTATTTCTACAAGCTCTAATCACTCACGAAGCACAAAAATAACTGGGACAGAAATTGTGGCTTCATTTCTGCTATACTGTGTTGTTTTATCTTTCACAAGTGAAAGATTAATTCTTCAGGTTATATTTCTACTACAATGAAATGAGCCATTTTATTCAGATTATTACGTACCTTCATGATCTTTTTATCTTTATGAATTTTTAAATCAGTATATTCATTTCCTAATACTCTTAACAATTAGGATCTAAAAAATCACCTTTTCTCTTGTCAAGAGCTAACAATATACTTCCTTTTCGTGTAGTTTTTCCAATGGTCATTTTCTAATTTTGAGGTAGGACCCAAAATCAAGAAATTAGAAAGTCTGAGCTATTTTTGTACTAGGAGATCTGATTAGTTTAGTAAGTTTCATGGGGAAATATTAAAAGATCCTACCTAAGCTTACCATAAGATTATAAACTATGAAAATTTAATAGATTTAAAAAATCTATTTAACCAAGTACGATATATAAATAGCACGATACAGTAGGTTGTATTAGTACATAAATAAATTTAAATATTGTTTTCAATATAAAAGCAACAACTGCAGTGCTTTTAAATAATTTTTTGCTTGGTAAACCATTCAATATGTAAACCATATTCCAACACAAGCTGTTGCCTAAGTCCAAAATATAAGTTTTATATTTTATATATAAACACAGTTTATAGCTGTTTCAACAGAAGAAAAGGAGGAGAAAAAAAATTATGAACTGATCCATTACTTTTAGGCTAGTCCACTCAAAAGCATTAGGAAGAAAAGCTTCTAAGTGACCACACTGAAGACTCACTCTAAGTAGTGAGAGAAAGAAAATGATTTGGGTAAGATAGGAAGGCCAAAATTATTTATTCACATGTCATAAAGAAAGAAAGATTTTTTTTGCCTTGCTCAGGAATCTTTAACACTGCAGTGTTAAATGAGGCAATGTAAATGATTTGTCTTCCACAATCACTTTACTGACAAAATACGATTTTTAAAATGATCCCCTCTTCCTTTCCATTCCCACTACTACCTTTCGAGACCCAGGGAATGTTGCTTACTTACTAAGGAATCCCTGACTATAGCATCACCATCCCAAGGGGCCTCCTTGCCTCTAGTTACTTTGGTTCTTGTCCTTGCTAGGCTCAACTAGCAGACTGATCCTTCTAAGATACAGATGTAATCATGTCACACTCCTATTCACACGGCTGTTGGTTCTCCATAGCCTACAGAATCTTCTCCACCTCTTTAGCATGGCAGTGGGAGCCTTCATAGCTCATCTGCTTATTTCCATGTGCCTCATTTGACACCATCCCTCCTCACCCCCTTCCCCACAAGCACCTGCTACCCAAAGTCGATATACCAGCTAAACCCATATTCATTCTCCATTCTCTTGACTTCCTGCTTCATGCCCTCACTCGTGCTTCTCTCTCTGTTAGGAAGGCCCCTTCCCAACTATGTACTTGCAGAAATCCTATTCATCGTGCTGAAAGGCAGCATATAATTATGAACACCAACTCTAGAGCCAGATTGCCTAGGTACAAATTGCAGATCTGCCACTTAAGAGTTGTATGGTTTTGAGCAAAGTACTTAACCACTCTATGCCTCGGTTTTGTTATCTGTAAAATAGGGATAACAACAGTACTTATGTAAAGTTTATGGAAGAGTGCCTGGCAAATACTATCTGTATAGTGCATACATATTTATTACATAATATACTAGTATTTTTATCTATTGATTTTAATGTCAGCTCTTCTTTGAAAGCTAACTACCCCCCTCTTCAAATCCTCTTCCTGATGGCTCCCCCTTGCCAAACAACGGTAGTTTGAGTCACTCCTGGTACTTAATATGCCTTATACTTTATATCTTTTCCACTAGACTAGCTTTTTAAGGGTTTAGCTTTTTCAACTGTAGTGACTAGTCTTTCATATGCAGAAAGTGAAATAAATGTCTCGTTAGATTCATGTAATAACAAAGAACAATACTTGAAGTATTACAGGTTTTAAACTCATATATGTTTACCTGGCTTTCATCCAAGTTTCCCCCAGTGACATCCACAGCTGTCTTTCATCATTGTTGACAGTATAATTTAAGAAATCAATTGCGTCCTTAGTCAATAGGGGGCTGAGTACTGAACTGGCTAGCTCAGGACCTCCTGTTGCCTGTACGACCTAAAATGACAATAATTCATTTTTTAGCAAGAAGATGATGATTAGTTGTATATTTTCAAAATATGTAAAATCCATGCCAAAAACAAGCACTGTTTTTATATACTCAAATTTTGACGTGGTGCAGTATACCATTGAATGAAAAACGGCTTATTAAGTCAACCTGCCCAGCCCAATGGTGACTAATAATCTAGAATGAGAAGTTAGTAGTTTAACAACTTTCACAGGATCTGTCTGTTGGCTGCATATGACTGTATTTTCCCTGGAAAATACTAATGGTTATCCAGAGAATTCTCGGTCAGGTGGTTTAACTATCTCTGCTTTTTGCTTTAAAAAAAAAAAAAGTACGTGTATCTTTCCTGGCAAATCTATTATCCCAAATTTGAAAAATATGGTTCTATAAATGAATACTGCAGAGAGAAATAAGGCTCAACTTAACAGTCTATGGTTGTGCCTATAAAGACATACAAAAATAAAAGGATCCAGAGAGAAAAGTGAGAGAAGAATGAGAACTCTGAATCCATGGTGTTTTTCCCCAGAATTTAATTCTAGGAAATTGTCCTGATTTAAAGTGGATAATTTAATGATTAGCAGAAACAAATAAACAGGTGCAATTCTCTGATAAACAAAATGATGATAAGTGTATGTCCGGAAACTGCTCCAAATGGACTTCTCAGAGGCTATTTCCTGGCTAAAGAATGGTAGTTATCTCCTAGAGCAGAAACCAGAGCCCTTTCATAAAAATCTCACCTTCCCAGAGATATGGCACAAGGAAAAAGGGATTTTTTTGAATGGCTCCAGACCAAGGGTTGGTTTCTCGGTTTCTCCCCAGTCATCCGTGCTCTGAGCATGCTATGCTGTTGTATGCCTCGTGCATCTGCACATACTGCTTCCCAGCTCCCCAGAAGGCCCTTCCTTTATCAGGTGGAACTCTACTCCGGTACCACCTCTTCCAAGAAGCCCTCCTTAATCCCAAAGCAAAGCTCTGAGGCACCTCAGTGTCCCCAAAATAATTTATGCATATTAGGAACATGTTACATTTTAACTTACGGCTTATTTTTCAGTTTTCCCTCCCGTGAGGTTTTGGACCAAGTCAATTACAGAAGACATAGTGTTAGTGGGATGACTGAGAATCAGTGAAAGAAAAGATGAGAAATAAGGAGAGAGGCTGACTCTTACTTGAGAACAAAATTTACCGACTGCCTGGTACAGTAATTTTCTTACTTCCAAGCCCTATAAGCACTTCTGGTGAATATGTAGGGATGATTAAGAGGGAAAAGTAAAGGAGTAAAATCTAGAAGTAGAAGTAGAAGAACTTTAAAATCTTTGGCATAACAGAGGGAAGAGAGAATGAAAGAGAAGAAATGTAAATAAAAACCTATAAGACATAGTTCCCTCTCGAGAATAGATGTTAAGCACGAACGCATGTATGCTTGCTGTGGGTGTGCTCGTGTGTGGAGATGCTGAGGGCATAGGGAGGGTCTTGAAAGGTTTAGAGCACTAAATTTTGTGTGGCTGGTCGTAGGCCCTAAATAAATGTTCCTCCCCACATCTCCTGTCCAAGTAATATGTCTGGGGCTCTGCAGGCAGAACATTAAAAGGAGCAACAGACATATTCTGATTGGAGAGACCATGAATAAGGAGTCGTTTTTGATGGGGAAAAAAAAAAAAAGACAAAATAAATCCTATTTTCAGATACATAGCTTGATCACAAAGGCTAATTTCTACATGTTAGGGAAACCCGTCCCATTATCTTATAGTTCTCCTTTATGTAATGACTACATACCTACTTATGATGTGTGAAAGGGTAGGCCAAGAACGAGGAGGTGGCAAAAACTGCTTAAGAGTCAACACTTCCTAATATTCAAACTAAGACAGTATCAAATGTGTTAAAGAATAAGGAAGATAAATTTTGTTAATGAGCTACTATGGGCTTCTTTGCATATGAATGGCCTTGATGTAATTTTTAAAAGAGCTTATAAAGCAAGAATTATTCAACAATAACTAGACAAGTAGAAATCTGATGTTCTATATATAGCAACAACATATGGAAGCATTCATAAATTATTGATGTAGCCTTGGACTTTCATCTTCTAATCTCTTATTGCCCAGTTCTGACATTTATGCTGATAACATTACTTTCCTGTGTTTGTAAAGCAATACTCATTTCATATTGTACTTCAGGTCTTGTCTAGTTGCTCTTGGAGAAAGAAGGAAAAGATTTATCATCCCTTTTTGTTACGTGGACTTTCTTTTTCTCATTTTTTCTGATAATCAAGTAAAACCTATGGGAATGCATTTGAATTTGCTCCATTTTTGATAAATATTAGAGTACTCAAACCATAGTGTTCATATGCCCTAAACCAAAATTAATGAAATTTATCTGCTTCGTATAGTTCTTACTCTTTAAAAAAACAATCACAGAAATAATACACAGGACAATCACACATTACTAACAATTATCATCACTGCTATTGTCATTCTACAAAGTAATCATTTGCTCTTCTGACAGGGAGAGCCATTCACAACTACTCCACCCATGCCTGCCTTAGCCCAGAAAGTAGGAAACTCTGTCCTCCTGGAAGTATTTAGAGTTCTACCTTCTTTCCACTCCTCGCTCACTTGTCCTCCCACAAACACCGGAATGACCTGTCTAATTGGTGGAATCGTAGAAAAGAGTGATTTGTAGCCTACTCTCTTTTCACATCTGTCTGCATGTGAGGGCAACAATTATGCCACCTGCTGTCTGTCACACGCTTTTCCCAAACCCGTGCACTTTATTGTCGTGTACTCTTAAATATTCCAGCAAATTCTCCCAGCTGCCCTGTAGGACAAGATGGTTGTACATAATGTCAGCCTAGAAAAGTGGCTATTATACCATTTGCAGATATTAAGAAATATATAATGGGAAGGGAAGTATATTACCATACCATATAAGGAAAGAACATAGCTGCATATTGAAAACCTAGAAAATGAAGGTGTGTATCTTGGATCCTGGCCTATGGTATAACCTTTTGCTGGATAAACTCTTAGGAACATCCTTCACAAAGGGAATTGTTCCCAACACACCCTTTTGTTAGCTTCAAAAATTATACCCTATGTAAAAATACGCATGTATGAGAAGGGAGTTTTCTGGGGAAATAACTGCACTATGTGCATTATCATTCTACCTGGCAACAGAGAGAGCATGCTAAAGACTACTAATTGTTCCCTAGTGTCCACTCTTTTCTTCCTCCTTCTAGAAAGAGAAGCCCCTACATTTTAGAGGAACCTACAGCCACACAGAGGGAGACTATATTCCTCTGGTGTTCAGTACGACTATATGAAAATATTCATATGCCAACTAGACAAAGGCAGAAATTATCTGTTTAAGTTCAGAGTCACCTCCTTAAAAATAAATCATCTTTCTTTGCCCTTGCACAGCTGTAACAAGGGCATGGAGGTAAATCAGCATCCGTCATAGAGATGTCTGACACAGCTGCTCAATTCTTCTCTTGGACACATTTTCTTCGTTTGGCTTCCAGAATACCATAATATTCTTATGTTTCTTCTCCTGACTTAACTGCTTCTTCTCAATCTTCTTTGTTGATTCTTTCTATTCTCCTAACACTGAAATTGCCCAGGGCTCAACCAGTCCTTGTTCCTCTTCTTTATTATAATCACTACCTTGGTGATAATTTCATGGCTTTAAATGCCTTCTATATGCAGACGATCCTCAAATATATATCTCTAGCCTTGATTTCGCCACTGAACTCCAAATTCATGTATTCAACTACCAAATCAAATTATTCCATCTAGATGTAACAGAATTTTGACATGTCTAAAACTGAATTCCTTATGTTCCTCCAAAAAAATCTGTTTTACCCACTGTTTTCCCCATCTCTATTAATTAGTCCATCCCTCCACTCTTAGGCCAAAACCTTTGGAGACAGCCTTGGCTCTTGCAAAGCACACCTAATCAACCAGCAAATGTGGCTTCTATGGTTTATAACCAAAATCCGACTTCTTACGATTTCTAATGCCACCCAGTCCAAACACCATAATCTCCGATCTGGATTATTTTAATAACCACCCTAGCCCCTAGCCCCCTCCCCCAGATTGTTAAGTATTCTAGACAGAGCCATCCTTTTGTGCCAAAGACATTCTAAAAGCGTAAAAGATTTCATGATCACTCATAAAGACCAA
Organism: Ursus arctos; assembly: GCF_023065955.2. Lineage (NCBI taxonomy): Eukaryota > Metazoa > Chordata > Mammalia > Carnivora > Ursidae > Ursus > Ursus arctos. The sequence continues at coordinate 14,783,974 of NW_026622941.1, forward strand.
CAAAATATGACCTCCTGTTGCTTTGCTGACTTCATCTCCTAATTAAGATCTCCCTCATTCTGTTCAAGTCACAATACTTATTTATTCCAAGAACATAATTTGCAGTTACCATCCCAGAGCACTCACAATAGCTGTTCTCTGTCTGGAATTCTCTTCTTTCAGAAATCCACATGACTCATTCCTCCCTTCATTTGCTCAAATGACACCCTCTCACCTTAACCAACCCTATTCAAAAAGGGTAATACTCCACCCCTCACACGTGTGCACGCTGACATGAGCACACACCTGGAATATTCCCTGTTCTCTGTCCCTGCTGTATTTTTTTTTTCAAATAACACTTATTTTTTGCAAAATGTATTATTTATGCATATATTTAGGATACTGATTGCCCCTCCATACTACAATATAAGTTTCAAGAGGGTAAAAATTTATGTCTGTTTTATTCCTGATAAGCTACTAATAATGCTAAGCACATAACAGGCTCTCAATTAATATTTCTGAATAAATAAATAAATAAGTGAGCAAAGCCCTCCATCCAGTACCAGTTACCCCCTCATGCCTAGCCTATTTTGGGAGAAAGAGAAAAACTTTCACATTATTATAGCCATTTTTATTATATCCTAGTATATATTGAAACACTAGCATCTGATAAGTATTTCTTTTCATCTTCCTACCTCTGTCACAGATATCGGTTTCTAGCTACAAAATAAGGTGTTTGAACAGGATGATTTCTAAGGTTCTTTCAAATTCTCAAATTGCACATTCTCGATGGTCACACAGATGCCAAGAGAAATAGTATCCATGCAAGGTAATGAAGGAAAACTGTCAAGATACTCCAGACAGACATACTAAGAGTGCCTACTTTCTTAAATTAACGGTCTTACCATATTTAATGGAGTAAATAAAAAATGAACCAAATCTGCAGCACTCGGATTCTGGATGTGAGACTTCAGTTTGGCCTGCAGCATTAAGAAAGCAGATGAACAGATGACTATGATGTAATCAAGCAAAAAACAGATGCTCATAAAGGTCCAACACAGCCTCAGAGAAAGAGTTCTTTACTACTAGTTTCACTTCGAATATATTAGTCAGCCTGGGTAAGTCAGATTAAGGGAATTAAGTTTAAAAAAAGAAGTTGTTCTTTTTTGATCATTCGCTTGGATACACAGGTTTTATATCTGTTGTCCTAATTAAAAGAAAATCGAAACATACATACCAAAAAATCTACAAGAACCATTTTATCTCTTCATTTAATCAGGAACATGCTGGCCAGAATTTGATTTCCTTCATTTATTTCTTTTAATTATATACAAATAAATTTCACTTACCAGAAGGTTAAATCCATGTTTAAACTTCTGTAAACAGTCAACAAATTCATCAGGAGGGGGAGGTTTTGCCCGCAGAGTTAAAACGCCCTCTAAAAGAAATACACGGGAAGGAGGACAGGTGAAAGCAAAGTTGTGAGAAAATCTGTTAAATGAAAAAATAAAAAGCCACATTCGTGTCTATAAAATTTGATCATACCAGATACCATGCTTCCTGGCTACTCTACCACACCTCATAGACTCACTGTAACAAACTAAGATGATCCGACATTTGAAATGGATCCTTCTACCCTTAGGCACTACTAATTCCTCATCAGTTCCATCGATGTATGCTGTAGCCCTTTTGTGTCCCAATTATCATGCTTATCATTGCAAAGACTATAAAAATGTGTGAGTTACAAGCCCTGCTCTGAAGAGCCTTAAAATCTTTAGAAGACACGAATCGGTAAGTAACAAAGATACACCGAGTAAGTGCTATAGAAAGAAACTGCAGCTGGTTGGGAGATGAGAAAATGGACACCAGGAAGATGTTTCAGGAGGAAAGTAGCTTTTTTTAAAAAAATTTTTTTCTTAATTTTTTTTAATTTTTTTAATTTTTTTTTAAATTTTAATTTTTTTTATTATATTATGTTACTCACCATACAGTACATCCCTGGTTTCTGATGTAAAGTTCGATGATTCATTAGTTGCGTATAACTCCCAGTGCACCATGCAATACATGCCCTCCTTACTACCCATCACCAGCCTATCCCATTCCCCCACCCCCTCCCCTCTGAAGCGTGAGGAAGGTAGCTTTTAAGATGCGACCTGAAAGGTCTGTTACACGGCAATTTGGTAAGAAAATGTCATAGTTGGATATAACAGCATAAGTAAAAAAACACGGAAAAAAGAAATTGCATGTACATGAAACAACAAACCAAAGCAGAGAAACCTGAGAATGGAAAACTAGACCAAGGTTGGATTGTGGGTGACCTTGACTGCCAGGGGGAGGAGCAGACTTAAATCAACAGAACATGGAATTAACATGCTATTCAGAAGAATGAAGTGACTGCGTGAGAGCCTGAAGACAACTGTCCTCCCAGAGTAAAAGACTGGAGGCTTGAAGACTACTTAGAAAGTGGGGTAAAAAACGAGGACAGCCTGAAGCAGACGCTAGCTATGAAAATGAAAAGGGAAACAACTGGATATAAAACACATTGAAAAAAATAAAAATTGCTGTTGGCTGCCAGCTAGAGAATGAAGTCATACAAGAATCCGTGGTCTTGAATCTGGATGACCAAGAGGACAGTACACCCTTCATAGAGAATACAGCAGGAAAGAGTGGTCTGAGACGTAAGGAAGCAGTAATACTTAATTTCAGAATATAGGGAGGTGGCGTATCTCCAAATGTACACATCTGGAAGACAAGTCTACAGGGCGCATGCTTAGGATGTAGGCATGAGCTAGAGAAGGACTGGGAGGTTTTATGACGTGAAAGGAATATTTACTCACTATTCTTTCATGTACTTCATTTTGTTCCACAGTTTTAAGTTTATACATTTTGAGGCCATTTTAAATAACTAACTACAGCATACCCCAAAAACTGCATGTATGTGACCCGAATATATTGTTTGGGAGTTCTGTGATTAAAAAAAAGTCAAATCCATTGATATTTGTAACTATTTTAATGAGAAAAATCAATCCTTTTAACAAAATAATGAGGTTCTACATAATATAATGAAATAAATCAAAATATGGGAAGATCAGAGCTCTGACTTCTTTACCAGACATTAATTTTACAGTCACTAATTAAAACTACAAAGAGATGTTCACTAGCTGAACCTCAGAGTCTCTGTGATTTAGGTTAAGCATCCTAGAGTCTTCTCTTACTGCAGCCAACTTGGGACCAAAATGGACCATTCCCTGGGCTCTTCTTAGTCTCTGCCTAACTCCCAGGTGCTATCCCAAAACTAGAAAAGGGACTTTGGCCCATTGTCAATGGAGTTTTGCTGAGCAGTTCACAGGGGCAGAAACTCTGCCTAGTGCTGGGGTTCTGAATGGTCTTTAGAAGTTTGAGAAAATCCAACTTACCTCCTGGTCCTTTCTTTTTACCTTTCTTACTTTTCTTCCTTTTAGAAAGCTCAGAAAATGCTTCAGCTGCTTTTTGGAGTTTTGTGATAAAAAATTCAATGTCATCCAAAATGTGGTTTAATATTTGCTGGAATTAGAAATGACGGAATAGAACATAAGACAAAATAAAACCATTTTTGCCTCGACTATGTGCTATTAGTCAGTAAAGGAAAATCAGAAAGTTAAAAAAAAAAAAAAAGAAAGAAAGACCTCCCACATGCAAATTTCGAGTTTATCACTAATTCTAAGAAAAAGAATTAAACTAAATATACCTATACCTGAGGCTAAAGTCTGACATTTACATTTTTCTTTAGCTTAATCTTGTTCTATTCTCATACCATAAAGAAAGCATTCCCAGTATCTATTCAGATTATTATTTTCAACTACTTTAATTTTCTCCTTGTGTTCTCCCACAAAAAGTTAGGGGAAAAAATTCTAAGAAACACCTTGTTAAAAGATCAATGAGCATTTTTGTTTTTCTAATAAACATGCCAATGAAGTACCAACAATATTATTTCATGGAATTAAAGGTATATAGAATGTTGTGATAACCTAATAAACACACACATAATCTAGACTAATAATCATTAATGAGAGTCTCCACATGGTAAAATAGAACTAATGACGAATTATGCTCTCAGGGATTACTGGGTCAGCTTGATTACCTCAGATATTATAGACTTAGCTGACTTCCTCTACTACGTGTGAAACCTGACATTCTTCTAATTTAAAAGACTAGAAATCGGGGTCAAATAAACTTTTAAGTATAATAAATAATGGTATAATATAAAAATTAAATTCCAAACTTCAAATTCCTACATTTGCTTCTAAATAAGGTAGGAAAGTGTATAACATAAACGGTAATTATATTGAGGTCCTATTTTATTGTTACATCACAAGGCACTGTCATTCTGTAAGTAAATTGCTATGGACTAATAAAAATAAATACAGCCTTATGCTTTATCAAGAGTTAAAATTTACATATCTACTTTTTTAAAATTCCACTTAACTTTTATGTTTCAGGCATTATAAAATTTTTTAAATAACAGCCATGAAAAGATACTTAGAAGACATTTTAATCATGAATTATAAACTATGAAAAAATTAAAATCCCCCAAATTTGAAAATTCAGTTTAAATTCCTTTGTAAACTAGTTAATATGCTAGTTCTTCTATCAGAGCCCCATCCTACTAACTAAATATTGGCATAAAGGCAAAAAACAGTTAAGAAAAAAAATAATTCAAAGGGCATAACCACCAATGGAAAAAGAAAAATACAGTTTCCACAAAACATCTTTATTTAAATCAACTTCATTTTCCCAGCTGATATTTCTTTTCCTCTTTAAAAAAAAAGGCAATGACCTAAAGAAGAATGTCGGACCTACCACGTCTCTGTCAATTCGGGCTGCCGTCATCTCAGGCGGTTCTTCCTGCTCCTGATACTGCCTTGGTTTCTCAACTAAAGAAAGAAGAATCACAAGTCTTTCAACCTGTTACCGAAGCAAGATCAATCTAGGTAATGAAACGTGAAAAGTGGCTAGAAAAGAGTGCCGTTTGCAAAAGGGAACACCTACACTGGACACAAAATCAAAACTGCTCATCCTCTATGAATGACACACATCTTTGCCACCAGGAACTAAGAAGCATTTGGTCAGGGCTGCCATGCTTGCCTTCACCCTTTAATGATGTTGATTTACCCTGGAACTCCCCGTTCTCCCTCTTCCCAATGACAGCTGTCTGCAGAACCTACCTTGACTTCTCACCCTATAATTCCTACACAAGAAAGAAATATAAACTCACATTGAAACACCTGCTCCTCCAAAAGTGGTCAACGAATTTCTAAGGCAGCCCTCCAATTTTACACATTCCGCCACTGTGATCACAATAAGGCTTTGGGGGTTCTGACAGTAAAGTGCTTTTTAAAATTCTAGTTGTCATGAAGCTTTAAACCCACTATGTTGGGCTCACTGATTCATACTTTATAAATATAAATACCTACAGGATTTGCAAATTGAGTAATAAATACCTTAAGAGCATTCGAGATGTTAAGCTAGCTCAGTTAACGTTAACTAAAGCATGATGTTAATCATAAGGTCTCTATAATGAACGCCCTTCGGGTTAACACTACCACTAAACACAGATACTTCTACAAATATTTCGCAGTAGATTAAATAAAAGAAAAACTATACAGGTGAAACAGGAAATCTGTATCATCAGTAATGGAAAAAACTCATAATACATCATCATGACTCATGATGTTTAACATAGAAAACTACAAAAAGTCCTGAGAACTCTGCACTGCTTTACCTCTTCTGTGCCTTTCCCCATAAATGGAATATTGTCCCCCCAAAAGAAGAAATTATGGAGTCTTATGAAACTTAATTAGTGGCTCTTAAGTACTTTAAGGTAATTAGAATTTATATTTATGAAATCTTGCCAGTTAAATGTTGTCTTACATGGAGGTAGCGGCTTTCTTCAGTATAGTATACTACAGAAAGCAGCATACTGAACTTGAAATATAGCGAGTAAGAACTCCAGATAAGCCCCAAAATATCAGCTGGAGGGTAAGGGAGATGCAGTATCTTGCAGACTTTTTCACGGCCTCTGGCACCACTAGGAAGGAACCCCACTGCCACTACTCTACAGAGAGCACTTTTGGAAGTCAGGGGTAAGGCTATGTCAAGGATTCAAAGGAGATGTTTAATCTGAGTTACCCAGAGCCTTCAGAGGGACTAAAAAGATACTCCTTTGGGGGAGATTTCCAACCAAAAACTGGCCTGGATCCAGATGGAACCTCACATGTTAAGTGTTACATTCTATTTGTCCTAGTAGAAAATTAGAAGTTCTGAAAACCCTTTCTTATTCTCATTTAAATAGATAGGACTGCACAGCCTATTTTAGACAAAATCTAATGAGAGCCCAGAAACATCTCAGAAACAAAATTTTCTCTTTGTTGTAAATTATATTAGGTTTTACAGATGTTTTCGCAAATTTATTCATAATATTTATAAACTTAAGATGTCTTTTTTTTTTTAAGATTTTATTTATTTATTTGACAGAGAGAGAGACAGCCAGCGAGAGAGGGAACACAAGCAGGGGGAGTGGGAGAGGAAGAAGCAGGCTCATAACGGAGGAGCCTGATGTGGGGCTCGATCCCGTAATGCCGGGATCACGCCCTGAGCCGAAGGCAGACGCTTAACCGCTGCGCCACGCAGGCGCCCCAAACTTAAGATGTCTTATCCTTCTTCAACTTCAAAGAACATTTTGATCTCTCTCAAAAACATTATCTCTTGGGGCGCCTGGGTGGCGCAGTCGTTAAGCGTCTGCCTTCGGCTCAGGGCGTGATCCCGGCATTCCGGGATCGAGTCCCACATCGGGCTCCTCCGCTGGGAGCCTGCTTCTTCCTCTCCCACTCCCCCTGCTTGTGTTCCCTCTCTCACGGGCTGTCTCTCTGTCACATAAATAAATAAAATCTTTAAAAAAAAAAAAAAACACATTATCTCTTCTACCAATATAGTAGCAACGACAAAAGTACTATGAGAACACAAAAAGCAGAAAGCACTATAAACTCCTGTGAGTTTTTTTAAACACAAAACTTTGCAGAAAAAATGGATCAATAGAAATTTGAATGATTTTGCAAAACAAACTGTTATAAAGTTAAAGTAAATAATTCTGTTACTTCATTCTTGATAAATGGATGTTTCTTTTGTCTGTTTGGTAGCTGGGCTTACGTGTAAATTTCTGAAAACAGAATACAAAAAAACCCTAAATAAAATGGAAAGGAATTCAGAAATAAAATGAACTCAATTTGGCAAAAATGAGATGAACCACACATTATGTGTTTTACACTGCAGTAGGCACTGCTGTAGACATTATTTGCTTTCAGATTCACAGTAACCCATGAATTATTATCCCCACGTTACAAGGGAGGTTGAAACACAAAGAGATACTGTCCGAGGTCACACAGCTGATCCTGGTCTTACTCCAGAGTCCAACTTTTGACTCACCAGACTCAAAGTCCAGTGTCACTCATTTATGCCAATCAAGTTCTATTGTTTAGCTACATTGTTAGGTATCTGCAAGAATAAATACATTATTAGATAAAGGATAAATGATTTAAGAAGTCCATTGAACAATGAGGCAAAAGAGGGAGGTTCTAGTCTTGATCAAATTCAAATTCGCTGGATCATAATTTATTGACTCTTAATGAAGAGATTAGACCAAACATATTTTAAGGCATTTTCAGTCATAAAAATTTTCAGATTTGGTTAAAAAAAAAAAGCATTCTGACACATAGAAAGTTACACTAAGTTCTATGCTAGGATTATTTGTCTTTAAAAAAGAACATCAAGGTAAAATGATAATGCACACAAAGGGCCCCTTTGACAAGGTTAGTGAGATGGAGATGGTTTTACTCTTGTCCTAATACTGCCCTGGCAGCCTTTTCATGTAAGCACAACAATTTTCCCAAACAGGAGAGTGATAAGATAATAATAATGGAACGAATTTTGAAGGGTAGTCTTTGCAAAAAAATCTGATAGTCTCTTTTTTTTTTATATATCGTATTACTATCTTTTTTTTAGCTGACTCAAACTTCCCATCTTTGATCACACTAAAAAAAAAAAGAAAGAAGACCATAATCCTAACACTGTATTTATCTAAATGACTGGTCTGAACTCTCATATACAATAATCTTATGGTGTCCAAGGTTTAAATTTCCTTTATCTAAGATTTTTTTTTTATTAAAAAAAAAGCTAACCTCAAGCTTCAGCTCAGAAATCAGCATCAGAATTTGAAAGCAAGAATTATGTCACAACCCAAAGTCAATTTCAACAAGTAGCAATCCCTAGAGACACTCACAGTCCCCTTGGTCGGCGGCCCATGCCGACCAGGCTGCCACCCGACTTCTAACATCCACCTGGGTAACAGTCCCAGGGGGCACTGGGGCAGGAGCTCTTGGTGGAGGCGGTATACCAGGGTCTGCTTTGGAAATCATCCTAAAAAAGATGAAAAAAATAGAATTTTTACCATCTCCACGTCTATCAATTCTCTGTTGGTGGTACTAGTTCCTCAACTTTAAGAACGATGTCAAGGGGGAGGACAACAAGAATTTCCTAACCATTTCATATGTATATTTACAAATATATATGAAATACAAAAACACAGAAAAATGTTAATTCAACTGAACACTAGGTTTAACATTAGGGTTTTTTCTGGGTCTCCTGTGACTTGGAGAGGCTATGAACAAACTATATTCCTCATATCTATTTGTACTCCCCCAGGCTATCTTCCCTTAAAATGCCACTCATCTGTCCTGACTCTGAGAACACACGTGGGAGAAGCCTTCTCAGAGAAAGACCAGAAACTCGGAGAGAAAAGGTGCACACGTATACCGACAAACTCGGAAGAGTGAATGAGTTGAAATCACAGGTTGTAATCTGTAAAACAGACCTTCACTGAAGATAATTTTCCTAAATCTTTACAGCAGAAACAACGACAACAACAACAAACCCAAAAAACAAAAAACAAAAGAAAAATGCAGACGAAAAAACTTAAGAACAAAACGATTCTACCCCTTAGTTTCTTTCTTTTTTTTAATTTTAATTTTTTTTATTATATTATGTTAGTCACCATACAGTACATCCCTGGTTTCTGATGTAAAGTTCGATGATTCATTAGTTGTGTATAACACCCAGTGCACCATGCAATACGTGCCCTCCTTACTACCCATCACCGGTCTATCCCATTCCCCCACCCCCCTCCCCTCTGAGGCCCTCAGTTTGTTTCTCATAGTTCATAGTCTCTCATGCTTCATTCCCCCTTCTGATTATCTCTTAGTTTCTTTTAATGTTTTTACCTGAGGGCTTCGGGCCGCCTCTTCTGTTTCCCTCCTTTACTGTCACTGATGGCACTCTCAATGTCTTCACTGATGAGGTTTGCCTGCAGTGAAAGGCAAGTTACCTGGGAGGTCACAGATGCTTCTTGTCTTGATGTGCAGGCTCAAACAACAACAACATAAAGGGACTATGCTCCCCGTCTGAATCAATAAGTGTCTTGATGCAACAGAGAAGTGTTTTCTTTTTTAAAAGTGTGCTTTCAAAACATGACTCTTGCAGTTTTTTGATGGTGAATTTTATCATGACAAATTTTAAAAACTGAAGAAATTCTTAAAGATTATTTAATCCAGATTCCCTTAGTTTAGACAAAAGCTATCCTTGCATACGGGCAAAGAGGAAAGGGATTTGCGTTTAAGTCTATGGTGGAAAATGTAACTGGGAGAAATACTCTGCCTGAAAAGAAAGGAAGGAATTAGAAGTGAATGCCTACAGAGCAGAGCACCTTCCCCTTTCTCAACGTCAGGCTCTGGCGGGCACCCATTAATCTGGAACAAATCACTCAGTCCCAGCAGATACTCCCAGTTTGGGACAAATATACTACAACCCTGAGATGAACCCCAGCACTAGGTTGTACCCTTTCTGATAACCAATTCATTCTGTCATTTCAGGTAAAAGCAAACTTTCTCCAAACAATGACCTTCTCTAACACTTTTCCAACAAGAGTATTTGATTTGGTTTTCTTGGGAACCAATATGAAGTTAGCAGCTTCGTAAGAAATTTATGTTTGGCATGAATTTTATTTATGGCCAGTGATTATTACTGCACATTAAATTCTGGCTGGGATGTACTCATCTTCTATTTTTTGTTCCTGCTTGTTCTTTGTCATTATGTATGTTTTTCTCAAATAGGTATGCTGTATATTCTTTTACCATAAGCACAAATGACCATAAAATTTGAGAGCTGGAAGGAAACTTAAAGATTATCCTACCTGTCCTCTTTGTTTTATAATTAATGAAACTGAAGAATACTCATATAATGGCTTGGCCGAGGTCCCATTCCTAATTAAATGTGAGGGCTAATGCACCCTAGTTCTGTAAGACTAAGTTTCAGGAAGACATTATAAACATGTCAAAGACTCTCTGTTATGTGGGATATTAAATAAAACTAAAGATGCTTAGGAACCCTGAACTTCCTATGGGGGGGCTATCATATTTCTAAGAAAAATTTTACTACAGAGGTGGGCAGGAGCGTTGTGTAAAATCCCATAATAAAGAAACTTTAAAACTCAAAAGTGATGTTGCAACATGACCCATATAAAAGAAACCACATCATATTTCATTGTGTTTATATTTTCAATGTGTCAAGGGAAAAAAGAAAAGGTCTCATGTGGAATATAGCACTAATGAGTAAAAACACAGAGCTGCATAGTGGTATTTGAGCTTTCAGACAAAACAGTAATTCAGTAAATCTGTTTCAGACCCATCAATACCAGAATCCCCTATCAGATAAACAAGCCCTTTATTCTCAACACTGAAATCCAGAAACTTTACTCAGCACAGTAACTCTTAGTTAAAGGGTAAGTTTTAGAGCACTGAGGCAAACACCAGATTTAAAATGTCTTTCAGTTTAGTCCTCTGTTTTAAAAATATTTTAATTAAATTTCAGTATATTTTCAGAAAAAAATACTCACTTTAATATTTAACAATTCTAACCTTGCAAAATTCTTGATACCCTTTATGACTTTCAAAAGGTACTACATAAAATTTTGATGAACATCACAAATGCAAACTATCTAAATGCCAGTTATTTCCAAGTAAGATTTTTAGAAAGTCATCCATACATAAAGCAAGAAAAAGAAAATTATGACATACACTGTTGACACTCAATCTTACTTTATCTATCATATTTTAATGTCAAAGAAATACAGAAAAGATCAAGTGACACTTCATGCTAATCTCCCAGCATTTCTTTATAAGATAAAAATTATCTGCACATTTTATAATATACAGTCACAGTGATAAGTCACTGCTTTGGCAAAGCACCAATCAACTCAACCCAAAATGATTTCCTTTTTGGAGAAATCAACTCATGACATAAAAATATTCAAGGCTGACAATAATTTCTAATGTCCAACAAAGCATCACAAATGATAAGCATTTGAAAATTACAGTGTACTTTGAACACCGATCTTCAGGATATAGCATGTTTTTACTGGTAACTGTGCTTACCTACTTTCACATTATCACTTGGGGATTACATATCTTGAGTAATTATTCAAGTCACATAATTAAATGGTGAGCTTTAAATCTGTATCATGGAAAATGTCTCAGGGTTTCATTTCAATAATCACGTTATGTGATTAGTGCGGAATAAAATAGGATGGTGTGATTACTTACTGTCCATTTTGGAAGAATCAATTTTTAATTAGAAGTCCAAGTAACTCAATGAAGAATTTAATATATTATCTCATGCCTGTTTTTTTTTTTTTTAATAAATAGAATGCATCTTTTTTTTTTTTTTAAATACCACTCTATCTCCTCTTTATTTACTGGAACCCCTCAGGAAGATACTGAGGTATTTGTTTTCCTTACAAAATCCTAAGAAACTACAAATCCACTGGTCATATGACTGACGTGGATAATCCAAAGGCTGTCAGAACATCTACTTAAAGGGGGGAAAAATGCACCATTCTTTTACCTTAATCTCATCACACTGGAAAAGATGAAGATCTGGCTTGCTCTGAGTTGGCTCTTTGCACACCAGGGCAAGAACTGAATCATAGTTACAGGAATACATCACGGCTTGGCAGTGCTGGACTGTGCTCAGAGGGAAATTCTCTAGTTCATTCTGTAAACAAAGTAAAAATATAACTTGCCTTAACTTTTATTGTATGTCTAAAATTGACTGAACAAAGAGCTCTAGACACTGTACAAATACTTTGTAAAGGGTGCAGATCACACTGACAGAGAATCCTAGTGAACCCTCAGATGTGGAGAAGGAGCAGATACAAGGTGGCCACAGAGAAACAAGGCGGAGCTCAAAGGGAGTGGGAGAAAGAGCAACAAAAAGGAAATATTTAGCAGAGGGATGAAGTTGTGTTCTTAATAAACAGAAGAAATACTGAACTTAGCATTACTGACTTTCTCAGGTTATGGAGTCGAAATGATGCCTTTAAGAGAAAATGAAGTAAAGTGAGGACTCTTTCCAAAATTATTCACCATCTTACATGGTGTTTTTTCACTCTGGCTATACAGTGTTAGAATTTTCTTTTACGTGAACACTGAACAGTCATACTCTTAGTTTCTACCCTCAGCGATCACAAATGTTAGGCTAAAAATAATACATCATTTATACATTTTTTTATTTCAATGAATCTCTCAAGTGAAAAAAAATATATAAAAATATACAGTGAATATATATATACAGGGAATATATATACATTCATTCATTCTAGCCAAAAATGTCAAACAGCTGGGCCAGAGGGATCTCACTAAAAAATACATCCTTCAAAGTGTTTAAGACGTTTGGTAGTATAAACGAGAATATTCTCTAACCTATAAACAGCCACCTAAATAACACACTGACAGATTCTTAAACAAATGAGCTTTCTGTTCGCACTTAGAATTCTGTATTTAATGAGACATTTAAAATGCTTGTTATTATACTAACGTCATTATACAAATAGTGAGTGGATCATAATGCATTAATGAGAGAAACAGTGACTTTATTTAAGTAAACAAAATATAATATCCCCAATAAATAAAAATAAATAAATCATAAAAGGAAAAAGCAGATACTTTGATTACAGATGGTACATACACACATCACACCATAAATTTATTCTAACTTTTGATTCTCTGAGATCCAGGCAAAGGGAAAACAAGAAGCGCTGGTTCCATCAAAATAAAATGCAATTCCTCAGAGAACCAGAGAAATAACAAATTGTCTTTCTTCGCAAAAGTAAATTAAATAATATCCCTTCTCTCTATATAATTACTTAAAACCATGCGGATGAGAGAAGCACTCAGCTGCTGTCCTCTCACAGTGCACGATGGATGTGAGAAAAGCAAGGGCAGATCTGACTCCGAGTCCTATCGGAGTACTCCAAAATGATTATGACAGTTGTTTTCTTTATCTTAGCAACTAAAATGCTTATGGGATGACGGGGCCCAGAAAAGTCCTGTACTGAGAGCTCCAGCATCTTACCGACCAGTGGTTGTGCAAAACAAAGGTGCCTGCCATAGTTAATACACACATACACACACACAACTGGTTCATCCTACGTTACTCATTTACTGGGATATGGTTACCCTAGTATATAATTAATATATGTCATAAAGAATAAGGGCCCCTGGGGCCTTATTTTAGTGCTATGAATTTTTTTTCTCACTTCCTCCATCTCATCATTTGTGGTTAAAAAAAATATACATGTCCCTGTATCTTTAGTTTCACAAACTGATTTTGTGGGCATAATGTGTATGCAGTAGTATATTTCTTCTTTAAAATCACTGACAGAATATTTTATTTTGTCAAACTTTCATCCCCTTTTAAACGATACGACCTGCTTATCAACATAAATAGCTGTGGAACTTTCTTGGAAGTGAAACAGTCTAAATTTTACAACCTTACCTTCGATTCTAAATCGATGAGGCTCACAGCTCTGTCGTCCACTTGAAGAATCATATCCTGCGTCCACACCTTGCCCTTGGCATCGAGCAATTTCAGCTTCCTTATTCCATCATCAACAGTTATCATAGCATCTTTCCGATCCAGAACAAAGGTGGTCAAGTGCTAACGATTGGCAAGAAGGAAACATATTTATAACACACACATTCCCTTACTGCACGTTTTCCAAAAGAAAGCAATGGTGACCTGACTGCAGTCAGCGAGTGGAGTGGAGAGGAGCCAACACAAGGTGCCCCACAACTTCGTGGCTCCCTTACTGAGATAAAAAAGTCAAGCAGGGTTTTGTGAATTGAGCAAAGGGTGCCTTGAGTCGTAAAATACCTAAATCTGTTTCATACTGAGCCATGCTGAGCTACATAAACAGAACATAAATTCTGAACAGTTTAAATAACATTCTCTTAAGACCGATCCCTCCCATCTCATTCCATGTTGGTTCCTTAAGTGCTGAGCCACAGCAGGCCCTCTGCACTGCGGCTTGAAACTAAGACGCTGATAAATGAGAGCGGTAGTCTGTCACCACTGTAGCAACTGTCAAACTTTGCACGGTTCTGAACAAAACTTCACATTTCGTGAAGCACGCTTGCTATGAGTAGAAAATGGAAAATAAGAGCAACTTAGAAATTACTCCCTACTTAAATATATTCTGTTATAAGCGAAAAGTCACCTATATAGATTCCACTCAAGAGCAAACATATCTTAAAAGATAACAACACAGGAAAAACTAAACAAGAAAACCATTGTTTAAACAGGACTAGTCATGACTTCAGGTAAAACTAAAACTAAAGCACTCAGTGAATCCATCAAAGGTGCAATTTCAAGAAGATTCTAGAATATAAAATAGAAGCCTCTGTCCTGTTTTTAATCAAAATAAGGCTGACAATAACAATGAGTGGTTAATTAATTCTCTATGAAACAGACCCCCGATGAGCAAGATACTTCGTTATTTTACACCTCAGTTTTATAAAAATCTAAAGGAAAAAGGTCAACATAATTCAGAGTACATCATAGGGATACAATAAAACACAATTCTGATTTTACCACCAAATTTTTATGTCCCTCAAGGTTCATTTTAAATTTTAGCAAACATCAAAACATCTTACTTCAACACGGTATTGGGATATATCGGACACACTGCTGACACTGTCCCGAGCATAATTCTTCCTTTGTTCTGAAAGAGAAGTTGAAGAAGTCATTATTTACCCACTAACAGGCTGAAGTTCATGTATCGGTGTCTTGTGGCCATCTCTAAAACTAGTCTATCTCACATATAAATACAGTAGCTGACAAGTCGCCATTGTGTGGTGTATCTGAAAACACTCATTATTCACATGAAATGAAAAGGCCAACAGAAAGCTTAAATGATATGCAAGAACAATTTGACCCAATACAGATTTTCAGAATCCCAAAGGTAAAATCTAGATTATTAATGTTGTAAGAAAAAGAGTTAGTCTAAGGGTTTTATTAATCAGATACCTACTCTTTGGTAAAAAGGTAAAAACTGGCTTGTAACTCTCATCTCTTAATGTACTGAGAACAAAACAGAATTGCAAAATACTGTCACAGATACTGTATTATAAGGAGTTAGACTACATTATCAAGATAATGGCCACTGCAAGGAACATGTCCTTTCACAACATCCAAACTATGGAGAGTGTCAGAGGAGATTCAGAACATGATTTAATCATACTGATGGTCATTAAACTTTAACAGGTTCCACACAGCTATAGAATAAACAAATGTGATACTCAGAATTGTAGATACCAACTGTTAGAAAATATGAGGGAGTTAGGTAGAAAGTTACTGCACCACGCTATCGGAAAAGCAAAAACAAACCTTTATTTTCTTTCATAAAATGCTGCAAAACCAAAATATAAAATATGTGGAGACAGTATTTTGTATCTGTTGCTTTCTAATCAAGTCACTTGCTTATTTGTAAATTCAGAGTTGCCCTATTCTTTCTAAAGCAGAATGCTATGATGAAAAAAGAGCCCTAAGCAAGAACCAAAGATGACTGATTCTAGCTTTGGCTCTGTCACTAAGCAGGACACTAACTGAAGGCAAGACGCTTAGCTCTGGATCTCAGCACTCTTCTTGTAAAATAAAAGGGTTAAATAAGATCAAACCTCAAGACTCCTACAGCACTAATATTCAGACTCACCCAGATACAAACGTGTGCGCTCACAGGCACACACACACACGCCTCAGCTTTACTAATATCTACCTGCTTTTCAAATATAAACATGTTTCTTTCAGTTAATATAGAAACTTTTAGATCTTCCTACAACTTCAGAAGTTGAAAAGTTCTGTTGAGCATGAAAGCAAAGCAAGTACAAAAATATAAAATACATATACAGATTCGGAATGTTAGCAGGATTTTGAAAACTCTGATAAATTATTGTTTCACAATACATACAAAAGTAATTATCTTTTATATTTACCTTAAAACTTGGATGAAAAATATCCATATCCCCCAGATTACATCAGTCTGACATTACTCCGATATATTCTATTTTTGCTTTTGCAGCATTAAGTTACTTAACAGAAACAGACACACTACAAAATTCAGTATCTTCTACCTTTCTTTTTTTGTTTGGACGATGACCTGAAGAAGTATGATCCATCTGTTCCTAACAAAATAGCGTGATCAAAAAGAAAGATCTGGTTTCACCTTAAATTTTTCTATTCCAATATAACAAAACGTAACCTTCACTTATGTGACTGTATTCTACATATTAAAAAAAATAAACCACCATTATTTTTCTGATCATTAGCTGAGAATTAATCAACGTGAGATAGTAACAAATGGATAACTGTTCTCAGGAGAACCACTGAAATGCAATATGTAAGTGAGGAACATAGCTGACGAAAGCACTTTGAGAAATAACCACAATCCCAGAATCACTGGGTTATCACTTTCTAGCACAACTCTCTACGGCAGACTCGGCAGACTCGGGACATGAAGGTGGTTCTGTTTCCCGTGGTCTGACCGAGACAGCGAAAGAAATGGCAGTGGTTGCCATGGTACCCAGTTGTGATATGGCAACCCCAGGACATTCAAATGCTTCACCGAGTCTTTCAGATAAGTGATCGGTAAACACGATTGAAGCTCAACTGTATGTTTTGTAATCAAAGATTCTCATTATGAAGTAGTAAGAATGTGTTCTTCCACATTTTCTAATACAGTTTCTTAATCCCATAGAACCGTATTTTATAAATACAATAGAAAAACAGTGCCTATTTGATAGTATTTGTAAAAAACATGACATTAACTGATCACTCTGACTGCCTAGCAGATAGGTGTTATTCTTAATATTCCAAATGAAGACTCCATTTAGAAACTCTTAAACTGCTTTCTCTCCAGTGCGCCAATAAATAAGATGCATGTGTTACAAGAAATTACCTTTTAAAGATCCTAACAATATATAAATGCCATAAAATGAATTTATAAATAAACTAGTAGTTCTAGTGATTTAAGTCAATGAATAAATAAAGGGTAATATTAACATTTTAATAGGAAAATTTTGAAAGAAGTTTCCTAAGAGGCAATTATGGTACATTTCTTTTTTACGAGAATCATATGTACTCTCAAGTACCATTGTAAATAGTAATTATGCTCTTAAGCTGAAAATCTCACCAAAAGCCTTAAAAAAGTACGAGAAATCTAAAAGAAGCCTCAATGATACTCAAAGCCTCTAATGACATTCCCCACTTCAACAAGGGTTTTCAGCCTTGGCCACACACTAGAATGAACTTGGAAAAACACTGCTGGGGTCCCACCTGCTAGAGATTCTAATGTAACTGGCTTAGGATGCAGTTTGGGCATTGGGATTTATAAATGGCAATCCTGTTGTGCAGCCAGGACTGGAAACCACCGGCCCAAACGCTGTACAAAGGCCAACTCATCTACTACATGTTACTTCTCTACGTTGAAAATTTTTCTTTCCAAATTAAGAGCGTAAATCACGGTCAAATAGTATATAATAGCTGAATAAATCTGGCAGCAGAGTTTTGGGTTTCTCATATTATAGGCTGCTTGACTGCTGATACAAAAGCCTCAGTTTCTCTCTCCCTACCTCTCTGAATCGGAACTGATTAGAGCCAGGAACGAACTTGACTTGATTGCAGTGCCACTGGTTGTGGTTTTACTGTTTTTCCTACTGGCTTTAATACCACAGACCAGACTACGCCAACCAAAAGAAATGGAAATAGGTGAATTCAGTAACCCATGATCAAAGTCCTTTAGAGATTATTTTCACATAATTGAATTGCTATGCTGCTGCTGCAAAACATGATCATTAGCTTCCAGATTGGGAACATTAAATTCAGCTTTCCAAAGATCTTGGGTGAACCTATATCAGTGTAGGTTCATCAATTGTGACAAGTGCACCGCTCTGCTGCGGGCTTGATAGCGGAGGGCTATACATACGCAAGGTGGTGTATGGGAAATCTCCGTAGCTTCCCCTCAATTCTGCTAGGAACCTAAAACTACAACTCTTAATTTTTAAAAAATGTAGGTTTTGGGATGCCTGGGTGGCTCAGTCGGTTAAGTGTCTGACTCTTGATTTCAGCTCAGGTCATGATCTCAGAGGGTCCTGCGATCAATCCCTGTACTGGGCTCTGCACTCAGTGTGGAGTCTGCTTGAGATTCTCTCTCTCTCCCTCCCCCCCCCCACTCTCTCTTTTTCTCTCTCAAAAATAAATAAATTAATAAAATCTTCCCAAAAAATGTAGGCTTCATTTACTTCAATTAGTGTAACGGCAATTATAACAATACGCAGGTCTCAGTATTTAAACATAATTCTCTTTTGCCTATATTGCTGTTTATGCATATACAGCAAGATTTGTAAAAGCTAATATTCAGGGGTTCCTGGGTAGCTCAGTCAGTTAAGTGGCTGACTCCTGATTTTGGCTCAGGTCACGATAGACACCCATGTGGGGCTCTGTGCTCAGTGGGGAGTCTGAGGATTCTCCCTCTCTCTCTGCCCCTCCACCCCTACGCTCTCTCTGTCTCTCTCTCTCTAAAATAAATGAAAAAATCATTTTAAAAAAGAGCTAATATTCAGATAATTTTATTTTCTCTCTCTCTGAAAATAAAGCATAGCATCGAAGTAAGGATTCGGCAATAAAAAAGAAAAAAGGTAACATAAAAGCAGCTGCTGAGTATTTATTTCTCTCTCTAAATTAAACAATGGGCTACTGCTCCTATTACTTTACACTTTCAAGCACAGTAAAGGAGAATTCCTTTCCCACTATATTAGTGTGTAATTTCCACAGAGGTGAGGTGCTTAACGGGAATCAGTGGGGAGCACAGAGTGATAAGTAGGGGCTCTCATTCTCTAGGCCGTCACAGTTTGACAAATCAGTATCAAAACCAAGATCCTGTTTGTACAAACAAACAAGGTCATTTTTACAAAACTACATTATTTAAGAATTAATTCTACTGGCCTGTTCAACAAATTGATAAGACAGCTTATCCCATGAGGAGAAAAGGAGCTTTTAAAATTTTCAGGGAAGGTGGGAAAACTGCCCAACTGTCTTTTTGAGTCACAGAGCACCAGTACACTCTCTGAGGCTGAACTGTGACTCTTACAGTGCCTGACTTCCTGATAATATATAATCACAGGCCATTTCCTTCTCAAGAATTAAAAAAAAAATTGTTCTTACAAAAGAAGATTTAAATGTTTTCTCTGGTAAAATACACACCGTAAACGACAAGGATAGAGGAAAGAGAAATGGGTTTTAATTCCTGAATGCCACCTGCATGTGTAAGAGATTGCTTGGGCTTCGATTATGACAGTTACACAAAGGGACTAACTCCCAACCAAGATCAGAAGATAGAAAGGGACAGGAAGAGAAGAAAGATAGGTACAAAAAAAAGAAAAAATTTATATATATGTGGGGTACATAGCTATTAAGAAAAGTGCTATACTCAGGGATATTGCTATGAGGACGATAAGTCAAGCACTGTGTAAAAATACAGAAAAGTTTATAGTGAAGTCAATTATACAGAAACTGGTCATATGGTTTATAGATTACTTATACGCAATTCTTACCAGTACTTCCTTGACAAAAAAAAAAGAAAAACAGGAAAAACACAAATATATTTTCCTCCTTGCTGGCTTCACAAGAAAAGTTCAAACTTAAGGCTGAGAGTTGAGAGAGTGACTGTCTATCATATATACTATTTGAACTCCCAACGAAACAAATCTCAAAGTTACTATAAATGTCAGTAATGACCAAAAAAAAAAAAAAAAGTACAGCTAACTGGTAATTCTGTGAAACTTAAGTTTTTCTGGATACAGGATGACTTTAAACAGCTGATTATTATGAATGGTTATATTATAAATTCAGCAGTATCAAATTTAGAGAGATTACTTTTGAAAAGTTCAGCTATTCAGAACACAGCGGAGCCCATCCTTAAATAAGTCCTCTGAGTTGTAGACAGATGTCACAAGGTCTATACATTGAAACTTGCACATTTTAATATGCAGACTTTAATGGCACTCTCAATTCCCCACTCAAAACCTATTTACTCCTTAAGATTTTCTTTCTAGTTTTTCAGCCTATACGAATCAGAAGCAATACTAGAAGAAGGTATGTTAACAACAAGCAAAAATAACAGGCTTGGGACATAGCCACATGGAAAAAGTAGCCACAAATATTCAAAAGGGAAAAGATTTTGAATGATTTCGTGTAAAGGGAAAGACTATAGCCTCTGAGCACATCCCAGCACATAAGCTCGTGAGTGCTGATGACCCTCTGAGTCATCGACAAGAGCTTACAGGCACCACACCCTGATGGAAGGGAATGTTTAATATATTTTACAAGTACTTCCTTAAAAATGATATTAAATTTTAGTGCTTAAAGACTCTGACAAGCAGGCTAGCTGGAGAAAAATACAAAATTTTCAACTTCTCAATAACAGCAGCCAAATGAAATGTTACGGTCATGAGGTATGTGGAGGAAAATGAAATTAATATTTATTTTCTATTTATTTATGTTGTCAGGGACTTTGGTGATGTAGAAACGCTCACATGCTGGCTTTGAAATTTCTTGTATCATAATGAAGAAATGACAAAACAGGGTTATAAAACTGCAGTATATTTTAACTGCTTTCCTTGCATAAATTAATACATATCCCAAAGAAGCAAATATATATCATTATAATTGTACAGTTCACAGTACATTTACAGGATTTACAAAAAAATATATTTTCGGTAATATCTGGAATAAAAGCTTGAAAAATATGATGAAGATTACCCTTTGATCCATCCAAGTATCACTGTGATTACACATATAACATCATTTGGAGGTCATATCAAAATATTAAATTTGAGGGCCTTGATTAATCTGAGGACGGAGGACAAAAAGTAACTCCCTATACTTCTCCTCCATGCCATGACAGATGCATTACTTCTGTTTTCTCATCTAAACCTACCACAGTATTATTATCATTTCTATTTTATAGATGAAGAAACTGGGGCCAAGACATAAAATCATTTGCTCAAAATGGCAGCCCTTTGGTGGAAGGGCCATGATTCAGCCCCAGATTGCTTGGCCCCCAAAACCCACTCTACACAATGTATAGACCCCCTCAGTTTCTCTGAGACTGAAGTTACTGAGTTACTGAAGCAATGTGGGGGGCACATTATGGTGTCAGACCTGAAAAGCGTTCTCATGAAAAAGACAAGCTGCATGAAACTCTAGATGAAGTATCTAACCTGTGGTCAGTGTGTAAAAAACAACGGTCATTACCATAAAACTCATGTTCCGGTGCACTAAATAGTATTTTCACACACCAGAGAGGTTCATGCAGCATCCAGGAAAGAAACTCATTCTTGAAAGATTTATTCAACTGGTTTAATCATTGTGAAACGAGAAATTTTAAAGAAAATGCATACATTGTGATAAACTACATTAAAAATCTCTCTTTTACCAACTCCCTAGCAAAAAAAAAAAAAAAAAAAAAGTTAGAACTTGAGACTGGGAGGCTAAACACACACTGAGTGTTTAACTAACTGCAGTTGGAACTTCAACTGCAACTTGCTTATTGCGAAGTTGCGTTCAAAATCTGAACATATTTCTTCCCTGTCGTTCACACCATTCATTCCATGGGCATTGACTGAGCGCCCCTTTTGGGAGGGAGCAGAGAGGATTAGATACAAAGAGGAACGAAACATTATCTGATCTGCAACTTCAAGGGACGTAAAACCTGCTTGCTTCTAAGCCAAATATATTTGCTAAGACTTCTTCCTTCTTTTTAAATGTCTCTTGGATTTGCCCCTTTCTTTCCCTCTCTATCTCCTCTGTTTTACCTATACACTGCTCATTTTTGTCACACTATACAAAATTGTCACATTTTCTTACAATCAAGATTTTAAAGTTCTGTGACTCGGACAAATCATCTCACCTTGGAAAGGAGCCTCGGCTTGTTCTATATGCAAAAAGGGGAAAACAGAAATTTACTGCTTATAGGCTGATGATTTTCAGCCCTCAGATCTATGATTTTATGAAGACGTTCCTAACACAAAATAAACGTTAAAATTTGCAAATGAATTCTACTTTTTATCCCTTACCCCTTTCTTAGCTCTCTGAAAATAGATTTTTGGATCTATGGTATTGTGAGATGATCAACACTGCTCCATCTTAACAAAAGACTTAGGGCTAGTATTTAGATGTCTGGCTTACCTATTTCCATTCATAGTCGTCATATCCAACCTCAATACTGCTATGAGAGTGACCCGAGACAACAGACCTCTTACTCCCTTGACTAAAAACTTCGGTGGCTAGGCATTCCCTGCAAACAATGTCCGAATTCCTCAGGATGATTCTTCGCACTGTGGCCCATGTTTATATTTCTATCTTATTTCCCAATGCACCATCTTGCAACCTCCAGTTAAGACCAAACTGTTTGCAGTTCTTTCACTCATTATATTCATTCTGCAAGTATTTACTGAGTGTAAAGTATACATTCGCAACGGTGCTATGCTTGGGGAATCCTGAAGTACGCAAGGCAAAGATGGCCCAACTTACAGAGCTCACAATCTAGGTTATAAAGGGTTCATGCTGCTGTTTACAGCACCCGCCAGCCTCCCAAATGCCTGGAGCACACTACTTACATTTCAGAGTTTAACTCGATGCTCAAGTCCTCTAGGATATCCCTTCTGACTCCCACCCCACCCACACAGAAGAACCGACGACCCCCACTGCACCTTATATGCTGCCATCCAAGCTTATTTAGCTCTTTATTATAACAGTGCATTTACTAGTCTACCTCACCAAAACAGTGCATAAGCAATGACTATGTCTTACTCATCTTGGAATGACTGAATCGTCATGGAAACAGACTATGAAGACCTTGGCCTGGCACACAGAAGTACTTAATAAATATCAGCCTAGAAATGAAAGACTGAAGGAACTATTTTGTTTTTGAAAACAAAAAACAAAAAACCTTCTTTTTCAGTTTCTTCAAGTCATTCTCCAGACGGTGAGTCTCTTAAAGTCAAGAACCATATATTACTAGCTCTGTTCGGTGCACATATTAATCACAAAATAAGCATCTGTGGAATATATTCTCTAGACCTACAATTCACAACTAGCAGGACATGGTAAGGATGTCATAATATAGTAGTGGAGAAAACTGAAACCAACACTGATCAGACTGACAAGGCCATAAGAAAATATATCCACGTATGGTATAAAGTCTATTTTATGAACGCATAGTTTGAGTCCTAAGGCTTAGTCACTCAATACACAGGCAGAAAGAGATTCACAAAACCTTAGAATTGCTCATTCTTACCACAGCCAAGACAGGTAACGTTAAAAAAAAAAAAAAAAAAAAGTGAGAGAGAGACAGAGAATTCCAAATTTATAAAAGGGTGTTAGTTCCTATGACAGATAATAATAAGGATACTCCCAACAATAGTAGCAAATACATACACTACTTTCTGCTCGTCAGGCACTATTAGAAGCATTTTACATGTACTAACTCATTTAACTGTCACATCAAATCTATAAGATCTCCCCATTATACAGATAAGCAAAATTGGGTACAAAAATCTTGTCCAAGATTATTCAGCTAATAAATGATAGAACTGAATTTGAACCCAGAAAGTCTGGGTCCAGAGTCTCTGCCCTTAACCACAACACTATTCTGAGTCTTTTAACCAGAATACTATTCTTATTCTTTATTGTTGTACAATAATAAAAGCCCATGCAGAACCCGTGAAAAAGTGCATTTCCAAACACATGTGGTATATTTCAGGAGTCCTCAACTTCTTTTTAGTAATGACTTCTATTTTATACTAAAGTTTAAAAATATATTATTTACACATGAATCTAGAGAGGAAAATGGAAGTTAAAGAAGAATCAGGGACAAAGCCTGCTGGTTTCACAGTATAGAAAGAAATGATACTATAACATTATCCAAAAGTTCAAGAGTTATAAGGAAAAGTTCAGTCAACTGTCAGCCCACAATCAAATGGATCATTCATGAAGATCAACAATCGTATCACAAATAATTAGCTGGGAAAATCCAGCTAAGGCATTGATGCCATATAAAAGATTCCCTAGAAAACACTGCAATATATTTCATCCATGGGTTGTAAATTTTACGACAGTAAGCAGAAGTCATATCTTAGTAGCTTTTATAAACTCTTTTTTAGGGGTGCCTGGGTGGCTCACTTGGTTAGGCGTCTGCCTTCGGCTTGGGTCCTAATCTTGGGGTCCTGGGGTTGAGCCCCACATGGGACTCCCTGCTCAGCAGGGTGCCTGCTTCTCCCTCTCCCTCTGCCCCTGCTTTTGCTCTCTCTGTCAGATAAATAAAATCTTAAAAAAAAAAAAAAAAAAAAAAAAACCTCTTTTTAAAACAATCCTTACCTCTGTCACTCCAAATAATATAAACAAGGCCTAGGTTCAAATTACGAAGTTGAATACATAATTTGTAAAATGTGGTTCGAAGCAGAATTACACCTCATCAAGTAAACGCACATACCGTAGAGGGCCTTTGCACTTGTTTTTGAACTGTGTTCTCTGTCCATTTGGGAAAAGGTAGGTGATGATCCATAGCCACTGTAATAAAAAAAAAAAAAAAAAGGTCATTGCGCTGGGTTAAAGTCCAAAGTAAGCAATAAAAATTCAAAACTACAAATAAAAATTCCAATGTACCACCACCACTGTGTGTTTTTAAAAAAACATACTGAGTTAATGCTAACTAGGTTTGTCAAAATGAGCCAGATCCTGCTCTGGTCAAGAAGTAGAATATAAACCACACTACCCCAGTGTGGACCGAGGTAGGTGCAAATCACAGCCTCCTCTCAAACTCCAAGTCAGAACCTTCGCCAGAAGTCAGAAAGGCTGAAACTATCTTAGAAGAGTTTAAGTTTGTCATACTAAATTGAGTTGTGAGCAGTGATCCAGTCAGAAAAAGTACTCAATGACTTAACCTATAATGGAATGGACATTATTCTCACAAAAACTTAAAATGTAAAATAACACTTTATCATTAAATTTGACCAGCTTTACCCTAGTTCTAGCCTCCCGTCAGTAATATGGGAGGTGGAGTAAACGTATCACTTGAATTTTTAAAACTTGTTCAGTAAACATTTATTAAACCCCAAAATCTATTAGAATAAGGATTATGGCACAGGACATGGTTCCGTTAATAAAACAAGTAAGTTGAATTGTTACAATAGAATGTGATATCTGGATAAAACTAATAGATACTACGAGTAAGATCAAAGAAGGATTCAATTTTTATCAGGATGTGTAAAAAGATTTCACCACCAAGTTGGCATTTCCACAGAATATAAAAGATCGGAAAGAAGCACTACACACAGGTGGAGAATTAAGTGAGGAAAAGGCGTGTGGACCTGGCTCAGTGACTAGCATGGTGTCCAAGGGAACAGTGCATCTAATGGCGTATGTCTAGAAGCCAGGAATGGCTTCAGACATAGGGAAGGCAAATAGAGGGCTCAAGAATTAAATTTTTATTCTCCAGATGCAGCAAATATTTTTATACAGGGATGTGACATGATCAAAAACATTTTTAAAGAAAATAATCCAAGAACGAATGGCAAGGTAACCAGGTAGAGGGTACCCCAAAAATTATGGTAGAAAAAAGGCCCCAAGTAGAGCTAGAATAGAAAGAAGAGACAGAAACAAGAGTTCCTTAATAGAAGAAAATGTTATCAACTCGTGGTTAAATGGATAGTTATTGTAAGAAAAGGGAGGAAGATTGAGGGCGTAGCCAAACTTTCTGGCGTGAATAACTGATGGACAAGATAAAGACAGGACCAGACGACACTCCCTGGGTGTCTCTTACTGACCAGTACTAAAGAGATTTGCAATGATCTTTGTACAGAGAAAAGATGATGCATAACTCTTTACAATGTGAATAACCTATGAATTCTGAAAAATGTTGAGTGAACTCTATACCACAATGGTCAGTATAAAACAACTATAATACTAACCACAATGTATAAGGGAACGGCAACTTACGTCAGGGATGTGATTTCAAGTTATACCTGGAACCACAGGGATTGTTTTGTTTGCCTGCCTGATCTTTTTATTTGTTTTACACAGTGATAAGTATCTCGACAGACTGGACGAGAAGACATTTAACTCGCCTCACATGCCAGTACTTTATAAATAAAAATGATAGAATGCTCCAGAGAACCTGAAATCTCTGAAGTAAAGTATATATTCAACTATGGAAAACAATAATACACAAAATACCAGAACAAACGTCTATTAGGTCACTGTCCTGGAGGTGGGTATTAACGAACCATCTTTTTCTTTCCAGACACAGTGAACTTTTAAATATTATCATCGCTTAGAATTAGAAAGAAATTATATATTAATGAGGAATAAACTACATAAAGAAAGGGAGTTAATCTTTTTAATAAAAATGTAAAACAAAACCACCAAATCAAATCCAAAAAGAACCCCAACAGGGGCGCGTGGGTGGCTCAGTCGGTTGGGCTTCCGACCCTTGACTTCGGCTTAGGTCATGATCTCAGGGTCGTGGGATGGAATCCCCACGTTGAACTCTGCACTCAGAGCAGAGTCTGCTTAAGGTCCTCTCCCTCGTCCTCTGCCCCTCCCCTTGCTCATGCACTCTCTGTCTCTCTAAAATAAATAAATAAATCATTAAAAAAAAAAAAAAAAAACCAGAAAGAACCCCAACAAATTAAAAATAAACCTTCCAACTTACTTCATTTGAGCTGGATACATTCCAAAACCACTGGGATGATTAGAAATATGACCATTCATTGTAGTTTTCACTCCTGGGTTCTGAAAAAAGAAAAGTACATAGATTAAACGTAATAAAAAGGTCCAGGCATTTCAGTTTCAAGTTATTCACTCAACAAATACATGTCACTGCCAGGATGACAGAAATACAAAGATAAAGGTCTCCACCCTTAAAGAGCTGTGGCACCAGAAGTGCAGGTGGACATATAGACAAAGATTCAACTGGCCTTTAACATTAATGTACTAGAACGGTGAGCAAATTTAGGCAAGTAAAAGAAAAATCTAAAATATAGTTCTGAGTCCTCTACCTCTAGAGTAGAGGCATAACTGTATACTCTGCTCAGACTCTTAAGTCTCGTTTTATGGAATGTTACGTTGTTTACTGTTTCATTATGAAAGTAATATAGGCTCATTAAATTTAAAAACTTGAGAACAGGTCCATTTCTGTATTAGTTAGGAAGGACGTTAGGTTTGAGGTTGGTGTTGAGTTTTACCTATCAAGGAGAATAACTACCATGACTTCCAGTGCTTTGACGAAACCTCAGATGTAAGGCCTTCTGGCCAAGCGTTTGCAATTTCATATTGTTGGAGCATTCACTGTATCCCTGGGGGTTGCAGCTTTCTATAAGTTTGCTGTGGCCGAACCAAGAAAGAAGGCGTATGCAGATTTCTACAGAAATCATGATTCCATGAAAGATTTTAAGGAGATGAAGAAGGCTGGTATCTTTCAGAGTGCAAAGTGATTTTGGATTATAAAGAATTTCTTTGGGATGGGGCACCTAGGTGGCTCAGTCAGTTAAGCCTTCAGCTCAGGGCGTGATCCCAGTGTCCTGGGATCGAGCCCCGCATCGGGCTCCTTGCTCTGCTGGGAGCCTGCTTCTTCCTCTCCCACTCCCCCTGTTTGTGTTCCCTCTCTCCCCTCTCTCTCTGGCTGTCTCTCTCTCTGTCAAAAAAATAAATAAAATCTTTAAAAAAAAAAAAAAAAAAGAATTTCTTTGGGTTGAGTTCCATTGAAGTTTGTCACTGACCTGTGTTCCTGAACTATGAAACACAAATACTGGGTTATGGAATAGTTTGTCTTGATAAATAAACAACTAACAAATACTTTGGAAAACAAACAAACAAACAACAACAACAAAAACCCTTGAGAACAGGAAAGTGCAAAATATAGAAAAGCACAAGGGAAAAATAGCACCCAGAGCCCTATCATTGAACAATCCTGTAAATTCCCTCCAGTCTTTTTCTTGCATCTACTTTTCTTCTTTCTTTCTCCCTTCGAAGCACATTTGACAACACCCTATACACACATACTTGGATACACCTTTTTTCCAAGAAGGTATCCATTTACACACTCCTTTTACTTTTCATGAGAAAGCAATTTTAAGAGTTAACACCAGATAGTTAACTTCAGAAAACATTTTTAATACGTTTCACAAATTGAAAAAATTTCTTCAAACAAGATTAATGAGTAAAACTTCCTCTTGCTAAATCCGATGGCTTTGTCTTTCCTTGTTCTCCGAGACAATACTTACACCGATTTATTTCTTTTTTTTCTTTAAGATTTTATTTATTTATTTGACAGAGAGAAAGAGAGAGAGAGAGAGAGAGAGAGCATGATCTAGCACAAGCAGGGGGAGCAGCAGGCAGAGGGAGAGGGAGAAGCAGGGTCCCCACTGAGCAGGGAGACTTGATTCCAGGACCCTGAGATCATGACCTGAGCGGAAGGCAGACGCGTAACTGACTGAGCCACCCAGGCATCCCCGCACCTGATTTATTTCTCCTTACTCCTGGATACTTGCGCCTTCTTGTGTTTAGTTGTGACACTAAACAATTCTGGACCTTATCTTACTTTTCTGACTTTTGTATACATTATATTGCTATGTCTTCTCAATGACAGAGAGGTAGGGAGGGCACATCCCAGAATTATTGTAAGACAAGGGCAGAGGGAGCAGTAGAATTAACAACTACTGAGTGACTATTCTGTGTCAGGTAATATGACTGATACTTCCAAGGTGAACAAAACACAGTCCCACCTTTGGGCCAACAGTCTAGTTGGAAAAACAGTTACTTAGTGAATAAATATGAAATTAAAAATTGTTGCTTTTATTACAAAGGGTGATGGGGGTCCATTTTGAAAGGGAACTCCATCCAGATTAGGAGGCTGTAGAAAACCCACAGAAAGAAATTATATTCAAGACCAGTAACTTCAAGTTAATTTCTTTCTCATTCTTCAGGTCTCATTTCAATCACAAAGTCCCCAGGGAAGCTTTAACTGACCTCCCTGAATAGGTAAAAGCCCACTACGGGCATTCTCAGCCTATAAACAATTTTTCAAAGTATTATCACAGCTATAATTTTTCATTTGTTTAAATTCCTGACTCTTCACTAGACTAGAAGTTCCATAAGGGCAGAGACTTTTGTTTAATGCTGTTTCTAAAGCAGTTAAGAATAGTACCAGGCATAGAATAGGTGTTAATTACATACGTATTCAAAGAAAGAAAAAAAGGAAGGAAGCCCATGTCCCACTTTTGAAAAATTTTATTGCATTCTTAACCATACAAAATTAATTTATATGGAACACACAGTAAATAAGTCCCGGTATATGTGGCTTTATTTTAAATCTACTGGAGACTTAAAGGGAAAAGTCAGGCTGACTGCCATAATTTTTGGAAGGGGTGAGACTTGACCTAGTTCTTAAAGAATAGTTAAGGATTTATAAAGGTCTTCAAAACACTCAAGTTTAATTCAAGCTTTCCCAATAGTCCTGCCCATATTTATTCACAGCTTAGAAGCAAATTTCTAAATTAAGGAACAAAGAAATATTGACCTCTCCCCTTGATTTACAAAATTACATTTACATTACATTAATTTACAAAATTACTACATTTACAAAATTATATTACACTCATATTACATTGTCGTATTTGGTTTTTATTGTTGTTTTTGTTTGTTCTCCTTCAATTTGTACTTGGATATAATCAGTAGTATACAGGTACACCAGTTCTCTGGGGAAAAATTAAATCTTGATTTGTAGTGCTTACTGAATTCCATGGTATAAATATTTCCACTACGGCTCATCTCAAGCAATCAATACTTTTACAGCAGCTTACAAAATTCCTAAATATCTCGCAGTTGGTTCTCATATGCCTATAGGATCCAAACGGAGCACATCACTGTTAGATTCTAGAATTTGGGCCAGGACAGAGGCTAGGAATAACATTCTGGATCTAGAGCCCATGGGTAGACACAGACATTCATAGAAGCCTGTAACTCTATTTCTGGCACTAACTAGCTACACAAGTCAATTAAGCCTCTGTCTCAATTTTCTCGTCAGTAAAATAGAGATAATTCTTGGGTTTTTCTAATTCACAGGGCTAGTGAAAAATCAAATGATGGATGTGTGAGTTTCTTCTGAAGTTTTTTTTTTTTTTTTTAAGTATTCTTTCAAAACAAGCTGGTTCGTTCAGTATATAAATTAAACCCCCAGGGTTTGTACTGATTTTAACCTGGTTTGCATTTTTAAACCACAGCGGCTGGTTTTAATGAAAAGTGATAGCCACCGCATCTCACCCTTTTCGTGTTTAATTCTTCATGACAGTCGAATAAATGTGTGGTTTGTGTTTTGTTTTAAAACTGTGATCTGTCAGAATAAGAGAATATGAGAAAAGGGAAGAGAAAATGTCAATTTGCTAAACTGAATTTTAAATATAGAAACTTTTCCTATTTGGCAATCACAGTGTCACTTGTCACAGATGCTCATGTAGCAATATGGAATTTTCAAATATTTAAATATAGCAATTAGAGTGCACACCTTGCAAAGGAAGCAATTACAAGTGCTTGGTTTTCCTTCAGGCTTTTAAAAGACACATCCAAATTGTAGCTATGTAGACCATATATATAGTTTAGAGGAACCTTTAAGTCTTACTAAAAAAAAAAAAAATAGGTGTTTTCATTTTTATTAACTGTTAAGCAAAACAACTTAAAACTAAGGAGACAAACATTTTCTTTATCACTTCACAGGGTCACAAATTAGTTAACTCTACTAAATTAACCACTTGGTCCTGCTAACGGTATACACTAAAACTGTCCTAATAGCTTCCACAGATTTGAAATTATAGCTTCACTTTCCCTATAAAAACACTTGTTGTAAGTCACAGTTATTATATTTTTCTTATTTTCCACAGAAAGTAACATTCTTCAACCAACAGAAAGAGTAAAATGGTCAATTTAAGATCTAAGTTAAGCACACCAAAAATGGTGAACACTGAAATCCTCAGTGTAAACAGAACGTATGAAAATCACTATAAGCAGAAATAAATGAGGCTATCTCTATAATAAGGCAAAACCAGAAAGCTAAGTTCATATGAGAAAGTGTTAAGATCCCAAATATAAATAAATAAATATTGAGATTCCCTTTCCTTTTCTTTACTCTCGCTGGCATATCATAGCAATTTCCGAATTGATGAATGAGTAGGTAGTCATCACTCAGTGTTAGAATACCACCCACCCAATCTGGCCACCAAAAAATGAGGAGCTCCCTGCATACTGAGCTGCCCTTGAACTAACTTGTTCTCTTAGGAAATGTCAGACTTTTTTTGTTTAAGTTTTTGTTTGCTTGTTTAGGTGTGACAGCGTATCTTGAAGTATCTCGACTTTGACTGTAATTCAACTAAATTCATATCTCTTGGTCTAAATTATAACCAATGGCAGGGGGTGGGGTGGGAAATGGGTATTGTCATCATTATTTAGGGTTTTAACTAAAAAATCACTGAAATTTTATTTTTAGCAGTACTTTGTAACATCGTTTACAAGGGACTGTGCTTAAAGCATAAAAACACCAAGAATTTATTTTAACCCTTCTGAAGTATCACGTGATCTGTCTCCGCCATGTCTTCTACAGCAACCACTTTTCATACATGTTACCACTACCGTCAGGATAGTACTCTCTATTTCTTTGTCACTTGGTCTAATATTTAGTAATAAAGAATTTGTGTGTGAATGAACTTGGGAAACTAATAAGCACATTAAACTGTTACAATAATAGAAATGATGATGATGGGGGTGCCTGGGTGGCACAGCGGTTAAGCGTCTGCCTTCGGCTCAGGGCGTGATCCCGGCGTTATGGGATCGAGCCCCACATCAGGCTCCTCCGCTAGGAGCCTGCTTCTTCCTCTCCCACTCCCCCTGCTTGTGCTCCCTCTCTCTCTGGCTGTCTCTATCTCTGTCAAATAAATAAATAAAATCTTAAAAAAAAAAAAAAAAGAAATGATGATGATGATGATGACGATAGTGGCCAACATCTGGGCAGGTATCACAATAATTTCTAAGCCATCTGTAAGTATTTTCTCAGTATCGATCAAGAGTAATTCTGTACCTTTAAATCAACACATTGTAATCACTTAAAATAATTGTTTTTATCTCTCTTTTTTTAATAATGCTGAGAAAATTCTTAGGCTGTTTACAAGTTAGGACGATTTGGAAGCAAGTCTATATTCAATCCAGGATGTTGTTGGCTTAACAACTAGCTGAAGAAAAATACCTGTTGTAGAAGTTTAATAAGCAACTAAAAAGCACTTTAGTACTAATTGTATGTTCAACATCGTGATAGATTTCATAAGAAATCTAATACAGAGAAGAGCCATTTAGATCCTATTACTGCTATTTGAGTATTTCCCTCTAATTCTGGTTGCTGTGATGGCATCATCAGCTCACATATACTGCTTGATATTATACATGGGAAACGACTAATATCTCAGTTCAAAAACACTGTCAATACTTTTCTGATCTGGGAAAATACGCTATTTTTAAAAGAACTACTGTTATTTATTGACAGTTTACCCTGTACCAAGTGTTGTGCTAAATGTTTTCTATCCCTTACCCTATTTAATACTCACATTAATTTTTGATGAAGTACTATCTTCTGTTCTCATTTTATAGATGAAGAAATTGAGCTCAAGAGACTACATGCTATTTGCATGTGATTTTGAAACTTTTAAAAATCATCTAGTTTCCATGAATGACAAAAGAGTAACACACTATCTGGGCGCCTGGTGGTTTAGTTGGTTAAGCATCTGCCTTCGGCTCAGGTCATGATCCCAGGGTCCCAGGATCAATTCCCGCATCGGGCTCCGCCCTCAGCAGGGAGTCTGCTTTTCCCTCTCCCTCCGCCTCACAGCCCCCCCACCTTGTGCTCGCGCTCTCTCTCTCTCTCACGCTTGCTCACTCTCTCTCCCAAATAAATAGAATCATTTAAAAAAAAGAATTACGTAATGTTTCTTTATCAGATATAATCATAAGCAATGAACAAAAAGGGGGAAAGAAAATGACATTCCATGAGCCCCCACTTCATACGACGTTTTAGAAACTTCATCTTACTACATCCTTAGAACAACTTTTTCAGGTAGTTATTAGCTTCATTTTGTAGGTGAGATGACAGTCTCAAATAAGTTAAGACATCTGCCTAAGTGGTAACACAAGAAGCCAGAATTTGAAACTCACAGTTTCACTCAGATGCAGATTTATTTCAATTACTCCAGTACAGTACTGTAAATGGATTTTCTCTTATGAGAAAAATTAAGAAAAATGTTTTCTTAATAACATTTTCTTTTTTCTAGTTCACTTGATTGTACTGAATAGAGTATATAATACATATAATACAAGTCAAAAGTTCTGTGATAATTTTCTACTATGAGGGGGTCAGTGCCCCTAACTCCCATGTTCCTTATGGGTAAAGTGCAATAAAAGTGGGTCTTCTAGTGCTTCATTCACATATAAATAGCATGTGATACCCATAAATTCACCTGGATCATCTGTATTTCTTCCATTATAATTAAATACACATTAAGGGAAGGGAGAAATAAGTCTCCAATTTTGCTGGAATCCTCCAACAAAAATAAAAATATGGTAGGAAAGGGAACAAAATTCAGAGAGAGGAAACTGTCTTAAACCTTCTTTATTACCAGGACCCCATCCCACTGAAGCATATCCCGGGGTTGGGTTTTGGAAGAAATGGTGGTAGGACTGCATTTTGAACTATTACTCAGCAAAGTGTCCATTAAATCTCATAAGTGACATGAGGAATTTTAACTGAATCTCCACATATTTATTTATGTTTGAGTTTTCCTTTTTTACATATACCTTGCCTACACAGGCTTGAAAAAAACCTTTTATCAAAGTGTTTATCATTCTGATTGTATTATTTCCACAATTCACAATAGACTTACAGTTAGCCTTATATAATGACTGCTGCAATAAACTGACGTTTAAAGGGGGATATACTTTATCAGTGGAAGTTCCTGATTTAATCACCCTGTGACGTAATTAATCAGCAAAGGCAGGCCCAGGTGCCTGGTCACCACTGCCACACCCTGAAACAGACTGCCATTTACTCCATCACATGTCGTGGAGGTCTCATTAAAACTGCAGCTAAATTTGGGATTTTAAAAACTTTTTTGTAATCAACTTTTTTATTTTTGAATCACTTTATA
The DNA here is from genome assembly GCF_023065955.2 of Ursus arctos. Taxonomy (NCBI): domain Eukaryota; kingdom Metazoa; phylum Chordata; class Mammalia; order Carnivora; family Ursidae; genus Ursus; species Ursus arctos. Next base: position 14,818,668 of record NW_026622941.1, read on the forward strand.
TTTACAGAAAAATTATGAAAATAGAACACAAAGTCCTTGCATAACCCGCACCCAATTTCCTTACTGTTAGCGCCTCGCATTAGCATGATGTATTTGTGACAATTAATAAACCAATAGCAATATTTTATTATTAACTAAAATCAATACTTTATTCAGACTTCTTCACTTTTTTACCTAATATTTTTTTCTGTTCCAGGATTCTATCCACAACACCACATTGCATTTAGTCCTCATGTCTCATTAGGCTCCTCTCCACTGTGACCATTTCTCACACTCCCCTTGTTTTTGAGGACTATATTAGTTTTCTAGGGCTTCCATAATAAAGTATCACAAATTGGGTGGCTTAAAACAACGGAAACTTGTTCTCTCACAGTTGTGGAGGCTACAAGTCCAAAGTGAAGATGTCAGCAGAGCTAAGCTCTCTCTGAAGGCTGTAGGGCAGGAATCCTTCCTTGTCTCTTCTAACTTCCGATGGTTACTGATAATCTCTAGCTTTCCTTGGCTTATAGATGCATCACTCAAATCTCTGCTCTGTCTTCACATGGCCTTCCTGGGTGTGTAGCTATATGCAAATTTCCTTCTTCTCATAAGGACACCAGTCAGTGGACTGGGGTCCACCCCAATCCAGTATGACCGCGTTGTGATTCATTGGCAAAGACCCTATCCAAAAGAGGTCACATTCTGAAGCCTAGAGTGGTAGGACTTCAGCATACCGTTTTGGGGGACACAATTTAACCTGCAATAATGACCTGGATTGCCCTCTGAGGAGTACTGTATCTGGATATTCCATAAGATGTGCCTCAATTGGAATTTGTTTGATGTTTTTCTCATGATTAAGCTGGAGTTATAGGTTTTGGGGAGGAAGACCACAAAGATATGTGCCACTCTCACCACATCATGACAAAAGTCCATGTTATTCGCTATGACAACATTGTTTATGCTAGCCTTGCTCACTGACTAAAGTAGCATTCGTCATGTTTCTCCATTATAAAGTGACCTCCCTCACCACCACTCTACAGGCCTGTTCAGAAGCAGTCACTATTTGCAGCCCATACTTATGGGGTGGAGAGTTATGCCCCGCCTCCTAGAGGAGGGAATATCTGCGTGAATTATTTGGAATTCGTCTGTATGGGAGATTTGTGTATTTTCCAGTATTTACCTGTTTATTCTATTTTTTAATTGACAGAAAAGATGGAAAAACATATAAGAGGGGATCTGATTCATCAAATAGAAACTCTTGATTATTCATCCCCTGTAAAACTCCTATTCTAGGTGGTTCAGATGAGATCTGCGTTAGGCTTCCATTGTGTGCTGGGTATAGCAGAGTGCTAAGTGAGAGAGAGAAAGAAATTGAGGCATGGGAGAGATCATAGCCCTTAACACAAAACCCTGGCTAACACCACCAAAAGATGATCAGAATTTTAAAAAGTAAACATTATCTAAGAAGTTCAAATCTTCCCAGAAGCAAAAAGTTGTTGAGTACAGATTCTCAGAAGAGGGAGAATATTCCCTGTGGGCATTTGCTTCCAAAATAAGAATAAAAGCACAAGTTTTTCTGTCAGTTAAGTTCTCAACTGAACACATATCAGGGAACAACATTTTGGAACAAAAAGTAAAGAGAACCATCCCACCTACCTCACCTCTTCCCTACTCCCTGGTAATTTTTTTTCTTCAAATCTCCCTGTTTTGAAAATTGCCTTAAGGGTTAGTATTCACTGACATTCTATAAACCCTTTGGAAAGGTTCCAAAGTGAAACTTTGTGTCACTGATTACTGCCAAACAAAAGCTACTGAGGAACTCAGGATCTCACATGATTATTTTTATTGTGAGATATTCTTTTTCCATAGTAATGCCACAAGCTAAATTTGTACAGTTCAACATATTTTACAAAGGCAAAGCGATAAAGAGCTATCTGGGCCAGACACAACCGAACTTGGTAGACAGAAAAACATGTTCTAAAAACCATCTTTGATGAAATCGAAACTCTTGAATTCAAATTTCATGATGATGTATTAAATGGCCTCTAAAAATAGTAAATCATAAAACCTTCCAGGTACAGTGAGAAGAGTTTTAACCCACGGATGAGATATAACATTTTAATATTTAACTACCCTGTTGCCACATGACTACCTTTCTCTGTATTACCCAGAGCAAAGGCCAGGTAGCAGTAAACAAAACACTGCTCGGGTGCTCGGGCTTCACTCTGCACTTTTAGTACCGCTAAGAGGATCAGTGCTTTTACAAACTGTTCGACGTGGCTTCATCGTAAATGGCTACAATCTACAAAGTGGCAAATGTCACTTTAAAGCAACTATGATACTGTATTCATCCTACTTTTCTAAATCATAAATACATCCCCCCAAGGTTAGGACAAGTAAGAAATGCTTAATTTCTAAACTACACAGGACTTGAAGCGACGCCATTCTGTTTAAATGCAGGTTAAACAAAGCTTGCTACTGTATGATAACATTCGTCACCCTGAAACTGCCTCCCAGAGAGTCTATAAAAAGATGCTACTTTTCATCTCAAGCTCATTTCTTTCTGTCTGACATACTACTCAACACCGATTATTTGGATAAGAGGACGGAGAGGTATCATACCAAGAATTATTCATTATTTCAATTTGTCTGTTCTATTTTTCTCAAGATACGGTGTTAGGGACCAAATGGCAGCAGGATGGTTATATGGGGGCAGGTGTATCGAGTTTAACATCTATAACTTTATAAGCCAACAGAGAGTTCATGACTGGGCTAATAAGGTAAAATTCTCCAATCATTCTTAACTAATCCTTACTCCTATTATGCCACACTGCTTAACATTTTGTTGACAAAGATAAAAATGCACTCCTTTCAAAACACTACTTTTCACTTATCTTCAAAAACAGAGGTAGTCCCAGTATGCTGTTAGAAAGTGATTCAACAAAAAACAGTCAAAACAAAACAAAAATCAATTCCAGTAATTATCTACATGTGGCTGAATATAAAAATAACTGTCGGTGAGTACTCCCACTAGGAAAACAAATCCTAACAAAATCTTCCTTGAAGACTTTCCCATCTTCTATGGAAATTTTAGGGGGAAACAAAAAAGAAAGAAAAAGTATATTTAGGAAAAGAGCACATTACGGGCAATGTGAGGACAGCGTAGTATCAAGTTTAAGGGGAAGTTAGATTAGGAGTGGGTCTAGAAAAGAAAATCTCCCTCAAAGAAGGGTTGAATCGAAGAGGGCAACATAAGGATCTTTAGAAATGTGTAGCACAGTAGGGGAGGGAGACATCAACAGGATCATTTATAGTTCGATGTGGCAAGTGGAAAGACAGAATGCAAAGTGGGGACCTTAAGCTTGGGGCAGGAGGGGAGGGCATTCAGTTCATAAAAGCCTCCGTCCAGGCTGTAATGTGTGAGTTTTTCTGGGTTACTCAACCAAGAAAAAGAATAGCAAAGACAAGAGACAGGGTGGTACATTTAGAAACCACCACAGTTTAGAGTCACCGAAGAATAAGACGTAGAAAGTCACAGAAAGACTGCCTATCACAGAGGGCAAGCTTACTTTTATATCAAATTTTGTTAGACCAAAATGCAGTGTTTACTAACGTGTCTGTGTAATTGCTACTCACAGTCAATATTAAGATTACATTTCTTTGTTTGTACAGTCTCCTGTTTTTAGAATAACCATCTTACCTTCAATCCTTAGTTTTCCTCCATTTCCATTAATTTCATCCCTTCCCTCTCCACCAGAAGTGCAATGGCCTTTCAAAGCATTTAAACACAATCTCTTCCGCTCTCATTTTTATCTTTCTGCCTCCGGCATCTCTCCCTGATCTCTGCGCACTGCCTCCCGCACGGTGTTCACTGTGGTATCCTAATCAATACTGTCCTATTCGTGACTTTCATCTCCTCCTGTCTTAGATCCTTGTTTCCTGGATCCCATCACTCCCTCTTCTTTACTTTTACTGTTTTTATCTTGGAAGGGCACACCCTTCAGAGTGTAAGAAAGCTAATTTCTGAAGCTTCACATGACTGAAAAACGTGTTTATTCTACCTTCACAGATGACCGGTAGTTTGTCTTGGTTTCCAGTTCTATACTGCAAATTATTTTTGCCCCAGAATTTTGAAGCCATTGGTCTGTCCTCAGTGTCCCTGCTGAGATGTTAGGTGCCATTCTGTTTCTCAGTGACCTTTTTTTTTTTTTCCTTTGGGCAGTTCTGGAGTTTGGGAATCTTCATTTTTCTTTCCCTGATGTTCTGAAATTTCAAGAATATACTGCTATAGCTGTTTTTTAAAAAAATCGATACATTAGAAGCTCAAGAGGTGTTTTCAAATTTGAAAATCACTGCCCTTAAATTCTAGGAAATTGTCTTGAGCTACTTCTTCGTTTCTTCACATTTTCTAAAATTTGCTTTTCTAAAAAATTCTACTGTTCTATTCTGAAGACTGAGTCTCTGAATTTTATTGCCTTTTCACGTTTGTTTGTCATTTCCTGGTATTTCTGTTCTACTTTCTGGGTGGCTTCCTTAACTTCATCTCCAAAAAATCGTTTAAAATTTTTCAAGTCTTCTATCAATTTTCAATTTTCAGGAGAATATTTTTATGCCCCTTTTCATATAATACTTATTTCCAGATTGCAATATATTCTTTGATCTTTCTGAAAATATTGATGATAATATTTTAAAGTTGTCTTCTTCTCCCTTTGTGTCTATTGCTGTCAATTTCCTTGTTTTCTCCAGGCTTGTTTTGGTCTCCAAATTTCTTCAAATGTCTAGGGATCATTGGTTACTACTCACATTGAAGATGGAGCACTAAAAGGCCAATTAGAAAGCCTGTGTAGGTAAGCGGAGCTTGCCAACAGGTAGGCTTCACTGCGGTACAATCTCACTGGGCTCTTCCACTGGGAGACCCCCAACCATCAGTATCCACAGGTCTTTTGCACAGATAGGTCAGATTCTTCAAAGAAGCATCTGCTAACTGAATATACAGAGAATATCTGACTGACACATTTTTGGAGATGAATAGAGGAAGTGCAATGGGGGGTATCTCACTATTCAGTGTTTCATTTAATTTTCCACCATCCTTCTGTGCCTTGGTATCCCCCACTCAAGAGTTCTCTAGCTCATATTCTCCAGAGAATTAACTTCCAGTGTTGCTAGAGTGTGGGGAGTCATCTGGGGTCTAAGTTCACTTTAAACCCACCTACCACTGTTTTCTCACCTCACTTTCTGAGATTCTGAAGTCTCTCTCCCTAGCAGCTCAGCTTCCAGCTTCTTAGTACTTGTAGGTTAGTTACCATCACCCATGGGCTTTCCAGAGTCACTTTATCTCACCGAGTTTCTACATTTTTAAAATCCCTTTGCTGTTACTGTTTTGGAAGGAGCAGAATAAATATATGTGCTTGATCTGCCTTTTCCTGTAACATATTCTCATTGACAAAACACTGACAAATATTTGCTAATGAAAAACTCAGGAGAAAAATTCAAGTCACCTCCAATATGAACTTGAGAGGTTAAGGTGGACTATGAAATATGAGCACAAGTTTATACTGAAAACAAAAAGTCCAGGACAGCCAGAGTGAAAGCAATAAAAAATGAAGAAAATTTACCTAACATAAAGTCAGCTGATATTTTGGTAGCGTACATTTAACTACCTGTTGTTATATATAATAACAAATGCTGTTTTCAAATCCCAGGAAAGAAACAACAATTACAGTCTGTAAAAGTGAGGCAATATCCCCAAATAAATCAGGCATTATTAATTTTAAAAATGCCTTAATTGTTTTTCTAGAAATTAAATCATACTTTTACATGCACAATAGATGACTAAATGAAACCTGAAATCACCCTTAGATAAATAATCAGTGACCTACTCATTTTAATTATTCAGATTTTTTTTCCAAAGAGAAGCCCTATTTATTTATTTTTCTAAAGATTTATTTATTTATGAGAAAGAGAGGGAGACTGCGTGGGAGAAGGAGCAGAAGGAGAGACTCTCAAGCAGACTCCCTACTGACTGCGAGCCAGACGTGGGGCTCAATCCCATTACCCTGAGGTCATGACCTGAGACAAAATCAAGAACAAGAACTGGATGCCCAAACAACTGAGCCACCCAGGCACCCCAAGAAGCCCTATTTAAATGAATATAGGTGGGAATAAATTCTTGGTCAACTCCCAAAAGAGAAATCAGAGATATCTGTGCATTAGTTTTACAATCAAGTGGCCTATAAACGTAGTGTGAAACTCTTTCCTTGGGAGGTTAGATATTTACATAGTCATAAAAATTAAAGAAAAAAAAATTAAGTCCAATGGGAAAAAAATTTTTTTAATTGAGACTACTAAATTTCATACTTAAAGGCAGTAAATATAAGCTTTGGCTATGGATAAAACTAATCTTGAAAAATGTCTATTATATTATAACAACAGAAGCCCTCAAAAATAGGAGTAAAGTTCTTCATAAGCCTCAAATTATCCATGAACTGGGGTAAATCACAGACATATCTCTGTTTGCTACTGTGGAAAAAAAAAAAGCTCATTTATTAAGGATTTTAGTGTGTGAATCACTGTGCATGTGCTTTTTATATATTACCTTACTTAATTCTTACCCACCTTATGAGGTTGTAAGAGCTTACTGATACCAGACAGGCAAAGGTCCCTCGCCAAGACGATTTGTGTGAAGAAGAATTCAAGAGCAAGCATTTTAGAGAAAAGGGACAAAGATTTATTAAGTACAGAAGAATGGAACTATTTCACAAAGAAGCAGTCTCTCCTCCTAAATAAGAAAGCAGACCCCGGCTTTGCCTCTAATGCAGGGTTTTGTTAGGTTGCTTTTTGTTTGTTTGTTTAATTAGCTAACCCTATGGGGAGGGGCTTACTCTAACTTTGGGTTTATCACTTACATTAGGTGGTCAGTTTTCCATTGTCTTAGGGTTATGGAATTACCCACAGCAAATATTTTTAAGAATGTCCAGCTTTTGTGGCTTTTATTTCTGGAGGAAGTGGGGTCTTGTAGTTTTCCATGAGTTGAATCTTGTGACTCTGTTTATGATACTTACTTTTAGGGTAAGGGTCAGCCTAAAACTAAAATGGCTTTACTTTGGTCACTTGTCTCTTTAGTCTCCCTTCCCTCCTGCCTCATCATTATCCTATGTTAATGAGGAATCTGGGAGTTATAAAATTATAAGTAAAGGTAACTTGGCCATGACATCTACGTACCATGGCTAAGGTTTAACAGCTCATGCTTTTAACTATTGTATACTTCCCTTTAGTTATTGATAAATACAGTATTTTGAAATTGGTCAGCGATATGTCAACACTTATTAATTAAAAGCCAAAATGACCTTTGTAAATTCAAATAAGATTCATTTGGTAGTAACTGTCACCAACCAATACCAGTACTAATTTATTCATTCACTCATTCAACAAACATTTACTATGTAACCATTATGTGCCCACCAGTGATTTAGATGAGTACTGTTAAATAAAACTTCCTGTGATGATGAAAATGTGCAATATCATCACTGTGCAATACAGTAGCTGAGCACAAGTACTGAACACCTGAAGTGTGGCTAGTACCACTGAAGACATGTAATTTTAATTTTATTAAATTTAAATTAGTTTAGGGGTGCCTGGGTGGCTCAATCGGTTAAGCACTCGACTCGTGATCTCATCTCAGGCCTTGATCTCAGGGTTGTGAGTTCTAGCCCCACACTGGCCTCCACACTGGGCATGCAGCCTACTTAAAAAAAAATTAAATGTAAATTAGTTTATATTTAAATGTAAATAGCCACATATGGCTAATGACTATCATATTAAATAGGAGAGCTCTAGGTACTGAGTGCCCAGCTAGCAGACACGGTTCCCACTTAAATGGAGCTTACGTTCTAGTGGGAAAGCCAACATAAATGATAATAAATATAATATTACAATTTCTGTTAATGGCTTAAAAGAAAAAGAATAGAAAAAATAGTATTTATAAGGATATAAAGTCAGACTGGATCACATCTAGCTATGAATGTCTAAAAACTATAGGATTAAGAGATTCATGCTGAAAATGTTATTTCAGGGATTCCTTATTTAAAATTCAGGATAATTAGGGGCGCCTGGGTGGCACAGCGGTTAAGTGTCTGCCTTCGGCTCAGGGCGTGATCCCAGCGTTATGGGATCGAGCCCCACATCAGGCTCCTCCGCTATGAGCCTGCTTCTTCCTCTCCCACTCCCCCTGCTTGTGTTCCCTCTCTCGCTGGCTGTCTCTATCTCTGTCGAATAAATAAATAAAATCTCTAAAATAAAATAAAATAAAATAAAATAAAATTCAGGATAATTAGTGAACCATTGAAACAAAAAATTGGTGCATTTTTTGAAAGTGCCTTCAATGTTTTAAGACTGACGCACAGAAACAGTGCTCTGTGGGCAAAGAAGTCTATGTAAAAATAATTCTGAATAAGGATAATTTCTTTTTATCCTATTAACAGCCTGAATTTAAACAAAATAAAATGAAAGAGAGTAAGGAAGAGGAATCACAAAAAATAAAACAGTACAGTCTATAAAATGCCAACATTAGATACTCCAAGTTTAAGAATCTGGATTTGAGGGATCAGGAAGTGAGAGAAAAACAAGTTAAGTACTATTCCACTTGGAAAGAAATGGAACTTTTTATGGTAACAAGTCCTCTTCTGGGCCAGTGTCAATTTGTAAACAAAAAACAAAAAACAAAAAAAAAAAAAAAGAAAAGAAAGAAACAAAGAAAGAAAGAAAGAAAGAAAGAAAGAAAGAAAGAAAGGAAAAGAAATTTGTCCAGAAATTACGTTGCTAGATTTGAACACCTGGAAATGTAACACAGCAAACAGAACTCAATATAGTAAATTAATAAGTTAAAAGAGGTGCTTGGATCAGCAGAGAAAGGGAGAAGCACCAAATACCTTCACGTTCCTGGATCATATTGTGTGGATTTTTGTTTGGGAAGTTAAGATAGATTTGTTTGGGTAAGTAGGCTATTTCAGGTCAAAGGAAGAAGAAATTTGAAGAGAGCATTAGCACAAGGGCCAGTAATGCCACATTTGCATTTTTTTTACTTTCCCATCTTTCCCGTCTCTAAGCCACTAGAAAACGGGTCCATAGACTGAGGTAGGTAAAACTGGGGGGAGAAACATGACCTGAATGAGTTGAAATGTGTTGTTCGTAAGAAGAACAAGTTGAATATTTCTAAATAGCCACCCCAATTAATTCCAGCTCTATTAAATAAACTAGGTGGAATCTAGCTGGCATAACTGCTGTCTACCATTTTAAAACAACTGTTTGATAAAATCAGTTGCACTAAGAGAACCAAACTAGCACTGTAAGCGCTAACAGCAATGGAGGAGGAAGAGCAGCAGCTGCCATTTGGATAGCACTGTGTGCCAGACACAATTCCAAGTGCTTTAAATACATGTAATTGTCACAACCACCTCATGAGGTAAAGACCATTACTATCTTCACTTTACAGGTGAGTTAAGCTAGGGACTGAATTTAATCAAATTCTCAATGTCAAAGAGCTAATAGGTAGTAGATATGGAATAAAATCCAATCACTTTGCCATAAGAAGAAAACAATGTTGAGAGAGTTTTTTGCCCAAAATCACATGATCACATAGCATCTAAATAGAACTAAAAAGATTTTTCGTTTTGCTATAAATTTATTATAATAAGAGTACATACATTTGTACATAAAAGAGCTAACAGTGTAGATTTACTTACAAAGAAGAGAGAAAAGGAACTGGTTTCTGAATGTTTATGAAGTAAAGGCAGGAGATAATCAGGAATGTTAGAAATATTATTAAGATAAAGGCAAAGGTCTTACCAGAATAAAAACAATGCACCCTATAGTTTCAAACGATCACAAAATTCTTAAAGGTCATGGCATCACCTTGACTTCTGATCAGCAAAATCCATGCCTATTACAGAGTATTTCTCTATGGGAACACATTTCCAATTGTATAATGGCAATCAATAAAACTAGAATTTTTTATATTCAAGTTTATATTCAATATGCTATATTCAAGATAGCATATGTTTTTACAAACATGTTAACATATGAATTATTATTAAAAAATAAGGCAATAAAGTCATAAAAAATTCTCTATGAAAATGCAGAAATAATCCATTTTATCTCTATTAAGCAGAATTATACACAGTGGGTGATTTTCCTCCTACTTCTCTGGAAAATTTATTTTCTCAGTAATTTCAACAAATCAACTTAAAAACGTGTGCTGCTTTTTCTAACATAATCTTACATAATTTTACTGAATTTGATGACGAAAGCAGTTAAATTTTCCTCAAGCTGCTAAACTAAGTGTCAGCATAGCTTAAACTCAGCAAACTCTTTTAATAGTTTCAATATATTACACTGTAAAGAGAGATACATGATTCTTTCTGATAAAACATACTTTTTCAAAACTTGGCACTACTTCTTAAAGTAGTTTTCAAACTCCATGTATTTGTGTCATGCAAGCAGTAAAAATCTATTAATGAGAGGATTACCAGGATTTTAAGTGATCTATTTGGGGGGGGGGGGTCAAAGGGAGAGGAAGAGAGAGTATCTTAAGCAGGCTCCACATCCAGCACAGAGCCCAATGCTGGGTTCAGCTCAATCTCACAATCTCACAACCCTGAGATCATGACCTGAGCCAAAATCAAGAGCTGGACGCTTAACTGATTGAGCCACCCAGGCAACACTTAAGTGCTCTTTTGATGATCTAAACTGGAATCATTTCAGAAGCTTCTGTAGATAAAATTTAAATTGAGCTAATACCTTCTAAAACTTAAATTTATTATTCTTATACTTAAATCCAATCAATGGTTCCCCACTGCTCTCCAGAAAACATTCAATTCAATTAAAAAGCATAGTACTCTTTTGTGATCTGGTCTTTTATACCATTAAACTTCCTTTCTCACCACTTCTGCCTTCCTGCCACCTCCCCTGTTCCATCCCAGACCCGCTCCTCTATCCTAAACCCTCCCTATACTTGCACAGACTATACATCATTTTGAAGACTCTTGCCACCAAGTAACATCTTCTATCCTGAATATTCTCTCACCCAAAAACCTCCCTGCCACCTTCACCTGGCCAGCTCCTAGTCAAACTTCAGATCTCAATCTAGGGAGACCCTCCCTGATTTCTGTAAAGTAGTATAGATAGACACCTCTTTCACGTGTTCCTATTATGTCTGAGTCTATCACTAAGATGCACTTAGCATACTACCGTAACTTCCTACTTTCTTTTTGTACATAGGATTATAAGTTTCTTGAGGGCAGGGGCTAAATAATTTTACTGATCACAAAGGTGAAGCAGAGTTCCTAATACATAGTAAGTTCTTGGTAAAAACGTATTCAATGAATGAAAAACATTATACCCACAGTTACATGTTTACTTGACCAATCTTAAGAAAAAACAGAATGAAAAACTGACGGGAACTATTTTAGCTAGTTGAAGAGTTGAAAACGGAAAATATTTAGCATCACTAGCTTCTAACAAGAGCCACTCAAAGAAAACAGCAAACATGGTCCACTATTACACTCAAATCCCTCTGAGTCACCCGATCCACACTGTGAAATACACATCTCCTTCCTCCTGCCTCTCCATCTTGATTTCTCTTATTTTCAGCCACCTTCCTGATTTTCCCCAAACGGAATGGAAAAAAAAAAATCCTCATCTAACCATACCTTCTCACCTTTCCAATTCTGTCCCTCGTCTGATGGTGAGCATCAATCCTACCAGAATCCAACCACTTTCTGTGAGCGTGAGAAAATTTTGTTCCTAGACTTGCCATCGGAACATCCTAGATGCCAACTTGATTTAGGTTTGTTGTGAGTTTAGAAAACATGGAACACCAAAGTTAATACTAATCCTTGCTTTGTCAATACTATTCCTAACTCTGGGCCCGTGGACATGTTAAACTCATGGGGTCCTCATTAGTACTGAGTAAGCTGGAAATTAGGGTATTTCCAGGAGTTCTCTGCAGCTCCAAAGTCCAGTGCATTAGTTCAGTGACACCAACCACGGAGGCCAGCACACTGGCTAGTGTGCTGCTTGTCAACTAAACTTACCTCTAAAGATCATCTGACAAAAGAGCACACAGGAGAAAGTATCCTATTTTCTCATGGTGCTGGGGAGAGGTCGGGTGGAGTTAACAGGTAACTTTGAGGACTGGCTATACGTTACCCTCACAACCTCTAAAGCCTGCCTACACTGCCTACAAAGAAAGCATGGGATATAATTTTTTAATTTTGTATTTCTTTTTTTACAATTTAGCTGGTAAGAAGCCTTGGGAACAGCACATAGCAGCACAGAGTGGCACACTCCTCCAACTTTAGTTAGCTAGGAAGAGTAAGATGAATGTCCCTGCTCTCCCAAGAACTGAAGCTGCTCTATTTTGGGATGCTAAAAAGGAAATGTTTCTAGGAAACAAGTGTTTGAATTTTATGACCTATGATATGTTTACAAGAATAGTGCTTAATCTTAACTGCCACTGTTGTCACCTCGGGGAAGGCTAGTTTTGCCAAGAGCCATGTGGCTGCTTCCCTGCCATGCAAGAAATAGGATGAAGCAAAGTGGCCTACTCCAGGAGGGACCGTATGTGCCAAGGCAGAAAATCAAAGAACCCACCTGATCTAGGCCCAAATGCTTAAGGTAGAAGAAGTGAAAACTGACCAACTAGTAATCTACTAATGTAAGTGGACAAAGGACGGATAATCCACAGCATGGATCACTGCTACCCAGAAATGTGCCTAAACATATCTGACCGCCCTTGCAAACCTTACAGAGCCTCAAATGACAACAATCGACTCTTAGAAAACAAAGCCCTATTGCTGCTCCTGGAGAAGGCATGAGCAACCTTGCCCATAAGGCAATTTCCCAGCATCCGAAGACCACTTTCCTGTTCCCAAAAAATAATAATAGTATTTCTGCCAAGAAGAAAAATGCTTTTGGGGTGCTATTTCAGAAACAATCAAAACGTATCCCAATGCTTGTAGTGTGGTACCGTGGGACAGTGAAAAGAGCATACTACGCAGGCAGACGGCCCTGAATGTAAATCTTGACTCTACCACGTCTCTGTGACTTTGAACAAACATTATCGGCTCTGAGCCTCTGTTTGCTCATCTGTGAAATAAGAGTGTTATGAAGACTACATGCAAAAGCACATGTGGGTCACTGAAGATTTATCTACAACTATCAGTTCTTTGTTTTCCTGAAGAATGTGTCTTGGAGAGAAGTAGAAATGGAGAGGTTTTTCTTTAAACATGGATTCTAAACATGAGATTCACTGAAGTAAAAACCAATTGCAATCAGATACAACTCAAGAGAAATACATAATAGTCAGAGCAAAGAATGCTACCAATTACATACTCACACGCACACAAAGAAATGTCCTTTGCTTACCCAGGCCTACCACAATTTTTTCCTAAATAATTTCTCTGGTCCATACTCTCTCTAGCGCTCCCACCTATAAACCTTCACCACATCACACTTTCTTCTGAGCATATCGTGCACTGATTCACCTTCAGGCCTCTGCTCTCACCTTAAATACTCTGCCTGCCACTTCGTACCTTCCTTCTAGCAATTGCTCAATTCCACTCTTCATACTCCTATTTTAGTCTTCCCGGACCAACTTGGCATTAACGGTATCTAGTCCTTCGGCAACCATTTATCTTGTTTAGTATTTTTTAATGTAGTTATGAAGAAGAACTCTAGTTTATTCCTTTGTATCTCTGACACACTTCTGGGGTATGGCAAACTAGCATAATCTTCTGTGAAATAAACGCTGTACTCAAGTCATACTATAGGAGTTTATACACATGTGCTAAAAGAAGAGTCCTAGGATTTTCGTGATCAAAGGAGACATTATCACCAATATATATTTCCTCTAAGATTTACGCAAATGACTGCCTGATACAAATGAGTCCTGTCCGAGGCAAAACTGATGCAAAATAAACACTAGTTTAGAAGTACAGAAACTGCGTTGAATTTTTTTTTAGAACATTATTTAACAGAGTTTCTACAACCACAATTAGATAAGATTATTGGTGTATATTAGGTGGAAATACCAATATAAGTACTAGTGTCGGTGTGGTCATGTATCAGTGATTTTAACATATGACCTAAAAAGCAGAACTTTTGGTAAAAGTAAGCCTATTTATATCAAGGAGGCTCAGAACTGACTCAGAGGAAAAAGTATTATCCTCTGACTCATCAAGACCACTTCCTGAAACACCCAATGTTTTTCTTGGAAGGAAGTCTATAGGAGTGCCATTTCATTCAAACACTGATTAGACAAAATTGAAGTCTAACACAAAATGGACAAAAAGACATGTATTTTCCAAAGCCAACCAAGTTTCAAAGTAGACCATTCCATAAACATATATTATCCGGTCATAAAAGGGAAGACTTTAAATACAGTCAAAAATGGATAATCCCAGGTATATTATAATGAATAAACCACTGACTACGTACACATATCTTTCCTTATACCATAATCTTTTAATGATAAAGAAACAACCTTATGATTCTAATCCACAAAATAAACTAATGTCTTTGGCTTCAAAACAGTCATTTTTTTCTCAAGGTAATTCTTTTCCCCTCTCTGAATCAACTCTGTGGCCAATATTTAATAATAATTTACAAAAAGAATAAATGACACTTATTAAATGCTTATATGTGCCGAACACTGTTATAGGTTCTTAGCATGCATTAACTCAACTGATAATCACAACCCTTCGAAGAGGTAGGTACAATTATTATCTCAATTTACAGATGAGGAAACTGAGACAAGAACAATCAAGTACTTTGCCCCGTGACACCTAGTACCTAGTAAAGCCTCAAACCCTGGCAGACCAACTCAAGAGCCCAAACTGTTTCTCTGCGGTCTGTGCGTGTGACCACACGCCTCCCATTAGAATGCTTGCTAAGCATTCTAGCACACACACAACACACACATATAGGTAAACATACACATAGCTGTATAAACATCTCATTTACATAATGTGTGCCAAAATTTAGTACATCCTCTCACATTAGTTTATAAATCCTAACGTGACTATTACACCAACAGGATTTGTGTTCAAATAATACCAAGTCTTTTACCTAGAAGAACAATTACTTAGATCAGCTTTGAAAGAGTCCACTGTCCAGATACATTTATGTCCCGCTCACTTGTTTTTTATTTCTAAAACACTGGAAACAGCT
Source organism: Ursus arctos (assembly GCF_023065955.2). Taxonomy (NCBI): domain Eukaryota; kingdom Metazoa; phylum Chordata; class Mammalia; order Carnivora; family Ursidae; genus Ursus; species Ursus arctos. The sequence goes on from NW_026622941.1 coordinate 14,833,872, forward strand.
CACAGAACTATAAAAACACCAAAATGAGACTGTCCTGGACAGTCCTTGGGGAAGAAAAATACACATAACATTTCCTATTTCAAAATAAGCAATTAAACTGAATCTTGCTGTTTGTTTCCTCTTGAGTAATCTAGACTGGAAAGAGTTCAAATATTTGATTCTCACAGTATTTTGCTTTCAGTAGAAAGACCATCTTTTAATATGCCGGTTCAGCTAATAAGTGTTCACTCATATCTATACCTGGTTCATAGAAACGAATTTAAATATTAAATGGCTGCATATTTCTAGCTCTAAACATTTGAAAAAGAAATTCCTAGTTAGTTAATGAGACAGAATAAGCACTGTGAAAAAAGCCACAGCACTCTGCCCTTCAGATTATTAAGGAGCAGTATAAGAAGGGCAAATCTATCACAGAGGCTGAAGTCCTTAAAGCAGCAGCCTATGGAAATATAATACTCCCGGAGCCACGCTGGAGGTGCTGAAGATGCACAGGGGATGCGGGAAGCCTGCCTGCCCAGGGTGATCTCAGGGCCAAGATAGAGTCATCCTGCTTTTTTAAAGTGTATCATTTACCCAAGCGACACAGTGAATGAAATTCTACCACTGGAAATTAATTTGTTCTTTTGAATTAAGTGTTTTCACCCCTAAGAACCACTTTTAAATTTCAGACACTTCTGGAAGTAAAAATATATTGTATTACTGACACATAAGTATGAATTATCAGATACTTTCTGCTAGGATAGGAGGAATTTAAAGTAACATGAGAATAGCTATGAAGTCAGTGTGCCCATTAATGTAAGAAATCTGCGCAGAAATGCAGCAGTAGTAAGCTACTGAGAAAACATCCTATATAGCCAGCAAAACCATATAAGAAACTCGTCCAGTATTTTTTGCCCACCCCTACCAGGTGGTGTGCTTCACAACAAGGGCATATAATAAACAGCACGGTTTCTCTCTTCTAGGAGCGTTCAGTTTAGCAAAGAGATCATCACAATGCAACTTAGTAAATGCTACGGTCACGGTATGAACCACCTATGGAAGCGTCTACCTAGGGTAGTTTGTTGGTAGATTTCACGTAAGAGGTAACAGTAGAAGCAGGTGTTAAAAGACACAGTGTGTCAACTGGTAGGTGTAAGGGGGCAGTGAGACAGCATTCCAGGCATAGGCAAAGAGTAGTACATGGAAGGACATGAGTTTCCGTGCATAGTAAGATACTCAGTGTGGCTGCGATCTAGGCATATAAAAAGATAATGTGGTTGAGAAAAACTTGATGACAGATGTGAGGGGCCTTGTAGAACATGTACAGAAATTTGGATTTAATCTTTATGGAAACAGTAACCCAACAGAGGGATTAACAGTCATATTACTGACTTTTAATAGAATAATTAGGGGGGCATTCTGGAAGCAGACTAGATAAGGAATCAAAGTTAATTAATTTAAAGAAAATTGTATTGGTTTCTTTCGTTCCTATGGGAAGTATCCCAATTTTATTCTGCTCTACGTATTTTTTGGAAAAACTAAGACTCACCTATGTCATTCCCATAATTTCTGAGTTCTCCAAAGAGAAATAGGAAGATAATTTAACTAATCTAAAATGTGTCTACCAACAACTTACAAGGACACAGCCCACATTTTCTAGAGTTACTGGTTACATAAGAAATCCATTGAAGCTATATATTCATTCTATTTTAGAAAAGTTCGTTTTAAAAATCCAGAAAGTAAGAGAATTGAAGGTTGTTTTATTTGTTTGTCATTGAAAACAGCCCTTTAATGATGCAGCTGCTGTGGAAAACTACAGCAGAGCTCCTCAAAAACTTAAACACAGAATCGCCATCTATATTCTAGTAGATGCACTTCGGGGTATATACCCCAAAGAATTGAAAGCAGGGACTTAACACGATATTTACACTCCATGTTCACAGCAGCATTATTCACAATAGAAAAAGGTGGAAGCAACCCAAGTATCCAATGACAGGTAAATGGATAAGCTGAATGTATATACACACAATGGACTGTTACTCAGACTTCAAAAGGAAGGAAATTCAGATGCATGCAACAACATGGATGGAGCTTGAAGCCATTACGCTACGTAAAACAGGTCAGTCACAAAATGACAAATACTGTATGATTCCACTTATATGAGGACCTAGTGTAGTCAAACTCCTAAGGATAGAAAGTAGAACGGTGGTTGCCGGAAGCTGGGGGGGGGGGGGGGGAGAATGGGCAGTTACTGTTGCATGGATACAAAGTTTCAGTTCATAAAGATGTACACTTAAAAACAATGAAAATGGTAAATTTTATGTCACATATACTTTACCACAATAATAAAAAATAAATAACTGAAGAATGAATGGACTACTGCATGTCTGCAAGCCCATCAGGTGTGACCACCTGGTCCGGAAGGTGAAGGCTGTCAATGACGAGTATTGGACACGTAAAGAATTTCTGTGGCAAATACACACATAAAAAAATTAAAACCATCCTTACAATCTTGTGTTTGTGTGTGTGTACACATCCATATGCACAAATGCCTGAGTGTATATATTTTAATTTGAAATAAACTAGATCATGTACTCCACTTTAATAAAGATGAAGACACAAAGTTCCTAATCTATAAAAACAGTAAATTAAACAGTAAAAAAAAAAAAAAACCAGTAAATTAAACAGTAAAACTGATCAAGTTTTTACCAATTCTTGATTTCAGGTTCAGCTCTAACATTATTTAGCAATCTCTCTTGCAAATGCTATTTCTCACCGATCTTCCATTTTCTCACCCGTCAAATGGAGTATCTGTGTTCCATCCTACACACCGATCTCACAGTATACGGAAGGGATAAAATAAGACGATGTAAACATATAATTACTTTTAAATTTTGAAATGATTTGGAATAGATATGCTCCTTACAAAAGGATTGTTTGACTTATGAAATGGGTTAAAGAAATCTTTAAAATTTCTCTGCATTTTTCATTTTTTAATTGAGCTTTTAAACAATCTAAAGGGCATAGAAACTTTGAGGAAAACAAGCATTGAATAAAATAAAATACATCAGTATTCCTAAGGGGGTGATGTGTATGTATTTCCCCCTTAGGAATAGTGATGTATTTTATTTTATACACACACACAAACACGCACACACATATACACAGCTGACCCTTGAAAAACACGTTTTTCATTCATACGAGGATTTTTTTTTCAGTAAATACAGTACAGTACTATAAGTATACTTTCTCTTCCTTGCGTTTTTCTTAATAACATTTTCTCTTCTATAGCTTTCTTTATTGTAAGAATACAATATATAATATATATAATGTACAAAATATGTGTTAATCAACTAAAGGCTACTAGCAGTAGGAGTCAAAGTTATATGTGAACTTTCCACTATGCAAAGGGTTGGTGCCCAAACTCCCACATTGTTCAAAGGTGAACTGATGCATTGAATATACATATATTCAATAAGATGGCTTCAAAGGTCCAACTTTTAAAGTGATAAGAGAAGAAATTATTTAATTTTGCTTTTATAATGAATTAGCCCATAATTAAGTGCCATACCAAACATCAACAGGAATTATAGAATGATGCCAGCAAAAACCGTTAACGATTCATTTAAAAGGTCTAAAGAATGCGCCGGTACTTTTGGTTAAGAAAGTCATCGTGACCTTGATGTCTTATGGCAAATCAATTGTAAATGTAATAGTTAGAATATCCTCTGTTCCTGGAACTGAGACTAATCACACTTGACAATATCTAACTCACTAATTTCAATACTCAAGAAAGAATCTGTTTAAAATATACACCTAAGAGGGAGCGCCTGGGTGGCTCAGTCGGTTAAGCGGCTGCCTTCAGTTCAGGTCATGATCTGAGGGTCCTAGGACTGAGCTGTGCAGGCATCAGGCTCCCTGCTCAGTGGGGAGTCTGCTTCTCCCTCTCCCTGTGCCCCGCCCCCTGCTTGCACTCTCTCTCTCTTTCTCAAATAAATAAAGTCTTTAAATAGATACATACATAAATAAAATAAACACCTAAGAGTTTTTCACATGCCAGTACCACCAATCCCCCTCCCAACACACCCTTTGAAAACCATGTATTATCTGCAGGGGGGCAAGAGAAAGTCTTTTTTTTTCTCACTGACAGAAACAAAACTTAGAGCTCTTGGTACTTACCTCATCTGCTGGCCAGTATTACTTTTGTAAGGAAATAGACTTGTGACATCCAGTAAGGAATTCCTCAAACTTCATAGGAAATCCCCAACAATGTGATACCATTAAACTAAAGTTCACTGAAGTGTAAGCTTAAGTAAAGCATATGCAAGTGTCATTAAATTCTTACATAATTAGTTGTACGTGTGTTGTTTTTACCACTTAGAGACTACTTTTTTTTTTTAACTCAAAGACCGTCATTCGGGGCGCCTCATTCGGGGTGCCTGGGTGGCTCGGTCGTTAAGCATCTGCCTTCAGCTCGGGTCGTGATCCCAGAGTCCTGGGATCGACCCCCACATCGGGCTCCCTGCTCCGAGGGAAGCCTGCTTCTCCCTCTCCCACTCCCCCTGCTGGTGTTGCCTCTCTCACTGTGTCTCTCTCTATCCAATAAATAAATAAAATCTTTAAAAACAAACAAACAAACAAAAAACCCAAAGACTGTCATTCCTGAATAGCCCGGGAATGTTTTCTTTCTTTTTTGTCCAATTCTCATTTGCCTTCCCACCTAAAGTTATCCTCTCTCTTTCCTTTACTGTTGTAAGCCTCTATTTCACTTCCAACGTATGGTCAATATTTTGTAAAAATAATCACTTCCACGGCTGCTACAACTTTATTTCACAGACCTGGGAAATATGCAATCCTCTCCTCATTCTTTCTACTTTATAAATTCCTCAGTGCACTCAAACCAATAAGTGAAATTCTCTAAATTTAAAAGCCCAAAAATGACTTTGCAGAAATAGGCTCCATAAATAACAAGTATTTGAATACTTAACTTCTTAACTTAAACCTCTAAGCCTGATGCTCACGTGCTATTTGGTCACCAGTGATCACCCAGAGAACCACGGATCCTATGTTCTAGTACAGAACACCCTTCCCTTCCAGTGGTTATTTTTAGAAAAGTGGCTATATTCATTCCACCTCAGATTTATTCCTGACATCGTAATAATGCAAAATTACTTTCCTTCTCAGGCTCAGATCTAACTTGAACAGTCTACATTCACTTTTCCTGCTTTTTCTGCCCAGACTGTCTCTAGGTCAAAGCTCCATTCAGATACTTTGACAGTGGTTTACCAAGGTTTGGGACACCTGGGCTGCAAGTGACCTAGGATAATCTGGATTACCAACAATCTGAGTAGTTTAATGTAATTAGGTAGGCTTCAGAGAGAGGGTAGTAGCCTTCATCCAGGCAATCCCTGTACTCAACATTATACCAAGAATTTCCCAGTGAAATGTCCATTCATTCTTTGTCCATTCAATAAATCCTGCTAAGGGCTTTCTATGTGCCAGCAGATACTATATGTTTGAAACTGGATACACAAGGATGAACAAAACAGATACAATTCTTGTCCTCAGAGTTCTCAGGGGATACAATGACCTTCTTTGATATCCCTTTGAATATGCCAAGCTCTTACCATCCTCAAGGCCTATCATTATCTGTCTGGAATAATTATCCTCTTTGTCTTTGCCGAACTCCTGTATTTCAGCTTAAATGACCCCTCTTGGGAAGTCTTGTCCTGACCTTCTACTCTATACGATTAGAACCCTCATTACATGTTTTCACAGCACCCTGAAATCTTCTCCATAAGACTTTATAATTAACATACAGGCCAATATTTGTCTAACATGGCTTTTCAAAAATAAATTGCTGCCTGGTGCACTTTCTATTGAAACAGAACAAACTTTTCTATTTTGTACTTTCTATTGAAAACATTTTAAGTCTCCTCTTTCTTTAAGGTGAATATTATTTTGAGTTTTTAATATGAGTCTTGAATTTTTTCTTTACACTTTATCTTTGTAACTCCACAGTTTATCCCAGGATCTTTCTTTATATGAAAATTATATAATAAAATTACAATTCTCCAACCAACCTTAATTTTTGTATGTAAAATATAAATGTTTTGTTTATATTTTTAGATAGTAGCTTATGTTACTACAAATATCCACATATGATATCTGTTTAGATATAGTCAAGCCAGAAATCTGAATAAGTATATACTCAACTTTTACCATTTTCTTATCTGGGAGACCCAGACAAATACATATGAATCCCACTATTTATTAAATGTGAAATTTTTGATTATTTAAGCCTCTATGAGCCTCATTTCCTCATTTTACAGTAGCTGTAATATCTTTCAAGGGTCCAAGAAATAAATATAAAGTATACAAAGCCCCTAACAAAATATATAAAGCAAATATCAATTCCTTCCCACATGCAGAAGGAAAAAAAAGGCACAAGTTCAAAAATCAAGCCCTCTACAAAATATAATACCAGTTTCCATGACCTAATCTGATTTCCTAAGAGAACAAGTCTAACTTTTTTTGGATAGTATTTCAGGTCAGGTGTTGACAAACTTTCTGTAAAGGGTCAAGTGGTAAATATTTGGGGTTTGTGGGCCCCATATGGTCTCTGCTGATATTCTTAATTTTTGTTTTTGTTTTTAATAACCTACTAAAAATGTAAAAATCATTCTTGGCTTGTAGAAAGAAAACAGCCCACTGGCCAGTTTCCTAATCCCCTGCTCTAAACACATAAATATTTACCAATTCCACCCTTATTTATCCTATTACCTGTATAATATATAGCTTTTAATCAACACTCAACTGAAGAACTACTCTACTATTTATCAGTGTTTCCATTTAACAAATAGCAATTAACACTAGTTTAGTTGTTTTATGTAAAGCCCTACGAGGTGACTGGACACCTAAAGAAAAATTGATTTAGGACATGCAATAAAAGAAGTACAAATAAAGCTTCCCCTCCGCCCCAGAATAAAGCTTTTGGAAGGCTTCCTCTTGCGTCACCTCTTTCTTTCCTCTGTTTTTTTTCTGAACGTACTACTAATCAGGATTTACAGTATGACGAATTTATACTCATGACCTCCGATTTCTCGTACTATAACCCTGTACTGAAATTGGTGCTAGTGTTAGTTCCTTTATGAGAATCTGAGTGGGCTTCCTGTACCGCAGAGAGGTCTCTGTGCCACAGTTAGAGGTCTTTGTGCCACAGAGTTAGAGGACTCCCACTGCTCATTCACCATTAGGCCCTCTCCTTTCAATTCTGACATAATGGTATAAATTCACCCCCTTTTATTCCAGTTTCCAACACGATCATTTCTCCTACTCAGCTCAGCTCACCTTATTGCTAATTGTCCAAATTTTCTCCCTTTTTATGCATAAGCCCCAGGAAAAAAAACCCTGAATTAGGTATTAGAATTCATTTCTGTTATTGTTCTGCTTCTGAAAATCTGTGTATTTCTTAGCCTGGGCACCTTTGTTTCTTCATTTATTGCAAGGGCTGAAATAGCCTGTGATGCCGATCGGACACAGTTAAGGGCCGAGGAAATAACACATGCAGAAGTTATTAATTTATCACCTATAAAGTACTCTAACAGACCACTAAAATCTAAGTCTCAGCAGTCAGACTTGCTTCTAGAACTGGCTCTGCCATTTATATTTATGAGTTATCTACCTTGGGCAAGATAATTAGCCCTTCTAAGTTTCATTTTCCTCATCTGTAAAATACAGTAATAACATACTTTATAAGGTTTTATGAGGATTACATGGCGTAATCCATGTCAAGCACTTATCATAGTGCCCAGCACATAGTAAAGGCTCAAAAAATGTTAAACATAATTATTATTATTTAAAGGTAAGATATATTTTCACTCCAGAGCCCACAGGCCTTTTATGTTTACTTCTTAGTCTCTACCTGCTTTTGAAGCTATCCATTTATTTCCACTGGTAAATTTATGCCCCCCCCCTTTTTTTTTAAAGTCCATTGGCATTTTGCTCTGTTGTGCTGTGTTCCTCCTTACAGGGACTGTTTAGTGTCTTTCACTGTCAAAAAAGCGGGAAGAGGAAGAGTGGAAATGAAGGAAGCAGAGAGACAGAACCATCAGTTCACACACTGCACGTTAACAATTAGTATGGCCAGTTCTGTTTTAACGCAACACATATCCCCAAAGATCGTAATGCTAGGCAAAAATCCCATCACTAAAAAACCACAGGGCTTATGGAGAAAATGGCGTGACAAGCACAACACTCAAAAACTCTTGTCAGTGACACTTCATAAAAAAGAAAAGAACCTAATAAAGATCACAACACAGTTTTACACGTTAAATGGTTAGAAATAAATAAAAACTACAATAAACCTGGTACCTGACATTGAAAAAGACCTGAAGTTTGCCTGCCGAGTGGGCTGTCCAAAGGGTTATAGCTTGTGAGTTATTGTGAAAGGGTGGGTAAAGGGTTATCTGAAATTGGAGGGAAAATTATAAAACAAGATATAGGTGTTTGTGGCTCACAGCGTGCAATGCAGTGAGGTAGCTGGAAGATGTCTGAGGTCTGTGCACATGCCTTGTGTATTCCTATGTGGCTCAGTTCAGCTAGGTGGCACTTTCTGTGTTCACCTCCTATTTCTCAGACAAAAATCACATATAACAAATGTGAAATTTATGTTATCCTCAAATCATTCCCCAGTACCAATAACGTAGGAATAAATTCCCATTTTCAAAACAAGCATTATAGCAGAACTGACTGTATGCATTCCCAAACTACAAACTCGTGACAAATGTTCTCTGACTCAGAACCGTAGTCACGATCTACAAAGCCTGTGTTACTCTTCAATTTCCTATCAGCCCAAAGTCTTTATCTAGAAAAAGTTGTTCTTTCTTTATCAGTATTGAGCCATTAAACATGATCTAAAACATTTCTTTCTTTTTTTTTCTTTTTTTAAAGATTTTTTCATTTATTTGACAGAGAGACAGCCAGCGAGAGAGGGAACACAAGCAGGGGGAGTGGGAGAGGAAGAAGCAGGCTCCTAGCAGAAGAGCCCAATGTGGGGCTCGATCCCAGAACGCCGGGATCACGCCCTGAGCCGAAGGCAGACGCTTAACGACTGAGCCACCCAGGCTCCCCGATCTAAAACATTTCTTAACTGCATCTTTGATGTCTCTTCAGCTGTCCCTTCTGGGGACAGCCCAAATTCAGACAGTCATGCCATAACCGCTTAGCTCCCTAACTGATCCCCTGTCCCCACATGTCCATTCCAACAGAGCAATAAAATATCTGGTAGTCAATAACTCACTGTCATGTCATTCCATTTATTCAGTCACCAAATATTTATGAGCATCTACTGAATACAAGGAAAAATAGGAGAAATGTGACGAAACCAGCCCCACCCATCCTAGTAAGAGAGTAAGAGACTTAACTCAGTGGATCATTTAAAGTCAGTCACTGTTATACAGGAGTTGTAAAATATTATAACATGTGTTGGGACGCCCGGGTGGCGCAGTTGGTTAAGTGTCCAACACTCGGTTTCTGCTCAGGGCACGATCTCAGGGTTGGGAGATCAAGCCCTGTATCAGGCTCCACGCTCAGCAGGGGGTCTGTTTGAGATTCTCTCTCTCCCTCCCCCTCATGCTCTCTCTCTTTCTCAAATAAATAAAATCTTTAAAGAACATACTATAACATATGTAAAAATAACTAACACATAATATGAAGCACCTTAAGAAAATGCAGAAAAAAACAGATTACTTTCCATGTTGTTAGAAGGAGCCAGGAGAAACTTAATGGGGGTGATTAGTAGACTTTAGGATGAGGTGAATTTTGATTATGAGGGAAAGACTTTCTAATTGCTGCATGAGTAAAGAAAAAGGCAAGAAATGTGAGATATATATAAAGCATGAAGGTCAAGAAGCTTAGGGCATAATATAAGTTACACAACAAACTTTGAATTTTATCTGATGTGAAATGGGAAAGCCACTGAAAATTTTTAACCAGAAGAGTACAACATCAGTTATGAATGGGCAAAAGGGTGCCCAACTGGCCTTCACAAATCCACGCTTTGAATAAGTTAAGAGACTTCATTCAGAGTCTTTGGAATGCCAAGCAAGAGCAGCAGGAGGGCTTTCCCAACAACAATCCCCAGCTTTGTGTCCAAGATTGATATTCACAGCTCTACTTAATGGATCTTAACTGTGTCATTTGGTCTGGCAAACTACATAAAATAGTGGAATAAAAAGAAATGACCTGCAAAATCAGAGGGAAATATATTTTTAGAAACAATGAAGGAAAAAAAGAATATAAGGCAACCTAATAGCAATAATAATATGATCAGATATTTAAATCTGATCATTAGGATCATAAAATTAGGAAAGTTAAATAATATGGTTCTGAATTATATCTAAATATCTGACACAATATATTTTTATCCTTAAGAAACTGTATACCAATGTTCCCCAAAGCAGAGCCTTCTTGGATAAATTTTCATATAAGGTCTAAGGCAAGCTTAAGAAGCCCACACTCCATTTCAGATCAGATTTTACATTGCCAAATACAAAGAGATAGTATTTCACATATTGCTTTAAAATTTTAGAAAATATATTAAGAATTAAAACTACCACAAGTTTCTTCCAATCATATTGTTGAATCTACCTTTTTTCTTTTTTTTCTGAATCTAGTTAATATATTCTATACATAAGACAGAAGTGTCACAAATTTTAACTAAAATAAGAAATGTATTTTCATATAGCTGAAAAATCCAAAAAATGTTTCATTAAAAAAATTAAAAATACATATACAAACCTCAACTCTAAATTTAAAAAAATAATAATTTTTTTTTTTTTTTAAGAGAGGGAGAGATTGAGAGTTGAGACAAGGTTTGGGGAAGAGACAGAAGGAGAGGGAGAGAAAAAATCTTAAACAGGCTCCAAGCCCAGCACATTGCTCAAGGAGGGGCTTAATCTCAGGACCCTGCAATCAGGACCTGAGCCAAGATCAGGAGTAGGACGCTTAAATGACTAAGCCACCCAGGCATCCCTAAAATAAAAAAAAATTTTTAAAGAATAATTAGTTTAAGTAAATTAGAATTATCCTACAGGGAAAATGATCAAAAGACTATATGAAAATCTACTTCGTAAAAAAAAAAAAGAAAGAAAGAAAAAGAAAAAAAAGAATATCTACTTCGGTATATCATCTGCACAAAAAGTTTATACAATTCAAGTAAACTATTACTTAAAAATCTACAATATAATACGCTAATTTTTGTCTGCTTAAAACTCTGAGACAGTACCTTGATGAATTAAAGAAACATAATTTCTCTGAAAAATAAACTGAAAAGGAAACTTCTCTACACAACTTCTTTCAGAATTACATAGAAAATGAGTATAAACATCTTATCCTCTCCAAAGTCATTTTCTCTAATATATAATTTACTTAAACGGAAGCAAGTGTTTCCGAGCCTATCTGTAGAAAAACAGAAACCACTTTTAAAACACCCCAGGTACAGGAGATGCAGGGATATCCTCTTTAAGGTGAGAACAGGTCAAAGGACAAAATACTTCACATACCATTCCCAGAGCATATATGAAATTTATACCAAACCTGACACTGGCACTTGCTTTAGAATTTGGCCTACAAAGCCGACAAAAGCTTTGCAACAAGGTTAAGAATAACTCAAGCCATAAACCTTCCAAGGAACCTCACCTGTATATGCTACCAAACAACTATGTACGTGATGCTTGTATGGGTAAAGTTTTTGGTGAAAAGTGATAATGTTCCTTATGGTGTCGTCTTAACACAGTAACAGACAATTAGAGGAAAATCAACATATCCAAGAATGGACTTCAAAAAGATCAATACAGGCATAACCATGGCTTCTGAACTCAAGAATGCATTACATTTCCCAGCACCAAAACAGAGATGTAACCAGTTATTTGCTTTTGTTCTCCATCTAGTTTACTGTGATACAATATTAACTCTTGTTTTTAAATAGCATAGATCTTAACCTTGCACTTAATCACTAGTAACAGAACAAGGAAAAGACTCCTCCCGAATAAAATTAAATGTAACAAATCTATAAGAGGTACAAAATTAGATCTCCATACAAGAATTATATATATTTCTCACAAGGCTCAAATTTTATATTTAAAACAACATAATTACATAATTGAATTTTTTGAAAGAGTTGTTCCTTAAAAATTTCCATTAATTGGCTCTTTAAATGTTTACAAGTTCCATTAATATACATGGGTTTAGGGGAAGGAAAAAAAAAAACTTTAAATACACATATTCACTACATTTTAGGTCCCAAGCAAAATGTTTACACAGAAATTTGGCAGTGTTAAGTCTGTGGACTCAAAGCCAATAACAACCTAAGAAAACTGAACTTGGTAATAAGCAAATTTTTGTAGTACAACTAACATTGTATAAACAATCTAAAACAGTTAATATTTATAGGATAATCACAGTATTTTGCATATCAGAATAACTTAAAAGTCATTTTAAGAAAACTTGATAGATTATGTCTATGCTTCCCCAACTATTATTAGTCAACAGATTTCTTCTTACCTACACTCTGGGGGGATGGAGAGGAATTATTCTCTTAAACACATGACCTAAGAGAAGGAAATCCTTTAAATCCCCAAGAGGTAGGAGGCAGGAGGCAGGACTCTAGAGGAACCCGAGGTACCAATTTCAACAAGTTCAGAATCCAGTTGGAATACCAAATGGGAATTTATAATATTGTCAAAAGGCTAACTGGGGCTAAAAGTATTACTGCATGTTTCAAGGTCTACAAATATACTCTGTAATAATTATGCCTTTGAGAGCCCTCCTTAGCAAAGTAAATATTCACAAACTCAAACTTACCTATCCACACAATCCAGGCAAGACTTCTCTAAGCGATCTTCCAGGCAACACTCAGAGGACATTCCTCTCAGTTTCCTCTTGGTGCCAAGTGACCTTCGGCATATCAACAGAAAGGGTGGGACTCTAAGATTCAGTTTCGGCATTGCACTGTAGTGAACAAAGTTTCTCCTTTGGTTTCTCTAGGGCGTTAACTAAGACTTCCTCTTCTTGTTAAGTAAGTAAACACAACCACTACTACATGTCCAACTCTTCCCTAAGGTGATAAAGCAACGCTTTAAACGGTGCAAATAATAACGGCTAACACTAATTGAGAACTTACTATGTGCTCCAAACTAACACTATACAGACAGAGCCTATTATTATTCCCATTGTAAAGACGTCGACTCTGAGGAATAGAGGTTACTAAGTAACTTGTAGGAATTCCAGGTACAGCAATATGGTTACATGAGCTAATGAGGAAGACCTTCCACGAGAGAGGCAGGGAAAAAATGAAAAAGAGTGTAACAAGATTTAAAAATAAATACACAGCTTTACTGACAATAAAGAAAATCCACTGGTACTAGTTGGTATGCGCAAAGGCAAATATTGCCAGTTATGGCTTCCAGGAAGGATCACAGACGTCTCTTTAGCACTTAAGTCTAACAGAAACTGGTAAGGAGGAGATGCCCCCTCAAGTAAGGAGATCAGAAGAAAGTGCTCTCTCGGGGGAAGAGTTAGGCTAGATTTCTGGCCCTCCTTTTCCTCAACATGGGATACAACCTCCCCAACTGTGCTCTGGTGGCCATGTAAGGGCAGAGGAAGAGATCTCAGGCACACAAGGTATAAATTTGGTGCTGAGGTCCTTTCATAAAACCAGAGCTATTTTCAAAAGGCTGCAATCACGTTAAAAAATGATGAGAACAGGACAAATCCACCCACTGTCTTAATAAGACTTCAAGGGAACTTGTCTCCGACAATCTGGATAAAAGTGCAGAGGAAATGCTACAAGCAGAAATTAAAAGCCCTACGCCTGTGTCACAACAGTTCTGAAGTCTGAATTTGTATGAGAATCTTCAAGCTAAGAAATTAAGATAAAACTGGGGTCTGTGCTTATGATATCCCTGGAGTATCTGGAAGAAACAAACATGAAACTACTTTAGAGTAACATTCCATAAACAAGGCCACATGGGATCTCTACAAGCTAGAAAAACGAAACCAAATCAAAACCAAAAAACTATCCCCACTGAAGATGAGCCTGTTAATTTAGAAATAACAAAATATGTAAGAAAATGATTTCCTGTGATTGGGCTTTAACAAGTATACCAAACAGAAAAATTAGCACATATTTTGTAATATGAAGACAGAAAAACAAAGCATTATTATTAAGAAATGGAGGAAGAAAAAAAAGCCTATAAAGAATAGGAAACTGAAAAAAAGTAGGTTTTACAAAAACCATACAGAACTTATATACAAAGATATACACACACTCTGCATAGAACACCCAGAGTTTTCATCGAGTTTCTATAACTTAAAAAGAGAATAGTGTTAGTATAGATACACAGAATTTTAAAAACTTACTTAGAAAAACACTAATCAATGCAGGAACTCAATTATATGGTAGGATCTACTCCACACCAACTTCCCCTCTCTACTATGTCTACCCCTCTGCCCTTGCAACTTCTCATTGCTGGAATTCTGACCCATCCCCCAGGCCATTGTGAACCATCTCCAGCACCCTTGCAAAAAAGATGGAGTGGAAACTGTGATGTGCCACCCAGATCCCGTTTCAGGACTGAATGATTTATTCCCCTGTTGTACAGCTGCCAGCAGACAGCCCTCGGCTATCAGCTCTCTTGAGAACAGCCTTGGCTGAAGCTTCTCCTCACACAAGCTCTTGCTCCCTTCCCAGGGCAGCCCACATCCGAAGACTGGTTGACATGGGGAATATAAAGACTTGGCCCTCTCTCCCTGACTAGAGACAATGGTGAACAGCCCCCCAGCTTCAGAACTCCCCGTTAGGTAAGATCTCCATTAAGAGGGCACAATAGGGGCGCCTGGTTGGCTCAGTCGGTTAAGTGTCTGTCTTCAGCTCAGGTCATGATCCCAGGGTCCTAGGATCGAGCCCCATATCAGGCTCCCTGCTTAACGGGAAGCCTGCTTCTCCCTCTCTCTCTCTGCCACTCTCCCTGCTTGTGTTCTCTCTCTCTGTCAAACAAATAAATAAAATCTTTAAAAAAAAAGAAAAGAAAAGACTGCACAATAGCCTAACTTCCCTTCTGCCCAATACTGGTTTCTCCCTTCCCTCCCACAGGGGTCGATCCAAAGAGCACTAAGAAACTTCCAGCACACTAATTTCCATCTCAGAATTTGTATCCTGGGGACCCCAGACTGCAACAGAAGAGCATCATAAACAAAAAGGACAGGATATGGGGCAGCACTATTAAAGGAGTGAGAAGAGAAAAATAATAAAGCTTTGAAA
Organism: Ursus arctos; assembly: GCF_023065955.2. NCBI lineage: Eukaryota > Metazoa > Chordata > Mammalia > Carnivora > Ursidae > Ursus > Ursus arctos. The sequence goes on from NW_026622941.1 coordinate 14,849,173, forward strand.
CCAATGAGGGGAACACCAGAAAGTGCTAATATCTCTTTGGTGAGATCAGTAGCACAAGGGAAAGCCTTTTTCTAAATAAATATTATAATCACAAAACTCCAATACAACATTTCAATTGTCTTGCTGAACTTGAAAGACAAAAGGGATCTTACAGGGTACGCCCATTCCGACCCATCTTTTTAAAGGTATCATCTCTTAGGTCCATGGGTGTGCTAAATGCCAAAAATATTGTTGCCTAGACATAGGCCATTTATACTCCTAAGACAGTCATTTTCCTAATAATAAGTTAACTGGTACATTTAATTCCGGGCTGGAGAGCAAGGTTACCAGGAGAGATGTATGTATGCAATTTCCAGCTTCCTTCAATAGTCATGGGAAAATGTGCAGCAACCACATCTATCACATTCCAAATACATAGTATTTCTTATGGCTACTTCTGGTAAATGCCCTCCCTTAGAAGGGTGAGGGACTCAACAAAACCCATGAGCCTTGTTTATATTTGTCCCATGGTCCAAGTACAGAATTTTGATATACCTTTTGGTTCTAAACCATCAGTAAAGCTGTTAATAATGGCTTTATAAAAGATTAATCTAGTTCAGACTGGTATATAACTAATCATTATAAAGAATATTAATAAAAAACTGCATGGACTAAAACTACATTCACTCATATGCACACTCAGGATGCCAAAGACATGGGACTAACCTAAGCGAGCCTCACAGGTATTTGTCGATTGTCTCACCCTTCTACGATAGGGCAGTTTACCAGAGCAGCCATGAGAAATATATTTGGAACACAGCAGATTCGTTTGCTGCAGGTTTCCCTGTAACTACTGAAGGAAGCTGGAAATTGTACACCCACACCTCTCTACTGGTAACCTTGCCCTACATTCCACACTTTGTAACCGCAAATACAGAGGCAGACAAGATAAGCTGTACCAAAACGTAACAAGTAAGACCACTGGATCTGCAATGACAGGAAGTCATTAACATACGTTATTAAGGCAGGCAAGCAGAATGGATTAACAATGTCACAATATGTTCACCTTGAAAATATGGCAGAACTTCATTCTCAGTTCCTGTAAGTTCAATCACAGTTCCTCGTCTTTCATTACTTCCTCTCCTAAGATTATCACCATTTGCTTTGTGTTCTGTAAACCACCCCTTCTGCTCCTTCTGACTTTAAAAGTCTTTTTTAATGGAAGAAAGAAACTAATATGTTACTAATATGAGAATCCAAAAGAAGTTTCTAAACTCTAAATTGCATATCGTCAAATCTCAACTACATACCAGTTAAGCTAGCTCAATTCATATGGGCAGAATGATCAACCAAATGCTTTAATAACTTACCTAGAGATGAAGTAGCAGTGCAATATAATTCATATTTGGGGAGAATCATGTAAATTTATTAATATATTACAGGCATACAAAAGAGCAAATATGCGTGGCATGTGAATGAGACGAAGAACCAACTTGTTCATACGAAAAAAGACTGAATGAGTCACTATCATTTTGGAGTCGCTGCTTGGATAGAATCTGGATTAAAGGTGGAAAACAAAACAAAACAAACATACAATGGACACTTCTTGGGATGAATAAATATAAACAGCAGGATCAAGAATATTCATTCTTACGTAAGTTATTTAGAAGAATGGTAGCATAATTAAATTTTCAAGTCTACAGATGGCTTGAGTCTCTTATAAATTAGGAAAATACTGATTTGAGAAAAATGAACTGCAAAATTATGTAACAGGGTAAATAAGGGCAAATGGTAGTTTCACCTTAAACTGGCAAAGTTTAGGTATATACTCAGGGAAACACCACACAAATTCATTTGGTTATGGATTTTAAATGTCATTTTCAACCTAGGAATCACCATACAGGTCCGGTAAGTCACACTCTTATTTGGCAATTACATTCAAAAAAAAAAAAAAAAAAAAAAAAAAAACCACTAATGGTAGAAAAAAAAGTGATTTCTCCTTTCTATTCGTGTCATATAACCAAAGACAAGTAGTAAAGTGTAAAGATCTCAGTACTAAGGAACTAAAGGCTTGTGTTTAATGCACCCAGTCTGCCACTTAATAGCTCTGTACCCTTGGGCAAGTAACTGAACCTCTCTCAGCCTCCATTTCCTTACCTGTAAAAATGTGAGATCAATGAGACAAATTTGCAAGCTCTCAGTCAGGTCTATTCTAGAATATTTACATAGCTCAAAGTTAAAAACAGAAAATCTATTTAATTAGATTTTGGCTAAAACATAGTAAATGGTAGTTTGACGCTTTTCCACATAAAATGGTAAATTTTCAGAAAAAAATGAAATCGCCGAATAGTCAGGAAATCTAATGATACATGAGGAAAAAGTATTAGTTGCTTATGAGGACATCTGTCAATTCACCTCACAAATTATGAAACAACACTTTTCATAGAACCTTCAATTTATGCTGAAAAATTCTGATTTAAATAAATTCTGCTAAATTTAGTACAGTAAGTATAAAGAATTTCTGGGAGGCAGGAAAAATGGAAACGTTTGGCATATAGTACCAGTATTTCCTATCACTAGTAAGATTTCACTCAGAGCTTCCTCATTTCACCTGACTCAGAAGGTGCTAGCATTCCCCATAACTGGCTCAGTGAATGCATATCAAAAGAACTGACAGGAGGTTCCTTGTAAAACACCGTTTTTTAAACACATCATCCCCCAAACCTGTGCTTTCCACAAAAAGTTAAACTCTAAAAAAAAAAAAGAGAAAAAAAAATAGGACTACTTTAGTTTATTAAAATCATGGGGTGCTTCTGGATTCTTAAGTGCCATTTGGAAAGAAAAAGGCATTTCATATTAGACTACTGATCCTTTCCAGAGTATTTTTACCATAACTCTGTAATACAGTCAAGAAATTACCACATTAGCTAGATAGTAAGACTTGGCGTCTCCTAAGAACTATAATCATGTGCTATAGCACTGGGAAGAACGTCGTGGAGGATGAAAGGGAGGGGGGCAGGTCGGCAAATACAGAGCACAGACTGCGAATGCTTGTAAGGAGCTACCTTTTCAAAAAATCAGGAGAAATGTCCAAATTTAATTTCAAAGCTTATACCTACTGAAATACTGCCAAGAACCGTCATATGTATACTTGAGCAAGCTAACTGAGCAAGCAGCCTTGAAAAATTAAATCAGGAGGCATTACAATAGACAGAATGAAATGCATGTTTTCAGAGCAGCAGTTTAGAAAAAGCTGTATAAATAGCTGTTAGGATGACATAGCTTATGTCATCCTTCAAAAATAAAACCTGCAATTAAATTTGCACATCAAGTCATCCTTGAAGCTCATATGTTACCAATAAGTAGGGGTGGCAGAGGGCACTTAAATCAGACACAGTCATAGAAAGAGAAGCCATTACAGCAAAGCTTCAACGAGATCCGAAGCTATTGTCACAGTGATACACTGATATGAAATTTCCAGAGGCTATATCCATTTTAAAAGCAATTTAACTTCTTTGAATATCACTGGACTAGAGTTTGCACAAGCAGAAGAATATGTAACTATACAGCCTTTGGCTGAAATGTTAAATACAATGAAAGTTAAGCCTGGTTGGGCAAAATATTAAGAATTACTTTCAAGTTTATTTTCAGTGAATAAAATACTGATCCTCCAAACCAATTCTTAATCTTTGTTTAGTTTGCAGTTTTAAGCCCTTTCGATGACGATTCTAACACTAGTATCTAATTCCTTTGTATTCGGGACATGGGGTATGGAAAACAGAGTCAATAAACTTATGTCACAGGTGAAATGTGATGGTCAAAAGAGCCATGGATTCGAAACCGAAAAGTTTAACTTTTTCCCCGGCTCTACAATTTAGTCCCATGACCTTAAGCAAATCATTAATGTAGGCCATAGAATATAGCTGTAAACAACTCAGGTTCATATGTAAAACTAGCACACATACCAGTGCTGTTACTTAACAGCTGTATGACTTTGGCCAACTGACTCCGCTAAGTCTGTTTGTTTGTCTACAATATGAAAATAATAGTATATTCTTCAGAGACACTGAATTTATAATAATAATTTATAATAATGCATGTAAAGAGCACAGCATAGTGTAAAAAAGTGGTTAAGTAATGAACAGTTAGCTTAAAAAACACCACTGCTTCTCTTGAGTTTTCTTTACCTTTTAAGTAACCTACTTTGGATGTTGTCTCAGAATAATTTCCTGTACTTCATGTTGTCTTGATCAGGTCATTGATTACTTAAGAAAACTGAGTTTTCTCCATTTTAAAAGAATTTTGTTCACAAGTAGGTAATCCTCTGTATTTGCCTTTAAAATCTTTTTTTCACTTTGGTTAGATAATTAAGTATTATTTTATAGTCATCTATGATCCTATTTAGTCAACTATCCAAACCTTTTGGTAGTTTTGACAAAATTCCCAGTCTTTTCGAGAGATGATTAAGTTTCCCAGAGGGCCCTTGGAAAATCTCAAAGGATTTGTCTCTCCTCTTATAGAAGAGAGAAGTTAATATAATTAGGTTTATTTGGTATGGTAGATTACATGAGAAAGATGTCAGGTAAGAAGTGTGATAAACACTCACCGGTTACATGCTTATGGATACATCTTATTAATAATATAGGTATTCTAGAAGTTGTACAAAGTTCACAGAAACTTGTCAATACTCTGTCCAGTTATCTTAAATTGTTGTATACCACAGAAATAACTAAATTTTCCTTTCAAACCGACTCTCACCAGAATTTTAACCATGACTATTTCTAAGTCTTCTGTCATCCACAGAGTTACTGAAAGTGTTTACAATCATCTACTATGAGAATGCTCCATGATGGAGTCACTTGAAAAACTCTGAGACTATGCCACTGGATTGGGTAAGAAATTCCAGAACTACTGAAGAAACTGATGGATCCATAAACCTGTTAACCAAAGATTAAGCAAAATAAGAATTAATTACAAGGGACTGAATGAACTGATGTGGGTGATTACAACTTTTATTTGAAGCAGCACTTTTGCTGTATTTTTCAGATTTAAGGAAACCTTTTCCTCTTTTCTCATGAGCTATCTATAACTCAAAGCAATTTGGTAACTTATATTTTTGTAAACAGAATTGAAGACACTGATCTTTTCTCCCTACCTCATCCCTTCAGAATTTGAGAACTCTTAGTGAGTAGTCTTATTTTCATGGCAATATAATTATTTGCATAAGTTCAGTAAGAGTCTGTCCTTCTTGCAACAGGACACCATTGTAAACATTGGTTATATCGGAAAGATTTTGACTGGAGTGCCATATTTGAGACTGATATGCACAGAATCCGGTATGACTGGACAGCTTTAATGAACTAAGGTTGACTTTAAGGAGCCAATGCTTATAAATCTTCCCTTCTAAAAACTGCCTAGTAGCTTGCTTATAGGATCTCTGCCTGATTGGTAAGTAAGGAAGGTCACTTCCTAGCTGATCTAGGAACCTCAGGATATTCGGGGGACCTCAAGAAGAGAGGAATTTACCCACATCTGTTAGTGTTGCAGGCAAAATCTGACAGGGAGTCATTGGCTTGGTCTCCTAGCCTCAAGAGGCTTTCCAAAGTCCGATCTGAGATTCCTCATTAGAAGTTCCAGCAAAGATTACTTTAACAAAAAAAAAGCATATATGGCCAATCATTCTTCTTGCTGCATTGATATAAATAATCAGGCCAAATTAATGAAACGAGACTTATTTTGCAAACAAATCGGTCTTACTTAAATTATCTTTGATAAAAATGGGGGGGCGACTACAGACACAAAAATTAAGTTTCAATGGAAAACTAGAGCACACCCCCACAGGTATTAAATTCTAGTCCCCTTCACTGTCTTTAAGGTTTTGTTACCTACTTATAAAGCGCCAGATCCTGATTTCTTCTAGTCTCCTCCAACATCTAGCTACAATTCTCCAAACTAATGTTTCCAATTTTTCTCCCACCATTCTGACTTGGCATCACTAAAAATTAAAACTGCCTCTTTCCTAAAGCCCTGCAAGTTGAAGCTGGACAACTTGATGTCATCAAGAAATCACCACAACAGCTCATGGTGGACAACCTTCGTGCCTGTTGCTATGTGAGCCACTCAGAAAGTTCACCAGAGCACCGGATGATTACCACCAGAGACATTCGAACTACAAACCAGGAAAACCTGCCAGATTACTACCATCTGCCCTCACCCCATCTAAAGATGCTTTGAGTCAAATACCTATAAATATTCTTGATGACTGACTGCCCTCTGGACTCAAAAACCATGTTTATGGTTTGTTCTAACCATTAACCGTTAACCTTTTTCTTTTCTTTTGTCTCCACAGAAATGTCCAGGACGGAGAAACCGGTTCAAAAGGCTATGGGATAGTCCACTAAATCATTTTCTAGACCAAGAAAGTTCTTGAGAAGTTTCGGACAGGGGAGCGAGTGACATGGTTCAGGACATACTACCCCTGAAATATGGCACCTTGGCAAATTGAATATTTTAAGGTAAAGGGGTTTGAGAAAATGGCAAAAGTAGGACAGTCATTCTGACTTTCCCCGGCCCTTCTCTCCTGAAACAGGTCACAAAATCCTCATGTGAGAGGAAGAAAGGAATATCCTTATCTCTGAAGACAAAGGGACACTGAGAAGAGTCAGAGCGAACAGGCCTCGCTAAGTTTCCCCCAGTTTACTATACTTACTCCATACTCTTTGTTCTAGCATATTCCTCCATGACTGGCCACTCTTCATTAAACCTAGATAAAAATACTCAGGACTCCTTCATTTCTTTATGAAGGCTCCTCCCTCATGAAAACTTTTATTACATAAGTCTGTATTCTTTTCTCCTATTAATCTCTGTCAGTTTAATTTGCAGATCTAGCCAGAGACCCTAAGAGGATTGAGGTAAACTTTTTCCTCCCCTACCCTCCACAGATGCTATACTTCGCTCTCACCAAAACTGTATGTAGATCACTTATAAAAATCTATCCCAGTTTGACAGAGAAATTTTTTTAATATAATTCTTAGTTTAACAGTGATCCCTCATTAAAACCCTTTGCCCGTAACTTCAAATTTTTCTTGCTGATTTTTCACCTTTTTCTTTTAGATCAACGGGATTCATTCTGTTAGTTGTCAGAATGGATTTTTTATTGTGTATATAAGGCATAAACATACATAACATTTTTCCTCCAAACCAAAATAAACATGTACCTTGCACTTATGTTGTCAGTGTCAAGTTCTGACTTAGAAAACATAATGTAGACCTATTCTATATCTATATCTTCAACAAAAGAAAAAGGGTAGTAGGTTAGGTCTTTCAGTACTCTCAATAATGTCGGACATTATTCCTTAAAGTAACAACCACATTTGTGTTTCTTTTTATAAAACTGATACATGTGACAATATTTTCTATATATCTGCCTAGATTATTCTAATTATATTTATTTTTTAAAGATGTATTTATTTATTTGAGAGAGAGAATTCATGGGGGGGTGGAGACCAGAGGGAGAGGGAAAGAGTGAATCTCGAGCAGACTCCAGGACGAGTGTAGAGCCCGATTCCTCGATCCCAGGACCCTGAGATCAAGACCTGGGCCAAAATCAAGAGTCACACACTTAACCAACTGCACCACCCAGGCACCCCTATTCTAGTTACATTTAATCCAAAACCAAAAGTGCCTGTTGGGTAACTCCCAAGTTAAGATCATTTTACACATTAACCTAATGCCACCTTTTCCATCTTAAAGAGGGCACACCTTAATTTTTACTGCAAACACAAACTTCCGTTTTTAAGATAACCAATATGTTAAGTATGCTAGTATTAAAGCATCACTTCATTTATGTAAGGATGCCTGTTGTCATTCTTAATTTCCCATTGACCTTGAGTATTACAGTATTCATTCACATAACAGAAAAGTTCTATGGCTTCTTAATAAGAAAGCAAACTATAACCCATGAGTCAGTCAGTCCCTAAGGCTTATGAACTTTCAGAACTTGATGTCAAAATCTAATCCACATCTCAGACTCCCAGGATAAATTGTGCACTTAACATATAAGGTATATTTCAAATACCACCAAAAAGTCTCCATTAATTGATTTCAACAGTAGGGAAGACTAAGATGCAGAAAGAACAAGACGGCTTTTCTGACCGTTAGTAAATTTTGTCAAAATTTTTCTATATCTTTAAATATAGAAATTAATTCATATCAACTATAATACTATTTTAAAATTTGGCTGCTATGGTATAGTACGTACATATTAAATTGTAGCTTACATGGATTTTCAGTAGATTTTTACACAGTTCTTTTAGAAAGACACATACATATGCACAACCCCCAAATGGATTCTCCTGGCATTGCTCCATTTTGCAAAGGGGCTTGTTTACAGACAACTCAGTAACTGCGAGTAATAGATACTGTTTCATTGTTAAAAACCTATCAGTCCTCAAGGTTTCCCAGCCCCAAATTAAAATAGCATAAGATGCATTAAAACCATGAGTCTTCAATTTACATCATTTTGATTCATTTAACAATGAAATAAAATGCAGTATCAAAACAGAAGATCACCTAGGTATTCTGTCAGGGAACATTAGAAATATCTACTTTGTTTAACCTCAGGAGCAAACAGTGTTCTGCATTCAATTAGGATACCACAGCCCAGGGATCTATGCCAATAAATTAAGGTAAGTGAGCAGATCTACTTACCTGCTAGATTTCTAAACCAATTTGTATTCTTTTATGGAGGCTGTCAGTAATTATAGCAGCAACGCGCTTCATCTCTACCACTAACTGCATGAACTGAAATCACTCAGAGTGTGTGTACGCACACATTCTATGGTTTACACAGCACTTTCACTTACACTATTCTTCTTAATTTTTGTACTTTTGTTACCTTATCAAAAATTATACAATGGGGTTACACTAGTGATTCTTAGTCATACGGTGCCCCAACCACTACTCGGTACTGACCTTGGACGTCAGACCTGCAGAAATCTCATTGCAACAGCCCTGATTCACCACCAAAGGACAGAGAGATGGATGAGGGGGAAAAAATACAAATGAGGGGAAAAATATGAATTTTAAAAATTCATAAGCTCTGTCAACAGTATCTTAAACATTGTTGGAAGCTCGTCTCATGCAGTATTGAAGGGGAAAGGAAAACTTTTCCTTTGTCCCCTCCCAGTTTCTTCGGTCTAATAATTAAATTGACATAAAACAGACAACAGGAGAATAACGAAATTAACTCGTAAGTATGGAAGCTCATAGAAATAAGAGTTTCAAAGAAGTAACTGGAGGGGTACCTGGGTGGCTCAGTCGTTAAGCGTCTGCCTTTGGCTCAGGGCGTGATCCCGGAGTTCTAGGATCGAGCCCCACATCAGGCTCCTCCGCTGGAAGCCTGCTTCTCCCTCTCCCACACCCCTGCTTGTGTTCCCTCTCTCACTGGCTGTCTCTATCTCTGTCAAATGAATAAATAAAATCTTAAAAAAAAAAAAAGAAGTAACTGGAAACAGGCAGCTTTTATTTCTTTTAGACAAAGAAAGAATATATTTGTGAGGAAATGCTAAGACAAAGTGGTTTGGGCTTGGGGTAGGAAATTAGTAAAGAAGTAGTAACAAGGATTGTTTATACAGCCTTCTCAGACTTGAATTCTCTCTCTTTGGCAATAAGGATGCTTTTTACCCTCCAGGTGCAGGGAGGGTACCCTTCAGATGGGGAATTTATTTCCTGCTTTCAGAGGGAGAGAAGAGAGTCAGTGTCCTTCTTGCATGGGCTATTTCTTAAGTGACTTTAATTCACAATAATCAATATGCCAAAGCAGTATATTTTGGGGCAGCCTGCCCTGAATCCATCAGTAGGCTGACTGGTTCATTAAAAATATAGAATTCTCCCTTTAGGTTATGCTAGAGATATAAATACACACACAAAATAGAGTTTGCCCTTTAGGTTAATCTGTATGACATATCTACATACGCATACTAAAAGCACACAAGTAACACAGGTATATGTATAAACGCTGAACACAGCATAAGTCTAATGAAATCATACTTTATGTATAAACAAAAGATCAGAAGACTTTAATATGATAGCCAGTGAGGAGTCAGTCGATCATGAAAACTGAATAAATAGAAAGGTTTCAGGAAGCAAATTGCCACTTCTTTTCCAGTAAGGATAGAAAGGCTTTGTGGGGAGTTTAATACCTGAAGATAATTCCACGACAAAAATTAAAGAGCCTGATAAAGCAAGGATTGTTTCTTTCACATGAAAGACAAGTTGAAAAAGAATACAAGCAGAAAAACAGCAAGAAACAAGAGAGATCCTTGTCAAGGATCATAGACTGATGGGTTTGGGGAGGGGACTAAGAACCTATAGGATGTAAAATTCAGTCCCTGTGGTTTGCAGGAAAAAACAGCTTAAAAACAAATCACCTGGAGAAGGCAGCAGGGCTCAGAATTCAAATATGTGCCAAAGTCCAGGAAAAGAACTAGAACAAAAGTTCTACAGTGATACGTGCCAGGTGGATTTATGAAAAACAGTCAAGAGGGAAGTGCCAGGTTTTGTCCAAAGCCTGTTTGTCTCTGGAGTGACAGCAAAGAGTGCAGAGAAATGCATATGTATGTATATACGTACATATGCACACACAGGATGCTCTCTTGCTGGACGCGTTAGTGATACAGTAGGCATTCCTCCAAACGGTGAAATGGTAATAAGAGGCAGGTTTTGAAGTGACAGTGTAAAGCTTTATCTTTCAATTTATTTAATATAAGTTGGTGATTAATTATCCTGCCTCTCCTTGCCTCCTAAAAGAACAAATAAATAAATAAAAATCTACTGAGTGCCTATTATGTAGTGTGTACATTAGGTGTAAATGAAATCACATAGTCGTCCTAGGAGCAGAAATGATTATAACTGTATTAATGATGCAGAAGTAAAAGAAAGAGAGAAAAAGCTCTTCAATTCAAAAGGAGAACCATTTGATTACTGAGAGTTACGGGTTAGAGAGGATATAACATGACCAGAACTAATTTAAACTTTGTTGCATATAGGACTCCTCAGATTTAAATTATTAAATAAATAAGAAAGACTGTAATTCAGTAAGTGATATTGTTGTCAGGGTTTGAAATTTACTAACTCTCTTAGATCATCATTCCACTCGAGAAATCTTAAGAGTTAAATCTGAATTATACACAAGTAACTAGTTTTATTGTTTTCATCTCACAAGGACTGTGGCATCTGGGGTTCTCGCAGTTTCCCTGGCTGACTGACCTTCTGACACCTAAAGCTGTACAGAGCTGGGTTTGCTATAGGAGCACGGACCCCAAGTAGGAAATTCTCATTATATTCAGTTTGGCCATTTGGAAAACGTGTGTGTGTGTGTGTGTGTGTGTGTGTGTGTGTGTACACAGATGTATCTCCAAATCAAATCACTACCCCCAATTCATTGTTCTGCTTGTATTCACCCCTCCTCATTCTTGTGTTATATTTTAAACCTAACTGAAACGCCTTAACATTTCTTTTAATGTCTATAGAAACCTACAGGTTTCTGACAGCTGATTCCCTGCCACAGCTTATATAAATACAGTAAAGCAAAATATATGCCACATATGCTATGGTGCCTCAGTAAAATTAAGAATGGACAAGCCTAGTTTCTTTATCATGATGTTTCTGTTGGTTTTCTTCTACCCCCCCCCATAATGCTTCAAAAAGTGATAAAAAGTTTACAACTGCATTACAGGATAATAATTCCCCACCAGCTCTGATTGCAATGGAAAAGTTTAAAACTGTGAAATGGGTAAACTCCTGCTAGTTAGCACGAAAGGAAATAATCAACAGATTAAAAGCATTGATGTAGCTAATTCTTAGTAATGACAGGCTTTGCATTCTAACTACTTACTTTTTAGTGATGGAAATTTAACTGTTGCCCTAAGTGTGGGCAACTGGTAGTAAGAAAACACAGGTGACCCTAACCTGAAAGAATCATGCCAACCATAGAACTAAGCAGACTATTCATCCCCATGGTAATAACTCTTAAAACAGACACAGAAGCCAATTCATAGATTCTATTTTCAAAGCAAGGCGCGATTTGGGGGTGTATATATGTATATAATTTATATAGTGTCTTGTGCCAAACCAATAACAGTCCAAGAGATCAAGCTTAGAGAAAGGACAGCAGTGGCCCTTTTAATAATATTGACTGCTAACGCATGGAAAGGTAATCTGTTCCTCAGGCGAAGAACCATAGAGGATGTTACAAAAACACAACAATAATCAGGAACATTCTCCCAGGTGCTGAGTCATTAATTGAACTTGAAAGGTCAGGCATTTCTCAGAACAGCATCATATCTGAGGAAAGCATATACTTTCTGCGTGAAAATACAAGTCTGATATTTACGCTTTGTGACTTGAATACAAAAGAACATTACAAATCTAAGACTTTATACTTGTACTATTTTTTTTTTTGTACCTACTTCCTTTCACTGTTCCCCGAAGCCCTGCTTTTGAGCCCTTGGCTTTGCAGGTGGCTCTTGTAAGGGAACTCGGGTTTGTCCACATTTGCAGATTTGTTAAGATTCCTCTGCCCCATATTTATTGGGCCTCTTACCAGACATAAAATGGATCCCAGGCTTATAGATTTGAGGTGGACCTGGAGATGTGCCTCCCAGATACCCCTTCAAGGAACGACTTATTGGGGCACGTGGGTGGCTCAGTGGGTTAAGCGTCTGCCTTTGGCTCAGGTCATTGTCCCACGGTCCTGAGCGTGGGGGGGGGGGTGCTGCTTCTCCCTCTGTTCTCCCCCCTGCCCCCCGCTCATGCTCACTCTCATTCCTCACTCCTGCTCTCTTTCTCATAAATAAAATCTTAAAAAAAAAAGGAATGTTTTTTTTTGCCCCAGCTGCTGGCAGTACAGTCAGCAGACAGCCTTGAGCAATCAGCCTTTTGAGGGACGGCCTCAGGGCAGCAAGCTACCCCACTGAAGGTCACATCCTTCCCAGGGAGGCCCACAACCAATGAGTGATCAAGGTGAGGGTATGGATACTTCGCCATTTCAGTCCAATGCAGGACAACGTTCACAGGCCATTTTTGCTCCGAAACTCAGGGTGATGTCAGGAGTCTGTGTCATTGGTCCTACAATGTAACCTGACTTCTCCCCCTGCCTACTCATGCCATATCTAAGATTTTAAACAAGCTTTACTGAAAACAGTCAAAGACATGATTTCCAGAAATGAAGCACAATATATTTTGGTATCAAGCTTTGGGAACAAAATATTTAAGCCAATAAAAATATGCTAAAAAACGCAATCAAAAAAATAAAAAGACAAGCCATGGCCTGGAATATTTATAAATCATCTTTCTTTTAACATTTCTTTCTTTCAAGGTAAGTGTACTGGTGACAAATTCCCAATGCAGTATTGTCCTTGTTTTGTTTCAGAGAATCTTTATGTCTCTTTCACTTTTGAGGGATAATTTCAGGGATACAGAATTCTAGTTTGGTGGTTGGAGGTTTGGTTTTCCCATAACTTTAAATATCTCACTTTGTATTCTCCTCGTGCCTACATGGTTTTTGAAGAGAAGACCAGCGTAATTCCTCTATAAATGAGCTACTTTGTGTGCTGGTAGCCACTCTTAAGAGTAAACGCACAGCTTCCCCTCTAGCACTTGATTCCATAGTGCCAGTTTAATTTAACCAATACGTATTCCAAACACTGAGCTAGGTACCTGGAGATGATCTCAAAAATACAGATTCGATAAGATAAATTGGAACTAGGCTGTTCATGTCTACAGGGAGCTTAGAAACTCAGGGGCTTTAAGACAGAACATTCTGTTTAGTCAATGAAACTATGAAGTTTTTGAGGGCAGGGACTTTATCTTTATTGTGGCCTAATACCACTCAACCTTCTTTATATTTGCTTCCTGGGCTACTAAGGAGAATTACAAACTTGACAATCAGACATTCTATAAATCTCTATCAGTCTTAGTTGGTCTTTGACTGTTGGCCATCAACACTTTCTATCTTTTTGGTTCCACAATATATTCCCCATAGTAACCATATTCTCAAGTTACAATTACAGCATGCTCCTTTTCCATCACCCTTCCTCAGAAAATAATTACACTTCCCATGTAACTAAAAAAATAGAAACAAACCACATGACCTCCTTATCCACATGTAAATAAGAATCTTTTTTTAAGAAAATCTTTAATAGCACAAAAGATCTATTAGATGTTAAGTATTGTTTTAAAAAATGGATTCACAAATGACAAGCTTGCATATGACATTTCAATATTCCATTTACTCATTTCAGAAATGCATCTCAGGCAGAAAGTTCAGTCAACAATATATCTTACAGTATCTTAAAGGCGTGTCTTTATATCATCTGGAAATAAATCGTTTTTGGATAGAAAAATCAAAATGTTCTGGGCAACTGTTATCCAAGTTTTTCACTGATTTAATCAAACTCCCTAAACAGAATCTTTGTCCTCTTGAAATATTTATTCTCTTTTCAAAATATTTTAAGGGTTAAATTCAGAATATAAAACTTTACGATAAACTCATCACCATTTTAAATGTTTCACTCACTCAGGCCTTTTTCACCTCATGCGAACTTCACACTAAAGATTCAAAGAGCTAGAGTATTTTCCAAATAGAAACATCTTTTTTCTAGTATTTTTGCATAAAAACGATTTCATTGCATTCTGTGTAAGCGTCAGTGATTTCAATTATCCCTAAACGGACAGCAAGAAGTCACTTAATGTCCTGTTACCTAACCCCTTCAGCCTGTATGCTCACACTCTAAAATGAAAAACAGAAAATAAAGTATGCCAGTGTGTAGGCAAAAGGAAGCTGAATGATTAATCACTATATATTTCTGTTCTTTAAAATCTGATTTTGGGGGCACCTGGGTGGCTCAGTCGGATAAGCATCTGCCTTCGGCTCGGGTCACAATCCTAGGGTCCTGGGATCAAGTCCCACATCAGGCTCCCTGCTCAGTGAGGAGTGTGCTTCTCCTTCTCCCTCTGTGCTCTCTCTCTCTCAAATAAATAAAATCTTTAAAAAAAATAAAATAAAACCTGATTTTGTAGAATTTTTTCATCATATCCATAAAACAGAAATACACACTGAAAAGGTAAATGTTTTAAGTGCTTAATACTTTTTTGTGTGTTGTTTTTGCAAAGATAAACAGTTTAAATAACTGCCTACTTCCGAGAGCAACTAAATCCAGTTAAACAGTGCATTTCAGAAAACTCTAACACTAGTCGCAGAAACAGCTAAGTAAAGACCAATTAACTCATCTCAGTAACTTCAGTCAGACATGCTGAACTATCTCTAAGCTTGGACTTTCTCATGTTAATGAAGATGGTGAGTGTATCAGAGAATCCACAATTATACACAACTTCAACAAGAGACCTGATTTGTCAACACCACATTCCATTACAAGCTCACCTATACGTAATTCCCTTTGGGCTTTACGTCATAATCGTGACAATGATGACAACAAATTGAGGGAGGAGGATAAATCAGCAATGACAATAATTACCTAAGCACATATTTGGTCTCCATACCACACTGGCCACTTTCTTTCTTTTCTTTTTTTTTTTTTTTTAAGATTTATTTATAGACAGAGAAAGAGCTTGGGGGGAGCAGTGGGAGAAGGAGAGAGAGAATTTCAATTAGACTCCCCACTGAGCACAAGGCCAGATGCAGCCTCAATCTCACAACCCTGAGATCATAACCTGAGCCAAAATCAAGAGTCAGAGGCTTCACTGACTGAGCCACCCAGGCGCCACCATACTGGGCACCTTCTAGAAGTATGCTATCTCCTTTAATCCTCACAATTCTACAATGTCAGGAACACTATACCCATTTTACAACCATGAAGTGTGAGGCTCAAGAGGATGCATGCCCCGAATTTTACAAATGGTAGATGGTGAAGACCGTGAACAGACCCTCTCCTCCAGCCTACACCCGCCATCTAAAAAGAAAAGCAACTGGTAAAAGCCCTCTACAATTATGTTTCCTTAGACTGGTCAATTATTTTGGGGGGGAAACCAAAGAAATGACTTATAAACGGAATGGAATAAGCCACTTGTTTACTAAGTAAGAAACAAAAATACAAAAGAATATGCCTTGCAATTGTATTAAGAGAACACAAAAGTAGTTGCTGGATGACTCAGCCAAACAATAAATTAGAGGTGAAAGCAGCAGCAGGAGAATTAAAGCTGTTGAGCTGGCACTGGAGATTAAAAGACAGGTCCCTGATTGCTGGGAAGGGCCTTGAACACCACCCCCTCAGTCACTCCACAAAGAACTGAATAAGTCCATTGTGTGAGAAAAACACCACATTTTCTTCTGGACTAAGACACAGAGATAGCAGCAGCAGCGTCTGACCAAAGATGACCATCACCTAGCTACAGAGTCATGACCACCACACAGAATCAGTAGCGCCTGAAGACAGAGTGCAGGAAGACGGGACTCTTACTACCATTTTACCGATTTACCACTATCTTTCTCTCCCAAGATATGAGTAAATTACTCTCAAAACATAGTTACTAGAAAGAAATGCAGTAATCACATTTGCTAAATAGTATCCTGGCACCTTTGAAAAGCCTCAAGGTACAATTTGGGAGACCCAGAACAAAAGATTATGTGTAAAAACTTAAGCCCAAAAAGAGGTAAGACATGACATGTGTGGGGTGAGTTGAAGAAAAACAAGAGAAATAAAGGACGTTAAGAAGACAAACGAAACAAACAAAAACTGATGGAGTGAGAACAAAGACCATTCAGTTTTACTCAGGCCTCGTACACTAAGGCGTCCAGATGAATGGCTGAAACTCCAGGGAGGAGAAAAATCAGAACTAGATGTTTTTCCCACAGCAAGAAAGTAAAATACTGAATATAAAAGTATTGAAAAGATGTAACAGGTTTTCTTTTTTTTTTTTTTTTTTAAGATTTTATTTATTTGTCAGAGAGAGAGCGTAAGCAGGGGGACTGGCAAGCAGGAGGAGAAGCAGAGTCTCTGCTGAGCAAGGAAGGAGCCTGACACAGGACTCGATCCCAGGACCTGAGAGATCATGACCTGAGCCAAAGGCAGACACTTAAGCAACTGAGCCACCCAGGTGTCCCAATGTAACAGGTTTTCAATAGAAAATACGTTTTTCGTAATCCACAGATTGATAATTCCTTCAAATACGTCCTCTTATGTAAATAAATGTTTAGTTCTAAAAATGCCAATACTTTCAGAGCCATGTAATTGGTTTGGCTCTCTTTCCTCTGCCACTTCTTCCTCCTAGTACTTTCCCCTCTTCTTTTGTGCTCACCAGTTCTCTCAGAAACAATATATAAGATGGCGCAGTCTTCCTACCATTCCACTGGTTAGGCTACAGTTACATTCAAAAACGTCATACTTACACAGATTCTCTGCATATGTAACTGTTAATTTCCATTTAATTCACTGACAGTTCACAGTATTAATACCTCCACCTTACATTTTTCTTAATATAAAGACACTTACATATCCATGATCTCAATTTAGTCTCACAACATGTAATCTGGAAGGTAAGCAGAGTCAATAGCCCCATTATTCCCATTTTAAAAATAGGCAAACTGACCCAAAGAAGTCAGGTAACCAGGACGAGACATGAAGGTGGGGGGAGCTCCAGCCAGATTCACGCTAACAGCATTTCATGGATAACTGCAGTATTTCTCAGAATACATGCAAATGCCAAAATTTCCTAAGAAACAGCAGATGGCTTTCAATGTCTTAATTTTTCTACAAATGGACTCACCTCAAAAATGAAAATGTGCTCCAATTCTTATGCTTCTACTTTAGTCCACTGAGAGCTGTGTTAGAGATGGTCTGTGGATAAAAATACGTGAATAAAAATAAAATTTCATTTTGAAGCACAGTAGGAAAGCAGTAGCTGTTTTTGCTTAACACTTATATTTGTTCTCTTTTACTTAAATTGTTTGTTCTCTTTTTATGTAGATTAAAAATTATATGGACGGAAAAGATAAAGAGGAAAGAAGTCATACAGGATCAAATATGGTGATGAGCACACTAACATACCATCTGATTTAATCCTTGCAGTAACTCTTAGAAGTACTTCACTTCTAAACAAACTAAAATTCTAAGACTTATACTAGGATCTGAACATACCAATGCCTCAGAGGTACTTTATTTTGCATCTTTTCACATTTATCTAGCATTTCACAAACTATATATAGCATAGGCATATTCAATTTTTTCCTATATGTAGTTAGACCTGTACATTCAGCTCAGGGTCTATAAATACACATAGTTACCTAGGTATTTAAAATGCAGACCCACGCTATGAGTGCATGTTATTAAATGACATACGTGCGTACCTAACAATATCGTAATATATATTGTGAATAGGCACCTATCCATTAGATAGTTAAAGAACCCATACGTGTCACAATTTTGTAAAAGTTAAATAACAAGACAAAGAGTCTGTGCTTTAAATAAAAAACGGTCACTAAAAAAATAAATTAAATTAAAAAAACTTAAAAACGATCACTAATACCATATAATGCTTAAGAGCTACTAATTGCAGTATGGACTTCTTTGTCATATGACTAATAGCAATGAAAAGGACTCTGGAATACAGGAGCTTGAATCTGAATCCCAACTCTATAACAGCATGGAAATACTGAAGATCAGACTTCATTCTTCTGTTCAGATCCTCATATAACATAATCTCACTTGCCTAGAGGCCACACATCAATGACAACCTCAGCAATGTCCTAGAGTAAATTAAAAAGTTACATGGCTAGTTAAATAGATGCCACATAGTCTATGTGCTAAACTTCTCCATTTTATTCAGATGCCTTCAAGCTCAGCTTAGATCTTTTAAAATCTCATTTTAGAAAAAGGTCAAATGAAGTTGGTAATCAAATCAATCCACGGCAGGTTAGAAGCACTGGTCAGATGCATTAAATCTGAATTTGGGGAGCTATGGTTGCTAGAGGTAGCAGAAAGAAATGACAGCAGAAAGAAACTGGTAGATTATAATAACAAGAGAAATATGACATACAATGGGAAGAACACATTCATAAAGCATCCTGAGAATATCTGGTATAGAACCATAGGACCATGTACTATATTACACCCATATTACAATCCAAATAAAGAGTATGCACAGTGACAAATTATATTCGATGTAAGAAGACAAGAAATTGATACTTGAAAGAAAAATTACCATCTTAATAGTTTAAAAATAAATTTAAAAAATTCTAATAGTTTAAGAATTATACTTTAACTCATGAAGCAGATAGCTAGGAAATGCACTTTTTTGTGAATCTGAAAAGCGCATTACTAGGCAAACCTGATAAATGAGAGGCTAATGTAGTTAACGGAGCAAATATTGGGGAACAAGGCCACGTAATTAAAACCGAGCACTATATTAGATACAACAGTGGGAAGTCTCTCCCCTCATAAAGTTCACAGTTCAATAGAAAACGCCACCATAGGGGCGCCTGGGTGGCACAGCGGTTAAGCGTCTGCCTTCGGCTCAGGGCGTGATCTCGGCGTTCTGGGATCGAGCCCCACATCAGGCTCCTCTGCTGTGAGCCTGCTTCTTCCTCTCCCACTCCCCCTGCTGTGTTCCCTCTCTCGCTGGCTGTCTCTCTGTCAAATAAATAAATAAAATCTTAAAAAAAAAAAAGAAAAGAAAACGCCACCACATATATACATAAATTTTAATACTATTTAGTTGTATAATAGAGATACAAGTAAGAGACATAATATCTGGTTGTCTCTCTTTTTATGATGTTATCAACTGCTGATGTGCAATGCCTAGACTCTTTAATTCAGTAAGGGCTATAAGTGTGACTTAAAGAAGGCTGGAACATATAAAGTACAAGAGAAAAGATATATCAAAATAAAACTCTGTAACTCGAATTAAAAATGAGCATCAGAAATTCCCTCCCTCCTCCTTTTTACTGTAATAGCAAAGAAAACTACTGACAACAGTTAACACATATTGAGAACATTTATTATGTTCTAGGTTCTGCTCTCAGAGCCTAACATGTATGAACACATTCAATCCTCAACGACAACCCTATGATGAAGATTCTATTATTATCTTGGTTTAAAAAATAAGAAAATGGAGGCACGCGGATGGTAATTTGCCCCAAGCTACACTAGCTAAGAAACAAAATTTAAATACAGGAAGTCTGGCTTCAGAATCCATGCTTTTCACCACTAGATACCTAAGAGCGAACTAAATGCCTATTGAGGTACTGTCTCATAGAATGTATACTTCTCAAAGCATCACACATTTTTTAAAAGATATTATCAGGGGTGCCTCGGCAGCTCAGTTGGGTAAATTATTGTGTGATGAATCCTGTTAAGTGAGAAACACTTGTATTCAACACAAAAAGGTAAAAAGAACAGAGGCTTTGAAATTCAATTTTTTTTAAAGATTTTATTTATTTATTTGACAGAGACAGCCAGCGAGAGAGGGAACACAAGCAGGGGGAGTGGGAGAGGAAGAAGCAGGCTCCCAGCGGAGGAGCCTGATGTGGGGCTCAATCCCAGAACGCTGGGATCATGCCCTGAGCCGAAGGCAGACACTTAACGACTGTGCCACCCAGGTGCCCTTGAAATTCAATTTTTGATCCCTCGCTTACTAGTTTTCACATCATCTCAAGCAAGTTCTAGTTCCTTCATCTGTAAAATGATAAAAATAATTTCTTCCATATAATGTTGTGATATGTGGATTTCATGTTATAAAAAATTCAATATATCGTAATCTTTTATATAAACTATAGAAGTGTGTGTGTATACACACACACACACACACAATTTCCTAGCAGTGTTCTATTAGTGTTTCACAGTAGCTAATATTCTAATTGTCAACATCCAATCATTACTCTGCTAGTTAATAGTATTGTTATGCTACCTGATATTAAACTCACTTCTCCCCAAATGCGAACGATATTCCCCATTGGTATAAATCATAATTTGGAAAACACATCCACTCTGATGAACTAAGAAACCCCTTTATACACTGAAGCCGAGTGTCCTTTATGTAATCAGCAGGACGAGAATTTGCCAAAAACTTTTATTTACCTAAGTTGTAAAGATTTTGGATCAATAATATTGTTACAAATATTTAAAGATAGGCTGCTTTCAGTCACATAGCCAAATTTAAGTTACATCTGAAATATACCTGGTATTTGAAGGATAAATCTATCCTAAAAAATATCAAAGTAGTTCACTGGACTAATGCTTCTATAAGAAAATTCTTACCCTTGAAGATAAAGTATCAACAAGAATGGGCTTCCTTCCAAATCCTCGATGCCCTAGGGCATATCACATATACCTTAAAGCTCTTATTTTGTTATAACGTACCATGTTTTATCAGTCATTTCATCACATACTGGTCCCACAGTTGGAATATGAGCTCCAAAAAGACAGAGGAAGACTTATTTTCTTTTTTATCATCAGCATCTGCATAGGGAGTGCCTGACAGCAGCAGGTGCTTAGTACGTGTTGGCTGAATTCACATAGGAGTATATATACCTTCCTTCTCTAAGGACTTCTGGATCAAATCATTAAGTACCCCTTGTTAAACACTCCATGATGGAACTGTGCCTACCACCCCTGGGACCAGAACCTGAAGAGACTTCCACCGTGGTCTTATCCTTACCCCTTATTCCGCAGAGGGCACATCTACTTCAGGTCGTTCAAATTCAGGACAGACTATATCCCTGGGTTCCTCTTCCCAGCCTAGCCTTCGATCTGCAATACCAGCTAACACTGACTGACAGCACTGTCTGTGTCGGGTAATACACTAAACACAGCATGTACTTTAGTTCACGTGTTCTTTACGATAACCTGGGAGTAAGTATTAGTGTTACTCCCATCTTACAGGTGAAGGCTAAGGCTTAAAGACGTTATGAAATATGTCCAGTGTCCCAAGGTCAGGGAGCGGAGGAAGGGTTGGAGCCAGGTCTGTCTGAATGTGCTGCACATTCTCAATCATGGACTCCCCGGAACAGAAGACTACTAGTAAACAAAACTTTCCAAAAAAGACTCTGAAAGTCCCTTGAGATGATTTAAAATGTTTTTAAATAAGCTTTTAAAAGTTCGTTTTGATCTCCCGACCCTGAGATCAAGACTGGAGCCCAAATCAAGAGACAGATGCTTAACCGACTGAGCTACCCAGGCGCCCATAAAACATATTTATTAACTTCATCTATTACTAACCAATATACTTAAATTTGGGGGCCTCGATGTTCCTATAACATTCGTTTCCTTTGGGGAGTCCTTCATTTTTTCCTTCCATTTTCTGACACACCGGGACCCTAACCAACAGAAGCTACGCTGAGATGGCAGCAGACAGAGTTGAGCATAGAAATCATGCTTAAAGAAAATAAACCCGAGCAGTCCAGAAATCCTGTGAACAAGACTAGAAAAATAATAAAAAGGAGAGATGCAGAATCTAATCGTATAAAGGACGAGATCGCTATTAATGACTAACACCTGTATAGAACCTAAAAGCTACAAAGCACATAGAAATACACACACTAATTCAGGAAACTGGTTTCTCCTAAGGTGCGAAGCTGCACCTGAACATAGGTGTTATATAGGTTTGACACTGAAACTTTCATTCGAGCCAGCAGAAATAGTAGAGGCTAATGAGTAAGACGGTTTTTCCCAAGTTTAGATCTCAGTTTGGACAATTACTGCGTGGCTTTAGGAAAGGTACTTATCAACCACACTGAGCCTTAGTTTCCAGGTACGTAAAATAGAAATAATACCTCCTGTGTAGCAAAATTATGACAAAAACCATTAATACATCATGTGGTCCAAAGCCATTAACCTAAGTACATCTGTTCCAAAGCGGCAGCAGCAAAGAAATTAAAAACAATTAGTGAGCTGTCCTCAGGCTTAGATTCCGAGGCAGAACTGGACTTGCCCACATAGGGGTCCCCACCCAGAAAGGTATATCTGAAAAAAACTGTTCTTCACCAGGGCAGGCTTCAAAAGCAAGCAACAACAATGCTTAGCACATAACCTTTTTTTTTTTTTTTTTTTTTTAAACTAAGCTCTATACCTAACGTGGGGCCTGAACTCACGACCCCAAGATCGAGAGCCGCGTGCTGTACCGACTGAGCCAGCCAGGTGCGCCGGTGAGCATACCTTCTCAAGTGTAAAAGCCACTGGAAAACTATTAACCACTCCCAACTTAGACTAACCCAACTGCTTTCCTGACAACACCATGTTGGGATCAGTAACCGTCATTCTTAATGACTAAGGAGAAGTTTTCACCTAGAGTGGAGGTGAGCAAGAATGGAAATAGCACTTGTAACAAAAAGAGTTGGCCTCTTCCTGTTTCACCCTGTAAGATACCTTGTGACACCACCTTCTGCCCCCTCTTCCTTAGTGAATTAATCCTTCAAAAACTGTTATTAAATGCAAACACGGCTCTAGGTCCGAGGCATACAAGGATGAACCATGAACGGCAGAGTGAGGGCAACAGATCACTAACAGCCAGGATCTCAGAGTTGCTGTGTGCCGGGCTCTTCGAGTGCTTGACATATTTAATAACTTAATTCTCACAACAAGCCCACAAGGTAGGCAGTAATACTGTCTTATAAATGAAGAAAAAAAAAAATCCAGAAACATGGAAAACTGTAATAACTTGCAAATCCATTCAGTCACTAAGCAGTGAAGTTGAACTCAAACCCAGGTGGATAACATAATGTGATAAATGCTGGAACACTGGTTATAGGAACACCGAGGCCCCCAAATTTAAGTATATTGGTTAGTAATAGATGAAGTTAATAAATACGTTTTACGGGCGCCTGGGTAGCTCAGTCGGTTAAGCATCTGTCTCTTGATTTGGGCTCCGGTCTTGATCTCAGGGTCGGGAGATGAAGCCCCACAGGGGACTCTACCCTCTCCCTCTGCTCCTCCCCCACACGCTCATGCTCTCTCTAAAATAAATTAATAAAAATCTTTAAAATAAACAAATACATAACTAAATATGTTTTAAAGTCTCAGAAATCCTTAGAAATACACAAGGAGAAGGAAAACAAAGACATGGGCTCCTCTTTAAAACCTTCATGGACTATACAGATAACAGCTCACTACCTCTTAGCAGAAACATGAACAGCTGTTACATTTGGTTTCACTCATACAAAGAAGTTTAAAAACAATAAATGGTGGGTGATTAGGGCGATGCATTGCCCAAAGAAAACCAGTTAGCATTATTAAACTGAATTACAATCATGACAAAAAAAAAATGTGGTCACACCATAAAATATCATGACGCCACTCTGGCAATGCATGGCTAAAAGGTAAGGCCGTTCTCTTTAACACGTAGGTTTCACACGGGGTTGCACATACACCTAATATTTTTATTAGAGAAGAAGAAGCATCACACAAGCAGGCCAGTAAAGGTCTTTTTGAGGCGCGCCTGCCCACACCAGTTAATTAACCGATGTTTCATTCAGTGACACATCTAATAGATAAGTTATTCTTTCTTGAACCAACAGTCTTAGGGAGATTTTCTGGAATTAAATTGCCCTCAGTTGTACTGTGTGAAGAGATGAGTCCTATAATACACGCGATCCTTCTAGTCAATCCTCATTATCTGCAAAGCATAATTTAACATTTACAACATCAGCCCCATATTCTTGTCTGCCTAATAAAACAGTTCTCCTTGATTTCCTAATTTATTCAGAATTGAACTTGATCTTCCCCACAAGACCAGTTTACTCCCCAAATTTCCTCATTTATTTTAATGCAACTTCCTTTCCCATCACTCACTTTGAAACTCTCATTGCTAGTCATTTCTCCATCTTTTCCACTCTGGATCTCCTCATGCCAGGATTATCAAAATAAGCTTAACCTGTCCTCCTATTTCAACTAACTTCTCCTTCTAATCCTTTTTCTAAGACTGTGAAAACTTACTCTTAAAAAGCAATGCTTTTACTCTGCTTTCTTCTATCCCAGAACCAATGACGGCAACATATAAGATCACATAATAAAAGCAATGTTCGCTTTAGTGGTCAAGAAGGCGGGGCTCCAGCCCCAATTTCTCCACGAACTTATTTGAATGATTCACTTTGGTTTCCCTTCCTGGAAAACATGAGTCCTAGGCTACAAGAGCTCTGCAATCCCTTACTTTGAGAGCAATAAATCTCTTGTCCCGGAATACACGGTCCAACATAACTGAGCTAATCCTATCCCCCAGCAAGTATTCTCCTACCCCTCGCTACTGTCTCTATGCCCCTGAATATGTCAGTCATGCTTGCGCTTTACTAATTCCTTGTTCTAAAATGACCTCACCTTTCTCTTACCAAAAACATTCTCAAACAGAGGGGTTACAAGGAATTATGTTCTTCTTTGTCCTTTTCTGACATATGTAAATTTTTTACACTCTGTTATGTATGTACTAAATGTTCAGGGGGAAAAAATTCCTAAACCAGAGCTATAAGGTAAAATTACCTCAACATACAAAGCCTAACCTAGTAATTATCAATAATACGTCTTTTTTCTTCCTAGAGATTTTATTCGTTGGGACACATTTGGCCCCGTTAACTCTAAAATTACCCTTTAAGCTGTGGCCCCAGTGAAAGGACTCAATAGTTATTGAACTGATTTTATTTTGGTTCTCTTGAGTGCACAGTCTAATTTACCAACGTTCAGCTGAAGCGGATATCAATGTGGTTAGTGACAGTACTTAATTTTAGTACATTAACAAATCCACTCCCTGTTTCCTAGAAACAACCAATTTTTAAACATCGATTTTATGAGCAGCAAGTTAGTTCCAATAATACCAATTCAGTAATTTTGCAAGTTAAATTATTTTTTGTGAGCTGATCTGAGAACCCCCAATTACCACGTTCAAAACCGCACTGGTAAGAAAGTGCCAGATGATGAAATAGTAACTGGGAAGGAAGGCCAAACACGTCCTCCATTCCCCCAGTGATCATTCAGCTTGTAGAAAGGAGAAATCAATGATCCAGAGACACCACGCAGACCTGATTTTGACATACAACAGAACAAATACTCATTTACCAAAAAAAAAAAAAAAAAAAAATCAGTGCCCCAAAACATACTAAAAAGAGCAAAGAATGTGCTGTCAGAAGGCCTGTGCCAAACCCCACCATTTAATAACTTATAGCCACAGGAAAGTCTCACAAATCCGCATCCTCAGATTTCTCATTAGCAAAATGGGGATCATGATAACACCAGCCTTGTCTACTACATAAGACCTCTGAAACTCAAATAACACAATTATGAAAAAGTGTTCTGATAACCGCAAAAATGCTTCACAATACAAATTATTATGTAAGCAATATTCATAAGTCAAATACTCACAAATTTTAAGTATTTATTATCAAATAAATTTACCTAGTAGGAAAACTAAAATGACTAGAGAAGAATCATCCTTAATGATACCAATTTTCTAAGTCTGGGTCTTTATACATCTTGCTTTCTAAAGTAGGACACACAAAACTTTACACAAACAATTTCAGGCAGTTAAGTGTCTGAACACCTTAAAGATCTCTAGGGAGAGAAATTCCACAGCTCTCTTGGTATTTTTCCCTCTGGAACTAAACAGCTTAAAGTATGAAAAAGTTCTGATTTCTTTCATCTGATATAAAGAAAATAAAATACACCAAGTTGGTATAAAAGAGAGTAATTGGCTATAAAAAATTCTATTCTACAACAAGTTTTATGGCAGATAAGAGACAAAATAGCCAAGGCGTAATGGACGTAAGCCTTTTCTCCTTCATCAAATTCCCTCCTTGCAGAAGTGGAAATAAACAGAAGAAAAAAAAATGCAGATCAGGTTTCTTAAATTTCATAATGGAATACTAACCTTGACACCTACCAACCTAGCATATAAAACAACGTCTTCTTTTCAATCCACACCACAGAACATCAGCACTTCCCACGCTTGTCAAATGTTAACATTAAACTCCTGACAAAAGCAAATATTAAGACAAGAAAGAAATTAAGGCCCATTTAACCCAACTTCACAAGATCCATGCCTGTGTTCTTTTGGAAGAGCTGAATGTAATGTACCCGAACTATGGTACTTTCATGGTTATCAGAATGTTTTATTACTTGACTAAGGTTATGCCTTCGTCAACGTAAGAAATAAAGACTACGAAGGGGCAACGTAAGAAATAAAGACTTCAAAGAATGTTTTTAAAGATTTTATTTATTTGAGAGAGTGAGAGAATGATAGAACGAGTGGGAGGAGGGGCAGAGGGAGACGCGGGACTCGATCCCAAGACCCTGGGATCATGACCTGAGCCGAAGGCAGATGCTTAACCAACTGAGCCATCCAGGCACCCAAAAGAACATTTTTATTCTGGCTTCCAAACTGTCCAATATTTTACTTCATACATCTTTAATATAGACATCTTCCTATAGCAAGCACTCTCTGTGGCACTTTGACAATTCACATGTTACAATTTACTGAAATTCTTATTTGCTTGTCTATCACTCCCCTGGACATTAAATTTAAGGGCAGAAACTATATTTTATTCAATATTATTTCTCACATACTGAGGGCAGTGCCTAGCACATAAGGGACCTTAATGACCATTTATATAATAAATAAATCATATACTTTAATTTTATTTCCTAGGACATATGTTCAGTCCTAAGCAGAAAATAATCTCCTTTAAAAAAAGAAGTCATATCTTCTACTTATTTATCTTCTCCACTCTTCCTGGAACTTTTCTTGCTTATTAGCAAGGAATTAATAAATATTGGATGATGATGAAGACAATGACAAGAACAATTATGCTAGTAGTGGTAGTAGAAAGACAAATCAGCCTCATCAAAACAACAGAGAGCAAGCATTTTGTTCATCATTAAAATCAAATACAAAATTAGTAAGCAATTGTCCTTGTATATTAAAATTATAGATCGCTATTTTCCTATTGTCTAGGTTTTCCGACACTGGTTAGGAGAATTTACTTGTGATCTACACCAGTAAGCCTAAAAATAATCAGTTCCTCGAGAATCTAGACTGGCTATAGTAATGCAT
Source organism: Ursus arctos (assembly GCF_023065955.2). Taxonomy (NCBI): domain Eukaryota; kingdom Metazoa; phylum Chordata; class Mammalia; order Carnivora; family Ursidae; genus Ursus; species Ursus arctos. Next base: position 14,877,196 of record NW_026622941.1, read on the forward strand.
CTAAGAAAAATTAATCACCTGCCATAGAACATTTACGTTTCAAAAACCTCAAGCTTCCTGCCTTTTGCCCCCTATGTCCATGATTTCAGATGATAACTTTCCCTGGTTCACTTCTGCTGAGGACGACTGCCTGGAGAATTGGACTCTTTCTGAACCTGCCAGGTGCTTGGATGAAGATAAGGAGAAAACAGGGAGCCAAGAGTGACCGTGATCTCCTGTCCTGTAGAGGGCACACCTGCCATTCCAGTGCTCTGTGTGAGTCTGCCACGGCCCTGCCCTAATTCCAACTCCGGTTTTAGGTCATACCTGGCAGAAACAATTATTCTTGATTAGCAAGCCTAGCTTTACACACTATCCTATGGCAGACACACATGCACAAAAGGAAAAGAAAAAAGAGAGAAAAAAAAGACTCCTATGTATATATAAAACTAATATTTATCACAATCAGGGATGATTTGATCCCCTAAACAGTACAAGCACTCAATGAAGACATTGAGAAGAAATTCCTTTAAGTGCATCTATCAAGATAAGTTTCCTCCTCAATAAAATCATCTGGTTTGTACACTGGATAGGTTTCACCTTTCCAGAGTAATAGTATTTGGAAAGTATACCTTCTTATGGCCTAAAATGGCCCATGCCAGAGTCCAGAGATAAAGGCCGGTGAAGAGGTGTGTTCGACACCTAGAAACACTCACTCCAACACCCAGATTCAAGGAGCCTGAAGCAGTGAATACTTGCTTAACACCACAGGATGCCAAAATAGACCAGTAAGAATGAAAACAGTGGATGCCTTTCATCAGCTCGTTGAGTCCCTGAAAGCACAGCATTATTCACACGACATTAAAAAGAAATATATTTCTGGAATTGAGGTGTATAAAAGTATTAACTATTCATACAAGCAATTTTTAAAAGCATGTTTTGGAAACATATTTACGTATTTAGATATTAGATTTACCTCAAAAAGGAATATCTTACATAAAAATAGCCCTTCTTTCATCAGCATCAAAAGGATTCTCTTCCTGAACCCTTCAGCTCAAATAAGAGTATACTTAGAGAATAAAATTCTTATTACATTAGGCAGTAGGTGTCCATAATAAGATCCTAAACTCTGCCCTTTTTCTTGTCAAGAGAACCAGATCCTTAGCATGACATTCAAGATTTTGCATTATCAGTTTCAGCATTCTAGCCTCTACTCCAATAATCCCATCACTTATTCATTCGTTCAACAAAAATATATGGAGCTCTAGTAATAAACAAGGCTAAAATGATCCCAATCCCTAAAAGTTCACATTAAAGAGCCCTCTAGGCAAACCAGTCAATTCAGAGTATGTCCCAAACACTCATTCAGCAAGTATTTACTGGATAGGTTAAATGCTGAGCAATTTTAGACAGTTTTACAGAAATAGAGCAGTAAACAGTGTGACAAGATTTTTTTCGTTACAAAATTCACAACCTTGTGAATCAAGAAATGTACCTGTCTTTTTGAACTTTTCTGCTTTGTTCATATCAATTTCCCCTTCTCCGTACCTCTGGATACCTTCCCTTCTCCTTAGCACCAGTCCTACCAAATTCCATTTATACCATAGTTCAGATAACAGGTTAACTGGATTGCTGGTGAAAAAACAGAGACTCGAGAAAGACTTAAATTTGTGTGTGGGTATGGGAAGGTTGGGAGGGGTAGTCAGCTAAATTTAGGAAATTAAAGAGAATTAAGGGATTCTGGGCAGGTTCTTAAGGCCAAGACAAAGAGTCAATATAGGAAATCTGTGACTAGACCTGGGGTAATTACCATACAAGCAAGACAGAAACCCAATTACCAGACTGAGGCACAAAGTTAACACAGAATCAACAGCAACAGTATTTGCTATCAAGTAAGAAGCTAATGAGTCAGGGTTCTTAAAATTCTCCGAAGGACAGAACTGGCCCTTCAGGACTAGGCCGAGGCTTTAAGCAGAAATCAAATACTCTCAGCAATGAAATTAAAAGGAATGTGTCTTTGCAAACCATATATCTGATAAAAGGTCAATGTCCAAAATATATATGGAACACACACAACTTAACAGCAAAAAATAATCAGATTTTTTAAATGAGGAAAGGACCTGAATAAACAGTTTGCCCAATAAGACACACAAATGGCAAACAAATACATAAAAGATGCTTAACATCACTAATCATCAGGGAAATGTAAATATAAATCAAAACCACAATGTGAGATCACCTCACCTGTTAGGATAGCTATCATCAACAAGAGGTAACAAGTGTCGGCAAGTAGATAGAGAAAAGAGAGCCCTTCACTGTTGGTGGGAATATAAATTGGTAGAGCCATTATGGAAAACAGTATGGAGGTTCCTCAAAAAATTAAAAATGGAACTACCATGTGATCTAGCAATCTCATTCCATTAGCAGTCTCTTCTGGGTATATATCCAAAGGAAATAAAATCAGTATCTCAAAGAGATACACTCCCATTTTCATTGTATCATTATTCGCAAGAGCCAACATATGGAAACAACCTAAGTGTCCCTCAAGGGATGAATGGATAAAAAAAATGTGCTACATATATACACATTGGAATATTATTTATCCAATGGAAAGAAGAAAATCTTGCCATTTAAGACAACATGAATGAACTTGGAGGACATTATGCTTATTAAAATAAGCCAGGCAAAACAAGACAAATACTGTATGATCTCACTTGTATGTGAAATCTAAAAAAAGATAAACTCATAGAACCAGCAAGTAGAATGGTGGTTGTCAGGGGATTGGGGAGTGAGGAGTAAAGGGGAGACGTTGGTCAAAAGGTATAAACTTCCAGTTAGAAGACGAATAAGTTCTGGGGATCCAATGTATAGCATGGAGAGTAAGACTTAGTAATACTGTTTTGTACACCTGGAATTTGCTAAGAGAGAGCGTAAGTGCTCTCGCCACACCAAAACAAAAAAAGGTTAACTATGTGAGGTGATGAATGTGTTAACTGATTGTGGTAATGATTCCACAATGTATATGTATATCAAACCATCACATTGTACACTCAAGTACATACGATTTTTATCAATTATACCTCAATAAACCCAGGGGGGAAAGAAATTTAGGGGTACAGAGTCAGGATTATTATTACATTGAGGCCTCAATTCTCCAAGAAAAACCATTAATAAGTCTCCAACTAGAAATTACAGATTGCCAATTGGCATGACGTGCCTTCCCTTTCCTGGTAAATTTAGTCAGTAAATAGAGAAGATGCGTCGGCGAAATTATAATCAAATGGTGAAGATGTTAATAATGATGTTGGTTGTGATAAAATAGTAGAAAAGTTAAATTGTAACAATAATAATAATGTCTCTTTATACTTATTGATCACCTAAAATCTTACTTTTGAATCTACTGTATTATTTCATTTCATAAAATCCTGTGAGGAAGGCAAGGCAATCATTACTTTCGTAATGACGTCAACAATATTAGCTGCATCATTTCAGTGACGTTACGGCAGAAAAAGCATTTGCAGGATAAGCATCATTCATTTATAGCCTGTCTAACAGAAACGTGCTTCCGGCTGTAAGTGGATCCTTAAGAAATCAGGACATTTCCTAGGGCTAAAAATCCAGTGGTGAACAAGAGACCCCAAGTGTAGGCTTAAACAAGGGTAAGTGTTTTTCCCCCAAACCAACCAAATTATTTAGCTTTGTTTAGAAACATTTATGTCTCAGAAACATCAATAAAGTTCTTGGGCTTTCTGTTACTTTCAAAAAGAATTTTTTAATTAAATAAAATGTAATTGTCAGAATGCTATTAGTAATGCATCATAATTGCAGAAAGCACACCTAGAGTTAAAATGGAAGAACTATACACATGAATCTCTGTGAAATGACCAGGTCTTTGTTTCTTTTTCAGAATTCTCTCTTGATTTCTTCATGTACCTCCAACTCCATTTGAAACTTTAAAACAAATCATAACAGATACACATTCTATTACCATTATTCAAATGAGGCGCACATCATATTACACTCCAATCCAGGCACAAAAGCGTAAGTACCACCTGATTCAGCAGATATAGAGCACTTGAGGGAGACTTTGGATGCTCATTTCTGTCTTACATATTTCAGAGAGTGACAAAAAGATACAAGGTACTAAAACTAACGCAAACCTTGCTACAAGTATTTCCAGTGATCAAAATAACTATGTACAGCACGTGAACTACACTAGTGCCATAATTCAAATCATCGCACTTCCTCTCCCACGCTCACTCCAGAAGCTCTTTAAATACTTCAACAGCCTGGTGTTAAATGGATTCCATTCTTGAATTCTGGCAAGCAATTTGAAGCTTTCCTACTACTAATAAAGCCATATTGGTAGTACTATAGTTACAAATTTAAACAAAATTATGTAAATATCAAGTAACAGTGAGGGCAATTACTGTTTCCACAGGGTAAGTCCTGCAGAGGGACAGCTGGGCATTTTATCTTAGACGCGAGGGGGTTGGGGAAAGGCCAGAGCCCACCAGGTTGCCATCTGGCTTGGGACCAAGCAGAACAATCAAGCCTGGCAAAAGAAATCACTGTGTTGTGCCTCCAACTGGGCGTTAGCTTTATCCCAACGGACACTGTGAGGAGGCACCGTTTCATGCCTTCCTTCTACTGTATGACTTCTCTGCCCGTGCCAGGCGGGTGAGGAGAAGATTCTGTCACAGTGTTGGCCTGACCTCAATTAAGATACTTGTCCCATTTGGAAAAAAGGAGTTTAAATGGTTCCTGTTCTATAAACTCCCAAACAGTCCAGAACCCAAACCAAAATTGCAAATGAAGGAAAGGATGGAGTTGGCAGGGGTCAAGAGCTTGGCGGGAAAGGGAAAACAGGAATGGAAATCCTGAATCTCTTCACACTACAGCATTATAAATCTGAAATACAGGGGAAAAACAGAAGGATGAGTCACATAATAACAGATTCCTGTTTTATTTAGTAGCTCCTCTGAGGATCTAGTAGTTGGCATGGCTTGGTAGTAAGTGACGAATAAGTGAGGTCCTGGGTGAACAGAGTAACGGTCTGCACGCTAACAGAGACCAAGACATCCCCAGATAACTCTCAAACTCTTTTTCCACAACCGGAAATGATGACTCCTGTCCCTGAACACCCAACTCCATGTATTCCAAGCAAACTGTCCATAAGATTTAGCTCAAAGTGTATGTGAAATACGTGAAAGAACCACACCCCCGCCCAAATAAATCTCTATGAACAACAATTAGCTTTATTTTCTGCCCAGGTGTTAGAGGCAGCGATGAAGGCTGGCTGAGCAATGTGTAATGGGATGCTGTGATGTGAAGAGGCCTGGGCAATCCTTGGGCTCCCTGCCACTCACTCTCTTCTCCACCTCTCCACCTGAAGGGGAAGAGTGCTCCTTGTCTAAAGCCTAAGCCCTTGAGACCACAGTTCCTCATCTCACTACCCTCTCCACCAAAGTACCTCACTGGCCCTATGTGCACAGACCCAGAAAGGGTGTGCCCGAGAGCAAGCCTGCTTGACTCTACTGGTTAAAGCTGTCAGGAGAGTAAACATCTATGGATGACATCTACCAAAGGTCCAGGGAGAGGACATCGCTCACATGCAGGCACACTTTCGGAGCTTTTCGAAGGCTGTCAGCCAATGCTTTCTGTCTCAAGATTTTGGAAAACCAGCCCTTCCTCCGACACACTAAAAAGTATTCCTCTTGCCGCCGCCTGAAGCAGTGGTGTCTCATGCTTAAACGACTGTTTCCTAAGCACCCAAACCCACACCTCTACTTCAAAATTTAACAAACTTACTCTCCCCTCTCCTTTCCTACCTGCCAACATTCACACCTACCCCAATGATCTCTCCTTGTGCCTCCGCTGACTCTTTACTCTGCAGTTTTGCTCCATTTCTTAAATAATCCCATGTTCTTGCACATTTATCTCACTCTCCCAGAGTGAGGCCTTCCTATCACCGCATGCCTCTTTTATACTTCCAGGAAGTAATGCTTTTGATAGCTCTTTCCCCAGCTACATACCGTTACTGGTATATTTTAGATGATTCTGAAGCAGCTCCAATCACATGTCCCCTCGATTCAAGATATACCATTTTTACTAAGCAAGAGTTGTACTCTGATATCCTTCTCTAAATTGTTGGTTGATGAGTTCACTCTCTCATGGAATTTTTCCTGTAACCAAAGTTACATGGAAGAAAATGTTGCGAAATATTCAGTCTGAGAGCAAGTAACAAGGGAACTGTGTAGTTCACAGAGGAATTAAATATTGTGAACTTAATAACATTAGCACTGTAGTCTAACCAAGAGAGTTACACCAGAAAAAGACAACAATAAAATACTCTAAGTGGACCTATAATGATACATTAAAATGATGAAAACAATAAGTAGCAGTAATCAATACTTACTGCAGGGCTTCGAGGAGTGTTTTTAGAGTGAGGAAATCCCAACATCTCAAAGCCACAATGAGACTGCGCTGAAAAATATTTTTAATTTTCACTTTGTTTTCACAATACATACAGGGATGAAGTCATCCTTTGAGGAAAGTTTCACACCATTTCAATAAGCACATGTATAACTGTTTGATTATACAATACATTATTTGGCACATTTTGTACTTTTTTCACATTACTTATCTATCAGAAACCCAGTTAGGATTCTAAGATTCTAAAATGTGGGATTTATTCCTTCTTATTTGTATTAACTTATATGTCCTACCAAGAACTTTAAATAGAACTCAGAACATATAAATCTGCAAATTTACCATTATCAAACCAAAACAAACAGAAAGTACTTCTAACATTCTTATGTCCCAGAACAAAATAAACAACTATAGAAAATTACAGGTTCTTATTGGCAGAACAAACTTTTAAATCCCCCACAGAGTTAATTTATATGTCTTCTATTCATAATCAAGGAACAGGGGTTGTAAAGCTTGGTTCATCTGTATAGAATTCACTCTATCCTTACAGTCTTCGATTAATAAACATTATTATTTACTAAGTATTTAATAGTAAGAAATTTTGGCCATGATGGATTTATATTTTAAAACACATACATTTCTATATTTAGAAAAAGATACATTCAAATTCCTGAAATACAGGACTCACAGAACTTCTAATAGAAAAGTGCACTTAAATCTGTTTTTAGGGACGCCTGGGTGGCTCAGTCGGTTGAGCGTCCAACTCTTGATCTTGGCTCAGTTCATCATCTCAGGGCCATGAGATGGAGCCTCCTGTTGGGCTCTGTGCTGGGCAGGAAGCCTGCTTAAGATCTCTCTCTCTCTCCGGGCACCTGGGTGGCTCAGTCGGTTAAGTGCCTGCCCTTGGTTCAGGTCATGATCCCAGGGCCATGGGATCGAGTCTGACATCAGGCTCCCTGCTCAACAGGGACTCTGTTTCTCCCTCTCCCTCTGCTGCTCCCCGTACTTGGGCTCTTTCTCTCTCTCAAATAAAATCTAAAAAAAGAAAAAAAAGATTCTCTCTCTCCCGCTGCTCCTTTCCCCACCACATGTGCTCTCTCTCAAAAAACCAAAACACAGGGGTACCTGGGTGGCTCAGTCATTAAGCGTCTGCCTTTGGCTCAGGTCATCATCCCAGGGCCCTGGGATCGAGCCCCACGTGGGCTTCCTGCTCAGCGGGAAGAGTGCTTTTCCTTCTCCCACTCCCCCTGCTTGTGTTCCCTCTCTCACTGTGTCTCTCTCTGTCAAATAAATAAAAGCTTTGGAAAAAACAAAACACAAACCAAAAAGGCCTGTTTTTAACTTCAATTCTGTCTGACAAAAGTATAATTCAGACAGCACTACTGACTAGTCTTTTTAAGATTTATTTATTTATTTCAGAGAGAGAGACAGCGCAAGCAGTAGGAGCAGTGGGAGAGGGAGAAAGAATCTCAGGCAGACTCCACGTTGAGCCTGGAGCTGACTCGGGCGTCGATCTCACAACCTGGGGATCACGACTTGAGCCAAAATCAAGACTCGGAAGCTTAAGAGAGTGAGCCAACCAGGCACCCCTCGTCTTAAACTACAATATACAGTTACCATGATGACATCATTTTACTCTTTCGGAAAATAAAATGTCTTAGCCGAATCATCTTGGAACACAAATGTAGTGTCACCTAGTCAAAGCCTTTTGAATTCCAGTCATATTAGTTTTCCTCCATATGCTTCAAGGCAGTAAAATCAAATCTCATATATTTCTATGTCCCTTGTTGCAAGGTAGTATCTCCCATGGAAACCTAATCATGTTTATTAAATCAGGCTGCAAAATGACAAGAGTAAAATGATTTCTAAGATCATTTCCATTTTTAGATCCACTCAACACAACGGTGTAGCGTGACATGTTAACAAGGAACTTGGTGGAAGCTTATATTATTTGCAAAGTTAAACCTTCTCTCAGGCTACTTACTACTTAGAAAAGGAAAAAGAAGTTTATGATGGAGAGATAGAATGAACCGCCACCTTAACCAAGTGATCAAATATCACCGATAAGTCACATTGACATCACATCCCTCCTGATGTGACACAATAGGAAATTCGCACCATCACTCATGGAGTACCCTTACGAAATCGTCCAACCTGTGTAAGTTATCTACTGCTGTGTGAAAATTCCCCAACGCTTAGCAAGAAAAAATAATTTATTAGCTCTGTTTCTGTGCATTAGCTATTCAGATAGACCCCAGCTGGGACTGTATATCTCCATTACATCTAGGACCTCTGAAAGAAATAATCTGCTACGACCAGAATCTAATCACTACGAAGCAATCAAGACAAATTCATAATGTGGAATATTCAACAAGACAACCAGCCTGAATGCTTAAAAAAGTAAATTTCATGAAAGACAAATGGGGTGAGGCATGTCTTAGATCTGTCCAATACAACTTTCTATGACGATGGAAAAATTCTGTACTTGTGCTGTCCAACAGAGTGGCCACATATGGCTACATATGGCTACTTAGCACATGAAACAGGCCTAGTGTCACTCAGTGACTAAACTTTTTATTTTATTAAATTGTAATCTACTTAGTCACCTATAGCTAGTGGCTACCATACCAGAGAGCACAGGTATAGATCAGAGGAGGCCTGTCCTGAAGAGACAGGGTAACCAAATATAATGCATTTGCCTTGACAGATCCTAGCTCAAACAAGGAAAATCTAAGAAAGGCAATTTTACTACGACTGGAGAAATTGGAAAATGGACTAGACAACTGAAGACCGTCCTGAATCAGTGGTAGAATTTTTTATTATGAAAGTGGTAGAGTGGTTATGTAGGCGAATATCCTTGTTCCTCCAAGATAATGTAGTCAGCGGTAAAGCACCTTGACGTCTACAGCTTACAGTGAAATGATTGGGGGGGAAAAAGAAGCATACATGTGTATGTATCTATAGACAGACAGATATGACATACATACGGAGGGGGAGGAAGGAAAGAAGGAATTCAATTATTGGTAAAATGCTGACTACTGGGGAATTTAGATGAAGCATATATGGGTGCTTACTGTACTGTTCATTCAACTTTTCCTTAGGCTTAAAATTTTTTTAATAGAAAGATTTCTTCTCTAATATCTATTATACTTCTTACATAAATTGTATTATCAAAATCAGCTATGGTTTCATATTTTATGACTTGGTACTGTATAACTCCTATATTTTCAATGGATCTCAACAGTAACCAACAGAGTGCTATGATACTCCAAAAGTGTCCCAATAAATATGTTTTGAGGGGTGCCTGGGCGGCTCAGTCAGTCAAGTATCCAACCCTTGGTTTCTGCTCAAGTCATGATCTCAGGGTCCTGGGATAGAGCTGCATGTTGGGCTCCGCACTCATCGGAGAGTCTGCTTGAGATTTTCTCTCTCCCTTTCTCTCTGTCCCTCCGCAGCTCGCGCACACATGCACACTCTTTTCCTCTCTCTCTCTTAAATAAATATGTTTTCTTCAAAATACATATATTTTTTGATTGACTGATTAAATTTAAAAAAGAACACTTGTAGGGCAGCCCCTGGCTGGCTCAGTAGATACAGCAAGTAACTCTTGATCTCGGAGCTGTAAATTCGAGCCCCATATTAGGTGTAGAGATTACTTTAAAAAAAATGAAAAAGTAACATTTGTTAATTCAAATGGAAAGCAAAAATAGTTACATCATGCTTTTTAAAAATTTTTTTACTATTTCCAGATATTTTTATTGAGGTATAGTTGACATATAACATTATATTAGTCTCAGGTGTACAACATTATGATTCAGTATTTGTATATGTTGCAAAATGATCATGCTCAGTCTCGTTAACATCCTAGTTATATCATGTTTTTAATGTAGCAATTAGCTATATTTTCAGAATGTTGAACTGATTCAACAGAGAAATGATTTTACACAATAAATAAAATACTAAAAGCCTAAAGTATTTAATATGAATCCATTTAGGTATATACAAAAAAGAATTATATTGAAATGAAAAATATATAAATATAAAGAAATATACAAGTATCAGCAAATTAAATCTCCATATATTAAAAAAGTTCTCAAGCTCTTTTAAATCTCAGGTTGTGTTTTCACTATAAAATTATTAATTAGATGTTTCTGATACAGACATATTTTAAAAGAGAGTTTTGTTGTGTGTGTGTGTGTTTTTTAGAAAGAAGTCATAATCATAGCTGGGTATAAGAAGAATAGGTTTGTATGCTAATAATATCAGATAATGACATCTGACTGGGTTCAAACACCCGACTTTCCAAGTTGGTTATAAAAACAAAAAGGCAATGACATGTGGAATATAATATTTAACAGCCCTAAAGGTTGGCACATCTGGGCCAGTTCCAAAACACACGGAGAGACTGAGCCTACTAGAGAACACGGAAACAGCCCGACGGTTGCCTTAGTCTTCCAACAATGGATCCTTAGGGCAGGAGAATAAGAGGCAGGAACAGACTTGACATGCAAGGCAACCTACCACCTTGCACCACAGTGACTGTGCTGGATTTATAACAAGGGGCCTCTGTTCCTTAATGGAAAATACTCAAAGATTCTGAACTCCAAATGGCTTTCTAAAGGTAATTATGCTCCTCTCAGCTAGAAGCTAAAACTAAAAAAAGATAAATTCACAAGGCTACACAGGCCCATGCTACATGGCACCCTCCTTTCTCTGTCCCACTTTAGGCTGGCATAAATTCTAGTGAGGCTCTTCCATACCATAATGCCACTATTCTAGTTTAGACTTCAAAGTCACAAATTCCAGACACACTTCACACTCAGGACATACCTATCCCATGCCTCCTCCACTTATCTACATCTCTACAATTTTTTGTTAAAGTATACAGAATTATTCATCTTCCAAGTAGTTTCCCGCTACTGTAAAACAAACCATGACTTGTTCATTTTTTATCCATAACAATATGCAGCACAGTATTTGTACAATGCTGGAGTATAAAAGATATTTTATCAGAAAAGTTAGCTGTAGCTAGATGAGAGGTCAAGAGACAATCCACTCAGGGCGCCTGGGTGGCACAGCGGTTAAGCGTCTGCCTTCGGCTCAGGGCGTGATCCCGGCGTTCCGGGATCGAGCCCCGCATCAGGCTCCTCTGCTATGAGCCTGCTTCTTCCTCTCCCACTCCCCCTGCTTGTGTTCCCTCTCTCGCCGGCTGTCTCTCTGTCGAATAAATAAATAAAATCTTTAAAAAAAAAAAAAAAAAAGAGACAATCCACTCAAATCAACATGGTTCTAGGCAAAAGCAAATTAAGAAACCTGCCAGGATCAGTAGGAGAAAGGACAAATATCAAACAAAAGCGATCAGGACCAAGGACTGATTTTATGAAAATTAAAATGAACAGGCCTTTGAAGACCTATTCTCTCTTAAGTCTATGACTCACTGTAAGTCATAAAAGTTGTATTTTCTGGGCTTGGTAAAGCTTCAACGTGATAAAGTAGGATGAAAGCATGAGACACTGAAATTACTGGGGATGGGAGAGTGGGAAATAAACAACAGGAGGCCAACAAAAACAAAAACTGAAGAACCAATTTTCTTCAGAAAAGAAGTGTGATCTGGGGGCAGCTGGTTAAGCACCGACTCTTGATTTGGGCTCAGGTCCTGATCTCAGGGTCATGAGATCGAACCCTGTGTCAGGCTCCACGCTCAGCGCAGAGTTTGCTTGGGAATCCCTCACTCCCCCTCCTTCTCTCCCTCCCCTCCACACTCACTCTCTCTTAAAATAAATAAATAAATCTTTAAAAAAAGAAGGAGGAGGAGAAGTGTGATCATTATTATTACAAAGAAGTGCTTTCCAAAATGTCTACAGGAAGTTAGAGGAATTACAAAAATCTCATATAAATGAGATATAAATCTCATATAGTACTTTTGTTTTAGAGACATGCCTACACGTGGAGAAAAGTTTTAACAGAGAAATGAATACTCTTCAGTGATTTGTTCTGGTGTTTGAAAAAGAAGTTTAAGAAAAAAAGAATGTGATACCATGAGACCCTTGTCCTCGTTAAAAGCTAAGTGAAACTGATTTTCATCCAGGCTCAAACATAGAAAATAAGACTCCATAGGGTCATTCATATATACACCTGACTTGATTCTCTGAAACAGGCAAAATCATTCAATCATTACTACCAAAAGGAATTAGTGTTAAGTTGTAGCTGTTCTTAACACTTCCTCTAACTTTAAACACCAGGTCACATTGTAAGATTCTCCGATTTATACTTTTCAAATTCTACAGATCAAACGGCAATCTCCGGTTTTTGACGATGGGGACAATGACGATGGTGATGATGGTGGTGGAGAAATAAAATGGCAGCAGCGAAGGTTTGGTGTGAAGTGAAGAACAAGAGACTGCATGTTTGCTTTTTGTATGCCATTCAAAAAACAACAGTGTGTATATACAGTTAAGGAACTCCTAAAGAATATTATTTAAAATATATATCCATGCTAATGAGTTTACAAAATGGAAAGAGAATGAGATATAAATAGAACCAAGAGAGTTCAGGTCACCTTTTTCACAAATTAATTTTGTAGAAATAGACTAGTTCCACTAAGGTCTGGAGAATACTGCTTACAAGTGGTACTTTACAAAAAAAAAAAAAAAAAAAAAAAAACCCACAAAATTTGTTCCTGCTATAAAATTTACTTTGAAGCTTTCTGCTCTAAAACCACAGGTTGGACAAAGGACAAGGCCATTAAATGACAGAGAAGAGTGGTACAAACAAAACCCTCCTCGAGGAACATCCTACTGAATGGAAAACACAAAAGTTCACAATAACAGGTTGTGCTTGGTCCATAAAAAAGTACTTTATACCACCACTGTGAGTTTCTCTAGTCTTCATAAGAGCAAACTAAACACTCTATTCTTCCAATACATTAAGGAAGTTTTGTAGTCACCCACCCCAAAACTAAATACCTGTTTCAAACTGTGATATGTCTTAGTCTCTACTAAACACAGTTGTTGTAATGATGGAATTGAAAAGATTGGTGGGTATAGAGCTCCTTCCAGGAATACCTGTCAAAATGCCCATTTGTCAGTTTCAAGCTGTCTGGAAATGTATTTTCCCCATAGGGTTTCCCAAAGTAAAAACATTTCAAGTAGACAAATATATTACAGAATTCTCTTTTCCCAGAGAATAAAAGCTAGATATTTTGGGGTTGTTATTTTACATACAAAGTTTTCCATTAGATTTAGAATAATGTAAAGAAATGATCAACATTACCCAAAAAGTGAGAATGGTACTACTCTTCCACCATAGTTGAGAAGTGACGTAGATTAAAATCTAAGACTTGTAGGATATTAGAGCTGGGAAGGAATATTGGAGATACCCAACTTTTTAAAGACTGTTCTGGGTTATACAATTAATTATTGAATAATTCTGGGGGAATGGGGGAAGACTGGGATCTGTGACTTTTAAAAGAGATTAAAGCAGTTTCCCAGCAAAATACACAAAGTCGGGTGTGTAGTAGTTACCAAATATTAATTAAAGAATACCACTTTGAAAGTTGGATTCTTGATACCTTAAGTCGCAAAATTATCAGAAGCCAATTTTTTAATAGGGGAGAAAAAATTTTAATGTTAATATCAAGCAAATATAATCTCTTTCTATCATAGCAGTGGTTTGTCTATCCACACACACCCATACAGGAAAAACTTTTTTCCTACCCATATAGGTGGATAACTAACATTAAACAATATTGACAGTTGTCTCATGAAGTCATCTGAACAATGATACCTAGGAAAATATGATACAATAGTGAAAAAAGACAAAAAGAAAAGGTCTGGCACTCTCTGTAGGTTTTCTAGGTTTACTCACACCTTTTGATTAGGTCGAAAAGAAAAAGGAAAAAGAAACTAATGCACCAAAACCATTTCTAAGACACATACTCTTTTAATCAAACTATACTTTTAACATTTATGATGAGATTAAAATCACCTGAGCATTTAAAATAGAAAATAAAAATTAGGCACAGCTACAGTTGCTCATAATTGCAGTGGCAAACAGTTCTCTGGAAGATTCCTAAATTCTTTGTGAAGAAAGAGCCAATTTCCCTTTCCATATGCCCTCAAGTTAAACCGAACATTTACTTGATGTTCCAAAAACCAAAAAGAGAAGGACAGGAGTTATCTTTCTATAGAATAATGTTGGTAAAATAAATTGGTGTGTACTTACCAAAAAGTACACAAAATAAGAGATAATCAGGTACAAGTTATAAGTCATTCCTCCATCATTAAGACAAAATAGCAATTCTACTTCTGTAAATTTTATCCAGAGACTTTCATTAAAATACACACAAGGAAGAGATAAATGAAAAAAGCATTTTTGTGGAAACATTTAAGGGAATTAGTCAAAATTTCAGTTAAAAGGGGCACCTGAGTGGCTCAGTCAGTTAAGTGCCCAACTCTTGATTTCAGCTCAGGCCACGATCTCAGGGTCCTGAGACTGAGCCCTGCGTCCAGCTCCGTGCTAGGTGTGGAGCCTGCTCAAGATTCTTTCTCTCTCTCTCTGCCCCTCCGCCCCCCTGCTCGTGCTCTCTCTCTCTCTCTCTAAAAAAAATTTTTTTCTCAGGTAAAATAAGCAAATTAACATCATGGTTATCAATCAACTTTCAAAAGCTCAAACAAATATGGTATAAGACGTTACTGTTGGCAAAAATTAAAACATGCCCACAGAAATATCTTAAGTATCATACCTTGAAAGCAAGACACATTTTAAGACATTAACATATAAAAGGCACTTATGATTTAAAATAGCCTCTGTAAAATTATTCCATACATGTCATGAGAATATTCAAGATTCTGCTGAATTTCTCCTCAAACAATGAACATCTCTAAATAGTAACCGTATTGTCAGTCCTTTGTCTAATGCTAGCATTCTCCAGAATCTGAGTACACAGCAAAATGAACTGAATACAATACAAAAAAATTTCCTGAGCATGCTGACCAAAGCCATGTTTCCATTATTTTTCAAGTTTTTCTAATTTTATTTTTTTACTCTGAACAGCTGAATAATATCCAAAATAGTTCCACTGCCATAATTATTTGTAATTTTCATATTTTTAATTGGATTTGATTCATTATAAAAACCTGGATTAAGAATCACTTAATAATACCCTAATAGGCAACAGTGAATTTAATTCACTTCACCACAGAAAACGTGCAAAATGAATTAGAAAAAAGCAGAAGAGTGGATTGCATTATTCATACTATTAAAAATATTCATCATTACCATGGAACTTGATAAAAACAATGTGCTAAAGCATGGCTTTTGAGGCCCTTTTCATGAGTGTTTTTTTAAATGAAAATATCAGAAAGATCTCATTGTCTTACTCATAGATTGTTATTTTACACAAACCCTGAAAACGGTACTCTAATGACAGGAATGGATAGAAAGGGAAGGTGTAAAACTGAAATACTCTCACCTTTACTGGCCTTTTATGTCAGTTCAGTTTCTCCACGGAGTAAGTTATAAGCTACTTTAAGACAATGAATGGTTCAACTTATTAAATCTGTGAGATGTTTAAAGGGAATAATCATAGCCTACATTTAAAAGACCTTATAAGAACTTGAAAAACAGGCATGTGGTGCCAGAGGTTTTATTCTAAATAACAGAGTACATTCTGATTGTCTCCATGATTAAACTTTTTTAGAGTATTTCAACTTAGGCTCAGTAAAAATTGTGGCCACTATTACATTTTTCCTTGTCAGACTGAGAGTTGAGGTGTTACTGGTACAAAACTCACAGTGGAATATACAAAATTCACAATGGACTATACAAGACAGGAATGCATTTAATTCATCATTTAACACATGTATATTGAGCTCCTATCACACACAAAATCACCACTCTAGGCCTGGTGACTCGTCTCAAAGTAGAAATCAGATATGGAGCCTCCCTTGGAGAAGCTTAATACCTGCTGGAAGGTAAGACATACATATACACTACATGTTGAAAAGGAATGCCAAAGGATCCTGAGAAAGCATATGGGGAGAACGTCTATCAGAGAACATAAAGATTATTCCGTGATGGCATAGAATAAATTTGCCCAATGACAGACTCGATTTGTACATGAAGACAAAGTCAAACATATTCCAGGTAGAAAGAGGGAGGAGGGATACTGAAGGCAGAGGAATTGGAAAGACTGTGGTGGACAGGGGGAAGGGTGCAGTACTTCACCTTGGCTAATCAGCAATTCATAGGAAAGAGAGTAGCAGGGCTAAACTTAAAATGAAGGGAAGTCACTAGGTGATGGAGGGCTGAAATTGAACCTGCTTCTGCTGGCATGTGTTTTAAGTAATGGACCGACATGACCTAAGCTCAGCTTTAGCAAAACTGATCTAGAAGTAGTACTTAAGAAGAAATTGAAGTACGACGGAGGCAGATGTAGAGACCACTTAGAAGGTAATAGTTGAAGAAAACAGTCAAGTGGCCCTAAAAAAGTGAAAGTAGGGCAAATAAGGCAAAAGAAAGGGTAAACTTCACTTTGAAAATAGCAGTACTTGGCAACCAATTGGATATGGCAAAGAAAGAAGTGGTCAAAGATATGTTCTTCTAATGGGCTAGAAATTCTTCCCAGAATTGAACCATTCCTGGAGCTAACTCGTTGTATTTGTGCCAGTATTGAGAGCTAATTTCAAAATACAAAAGAAAGGGGGGGCGGACTTATTTTGTACAATTTCATCATGAACTCAAATGACATAAAGACATTGTTGTCCACATTTGCTTCACTCTGCTTATTTGTATACCTTTGGAAATGAAGTAGAGAAAACATACCCATCATATACAAGTCATTCAAGTGACAAAACACAAAACTCAATGTTATCCAATCATAACTTTCTTTTCAAACTCTAGGCAATAAGCCACTTGAATAGAAGAGTAAGCTTTGCCCAAACACCAAGAGAGGGTTGGAACAAGCACAGAGTTAGCACTTTGGAGTGGAAAAGCTTTGTTCTCTAGAGAGTTGTGGGGTCCGATCCACTCCCTACCAAAACAAGGGAGCTTAACTTTTGGACATCAACCAAAGACAAGTCCTAGCCTAAGCAACCCAAAATAACACATTGTCACCAGAAGGAGCGAAACTATCCCATGAAACATGGCTGAGTAAATTGTTGTCCTTCAAGCTTTTTACTTTCATGAAAGCTTTAATTTTGGAATATTTTACCTCCAGTCTCTAATTCAGTTTAATGTCAGTCATAACACTCTAGTAGATGATCTGGGGGGAAAAAATCAATTTATCAGGATGTTAGAGACTTTGGGGAATAGTATGGATGCTAAACAGAAGAGAGTTGACCCCTGAACAATGTGGGGGTTAGAAACACCAACCGCTGCAGTCAAAAATCCACGTATAACTTCTGACTCCCCAAAAACTTAACTAATAGCCTACTGTTGCCCCAAAGCCTTATCAATACCATAAAAAGTTGATCAACACATATTTTGCATGTTATATATATATATATATATATATATATATATAACATACTGTTTTCTTATAATAAAATATGCTACAGAAAATATTAAGAAAACCACAAGGAAGTGAAAATACATTTACTATACTATACTTATTGAAATAAGTCCACATATAAGTGGAGTGCAATTCAAACTCACATTGTTCAAGAGTCAACTGTCTCCACAAAACAAGAATTTAAACAGCATAAATATAATTTAGGATAAAGACAGCTGAAATGAGATAAACCAACTAAATCACTTTATCATACAGAAAACAGAATCTTCTTTTGGCAAAAGAAGCTCTTCTACCCCTGGATCAGCAAATGGAAAGGAGAGATGCAAACCTTTCTCACAGGGAGAGCAGGGGGTGGGGTGTAGGGTGGAACAGACTGGTTAAACACATGAGGAAGCCTAGAAAGAATATTATTCAAGAGGTTTTGGCAACAATAAAGGTAGGATATGTTTCTCAGGTTCCCAGATGGATTTTACGATTCTTGTTCCTATTATGAAAGCAGAAAACTTTAGTCCCTATAAATCAGCTCTACTGGGGATCAAAATAAACTTCTTCAAACTCACCTGAGAACATAACATTTTTCAGGATGTTTTGGGAAAATAATTTCAAGCATGAGATTTATTTCAGTACTCAGCCAACACACTATAATCTCTGCAATAAACCAGACCCTAACTTTGGCACTGGACAAGAAAAGTTTTTTTTAAAGTTACTACTCTTCAAAAAGTTATATGTATACCTCTAGCGAAGTATAAATATAAGTGAACAAATAACAGCCTCTCAATATGATGCATAATAAGTCACTCTTCAAACCATTTCAATTATAACATACAGCTCTTCCACATACATGACTTTTCTAGATAATAGAGTACCTCTTAAAGTAATTTTGAAATTATTTTGATTACTTTTACTTTCCTTCTTATAAAAGTCTAAAATATATTTTTATTATAAAAATGTATGTTTTATAGCATTTTATAAGATATTTCTTAATCATTTAAGCGATCTTTTTCATAACTCTATTTGCCAATCTTTCTACAGAGAATTTTGAATATTACCACCATTTCTCTTTTTTCAGCTTCATAGAGATATAATTAACATACAACATTATGTAAGTTTAAAGTGTGCAATGTAGTAATTTGATACACATATTGTATATTGCGAAATGATTACCACATTAACTTTAGTTAATACCTCTATAACCTCAAGTAATTACCATTTTTGTGGGGGGGGGTGAGAACATTTAAGATCTACTCTCTAAGCAACATTCAAGGATATAATACTGTACTACTGACTATAGTCACAGTGTGGTATTTACATAAGATACCTACAACTTGTTAATCTTATAACTGGAAGCTTGTACTCTTTGACTAACATCTCCCCATTTGCCCTACAACCAGCCAAGGCAATCACTATTCTACTCCTGTTTCTGTACGTTCAGCTTTTTTAGATTCCACATGTAACTGGGATCATAGAATATTTGTCTTTCTCTGACTTAGTCACTTAGCATAATGCCCTCAATCTATCCACATTGTCACAAATGCAGGATTTTCTTCTTTCCACTGGTTGAATAATATTCCTATATATAGGAATATATATATATATATATATATATATATATATATATATATATGAATATACACACACATACATACATATACACATACATACATAAATATGCACCACACTTGCTTTACCAATTCATCTGTGGATGGACCTTAAGGTGGTTTCCAAGTCTCACTTATTGTGAATAATGTTACAGTGAACAAGGAGGTGCAGATACCTCCTTGAGATCCTAACTTCCCAGCCTTCAGTTAATCAGTATTGGGATTTCTGGATCTTATGATGGTTCCGGTTTTAATTTTTTAAGGAACCTCCATACTGTTTTCCATAATGACTGTACCAATTTACATTCTCACCAACAGCTCACAAGGGTTCCCTCTTCTCCCTTTTTCATCCTCACCAATACTTGTTCTCTCTTGTCTTTTTGATGAAAGTCATCCTAACAAGTGTGAGGTATTATCCAATACTGATTTTGATTTGCATTTCCCTGATTACTATGATGTGCAGAGTTTGTCAATTTTGCCTGTCTTTTCAAAAACCAGTCTAGTTTTATTGATCTTTTCTATTGTTTTCTGGTCTCTGTTCCATTTATTTCTACTCTGATCTTCCTTCTGCTAATAACTCTGAGCTTTATTTGCTATCTTTCTAGTTCCTTGAGATTTAAAGGTAGGTTGTTGACTTTCCTTTTTCTCAGTGAGTTTATGGCTATAAACTTTCCCCTTAGGACTGCTTTGGCTATGTCTCATAAGTTTTGGTATGCTGTTATAATTTTAAGATTTTTTAAATTTCCCTTCTAATCTCTTCTTTGACCAATTAGTTATTCAGGAGTATGCTGTTTAATTTCCACACTATTTGAAGATTTTTCAGCTTTCCTCACGTTACTGATTTCTAATTTCATATCACTGTGGTTAAAAGAGATATTTGGTATGATTTTAATCTTCTTAAATTTACTAAGACTGGTTTTGTGACCTGTCATATGATCTATCCTGAATATTCTATGTGCACTTGAGAAGACTATTCATTTTGCTGCTTTTGGATGGAATGTTCTACACAGGTCTGTTAGATTCATTTCATCTAAAGTATTGTTAAATCCAATGGTTCCTTACTGATTTTCAGTATGGATTATCTATCTTTTATTGAAAATAGGGTATTAAAGTCCTCTACCAATACTGTATTGTTTTCTATTTCTCCCCACAGATTTCTTAGTATTTGCTTAATAGATCTGGGTGCTCCAATGCTGGGTGCATAGGTATATTTATAATTTTATATCCTCTTGATAAATTTACTTTTTATCATTATATAATGACCTTCTTTCTTTCTTGTTATAGTTTTTGACTTTAAGTCTGTTTTGTCTGATTTAAATATAGCTACCTCTTCTCTCTTTAGGTTTCCATTTATATAAATTATATTGTTCAACTCTCCAGTTTGAGCTTATGTGTGTTGTTAAAGCTGAAGTGTTTCATAGGCAGCATATAGTTAGCTCTTGCTCTCTTTTGTCTTTTTAATCCATTCATCCATCTATGTCTTTTGATTAGAGAATTTAATCCATGTACATTCAAAAGAATTACTGATCGGTAAGGACTTACTAATGTCATCTTATTGTTTTTTGGCTGTTTAGTAGTCCCCTTGTTCCTTTCCTCCTCTCTTGCTGTGAATTGATGATTTTTGGTGATAGTATACTTTGATTCCCTTCTCTATCTTTTGGGTACCTACTGCAGGTTTATGCTTATGGTTACCACTAGGCTTACAAAAACATCTTATAGATATAATAGTGTATTTTAAGGTGAAAACCTAACTTTGATCATAGACTAAAACTACACTTTTACTCCCCCCAACACACACACACTTTAGGTTTCTGATATCACAATTTACCTGTTTTTGTAATTTATATCCATCAACAATGTATTAGGACTATAGTTATTTTGAATACTTTTGTCCTTTAATCTTTGTACTAGAGTTAATAAGTTAATGTATCACTACATTATAGTATTACAGCATTCTGAATATGGCTAAATACTTGCTTTATCAGTGGGTTTTATATTCTCATATGTTTTCCTATTACTAATTAGCATGCTTTCATTTCAGTTTGAAGAACTACTTTCAGCATTTCTTATAAAGCAAGTACACTGATGATGAATTCCTTCAACTTTTGTTTGTCTGGAAAGTCTTTATCTCTCTATTTCTTAAGAACAACTTTGCTGGATAAAATCTTGGCTGGCAGTTTTTGTTTTTTTTGTTTTGTTTTTTTTTTTTCAGCATTTTATATCATCCCACTTTCTCCTGGCCTGCAAGCTTTCTGCTGAGAATTCCACTAATAGCTTATAGCTTTATGGGGGATCCCTTGTATGTCAGGAACTTTTTTCTCTTGTTTTTGTCTTTTTTTTTTTTTTGAGAGAGCACACATGAGCAGGGCCGGGGTGGGGGGGAGTACCTTTAGCAGGCTCCATGCCCAGTGCAGAGCCTGACACAGGGCTCAATCTTACAACCTGAGATCGTGACCTAAGACAAAATCAAGAGTCAGATGCTTAATTGACTGAGCCACCCAAGCATCTCTTTGGCTTTCTGTCTTTGATTTTAGACCATTTTATTAGATGTCTTGGGATAGATCATTTTTGGTTGAACTCTTGGAGAGACTGAGCTTCATGAACTTAGATGACTAATTCTCTCCCAATATCTGACAAATTCTCAGCTCCATTTTTTTTTTTTAATAAGCTTCATGCCCCCTTTCTCCCTCTCTTTTCCTTCTGGGACTTCAAAAATGTGTTGATTGCTCCTTTTAATGGTATTCTATGGTTCAAGTAGGCTTTCTTCATTCTTTTTCATTCTTTTTGTTGTGGGTCTCCTCTAAACCAGAAAATGTGAAATAATCTGTCATCTACTTCACAAATTCTTTCTTCTACTTGATACAGTCTGATGTTGATGCCTTCTATTACATTTTTTGTTTCATTCATTATATTCCTCAGCTTCAAAATTTTTTTGGTTCTTTTTTATAATTGCTATCTCTGTTAAACTTCTCATTTTGTTTGTGTATTGTTTTCCTGATTTCATTGAATTGTCCTTTCTGTGTTCTGTTGGTTGTTTGTAGTTCTCTGAGCTTCCTTAAAATAACTATTTTGGGGTTTTTTGAAGTTGTTTTTATTTATTTATTTATTTGAGAGAGAGAGAATGAGAGAGAGACAGCACGAGAGTGGGGGAGGGTCAGAGGGAGAAGCAGACTCCCCACTGAGCAGGGAGCCCGGTGCAGGACTCAATCCCAGGACTCCAGGATCGTGACCCAAGCCGAAGTCAGTTGCTTAACCAACTGAGCCACCCAGGCGCCCTAAAATAACTATTTTGAATTCTTTTATCAGAAAAATTGAAAACATCCATGGGAGAGGGTAAGGTGTCAATTACTGGAAAACCGTCTTCCTTTGGTGGAAGGAAGGAATCCTTTCTTTCATTTGTTTAGGTTCCTCAAAGTTCTGTGTTGCTGTCTTTGCATTTGAAGAAATAGTCATCTTCTCCAGTCTTTACTGACTTGTTTTAGGAAAGAAAACCTTCCTTCAGCCCTGTTAAGGATTCTGAGGCTTTCTCAGATCTTTTCTATGGATATCTCCGCTGCATGCTTCTTATTCCCTTTTCTGGAGGAATTCGTAAGATTGTATACCTTCTGTGGATCCTCCAAGTCAGGTCAAATGCTGATAACCTCCCTCTGCTTTCCCTAGGGCAGTACTGAAAGCTCAAGCTTGTGTAGTTTCTTCCGATTCTGCAGAGTCAGGCCAGCTCTCTGCAAGTGCTCACTTACTGTCTGCAAAAGTTCATTCTCACTGCTTCAGGACTATACACAGGAGCTGGCCCAATATGGGGCCACCATGGGGAGGTGCAGGGGTAAGGTACATAGAGTGTTGGGGGAGGTGCCTGTGGGCCAGCTGTAGAGATCCACAGGTGAGGCATCCCCAGCAGCTCAGGGATGGGCTTCCTGATACAGTCTGCAAAGCTGTTAGTAGGATCTGCAGCCCTTTGATACATTCCACCCTGAGCCCTAACTGCTGTTTTCCCAGTCACGCAATTCACTACTTGGTATTTTGGATGGAGCAGAAAAGAAGTAGGTCTCTTTGGTGGCATTCCATATACTGGGGGAGGTGGACACTCACTCACATACTTTCACCTTCCCCCACAGGAGAAATCCCAGGCCAAGAAGGTCTCTTTTGGCACTGAGCTATGCCTTGGCAGAGGGGCAACCCAGATTAAGTGAAACTGTCCCTGTTACCCGCTTCATTGTGTTCAATATCAGATTTATTTATTTATTTATTTATTTTGCTCCAATGATGTGTTGGAACTAGCCTCTCCCAGGCTTCCACAAGGGCACTACTGTCCATGACTGATTATCAAAACTGGTGTTCTTTGCAGGAGGGAGAGGGAAGAATGGAAAAAAATTAAAAAACAAAAAAACTCTTATTTCACCATAATGATAACATCACTCTTCAGTAGCACAAGGGGTGTTCATCCACCAACATTCTGCCCTGGTTGTGGCCTATAATCATTTCCTAATGGTCACTTTGTGGTTGAATATTTTTAAAATCAAGTAGCATAATGCGTTACAACATTCTTACAGTGTACTGAGGTGTGAAACATAATTTTTCCCCTCAATTAAATGTACTTAGTCTATAATGATTTCGGTTCTTTTGCTTAATATATATATACGGTGTATAAAATAGATAGCATACAATATGTGCAAGCATTTTTTCCTCTCTCTCTCACCAGCCTCTCAGCTGTCCCTTCCCACTGCTGTTTATCTACCCCTCTAGGGCATCATCATCGCCTTCTATTTCTTTATTCTTCTGGGATTGGAAATAAACTGAACAAATTCGTTCTAAAATTTTAATAAAGAGATTTTGAATAAAAGCCTAAGTATTGTACCTGTGATTTGAGTAGATGAACTATCATTCATATCATTTTAATAACTTATGCCTCCCTCACTCCATGATTTAGTCCCAGCTATGGAGGGCTACCTTATCACCATCCCTAGCGCCCAGCACTATACGTACTACAGATAGGTAGATAAATAGACAGAGTTGATAAACATTTTGAATAAATGAATTTTCAAATTCTTGACCAAATTCATGAGAGCATCAGTACAGTCACACAAAGGCTTAGGATGCTCAGATTTTAAGACTAACAATGCAATGAACTAGTTGAATGACATCGGACACATCATGTGACCTGTCTTGGTTTTACTTTCTTCATTAGTAAAATAAGATAGCTAGAACACACAGTCTTTACATATCTCATATGTCATACATTTTTAAATGATTTATCATCTATTCTGATTACTAATAAGCTCTTTTTTCTTAAATAATTAAGATTATAAAATAAGTCACCTCCAGAGAGGCGTTTTGATTGAACACTAATCTACTGGCAAATACCGTAGGTCTACTTTTAGTGGAAAGGAGGGTCATAAAGGGTGGTGGCAAGAAGCAAAAGGTTCAATTTTAAAGTTTCCCATACTGGCCCAATCCCAGCATTTTACCTATAAATCATAGGCTCTCCAGCCAGATATAACTTGAATGTCAAACTTCATAAAGGTCGAAGGATGGGAACAGTGGTATGTCTTGGGCAGCTGGAGAACAACCTTGTGACATCTAGGTCCAAAATATGGAAAAATGAAGAGGGAGAAAGAAACAGAATGATATTGCAGATAAACTGTGTCTACCTTACAAGTTCACCTCCAGAACACTCTGGGAGAGAGAACAGGTGAAACAGTCAAACAGTGAACAAATGAACCCTGCTCAGTTTTTCTATCATCCTTTGTTTACATGCAGAAGAGCTACTGGAATCTCACTAACATCAAAATGCATTTTAAACATTCATTCCTTGAAAAGGTATTAAAACAAAAACTGAGTACATACTGTATACTTAACATGGCTAAGGCACAAGAAAGACAAAGATTTTAGACACATTTTCTACCTGCAAGTGTTCAGACTAGTTAAAGGGAAAAACAAGTAAATAAATCATAAAATGCAACTTAATTACTACTCTAAAGTAAGTATAAGATACCACTTGGACACAAAGAAGAGACTAATTTTCTCCGGGAAAGTAACCTTTAAGCCAAATGTAAAATAATATAGACAAAATGATGAGGTTGACAGAGAGCAAACTCCAAGCCGAGGAAATAGCTTATATGAAGTCCTGGAAGCATGAAGCTAAGTGTATTCAATTACTACAATTATTAGAGCATTTGTGGAGTACAAGAGTCAAAGAATGAGACCTGGAAGTAAAGTAGGGAGACTGTGTCACAGAGAGCCTTCGCTGTGTGCCACTATAAAGAGGAAGTGGACTTTATAACGAGCATATGGGGAACACTGAAGAGTTTTAAGCAAGGTAATAATATGATTAGCAGTGAGGACAGAGAAGAAGAGAGTGCTCTGTCAGCCATTCTGTAATAGGAATCAAAGGATTTGGTGACTGATCACTTAAAGGTGGGACAGAGTGGTGGATAAGGCAAAGAAAAGAGTCCAGAAAGATTCACAGATCATTAATGTTGCCATTTCAGTAATAGTGGCTCCATTTTGAGGAATGCGGGGGGAAAAAAAAGAGAGAGAGAGAGGGGAGCAGGTTTAGGAAAAATGCAACAAATATATTTTGGTAAATGTGAAGTCTAAGAGGCCTGTGCAACCTTCAGGGATAGTCAGAAACAAAGGATTAGAGTTTAGGGCATTGCTACCAGCAAGAGAGAAAAAATTCAAAGTCACTGTTCTAATGAGAACAATGTGAAGTGCTGAAGTCATCTTGGAAAGCCATGAAACATGAAATGAGATGAGAGCTGAGGAAAGAATTCTGGAAAACTCAGAAACTTCTCAACTTGTGAGTGTTCAGATTATGAACAAAACCATAAACAGAGCCAAAAAAAAAAAAAAAAAAAAAAGCACGGCTTTCTTTGTTACCAACAGATGGAGCTACAATTTACTTGAGGAAATTACCTACCACTTCGGAACAACTTTTGGATACATATTAAAGTCCTAGGAGCAGAGCTTCTGAAAGAACATCTAAGTGCAAATAAGTACCGAAAGAGAGGCAGGATGTAAACCAGGAAAGAATAGCAAGCACCATGGGAGCCAAAGGAAGAGAACATTCTTTAAAAAAAAAAAAAAAAAAAAGTGATCATTACAAGCATACATTCGTTCAGCAAATGGACTACAAAGTGCTACAAATTCTAAGCAATAAAAAGTTCAATAGTGAACAAAACACAGTCCGTGTCCTCTAAGGGCTTGCAGCAAATGCTACAGAAAAACCAAGTAAGATAAAAACTAAACATCTGCCCTCTGGCTTGGCGTTTACAAGACTTCAAATGACCTAGAGGCGTGATGAGCTCAGGCACTGGACTGCAGTGGGCGGACTACTGTAGGAAGAGCGAGGAAGAGGAAACAACAGGTAATAAGGTTCTCCTCAGGAATCTCTGCTGGGAACACAACAGAAATAAGGCAGCAGAAAGAGGACATTAAGAAAATAACTTCCAGATACACATAACATCGCATCAAGAGAATTCAGAGACACATGGACTCTAGGAGCTTAGAATATAAACAATCTGACATAGACACATACATGTAAGACAGAGAAGAATAACATTTTAAATTGATTCCATAATACATCCTACAAGAGACAGAGGCCTAAATTATTAAAATTACATTCCAATGTTATTAATTTTGATTAATAATGATTCTCTTACTACAATTTGGTTTAAGTCAAGTTGAAAATTAGAAGGCAATCCTGAGGCCAAAGAAATTCAATCACCCCCCCCAGAGAAAGTAGGAAAATGAATGAGATACCTTGATGCTGTTGGGTATTAAAGATATGCGTGGGACCAATTACCTGCTAAAGACAGATGCATGAAATATTTTAGTACTGGGTTTACTGGCCCCTTCGAGAGATGCTAGAGAGAAGTCAGAAATTGTTGGGGGTGGGGAGAGAGACAATGATGTGGTAGAGGCAAATAAGTATTCTAAGTACTTACTAGAAAAAATAGTGTGACTTATGTAAGTCCAGTTGACATGAGTCTGTGTCAGTTTTATCATCCCAGCTGGTTCAACATATTTCAAAACAGCATATGACATAAACTATATACATACCAGGAGAAAAATAAAGGTCTTATCCATGTCTGGCTAACATTACAGAGGCAAGATGGCGAGTAGAAGATAGCGTATAACCTAACAAAACTGCCTCATACTGGTATTTAAAATTCTCATTTTTTTTTTATATTTTTATTTATTTATTCGACAGAGATAGAGATAGCCAGAGAGAGAGGGAACACAAGCAGGGGGAGTGGGAGAGGAAGAAGCAGGCTCATAGGGGAAGAGCCTGATGTGGGGCTCGATCCCATAACGCCAGGATCACGCCCTGAGCGGAAGGCAGACGCTTAACCGCTGTGCCACCCAGGCGCCCCTAAAATTCTCATTTTTGCAGTAGCGATTTGTAAAACATGTAACAAAGGCTGGAAATCTTATGTAACTTTACTAAACATAATCGACTACATGTATTCATAAATATTTGCTTAATGAGAAGACAACGGTCTCATCATCTTGGGATCATCAAGGAACTGCTACCCGAAATGCACAAATTAATTTACTGCATAAGAAAAGCATGGAAACAATTCCATCTTTAACCAACACACTCTCATTCTACCTTTTTCTTTAAAAAAAAAAAAAAAGTCTTCAAAACAAACTTCAAAAATAACTGAGTATGCCATCGATCTTTAAAAAATAAATAAGGTCCTCTATTAATTATTTGTTTGAGACCCATACAAGAAACCAAAATGAGGAAATAATGAATTAAGTTTTCTTTTTTAACAAAAGTACTTCTATGTTATGGATCTGGCAAAACTAGAGAGAGAGATTTATATATCTATTCCCCCTTCTTTCCCCAGCCCCCAAACTTGTATACAAGGCCAGTGTTATTCAAGCTAACAGCATATAGCTATAACTCTACAGTTGGGTAGACAAGCTTGGAAAATTAGGTCACAAGCTTGCCACAGGGACTCCAATCATCTGTCTGGCAAGTTTGTATGACTTCCTCCTCCCTGTGATTCTGTTATACACTGCCCAAAAGGCAAGATAAAGGAAAGGTTATCAGGACTTTCTATAATAGCTACAAAAATATTTGGTCCACATCACTAACAATGTGGGAAAACCCAGGCACTTTTATCCTCCTACAGTCAACATAGTAATCAGTGCTTCGATAAATATTTATTGAGAACCTTCTTTGCACAGAAATTTTGTTTTTTAAAGTTCAATGCTAATCATGGCCCAACCCATACATGCCAACTTACAACTTGAAAGCAATTCTTGATCCTGTTTCCAAACAATTAAGCTCTTTGCAATGCAAATAAAGATGTTTTTTGAAATAGATCGTTATGAATCTTTCATTCTTAGTAGCTAACTAGAAACACGTGAGCCAAACACATTGTGGGGCTCATTTCAATGGTGTGTAATTTGAAAGATGTGTCAGAAAGTGCTTTGCTCCACTAAAGGAGTCCACATTTTTCTCTCTTGTAAGTAAAATGCAAAGGCAATGTTGCTTCATACAGCAGTCTTAAAGTTACCCACATTCCAAATTCAAGATAAGAAATATTTCCCCATCTCTAAAGATTAACACTTTACAACCAGCACTCAGTCTTCAGCATGACTTCATTTTATGAATAATGGCTTCTTCATTCCTTAAAGTTTCCAAGAAAAAAATAACTGAATTGTGTTTATAGAAAAAAACACAAACCATGCTTGTCTGATCTGATCTTAAATTAACCTTAACTGCTGAAAATCTTTCAAAGGGAATACTGCTGTATTATAATTTTTCCCAAAGCTCTTCATAAATAAATCTTCCTGTAGTGAAATTATTGTAAAATCACACATAATTTCAAAGTACTTATAAATCTACAATATCAGTACATGTAAAAATTATAATACAAAATGTGAATATCTTCGCTTTCTTAGAAGTTAGAGAGAAGGAAGGAAGGAGAGAAGGCCAGAATGGTTATTCTTTTTTTTCCACATTTTTGACCATTTACCTAGAATCTGATCTTTAAGCTGTTATGCTTCTTTTAATTTAGGCTTCTGACATGTGTAAATTCAGGAAGGATATAAATTTTATCTGTCTCGATTGCAGCATCTTCTTTATTTAGTAATACATCCAGCACTTAGTAGGCACTTAGTATTTTTTTCATGTTTCTTTACTGACATATAAATTCCACTAACTGAAACAAAACTATTTTCTATTAAATAAAGCTGTATATGTCCAAGACTATTATAATCAAGAAATTAAATTGGGTTGAATTAAGCCAATGACTCTGCTAATAGTTTAGCCAAATCCCTAATCTTGCATAACTATCTCACATATGCATATCACAAGAAGAATTACTGCAGAAAGCTGAAAGGGATCAAACAAGCTCTATCACTACTACAACAAACAAAACTCACCCTTACACACGAAGAACAGTTCCATATGCATTTTATTTATTCAGTATGCATTCGTGTGCATGTTCCTCTTGTGCAATTTTCTTTTAAAAGCAATTTCGGTCCAGTAGTATCCTTCCCAGTGACCACTAGGGTTGACAGCAGTCACAAAACTTGCTAAGAATAATTAGAGGGAGGAATAGGAAGCTGAAAGATCACGGCTAGAAGTTTTCAGAAGTTCTTTCAGGAAAACAAAACAAAACAACACTCTGAGCTGAATTAGTTTCTTTGGCCTTAAAAATTATGTTCTCCAATCAATCCCTTGCAAAAATCCACAGGCTCTTGTCCTTTGGAAGAGAGAAAAACTCAGCAGGCTTGGATCAGCTACCTAATCTAAAAAGCTTTCCCCCAAATTCTTGTCTGCTCTCTCAAGAATATGAAACTAGGGGAGCGCCTGGGTGGCACAGCAGTTGGGCGTCTGCCTTCGGCTCAGGGCGTGATCCTGGCGTTCTGGGATCGAGCCCCACATCAGGCTCCTCCACTAGGAGCCTGCTTCTTCCTCTCCCACTCCCCCTGCTTGTGTTCTCTCTCTCGCTGGCTGTCTCTGTCAAATAAATATATAAAATCTTTAAAAAAAAATAAAAAGAGAATATGTAACTAGATCAGCCTCCATATATAGTAAGTGTTTGTTACCCCTAATGTCTAAAATCCAATTAATGTCTACATTAGCTTAATAGAATCGATGTTGGCTAGAAAGATCAGGCTGTTAAATCTTGCAATATTAAGAATGTCCATGTTCTGAACCCAAAGTCTTTTATTTTGTGTTTATTTGAATAAACATTTTTATCACATAATACATTGTTACAATATGTATAATCAAAGTTGTGTATATATACGTATGTATAATATGTATAATCAAAGTTCCCCAGATGTAGCTCATGAAGAGCTCCGTGATGGTAAAAATGATTTATACATCCCTGTGAAATTTTACGGTTCTACTCTTGTCATACCAAACTATTTCTACGATCAGATACTACCACTGCTAGTTTTCCCAATCATTTTACTACTTTATCCATTAGTCTGGAATCTTTTAGTTTGATCATATAAGTACCCTTGAAAACCACATATATAAAACAAAATATAACTGGTAGCCATTAGGCTAACTTATTCCTTATTCTCAGGTCTTCTATTCCACAATAAAGTAACAGCTCACAAATTCATACTTCAAATATTCCATTAACTACGTGGTAGAGCAAGAAAATGGAAATAACTACTGGTAATAGATATAGGTGGAGGGCAGGAAGTCTTAGAGGTAAGATAAAGAGACTTTTATTCTTGTTTGAAGACCCTTTAGAAGGCTATGTAGTATTGCATGTAAAATTATTTTTTATATTGTATGACTTTACTTGGGATATATTTGAATTCAAATTCTAAAATTCCCTACAGTGTTAAGGGGCTCCTACAAAACAAAATGTGAGAAAGATAGAAAGAAAGAAAGAAAGAAAGAAAGAAAGAAAGAAAGAAAGAAAGAAGAGAAAAGAAAAGAAAGAGAAAGGAAGGAAGGGGGAGGGAGGGAGGGAGGGAGGGAGGGAGGGAGGGAGGGAGGGAGGGAGCCAGTAGCATATATTCTAATATACAAACAAAACCATAGTGGATCTGTTCTAATTAGTACAAAAACTGGTGTTAAAATGTATTCCAGCTCAAGCTAATCACTGTTAATATATTCAGTCTGGACAGGATTTCATTATCTTCATAATGAGACTTACTACTTCCAAAATAATTTACTTACTACCCAAATAAGATCAAGGTGATGAGGGCTTCAATCAGTCCTTTGTTTCAAACCCTCTAGCAGCCTAAACTTAACCTTCACTGTCATAAGCACCATGAATGCCCCTTTTATTCAGACTTCACTCTCCATGACTGGGATCTCACCAGGCAGTGAGAAGAAGTTAGAACAGTAACTGGAAAGATAGCAAAGTAATGAAAGATGCGTGTTTCAACTGAGTCATCTGAGGATTGAGAAAAACTGCCAGACACCAGGGCTAGAGGATGGGGTAAAACAAGGATGAAGGAAGCAAGGTGGGGAAGGCGTGTCAAGGGAAAACCCACACAGTCATTTACCTGCCTCAGAATTTTTATGACTATTTTCTTCACGAGACCACAGAAGGCAACAAGTCTTAAGACAGTTTTGAAAAATGTGAAATATGGCCAAGTGCATAGGTCTTATAGTAAATGGTTCTAAAACTTTTTGTTTCAATTATTTGGATAAGAAACATAAAAAAAATTATGGGGCGCCTGGGTGGCACAGCGGTTAAGCGTCTGCCTTCGGCTCAGGGCGTGATCCCGGCGTTATGGGATTGAGCCCCACATCAGGCTCTTCCACTATGAGCCTGCTTCTTCCTCTCCCACTTCCCCTGCTTGTGTTCCCTCTCTCGCTGGCTGTCTCTATCTCTGTCGAATAAATAAATAAAATCTTAAAAAAAAAAAAGAAACATTAAAAAATTAAAATAATATGAAAAGAAAAGTTGAAGCTTTAAACATTTTATTCTGTAATTCTACAAAGATAACAAATATACTAATATACAAACAATATAGACCTGACCATTCCTAAATTTAAATGAGGCTATAATTTTTTATATTATTTTGTTTTATTATTCTTTACACATTATTATTCAAGCTTGGCTATCATGAATCAGTCATTTAAAAATAGAAGAGAGGAGGGGTTCCTGGGTGGCTCAGTCAGTTAAGTATCCACCTCTTGATTTCCACTCAGCTCATGATCTCAGGGTCATGAGATCAAGTCCTGAGTGGGGCTCAGCAGAATCCACTAGTCCCTCTCTGCCCCCCCCACCCACTTGTGCTCTCTCTCTCTCTGTAAAATAAACTCTTTAAAAATAAAATAAAAAATAAAGAAGAGATGAGACATTAAACAAATCTGTAAATTAATGTAAATCCAGTTAAAATCTTTAGAGGGCTACTTTCGTCAATAAGTAAAAACACCCTCTTTAATATAAATTCTTTAGATACACATATTAATTCCACACCTTTACATGCATGAGTCTCATGTGAAAAATGCTATAAGATTTGTCCCAATGACTAGATTTTTATCACAGAAAGAATTCCATTGCTGAAAAATAAACAGATTATACATCACAAGTTTTAATAATGAAGATAAACATGCTAAAATAAGACAATTCAACCTAAAGACAGGGCTTCTAATGAATATTTTTTTCTATATTAAAAAGTAATATTTTAAAATCTCACTATATGGTTGGTCGTAAAACAGTTAAAAGTTTGAAAACACACTGGAAAGGAAACTGGAAATTACTTACACACAGACATACAAACACAAACAAGCTGAGCATGCTATTGGGGTGTGGAGGGGGAATCTATACAGAGATATAGTAATGTTCTATTTTCTTACACCTATCAAAGTTAAATGTATCTTTAAATTTAAAAGTCAACATATTTAAAATCACCTTACTGTATGTTCATGTCTAAAAATACCGTTAACTTCAAATGTCAAAATTTTTATAGAAGATGAAACAAATTGTATTTGATGTCTTCAATGACAAATTTCACACATACTTTTCTTTATGGATTTGTTTCCCTACTTGTACTCTTTAAAATATTTTATTTTCTATTGAAAAATAGAAACAATTACAATATTACAAAACAACAAAAACTAGAATCAGCAAAAAAAAATAACAGTGTTTAATGATCGCAAACTTCATATTTCAGACACTGGCAACATTCTATTGTTGCACTAAGCAAATAAATAATATACATGTATTTCTAGAATAAGGAATAATATTTTAATGGTGATACTCTAAAAGAAATATAACATTTTAATGGTGCTAATAAAAGACTTTCTAAATAAAATGAAATTCATATCAATAGCCTTTAATAGGACTTTAAAAATGTTTTTCCCTTTTTTTTTAGTTTTTTGGTTATTGTTGTTGAAGAAGAGTTGACACACCATATTATATTAGTTTCAGATATACAACATAGTGACTCAACATTTACATACATTATGAAATAATTACCACAGTAAGCCTAGTTACCATACACAATTATTACAATATTACTGACTATATTTCCTATGCTGTACCTTATATCCTCATGACTTATTTATTTTATAACTGGAGGGGAGCCTGGGTGGCACAGTCGTTAAATGTCTGCCTTCGGCTCAGGGCGTGATCCCGGCGTTATGGGATCGAGCCCCACATCAGGCTCCTCCACTAGGAGCCTGCTTCTTCCTCTCCCACTCCCCTGGCTTGTGTTCCCTCTCTCACTGCCTGTCTCTCTCTGTCAAATAAATAAATAAAAATCTAAAAAAAAAACAAAAAACCTGGAAATGTATACCTCTTAATCCCCTTCATCTTTTAGCCCATCCTCCCATTCCGCCCCCCCCCCCCCCGCCCCGGCAACCACCAGTTTGTTCTCTGTATTTATATGAGTCTGTTTCTGTCTTGTTTGTTCCTTTGTTTTTTAGATTCCATATTTAAGGGAAATCATACAGTATTTGTCTTTCTCTGTCTGGTTTATATCACTTACATAATACCCTTTAGGTCTATCCACGATGTCACAAATGGCTGATTAATATTCTTTTTATGGCTGATTAATATTCCATTGTGTGTGTGTATATATATATACATATATATATATATATAAACAAGTATATATATATACACATATATATATTATATCATCTTTAGTCATTCATCTACTGATGGACACTTAAGTTGCTTCCATATCCTGGCTACCGTAAGCAATGCTGCAATGAACATACAAGTACATATTCGTGTTTTCATTTTCTTCAAATAAATACTCAAAAGTAGAATTCCTGGATCATATGGTATTTCTATTTTTAATTATTTTAGGAAGCTCCATACTGTTTTCCATAGTTGGCTGAACCAATTTAAATTCCTTCCAACAGAGCCTGAAGATTCCCTTTTCTCCACATCCTTGCCAACATTTATTATTTCCTGTCTTTTTGTTAACAGCCATTCTGACAAGTGTAAGGTGATATCTCATTGTGGTTTTGATTTGCATTTCCCTGATGATTAGTAGTGATGTAGAGCATTGTTTCATGTGTCTGTTGGCCATCTCTATGTCTTCTTTGGAAAAGTGTCTAGCCAGGTCCTCTGCCCTTTGTTTGGATTGTTTGAGGTTTTCTGCTGTTGAATTGTATTTTTTTTTTAAAGATTGTATTTATTTACTTGAGAGAGAAAGAGGGAGAGAGAGATATGAGCAGGGTGAGGGGAGCAGAGGGAGAGGGAGAAGCAGACTCCCCGCTCAGCAAGGAGCCTGATTTGGGGCCCAATCACAGGACCCCGGGATCATGACCTAAGCTGAAGGCAGATTTTTAACCAACTGAGCCACCCAGGCACCCAGTGTTGAGCTGTACTAAGTTCTTTATATTTCTGCATATTAACCCCTTATCAAACATATCATTTGCAAATATCCTTTCCCATTCAGTAGGTTGCCTTTTCATTTTGTTGGTTTCCTTTGCTATGCAAAAGCTTTTTGTTTTGATGTAGTCCCACTTGTTTATTTTTAATTTTGTTGCCCTTCCCTGAGGAGACAAATCCAAAACAATGTTGCTAAGACTGATGTCCAAGAGCTTACCGCCTAGTTCTCTTTTAGGAGTTTTAGGGTTTCAGGTCTTACATTTAGCTCTTTAGTCCATTTTGAGTTTATTTTTGGATATGGTATAAAAAGGTGGCCAGTTTCATTCTTTTGCTGGTAGCTGTCCAGTTTTTCCAACATCACTTCCTAAAGAGACTATCTTTTCCCCACTGTATATTCTTGCCTCCCTTGTTATAGATTAATTGGCCATATGAGTGTGGGTTGATTTCTGGGCTTTCTATTCTGTTCCATTGGTCTATTTTTGTGCTAATACCATACTGTTTTGAGTACTACAGCTCTGCAGTACAGTTTGAAATCTGGGAGTGCGATACCTTCAGCTTTGTTCTTTCTCAAGGTTGCTTTGGCCATCTGGGGTCTTTTGTGGTCCCATACAAATCTTAAGATTTGTTCTAGTTCTGTGAAAAATGCTATTCGTGTTTTGATAAGGATTGCAGTGTATCTTAAGATTGCTTCGAGTGGTGTGGGCATTTTAATAATACTAATCTTCCAATCCATGAATATGGGATGTCTTTCCATTTGTTTGTGTTTTCTTTAACGTCTTTCATCCGTGCTTTGTAGTTTTCAGTATACAAGTCTTTCACCTCCTTAGATTATTACTAAGTACTTTGTTCTTTTTGTTGCTATTGTAAATGGAATTGCTGTTCTAATTTCCTTTTCAGATAACTTGTTGTCAGCATAAGGAAATGATGTTTGCTTGTTGATTTTGTATCCTGCAAACTTACTGAATTTATTAGTTCTAACAGTTTTTTTATGGAGCCTTTGGGGTTTTCCATATAGAGTATAGTAGCATGTTATCTGCAAATAGTGAATTTTACTTCTTCCTTTCCAATTTTCTTGTCTGAATATTGTGCCTAGACTTCCAGTACTACGTTGAATAAAAGTGGTGAAAGTAGGCAACCTTGTCTTAGAAGAAGTGTTTTCAGTTTTTCTCAGTTGGGTATGATGTTAGCTGTGGGTTTGTCATATATGGCCTTTATTAGGTTGGGGTATGTTCCCTCCTAATAAAGTGTTTATCATAAATGAATGTTGAACTTTGTCAAATGCTTTTACTGCATCTACTGAGTTGATCATATTAATTCTTACTCTTCATTTTGCTAATGTGGTATATCACACTAATTTGCAGATATTGAAATATCTTTGTATCCTCAGATACAAAGTGGATATCTTTGTATCCACTTTATCCTGGTATAGGATCCTTTCAATGTATTACTGAAATCAGTTTGTTAAGATTTTGAAGATTTCTGCATTTATATTCATCAGGGATATATATTGGTCTGTAATTTTCTTTTTTGGTCGTGCCTTTATCAGGTTTTCATATCAGACTAATGCTGAACTTAGAGATTGTATTTGGAAACACTTCTTCCTCTTAAATTTTTTGGAGCAGTTTAAGAAGGGTAGGTATTAACTCTTCTTTAAATATTTGGTAAAATGTAACGGTGAAGTAGTCTGGTTCTGGACTTTTGCCACTCTCTTTAAATATAAACTTCTCTTCCCTCTGTTGATATTCATTTATTTTCTATTTTGTCTTTGCTTTTTTTTCCCTCTTCCCTTATATTAAAAAGGGAAGCTGTAGAATTCTAACCCCCAACAAGCACATACAATTAACAAATTATTTTAGCACATTGCTAAGTATTCTTTCAGGTTCTATTCAGAAACCATTCGTGGCTCTTATAATTCTGGATTGGCTCAACAGGACTAGATGGTGCCTTTACAGGATGCTACATTCTAATGTTGCCATGCTACTAAATATAAGCATGGTTTGAGACAGAACCTCTGATTTCATCCCAAAACACACAAGTCCTCTTTCTTAATAAAATCACTTGAGTATCACAGGACTGGGAGAAAAAAAAAATTATCTACTACATAAAGGACTATATTTAGAAAGTCATAAGATTAGAAGAGGAGATTCATGCAATTAAAACAGGTTTGGGATCTTTATCCTCTTCTACTACAATGCAGTGAAAACTGTATTGTATTGTTACTACAAAAATGAAAAATAACTGATTATTCAGTTCTTTCTAATATCCCTTTAGGCTTTGTGAGAATGTGCAGAATTTCCCACTTCTCCTGTCATATCCACCAATTCCGCACGTCAAACATATTCATCTTTCTGCCTGGAATGCCCTAGAGTCCCACCTTAGATTCTTATTCTTGGCCACAAAAATTCATCCTATAAAACTCAAATGTCACATTCTTCAATAAAGATTTTTCTGATTCCTCAGCCACAGTGAGCCTTTCCCTTTTCCTATGTAATGAGATAGAAACATAATTTTTGTTCATTTAACCTACCCCCAATAACTGTGTCAAATAGGTACTATTATGGTTTCCACTTCCAAGATAAGAAAACTAAGGCAGGTAAAGACTTTCTGATTTCGAAGTTCATTGCTCGCTTGCTTGTTTATTTAATATATACTCTCATTAGTTCTGTACTCTTCTAAAATGGTTGCCCCATTCTCTGGGTTCCCTGAAGACAGAAGGCAGAGATCCTGTCTCATTCATCTTTGTATTCCCAATGCCTGACAGAGAACAGATACTCCACAAATGCTCAATAAATGATGAATGAATGAATAAATGAAATGTAACGATGTTCAGCTTCTTCTGGGAGGAAAATTCCTCCCCTTCTAAACATTCTTCTGTAAAGAGTATGCTAGTAAGTGCTTATTTCATTCAGCAAACATATTATGAGTGTATATCATATACGATATGCTGTGCTTAAAGATAACTGAATTTAGTTCCCTGCCCTCAAGAAACTTACAATTCAGTGAGGAAAAGGTATTAGCTACTTCTACTATTATGTG
Source organism: Ursus arctos (assembly GCF_023065955.2). Taxonomy (NCBI): domain Eukaryota; kingdom Metazoa; phylum Chordata; class Mammalia; order Carnivora; family Ursidae; genus Ursus; species Ursus arctos. The sequence continues at coordinate 14,915,544 of NW_026622941.1, forward strand.
TTTTTTTTTTAATTTTTCCTAAATCTCACAAGTTCCTCTCTTTAAAGGAGCTTCATTCTTTATAACCATTGTCCAATAATTCACACCTCTGGGCCAATAAGATGCAGATCAGTCAACAGGAAAAAAGATAAAGGTTAAAAGAATTTCTATGTAACTCAAAAATACAATTTTTGAGCCATTCTCATTTAACTCAGTAGTCATTTAAGTAATGTACAACCTTAAAGAAAAGAATAAAATCAAGGACACCTGATACTAACTATTCTTGCACTATTTCTCTTATGAGAGACCACATTGTCAACTGGAAAGTTTTGGACAAAAAAGATCAAAGTTCCCATCCAAACTCTGTCCCTTTCTTCCCATATGGATCACAGACAAGTCACTTTATCTTTCTGAACATATGTCTTACCTGTAATATGGAAATAAGGAGAACTGCCTTAAAGAGCTCTTGTAAGAGTTTTAAAAGATAATGTGTATAACACCTGCCATACCAAAGGTGCTATTTTCACTATGTCAGACCTCACTAGATACTTTCTGGAATCCAGTGGTTCTATCTGTAGCATAACAATATAAAAATTCTGGTCCCAATGTCAATAACACAAAGTGTTTACCAAAAGAAACGTACTTTAAAAAAAGTTACTTCTTTCTGGCAAGAAGAGTGGCATGGGATAAGTTAAGTCTCAGGTTTCTAGATGGTACATATCATCTGCCTCTTCTCAGCATATCCTTGCAAATCCCTTATTTCGGATCGTCTTTGTGAAAAAGAAAACCTTATTAATTATTTCTTATTGTTAGATCTGAAAGAACTGATAGATATCACTCTGTATTAACAATTTCATCTTCCAGGCGCCTGGGTGGCTCAATTGGCTAAGTGTCTGCCTTTGGCTCAGGTCATGATCCCAGGGTCCTGGGATCAAGTCCTGCATCAGGCTCCCTGCTCAGTGGGGAGCCTGCTTCTCCCTCTTACTCCTGCTTGTGCTCTATCAAATAAATAAATTAAATCTTTAAAAAATAATAATAAAGGGGCGCCTGGGTGGCACAGCGGTTAAGCGTCTGCCTTTGGCTCAGGGAGTGATCCCGGCGTTACGGGATCGAGCCCCACATCAGGCTCCTCCGCTATGAGCCTGCTTCTTCCTCTCCCACTCCCCCTGCTTGTGCTCCCTCTCTCACTGGCTGTCTCTATCTCTGTCAAACAAATAAAATCTTTTTAAAAATAAATAAGTAAATAAAATAAAACAATTTCATCTTCCACAAATGTCCAGGAACCAATCTCAACACACAGTCTATATGTATTACTACATTTTAGTTTCCAAGTCATTTCAAAACTGTTTCCTTTAAGCAGTTTTGCAGAAGGTTTTTAAAAATCAAATAAAAACACTTTCTTTTCAATCCTAAGCCCAATTTATAATCTACTTGACTTAAAAAATCTCATTTACTTGGTACTGGTAAAGTGAAAAAAGTGAATCTAGACACAGACTTTACATCTTTCATAAAAATGAACTCAAAATAGATCAAAGATCTAAAAGTAAAATTATAAAACTCCTAAAAAAAAAAAAAAAAAGGATAAAATCTAGGTGGCCTTAAGTTTGGCAATGAGATTTTAAAATACAACACCAAAAGTCTATCCATGAAATTGACAAGTTGGGTTTTATTTAAATTAAAAACATTTGCTCATTTTCTAATAGATATTAGAATGCATAAAACCCAAAAAGCTGACAGTATCAAAAATTGACAAGGATGAAAAGGAACGGGAGCTTGCATTAATTGCTGATAGGAATGCAAAATGTCACAACCACTCTGGAAAACAGTTTGGCAATATCTTATAAAGCTAACAGTAATCTTGTCATATGATCCAGCAATCATGTTCCTAGGTATTTACCCAAATGATATGAAATCTTGTGTCTACACAAGACTTGCCCATGAATATTTGTAGCAGCTTTGTTCACAGTGGCCAAAAACTGGAAGCAACAAAGATGTCCACTGATAAATGAACAGATACACAGACTGTGTTACACCCACCCAATGCAAAATTATCAAGTGATAAAAAGAAATGAGCTATCAAATCACAATAAGACATGAAAGAACCTTAAATGCATATTCACAGGTGAAAGAAACCAGTCTAACAAGGCTGTATGATCCTGATTATATGATGTCTGGAAAACGCAAAACTATAGGGATTAAAAAAAAAAGTCAGTGGTTGTGGGAGAGGGTAGAAAGGGGGAGGGGGGATAAGGGAGTGATAAATGAAGCACAGGGTTTTTTTTTAATGTAGGATACTTTGATACTTAAAATAATGGATACATGAAATGATGCATTTGTCAAACCCCAGAGAACTTCACAGGACAAAGAGAGACTTTAATGTATGCAAATTTTTAAAAAATCATTTAGAAGGTCAGAAGGATCCCAGGATGGAATGAAAATTGTGACAAAAGGATCTGATACAATTAGTAATGTGTGCAACTACCCCACTAAGTGGGATAGGAGAAAAAGGAATGGAATCTATAAACTAAAACCAAAGGAACTGTACATAAGCACTGCATTCTAGTTGATAAAGTTGTTTCCCACTCTCTGTAAAAAGAATATAATTGAACAATTTCAATACTGCTATAAGTATATAATAGGATTGACAATTAAGTAAATGAATGACAGATGGTGGGAGCCAGGTTTCTTTTCATAGTTGGAATGAGTTTACAGATAAGCGAGAAGAGAATAGAATGATACAGGTGGTAACGGAGTAGGTAAAGTTGCAGGCATCCATATGAACTCATATTTTGCCTAACATAGATACATACGATTACATAGAGAAATATGTATAGATAGGTGTATATACAGGGTTTGTATACATACATCTGTTTCCTGCTCTGTAGATCAGAGGGTCTAGAGGCAATGACGCCCCAGTAGCAACAAGAACCCAGCATTCAAATCTTGGCTTCTAACACTATTTCCCAAGAAGAAGAAACAGATTGTTTTCCGGCTGATTCTAGGACTGGGACAGGAAATGGAAATATAAAAGATAAGCCTGGAGCATCTTTTAACGCCAGAAAGTAAGGAAATGATTAAAAAAAAAAAAAAACTCACACTGATGGAGACATGTCAAAGGGACAAAGGAACCAACTGAAAGAGCTCTCAATAGCCAAAGCTGAAACAGCGTGAGCAACGAAATAAAGTAGTACTGGATTATAACTCAAAGTATATAATGTATATCCATGAGTACAGACCAATTTAAGTACAAGATTGAATAAACACATATATGGGGAGAAAAGAAAAATCTGCCATGCAGAAGAATTCTAAATAATTTATATAGATATCCCACCCTCAGGGAGAAGTAAAACTATCCACTCCTTAAATGTGGTGCTGTGCACAATGACTTCCTTCTAAAAGTACAGCATGGAAGGAAGAGTGACTTTTCAGGGCAGAAACACAATGGCCAGGTGATCAAGATCATTATCAACAGTGATAAGTCAGGTTGATAGCACATACCCTTTATATGATGTAATACAATCCGCATTTTACTTCTGTGATCCTCCTTTCAAAAAACTAAAAGCCCAGTCTGATCATGAGAACAAAGTCACACTAATTCCCACAGAAGGTCATCCTACACAACACCTGACCAATACTCCTCACAACTGTGAAGGTCATCAAAAATGAGGTCTAACAAGTTGTCACAGCCAAGAGGACCGTAAGGAGACATGACAACTAAGTGTAATGTAGTATCTAAGATGGTAGGGTCCTGAAACAGAATAAAAACATCAGATAAAAACTGAGGAAAGCTGGGGCGCCTGGGTGGCACAGCGGTTAAGCGTCTGCCTTCGGCTCAGGGCGTGATCCCGGCGTTCTGGGTTCGAGCCCCACATCGGGCTCTTCCGCTATGAGCCTGCTTCTTCCTCTCCCACTCACCTGCTTGAGTTCCCTCTCTCGCTGGCTGTCTCTATCTCTGTTGAATAAATAAATAAAATCTTAGAAAAAAAAAACTGAGGAAAGCTAAATACAATATGAATTTCAGTTAGTAATAATGTACCAATGCCATTTCATTAATTATCACAAATATTAATGTAAGATGTAATAAGAGAGGAAATTGGGTAAAAGTGTATATAAGAAGTCACTGCACTTTCTTTACACTTTTTCCATAAATCTAAAACTGATCTAAAAAGTAATATATATTTTTTTAAAATACCATCTAAGAATGTATCTAGAAAACACCGCAGAGGCTGTAGTGAAACACTGAACACCTTCCCTGCATACATTAAAGTTAAAATGTTGACAACTATGTTGTTACAGAATTTTCCTTAAGAAAATATTTTCAATCACTAACAGCTGCAAACAATTTCATGCAGTAATTCCCAGCAGGGATGTCCTATAGCTAAAGTACTTTAACTAAAATTCCACTTTTCCCCTTACATACCACTGCAGATGTCTGAAAGTTGGTAACCTATCATTAACTTGTGTTGTTTTGTGGTGATCCAAATCTGTTTAATACAACTCACCAAAGTTAACTTAAATTTTATATAAATGAAATCAGTGTTAAAAAACTCACCCAACAAAACTTCAAGCATCTAAAGAGAGACCTTGAAAAAAAACTATCATCTTTTATTGTGGATACTATATTCTCTTATACAAACCATGGTTTAAGTGAGCTGTTGCGGAATTAAAATAGGTAAATGAAGAAAACAGGAGACTCATCAGAAAAATAAAAGGCAGTGAGTGAACATGTATGTAGTATAGCACAAGAAAAGGAAGGGTCCAGGATTTGGGGTCTATCAGAGACTGAAAGCAAAGAGTACGAAGCCTATGTTATAGCATAGAAAAGGCCTGACAAATGAAAAGTATCAGCATAGATAAAAAATTGAAAACAGGAAAAATACGAAATGAAAACAAAATGAAATATTTTCATTTGATCAGAAACAAGCAAAGTGTTCGAAATTAGACATTAGACTCCTGACAGAGAACAAACCAGAACAAACCATGCTGAAGAATCACCCTAAATACAACTTCAAGTATTCTCCCATCATTAATAAAAGGCTGAAAATTACAATTTATTGATATTCAAGGACACTGGAAAGTGAGAAGAAAAAAGATTTCAAAAAGAATGTACCAAATATTGTGAACAGTGGTTATTTCAGAATAGTGGAATAAAAAGTTTTCTTCTTTTCTTTTTTTTTCCCTGCTGTGGAGTGAATGACTTGTGGAATTTTAAAAAGTCTTAATCTATGAATTCTGCACTAAACATGTCTATAAAATGTTATTACACTTGTGATACCCTTTAGTGGCAATTCTATAAAGTGCATTATTTTTCTGATTGTAAGTCAAAGTGTGAACTCATGACCAAAATTTTCTCACACTAGCAACTTAAGAACTATAACAATCTGTCTGAAAAACTCCAAATCCAAACTGAAAATCCATACTAGGTGAGAGAGGATGACATTGACTTTAATTTCAATGACCACACGATCTACATTTAGTGCACACTTTGCAAAACCCAAGTCCCTTTAGAATGGTATCCTCTCAGTAGAAATAAATTAGAAGCAACTCACAACACAGCTACTTTGCTGCTCCTGTGTATATCCATATATGTGTGTGTCTGGATACATATGGATACATACACATATATATGTATCTACACGTATATGGATATATCCATACACATATGGAGAGAGAGGTGTGTGTGTGTATTTATATTCTTCTAGGAATCTTAATTCTCCTATCTCCCAAAAGAATAACAAAGCCAAAATGAGGCTGTTCATATGCATCTGAAACCAAGTTTTATCTGAACTTAAGGTATTACCGATTCCTCTTACTATGAGACAAAAACTGAAACCTTCGAAAGAAAAGCAGTAATACATTTCATTGAAATACATTTTGTAAAGGAGAATTCCAATTCTTAACGCTCTACTGCCCTAGACGTCTATGGTTTTCAAATCCTAATACCACAGGCGTCCTACCCCCAAAGAGATTCCAGCAGTACTATGGGTACTAGAGGAAAAGAAGGATTTGAGAAACAATGCAAAGGAAGAGAACAATCCGTGCAGATTTTTGCATACAGATAGTCCTTGAAAGTAGGAAGTGTGACCATAAGAGAAGCGAGCCGGGTCTTCAAACGTGGGGAAATCTCCAAAGGCATTAATTGACAAAGAAACCAGAAAGGCCATCTTCCAAAAGTAAAATGGTGAGTAAAGTGGAACAAACTAAGAACGGAAAGTCAACAGGAATCAGGAGTGACAACTATTCAAAAACAATGAGCTATCTTAATTTGAGAGGGTCTGCGATGGTGGGACCTTGCCCCAAACTCTCAATTCGAAAAGACCCCCTCCATTTGAGGGTGGGGAGGGTAGCTCTCGAAACCCCAAGCCTAAAATAAGCCGTGAGGATACCGGTTCCGTAGTCGCCCCACCGACCAGATAAGCGCAGGTGTATGTGTGGAAGCTCAGGTTACCAGGAAATATTACAAGGACACTGAGAATCTTCTCTGCCCACCCCTCCCGGAGCCCCGGGTTCGGCGCGCGGCGCGGGGCGGCTGGGCTGCCGAAGGTCAGCACCCGCTCCGCGGCGCACCACAACCCGGCGCACGGACGCGCTCCGGTAGCAGCGCCCTGGCACACCTGGCTCCCAACACCAGTTGAAAGCAGGCAAAGTGAATGAAAGCGGACGCGGCGCTTTCATTGGCACCGCTCCATCCAGGCACAACAAAGGCGGATTTTTAAAACCGAGGCTGAGTTCAAACAGCTGGACCCCCGGCCGGCGCCTTTTGCCCCGAGGGGCTCTTACCTCGGATCCGCCCTCGGGGCCGTGGCTTTCCCCGGAGACGCCGCGAGGCGGGACGAGGCTAGAGGTGGCCAGGAGAAAGCCCCCGACCTGGACCACGCCCTTCCAATCCTCCGCGAGCCGCCAAGCCGCCGTCTGCGCCCGGCTGAAGTGCAGTGATCTCCCGGGCGAGCAGAGCGCCGGCCTCGCGCTGGGCAAGACCGCCGCGCCCGCCGCCGCCTGCGAAGTCTGGAGCTGCCCGCCCGCTCACCCGCTCGCCGCCAAAGCCAGCAGCGCGCCGCGCATGCCCACTACCCCTGCTAGGAGCGAGCGAGAACGCGCGCGCGCGCCCAGCGCGGGCCGAGCTACTTCCACTCTCCGGGTCTTGCCGGCAGCCGAGCCGCAGAGTATCTGGTCGACCCCAGTGCTGGAGGCAAACTGGGCGGTAGGGCCGGGTGGGCGCGAGAGGGGCGGGAGGAAAGAGGTCAGGGTGCCCCGCTAAGTTATCGAGGCCATCAAAGTCGGGCCAGGGTTCCTAGCTGCGGACAGGTTTCGAGAAGTGCCCTAGCAGGACCGACTAGCAGCTGCGAGACGCGGGACGGGGAACAAGAGCGGCTGGAGAGGTTCGCCCCGGGGCAAGGGTTGATGCCTCTGGCCGTGGGAGTGCCCAGTTACAGCGCCCCGGGTCCTGGCGCACAACTCGTGTGCAGAAAGCTCGCCGCGCTCAACGACCCGCCAACCTTCGTCTTCCTTCTGGCGGCCCTGCCACCTATTTCCCCCTTTTGTCGCTCTCCTCCTGTTTCAATTCATGCCATCAACTGGTGGCACCCAAGGGCCTCCATTCGGTCCTTAGCTCCGGCCAGCAAGCCCAGACCCGCTTCGCAAGCCTGCCTTAGATCCCATCCTTCACGTAGTTCTTGCCAAGAGCCTGACGTGGTTTGAAGTAGTGGAGACTTCTTTCACTTAATCCCTCTCGTAACTTAACCAACCCGCATAATCGTTGCCTCCTCCATGAGTAGCTCACTGAGCCACTAAATGAGAAGCCCTGTGGTCTTCGAGCGCTGTATTTTCTTACTCTTAAAACACTCATTTGTCATAGCTACGCCCCCTTCCTGTTCTAACTTCTTTAAAGGCAATTGACTCTGAGAAATCAACGAAGGTAAACTTGGTTAAAACAGAGTGGACCCGCTTGCTTTGTGAGACAAGGAAAAGGACAGCGCAGTCAGGGGAAAGCAAAGTTTCACACCATGGGGGAAATTAAAACCATTATGCTAAAAGTTCAGATAGATATTAAGTTCAGTCCCCTATCTGAAGTAGAAATCCTCTCTGCAATATTTCCATCAGACCATCATCCACTAAAACTTTTACAATGTTGGAAGTCTTTATATTTATTGGTATTATGCATAATCACAATTATTTATTCAATTTTTACCTATGCCAGGAACTAAGCAATTTTCATATATTATTTCTAATCCTTAAAATAAGATAAGCCTTATTTTCCCTATTCAACAGGGAAGTAAGCTCAGAAGTATCATCTTTTTGCCACAGCCGGTACTGATGCTAGAATTAAAACCCAGGTCTGCTTAAAAGGTCTATGACCAAATGCTTTGTGAACATCAGTTCAACTTCCCTTAACACCACTCGTTCTGATTCTGACCCCTAAGAATTAATTGATCTCACTCTTTATAGACATTGCAAGCCTTGAAATACTTGAAGCAAACTATTAAGTAACCAACAGAATATCTAATGTTTTTCTATTTTTCAAAATTTTTATATCCTTTTATTTGGCAAATGGAATGGTGAGCCCTCATAACCACACTCTTTACCCTGCTTTGCATGTCCTTCGACTTTTCCTTTTCCTTCTTAAATTGTGCACTCAAAGGAGAGCCCAACATTCAAATACAGTGGGCCAAGAACTTTGTCACGTAATGATCAGTACCCCTTGATCCAACATACCCTGTCAGTAAGGCATCCAAACTTGTGTTATGTTTTTCTTTTAGCAAATGTATTACTTAGAGTTGAATAAAGCATCCAAGTCTATTTTACATGGACTACAATCAACCATAGCTTCCACTTTTCATAGTCTATGTTCCTATAATTCTACATGTTTAAACCCAATTTTTGCCTTTAATCCATATTAAATTTCATCTTGTTTGTTTTAAGACATAATTTCAGATTTTAAAATCTTATTAGTGATCACTTTTAACTTATAGTATCTGTAAAGTTAATGAACATGGCTTTTTTGTTTCCACTTAAGTCTAATAAAGTTATATAAAACAGGGTTATAAAAGAGTCTTGTAGCCCACCACCAAAAATAATCTCCAAGATAATAATAATTTATGAACCAACACTTTTCGAGATCAAGCACTTTAGTTCATGCAGTCATACTATAACCAACAAGGATTTCATGAATGGTTTTCCTAAGTGCTTTACTGAAATGAAAATTCACTGCATCTAGGATCCCTAAATACACCAGTCCAAGTACCTATTAAAGAAAGGGGAAAAAAAGAAAAAAAGGCAAATTTAGCTAAGCAGGACCCATTTTCAAATTAGCCCATTCTGGCATCAATGATCCCCATTACCTTTTCTAAGTGCTTAGAACCAATGTTAATAATCTCTTTTATAATTTTGCTGAGAATTGGTCAAACTTTCCTGTTTGTAGTGCCACCATACCCAAGTTTCCCCTTTCTAAAAACCTCATTTGTTAATGTTGGTGTGGGGGATGAGATATACGGAGTGAATAAGGTCTTTCAGAGGTGGAGTGAAGTTGCAAAACTTGGGGAACAGATTTAGTCTACAGCCGGGTGTAAAAACTAGACACAGAAAATGTGAAGAAATTGTAGTGGCTGAATGTATGTAATCTGAAGACTAAGACTGTAACTAAACTACTGAGGAGTCAAATATATTCTTCAAATACCCCTCCCCATTCCAATCCCCCAATGTAATGCCTGAATATCATTTAGGGACTGCCGTGTGTGGCTTTATAGGCAGTCTTAAAAGCAAATAATGCAAAACATATCTGTAATAAATTAGAAAAGGTACACAGACATCATTTGTTCTATTACACTCACTTTATTGCACTTCAAAGATGGTTCAAAGGTGGGTTTGGTTTTTTTTACAAATTGAAGGTTCGTGGCAACCTTGCATCTAGCAAGTCTATCGACACCTTTTTTCCAAAAGCATTTGCTCATTTCATATCTCTCTGTGTCATTTGGGTAATCCTTGCAGTATTTAAAACTTTTGCATCATTATTATTACATTTGGCATGATGATTCTGTAATCAGTGATCTTTGATGTTTCTATTGTTATTGTTTTGAGGTTCCAGGAACTAAAAACATATGCTATATCAGGTATAAAACAATGAAAAGAAGATTGGTGTAGCTATATTGATATCACACACAGTGGACTTAAGATAAAAAAAAAAAAGTATCATTGATGATAAAGCTAAAAGGAGAAATTGACAAATCCACCCTTATGGGGGAACATTTCAACACCCTCTCACTTACTGATAAATTATCATAATTCCATGTATATAGATAGATACAGATATATAGATGTAGAGCTGTAGATACACAACATTTAGAGAATGTATATTCTCATCAAACCCATAAGAAATATTTCCAAAAATTGGGGCACCTGGGTGGCTCAGTTGGTCAAGCCTCCAAATCTTGGTTTCTGCTGGGGTGGCCTCAGGCGGGTTGTAATATCCAACCCCTTGTCGGGCTCTGTGCTCAACAGGGAGTCTGCTTGGGATTCTCTTCCTCTCCCTCTGCCCCTCCCCCGCTCACCCACATGCAGATGCACACTCCCTCAAATAAATAAATCTTTTAAAAAAGAGAGAAATAGTTATGTAAATTAACCAGCATATTAATACATTTCAAAGAATTTGTATTATCTACACCAGGGGTAGAAAAACTTTTCCTGTAAAGAACCAGATAGTAAGCTCATTGGCTTTGCAGGTCTCTGTTGCCACTACTCAACTCTGCTACTGTAGCATGAAAGCTGCCATAGAAAATATGCCTACGCAATTCAACTATCTTTTCCTGCAGGAGCAAGGGTAGTAATTAAGTTAATAGCCTTGACTGTTTTCCAGTAAACCTTTATTGAGGCATGCTACGTTTGAATTTTTTAAAAGATTTTTATTTATTTATTTGAGAGAAAGAGCGCGTGCAAGAGCGGGCAGGGGGAGGGCTGGGGGGAGCAGAGGAAGAGGGACAGACAGACGGCGCTGAGCGAGGAGCCAGACTTGGGACTCAGTCCCACCACCCTGAGATCATGACCTGAGCCAAAATCAAATCAGCAGCTTAACCAACTGAGCCACTGAGGGGCCCACTGAATTTGAATTTTATGTCATTTTCGTCTGCCTCAAAGTATTATCCTTCTTTTGCGTTTTTCAACCAATTAAAATGTGTCAACCATCCTTCGTTCGCTAGTGTAGAAAAGCAGATGGCAGTCTGGGTTTGTTGATCACTGACTTAGACTCTGTAATCTCTACTAAAATCTCCCAATAGATTTAGAAATTCATAGACTAATTTTTTAAAGATATAAGCTTAACTTAAAATTTAAGTAACAGTACATTTTAATTTCTAAAGATTAACTTAAATGAATGGAATTTTAAAATAGACTTCTAAATAACTCATGGATCAAAGAAGAAATCAAGAATGAAAATTTAAAAGTGCTCGCCATTGAATGAAAGAGAAATAAATTTTGATATATCCAGATCATGAAATACTCTATAGTGGGGAACATGAGGAAACAACAGGTATGTCCAGCAGCATAGACAACTCTCTTAGAAACATAACAATGACTGGAGTCCCCAGATTTTGTTCTAGTTGCCCTTTGACAAAGCTTACAAACAAGCAAAACTAAATGATATGTTATCTAGAAACACATATACATTTGTTTAAAACTAGTGTGTAAACAAAGGAACGTTAAGCATAAAATTCAAGACAGTAGTTACCTCCGAGGAACAAGAAGGGAGCTAGACCAGCAAGGCTAACATAGGTAAATTGCAATAGTGAGCATAGGTGTTCACCTTACTTGCTGTCCTTGCTCCTGCAAGAGGAAAAGACTGTTGGATTGCATACAGCAGGGAGGACATTAATGCAGGGAGACAGCTATAGCTACGGAGAGCCTGAAAGAGATGAGGCAGAATGACAGGAGAAGGGCAAGGCAAATTGTCTAATTTGTGATGCAAGTGATCCAGTTCTTTTATTTACCTGGACACAGGTCATCAGAATGCCTCATTCCTCATTATCCCTGACCTTTCAATGACTGATGAGCTCTGTAGATATAACACTGCTTTCTGAGCAGGACCACAGATATTCTGTTCCTCATTTTTAATGTGAAAGTTTATTGTTACAGTACAATTTATTTCCCCTAGAACTTCTTCTGCTTCTACAATTGAAGGAAATTTATTTATTTTTTTTAAAGATTCCACCTATTTATTCGACAGAGACAGAGACAGCCAGCGAGAGAGGGAACACAAGCAGGGGGAGTGGGAGAGGAAGAAGCAGGCTCATAACGGGGGAGCCTGATGTGGGACTCGATCCCAGAACGCCAGGACCACGCCCTGAGCTGAAGGCAGACACTCAACGGCTGTGCCACCCAGGCGCCCCGAAGGAAATTTAATTTTTGAGTCTGAGAGATATTGATCCATTTACTAGTAACACCTGAATATTTTTCTTTTTTTTAATTTTTTTCTGAATTTTCTTTAAAATGCAAAACAGACATCATTTGTTTTATCTTTTTGAAATCATTTTGTGCTTATTCCACAGAACTGGAAATTTGCCATTCAAAGGTAGCCCTTGTTTCACTATTTGCAACTATTTCTAGTCCAACTAGGCTTTTTATTTTTCAGTGTGTGTCTAAGCAGAAGAGATTCAAAAGGGAAAAGTAAAATAACCACAGGGAAGAGTAAATAATCATCAATTTTAAATTACAGTAGAGCCATTAAACAGAATTCTACCTTATGATTGAAAAGAATGAGGTGGTAATTAACTACTAACTTGGATGGACATCAAGAGATATAGTTGTTGGGGTGTCTGGGTGGCTCAGTCCACTGAGTATCCAACTCTTGATTTCAGTTCAGGTCATGATCGCAGGATCCTGAGATCAAGCCCCGAGTATGGCTCTATGCTCAGCACAGAGTCCGCTTGATATTCTCTCTCCCTCTCCTTCTGTCCCTCGCCCTGCTTATGCATGCTCTCTCTCTCTTTCTCAAATAAATAAATAATTTTTTTTTAAAAAAGGTATATAGTTGTTAAGTGGAGTGGGGGGAGGCATGTTACAATGCACTATACAGTAGGAGTTAATTCATATAAAAGAGAATGTAAGAGAAATACAAGCCAACATTTTAACAGCACTTTTATGGGGAGACAGGTGACAGGGTAGCGAGGAGTTATTTCCACTCTTTCGGTTAACATATTTCTATAATATTTGAATTTTTAACTATGGACCTATATTATTTGGAGGCAAAGACGATAACATAGTAATACTTTATCATCTATTGTGATTTTTGGGTGTTTCTGAATTCTTTACTCCTCTGTAACTCAGCTAGATTTTAAAAATGTTCAGCCCTAACGTCTAAAATTGTGTTTTTATGTCTTTAGGTTTCTGAGCTATAATAACCCTCAAGCTATTTGACAATTCCCTTTGGGTACGCTCATTGGCATTGCAAACACAGACTCCGCTTCCTTAAGTTGGCACCCAAAATTTGTTCTTCATTGGCAGTAGAATCCTGGGGGATGGAGGGGATCAAACAAAACAAAAGAGAACTCTTATTACAAATTTGTAAGGTTTTAAAAAGCAAAATCAGATCTCTGAATAGCTTTCTCACTCAGATATCCTCGAGAAAACACCAACAACCTTGAAGATAATTTCTCTGATAAGTGTATAAATCCAAGTTTCAGCAGGGCAAGAGCAAATACATCCCCCAGATTCCATGTCTAATTTCATCTTAAAAGACTTGGAAGCACACACACACACACACACACACACACACACACACACACAGAGGAAAACCTCTAAAATGTACTATAAAGACTTGTTGACTTTCCAAACACACTGCCACTTTCCTTTCCTCTAATGAACACTTGCAAATACAAAGCTTTCAAAGCATTTCCCGCACTTTCTTACCACATTAAGCAGAGCATTTCCGATCTTATTAGCCACAGGTATCATTGCGTGTATTCACGACTTTACTACACAGGTGCACAACCCCCTTATGCAAAGCTCCTGCAACTAAGACGTTTACATCGTGTGAAGGCACTCTGAAGATACAGATAACCTTCGCAGGATCTTGCATGGTGCTTATTTCATATATTCCTAACACCCCCAGCAGGGTCTGTAATTAACACATTGCTTCTGCAGAGAACATATTCACACGAATTAGAATAAAGTTTGTAAATCAACTTCTACCAGTTCAGACCAGATCTGGGGCCACACAAGTGCAATTCAAGGAGGCTCTGTCAGCATATGAGATTTGAAAAGCAAATAAATAATTATTTTTAAAAATTGGAATCTTTCAACTCAGCGTTGCAGATTAAGTCTTATGCAGTTGTGTGGCGATGCCACAGAGGGTAACTGCATTATTCCCTCAATAGGCATCATTTTGAGTCCTTGACGTCTGCTTCTTTAAGTCGTCCTGCCTTTTCTGGGCAGTTGGGCATCCCTCCATCCACTTTGTGGCTGTGACTTCCTCTACCATCTTCTGCCCTGGTAATTTATTACTTTTAGTCTGCTGTGACTTAAAACAATGGGCAACCAAATTATTATAATTGTGTATGAAATTTGACTAAGGAGGTTTTACATAGGGAACTCGAAAGTTACTTTATGATAAGATGTATAGATTTTGCTCACATTCTTGATGACACCTATTTCGACAATTGAGAGGCTTTTTTGTTTGTTAATGGTTATTACTTGTATTCACAATCTTTGAGATTGTTATCCTTTAAAAATTAACTCTAACTTCTTGCTATAAAAAAAAAGAGTTTAATTTATAGATGTCACCTGTTTACAGGGACTGATATCTTACGAAACTATGTTATTCTAATATATGCAAACATGTCTTTTTGGTCATCTCAAGTAAGCTAAAGTCTAGAGCTGATTCATTCTTGCACAAAAAAATGGGTTATGACAGTAAATATCAAAGTATGTATAAAATCTTAGAGTACGATTGCAGGATAACATTTCTAAATAATCACAGTCAGTTTCCTGTCTTCGCTCAACTTGCAAGTTCTTCCATTTCCTGACCCCTCCCCCAATATATTTATCTTCATTTATCAGTGCACTGGTGAGCCTTCCCACAGCTCCAATAATCAGAGCTCTCTGGCCCCACAGGCCACACTTATCACTGCAAATACATTGGAAACCTGAGCATTGGTTGGAGGAGTAGAGGGTCATGACTAGAAATCAATACAGGAATGTCCGTGATGCAAGGTGCCAGGAGGGAAGTAGCCAAAGCCAGTAGAAGATTACTACCAGATGCTAAGAGAATGAGGTGATGAAAAGAAGAGTGTTGAAAACAATGGGAATCCAGAAACCCATTCAGGTGACTCAGACATGAGAAAACATCTTAAGGGCCTCTGATTCATCTTTTCAGCAAAGGTTCAAACACCTACCAAGCACAGGGATAGGCCCTGGGGATACAACAAGGAGTACGAAATGGTCCGCACACTTGAGGGCTTGCAGTATTAGCAGTTAAACAGACATAAACCAATAGTGACCACCATACGCCATGTCATAGCAGCGCAATGTCATACCAAGCCCTGTCTGAGCACAGAGAAATGGATGCCCAACAAAAATTGCAAACTCAGGCTGGCATCCTAGAGACTTGCTGTATGGCCTTTCACTGATCTCCTTCCAACTTCCTTGCTCAAGCACTCTGGCACACTTCCACCACAGTGCCTTAGCACTTGCTGTTCCCATGCCCTGGAATGCTCTCCTTCCGGATAACTGCATGGCTCACTCTTTCACCTCATTCAGGGCTCAGCTCAAATGTTACCTCATCAGAAAAGATTTCTCTGACCAATTACCCTATTTAAAACCTTCTAACTTATCTCCACTTCCTATCTTCTATTCCACCAATCAATGCTCACATATTCTCTAAGATGAAAACCTATCATTAATTCAATCGTGCATTCACTCACTTGTTTATTCACTCGCTCACTTTTACTTAATAGCATGTAATGAAAACCCACTGTGTGCCAAGTACAGATCATTTTATTTCCCTCTAAATTCCTCAAAGTGTCCTGACTCCTTTCTATTACACTTGTGCCTCTGTACATTCTGTGTCCACTCCCCCAGCCCCTCACTCCAGGTTCCCTTGACAAACTGCTGGATGTTCATAACTTGGTTCAAAATTTTCCTCATTAATTCATTCAATTCTGCTCAGGCACTGGGGATTCAGTAACAAATACAACTTATAAATCCCTGCTTTCACAGAATTTACATAAGGGAAAGACAATAAAGAATTGAACAAGATGATTTCAGACTGTGTTAAGTGCTATGACAAAAAGGCAATGTGAGGCAATTGTGGGGGGGTTTAAGAGAGAAACATTGGGGGCGCCTGGGTGGCACAGCGGTTAAGCGTCTGCCTTCATCTCAGGGCGTGATCCCGGCATTATGGGATCGAGCCCCACATCGGGCTCCTCCGCTGGGAGCCTGCTTCTTCCTCTCCCACTCCCCCTGCTTATGTTCCCTCTCTCACTGGCTGTCTCTATCTCTGTCAAATAAATAAATAAAATCTTTAAAAAAAAAAAAAAAAGAGAGAGAAACATTGCGCATGTGTACGTGTGTGTGTGTTCGCACTTATGCACAAGCATGCGTGTGTTGTGGGGTACGATGACCTGTACTTGACCTACAGTGGGTTTTCATTAAATGTGATTAGGTACATAAGTAAGTGAGTAAATGAGTGAGTGAGCGAATACATGATTGAATTAATGATCTAGTTTTTATCTTAGAAAATATGTGAGCATTGGTGGAATAGAAGGTAGGAAGTGGAGACAAGTTAGAAGGCTGGTCTTCTGTAGAGAGAAAAATAATGAAGGCCTGAACTAAGAAAGTGGGAATAGAGAAGAGAGACCACACTTGGGACACAAGTAGAATTGTCACGTGATTGAATGTGGGAGAAGTCAATGAAGAAAGAGGGTTCTGTTGTGGGTGTCCAGATGGGTGGTGGTGCCATTGAGTACAAGGTACAACCAGGTCGGGTGAAAAGAGGCTGTACTAGCAAGATTAATCCATTCTGCGTTGGACATCTTGGGATTGAAGTATCTTTGTAAGAGGTGGAGACAAGCATAGAGCTATGAGTGAAGTCAAGGCGGAAGACGGTTTGGAATAGCATGGATGCCTTTATCTTTAGGAAAATGTATTAATGTAAGAAGACAAGTTTTAAAGATAATTTAAGAGGTCAAGAGGCAGAGAGAGGCAAAGGAGTCTCCACCAAAAACAGAGAAGCAGGTAATAGAGTGAAAGAGGACAATTAGGAGGTGAGCCCATGGGAAGTAAAGCAAGAGGGAGGGACGGAAGGAAGCTTGGAAAGAGAGCCTTGGTTATCAATAATACTCCAAAAATATCAAGAAAGACAGTGATCCCTAAGATCCCGGATTTGTTTTATTAAGGGATTCTGACATGCCAGGGATCACTGTTAACAGTTTGCGTGGCCTGATACCATCCGTGCTCACAACACCCTGTGCAGCACAGACCATTATTATTATTCCCACTTTCTAGATGAGAAAATGAAGCAGAGAGAGAGGTGAACTTGCTGCCCAGGGTCACACAGGAAGCAAGTGACAGAGGCAAGATTTCAAGTTCAGCCGTCCTGCTCCAAAGCCCACGTTTGTGCAGATGGATGCTTCACGAGGGCCCTCGGGGAGGCCAGTTTCCATACGGTGGCAGCTCAGTGGCCTGGGGAGGTGAAAGGAAGGTGAGGAAGTGGGGAGAGCAAATGCAGACTGACTGCTGGTTGCACGAAGCTTAGTTAGGAAGAGGGCTGCAGTAAGAGCTGGAAAGGAACACAGGCGTGGCGGAAGCTGTGTGGTGCTTAATGAGCAAGTCTGGAACATGTGCACTTGATGGATTCTGTTTACATCGCACTCCAGAATTGCTAGAAGAAAAATGAGGGGGTTGGAGGAAAAGACATGCAGATTACTTCCAACTCTGATTCCACTCTTGCACAACTCGGAAATTCTCTCCCAGTGCAGCCAGATGGAAGATTTCACTCAATAAAATTAGTTGGAAAAATAATCTCATCCACTTCTAAAGATGGATTTAAATAGAAACCTAAGTGCCTATTTATTCTTGTTTCCTTCTAAGTCATGAGCTTTTAATTTTTTCCCATCCTGGTCTGTGACACTGCTTGTCCTGATGCGAGAGACCTGATGTTTTTGCTGTCTTCGGATTTGGCCTGATGACATATTTTTTGCTTTCTTTCCTAAGCTTAGGAAAAAAGGAGTTGAGGTCATCTGGGTTCATGTTCTTTTCCTCCACTGCCTTTCATTTTTGTGATCTTCCCTTCCTTCCACAGGAAAAAATTAAAGGGCAGGAAGTTATAGAAAAGCAATATTGTCTCTTTCACAATATGTCCTAATGTCATCATGAGTGTGGTCTCCTGCCATTCCCTCTCTACTAAATCCCTTGAAACACCTCAGCTCTTTTCCCAACTCTTACGCTAAACTTCCCCCTCCCTTCTCCTCCCGTACCTGACTTCAGTGGACACATGCCAATTCCAGAAATTATACTAGCACTTCATTTTGCCTCTACTCTCATCTGCACAAAGCCCTTTCTTGGCACACGTCCTTCAGTTACACATATTCCTATTTGTTTCATACCTCTGTACAACCTTTCTCTCTCCAGTTGCTTCTTGTCCTATCCACACAATGTCAGTTTTCCATTATCCACTAGTAGGGCTGTAAGATGGGGGAGAGATTGGCTGTAAAAAAAAGTATAGAACTCATTTCTTTTCTGGCTCTCCAATGTGTTTTCACACTTACCAAAATTGGTATATCCCCACTTTTGGAAAAATCACAACACTTCAAACGAAGTAAAGCTATCCTTGGAAGACATGTCTCAAAACGAATTAGAAAGCTGTCCACTTAGCAAATCTTTGCTTCTTCCTCATTTCTATTCTGGGCACCCCTCCATACAATGGATGAATAACGTTATCTCCTAGACAAATGCAAATAATCTTCCTAGAGAGATCTTTATTTTCCCCTCTAAAACAGGATATCTTTCTGGCTCACAATTCCCTGGAGCAAGGTGATAATTAAAGTGTTTCAGGTTCAAAGGCGTTCTCTCTAAAATTCCTGATGAGCTAGCTTCAGACAGGACTGAGGGTAAATAGAAACGGCAATGACATCATAAGTGAATCAGGTTATAATGTTAATAAGAAGTTGAAAATAAGAAGTGTCTGTCTAGTATCAGTGATTAAGTCTATTCACATTTTCCCTGACACATGTGAATCCAAATCCCATCGTTTGCAACAATAGTTATTCTGGCAGACTTATGCACCGGGCAAAGATGAACGGAACTCAGATAGAGAATCTCTGTCGGTACTCTAGCCTGTCCCATGATAGCACCTCATTATAAAGAGACCTAAAACATCTTGTGACAGCAGGCAACAATACTTTCCTAGATACAGCAGAAACCTTCGTAGCTCTGAATCCAAATAATGATTTGCACTCTTTATCTGTATAGGCTGTGTTTTGTAACTACAAAAGATTTTAGAATAGTCAGCAGTAACCTGGGGCAGCCCAAGTACTTTTTTATACACTAAGAACATTTTCAAATATTGACAACGCTGATGATTCTAAACCAATATAATCAGCTTGATTGGGCAAGTGTTCCTTCATTTTACTCTCGGTAAAAAAAATTTTTTTTACATTATTTGATAAAATAAAAATAATTCCTTCATTCTGTTTTTCCTTATTTCTGATTTTTCTTGATTGGAAAAAGAAAAAAAAAAGCAGAAACCTAGTGTTAAACCAGGAAAATGTTACATTGGCTAGGAATATGGAACTTCTTAGGTGAAAACAATTAAGTGGCAAATAACCAATGCGAATGCTTCCTGTTGATTAAAATATTATGTCTATTTTTAAAAGGCTAAAAAAACACCCTAGAATAGGTGCTTTATGCCCTCCAATAATGAGGATTCATCTGTATGTGAGATTCATCTGTGAAAGGAACAGTTTCCCCTAAATGTGCTTCTGCAATCGATCCATTTTCTGTATTCCTGGGACACAACAGTTTCTGACTTTTTGACAAGACCCATCTCCTAGAGCTTCTGAAACTCTGTCCTAATGGTTGGTGGGAAGAAGCTCCTCTTTACTTTCTCTAGGGGAAAAGGCCAGCACAACTCCCTTCTGTTCTTCTCTAGTGACCTACTGTCCTTTCCCCACTCTTAGCTCCCAGGGTCCTGCCAATTGGTTTTAATCCAGTTCCAACTTTTTAACTGCGGCCCTGGAAAGGCAACTTAGATTTTTATAACTTGTTTCTCTAGTTTCATAAAACATTACATTAAAAGATTATCATAAAATACTGACTTTCCAACATCTAAATGGTCTTAGCCATGCTTTTATCGGCAGAGTCTAGGAGAGTATTGTGGTACCAAGACCCTTTAAGAGATAGAATCTTATTTCCGAAATGGATTTGGACCATATGCAATACACATAAGAGAGTTGTGTTTTCCCGCCGCAGTGGAAAACATCTGTTTTGCTCATGGATTTGACCCTACTTGCCAGAATAACTTTCCAGATGTTTCAAAAGCTCTAAACAACTGCAGGCTTTCTGATCTGCTCTGGTCCAAAAATTGATTTACTAAGAAAACGTGTGGGTCTGTGACATAAATGAAAACAAAAATATTTCTCTTAACCACCCCATAAAACCCAAATATTTTAGAAATGGCCTCAGATTAATGGCATTATATAGATTTTTTTCCTAAGACATGTACACAGGCATTTATCCACATAATCTCTTTGAAGGGATTATAGTGTGAATAGAAAATTATTCCATTTTTTCCATGCAACTAATTGTTACTGTTGGATTATGCACCTTTGTCATTTCCCCAGCTTTTTTTTTTTTTTTTGACTTTGTATTAATGATATCCTGGTAAGATATGTGTATGTCCAGCACATATTTCATACGCATTTCTTTAAGGGCTCCTAATGCATGAAAAGTATTTTATATGCTATTCATTCTTCTTCAGCTTCTCCCCTGGTCATTCTTTGTAGTTAGCCTCCAGCTGGGTTTTGTTAGTGTGATTTGTTTGTTTAATATCTGCATAATTTAAATAGACTATCTTTATCCTATTCTTCTATGATCGACTGTCAACAATACTTCTTTTTTCTGCCTCATTATACCTACTGATTTCACTCTGGGCTATTTTTCCTAACCTTGTTTGGATCTAAATCCTCTATGTTTTAGTTTCATTTATGAGTTCTACTCAACTTTTCCCCTTCCTTCTTTACAAAATCCTCCAGGAGATGATACTGTCATGTCCACTACAATCCAGAAATAAAACTGTTTTAAAAGGAAATTCTAAATACTATACAACAAATCTATTGTGCATTAAAATTCAGTATGCATTTCCCTTTACGAAGATTTGCCGATCTTCTATATGTTTATTTCACGTTATACGTAAGTTTCCAAACATCAAGAATCTCTTTTGGGTATCTTTTATTTTTTTTAAAGATTTTATTTATTTATTTATTTATTTATTTATTTATTTATTTATTTGGAGTGGACATTCAAAAAGTCTTTATTAGCACAGGGACCACCCATAGCACACAGCCCTGTGTTTGTGAAATATTTATTAATTTTTGAGAGAGAGAGAGAGAGCGCGCGCGCATGAATGCATGAGCAGGGGAGAAGCAGACTCCCCACTGAGGAGGGAGCCCCTGATATGGGGCTTGATCCGAGGACCCTGAATTCATGACCTGAGCCAAAGACAGATGCTTAACTGACTGAGCCACCCAGGTGCCCTGTTTTGGGTGTCTTTTAAACACTAAAGTTAGTCATTTCTACTTAACACTTTTTATACTCATCCCCTACGTGTAGGCTTCATCTTGTTCACCTTTATATGACCAGTGCCTAAAGCAGAACAGCTGGTAGACATGAAATTAGCATGGGTTAAATAAGCCTAACGTTTCTGGAGGGGATATGAGGGCGGTATTATGTCCAGGGCACTATGCTAAGTAATTTTACATATATATATATATATATATATATATATATATATATATATATAATACACACATACACACACACCCTGTATATATTTCATGTAATCTCAAAACCCTGTGAAGGATGTATTATTATCCCCATTTTACAATCAAGGAAACAGAAACTCAGGAAGGGAGGGGAATAATGTATCCAAATTTACACAGGTAGCAAGTTAAAAATTATTAAACCCCGAAGATAGTCTCTTTGAATAACGTAAAAGATAAACATGACCTAGACAAATTCCTTTCTTTCCCATTTTTCTCTATTGTGGCTGGTCCTAAGGAAAACTTTAAAAATAGAATCAATCTTCAATTCTTTTCTTTCCCCTCAAGACCTAAGTTTTGGTGCCCAAACTCTTTGATTTATCCATTCCAACCAACTCCAAAAAGCTTCGGCTGTGGACACTCCTCCCTCACTGGGAGCCTACGTGCCTTGATCTGTTTCCCCAGCTCTCCTCAGCCATACTAACGACCGATTACCCTTCATCAAATCTTGTATCTCATTGCTTCATAATACTTGCAATTTTGAGATTGAAAACTTGCTTATTAGGTAACTATTCCTTTCCAACATTTAAAGTTAGAAGTGTCTAGAATTATCTGGTCATGATTTTATGGCCAAAATGTCACTGCGGTTGTTGTAATCAAAAGAAATGAACTTGGTGGGTGGCACCTGGGTGGCTCAGTTGGTTAAGCGGCTGCCTTCGGCTCAGGTCATGATCTCAGGGTCTTGGGATCAAGCCCCGCGTTGGGCTCCCTGCTCAGTGGGGAGTCTGCTTTTCCCTCTCCCTGCTGCTCCTGCTGTCTCTATCTCACACTCTCAAATAAATAAATAAAATCTTTAAAAAAAAAAAAAAAGGAAAGAAGGAGGTAGGAAGGAAGGAAGGAAAAGAACTCGGGGCGCCTGGGTGGCTCAGTTGGTTAAGCATCTGCCTTCAGGTCATGGTTCCAGGGTCTTAGGATCAAGCCCCGCATTGCATGGGGGGGGGGGGTCCCTGCTCAGCGGGGAGTCTGCTTCTCCCCCTTTCTCTGCCCCTCCCTTCACTTGTGCTCAGGAGCTCATGACACTCTCTCTCAGATAAATAAAAAAATAAAAATATTGGGGCGCCTGGGTGGCTCAGTCATTAAGCGTCTGCCTTTGGCTCAGGGCGTGATCCCAGGGTCCTGGGATCAAGCTCCGCAGAGCTCGAAATTGGGCTCCCTGCTCCGCTGGGAGCCTGCTTCTTCCTCTCCCACTCCCCCTGCTGTGTTCCCTCTCCCGCTGGCTGTCTCTCTCTCTGTCAAATAAATAAATAAAATCTTTTTTAAAAATAAAAAAATAATAACAATAAAAAATTTTTAAAAAAAGAAATGAACTTAAGTTTAGGGCAACACATTGGCAGGAACCTGGTTTCCATCTGCAGTAAAACTTCAGGAAACTAGGCTGACCTATCCTCTATTTCCTGAGAGGAACCCTAGTTGAGACACACAAATGGCTTTACATTTTCTTATGTAACTTCCATCTTGAAGTCAGGATTAAAATTATATTTAACAATAAGCTCCAAAAGTGAAAAGAGAAATAAACCACCAGGAAGTTTAGTAATTATTGTGTGATTTTGTTAAATTACATACACACACACCTCAAGGGTACAGTTCTCCTTGGAAATTAAGATGTCTGCTTTTCTTCATACTTACATAATTTAAATACATTGACTTAATTATTAATTCATTCAACACAAATAGCTTTTGAGTATTTACTGAATATAAGGCTATCAATGGTATGAAAGAGATTATCATCCAGTGGACAATGTAATCCATGGACACAAATGATTCAAATTTAAAGTATATGTGATTTTTTTTATGAAAAAAAAAGGACAAAATAATTTGACATTTCAGAACGAGGAAAGATTATGAGTACCTAGTGGGAATCAACAGTGATTTTGACATATTCACCTTTATGTTGTACCTAATATTTTACTTACAGGAGTAATAACCAAAGTTTTTAAACACATGCTGTTTTTCAGGTACTATGCAGACAGTTCACAGCATTATTGAATTAGGATTGCTTTTGGCTCTATGTTGTAAAATATCCCATTATAATTCGCTTAAACAATAGTAAGTCATCTTGTTATTTCACTCAAAAAGTCTGGAGGTAGGCAATTTGAAAATAGGGCAAGAGTCTCAGTAGCATGAAAAACACAGGGTCTTCCCATCTTTCCCCTCTGCCAATTATGTGATTGCACAATGGTTGGAGGATCTGCTCCAGCATTGTGCAGTCCCCCCAAAGTTGCAAAAGCAATAAGAAAGAAGGTATTCCCCTTAAGGGACTTTCTCTGTTACAGGGGAAGACATGTTTTCCAAGCAGCCCCAGCTAATCTCCCCCATTTCTCTTTGGCCTGACTTGGTTCACATGCTCACCCCTAGAGCAATCAATGATGAAGGACAACAGGATTGCCATGATGTAGTAACACCCCCCCTGTCCCCCATGAACTGCCTCCTCAGTACCTCCCAAGACCGCAGTCTAAATAAGCAGTATGTTTGCGCTGATAATAGAATTTATAATTACTGCTCTTAATAGAATTATTACACTAGTTTTCTACTTGTCAGCCATGGCCACAGTCTAGTTCCCCAAACGTACATTAGTTTCACTTTAGTAGCAAGAAACAGTAAGTATTGTATAGATGGAAATAGTGATTAAGGTAAAGTTTTATATATTTCCTTTGTCATTTGGTCCAATTTGTGCCCTGAAAATTTTGCTGAGGGGGTTCCTCCTAGCAACTAGGTAATAAAAACTGGTCCTTGTGAAGACTTTACAGGAATGTCAGAGAAATGTGCGTCACTAGCATATTTGAAAACATTGTATCTGTCAGTGTAGTACTCTGTCTGAATTTATGTGCTAGTTTCTTATACTTCCTCTATTTACCTGGAGTTCCAACTTCCCACTTTGCTCAGTCCAAACATGGAAGTGGTAACTCTACTATCATCTGTGTGCAGAATGACAGAACATTTCAGCCATTCCAAAAAAACCCAAAAAACAAAAACCAAAAATTTTGTTTTAACATCATGTAACTTTGAAGCTTCAATATAAGTATTTTACTTAAGGATTCTTCTTCACCCATACTGTGATATTTTTAAGACTATATTCCAGTCATTTATTACTGCATTACAAACCACCCAAAACTTAGTAACTTAAAATAAAATAATCATTGGTTTTGCTCATGAGTTTGCA
Organism: Ursus arctos; assembly: GCF_023065955.2. Taxonomy (NCBI): domain Eukaryota; kingdom Metazoa; phylum Chordata; class Mammalia; order Carnivora; family Ursidae; genus Ursus; species Ursus arctos. The sequence goes on from NW_026622941.1 coordinate 14,940,702, forward strand.
ACTTGGGCAGGTCTTTGTCAGAATGGCATGTTTTGTTCAGCCCAGCATCGGTTGAGGCAGCTTGACCCGGGCAGACTGTACTTCCGTGATGGTTCACTTACACAGCTACCTGGTTGCCCTTGCTTAGCTCAAACTCAGCTGCGCCTATTGGCTCAGTGCATTGGGTCCTCTACACATGAGCTTCTCTGTGTGAGCCCCTCCACAGGACTGCTTGGGCTTCCTCATGGCACGGCAAATGGATTCCAGAAGCTAATATTTCAAAAGGAAGTTGAACTGTCAGTATCTTAAGGCTCAGGTTCACAAACTGTCACATTACCACTTCTGCTGTATTCTATTAGTCACACAAACCGGACCCAGAGTGAAAGCAAGCAAACATAAATTCCTCCTTTTAATGAGGGGAGTGTCCCTCCCCCCCACCCACCAAAAGAAGAAGAAGAAGAAGAAGAAGAAGAAGAAGAAGAAGAAGAAGAAGAAGAAGAAGAAGAAGGAGAAAAGTGGCCATCTTTAATCGCCATAGACTAGAAGGAGAATCTGGTTCTATTTTCAAGGTTCATTCCTATGGAAATTCTCTATTTTTTATAATATAGTACAGACAAACCTTGAAGATTACCAGTTTTGTAAATAAAAACCACAATGAAAATATAGTAGAGTTTAAGCATAGAAACTACCATAATTTTTGGCATTAAAAATATCCTCTATTAAAGTTTTAACTGGAAACAGCAATATTTTCTGATATCTAAAATTAAATCGTGTACTTTGTAATTTATAAATAATGCTAACACTATGTATTCTTTTAGATAAGTACTTTGGGTTTTGAGTATTACACAGTCATAGCTTGATTATTTTCTTTTTGTGTTATTTGGATATATTTGCTCGTTCAGAACTGAGATTAATTAAATTACAGAATCCCAATTTTTTTTCTAAGTCTTTTTTTTGTGATACCTTTATCCTTACAACATATACCGGGAACATTTTGTTTATCACACTTTTTAGACAACAAAACCAAAGCCTACCTATGTGAGTTAATTTTTTTCAAGATTATTAAAAATATGAGCAACAGAATCAGGACTCAACTTTAGTATCCAACCGATGCTTTTCTACTCTACTCAGAAAATTGGCGAAATTTTCACCATGAAGCAATATTTAATACAGTAAGCATGACTAAGAAAATGTTCCTTGCTTATACTTCTTTGTTTTAATTAAATAATTCTTAACTGGGTAAGATTTTTTTTCTTTTAAAAAGCAATATTCTAATTATGGAATTTGTTAAATATTCTGAAATCGTATTTGATATGTAGTTATAAAAGAGTGAACTAGAATGGGAAGCTTATCTATACGGAGTTATGTGGAACATAGCAGAATCTTCTGATGATAAATAAATGAAAAAAATTTTTTTATAGTGAGAGAATAGTATTAATTCAGTAGAAGACACCATGAGGTAGTTCTCAATTAACTTTTTATTTTTAGAGGATGATATAGTTGGATTTTATAGAAATCGAAAGATTTCATGATACAGTAAATGACAAATCTTACAGGTTTTTCTTCTATTTATTATTTTGCTGCTGAAGAGAATGGCTTTTTTTTTTTTTGATTTGTGAGAAAACTCTATGTTCTCTAGTTTTACAGGCATCATTAATATTGCTTGTCAGTTATTTTTCAACAGCAATGGGCAAGGTTAGGCATGAGCAGTCAAAGCAATAAAATGAGAGACTAAAAAAATAAAAGAGTATGTATTTGCACTGGTAGTGTCTTTCCTTCCAAGGATAAGCTCTTCAGAGTTTCTAGTACTGTCAGTCAGAGGACCATTTCCTCCTTGAACATCTAGATGACAGTGCTCCCATTCCCCACCTCGCACCCCCCCCCCCCCCCCCCCCCCCCCCGCTCCATTGCTTCTTCTCAGTCTCTGGCAGTCTTGTGTCCTCTTTCTACGTGAAGAGTGTTGGTATCTGCAGGGTGTTGCTCCTGGTCCTCTTCTGTTATAATTCTACATTTCCTGACCACAGCTCCCAATACTTATATCTCTAGCCCAAAGTTCTCTACTGAATTCCACACCGATAAGCCAACATTTCTATCTATACGTTTTACAGGAATCTCAACTCATCAGTCCCAAATTAGAATCGTCATCCTTCTCCCTAAATGATTGAGTTTCTCCCCTTCTCCCACATCCATTAGCTCAGTAGTTCTTAGGTCAATTTCTTCTTAAAACACACTTACCTTTGCCAGATCCTTTCCATCATCATTACTACTAACATATTTCAGGCCCTCATTTCTTTCCTAGTCATTCCAAAGATCTCCTTATAGGTCAAAGTACCTCCAGTTTCACTCCAAGGCAGCCTACCAACTGCTGCCAGACTGTCCCCCAAATACATATAAGAACATGTGACTTAAAATACCAACCTTCATTGCTTACAGAGTACTGTCCAGTCTCTGTCCTCAAATACAATATGATATGGCCCTTATCTTCTTCTCTATTATCTTCTTCCTGCACTGATTTCCCAAACTGTTCAGTTTCCTGAAAGAGCCATCATGTTTCGTGCCTCCATGCCTTTGTGCGCGCACGCGCAATGCACGCTCCTAAGCGGAATGCCTTCCCCCTCTTGGTAAGTATAGGGAGTGTCTCTGTTTGCCAAGATCTAGTGTAAACATGGCCTTCTCTTTGAAGCTTTCCCTCACCCCTCCTTCTCTGCTGCAGGTGGCTTATTATTAAATGCATTATGTTACCAATTTTGCCTAAACCACACCTAACTCCTATTATTACATTTACAATATTGTGTTTCCATTATCTTTTGCATGTCCATCTTCTGTAGAAGAGCATGAGTTCTTTAAGAGCAGGAACCATGGCTTCTTACCAGCAGCAGCTAGTTGTAGGACCCTCCACCAAACCTATCCAGTAAACCGTGTAGTATCAATGAAAGAAACATGTAAAGATGAACTGCACTAGATGTGAATGTTTACGAATTCCTGAAATTATGCTGAGGGAGTAAGAACCACATTCTACTGTAGGAGAGAAAAGCCATAAAAATCAAATATCCAGAAGTAGTAACACTTTGAAATCCAGTCACAACAAAAAAATTCTGTCAGATTTTAATAAGTAGTATCAGATACTTTTCTATGTAACAAAGTCAGAATTTAGAAGTGGACATGATTAGAAAAAAAGCAAATAAAATAATTGATATTCCAAACAATTGTAGAGACAGAAAGGACGGAAAACTGTTTACTACAGAATAAACACCCTGATACTAGGAAAATAATAAGAAGGGCAATAAAACATAATCAGTAGGAAAGGAAGAATTATAAAGAAGAATTATAAATCAAAATAATAATCTCTAATATTTATTGCTTATTACATGCCAGGCACTTCTAGAACTTTGTATATCTTATCTCATTTTATCCTAACAACCATCTTCCATATAGATATTACCATTTATGCCATTTTACAGATGAAGAACCTCTGTCTTATGGGGGTTATGAGACTTAAATTATCACCTAGCATAATGACAGAGTCAGGCCTTAAAATCTGACTTGAAAGGCAAGTTCTCATCTACTGCACTAAAACAGAGAGAATTCCTTACCCATGTTTGACCATGTTTCTCTAGTCCCTTCGTGGGGAGAAATGAGGAATCACATCAGTACCAAACTTCCTTTTAATTGTAGTAGTCGGATTAGACTACATTTTGTGATCACGGTCTTGGGATCATAAGAGCAACAGTTGAGAACCGTGTTTTCTCTAAAGGGGACATATGTTTGCCGTATCAATCATCCGTCCACTAAGTAAATCCCATGAATCAGACAGCAGGTGATGGCTCGAGAGGGGAAGAAGTTTCCTATTTCTTGAACTAGAAAGCAGATAATTTTGGTCTCGCAATAAAGGAAATATGTGAAATGGTTTTGGTGGACATTGAGGAGCTGCCCCTGGCACATAGATTTAGTCGAGGTGTCTGCCTGATCAGAGGAGGGGGACAAGAAGAGGGATTTGTACAGAGTTGTACTGAATTCCTGAGAGCTGCAAAAGCAGCAAACAGAAGGCAGCTATGCCCAGCAAGGTGGATATTTCATGAGGGTCACGGGCAACAGGAGCAGCCCTGTGGATACAAAATAGAGCAAGCTGGGTTTAACAAATAAATAAACCGCAATGACCAAGAATAGCAGCTGCTACATGGACAACCCTATATAAACGTTTGTCATTATGAGCAACATAATTTGATCACTGACAGTAAGTACGATCTTATTTTTAGCCATAAGCTGTTAAGGCCGAGACCTCTAAATCACATTAATCACATTAATGCCCTGCTTTAAGACCTTTAGTACCTCCCCGCTCTCTTCAAAGGAAGCTCAAGGTCCTTAGCATGGCACAAACAAGGCCTGAAGAGTCGTACTGCTAACAACCTGTCCTACTAGCCTTCTGTCTCCATACGACAGGCCCTCAAACTCAAATATATTGAATTATGAGTATTTCTCCAAATGTGCTTCTCTCTCTTTCACCTCTGGACACGTGATACTGTCTATGTTTGTGATTCACTTTCCCAAACTGTTCACCTGGTGGTGTCTCTGAAAGTCATCCTTTGGGGCAGAGCTCAAGAGTTGCCTTTTCTGGGGCACCTGTGTGGCTCAGTCGTTAAGCGTCTGTCTTCGGTTCAGGGTGTGATCCTGGCGTTCTGGGATCGAGCCCCACATCAGGCTCCTCCGCTAGGAGCCTGCTTCTTCCTCTCCCACTCCCCCTGCTTGTGTTCTCTCTCTCACTGGCTGTCTCTCTCTCTGTCAAATAAATAAAATCTTTAAAAAAAAAAAAAAGGTTGCCTTTTCTAAGAAGGCTTTCCTGACTAGAATTCAGTCTCGGTACCTAGCTTCCTCTATTCCTTCCTAGAACGCTTCAGAGCCTTACGCTTCATCACCCTGCATTGTTAGGATGTTTACTTTGCTTGCTTTTTACACCGTGTGCTTCTGGAGTGCCTGGCCTATTCAGGTAGGCTGCAGTCATATTTGTTGGGTGAACGAAGGGCCAGTAATCCTCTTGGTCCTGTATAGTCACTGCGCCAGTCCTAGGAGGTCTGCACGTGCCCTTTCTTCTTTGAAAGTCATGTGAGCTGGAAGCTGGTTCTTCCTTTAATGTGCAAATAAGTTTGACCAAGATTGAAATTAGTGAGGAGAGCAGAAAAGGACTTAAGAGGAAAACAATGACAAAATTTTCTTTTCCTTCCTTAGTTATAGTCACTGAAGCTATTACTGATTTTTTCACGTATTATATGAATTAAATTGATGATAATTAGAACGTGTCCAAATATTTAAAATATAGATATATTACTTCTTGCTTCCAACATGGCTGCCAAAGGAGGTTTATCTTTCTTTTTATGTGCTCACTAAGTAAATTTTCTCACAATGAACACTTTCTAATGCTCCTTTCTCACTATGAAGAGAGAAGAGGAAGAAGAAGAAGAAGAAGAAGAAGAAGAAGAAGAAGAAGAAGAAGAAGAAGAAGGGGAGTGAGGGGGTGGGAGAGGGAGGAGAAAGATGTACTTTCCCCTTAAACAAGGCACAGTATTTGAAAGAATGCGAGTACTTCAGGAAACAAAGATTTGATTAATTCTCCCAATCCATTCTCACTACGATTTCACAGCTCTTTGTAAATAAGTTTTGCACCATCCTGTCGTTTTTCTGGCAATGTCATCTTATTCATGGAATAGAAGAATGTATTGCTCTGATCCTTGACCTCATAATCAAATTTCATCAAACTTGTAAATGAATCTGAATTACAACAGTCTGTAACAGAGATCAACATTTGCTTTTCAACTTAATGTATTTTTACCGAACAGACTGTTTTCACTAGAAGTTTCTGTCCCAGATTTTATGATCTCTCTATTTTAAATTATCAAGGGAGAGCACCCACTAGACTCTCTGTCTCACTGTGTCCCGATTTATTTTGTTAGTATTTTATTGCATAAAAATGGATACAGATAATGACTCATCAATCATGTTGACACCCTTTTACACCCTTTTCTTCTAATTGTGAAATGGGGGCTTTATATTTTTTATATAATTACATTAACACTCAACTAACAGCGCTTCTCTCTACCACTGGTTGAATATTGCTCTTGCTTTATGTTCTGCGCAGCTTTGTCCCAAATATGTAACCAAAAAAATACTTAAAGCATTATTCTTTTTCCAACACTCAGCCAAATCAATGTTAACAGGCTTCATAGGCCATCAGCTCCCTATCAAGATTTAATTCGCAAGGATTGTCGTCAATTTTTTTTACTTATAAAATATTTCATACATTCAAAAAGGCGGAGAAATGATAAACACGTGAAAAGATGCTCAATGTCATTAACCAGTAGAGAAACGCAACTTGGAACCACAGTGAGGTTCCACCTCACTCTCCATAGAAGGGCTATATTCAAACTGAAGATGATAGTAAATGCTGGTGAGGATGTGAAGAACTCAGAATCCTCACCCATTACTCGTGAGAACATACAATGACGTAGCTGCTCTGGAAAACAGTTTGGCAGGTCCTCAAAATGCATCATACAGAATTAACAGATGACCCAGCCATTCCATTCCTAGGTAATGGGAACGTATGTCCACAGAAGAACTTGTACACAAACGTTCATAGCAGCGTTACTCACGGTGGTCAAGCAGTGGAAGCATTACAAATGTCCACAACTGATGAATGAATAAACAAAATATGATACACCCAAACAATAGAATACTATTTGGCCATAAAAATAATAAAAATACTGATACATGGTACAACACAGATGAACCTTGAAAACTTTATGCTAAGTGAAAGAAACTAACCACAAAAGAACACATATTGTATAATTCCACTTATGTGAAATGTACGGAACAGGCAAATTATCTGCAGAGACAGGATGGAGATTAGTGCTTGCCTTGGACAATGGGGGGTTTGGAGGAAGTGAGGGATGACTGCTAATGGATACACGGTTTCATTTTGGAGTGATGAAAATATTCTAGAGTTGATTATATAGTTGCGCAACTCTGTGAAAATACTAAAAAAATCATTGAATTGTATAATTTCAATTGGTGAATATATATGGTATGCAAATTATATTTCAGAAAAACTGTTAGAAAATATATAGAATGAAAAAAACCCCTGTATATTATACATATAATACATGGTAGACCCATAAACATACCTTCAAGATTTCAAAATATGTTGTTTGACCATTTTTGCACCAAATTTTTTTTTTAAGATTTTATTTATTTATTTTTCAGAGAGAGAAAGAGCATAGGCTGGGGGAGTGGCAGGCAGAGGGAGAAGCAGGCTCCCTGCTGAGCAAGGAGCCCAATGCAGGACTCAATCCCAGGATCCTGGGATCATGACTCGAGCAGAAGGCAGAGTCTGAGCCACCCAGGCGTCCTTGCGCCAAATTTTTTTTAGGAAAAACAAAAAGCTACAAAATAAGTTGGAATCCTGGCCTTCACATTTACCACCTTGCTGAGAAAGAACCACTGTCATAAAGTTGGTGTGCATCATTCCCATGCATATTTGATTCTTTTCTACTTATGTGTATATCCATAAATTAAATATGTATCTGTTTTGAATGTTTTGGACATTTTACATGCATGATATAAAAATAGCTTTCAAAGCCTCCTCTTTTACACTTAGCATGGTGTTTAAAATGTAAAACTCTATCCATGTATACATATGTAGACAGTACATCCGTTTACATTCCATATAATCTTCCACTGTGTTAAAATAGCACAATTAATTTATCGTTCCAGCAATAAAAATTTGTTTCCAAACTTTTGCTACTAGAAAAAAATAAAAAATACTGGAACAAACATTCCTTGAATGTGTTTACAAATGTTTATGAAGGAGTATACATTTAAAGTTGCAAGTCTCTGGGTTAGAGGTTATTATCACTTTAAATAAAGTCTAGGCTAATTTCCAAAGCCTTTGTACCAAATTTCATCCTTGTGGACAGAATTTGAGAGCACGAATTCCTCCCACCCTGGCTATCACTTGTTATTATCAATCATTTCAAGGTTTTGCCAGTGTGATGGTGGTAAAATAATGTATCATTGTATTTTGGGGCACCTGGGGGGCTCAGTTGGTTGAGCGTCCTACTCTTGGTTTCAGCTCAGGTCACGATCATGGGGTTGTGAGATCGAGCGCTGCGTCAGGCATCGAGCTCAATGGGGAGTCTGCAGGAGATTCTCTCCTTCTGCCCCTTATATCTCATTGTATTTTTTTTTTCTTCTTGAATTTGGGCGTAATTGAACATCTCTGTCTTTACTACCTTTTGGATATTGTTTCTATATTTTTTCCCGATCCATTGCTTATTTTCTTCTTGGGTTATTTGTCTTATGCTTACTGACTTGCAGGGACTCTTCATGTATTCTGGATTGTAATTCTTTGTTAGTTAGATCTATTTTAAACATCTTTTTCAATTTTGGTTTGCATTTTAAGATTTTAAATAACGTCTTTGTCAAATGCAGTTTTTAAATTTTTATGTCATTAAACGTAACAATCCATTTCCTTATGGCCGGTGCTTTCAGTGACATGAATGTACTGTGCTATATTATCTTCTAAATATTCTAAGATTTCACTTGTCATATATGAATCTTAATACGATTCATATTTACTTTTTGTATTGTGTGAAGTAGGAAGATGCTTTTCTTCTTTTCTCTAAAGGCCGCTTACCCTAGAATCCTCTTCTTACTGATTAATAAAACTGTTACACACCCAGTTCCCTTTTTTTGTCTATTTGTGGATTATTGATTCTTTCCCCTTGGCCTATTTGTCTTTTCTTGTGTTAATACAATGCCGTTTTAATTGCTATACCATACAAGTCTTGCTGTCTTGCTATTTTTTCTTGTACCCAATCAGCATGGCTTAGACCGATCACATAATAAACTTATAAACATGTAGAGCAAAGTATTTGGGGAATTAAATTTCTCAAAATGATAAGATGTTGGCATTGATTCTGGAATGTTGTTTGGAATAATTCACAGTGGTACCTGTTAGTGATATGTGCAACTATCTGAACATGTTTTGAATCATGGCCAACTGCCTCTGGACTTTGAATATTGTATCTACTATGGAAAATACGACGTATTTTCATCTGAAGATGCCTAGAACTATTAGAACACTGGATCTATGAGAAATACACTAGAACCTTGTTTTCAGTTTTTCATATATAATATAATACCATGCATGGGAAAATGATTTTAAAAGCAAAATAACTAAATTCCGGAAGAGTAAGAAATGTTAATCATAATATGAGTTTTTATGATGCATAACAAATCTCTATATATGCTTTATATTAAAGTATTACTGCAAAAATTATTGAATATACTGAAACATACAAATAGAAAAATTAAGAACATGGAGAAGGTCTTACCATAGTAGTAATTAGCAGTAGTCAAACGGCAACTTTTCTAATACTGATAAAGCCTGCTAGGAAATTTCATCTGAATATCGCATTATTTGAAACTCAACATTTCTCAAGATGATTTGCCAAAATGTCCGTTTCCCCTCTCAACTGCCTTATTTCTGACATTGTTATCATTTTCTTTACATTTTTCCAGGTTCAAAACCTTGGAGTTATCCTTGATTTATTTTACCTCCCATATAATCTACACAGAGTAGGCAAAATAAGGACATGCCCCTCCTCCAAAAAGACGTCCATGTCCCAATCCCTGGAACTTGTGAATATATTATGTTACATAGCACGGAGAAATTAAGGTTGCAGATGGAATTAAGGTTGCTAATCAGTGGCATTAAAATAAGGAAATCATCCTGTTTGGTGGGTGAGCCCAAAGGTAATCACAAGGATCCTTTAGAATCAGTGTTATTGTGACTTGGCCTCATAAAGACTCAACAGGCCATTTTTGGCTTTGAAGATGCGAGTTGAGCCACAAGTCAAGAGAGGCGGGCAACCTCTAGAAGCTGGAAAAGACAAGGAAACAGACCCTCTCCCAGAGCCTCCAGAAGGAATGCAGCCCTGCCAACACCTTGATTTTTAGCTTGGTGGAACCCATTTTGGACCTCTGATCTTTCAGAATGGTAAGATAATAAATTTGTGTTGTTCTAGACCAACCATCAAGTTTGTGGTAATTTGTTAGCGCAGCTGTAAGAAAGGAATATGCTATCCAATCACCAATCACGCCTCCATTGTTTCTTACTTTACACTTCCTCTCAAATGTCTGTTTCATCTCAATTTCAATGGCAGTATCTAGTTCAGGCCTTCATTTGTTAAGCTCCGATGTTGCAGTAGATTCCTAATCATGATAAAGGGGAAATAGTCCTAAATTCTGAGTGAGGATACCTAAGTCCCAGTCTGTCTCTGCTATTGATTAGCTTGTGACCTGAGAAAACCTTTGCTTCAAACATTCTCATCCTTCACCCTAATACACACACACACACACGCGCACACACACACACACACACACACACACACACACACACACACACTCTCACCTTATCAGAAAAGGAGGAAGTTGAATAAGACTATTATTTAATTCATTCTAGCTTTTGTTACAGTAGTCTGTCCAACTCTTAGCTTCTCAAATCTTTATTCCACTTAAATATCAATGCAGAATTGTTAAACTTGCTTTGAATATATTACACACTTGGAATATATGTCAACTTATATTGTTACGTATGTCAACTTATATTGACTTTTCATTGCTTACAGGTTAATAAGTCTCTATTAAAGATTTTTCACAGGGGTGCCTGGGTGGCTCAGGCCATTAAGTGTCTGCCTTCGGCTCAAGTCATGATCTCAGAGTCCTGGGATCGAGCCCCACATCAGGCTCCCTGCTCAGTGAGGAGTCTGCTTCTCCCTCTCCTTTTGCCCCCTTCCCCTGCTTATGCTCTCTCTCTTTCTCATATAAATAAATAAATAATTTTTTTAAAAAAGGATCTTTCACAATTTGCCTACTGCCCCATATCTCTTCAACATTCTTTTTTTTCTCCCAGAGTACCTTATCCTACCTATTTCAGCAAAACATGTCTACTCGTTTATTCCTCAAACATGGGCTGCTTGGGCTCTTCCCCCTTCCTGCAATATCCATTCCACATCTATCTAGTTATCCGAGCCCTGCTCCTTCTGTAAGAGGCCCGACAACTACCACCCCCCACACACATTTACTCCTCTTCCTCAATTACTGCCTACACTGTGTTTCTCAAATTAAGTTATGACAAGAACTTATAAATGATCTAAATTTTCCAGCTCCTCAGGATTGAGGATGATGGTGAAAGGATGATTGAAGAGGAATAAAGGGAAAGAGAAACTAGTTCAAAGGAGTAAAGCTTTGCCTCTGAAGTTTCTGGAGAGAGAGGAAACAAATATGTTCAGAACTAAGCTGGTGCAATCTTGGGTTATTATCTCTCCTTTTATGGATATGTCTTGTCTCCCAAGGTATAAGCCCTTAATAACAGGGTCACTTCTGGTATTTCTTTTTATTCCCACCACCTAGAACAAGTTTTATGTTTTACCAACACAAGTTACTTACTTGTTTGCTCAGTGTTGGAATACATATATGATAATGACATCAACACACCAAATCTGGTTTTAGCCTCCACAATTCATGAGGGATAGGAAATACTTAGAGAAGATTTAATCAATGAGTTCATCAATCAAGTATCTATCAAAAGCTCACTTGAGCTCAGTGTATGTTATTCAAATAACCCCCAGTGCTGGACGATATAGACTCTCACTTAATCTCCTTCATTTCTTGGCTTCCAGAGCCCACCTTTTTAGCAGTACTTTTCAGTATGTGCCAAACATGACTCATAGTTCTCAGATCCCTCTCGAATTTCTCTGGTTTCTGGGAGGGAGTTCTTCCTACCAGTGGTCCAAAGCCTACTTCATGGCAAGATATAGTCACAGCTATATCCCGGAGCACTCAGCTGCAGCCAGCAGGCAAGGCACTGGCTTGCATGAATCCAAAAGGTGTCTCATTTTCCAAAAAGAAGGGCAATTTCTTAAGAAACTAGGCATCTGTAGAGGGTAATATTTAAAAATGTATTCCCCTCCTGCAACTTATGAAACATTAGTAGATTTCTTTAATTCAGTTAACTCATAATGTCACTTAGTTTCTTTGCTTGCAATGCCATGTTGAAACTATCATAAGCCAGAATTTGCAATTTTGAACACAGCATCATCTTCACGGGGGCACCATGACTTTGTCATTTTATTCTGAAACCAGAAGGACTTCTGCCTGATCAACTTAGACTCCTATGCTCCACTATACGAACAGCTGAGCTGCCACGACAGAGGGAAGCCCTTGGCTCAAGTCTAGAGTAATGATTTTAATCCCAGGTGAACAGAGTACTTGGTTGGAAATTCTAGACGCCATGTCAGCACAGATCCATCACTGAGAATCTAACGTGATGATATTTAAAATCATTACATGTGGCTAAACATTTTATGTTTTGTATTGGTGTTCCCTCTCTGTAGTTGGTTCTCTTTCAATTTTCTCTTTCCTTTTTTCACCCCACACTTAAATTCATTTCCTCATACGTATTTTATCAACTGTCAGTAGCATCCAAATGCCTCTTTCTTTGGCTAGTCGATGACATAAATTTTCTCTAATATATCCTGCCAACGGCATTGTATTCGAAACGTCATTTCCTTCTCTCGTTTAGTCACAGATTTTAAGTCTCTTTCAAACACTCTGTATCTTTTTCATACAAATTTCCTCACCTATACAACATTTTTTTTCTTTCCTATGCAGAACATGTATTTCTATAAGACATAACGAAACTGGTAAGGAGATGACTACTTCAGTCTTCTAAAACCATGTTATCTTGGACCTAACATACTATGAGCTAGTTAGTTCGGTCATACATGTGTGTGTGTGTAAATATAGATACAGTACACAACCCCCTTTAAACAGTGTATTATATACAGACTCATTCACGTACCTAGTCATACATACACATTAACTGTTGTGATCTAGACACACGACACAGGCCTATCCATACAGCCATAATCTCCTACTCTTCTATTTTCTCCTTAACCACATTTGTCATCACCGGGATCGTGGTGTACTGATGGGTAACCCAACTACTGTGCCTAAAACTATTTGAAAGAGCATTCAGATGAAGTGTTTTCCAGAATAAACATAACTGGACTTTACAGAATAGTTCAAAATATTTCTTTTCTTTTATACCACATCATCTCATTTGAGGTTACACAATAAGCCTTCTATGGGCATCCTCAAGTTACCCTCTCTTCTAAGAAACCAACTTTCTTTTCTATTTCTCAGCATTGTTGCTGTCACCCCATAACACTGGTTCTATCTTGGGAGAGCAAAGATGAATTTGTGGTTCTTTATAGTCCTTTATGAACGTAGACTTAGTGGCTCAGTTGGTCAAGCATCCAACTCTTGGCTTCGGCTCAGGCCATGTGAGATTGAGCCCCGTGTCAGGCTCTGCGCTCAGCAAGGAGTCTGCTTGAGATTCTCTCTCTCTCTCTCTCCCCCCCTCTGCCCCTCCCCTCACTCACACACACACTCTCTCTCTCTCTAAATAAATAATTAAATAAAATCTTGAAAAGAAAGAAAGAAAGTAGACTTAGGTGTTTCAGATTCTCTAGATTGTTCAGAGCAGAGCAACTGTAACATAAACAAACCTTTCTCTTTCTAACACTGGTCGTTATTCAAAACAAAATTTCAGTGCACAATCATGTTATGAAGAACCAGAGCTGAGGATAGGAAGAAGGGGCAAAGGACCATAGATGTGTAACAGCCAGCTGGACAGACCAGATACAGAGACCCACAGTCTCGAAGTCCAGCTCAGGACTGTTAAACAATGTCCTGGGCAAAACTGTGACTAACCCGGACTTCAGACCTAAATGGGACAATTGCTTTAGGCAAAAGAGATACTTTGAATGGGTAGTGAGGCTTTGAAGAAATTGCCTGGGAAATATCTCTGAGGAACTCAGTCCATTCTTGAGGACAGCAAGGTGGCTCCTGGGATATAGGATTGGGCAAAATCTGACAAATACATGAGACTTAAGATGTAAATAACCACAGACAATAGAGCAACAGGGAGCGTAAAAACTGAAAATGAGGAAGAGACCAGTGCTAGCTTCAGGGTAATGTTGACAGTAGTTCTTGAATAAAACAGCCTACTATGAAATCCCTTAAACCAGTAAGAATCTTAACCTCAGAATGTAAGCTCAAGGGCAAGGATTTAGGGCTTTTGTGGGGAGAGGCAATCTGCTCATGGGTCCTGAGAATCTCTGCATTGTCTTGTTAGATCTGATAAGAATACAAGACCCTCAGTGGTCTTTGCCTGGGCCATTTTTCAGGGATATGTTAGTATCAAGCAACTTTGGAGGGAAGAAGTAACAACTCTCAGACAAAGGACAGGCTTGCTACCGTTCATTCTGAAATTGATAGATTCACCAAGCACAATGTTCCCCTGTCATGCAATCCAATGAGTGTGTGGCACCCACATATGTCCCCCCTGTCGTTCAGTGGCATTTGGGGAGAGTGACAAATTGACACGAGTGAACATGAAGCTTATTCTGCCTGCTGTGCCATGAGCAATGAAGTCCTGTGTCTCTGACTCAAGAGTCTCTGTCTTTTGCCAGCATCATGACACAGTAACAGACTAGCTTACTAGCTTGACAGTAGAGTAAAATTCCAGGCCCTTCACAGTTCCTCATAGCTCTAGTCCCAGCGCCCAGAGTAATATCCAGCAAAAAGGGGCCATTCCATTTGTTAAATGAGTCCCTTACTTAATAAAGATTTGAATTTGATTTATCTCACTATTAGCTTCATTTATGAGCATTAAATTTGTCAATATATTCTTATGAAATCACATGGTGAATAATTTATTCCTGGTTAAAAGATCATGCTAGGTGTTTGCTGCTTAAATTCAAATAAAATGGAGTTAGTGGAGTTTCCATTAAGAAATGCTGCTAATAATTTCTATACGCTAATAATGAAGCAGCAGAAAGAGATATTAAGAAAACAATTCCATTTACAATTACACCAAAAATAATAAAATACCTAGGAATAAACAAAATCAAGAAGGTGAAAGACCTGTGCTCTGAAAGCTATAAAATTTTGATAAAAGAAATGGAAAGACATTCCATGCTCATGGACTGTAAGAACAAATATTGTTAAAATGTCTATACTACACAAGGAAATCTACAGATTTAATACAATTCCTATCAAAATACCAACAGCATGTTTCATAGAACTAGAACAAACAATACTAAAATTTGTGTGGAACTACAAAGAACCCCAAACACCCAAAGTAATCTTGAAAAAGGAAACCAAAACGAGGCATCACAATTCCAGACTTCAAGTTGTATTACAAAGCTGTAGTAATCAAAACAGCATGGTACTGGCACACACACACACACACACACACACACAACATAGATCAATGGAACAGAATAGAGAGCCTAGAAATAAACCCACAATTATAGAGTCAGTTAATCTTCAATAAAGGAAGCAAGAATAGGCACAGTCTCTTTGACAAATGGTGCTGGGAACACTGGACAGCTATAAGCAAAAGAATGAAACTGGACCACTTTCTTACACCATACACAAAAATAAACTCAAAATGGATTAAGAACCTAAATGTGAGACCTGAAACCATAAAAATCCTAGAAGAAAGGACAGGTGGTAATCTCTCAGACATTGGCCGTAGCAACACCTTTTTAGATATGTCTCCTGAGGCAATTGAAATAAAAGCAAAAATAAATTATTGGGACTACATCAAAATAAAAAGCTTCTGTAAAGCAAAGGAAACAACCAACAAAACTAAAAGACAACCTACTGAATGAGAGAAGACATTTGCAAATGACATATCCAATAAACAGTACCCAAAACTTAAAAAAACTCAATACCCCAAAAAGAAATAATCCAATTTAAAAATGGGCAGAAGACAGGAGCAGACATTTCTCCAAAGAAGACATCCAGATGGCCACCAGACACATGAAAAGATGCTCGACATCACTCATCATCAAGAAAATACAAATCAGGGGTGCCTGGGTGGCTCATTTGGTTAAACATCTGCCTTCAGCTCAGGTCCTGATCCCAGGGTGCTGGGATTGAGCCCCATGTCAGGCTCCCTGTTCAGCAGGAAGCCTGCTTTTTCCTCTCCCACTGCCCTTCCCCCTGTTTGTATTCTCTCACTCTCTGTCTCTCAAATAAATAAAATCTTAAAAAAAAAAAAAGAAAATACAAATCAAAACCACAATGAGCTATCACCTCACACCTGTCAGAATGGCTAAAATCAATAACACAAGAAACAAGTGTTGGCAAGGATGTGGAGAAACAGGAAGCCTCGTGCGCTGTTGGGAAGAATGCAAATTGCTGCAGCCACTGTGGAAGACTGTATGGAGGTTTCTCAGAAAGTTAAAAATAGAGCTACCCTAAGATCCAGTTCACGCACTACTGGGTATTTACCCAAAGAATACAAAAACACTAATTTGAAGGTATATATGTACCCCTTGTTTATGGTAGCCCTACTTACAATAGCCAAACTTTGGAAGCAGACCAAGTGCTGACAGATGAATGGATAAAGAAGAGGTGGTATAAACATGCAACAGAATATTATTCAGCCATAAAAAGAATGAAATCTTGCCATTTGCAACAATATAGATGGATCTAGAGAGTATAATGCTAAGTGAAATAAGTCAGTCAGAGAAAGACAAATACCATATGCTTTCACTCATATGTGGAATTTAAGAAACAAAACAGTGAGCAAAAGGGTGTGGGTGGGGGGAAGAAACAAACCAAAAAAACCAGACTCTTAACTATACAGAATAAACATGGTTACCAGAAGGAGGGAGGTAGGGGGATGGGTGAAATTGGTGACAGGGATTAAGAGTACACTTAGCTTAATAAGCACTGAGTAATGTATGGAACTGTTGAATCACTATATTGTACACCTGAAACTAATATAACCCATTGGAAGAAAGAAAAAGAAAGAAAGAAAGAAAGAAAGAAAGAAAGAAAGAGAAAAGAAATGCTGCCAATAATTTCTGAATATTTCTCAAATCATGTGCTATCAGTTACCGTAGATATTTGAGAAACGGCATCAAAATCTTAATTAAATTACATATCATATTTTAAATTCATGTGTTTAATATAAAAATGATTTTATGAAGATAGTAACAATTAATAAAGGAATGAAAAAAAAGACCTATCACCATTAGTTTTTCATTGTATCCAGACCAGAATCCAGAATAGGATGCTTTAGAAAAATAAACAACTTCATTTTCCCCTTCACCCAAGGAAGGCTTTGTTCTCAGATTCTCTAAAGCCATTTTCCATTAAGACCTCAGGGATAATCCTCTCACTTGTGTCTATAATTGATTTGTCAATAAAATGAATAACCATTGATTAATGATACCTTTCAACTGAATCTTTATCCCCTTATACACTAGAGAAGTAAACAGCTTAGACTTGAACTAACATTTGCAGGGCACGTGCTGTGTACTGGTCTCTGTGTGATGTACTTTCATATCCACAGTGATGCATAATCTCTTTGCAACACACGGCCAGTGTTAAGTCTCCATAACGGGTTCATTGTATTTTCCTCAATATGTTGCAATCCTTTTGCATGTGGGCTCCACACCTTTCTAAATACTTGGTAATTTATGGGAAAGGCAACGTTTTTTTTTCCTGGTGAGATGTTGTAGAATTTGTTTTAGCTGAAAAGAACTTCCTTTTCGTTTTGAATGATGTGAAACTGTAAGCTACCAGCGGAGGCACAAATAACACTGAACAAAACTTGAGTGAGCAAAATGGACCGCCAATATTTAATTCAAATCTTTAAATATGGTGATTGCCTTGAAATGATCTTCCTGCATAATCTTCTCTAGATGTCTAAAATTATATTGAAGATGCAAAGTACTTTATCATAAAGAGAGAACAAAATTGGACTTCGTAGATAACCTCATTACACTATTTGCCACCACTGTTTTTCTAAACAATTCATTTATATAGGATTCTGGAACCCTAAGATTTGGACTAACATGACCATTAAAATCCCATCTTTATGAATGAACGTCAGAGAAAACATTTAGATTATTCAGAGCATCACATTTGGCTGGAAAAGAAGAAATTGGAAGAAAAAGAAACATGGAGATAGGTGAATTTTCCTAGCAGGTGTTGTACCAAATAATAGTGCAAGTCTTTATAAAATGTATATGTATTTTTTATGTCATCACATAACCAGTATGGCAAACATTAAGCAGATTTGCCACAGATCTGCCTAGGAAACAGAATTTTCAAAGATGGTCAGTGATCTCATTATGGGCAAATAAAATTGTTTTCCTTTTGTCTTCATTTTTTAAAAAGATTCTATTTATATACTTGAGAGAGAGAGAGTGAGTGTGCACACATGTGTGGGCAGAGGGGCAGAGGGAGAAGCTCCCTGAGCAGGGAGCCTGATGCGGGGCTCAATCCCAGGACTCTGGGATCATGACCTGAGCCAAAGGGAGACACTTAACTGACTGAGCCACCCAGGTGCTCCTTTTTGTCTTCATTTTTTGAAGACATTGCTAGTCACACCTACCTTTTTGAATATTCTTTCTCCACTTCATATATATGACAACCATCTCCTTATCAGTATGTCACACCACTGGAGGACTGAAAATCTTTGATTGGAGAGACTATTTCTTATTCCTTTAAGTTTATTTGTATAGTTATGCATAGCTAAGTGTTTGGAACTTTCTAAATAATTAATAAATATTGATTGAATAAATGAATTTTTATCCCCCTCTAATTAGCCCTCAACTTAGAGGTTTTTTATCTCTGCACATACGTCTTTGGCTTTCACCTTTATACGGAAATCATCCCAATATATCTGTTCATCCATCCAATCCCTCTGAACATGGAGTCTTTCACCTCCAACTGATTGTGGAATATTTCCCACTGGATGTCTGTAATCTCAACATGTACTAAATTCTTAATAGTTTCCATTAATTCAACTCATCTTCAAAGCTACAATTCAAAAGTTATTTGTTGACATCCCTGGGTAAAGGGCGCTGCATTAGATGATGCAGGTGAGATGAGTAAGAGTAAACCAGTGTCTACCTTCAAGAAGCTTATAAGATAGTAAGGGGGATGAGCATTTCAAAGCATAGCATGATAAGTATTATAAGAAAAGTACAAACTAAGGACTGAAAATTCTGGAACTACCTCACAAGTACTAACTCTTTGGAAAGGAAGAAAGATTCATCTAGAGGGGTGCCTGAATGGCTCAGTTGGTTAAGTGGCCCACTCTGGATTTTAGTTCAGGTCTCAGTTCAGGTCATGAGATCGGGGTTATGAGATCAAGCCCTGGGACGGGCTGGCACTCAGCATGGAGTCTGCTTGAGATTCTCTTCCTCTCCCTCTGCCCCTCCCCTGCTTGCACTAAACAAACAAACAAACAAATAAATAAAATCTTTAAAAAAAAAAGATTATCTAGAGCTAGATGTGAACTTCAAAATGTTATCCAACATGCTTTGCTCCATGTTTACCCCCAGATCATCCACTGATTCTTCACATTGGCGTCAATACTCTAATTATATCCAAAATTTTGGCTACAGTTTTTGGATCCAGACCAGCTTTCCCACTTGCTCCACATTCTTAGTGTTAACATGCTAGAGGTGATTTACGTTCTCTCTCCAATCACTACACCCTTACTTACTATCCAGGACCATTGGCATCCTGACTCATCCATTTGGCCTTCCATGCTCTCATCCCGCCTCAGGGTGCTTCTAAATCTGTAAGGTACATGCCAAGAGGAAGTAAAAAAAAAAAAAAAAAAAAAAAACATGTATTTCAGGAAATACTTTAAGAAGTAGTGTTTGACTTAAATATTAAAGGATGGGTTTGATTTTAATAGGTTGAGAAAGTGAGAAAATTAATTAAGGTAGAGAAACTTGTATGAGCAAAGACACCAGGGCACATTTCAGAAAGAGTGGACAGGTTAATTTGGTGTGTTTCTGTCTATTAGGTTCCCAGCTACTTACTTACTGCTCTACTCGCAAGGACTATTTGACCACATTATCCTCACGCTCAAAGACTAATCCTGATATTAGGGCAAAGAACTAATGTGCTAGAAAAAGGCAGTATGGAGATGGAGAAGGAAGTAAATACACAGTAAAATAAAGCAGGGAATAGCTCAAGAGGGTAGCAGAGTTGCACAGAGGCAATTTGGGCATGCCAGTGGTTGTGCATACTAGGATTCCCCATTCATTGGCCTAAGGTAAGACAGTCGAGGGGTTTTGAGCAGAATTATAAAATAGTAGATACTCTACAGAGTCTCTGGGTGAGTACTTACGAGGTGAAACCTGTCCTAGTTACCCAGATTTCCTTTCTTTTCCCAGGCAGTATCAGAGGGATCAAGAGCTCTCTATGTGGGCCCATGAGCATGCTAATGACAGTAGTCTCTGCTGGGGGCCTAAAGATTGAAGTGGTGCTGTTTCTTTTTGGTGAATGCCTCCTCTCATCAACTCCATGGCATTGCCCAATGCCATTACTGCCACCAACTTCACCTTTTATCTAAATCTGTCTTCCTACGGAGGCTGCTGCTCCACCCCCACTAAACCCAAGCCACTCTGCTTAAGACTGATGAGGTCTTTTCCTACAGTCTGGGCTGTGTCAACCCAATTGTATGTTATGGAGATGAACAGACAGAATAGAGGAATATTCTAGCATAGAAGAGAGAAAAATGAAATGGTTCTTGGAAAAGGTAGACCTTGTCCTAAGCTTTGAAACATGGAGGAAGGGGAATTTTGAAGGGCAGAAAAAATAAAGGAGAGCTTTCTGAGTTTGAGGTAAAACGTCAACTATAAAATTACAACGTGTGTTTGGGAGTCACACCGTAGAACTGTTTAGCGGGGGTAAGAATTCATGTAAGGGACTGGTGACATTATATTTTATTTCAGAGCTAAATATTTTCTTTGAAATGTCATGACAGAAAGGTAGAATTAACAAACAATAGCCTTTTATGAAGCTGGAGTATTTTTCTCTTCTCTATTAAAGAGAGTTGAAAGTTGTCTTTATGAGTTGAAAATTTTCTTCTTCACACAGTCTTCACAGAGGAAGGAGGCACTCATTTTTAACTAGAATAAGCAGAGTGAAGACATTTATCACAGTGGTTCAAGTTCTCCGGGTACGGTTAATACATTTGCTTGGGTACAAATAGGGTGGCTTTCAGTAGGGCCATCTACTAGAAGGATGCCAACTTCATCCAAGCAGATATATTCCCATGTAGGCACATAGATTGGCAAAAGCTAAGTAAGAACGGAATTTAACCCCACTTGCCCCCTTAGCCAGGTGCCCTTCAGTGGCACATACCCTGCAGTAAAACAAACAAAAAACAGGCAACCTTCAGGTTAAAGTAAATGTAGGAGGTCCCGTCCCTCTCTCCTGTCTGACTTGAAAATAGACAGAGGTTTCAAAAGACGATTAATCTAGTTTCTAGTGCAGTAAGACGTAAGACTGGATACCCCACCCCCACACCTATTTTTCCTCATCTGTTGCCTTGAGATTGCATTACTTGTAGCCTTGAGTGTTTAAAAGGGAAGATCCAACCCATTTATTCAATGTCACTATCAATATTGATCCCAGGGCTATCTACTGGAATGGATTCTCTGTAGGCAGTGCTCACTGTGACTTTCAGGAGTTCAGGGAGAATTTATGAGTACAATTCTTTTCTCAGTTAAAAAGGAAACACATTCAAGATGTACTAAAATAGCTGAAAAGAAGTGTAGTGCCCTGCTTTCCAAGCACGGGATGAACTTGTATTTACTAGACAAAGAATTTATGGCTGGGAGAAGTAGACTTCAGCTTATAAGAATTTCTGACTATCTTTCTACTTACTCCAATAGCTCACTGTAGAAAATGGGTTTCTGAGAGACTCTGAAAAATGATAAGGTCATAAACAATTGGATAATAACATTCAATTACTAGCTTTCTCAACGAATAATGTTGCCTGTATGATTTAATGCGATTTATAAATAGCCATTTAAAATACATTCTCCCATTACATATCGTGAAATATAACTTTGTAGATAGGTTATCACATAGAATGTAGCTAGCTATAAAGCATGCTCTCTAGTCAAAGACTTGTCGTGGCAATCTAAAGAAAGTGTGGACCCGAAAGTACTTTTTCAACTTACATAACTGTAAGACAAGAGGGAGCATTTTATACTTTGTGACATCTTTTAATTAGATGAGAAATTAATATCCTGTTTTGTTGTCTCTGATACTCATATGCAATTACATGTAAGGCTACTCACATTTTCTCAAGTTGTGAGATACTGAAAAAATTAATGGTAGGGTTTTCTGTTTAAAACAAACAAAAAAACTAGACAACACGATCCTATGTTAACACTTGGCAGGATGACATGGATCGTGTCACTTCATATTTTGGCATTTTGTTTCCCATGTTTCAAATGGGTATTTTAATCCCTGTTACCCTAACGTCTGCTGTGACAAGATGAGAACAATGATAAACTCACGTTTCAATAATCCAGCTTCTATTTGTAATCCAAACCGGTCTCAAGCTTGTGTAGGAAACCCTCCCTGATCCATCCTCCTTCCTTTGAGATCCTATATCACTCATACCCATATACTCATTTATCTCATTTTAATGCAATCCCATGCAATCTTATATTATGTCTGTCTAATATGTATGAGCTTTGTTTCCTTAGCAACACTATAAGCCCCAGAATAGGAAATGAGGCTTATCTCATTTTCGTTCCTGTAGAGAGTTTGGTGTAGAGCTGAGCACAGAATTGGTGCTACTCAGTTTAATTCAGTAAATTTGAGTCAGCTTTCCCCCGACACACAGACTGTGTAAATTCCCAGGATGTTTGGCCACGTGTATGAGCATTCCTACACACAGCTCTTTAATCAGCACTACAAACTGTATATATATATATATATATATATTTTTTTTTTTTTTAAGTACCAACACTCACCGGATTTTATCAGCTCTTACGTGTAATCTACCACTCAACCTCAACTGAAGAACACAACACATATAATTCAAACATGTTAAATGAACTTTAAGGATGAGCCCTTAAAATTGAGGAGCCTGGACAAGGTACACCAAAATCCTCATATCACACAAAATACACGGGATTAAAAATTTAGATAAATTCATGAATGACAGATGCACTGTAGATCACCAAGAGGGAAATAAGGAATTTAAAATAATGTCTAATATTTACTGAGCACTTACTGTATGTCAGGCTTTTTAAATGGTATCTTCTTCATCCTCATACTGACCTTTAATTGGGGGTACTACCATACTCATTTTTCAGAGGAGAAAACTGAGGCACAGAAGTAAAGTTGCATAGTTAATCCATGACAGAACTGGGATTCATACCCACACAATTGGCTATAGGTCTGGGGTCTGAAGATAGGACATCCTTTTAACCATTTGGATTGACATTCTAATGGCAACTACTGTACACTCAACACACCTAAAGTTGCACCCCCCAAGGACCTGTTCATGGAACTCAGACAAACTGAAATCCACTTTGATTTGAACTTCTTCCACAGTCACTCTGAGTGTACTTTTTCTGGCAGACACAGCATAAGGTGACTCTCAGTGAGTCACACCTTTGCATAATTTCCTTCCCTTGAGTGTTGGATAAAAGCTGTAACTTGCTCTGAACCAAAAGAATATGGGAAAGGTAATGTCACTCTCATGATTAGATTACATCATAGAAGACTCTGTTTTAGCAGACTGGAGAAAGGTATTCTCCTACTGGCCTTCAAGAAGCAAACAGCCATGTTGTGAATTGCCTATAGAGAAGGTTACATGGAAGGGAGCGATGGGTAGCCTCTAACACTGATGAGTGGTGCCTAGCCAATGGCCAATAAAAATCCAAGGTCCTCAGTCATATAGCCAGCCACAAGGAAATGAATCCTAAGAACCTGAATCAGCCTGAAGCACAGTCTTCCCCAGTCAAACCTTCAGATGAGAAGACAGCCTAGTGGACACTTTGATTACATTATTGTAAGAGTGATAAGCAGGATCTAAGATTGTCCCCAAGACTCCCCACCCACTGGTGTACACATCTTTTCTCCCAGTTATTCAATCAAACATTAACCTAAGTGCTGCTGTGAAGGGATGTTGCAGATGTAATTAAGATCTCAGATCAGTTTAAAACAGGGAGATCATCCTAGATAATCAGATATCCTAACCTAATCAGGTGAGTCTATAAAAGGGACTAGGACCTTCCTTGAGAGATCTGAAGTGTGGGGAGAGTTCAACCCAAGGTAGATTCTCCACTGCTGGCTTTGAAGATGGAGGGGGCCATATGGCAAAGAATGCAGGAGGTCTCCATGAACTGAGAGTAGCTCCCTGCTGACAGCCAGCAAGAAAATGCAGGTCTCATTTCTATAGTCACAGGAACTGAATTCTGTTTGGAAGAGGACCCTGTGGTCCAGATGAGCATGCAGCCTGACCAACACCTTCATTTTAGCTACTTAAGACCAGTCACACCATGACCACACTTCTGACCTTCAGAACAGTGACCTAATAAATGTCAGGTGTTTAAAGCTGCTAATTTGTGGTAATTTGTTACATACCAGCTAATACACTGCGCCTATTTGGAGTTGACATAAATTGAGGCATTTCGAGTAAATAGAAGTGAAAACACCCAGTACAGTGCCTGAAATACAGAAGATGCTAAATACATGTGGGACTTTTTTTCCCAGTGAGCTTCTGAAATACAGAATTTCTTCCCTCATTGTCAGAGTTATCTCCAATAACATTTTCAAGAAAAAATATTCACTAAGAAGAACAAGTGAAAAATAGACTACCGAAAACAGTCTATTGAAATGGCATAGCCAAACTATCCTGTGGACATCTATAATTATTCAGGAACCAAAACAAAGAAAATGAAAGTCTATAAACAGTACCTGCACATCTCAGAATTGGAGTGCAATGAATTCAAGTTACTGTCCTGGTTCTTAGAAGTAGGCTTTGAAGTATTTCATATTTTAGTTATTGCACTACTTACAATTTCTCTGACTTCACTCTCTGAAGTCTGAAGATGTTGAGATCATGGAAAAAAATTTCAACAAATCGTCTTCTGACCAAATCATAAAACTTGGCAGCTGTTAATTTTGTTTGTCGTCTATGTAAGAAGATCTCTGTGTTGAGAATTCAAATGCTTCAATTCTGGTCTATGTGTCATAGATAATTTGAGTATCAGTTCCAGGGTTTGGGGTTAAATTCCAGTGTAAATATGTGTTGTCTGAAATTTAGCAATTCTCCTACAGTTTAAAGCTTTTCACTTTCTGCTTTAAGAGATGTTAAGCATCAAGTTGGTACAATTTGAGATGATTTGTATGTCCCCAGAGGTGGTTTCATATCACTGGTAAAAATAAATGATTTTCACGTATAGGTCTGTTAGCCATTTTAGCCCTTGGGTTTTGAAATTTGTAAGTGATCCTGACCATTTCAAGATTCCAAGTATTATGATTGAAATGAGTGGATTTAAAAATTACTCTTTGACAGTGAAGAAAGAGTCAGCACGGAACATGCTGATTTCAGCAAGGTTAAAATTGACGTTTGAGCACTACAAGAAGGAACCGTATAAAGAAAAGAGTTCTTTCTTGTTAGAAACACATTTGAACAATGCACAAAGTTACTTTTTCAAGGTTGTGCTGGTACGGGGAAGTATGGGGTGAGATGTCCCAAAATTTTTACTTATGTGAAAAATTTACTTATTTCCCCCATGGATATAAATGTATCCTTAATAAGATAAAGTAAATTATTTGAGACAGTGAGCTGTTTTATGTTGGTTGTGAGTTTATCATATTTATTTCATTTTTTAAAGCAGGCATTTTTGCTTTTCAATGGAGAAACAGTTCGATATTCAGTTAAACAAGAATGTTTTTTCCTCTCTCCTTTTTAAATTTTAAACATCAACTACCTTTGCTATCTTTGTAGTCCTGCCCTTAGAAATAATTGTTTTGTTTTGTTTTAAGATTTTATTTATTTATTTGAGAGAGAGAGAGCATGGGCAGAGGGGGTTGGTGAGGGGCGGGGAGGATAGAGGAGGAAAGAGAAGCAGACTCCCCCGCTGAGCAGGGAGCCTGACTCAGGGCTCCATTCCAGGACCCCAGGATCATGACCTAAGGCAGCCATTAACCAACCGAGCCACCCAGGCTCCCCACTCTGCTTGTTTTGAAGGACAATGTACTGTTGTAGAAAAGTAGAGATTGATTTTTTTTTAAAGGAGCATGACATCTTTTGCCTATGAAAATATTATCTTCAAGGATTCTACTAGTATTTAAGAATTTGCAGCTTCAATTTTATAGTTTTATACTGTTGCTCACCAAAAAGTCTCATTCGCAATTTGATACAAAAAAATATAAGGGAAGTGTTATTCTTTGAGCGTTCTAAAATGTCCAAGATGTTCTTATTATATGTTGAAAAGTAATTTCCTGTTAGAATGACCTAGTGGCCTACTAGGTCTCTTCCTAAATTTTACCCTTGGAATAGTGAGGATGGGGAGGGGCTCTGTAGGATCAGTAAAACATAGGGAACATACATACACTAGATCAAGGGGTCCTTATGTATAAAGGAAAATAGAGGATTCTGTTAGGGCTCTTCCACAGACAGTATGAATATTAAAAGGTTCTGAAAGCCTGAACAAATGATTAGAAGGAAAGAATGATGGCCCCAGCTATGAAAAGTTAAAGCACAGTGAAAGTACAGTATTAAAAACAACTCTCTCTTGGTTCTCCAGCTGTCCCTTGAATCGAATTTCTTCTGTTTGCTTTACGAGCCCCATTATTTTCCCACCTCTCAGGTCCCCAAACAGAACTCAGTATCTGTCCTAAAGCACTGCTATCACGGATAGCACCACCACGCAAATATCCAAGATCTGTCCTAGACGCTCTCTCTCTTTCACTGCCTGTGTACAATCACCAGCTCCTGTTGCTTAGAACTTCCAGATATTTTTCAGATCCCTCCCCTTTGCTTCCTTCCCATCACTTTGGCTTTAAGACTAACAACCCCAGTCATGTCTTGTCTGAAACCCTAGAACAGCCTCCATCTAATTGGTCTCCCTGCCCCCACTGTCACATGTCTATCCCTCCCTCACATCCCCAGCTAACTTCTATGGTGCCAGAATGATCTTTCTGAAATACAAGTCTTGTCTTTCCACTTCCTTGAATGATTTCCTGTTGCCTAAAGAATAAAGTCCAAACTCTTTAGCATGACATGTGGGTTTTTCACGATTTGGCTTTGACCAGTTCAGCTTCTTTTCTCACAGTTTCTCCACAGACAGAAAGTGCTTCTCACACACTCTTCTCTCAGCCTACCACCAATTCCCTTTCCTTCCTGGTCCACATGATCAGCCTTTATGTTTCCTTCTATTTGTCCTGACTGTCTTTTCTGTGGATCTCATTCCCTTCACTCGTGCATGTGCAAATAATTATGAAGATACAAAGCTGAGTCAACGTAGAGCTTACTCTCAAGAATCTTGTAGTGCAGTGGAGTTCGGTGGAGCCACGATGGGGTGAAGCGGGTACAAGCAGCAAGATGCTTGGGACCGAGAGTGCTCAGAGAATGGAAATAAAATTGCAGTTTTTGCATTTGCATCGTTTTGGCATCTTTCTTAGCGAAACTATAAAAACCACAGACCATAGGCTGATCCAAAGTAGTGTTTCATTTATTCTCCGAATGTTTCGTGTTTAAATTTATTGCCAACATAAACCATAACTAAAGGCAGCAAAGGCATTTCTATAACATCGCGTACAAGCTAATGTATTTACCTAATTCTCTTTCCTGTTTTTTGCCAGGTGCTAATATTCAACAAATACTTGCTTCATTTATTTATTTGTTTTTCAAAGATTTTATTTATTTATGTATTTGTTTATTTATTTATTTATTTGAGTGAGAGAGAGAGTGTAAGCTAGGGGAAAAGCAGAGGGAGAGGGACAAGCAGA
Organism: Ursus arctos; assembly: GCF_023065955.2. Lineage (NCBI taxonomy): Eukaryota > Metazoa > Chordata > Mammalia > Carnivora > Ursidae > Ursus > Ursus arctos. The sequence goes on from NW_026622941.1 coordinate 14,968,614, forward strand.
CTCCCCACTGAGCTCAGAGTCCGACTCCAGGCAATCTCACAACCCCAAGATCATGGACCTGAGCCAAAATCAAGGGTCCGACACTCAACTGACTGAGCCACCCAGGCGCCCTGACAAATACTTGCTTCATTCATACACACGATACCAAAATTTGTTCAAGTTTGTCATTGTGCCTTATATTTTGTTCTGGTCCTTAAAGAAATAGTTTTTCCTACATATACTTGAGCTATCTCTACAGTACTTCAGCCACTTATGTTCATTGTGGCTCCACGTTTCGTTCAAACACTCACTGAAATACTGTAGTAAGCATTGCTTTACTGTATCGCGTGATTTCCAATCGTCAGGAAATTTACTGTGTACCTGCCTGCTACGCGCCAGTCGTCCATGACACCAAAACATTTCTTTTGAAATGAGTGATTTCCGTGTTTCAGGGCTAAGGGTTATAGGTTCTGCCTACCCAGAATTTATGCCTTCCTGCTGGATTATAGTATTTTGTATTTACATAAACCAAATAATACATGTTTCCTCACAAAACCATTTCAAAGCATGTTTGCTAATGTTCACTCATCACCGCCTCCCACAACACGAATTTTATTATAAACTGGTAGTATATTTTACCTACCAACAAAGGTCAGCAAATAGAGTATTTCCAGTTAAGGGATTTGGGGAAAGATCCACAGATGAAATAACATTTGAGCACGGCTGTGATGGATGGTTTGGAAGCAACAGAGACAAGACTGACAGAAATGAAAGTACGTCTGTGAGGAAATTCCATGAAGGTAGGAAAGTTCAGAGCATAATTGTGGTATTGCTGTAACTCAAGAAGACTGCAATCAGTGTGTGTAAAAGGAATTTTAGGAGGTAAAATCGAAAAGCCTGATTGGAGCCTGATCGTGGAGGCCCCTGAATGACAGGTTATGGATATAGATGTTCATGTTGTAAGAAATTGGAAGCCATTGAAGGTGTTTGTTTGTTTAAGGATTTTATTTTATTTATTTGTCAGAGAGAGAGAGAGAGCGCGCACAAGCAGGGCAAGTGGCGTGCAGAGGGAGAAGCAGGCTCCCGGCTGAACAAGGATCCTGATGCTGGACTCAATCCCAGGACCCCAGGATCAGAAGGAATGGAAGGCAGACGCTTAAGCAACTGAGCCACCCAGACGTCGCGTTTGTTTTTTTAAGTACGTTAATAATACAGTGAAAACTGTCCTTCCGAAAAGAGTAACCTGACAACAGCATTTTCAGAGTATTACAAAGGAGAGCTGGGAGACGGGAGACACCTGCAGAGGGGCCAACAATACAGATAACGTAGCATGAAGGTAACGAGTCTAAACTATAGCAGTAACACAGGGAGCCTACAGAGGGACAGAAGGGAAAAATGGGGTAGAGATTCGATCCACAAAATTCATTATTTGGATCTGGAAGGCAAAGGGGAGAAGAGACAGGTTGCCCTTGGTACTTGCGGAACAGTGATGTGAGTTAGATAGAACTGATGTATTCATTTTGGAAAGCACTGGATCACTAAATCTGAGATGTCAGCAGATCATTCGGATGGAGCTTTCCAGTGGGCGGTTCACAACTTCGAAGCAGAAATCATGAAGAAGGCCAGGTTTGGAGGTGCTGAATTAGGGGTTGTGGCAGCCATGCGAATGTGCCTGACAAGCTTCCTACTATAGGGAAAGCCGTTAACTGAGGGCTCCAGCTGTTAGACTTTAAACTGCCCTCAGGGTTTGAGCTGAGGACAGGCCTCTGACCGGTGGCTTCCAGCCAATGAGCAGGTGCCGCAGAATACTAAGGCAGATCAGCCTAAGAAGACAAAGGATTTCTTTGTCCTCCAACTTGAGCTCAAGGACTCACCAACCGCTTTGCTGAGGCTTCTATCCACTGTGGTCCAGAGTACCGGGGTCCCACCCAAACTTCCTTCTTCCCAATCTTCTCTTTCTCTCTCCTTCATTTGGGATCGGACCTGTCTCTCGACCTCTCTGGACTCTTCCATTTCACGCCAACACAAACTCTTCCCCATTTACTGCTGTCTCAGCATCTGCTTCTCAGAGCACCTAGATTAACACAACAGTTATTTAAAAAGAAATGATAAAAAGTCCATATGTCACTTTGCATAATTAGAATTAATGTTCAAAATACTGATGCTAAAATTTTCTAAACTCTTGAATCATTCAAGCAATATTAAATTATTAAATTTAACTCATAAACCATAAAATTATGTTTAGTGGGTTATAACTTTAGGTGAGGATGTTCTGCCTTTATATTGTAAAAAAATTATTCTAAATGGAAAGGTGGAATCATTGTAAAAAATGCTAGCTGGTGGATATCTTAACCTTCAAGAAATAACCCCGAGTTATGAATCATTGAGTTGAAATCATAGGTAAGAGTGACTTTTGAGCAATGCAAAACTTAAGGTAAGTAAGGTTTTTTTTTTTTTTTTTTTTGGTTTCCAGATACTCAGTAAGGTATAGATCTGTTCATGTTGCTCTTCAGTACCCTTCTGCTACTTTTTAAAACTTTTGAGCAACATTACTGCTTCTAATATTAAAAAACAAATTCTGATAATATATGTATTTCATAAATGAGATGAATAAATACATTAAAAAATTATCTGGCTGACCATCCACTATAACATATTACAGTAAATTTCGCAGACACTGAAGGCATTTTTGATTGTAGGGAGCAAATAATCTTAAGGTTTCTCTTGCACTATTGTTTCCAAAGAAAATCCACGCTCTCTAAAAAGGTATGGTTTAGAATCACTCAAAACCAAATGGCTTAATCAATATAATAATTAGGCTAGCACCTGAATCATTTAAGCTATTATGATTCTCAGGACTATTGGTGTGAGAATTCCAAAGGCCAATGTAAATTGAAAATTGTTGCTTTGGTTGGTACAAATACAGTAGTGTATCTCTTTAGATGTTAAAATTTAACTTTAAGAAAAATATTGTATGGATAAGCCTTTACTCAAAGGACTTGTGTTTCTTTACCTTCTTAGGAATCGTTTTCTTTCTCTTTTGCATTAGGCTGTGGTTTAGAAATCTAGTATGCTGTTAATTCTGTCTCTGTTGGGTGCCTTTTGACTCAGGAGACGAACAAACAATCTTAGCAGGAACATCTGTTGATCTTTTGAAAAGTAGCCAATGAATTTGGAGTTTTCCTGGCCAGACAAATCGTGGGATCATAGCCCAGTCGTGAGCTAAACTTAAGGACGGTAAGATTAGTTCTGACATCTAGAAGAAGAATGGAACACATGCGGAAATGCTAGACTTAGAAAAATTAATATTCTTTGACTTTTTCCACAGTTAAAATGAATGGAAAGTTAAGATTAGCACTAGCTAGAAAGGTTGTAAAAATTTATACGTACACAATTAAAGGGTTGAATGATTACACGGAAAATTTGGATCGTACAAAACTGCCATGAAAAAAAACAAATCTTTGGTCTTGTACTGTTCAGACTTGATGGTTCATTAGCAATAGAATTTATTAATAAATATATTTGATATGGAAATGCTTAAAATAACTGTTTCTAGAAATAAAGCATCTCTCACTAGTGCAGACTAGCTTTGGATAGTGTGGATAACCGCTTTGTAAAATTTCACATTTCAATTCTTTCTAGTTTTTTTTTTTTTTTTTTTTAATCCTTCAGCTACTCAATAGACTACTCTGCGGTAGACTACCTTGTCTTCAAGTCTTCCCTTAGGTGCTCTCCTACAGGTTCTTCAATTCCCTGCAGATCTTTATTCCCTGTAGTATTATATTTGTCCTTGGTGATAATATTAACTCCCTAGGCTCCAACTGCCATTTGTCTACATGCAGTTCATTCCTACATCCATTCTTCTATCCCTATCTTGCTCTCTGCCATTCTAACTACTACGGCTCAAGCCCCACCTCCAACCAAACTGACTAAGATAATTCTTAATCAGCTTTGAACTATCCTATATCCCCAAATCTAATTATATTCTCCTCTTACTTCTATGCCATGATATATATAGTTCATTTCTCAACTATGTTGTAAACTTTTAAAAGATATATATGCTTGTATGCTACTTTTTTATATCTCTCATAGGTAACATTTGATTGTACCTCGATCTTGGTAATATATAACATTTTCTTCAAAACCTCTTTATTTTTAATTCTCACTTCTAACAAAAATAAAACATGATCAACATGGACAGTTGCTTCACCTTAAAACACTCTCCCTTTGGCTTCTTCTTTACCCCAGACTCTGCTCATCTTGCTACTCCCACGCAGCTTCTTTTCTGCCAACTCTGCCAACTCCTTCTCCTCTACCCAGCCCTCAAATACCAAAGCTGCTTGTGACTTTTTCTAGGTCTTCTTTTCTTACAAATTCCTGTCACTTTAGGTGATTTCTCTTCTTTGGTAGCTTCCACTGTCTTCCCCATGGATGTGAAGATTTTAAAACACGGATGCAAATTCTTGAACACTTTATCATTGTCAAAATATTAAGATCCAAACAATATTATCTACACAGGAAATACTTAATTCCTTGATATTCATTGGCTACCATTTTCAGGGACTAAAAGCAGAGCTCCTTTCCAGATTTATCTTCTCGTGCAACTTTTAGGTTACTATATTAGTTATCTATTGCCTCATGACAAACCACACCCAAACACGGTGGCTTAAAACAAGGCAATTTCTTTGCTTACAGATCCACAGGGCTCAGCTGGGTGGCTCATCTCCGCTCTGCAAAGTGACTGTCAGCTGGAATGGCTTGACTGGGGTCTGGAGGATCCAATTTCAGTATGGCTCAGTCACATGCCTAGTAAGTTGGTGTGGGCTGTCAGCTCAGAGCTCAGCTGTGGCTGTGGCCAGGGGCCTCAGTTTCTCTTTAGATGTGTCCTTCCATGGCTTTCTTGTGTTTCTTTATAGTATAGTTACTGTTTCGATAGTGAGTGTCTCAAGAAAACAAGTGGATATGGCCTTGCTTTACTTGAAGCAGTCACAACGGCCTTCCCGGGCTCAAAGAGAAAGGACCTAGACTCCAATTTTTGAGTAGTGGCAAGGGTCTTGAAGGGAACATGGGTAGGAGACATCATTGCAACTGTTTTTTTGAAATCACAGTCTGAGGCAATGGACATTAAGGAGGGCACATGATGTAATGAGCCCTGGGTGTTATATGCAACTGATGAATCACTGAATGCTACCTCTGAAACTAATAATGAACTATAAGTTAATTACCTGAATTTATATAAAATAAAATTTAAAAGTAAATATATTTCTAAAATTTAAAAAATAAAATAAAATCACAGTCTGGTACAGTGACTGAAGTGCCAATTCACTTTCTGTAGGTTACTTCTGGATTATACACATAATTCAAATGCTAACCCATATGCCTCTCCAATTCTAATTAGTGCAACTTTTTGTCTAGCTCTACCCAAGTGTTTAAAGTAGTAGGAAATTGCTTTCATACATTATGTTGCCAAATCGTTATACATTATAGTATCATATAATATTAATAACCTATTCTATATATATAATATATAATATACATTATATGTGTATTGTATATAATATACATTATATATGTATTGTATATAATATATATGGATTATATAATGATTGCATAATGTAGTAACGCATATCATGTAAATAATTTCATGCATTACAGTATCAAATTAGATACCACAGTGGCATCTAAGTTAAATGCTGATTGATAATCAAATCTATACCCCTGTCATGTGTCTATCCTTCTTTTTCCCAGCTTTTGAAGAGGCAAGAAAGTAAAACAAGCAAACAAAAACTCCCCCTTCAACCATGTTGTTAAAGAATTAAGTCTTACAAAAGTGAGGTAGTCAAATAGACAATGTCATTCAGTTTATATACTTTCTGCTGAGATGGGCAATTTTTTAAAAAAGCATTAATATCCTAGAATATTAACTGTGCTCCTCAATTTATTTCTCCTGGAACATAATTTTTAAAAGATTGAAAAAAATTATAGTCAGCACCTAAGTAAACTTAAACCAGAGACCTTCCAAATTAATAATAAATGTTTCATTTTTAAAATTTGATGTAGTCTGATATTCAACTCAGCTTTACTACCTGAAATACAGTAGAATGTAACTTTTAGAATCATCTATCATCTATCACAGGCAGAAAATAACAAATCAACATGTGACATTCCTACATCTCCAGGGTCACCAAAATGTTCCTCATAAAAGACAAAAGAGAGAGAAAGAGAATATGTTTTATTTTGTTGTTTCCTTCCAAATACAAATTCTACAAGCTAATATCTTGTTTTCCAAAGAAAACACCTGCCTGAGCCTAAAGCTCACATATTAGGTTTCCAGCAAAAGTCTTGATTCTGTTTGTTAACACTCTATGCAGATTATGGATCTTTTGTTGGCTTTAGGGTTTACAGACTTGCCATTCTTAGCTTGATGGTTTAGGGAATTACTTTATGTTATTAATTTCATATGAAATAAATAAAGTTCTGTTTAGAAACAGCAAACCAAGACACCTGGGATGCACTTTATCTTAATAACTTCTGTGTTCTTCAACAAGGATGCCCTCTCTCACCATTATTATTCAACATAGTACTAGAAGTACTTGCAAGAGCAATCAGACAACAAAAAGGGATAAAAGGTATTGAAATCCGCAAAGAAGAAGTCAAACTGTCTCTCTTTGCAGGTGACATGATACTCTATATGGAAAACCCAAAAGACTCCACCCCCAAATTACTAGAACTTATAGAGCAATTCAGTAATGTGGCAGGATACGAAATCAATGCTCAGAAATCAGTTGCATTTCTATACACGAACAATGAGACTGAAGAAAGCGAAATTAGTGAATCCATTCCATTTACAATAGCACCAAAAATCATACAATATCTCGGAATTAACTTAACCAGAGAGGTAAAGAATCTATATTCTAGAAACTACAAATCACTCTTGAAAGACATTGAAGAAGACACAAAAAGATGGAAAAATATTCCATGCTCATGCATCGGAAGAATAAACATACTTAAAATGTCTATGCTACCCAGAGCAATCTACACTTTCAATGCTATCCCAATCAAAATACCAATGACATTTTTCAAAGAACTGGAACAAACAGCCCTTAAATTTGTGTGGAACCAGAAAAGGCTCCAAATCTCCAAGGAATTGTTGAAAAGGAAAAACAAAGCTAGGGCATCATGTTGCCTGATTTCAAGCTATACTACAAAGCTGTGATCACAAAGACAGCATGGTACTGGCACAAAAACAAACACATAGACCAATGGAACAGAATAGAGAACCCAGAAATGGACCCTCAGCTCTATGGGCAACTAATCTTTGACAAAGCAGGAAAAAACATCCAGTGGAAAAAAAGACAGTCTCTCCAATAAATGGTGCTGGGAAAATTGGACAGGTATATGCAAAAGAATGAAACTTGACCACTCTCTCACACCATACACAAAGATAAACTCCAAATGGATGAAAGACCTCGATGTGAGACAGAAATCCACACCAAAATTGTGGAAGAGAACACAGGTTGTAACCTCTTTGACATCGGCCACAGCAACTTTTTTCATGACACATCTCCAAAGGCAAGAGAAACAAAAGAAAAAATGAACTTGTGGGACTTCATCAAGATAAAAAGTTTCTGCACAGCCAAGGAAACAGTAAAAAAAACTAAGAGGCAGCCCACAGAATGGGAGAAGATATTTGCAAATGACACTACAGATAAAAGACTGGTATCCAAGATCTACAAAGAACTTCTCAAACTCAATACACAAGAAACAAATAAACAAATCATAAAATGGGCAGAAGATATGAACAGACACTTTTCCAATGAAGACATACAAATAGCTAACAGACACATGAAAAAATGTTCAAAATCATTAGCCATCAGGGAAATTCAAATCAAAACCACACTGAGATACCACGTTACGCCAATTAGATTTGCAAAAATTGACAAGACAAGAAACAACAAATGTTGGAGAGGATGTGGAGAAAGGTGATACCTCTTACACTGTTGGTGGGAATACAAGTTGGTACAGCCACTTTGGAAAACAGTGTGGAGGTCCCTTAAAAAGTTAAAAATAGAGCTTTCTTATGATCCAGCAATTGCACTACTGGGTATTTACCCCAAAGATACAGACTTAGTGAAGAGAAGGGCCATAAGCACCCGAATGTTCATAGCAGCAATGTCCACAATAGCTAAATTGTGGAAGGAGCCGAGATGCCCTTCAACAGATGACTGGATTAAGAAGATGTGGTCCATATATACAGTGGAATATTACTCAGCCATCAGAAAGAATGATTACACAACATTTGCAACAACATGGACGGGACTGGAGGAGCTAATGCTAAGTGAAATAAGTCAAGCAGAGAAAGACAATTATATGGTTTCACTCATTTATGGAACATAAGAAATAGCAGGAAGATCAGTAGGAGAAGGAAGGGAAGAATGAAGGGGGGTAAACAGAAGGGGGAATGAACCACAAGAGACTATGGACTCTGGGAAACAAACTGAGGGCTTCAGAGGGGCGGGGGGTGGGGGATTGGGATAGGCCAGTGATGGGTACTAAGGAGGGCACGTATTGCATGGTTCACTGGGTGTTATATGCAAATAATGAATCATGGAACTTTACATCAAAAGGTAAGAATGTACTGTATGGTGACTAACATAATAAAAAATTATTATTAAAAAAATGATACATGAAATATAAAAAAATAACTTCTGTGTTCTTAAGTACGGGAGCTATAACATCTTTCTCATAGTTTTAAATGTTTATATTACGTACATAGATTTTGGGAATGATACTATGAATCAGAATTATGTGGTAAGAGTTGTTTAGATAATACACAATACAAAAGAATAAGCTAAAAAGAGAAAAACATATGAACAAATTGATTCTTACTTAGTTGCATAGTATCTGTATAAGAATGAGTTCTATATTTAGATTGAGTTCAAAGCCAGGTCCATATATTTATTGTGAAATGAGAATGATTAATAGTCTCTGCCTTTTAGGGTTAGCAGGATTAAATGAGAAATTTCCTGTAAATCACATTAGCATAGTGGCTGACACAGAGATGGGACTTGATGACTCCGAGCCATTATGATCATTGCCAAGCTCAGCTGTCACCTCATCTGTGAAGCTCATCTCTTGAATATTCCCAAATACTTTAATGAGAACTGTCCCTCTCCTTCTGTACTCCTTTGGCATTTTGCTTACATCTCTCTTATACTTCTCCCTACTGCATATATTAACATATATGTTTGTCTTTCTCATTATATATCAGGTTCCAAAAGGCAAGGACCATGTTGTCTTCATCTTTATATTTTTCTCTCAGTACACCTTTTCCAATACCTGATACGAGGCTTATATATATTAGACTTTTAAAAAAATATTTATTTATTAGAGAGAGAGAAAGAGGGTGTGCACATGCGTGAGCAGGGGCCGGGGAGGGGGGTCGGTGCAGATGGAGAGGGAGAGAGAGAATCTCACACAGACTCCCACTGAGTGCAGAGCCTGATGCAGGGCTCGATCCCACAACCCTGAGATCATGACCTGAGCCAAAATCGAGAGTTGGAGGCTTAACCGACAGAGCCATCCACGAGCCCCTATATCTTAGGCTTTAAATGAATGTTTATTAAGTTAAGATGACAGGTTCCTTTTCACCCTTCAGGTCTCGTGTCAAAAGTCACCTTCCTGTTAACTCATTTTAAAGAAGCCTCATGGTCCCACCCACCCCCTACCAAAGTAACTTTATTACATTTCCCTGTTTATTTTTTTCATCATTTGGGGAAATTATTTAATTAACATATGTACTTACTTATCTCTCCTGATAAAATGCAAACACTATGACAGTGGAGCCCTTATTCATCACTGAATCCTTAGCACCAGGACGTTTAAGTATGGATTTAAGTACTCAGGAAGTATTCCTTAAAAGAATCATTACACCTCCTAGGGCCCAGGTATGAGAGTGGTGGCAGAAGTGATGTGTCCCAATGACCCTTATTTAAATAGCTAGTAAAGTTGGTGATGACTTTTGAATATTAAAAAGGTGCTACTTAGGAACAACTGTGAATAAGGTGTCAGTCTCTGCCTCACTTCCTTTGCCTTTGTCATTGCCAGCTTCTTCTGCTCACAGACAGCCCCACCTGCAAGCTTAAACCCAAATGAATTCTCAAACCAATCTTCGCGTGAAGAAGGAGCGCCATAAGCAGCTGCTGGAACCAGGATTGAAACAGAGTTCATAAGGTCTTGGTTATATCCGAATGGCTTAGACGAAGTTGGCTTATATGGAAGGATCAGCCAAATAACACTCCCCAGGCAAGCACTGCCTCTTACCATAGATAATGAAAGACTTTGGTTCACTAGAAAAGAGCAGGGACTTCACACCATTTGAATGATGCAAACAAAGTTTCAAGTCACTGTTATTAAAGGTAGTGAATGGAGATGGTCTTTCACTTGGCTCATTCCTGGGATCTGGTCCATAACCTGGTGCCTTGAAAACTGATCCAAAAGATCTGGCAGGATCTTTGGTAGAAGTACTGTTGAAGCCTCATAGTCATTACAGAATAAGAGTTTCTTATTCTTTTTCTGATTGAAGATTACGGGACGCCTAACCAATTATACGGAGTATGGTGCATATTAGGGCATGGAAAAGAAATAAATCTTTTTTGGCAGAAATCTATGACCTTAGCGTTAAAGAAATTACATGGGCTCTGTCATAGTGTAAAATTATCAATGTTGATTCTCATTAACTAAAAATGTTATTGCTTGGACCACAAATCTTGACTCGAGTTTCCAGGTTGGTGAAGATATGGAGGGGCTGGGAGAGGGGCACACCCCGGGAGGGTGTGGAAGCTCCACCATCCTTTCTCACATACCTTGCCCTAAGCATCTCTTCCATCTGGCTGTTCCTGCTTTTGTAATAAACCGGTGATTTAAAACACAGGGAGGACACCACACAGAGACAGAGGCAGAGATTGAAGCGAGGCGTTTACAGCCAAGGAACGACAAGGATTGCTGGCAGCGGCAGAAGCGAAGATAAAGGCACGAGACGGATTCTTCCCTAGAAACTTCAGCGAGAGCACAGCCCTGCCAACACCTTGATCTTTGTATTTCTAGCATCCAGAACTGTGTGGGAATAGATCTCAGTTGCTTTCAGCCACCTAGTTGGTGGTACTTTGTTACCACAGCCCAAAGAAATGAATACTGGTTCCTTGACATGCTGCCACCCCCACTTACCACATCATAACACAATTCTCCTCGGAGCACAGACTCAGTTCATAGGAAAAGCAGCCCAACAATGGTTTGGTGCTTGGAGAATTTATTGCAGTGGCTGCATTGTCTCTAATTGAAGGATTCAACGCATTTGCAGTTGTGATGGGTTACTGTGATAAGATTAAAGAAAGGTGCACTGGGGCTTGTTCTTTTCTGCGAACATTATAGAAATAAGCATGAAATCTTGCCATTTGCAACGACGTGGATGGAGCTAGAATATATTATGCTAAGCGAAGTAAGTCAGTTGGAGAAAGAGAAATACCATATGATTTCACTCATATGTGGAATTTAAGAAACAAAACAGATGAATATAGCAGAAGGGAAAAAAAGTGACTCTTAACTATAGAGAACAAAGTGAGGATTGATGGAGGGAGATGGAGGGTGGGGTTGGGCTAGATGGGTGAAGGCTGTTTAGGAGGGCACTTGCTATGATGAGCACTGGGTGTTATATGTAAATGATGAATCACTAAATTCTACTCCTGAAATCATTATACCATATGTTAACTAACTCAAATTTAAGTAAAAACTTTTTTAAAAACCATTAAAAGTGTATACTATTTAACTATAATTTATGTTGAATTTTTAACAATAGAAACATATCTTTCTTGTAATTCTGTGTCTGCTTTCATTTGCACTTTTAACCAACACTGTAGCTAAGATTTAAATTACAATTTCAGAATTAGCACATTGAAAATGACACTAGAAATTGAGGAACCAAGGTGGCTTCCTAGAAATTAAAATATTTCTAAGTACGTTTTGCAAACATTAGTTCTACAGAGGTGGTAGAAAAAAAGGGAAGTCTATGAACAAACATGTGTAGTGGAAAATGCACACATTGTATTGGTCTTTTGTTATGTGTGAATTAGAATATTACAGGCTCTGTAATAACCTGTAATACAACTGCTTTAACTTTGTTCAATCAAAAAGAAAGAGAGAAACATGAAAAGAAGGACCTTCAAAGTTTATTATGTAATACTGGATATAAGATGAGAATATAATTGGTTTAATTGCTTTCCAGAGATAATTTGGTAAGTCAGGATTTTGAAGTATATTGCCTTTTCTGACAAAAGCTACATCTCCATATTCTCAATTGTATTCTATTGGAATTGCAAAGTTTTGATGTAAGATGAGGACTTAGCTAGACAAGTAAGTGATAAAACAGATGACCAAAAAATACCCACTTAAAACCATAAAATAAAAATAAAAACCGACCTCAAGAAGTTGCTGGAATAAACAGTAGTCAAAGCAGAATAGAAGCTGTATTTTATACAACATAATAGAGACATTTAAAAAATGTGAATGTTTTCACTAAAACAAACAAACCTTGGCTCTTTCTCTCATGGCCTCCATCCAATCCATCAGCATATTTTGTCAGCTTTTCCTTCAAAACATTCTAGAACCTGACCACCGTGTATCACCTCCTTGTACCATGGTGGTACAAGTTTCCAACACCTCTCCAGGGGATTATTGCAACATCCTCCTAATTTGTGTCCCTTTGTTAACCACAGATCATTTCACTCTTTTGTTCAAAACTTTCTAGTTGGCTTCCTACCTCACTCTGAGTAATAGCCAAAGTCTTTACAATGTTCCCGAAGACCCATATGGCTCAGTTGGTAGGCACGCAACTCTTGATCTCAGGGTCATGAGCTCAAGCTCCACATTAGGCATAGAGATTACTTAAAAAAAACAAAACAAAACAAAAAAAAAGCGGAAATATTTGTGTGTTTTGTTCACTGCTCTAGCCCTGTCTTTAAGACACTGCCTGGAACACAGTAGCACTGTAAATACATATTTTTCATACGCTATAATTCTACATTTTTCTTGACTCCTTTACTAGGCTCTATGTAAAGGCTATGTCTTATTCATCTATCTCTGTGATCTACAGTGTTCTTTGGGTGAATTAATATGAAAGGTTTTTAGAAGAACTGCACAGTTCCACTTATTTCAAAAAATCACTTAACACTCACACCAATTTGCAATTAATAGGCACAGATGGTGTTATTTTTAAGTTTGTTTGTTTGAAAAGACGAGAAAAATAATTGAAAAGCAACCCATATTCGTTTTGAATATTGACTTCTAATCTTCTTATTTTAAAATTCAAATCATGCTCTGTAATGCACAGAAGGACTGAAGCAGATATTTTTAATTCTCTAGACACTGAGGCCATATTTCTTAGGTTGAGGCAGAACTTAGGCTTCCCGTTCTCTCATTTTAATTCTCCTTTTTCCATTTCTATATGCAGAGGATAAAGAGAAACATTCATCCTCATAGAGTGGCATAGCTGGCAGAAGAGAGGACGGCTGCTCTCTAAGAGGATTAAACACACAAAGAAGATAATTAACTTGCTGAGCCCCCACAGAAAATCACGGAGTAGCAAGAACGGCATTCAGAGCTTCTGTTATCCTAGGAAAGATTCCGTCGAATAGCTCCGGTTCATGTCACAGAGTTCATTTGTAGCCCAAAGTGTTAACATAAATTAAGAAAAATATTGAACCTTACACATCATGCAAAGAAAATAAGCTGTTAATAATTTATGAAACTGGTTTGTTCTTAAATATAGGTTGACATCTACTTTAAGACCAAAATGCACTATATTTTTTGCTACAGTCTTTAAAATCATTCACAACAGCAGCAGAACTCCAAATAAGAAAATGTCACTGGGGAAAATGATGAGAAGGCAGAGATACTGATTTACTTCTCTAAAGACAAACCCTTATAATTGGGTATATATTATGGGATATATTTCCCTGTGTAGGGAAATTAGGAATGATTTTAATTTTTCTTCTTTGAGCTTTTGGAGTCAAAAATTTTATAAAGCACATATATTTTTTAATCAGAAAAAAATATGAAAGTTATAAAGTGCGTATATATTCTTCTTTAATATATAGTAATTCCCCTTGAACATAATGTTCAGGCCTTAAATTTAGACATTAAAAATGCACCTCACATGTTGGAAAGAAAAAGGCCCAGTTGATCTGAAAAACTGCTCCAATTCTTCCAAATTTGACTTATTCCCTGAGTACTGTTTATTATAAATTGAAAATGTAATGCCAGGCAGATAAGTCATCATCTAACTAAAGTGAAACATAGGGAGGAATCATCTTTAACAAGCAACTGGACTTGGAAAGAAAGGGATAGAGTAAGAGAAAACAATTGGAGAGGATTTGGGATGTCTTTGATGCCTGTAATAGCTTATGTGCAAAGAGCAGTAAGAAATGGGCAATAATTAATTCTAAAAATCATGACTAAAGATTTGGTATCCTCTAAAATCTTAGAAATAAATATCAATATCCCTGAATATATTATTTCAAGAAAGACTTTAAATCATTCTGCCATATATATGTATCATTAGGACATTCTTCACAGAAATATTCTTTCTCCTACTACTCTCTGACTTTGGGAAGATTGACCCAATTCTTAGGTCTCTGCCAACATAGAGTTGGTAGCCTCCTAGCCCTGAATAACATTAGCTAGACCAAGTAATTCCTGTGGTTATCATCTTTAAGCCTAAAGGTCTAAATCAAGAATAAAAGCAAAAGGAAATTCAAGCATGAAAGGAATTTTGCCATCTTTTAAGTAGTGAGATGGGGCTATTAGAATACAATTGATTGTGATGATACCAATACATGTGAGGTGTTTAAAAGGAAATGGACATAAATTTTAAATAATTAAAAAACCATAATTTTCTTAGCATGTATTGCAACATCTTGTAAATATAAATATATTATAATTTGTTAGTTGAAAAATAAAAATCTGTGTGTAAACCGTGCACAATCCCTACAAAGGCGCTTCAAGATTATAAATGGGCCAACACATGTGAAGGGACTGCCATCTAGTGGCTAATGAAGAAATATATTTTTGCATAGGATGGGGGTAAAAACTTGTTTAAGCAAATGTTGGTATTTCCCCATTACGCATTTTATTAACCAAAGACTTTTATCTTTATTTAGGAGTCAAAGAGGTTCAGATAAGTAGATATATCTTGTATTTTTAAATATATAAATTATTTTGCTTATAAATTTTATTTTTTCCTGTTTAACAGTATAATATATGCCAATGCAGAAAATTTCCGAACTACAAAAAATTATAGAGAAGAAGGCAAAATCTATAATCCTGTCACCTAGAGACAACGATAGTTAACATTTTAATTAATTTTGTTCAAGTTCTTTTCCATGCATCCACAATTTTTCATATAATTGACATCACAGGAAGTGATCTATTTTGAGGGATACTTTAAAACATTCAAGTTACATTATGTGTTTTTAACCATGTGATTAAAACTTGCTGTGGTTTGAGTGAGGTCCCTTTCCTGCAGGGAATGAAATATGCACATGCATGGATAAGTGAGAGAATATCTTATGTTAGAAATTGCAAGTGCCTCAATACTGTTGGAAAATAAAGTGAGAAGTTTACAGTTCAGTGAGAATGTTAGGAAGAATTAACAGGACAGGCATTGGAGAAGTATGTAGAAACTGGACCAAGCACCATGGGCATGCCTGTTGGATACAAGGTCTGTTGATACAGATAACCACTGAGGAATTTTGGGTCGTGGACCGACATTATTGGATTTGCCTGCCACACGATAATAATAAAATAATTTGTTACTAATACAGGCAGACTGAAATAATGGTTCTCAAAGCTGGCTACACTTTAGAACTACCTAGGAAGCTTTAAAAATGCTGATCCTCAGACTCCAGTCCAAACCAATTAAATCAGGATCCTTGGGAATGAGATTTTTTATAAAGTCTCCCAGATGGTATTATTATAGAGCATGGGGTGAGAGTGTCTAGACTAAAGAGAGATGAAACTAGATATAGAAGTACCACTTAGAAGGGTGTTACATTAGATCATGTGAAAAATGATGTGTGCCTAAACGAGGTGAGTGACAGCATACATGACAAAGTTATTTAATTGACATTAAGTCGATAATTGCACACAAGGAATCAAAGATTATTCTCTAATGGTGCCTTGGTAAATGGTGGTGTCAGCAGGAAATACAGCCGACTGGGCATGTATGTGGGAAGTGGAGAGCACGTTAAGAAGCTAGCATGTTCCTTTAGATTCATCACCAGTGACACAAACACACATATATATTTTCTGCTTTCCCCTATTATAAATCCTTGGGCCAGACAATTTCTCTTAGCTTTGCCCACCGTTTCACTATCTCCTATGTAGTGGAGGACATCTGGACTCTGTAAATCACATGTTAGGCTCTTGCGGCAGGGGCAAGAAAGGAAATCTACAATATGAGAGGAAGAAGGGATTTGCTCTTTCCTGTTTGATTCTTGGGGGCTTCCTATCTGCTACTGGTTCTACTAAAACTCACTCTGGCCGCACCTGTTCTCCCCTGTAGCAGTCATGCTTTTCTGTAACAGCAGCTGAATCCAGTTTGCAATTTTTCAACACTTGCGGAACCAGCCTCATCGCCACCCCACACAGACACCAGCACTAACTGGCTGGTGTTTGCTCCCCAGACATCTAGGTTTCAACACCCCAAGGCTCCTTCCCTAAGTTTTTCTCTTTGTTCCTTCAGGCCTACACCTGCTTCCACCAGACCTGCCTTACAAAAAAAAGCTTAAAAGAGTTCTTCAAGCTGAAATGAAAAGATGCTAATCAGTCACATAAAAACATACAACATCCTAGTAGAGGTGTGTTAGGACCTTAGTCAGGAATATGATGGAGTGGTTAAAGTATCAGAGTATTAAAAAACTAAGAGTATTAAAAAATAAGTACAGCTACAATAATTTGTAAATGGATATATATTATAAAGGTGAGGTAAATTGTGACATTAAAAACATAAAATGGAAGAGTTTTTGTATGCAATCGAAGTTAAATTGTTATCAGCTTAAAATAGACTGAGTATCACATGGAAAATCATCAATTTCAAAAGAAAGCAGCAAGAGAGGAAGAAAAGAACAACAGACTTATAGAACAGCTCCAAAACAATTAATAAGATGGTATCAGTAAGTCCTTACCTACATGTAGGCTCAAAGTGAAGGTATAAAAAATATGTTCCATGCAAGGAAAAACCAAAAGAGGCAGAGGTAGCTAAACTTACAACAGACAAAATAGACTTTAAGCAAAAAATAATAATGAGAGACAAAGAAGGTCATTATATAATGATAAAGGGGTAAATTCATCAAGAGGATAGAAAGTTATAAATATGTACACACTCAAATCAGAGTACCAAAATACATTAAGCAAATACTAACAGATCTGTGAGTAGAAATGGAAAACAGCACAGAAATAATAGGGAGTTCAGTGCCCCACTTTCAACAAATGATAGATCATCCAGACAGGAAATCAACAAAGAATCACTGGACTTGACCCATATTTTAAATCAAATGAACCTAACAGACATATACAGAACCTTTTATCCAACGGCAACAAAATAAACAGTCTTCTCAGAGAGCATACGGAACATTCTCCAGGAGAGATCACATGATAAGTCACAAAACAAGTCAGAGTGAATTAAAGAAGATTAAAATCGTGCCAAGTATCTTTTCCAACCACAATTGAATGAAACTGGAAATAAATAATAGGAGAAAAGCTGGAAAATTAACAAATTAATGGAAATTAAACAACATACTTTTGAATAACCAATAGAGCAAAGAAGAAATCAAAAGGGAAATAAAAAAATATCTCAAAACAAATGAAAATGGAAACAAAACATACCAAAATTTATGGGATGCAGCAAAAGCAGTTCTAAGAGGGATGTTTACAGAAACATTAAGAAAAAAGAAAGATATAAGAGCACCTGGCTGGCTCAGTTGGTAGAGCATGACTCTTGATCTCAGGGTTGTGAGTTCAAGCCCCATATTGGGTATAGAGATTACTTAAAAATAAAAAAATCTTGGGGCACCTGGGTGGTTCAGTCAGTTAGGCCTCTGACTCTTGATTTCAGCTTAGGCCATGAGCTCAGGGTTGTGAGATCAAGCCCCTCATTGGGCTCCACACTCAGTACAGAGTCTACGTGAGATTCTCTCTCTCCCCCCTCTCTCCCCCTCTCCTCCTCCACCCTCGCTCACATGCTCTCTCTAAATAAATAAATAAAGTCTTTGAAAGAAAAAGGAAAAAGAAAGACATCAAGGAAAAAAGCCTAACTTTGTACCTTAAGGAACTAAAAAAAAAAAAAAAAAAAAAAGACAAAGTAAGTCCCAAGTTAGCAGAAGAAAGGAAATAACAAAGATTCCAGGGGGAAAAAGAAGGAAGGAAGGAAGGAAGGAAGGAAGGAAGGAAGGAAGGAAGGGAAGGAGAGGAAGGAAGGAAGGAAGGAAGAAAGAAAAGAAAAGAAAAAAGAAAAGAAAAGAGAAAAGAAAGAAAGAAAACTGAAAAGACCAATGAAACTAAGAACTGGGTTTTTTGGAAAGAGAAACAAAATTGACAAACCTTAAGTAGACTAAGACAAAAGAAGACTCAAATAAATAAAATCAGAAATAAAAGAGGAGACACTATAACATATCACAGAAATAAAAAAGATCATAAGAGACTTTGAACATTTATCCATTTATATGCCAACAAATTGGATAACCCAGAAGAAATAGATAAATTCCTAAAACATACTACCAAGACTGAGTCATGAAGAAATATAAAATTGCAACAGACCAATAAGGAGTAAAGAGATTGAATCAGTAATCAAAAACCTCCCAACAAAAAGCCTACTACCAGATGGCTTCACTGGTGAGTTATACCAAATATTTAAGGAAGAATTAACACGAAACCCTTTCAAAATCATCCAAAAATTGGAAAGGAGGAGATACTCATGAAGTCATTTGTGAGGCCAGCATTACCCTGATATGAAAGCCAGATAAGGACACTACAAGAAAACTATAGAGAAATATCCCTGATAAATATATATGCAAAATTCTTAATAAAATATTAGCAAATCAAATTCAATAGCACATTAAAATGATCACAGATCATGATCAAGTGGGATTATCCCTGGGATGCAAGGATTGTTCAACATATGCAAACCAATAACTGTGATATATTGCATTAATAGAATGAAGGATAATATCCTACGATCATCTCAATAAAGGCAGGAAAAGCATTTAACAAAATACAATATCCTTTCACGATAAAAATGTTCAATTTGGGTATAAAAGGAACCTACTTCAACATAACAAAGGCTTCATATGACAAGCCCACAGCTAACATCATATCCAATGATGAAAGGTTGAAAACCTTTCCTCTACAATCAGAACAAAACTAGGGTGTGCACTCCCACCATTCCTATTCAACATAGTACTGGAAGTCCTAGCCAGAGCAATCAGATAAGAAGAAATAAAAGGCTAATGAATCATTGAACACTAGATCAAGGACTACTGATGCAATATATGTTGACTAATTACATTTAAATAAATAAATAAATAAAATAGCACAGAGTTCCTATCAGAAGAAGAAGAGGAAGAAGGAGGAGGAGGAGGAGGAGGAGGAGGAGGAGGAGGAGGGGGAGGAGGAGGAGAAATAAAAGTCATCCAGAACAGGAAAGAAATAAAATCACCTTTGTTGGGGATGATACGATTTCATATACAGAAAATCCTAAAGACTCCACTGAAGAACGGATAGGACTAATCAATAAATTCGATAGAGTTGCAAGCTACAAAAACAACATACAGAAATCATTTGCATTTCTATATATTAACAATAAAACATCTGAAAAAGAAATAAATAATCCCATTTACACTTACATCAAAAACAATGAAATACTTAGGAATTAAGTATTTATTTAACCAAGGAGGTAAAAGATCTATATACTAAAGCCTTCGATTAAAGAAGTTGTAGAAGACACAAACCAGTGAAAAGATATTTCATAGTCACAGATCGGAAAAATTAATATGGCTAAAATGTCCATACTGCCCACAGCCATCCATAGATTCAACACAATCTCTATCAAATTTCCAATGGCATTTTTCACAGAAATAGGAAAAAAGTCCTAAAATGTGTATGTTATCACAAGAGACCCCAAATAGAGGTAACAATCCTGAGAAATAAGAACAAAACTTGAGGCACTGAACTTCCTGATTTCAAACTATACTACAAAGCTATAGTAATCAAAACGTATTGTACTAGCATAAAAACAGTCATATAGATCAACGGAACAAAATCAAAAGCCCAGGAATAAACTTTTGTAGGATAGAGTCAACTAATACTTGATGAGGGAGCTGAGATTAGACAATGGGGAAAGGACAGACTATTCAATAAATAATGTTGGGAAAACTGAATAATCACATGAAGAATAATGAAATTAATTTGAGATGGTTTAAAGACTTAGACATAAGAACTAAAGTGATAAAACTAGAAAAAAAAAAAAAAACCAGGGGTGCCTGGGTGGCTCAATTGGTTAAACATCTGCCTTTGGCTCAGATCATGATCCCAGAGCTCCCAGTCAGGCTCCCTGCTCAGTGGGGAGTCTGTTTCTTCCTCTCCCTCTGCCCTCCCTCCTGCTTGTGCTCTCTCTCGCATGCGCTATCAAATAAATAAATAAAATCTTTAGAAAAAAACAGGACAAAGCTCCTTGACTTTGGTCTTGGCAATGATTTTTTGGATATGACACCAAAAGCATAAGCAACACAAGCAAAAATTAATACGTGAGACTACATCAAACTAAAACACATCTGCACAGCAAAAGAAATTACAAAATGAAAAAGCTATCTATGGAATGGGAGAAATATTTGCAAACCATATATTAGTTAAGGAGTTAATACTCTAAATATATAAATATATAAAGAACTCATACAATTCAATAGCAGAACACCAATCCAATTTAAAAATGGGCAGGGGAACTGAATAAACATTTTTTCAAAGAAGGCATACAATGGCCAACGGGTACATGAAAAGGTACTCAACATCACTCATCACTAAGAAAATGCAAATCAAAAAACCACAATATCATTTCAAATCTGTTAGAATTAGGGTGCCTGGGTGGCATAGTCGGTTGAGCATCTGCCTTTGGCTCAGGTCATGATCCCAGGGTCCTGGGATTGAGCCCACAATGGGCTCCCTGCTCAGCAGAGAGCCTACTTATCCCTCTTCCTTTGCTACTCCCCCACTTGTGAGCATTCTCCCTCTGTCAAATAAATAAATAAAATCTTGGGGAAAAAATCTGTTAGAATGGCTATTATCAAAAAGAGAAGAAATAATTAGTGTTGGTATGTATGTGGAGAAAATGGAACCTTTGTGCCTTTTCGGTGGAAATGTAAATTGGTATAACCACTATGAAAAACAGTATGGAGTTTTCTAAAAGAAAAAAAAATTGACCTATTCTATGATCCAGTAAGCCCACTTCTGAGTATATATTCAAGGAAAATGAAATCAGTATTTTGAACAGATATCTGTACTCCTATATTCATTGCAGCATTATTTACAATGTCCAAGATATTGAAACAACCAAAGTATCAATCCATGGATCAATGAGTAAACAAAATGTTATATATATGTAATGCGGTATATATGTATAACGGAAATTATTCAGCCATAAAAAAACTTGCAATTTTTAACAACATGAATGGATCTCGAGGGCATTATACTAAGTGAACTAAGTCAGACAGAGGAACAGAAATACTCTATGATCTCACTTATATGCAGAATCTAAATTTAAAAAAGCAAAACAAGCTGATAAATACTGAGAGCAGGTTAGTGGTGTCCAGAGATGGGGTGGAAGGGCAGAGTGTGGAAAGGAGGAGTGGGCAAAATAGGTAAAGGGGGTCAAAGGTACAAAATTCCAGTTCTAAAATAAATAAGCCATGGGGATGTGATGTACAGTATGGCAACTATAATTAATACTACTATATTGCATATTCAAAAGTTGTGATCATTTGCAATATACACAAATATCGAATCATTATGTTGTATACCTGAAACTGTTATGTCCGTTATACCTCAGTTTCTAAAAATTAACAGCTTGAAATATCACAAATTTGTTATCCCACAGTTTGCATGTATTAGGAGTCCAACATGTTTTAACTGGGACTTCTGCTATTTTGAAGGCTGAAATCAAGGTGTGGGCCCGCTGTGTCCTCATCCATAAACTGAACTAGGGAAATATCTGCCTCCAATCTCCCTCAAGAACTTTATTAATATTATTCTTTTCCCTCTAATCCACAATGTAGCTTTGTCATTCATTAGATTTTTCTGTATGTGGACTATTACTTTGTACTTTTTTTTTCTATTTTTATCCAGTGCCAATGCCACAATGTTTATTACTCTTGAAATTGAAAGAAAAATTCATGATCTCTAGTTAGGGAAGTCTTCTCCCTTGTTTCTCTTCTTATACTTTTTATAAGATTTTATTTATTTTAGAGAGAGAAAGAGTGTGCAAGAGAGGGGGGAGGGGCAACAGAAGAAGGAGAAAATCTCAAAGCTGACTCCACCATACTGAGTGCAGAGCCTGTCCCAGGGCTCGATCTCATGACTTTGAGATCATGACCTGAGTTGAAACCAAGAGTAGGATGCTTAATGGACTGAACCACCCAGGCATTTGTTTTTCTTCTTTTAGAGTGTGTCAGCTAGTTTGGTCTTTTGCTATTGTATATATCAACATTGGTATGTAAAGTTTCATTTTAAACAATTGCGACTTTTATTTGAAATTGTATTGAATCTGTGTATTAATTTGGAAATGTATTAGCTTGCAAGGTTGCTGTAATGAAATACCACAGACTGGGTGGCTTAAACAGAAATTTATTTTTTTTCACAGTTCTGGAGGCTAGAAATCCAAGATGAAGGCGTCGCGGGTTTGATTTCTTCTGGGCCTCTCTCCTGGGCTTGCAGATGGCTGCCTGCTCATATGTGGTCATCCACATACGTTGTCTGTATACTCTTCTGATAAAGTCACCCGTTATATTTGATTAGAGCCCACCCATATGATCTCATTTATCCTCATTACCCCTTTAAAGGCCCTACCTCCAAATCTCCAAATATAGTCACATTCTGGTGGTTCGATTTGGAGGTATGAATTTGGGGGGAGAGGTATAATTTAGCTTGTAATAGGGGAGCACTGGCATTTTTCCAATATTGAATCTTCCAATCCATAAACACAATATATCCATCTATTTATTTTTATATTCTTTAATGCCTTTCAATAAAATTTATCATTTTCCATAGAGGTCTTAAAATTATATTGAATATTCTCAACTTATTCATCAGATCCTGACTCCTTCCTTCTGCCCTGTTTCATGTATTAAAGGGCTGACACTTACGGACTCCAGCAAAAAGCTTCCTTGCCTCCTGACCTCTGAAGAGGTTTAGCTAGTGGGAAACATGGGCAGGGGATCTGAGTATTTATTCTCTCATTACTTGTCCACTACTGGGCTCATGATGGTTGGCTGCAGCTGTGTTCCTCTCCTGAGTCTTGGAGTTCTAGCCTTCTCTTGCAGCAGTGACTTTGGGAATTCAAGTTCAGATAACTGCTCCCTTTCAATTGCCCACTCAGATTTATGGTTAAAACCCCATCTTCTCCCTGGGTTTCCTCACCATTCCTTATTGGTTACTTTGTTTGTTTTGTTTTTGAGAGAGAGAGAGAAAATGCATTAGGGAGGATGGGGAAAGGGACACAGGAAAAGAATGAATCGTGGAGCTCCACAGTAGGCTTGATCTCAAGACCCCGAGGTCATGACCTAAGCCAAAATCAAGAGTCAGAGAGAGGCCTGACTGACTGAGCCAGCCAGGCACTCCCTTATTGGTTACTTTT
Organism: Ursus arctos; assembly: GCF_023065955.2. Classification (NCBI taxonomy): domain Eukaryota; kingdom Metazoa; phylum Chordata; class Mammalia; order Carnivora; family Ursidae; genus Ursus; species Ursus arctos. Next base: position 14,992,543 of record NW_026622941.1, read on the forward strand.
GGTCCTGACTTCATCTTAGTAAATGATCCATTCATTAAATGCTCCTCAATTTCTACATTTCAGTGTGCCAGATTTTTTTCTGCTAGGAAACATACTTGGTCAGATTTAATCTCAAGTACTTGTTATGTCTTTTTTTTTAAAGATTTTATTTATTCATTTGACACATAGAGAGATAGTGAGAGAGAGAACAAACAGAGGGAGCCGCAGGCAGAGGGAAAAGCAGGCTCTCTGCTGAACAAGGAGCCGGACGTGGGACTCAATCCCAGGACCCCGGGACCATAATCTGAGCTGAAGGCAGATGCTTAACCAACTGAGCCACCCAGGCTCCCCAGTACTTTTGATGTTTTGATGCTATTTTATTTTTTTTTATTTTTTATTTTTTTTGTTTATTTATTTTTTTGATGCTATTTTATACAGCACATTTTAAAACCACATTTTGTTTGGTGCTAGTTATAGAAATGCAATTAGTTTTGCAATACTTTTTTCTTTTAAATCCAGCAAACTTGCTAAACTTTAATTGCTTTCAGTAATTTATATTAGATCTTAAAAACATTTTTCTTTACATATAATCTCCACAAATAATCTTTAAACAATTACAGATTTGTAACTTTCTTTGCAACACTTATGCCTTCTTGGGTTATCTAAATATCTAATAGAATACTGTATTGGAGTGATATTACATTAATTTGTTTTCTAATATTAAGCTCCCCTTGAAGTCCACACCATTGATCAGGATACATAATACTCTCAAAAATCAGAATCCAAATGAGGAGGAAGTACACTTTTTAAAAACCAAATTATTCCCTCTGTTTCCTTTTTTTTTTTTAAATTAAAGTATCATTGACATACAATGTTATATTAGCTTCAGGTGTACAACATAATGACAATTCTATACATTATGCAATGCTCACCACCATAAGGATAGTTACCATCTGTCACTACAGAAATTCGTACACATTCTTTAGAGACTAGGTAGTTTATCAGTTATATGCTTATCTACACACAATGAGCAGCAAATGGAGATATATTAATATTACTGAATAGCTGTTTTAACTTGTGTCTTTTATTTATGTCCATCAGTAATGTAGTTATTTATTTAATCAGTAAACAATCATTTGTTGAGCACCCACTAAATGCCATTCACTCTTCAGTACTAGAATACAAAGATGCCAAAGCCATAACCATTGCCATCAAGAAGCTCATAATTTAAGTGTGTGAATGGAGTCTGTGTGTGTGTGTGTGTGTGTGTGTGTGTGTGTATGTTGGACCATAGTGTGAGGTTGGCACAGAGAAAGTAGAACCAAAGATAATGGGAAACATATACGGCAAGTCTGTACTATAGATAAATGAAGAAAATGCTAAGAAAACAGAATGTGGAAGTACTTCAAGTCCCCGTTCAAGACTTGAATTTTGAAATACATGTTTATTTAAAAAAGATGACGGAGAAGGAAACATTCAGTCATTTGTGCTGATTTATTGGTATGTGCTAAGATATTACAGTCTTGGGAATAAAGCAGTGAAAGAATCACAAAAATCTCTGTCTTCGGTTTACATTCTAACATCAAAGGAAAGAAACAACTTGCCTCAGATAAGACGTTTCCTGCTTACAGAGGTTTTGTATGAGAAGACAACGGAGAGGTCCGCTTATTACACAGAGCGGTGACACCCATAGCCTAAGTGGGCTGCCTGCAGGAAGATAATACCAGAGTCTCTATTTATATTTAGTTTTCAGATTCTTCTAGTATGTTTTTGCCCAATTATAATGTACATGTATTTAATATAAAAAATTATCATCCCCATAATGGGAATGCAGACTCGAGTTTTACTGATACGAGTATTTTATCAAAAAAGTTTGGGGACCACTGCTCTAGAGTCCTTCGAAGTCCTTAAAAGGGAAAGTGATTTAAATTTAACTGTATTTAAAGTCACTAACACTCATGTCTAAAACGCTAGCATACAGGAATTTTTACATAGGAGTGCCTGGAGAAATTATTTTTCTTACGGGCCTGAACTTGTAGACAACCCCCGAGGGGTTGCCTTTGTAGTTGTTCATAAGAACTGAAAAAAAATTCTTGGACATTTTCGCTAGTTTGGGCCGCCGCTGGGAACTCTGGTTGTTCTGTCTAGATGTTCAGATAGCAAGCACAGTCCAGCCAGTCGGTTGCTTGGCGCTTAATTCATAGGGGCCGCCAGGTCCAGGGTCTGAGACTGGCACTCACAGCTTTCGCACTCACCAAACTCCGCCCGGAGACAGAAAGACAGTCTCTGGCTGGTCAGAGCTAGGCACGGGGTACTCTGCGGTAAAGTCTAGAGCTCCTCCAGGCGTACGTAGCCGGCGTGGGGCTAGCGTCACGTGCCCAACGTGTGCTGCTCTCGCGCCTGCGCGCTGCTATCGTATTCGCGCGGCTACCCGGCAAACTTGCGTTCTCGCTAGATCGTCACTTCCGACGGACGCTTGGCGTCATTGATAGCGTCACTTCCTGCCAGTACCGGTGTGGACGGTGCGGGTCGTGGCCGCCGGGTCTCCGGTTCTCCCCCTCCCCTACTTTCCTCCCTCCCTCCCTTTCCCTCCCTAGGCGGCTGTCGGTCGCCCGTCGCAGACTCCCTGACCCATCCCCAACCCTTTCCTGACCTCGGTGCTACCCGATTGGCCTTTTTTTCCTGTTTCTCGGCCCAGCCCCAGGCCCCAGTGTCAGGGCGGGGGCCTTGAGCCAGAGGCTCTGCGGCAAAGGAAAGAAAAGACAAGACGACCCTCGGCTCCACAGCCGGATCGCTCGGTTCGCCGCCGCCATGGCAATGAGGCAGACGCCGCTCACCTGCTCGGGCCACACGCGGCCTGTGGTCGATTTGGCCTTTAGTGGCATCACGCCCTATGGCTATTTCTTAATCAGCGCCTGCAAAGGTGAGCAGGGCCCCTGGATCCGGGTCCTTGATGGATAGGACTGGGCCGGAAGGTAGAGTGGCCGGTACTCCTCAGTGCGGAAGGGTGATCTCAGTCTTTTGAGATTGGGGCCAACGGTGGTCTGATGGGGGAAACATTGTATTAGGGATTGCGCAGCTGGAGCCAAGGGAGGGTTTTTTGATTCTCTAACGAGGCTAAGTACTGCCCCCAATTTAGGCCTTTCATTTCACTTTTATTGCTATTTTTGGAGAAGCGGGACTGTACACTTGCCTAGAAGCCCCGGCCGTTATATACTGTAATAATTTTTCAAGGATATGGGAAATGGAGAAAATAGGCCAGCCGAAGTAATACCTTTCCTTATTTTAGAGATTTGTCATTGCTTTTATTTTACTGGACATTCCTTTGTGGTATTAGCCCCATTTTTCAGTTGGAAACCGAGGTTCCGGTTAAGAACTTTGTCTAAAATAAGACTCAAATCTGGGTTATTTTTAGGCAGATCAGTATTCTTCCCACCGAATTACAAATGCTTCAGTGAGAATGTCTGGCTCAGCTCTTCAGTTGATTTATTTCTGGACGTTTTTTAGTGACCCTAGTGAATGAGAATAGTTACACAACAAAAGCAGTTTAACACTTTGCTATTTAACACTATCACTTTATGTTCGAGTCCTAAATTTTAAGTAATCTGCACTTCTAAATCACACGTCTTTTTAAATGTGTTTTAGACGGCAAACCTATGCTACGCCAGGGAGATACAGGAGACTGGATTGGAACATTTTTGGGTCATAAGGGTGCTGTTTGGGGTGCGACATTGAATAAGGATGCCACCAAAGCAGCTACAGCAGCTGCAGATTTCACTGCGTAAGTATAACCAAATTGGCCAGTTTGGGAGATCTCCATGGATCGTACTCAGAACTTCAGCCTTAGTTATTCATAAAATTCTGACCCAATGCCTACCATGGTGTTTGAGCTCACTAAAATTCCGCTCTGTTCCTTTCTGCTTTTTTTTCTCTTCAGTGGTTCTCATCAATTTTCAGAGACTTTAAATGACTTTTCTGTATGTCTGGATTGGGACCAAGGACTCTGCATTATTGACAAGCACTCTACATACTGAATCTTGGTGGTGGTGCTTAAAAATGCTCAACATGCGCTTTCTGAGTGGTATCACACACTTCTGTGATGCCCAAGTGCTCACGGCCCAGATTTTTAGCCCTGTTTCACTCTGGTTTTGTTAACTCGCTCTACCCATATTTAAAGCTCCTAAACCCAATTACTCTTCGTTTTCCAAGTTTTTTAAGGTTGAAATTTAAATATTCTTGGTTTTTTTGTTATGTCTACATTGTTGATTCCACCAACATAATGTCCTCTATGATGTTTTTTATGCCTCTACCACTAGTATCTTTCCTATCTTTTCATCTTCCATAGTCTTCCTAAAAACAAATTTCATCATGTCACTTCTCTAATGATCTTCCTGGTGCCTCTGCGGTTTCAGTGGTTCATGACCTCGAGTGAACCCAAAAATAACCTGGGAAGTTTTAAAATGTTCAGATGCATGTGTTGTCTGACAAATTGTTTTAATTGGTCTGGAGATGGAGTCCCCAACATCAGTTTTTTTCTTTCCTAAAGTTCTAGTTGGTTCTGATTAAGCCTTAGAATCACTGGCCTAAAGGTTAAATTTCATTTGTTGACCAGTTTAAAATTTGGCCTCATCCTAGTTTATCAGTAATCATCTGACACTACATACCATATGCCTTAACAGTCTAGTTACACTAAACTTAAATTGTTGCCAGAATACACCTTACCTATTTTGATTTTTGACTTTTACATGTGTTAGAGTGACTTGTAATGACCCACTTTCCCCTTCAGGTCACTTTCATATTTTACATAATCTTGGTATTCTAGTTCCTAATTGTGTTTATGACTTAGCAGACCCTTAAATGTTTAAACTGATGAAGGCAAAGTCAAGAGTTATTGTGTATGATAGTAAACTTTGTTAGACTCAAGTCAGGAAAGTAAACAGTCTTGTTTTTCTTTCTTCTTTTTCTTTCTTTCACAGAGTTCCAAACTAGGAGCATTTGTATATGTGTTGCTCCTTTGTTTTAAGCAAATCAAATATATGAAAAAAATGAAGACAGATTGTTTGTGGTGATGGATATGTGGCTCTATGCATTTGTTGAAATGTAGATTTCTATACCACAGAATGAATTTTACTGTATGTAAAGTTAAAAAATGAGTTACAGTATTTTAAATAAGGAGAGGGAGATATAGTGCTTACCTGGGATTAAATTTGAGATGATGAGAGATCAATTAAGAAAAGTTATAAATGTCATTAGTCTGAATTTTTTTCTGTGCCTTTCATGAATAGATTTCTGGTATGTCTTTATGCGTAGCCATTGTAAGGCTTTGTGCTGTGCCCTGTTGTGATTGTATGTAATACTGATAAAATAAGGAGCTGCTTGAATTTATATAAATCCTTTACTGTCAACAGCTTCAGGTCAGATATTACTTTAGATGTCAACATGCTACTTGTAGTGTGTCATTCTCCTTTGTTAATTTGGTAAAAGTGATTCTCAGATGGAAGACTTATGGTGAAAAGGTTCATTCCTTGTGCTCACACTATTACCTGTGTTAAAACTTCTGGCACTTTTTTTTTTTTTTTAAGATTTTATTTATTTATTTGATAGAGACAGCCAGCGAGAGAGGGAACACAAGCAGGGGGAGTGGGAGAGGAAGAAGCAGGCTCTTAGTGGAGGAGCCTGACGTGGGGCTCGAACCCAGAACACTGAGATCACGCCCTGAGCCAAAGGCAGATGCTTAACCACTGCACCACCCAGGCGCCCCAAAACTTCTGGCACTTTTATAGTACTTAATTAATTTATGTGTTCTTGAGGTCAGGTTATATTTTTTATATTCTCTGGCTTATTTAATTTCTTATATTTGTTGAGTAAATAACTAAAGGAAGTTTTCTAAAGTAGAGGGTAAAGAATGGGTGAATGATAGATCTTGGTTTTGCTTCTCCAAAGTTTGTTTTTTGCTCAGTTTAGTAGGAATATTGTCATTGGAAATGAATGTCATTGATTTTATAACAGAGGCAGAAATTGGGATTTTCAGCTCTAGATTTCAGAGGTTTGGTAGGTGGATTTTAAAAATGTCATTACTGAGGGGCGCATGGGTGGCTCAGTCGGTAGGCGTCTGCCTTTGGCTCAGGGCGTGATCTCAGAATCCTGGGATTGAGCCCCGCATTGGGCTCCCTGCTCTGCTGGGAGCCTGCTTCTTCCCCTCCCACTCCCCCTGCTTGTGTTCCCTCTCTCGCTGGCTGTCTCTCTCTCTGTCAAATAAATAAATAAAATCTTTAAAAAAAAAAAAAGTCATTGTTGAAACTAGGTTCCAGTCTGCTGTGGTTAAGTTAATAGTTAGTGAAGCAGTATTTTAAATTAAATATACTTAAGTTTTAAATGTTAACAAGATGTTAGACACTATAAACATTAGCATTAAAAAAAGACAAGCTTTTGAATTACAATACTGAAAGGGTACATTTTTGTTAACCTCAGTTCTGGGCCCTGTCAGTGTTAATTACATGAGCAAAATGCTCTGTCACCTCCTGCCTGATGGTCTTGCCCTCATCTTTAAGAGACTTGTGCAAAAGCTTGTTGGGAAGGATGCCTGTCTCTGTAAAATCGGTGAAGCCTCTCGGTTTGTACATTTGATCAAATGATAATATCAGTCCTCGGGAAGATAAAGAACTAGACAGAAATTACCGCATGTGATAACGGCCTCTGAAATGGGGAGAGAAAAAGGTGTGAAAAAATATGGCACTTTAAATACTTAATATATTGAGTCTTGGAAAGAGTAGTCAGGAGTGTATCTTGCTGCCAGAGGAACGGTTATCTTTATTTAGGTCACTTACAGAGCATTAATAACCCAAGTCCCACATTCCAGGACATGTCTCTGGATAGGTATTCAGTGGTGTTTTTCTGCTTAACAGTCCAAGTCTTGGTGTCTTATGTTTATAAGCAGCATTAAAAGCGTGAACCCTGGAGCCTGATTCTGTACTCGAATCCTGTGACCTGGAAATTTATTTAACCTCTTTCTCAGTGTCATCGTCTATAAAGATGAGAATAGAAATAGTGTGTATCTCATATGTTAGTTGTGAATATTAAGTGAGTTAAAATGTTTCTAATATTTAGAACATTGCTTAAAATCTAATGAGTATGTGTTATGTGTGTAAGGTAATGATGATAGCTACCATTCCTACTAGACCAAATTCATATTTGTTATTTTGGAACTTCTGTGGCTAAGGCCATGAAACTTTCTGGTTTTGTGCAAGGAAGGTTGAGAAGATTTAAATATTAAGAAGAAATGCTTTTGCTTTTTCCCCCACCTCAGTTTCCTGCCATATCATGGTGAGAAAGATGTAAGCATTCACTTTGGTTAGGCCTGAGTTCATGTGCTAGCTATGTTTTGTGTTTCCAGTTTGATCATGGATCACTTCTTAAAAGTTTGACTTTGGTATTTATAAGAGGGGTGTAAGACCATTTCTTAAAAGTTTGACTTTGGTATCTGTAAGATGGGTGTAAGACCACATGGTTATTGGGAAGATTTGAGAGATCTTTCTCCATTTAACATCCTTGAAGTCTGGCATAGCGTCTGTTGCATAGTGGCTGCTCAATAAGTAGCTGAGGCTTACTCAGCGTTTGTTCAGTGTCTGTCTTTTAGAAGTGGGAGTGCTTGTCATGTGTATTCTCTTTTAATGATTTGTATGGAGCTTGCTGTTATGGAACTGGAACCAGCTAAAGAATAGCTTCCCCAACTTACCTGATTAATCATAGTTGGTATAAATCATTTTTAGGAAGTTCTTCCTCCCTTCCCCATTCTCATGTTTCTCAGAAAATTAATTGATGTCATGTTTATGTAGAAGTGAATTGTGTTCTTATGGAGCAAATACATTTAGCAGAGCTGGTATGTGGGTCAGTTGGGAATATTATCTTGAGTAATTCAGGCAGTTGAGTCAGGTGCTGAGTACCCTATTCCCTGAAATTCCCTCCTCTTACATCTTCTAATTCATGAAGCTAATACAGGCTTTACTGCCCATGATCGTCTTAGCATCTCCACTTCCCTCTCATTAAAATCATCCAGACAGAATGCCAAAAGTGGAGAATATTATTATGCTCTGTTCCAGAAGATAATTAAATAGATCTGCAGTTGGGCCCCGAAGTCTGTAGGTAACCAAAGTGTGTGATCACATTTCTCTTGTAAAAGACAATAGAAAGATTGATTTTTCTCTGAATAAGGTTGTCGATAAATTGAAGGTGGTATTACCTCCTTTTTGATGACTTTGTCAACATGTTAAGATAGCTAGGCAATGTTTTTCACCCAGAAAAGCCTAATTTTTTGTTAAGGCTTTAAAAAAGTTAAGCAGCCCCTCTGTTGAGACTTGTGGTAAGTCTGTTCTCATGTTCTCAGGATGTGAAAAGTATTGATCGTTTAGCATTAATCATTATATGCACAAAACGGGATACAAGGTGGGTCAGTAGTTTAGGGAGATGACAAGTACTTCATGAGTTGTGCAGGAAATAAATGCTACAAGGTTAGCTGAGGAAAGGATACTGTTAATGATGCTTCACTGCCCTGATTTGAGCCCTGCAGCCAGCTGGGTAATATCCGTTTCATGCCTGGAGATTGAAAAATACATTAGAAAACATTTAGGTTATTCCAGAATATTTTTAGGGCTGTAAGCCTTTTTAGGACTCTTACTGTGAATAATGAAATATGCCAAAGTTAGTGCAAGTGATTAGAGCATGCTCTGTCACAGAGTGTCATCTTCAAATAGGAGAGAAAAGACTAGATCTGGTGGTCCCTCCTGGATGATACTTTGATCATGCTCCCCTGCCCCATTTATTGTTCCCTTTTATTATTTATTTATTTATTTATTTATTTATTTATTTATTTATTTATTTTTAAAGATTTTATTTATTTATTCGACAGAGATAGAGACAGCCAGCGAGAGAGGGAACACAAGCAGGGGGAGTGGGAGAGGAAGAAGCAGGCTCATAGCAGAGGAGCCTGATGTGGGGCTCGATCCCATAACGCCAGGATCACGCCCTGAGCCGAAGGCAGACGCTTAACCGCTGTGCCACCCAGGCGCCCCTATTCCCTTTATTTTTAAAAATAAATGTCAATTATATTAAAATGAAAATCTTAATAGAGCATAGCTTATTCACTCTTAACAGTTCTTTTCCCAGTAAGCAAAGTTTTCTTGTTTATTTTTCAGTGACCTCTTCTGTTATAAAATGACCTTTTTTTTCACTTCAATCTTTTTTATTGGGAAAACCCCTTACAATATTTTTCTAATGTATTATTATTATCCCCTGATGTAATGCATACGTACATATGTGTATAGACACACAACCACATATATATTTTGGGTTGAGGGGGTCAGAGAAAGAGTTGAGAGGTTAAAAATCCTGTATTAGCATTATATAATCAAAGGCTGATATTTTGGGGGAAAGTTAACTGGATTAGAATTTGAGAATTTTAAGAATCAACTTTGAGGAAGAAATGGGGAGAATATTTTCTTCTCTACTGTCTTGATTGAAAATTTTATGTATCAGGGCCTTTCATTCTCTTGTAAATTCTTTTTAAGATTTCTTGTTTTTCATTTTTTTGTTTTACATGTGCCTGAGAATAGAGAATAGAGAAACAAATTAGAAAGATGAAACTTAAAATTGGTTAAAATGTTTTTCAGTCTTGCTAAAAGGATGTTATGGCTGTAGGCTAAAAGTAAGGATGGGCTGGTTCATGAATCTCATTTACTTAAATTTGTAGGTCTTTTCCTTTGTCAAAATTAGATTGTTATATGGCTTCTATAGGTAAATTTCTTTTCCTTTAGAATCGTTGAAATAATCAAATGAACTCTTAACAGTGAGGGATATTAGAGATAATGGGAGACTTATACTGCATTTATGTAACACTTCACATACCTAACTTACTTGGTTATCATCAAAATTACCATTATATTTATCTTATAATTTTACTTTTTACTTTTAGCAAAGTGTGGGATGCTGTCTCAGGAGATGAATTGATGACCCTGGCTCATAAACACATTGTCAAGACTGTGGATTTTACACAGGTATCAGAAAACAGAATTTATTTTAGGGAGTTAAATTGCTGTTATTATGGGATGTAATAATGGTTGTGTATTTGATTGTTTTGTATATTTGTTGTATATTTGGGGCGGATGTTAGGTGTATATTGGTGTATATATGATTTAATTGCAGCTTAAGCTATACAAATTTATTTAGTTAATCCTAAGATACGGTGGAACTCCTGGATCAGTTCTCTATCAGTAGCAGCGAACATCTAAAATGTGCAAATAATCTTTCCTCACTACTTTCAGAAGGGAGAGAATAAATTTGAGATCATCAAAGAGGTGTTACTTAGAGAGGGAAGCAGGATCAGGGCAGATGGAGAAAATTCTTGTGGTAGGTGGCATAATACATTTGAACTGTAGAGCTTAAAGGGTTTTGGCAATTGTGAGAAGGACAGATGTTCTCTAGTATGGTCTCAGAAGTCATTGGCTTGTATTGCACCTCTGTGATGTCTGCAAACTTCATTTGGATTTTAGTTGGTGTTGAAGAAGCTTCAAAGAGATACAGCTATTAAAATGGTTGCTCTGTTAACATTTCGCTTGTGTGTGTTTTCAGGATAGTAATTACTTGTTAACCGGGGGACAGGATAAACTGTTACGCATATATGATTTGAACAAGCCTGAAGCAGGTAAGTGTAATTTATGTGTTTGTATTATATTTTCTTTTAATTTAAATAAGTTTTCTTGATTAAAGGAATCATGGTCAGTACTCAAATTTAGAAATTAAAGATGGTCGCAAAGAGAAAACTGAAAACAATCCAGTATTCATCACTGTTAATATCTTTTAATTTTTGGTTCATATTCTTCTAGGCTTTTTTTCTATGGAGATATCTTTTTTAATGTCCATTTATTTGCTACATTGTGCTTGTACAGTTTTCTTACAACTTAAAAATTTATCTTGCTAAATTTTTATCATACTAAATTTAAAAAGGTGCATTGCACTGTTACTGCTTTTTGGTAAGAAAGAATGGTTGTCTGTAGAAGGTGAGTAGGGTGAGAACTTCAGTGTGCATATTTTGTTCAGATTTTTGAACCATGTGAATATATTAGCTAATCAGAAGAATTTTTAAAATTTAAAAAATTACAATTTTTTTCATATCTATAAATATTGTATCCACTGTTTTTAATGACTATATCATTTTTCATGCTATGAATAACTGGATTAACTAATGTCTTACTGTGTCCCATTTGGGCTATTGACAGATTTTAAATATAAGTGGTGTTATGCTTAATATTCTAATGGTTGCACATATTTCCACAATTATTTCCATAGAATAATTACATAGAAATAGAATTGTTGGGATAAAAAGGAGGTACACTTGGAAGCCATTGGTAGGTATTACCAGAGTGTGCTCCACCAAAGTATAAAAATACATACCTATAGCTAACCTGTTCTGGCAAACACTGATAACTAACTTTGTCTTTTCCAATTTAATTGAAGAAAAATGATTCTGTGATATTAATGTGAACTTGGAAAAAAAATTATTCATGAGAATAAAACACTGTTGAATATCATTTTAATGTATTCTCTGTGAACTACTAGTCTGTTCATGCCCTTTGCCAATTTATCTGTTGTGATGTTCATCATCTTCTTAGTGGTTTTAAGGTTCTTTATTATATTCCAATTTGTCATTTGCTTTTAAATTTTGTTAATAAGGTTTATGGTATACACATTGTAAAGTTTTTGATGGTGAAATTTATCATTTCCTTTATGAATTCTCTTATTGCATAGAAGTTGTAAAAGACGTATTTTCTTCCCTGGTCCAGATATTCATCTCTTTTGTAGTATCTTAATGCTTTTCTAGCCACATAATACATAATATATATTTCAGAAGCTACCAGATTAAGATGAACAGGGTTTTGTTTTATTTATTTTATATTCTTACATTTTGTATTGTGGGCATTTATTATTTATTCATAAATCTATCAACTTAAGAAGTTTGTATGAACGTCAAAGCTACATTGGATATTAAACAGTTATTCTCAAGGTAGCTCTCTTTCCTGAAAGCATTTCTAAGATGAGCAAACAGACTACATTTATAGATTTCTTCATTGGCACCTGGAGGTATTTCTCTTCATTCTCTTTGATAACTTTATGCCAGAACATAGCAAAGTACTTGGACCTCAATCAGTGTGCCTTTCTGACTCAGCAAGGTAGTTCAGGCCTTACGTGGGCCATTTTTCATCTTTTGCCTTTCTCAAAGCTGCCTTTTGAAAGTGGCTCTTCACCGTACTGGCAATAGAAATAATAGCAATTAACTGCTCTTACTGTATGTCAGACTCCAGGTTAGAAACCTTAGATATATATTCTCATTTGATCTTCATACTTAAACTATGAGGTGTAGTAGCTGTTGTTATCCCATGTTACAGATGAAGAAATGAAAGGGCTAAGTAACCTTTACTTCAGCAGATTAAGTAACTTGCCCAAAATCAAAGTAGTGTTGAATGGCTTTGCCTCCAGCATCTGCTTTTGCCCAGAGATAACACTGAGTAGTAGTAGTTGTTGTTGTTGTTTTAATGTTTTGAAGAGAAAGTCTCCAACAGAGACTTTCTTTTTTTTTTGTTTTCCATTTTGTTTGTTTTTTTTGTTTGGTTTGGTGTTTGTTGTTTGGTTTTTTTGATGCTTTGCTCTCAGTGTGGAAATATTCTTGGGAATTACTGCATTGCTTTTATTCTTCTCTTGTCAGCCTCTACTTCCCTCTTTTTTCCTGTTACTTCCAACAGTGGCTTGGGTGAGGGTCGCAGTGTTAGTGATAATGTCAGATTAGCTTCTTTTATTTCGTTGTGGTACAGTAATGCTTTTGAAAGCAGAAACATAGCCTGGAGGGAGTGGTGTATTCACTCCCACACCCATAGCAGCATTGTTCTTGGGTTCTTTGTCGTGCAGATAAATTTTTGTTCCATTGTAGAAAAACTTAAGTGTATTCTGTGGCAACGGTAAGTTTGCATTGTGTTGGGCTTTGAAAAGTTGCACTTCAATTTAAAATGTACTTCTTTTCTTTTTAGATATTTAATTGTTCCAGTATTACTCAATTTAAAAAAGCAAATATTAACAAATGTATTTTAAATTGTTTCATTTTAAGAACCTAAGGAAATCAGCGGTCACACCTCTGGTATTAAAAAAGCTCTATGGTGCAGTGAGGATAAACAGATTCTTTCAGCTGATGATAAAACTGTCCGGTAAGTAATTTTTCTTTAGTGATTTAAAGTTGAAAAATATTTGACCTTAGTGCTTATATATTAAATATTTCTCATAACTGTATGTAGGAAGAATTATCTCTAAGCATTGAAACTTAAGTTGCACATAGGTCGCATTTTTCTGGAGCTATCCATTTACTGTTACAAACCTAGAGCAGAATCCACAAGACACTTAATTAAAATTACTGACATCTTTGTAAGCCTGTGCTCTTAACCTGCTTCAATAGACAAGCTGGCTACGGGGAGGGTGGGGGGGGGGGTCCATGAAACTCCCGAAATCCTACACACAATTTTGTGTGCTGACACCTGATGTTTTTTTCCTGTGGAAATATATATATAACTATCATCAGATTCACAAATACAGAATGTAAGAACTATTATTTAGAGTGACGCTAAAATTGGTAAGATTAGGACTTATATGTATGTCTTACAGCGTAGTTTTGCTAAGGGAGGTATATTTAAATATTAAAGTTGACTTCACTAACAAGATACTAACTAATTTAACATTGTATAGGAACCCCAGTTTCTGTGTCATCCATAACTGAAGAGTTGGAATATAGGTTTTACTACAATTGTGATTATTCTTTCATTGGTTAATCTGTAGATATAATCGGGAATTAAGCTTTTTTTCTTAAATGAGTAAATACCACCATATTTTCCTTTTCCTCTTTTGCAGCCTTTGGGATCATGCTACCATGACAGAAGTGAAATCTCTAAATTTTAATATGTCTGTTAGCAGTATGGAATATATTCCTGAGGGAGAGATCTTGGTTATAACTTATGGACGATCTATTGCTTTTCATAGTGCAGTAAGGTATGTCCAAGAAATACCTTCTTTTTTTTTTTTTTTTTTGTAACTTGAAAATTGGAAGGCACATATGAAAGGTATTTAACTCTTTAGCAAGGCAAATCTTGGCCTATACTATATAGTATGGGGGAAATGTTTTCATACCATTAATAATGTGTATTTTAAGAATTTGATATACTGAGGAATTAATCCAGCTAATTTCCAATATTTAGGGGACATTATTGGTAAAATTTAGTAACTTTGAAATTTTTTTTCTTTTTTTAAATTTTATTTTTCTTAAAAAGATCACCAGATTGGTGTTATAATTAATGTTCATTACTGTCCAATGCCACTGTGATCTTGATTCTTATTTTCTTTTTTACAGCTTTAGAGAAATAGTGATTTTTTTCTTCCATTCTGAAGTTTGTGTAGACCTTTTTTAAAAATAGACTTAATTTTTTTGTGACTATAAATGTAGTTAAATGCCCTTGTTGACATTTGGAAGAGATAATTAAAAAAAATTTACCCATTGTTCTTCAACCATAGATGCCAGAATGTTAAATGGTAGTTGTATTTTCCGTTAGTCTTTTTTTCTTTGTTACACATGTATAACATTATATTTGTATATTTGTGTGGGTATTTTTTTTTGTTTTAGTTACTAGGGCCCTGTGAGTGTAATTTCGATTTTTTATTTTAAACTATTCTTAGCTATTAAAAATTGTTTGAACATATTTTTGCTAGGTGTATTACATTATAGGTTTTACTAAGTTATGTATCAATTTCTTTGAAAGAGCTGATGTCCAAACTCATTGATATTCATGTGAAGCTCTTCATATGCATTGATTTTTATTATATAGCTATAGTGTCAAATTTGGTTATTCTTTCAAAAGCTTGATAGTAAAAATGGAACCATCTTTAGCAGTTTTATATTTTTGTGGTATTGAAGGTTTTGTTGCAGAAGCTTATAAATTCTCAGCAATTGAGAATAATGTACAAGTAATCCATTATGTTAATTACTTACTATAAAACATTTTCTGTTCTCAAAGGTAATGCATGGTTGTCATGGAAAAATCAAACAATACAGAATTAAATTTCTTTCAATGCAAAAATCCAGATATATTAGGCATACTGTTGTTAATGAGCCAGCACAGTCATTTCCAGGAAAGCACTCACTGCACAAAGTGTCTTTGTATTCCTCGAATGAACTCTACTTGGGCATAGTATCCCTTCTGGACTTTTTTTGCTAATATTATTTAGAGTTTTTTTTTTTTTTTTTTTTTTTAGCATCACTATTTATGTTTGACTAAATCAAGATATAATTATTTCTTGGGTTTCAGAAATTAGGAACAGTTTAAAAGTAACTATTTCCTGGTATTGTTTATGTAGTATTCAAAATTTATAAATATTGTATAAATTATTTTCCAGTTTGGACCCAATTAAGTCCTTTGAAGCTCCTGCAACCATCAATTCTGCATCTCTTCATCCTGAGAAAGAATTTCTTGTTGCAGGTGGTGAAGACTTTAAACTTTATAAGTATGATTATAATAGTGGAGAAGAATTAGGTGAGTTCTCTTTCCTCCCTTAAAATGATATGGTTACATTTATCAAATGCTAGGTTTCAGTAATTAACACCTCAGTTAGCAAATTTTTCAGCTAACTAAACCTTGTTATTTCCAAGTGAAAAAAGTAAAGGATTTTTTTCCACTTTTGGTAGAAGTATTTACAGAGCTATAAACAAAGCATGCCAGACTCTTAATTTTACCTTTTCCTTTTTACTTAAGTTCATTGTATTCTGATAGCCTGTACAGTAGTGCAGTATATTTATTGGGGGTAAGAGGAGGCAGTCCTACGTCAAAATCATGTTAAAGAGATGTAAGGGTATTTATTCTTTCTGAAGTATAGGGCTGGTATGTAGCCCATCTACCTGGCTCCCCCTTTGCCAGTGTAAGAATCTCTAAGCTCTATAGAGAAAGGTGTGGGCGAAGAACAGCCATGGTGTATTATAGGGATACCTTTAAGCATCTGAATTGGAGGGGATTTTTGTTTGGGTTTTTTTGGAGTCTGACTTTTGCTTCCACTTTCATAATAGTCCTTCATAAAGGGGAACGGCATATAAGATTAATTTGAAGTTAATGTACATCCTAATTTTACATTTATCTGATTGACTAGGGTATGTCATAATCATGGTTCTCAGTATCTACTTTTAGGCTTCACAAAGTATTGCTTTTTGAACTAGTATATTTAGTTTTTATAGTTTCTTACTCTGTAAGCTGCTACTTTGTCCATCTGTCCTGTTTTGCCACCCAAGGAAATTAAGCTTGCAAGAATTCTACACAGAGAACAAAAGACAACCGTTTATGTTTTGTTTCTTTGGGAAAACTAATGGATTTGGGTTGGGCAAGTGGAAGTTTGGTGAACGGACCATATAGAATCTATTATAATTGCTTATGGTTCACCCTTTGTTGTTTGAATATGTGACTTTTAAATGGGAGATCCTTTTTTATTATTTTTATTTAATGTCAGTTTTCAGAGTTTCAGAGTGTTTTGGCCAGGTTTTTTATTCTTTTTCAAAAAGAAGTAAATTATTTACTGAGATTTGTGGTCACAGTGAACACCGGACATTGCACCCAGCTTATTTTCCATTCCAAGCCTCCCATATTCTTTCTACTCTCATGAAAGTTTTTACTCTTATGATAATACTTTCTTGATAGTCTGTGGTTGGACAGAGATGGGGAAAGATGAGGGTCCCTGAGTTGAGTGGACCTGTGTGTAAAAGAGCTCCATCTGGTGGCTCTCTGTGGTTATAATAAGAATTGGTTCCCTGGTAAATAGGCAGTGAGCTTAGGATGTGGAAGTTGGGATTGAACTGACAGACTTTAGATCTGCTTTCTGTAGAATTTACTCCCTTCCTTCACCGTTTTTGGGACATGAAGCCTCTTTTTTTTTTTTCTTTTCAGAGGGACAGTATGACACCGTAATGTGTGCTAGAATTGGAAGGGGGTAATTCTACAGAGAAATGGTAGACCTTATTTACCACTTTGTGATAAGAATCACTATTTTTAATGAAGTTTAGTTCTTTGAATTTGCACTGAAGAATATGACATCTTCCCAATAATACAGAGTATTATTAATAATACTAATAGTGTATCAATACTTAACCAACGTTTAAGTTTTTAAATTATCTAATGGCCCTTTTCCTCTTTTTCAGAATCCTACAAAGGACACTTTGGTCCTATTCACTGTGTGAGATTTAGTCCTGATGGAGAGCTCTATGCCAGTGGTTCTGAAGATGGAACATTGAGACTATGGCAAACTGTGGTAGGAAAAACATACGGCCTTTGGAAATGTGTACTTCCTGGTAAGAATTTGTATTCAAAGTTATCAAGTTAAGGGAGTGCCTGGCTGGCTCAGTTGGTGGAGCATGTGACTTTTGATATCAGGGTCGTGAGTTCAAGCCTGATGTTGGTAGAGTTTACTTCAAAAAAAAAAAAAGACAGAGTTATCAAGTTAAGCTTCATAATTTTATGTCATTTTTCATCATTTTATTTCTATGTTTCTGTTTTCTATAGATTTTATTTAATATGGTTTAAGCAGAAAAGCCGATAATTATAAATTGGCTTCTGTGTTATTTTGTTTGGTTAAATTTTTTTGTTGTGTTTTCTGTTTGTGTGTGTGTGTGTTTTCTAGTCTATTCCTGAATTTTTTACACTAGATCATTTGGTGAATGACATGGACCTATTCAAAATTTGCTAGAGGGCAATAGAATTTACTTAGAATTTCTAAGTAAATGTATTTAATCTCTGGTATTACTCACTGATTCTTATTAATAAAATAGACATGTTTTTAATAAAAATACTTAGTTATTGATCCCAAAGTAGTTGTGGTATGAACTTAAAAGTGAACTTTGAGGAAAGACGTACTGTTTTAGAATCACAGTCCTTAAAAAAGAAGAGGTTCCTATTATGCTTTGTAGCTCATTGCTTAGAATAGTGTTGGTGCACTCTTCTTACTTATTAAATATTGAGAGTTATTGGTAATACTATAATTCACATAATCATGATTGCTTTTCTTTTTATAGAAGAGGATAGTGGTGAGCTGGCAAAGCCAAAGATCAGTTTTCCAGAGACAACAGAAGAGGAGCTAGGTAAATACTAATGAATTAACTTTTGTAGAGTCCTGGGGGATTTAAAATTGAACTGTTCGGTGAGTTTTACTCATTGACAAAGGAAATTTATTAAATATGATCATACTTAAATAATGGAAAGTTTACATATATGTATTTTTATATACACATTTATAAAATAAATGTCTATTGCATAGTAGCAGTCATGGAGATGTAGTGTGGATCTGAGGTGGTTTACTCTTATAGCACTTGGAATCTAACTTGAGGCAGTTGCTAAAATAAAAAAAAATTGTTACAGTTATAGTTGTTATTTAATATTTATTAAGCACTTACTATGTACCAAATGCTGTTTCCCAAATCTAGAATTACAGATTGTAAGGTGCACTGATTGTGTAATATTGTTTGAAACTTGAATAAATAAAGGAGGGGGCCAAATCTTTTAATATATGACTTTAATTCAGTTCTTACTAGATAGGTGGAATCAATGAAACCTTAGCCCAGAAGAAGGGTCCCTGGGAAGTTAAGTTATGGTGTAAAAGAGTTTGATGGGTGGAATGTGTGAACTATTTTTTCATTGCATTTTCAGTGGCATGAGTCTAGTCGTGATTGGTATGTGCCCTTGTTCTCTTTTGCTTCCCCTCACCAGCACACTGAAAAAATCTTTTTATCCCTTCATTACACAGAAATGTGGCCAACACAGAAATTTACACAGACATTTTCTTTATTAAGTTGACTAATGTGGGGTTTTTTTTTAATTGTTATTTTTTCATTACAGAAGAAATTGCTTCAGAGAATTCAGATTCCATCTATAGTTCAACTCCTGAAGTGAAGGCCTGAGCATTGGGCGTATGCCTCAGATAATGTACAACTTATGGACTGAAACAAGCAAGCAGAGAAAAGCATCAGCCTCCCAGAGTTACTCTCTGCTTAAGGCAAACATGGGCAGTAAATAATGGGGAATGTGAATTAGCTCCAGTGCTGGCACTAACTTGGTATTACCTGTATGTGAAAAGGCAAGAGTATCAGATGAGGGCAGGTGGAATTAGGCTCTTGTGGTATGGCCGGTTGTCTTTTTAATGGATATGTGCAAGCCAACATCCAATTTCTCTTCTTACAATTAGATTTCTTGTAGCCGTTTATGTTATTATGGAGAAGAAAAATATATTGGCCTATTTTTCTGACTTTTCCCTTAAAGCAGAAAGCCTTTTTTTTTTTTTTTTTTTGCTTTAGTTGTAAAGAAGAGGGAATACATGATAAAGTAATTGGTTTGATTTCTCTTTCAGTGTATACTGCTTCTGAACGTCTAATTGTTTTAGTTGTCTAAATAAAATGCCTCTAGAACAAAACAACGTTTGTTTCCTGGGAAAAATACGGATTTGAGTTTATAAATGGAAATTGCCAGAAAGTTTTTCTACATCATAACTATATCAAAAGACAGTATGGTTAGACAGTCTTTAGTAAACGTATTGTTGCCTAATTTTGAAATTTAGTTACTTGTACTGCATTTTTAAAATGTCCATGTTTTTTGCTGGGTTTGCATTTACCTTCCTCCTACATCGGATAGAAATGCTTGACCTGCTTTTTAAAAAAATTTCAGAGTAATGACTTATTTAAATGATACGTGCTAGTTATAAGGAAAAAAATAAGGTGAGTCAGAATTGGCAGAAAACAGGAAAATTGCTTAAAATTGCACCATCCCCTAAATCCGTTAAAATCAGTGAGCATTCATGGCACTTTTGTGTATCTGTATGTGTGTATGCAGATAGAAAATATTTTATAAAAGTGGGATAATTATAGGTCTGCAATGTTTATTTTACTTTATTCTTCAAGTGCAGATGGCATTCAAAAAACCTTTTTACCAACCTAATAAAATCGGTCAATTGGGTTTAGACTTGTACTTATTTTTTAAAATATAAGGAGTATATTAAACTAGTAATTTGCAAATACTTTAGACCAATGAATAACATCTCTGTCAAATTGCTTTTTCTGTCCTTATTCATCTTGTGAATGACCCTTGATAACTTTTCTTAAAAGAAATAACCAAGCAGAGAGTAAGTTTCCGGGCATTTGTGGAACAAAGCCCTATTGGCCGTGACAGCCTCCGAAGGCCAAGAGAGGTATGTCATGGGAGAGAGCCGCTGACCAGCCATACGCGGTCTCATAGGACGGTAGTCTTGTGTCATCCTGCTACATGCCTGGTCCTCTGCTTTGCCGTAGCAGTGTTGTCAGTGTACCATGGGCTGCTTAGACTCCAGTCAGAGTCTGACTTACCTTAAAGTTGAGATTTAGATGCGCCAGAGTGGAATCACGAAATTGCTGGATATTTATGAAATTTATGATTCAAGGGGATTTCTTCTACTTAGGTTTTATAAAACTCTAAAGACCGTACACAGATACATGCTTATACATCACTGGGTGGCAGATAGCTTGGAATCTATGAAAGTTGTTTTAAGCTTTTAAGTTGGAGAATTTCAAACCATGAAGTTGTGTCATACTGCGCCTTTTATTTCTTTTGTGACTAGAATGTTCATGTTGATCATATCTCTGCGTTGATACAAACTGTCAAGTTCTTATGCTTTTAGTCCATTTTTAGATACTGGTTACTCAGGTAAGTCATAATCAGTGTTCAGCTTTTGCCAGATTAATAGAGTTATTTTTGATCATTAGCTCCTTTTGTTCTTACTTGTTTTTAAGATTTTTTTTTTTTTATTCATAAGTAATCTCTGTATCCAATGTGTGGCTCAAACCTGCAACCCTGAAATCAAGAGTCATATGCTCCATGGACTGAGCCAGCCAGACACCCTGCTACTTTTGTTTTTAATAACACGGCATGTTTTCAGAGATTTTAACTTTTTTTTTTTTTGAAGATTTATTATTTATTTTAGGGAGGGAGAGAATGTCTCAAGCAGACTCTGAACTGAGCACAGAGTCCAATGTGGGACTCGATCCCACGATCCTGAGATTGTGACCTGAGCCGAAACCAAGAGTTGGACGCTTAACTGAATATGCCACTTCAGGCACCCCTGCTATTTAGTTCTTAAGGCTAACCTTGTTTTTCTTTGTAGTTATATATACTGGGTATACAGACCCCCTAGCAGACTATGGAAACAACCAGTTTGGTATCCTTCGTGTATTGATTTTCTGTTGCTGCTGTAGCAAATTACCAGATTTTTGGCTGAAAACAACACAAATCTGTCTTACAGTTAAGGAGGTCAAAAAATCTAAAATGAGTCTCACTAATCTAAAAGTCAGCTTGCATTAGTTCTGAAGGACTCCAGGAGAGCATCTGGTTCCTTGCATTTCCTGCTTCTAAAAGTTGCTGACATTCCTTGGCTCATGGTCTCTTCCTCTGTTTTCAAAGCCAGCAGCTTAGTATCTTCAAATTTTGGACTCCCTTGCCACCCTCCTTCACTTAAAAGGACATGTGTGACTACATTGGACCTACCTGGATAATTTCCCCAGTTCAAGATTCTTAATGACATCTACAAACTTTTTTTGCCATGTAAGGTCATATTTGTAGGTTCCAGGAATTAGGACATGGATATCTTTTTCTGTTCTTGTTTTATTGAACCTTCGGCAGTGTTCGTCTACTGACTTTTTTTTTTAAGATTTTATCTATTTGAGAGAGTGAGTGACAGAGCACAGGTCAGGGGGAGAGGCAAGAGGAGAGGGAGAGGCAGATTCCCCGCTGAGCAGGAAGCCAGACATGGGCCTGATCCCAGGACTCTGGGATCATGACCTGAACCAAGGCAGACACTTAACCCACTGAGCCACCCAGGCCCCCCTGACTTGTTTCTGAAATACATTTTTTTCATTTCTATGAAACCACACTCCTAGTTTTCCTTACACTTTTTTTATTGCTCCTGTATTTGCCAGTTCCTCCTTTTCTGCTGGGCTGTACTTCTGAGTTCATCTCTCCAAGGAGGGGGGGATCTATTATTATGGCATTCATTATTTTCTGGTATATCCATTCTGTCCTCCTGAGCACCAGAGTTTAATGGCTTAGTTGAGTGTTGTGCCTTAAGTCTCTCAGTCATACTTTTTTTAAAACAAGTCTTAATTTTTCAGCCAAACCAATCTCTCTCTCAACCTACTACTTACTCCAGCAACCCGCACTACCTATTACTTGTTCAAACTAAAGAGAAGTCCTTTTAGTTTGAAGGGGCACCTGGGTGGCTCAGTTGGTTAAGCGGCCAACTCTTGGTTTTGGCTCAGGTCATGATCTCAGGGTCCTGGGATTGAGTCCCTCGTCAGGCTCTGTGCTCAGTACGGAGTCTGTTTGAGATTCTCTCTCTGCCCGTCTCTTGCTCATGCTTCTCCCACTCTCTTGCTCTCTCCCTCTCTCTAGAATAAATAAGTAAAATCTTTTTAAAAAATGAAAGTCCTTGAGTCCATTCTCATCCCCATTTCTAGTTTATACACAAATCTTGTGGACTCTTCTGAATCTGCCTTGCCTCTTCTCCATTGTTCCTCCATAGGCCAGGCTGTCTGTTTTTCGCTTGACACTATTGCCATGCCTTGCTGACTGCCCTTCTTGTCCTCACTCCCCCTACCCTGCCCTCATCCCATCTACCCTCTACATGGCAGGAAAGGTGATTGCTTTAGGATTTGAAGAGGCCAAGGGACTGCCTTATTTAAATCCATAGTGGCTTCCCTTTATACCACTTTTTTTTATGATCAGACTTCTGCCTTCTGTGACCTCTTCATTTTTCCTTTGTTTGCTTACACTGCTGTAGCCATGGTGGCTTCATTTCTATCCCAAGGCCTTTTCACTTGGCTTGCTGCTACTTGGTCCACTCTTACCTAATATTTGCATGGCTAACCCTTTCTTGTGATTTGGGTCTCAAGTCCTCCTGTATCCCTTCTCCTGTTTCTTATTATTTTGCCTTTATTTTATTCATAATTCTTAATCACTATCTGAAATTATCTTGCTTATTTTTCATCTTCAACAATACTACCCTTTGCCTAGAAAAGAGCTTGTTACGCTAATAAGTGCTCAAAAGTTGTTGAAACAAGGCCCTAAATTAGCACCAAATCTTACCACACCAGGAAGATAATTTTCCAGTTATCCCCCATGCAGCAGATCATCCTGTTCACTGAAGAATCAGACATGGTAGGAATCCATTCAAACCCTTTGCCCATGTACAGCCAAACGCAACCTGAGGCCCACTTACCCAGGAGAGTCCAGCTTGTATGATGGTCTCATCTCCACTCACTGTTTCCCATTCCATTCTTGCTATAGAGCCTCCTCTTTGTGTCCTACTGTGCAGTAGGTCATGGTAACTGAATTCCCTTCTAGTTTTTAGTCATTTCACTTGTGTATCATTACTTCTCAGTTTTAGTATCATCCACAGGTTTCGCCCAAGAAACCAGGATTGAGTGTGGTCAGTAAATTGTCTTGAGAATTTTTCCTACCAGTAAATAAAGTTAACACATTCTTTTTAATGGCTATAAAATAGTATGGTAAATAGGTGCCATGATTTATAATTTAAAATGTTATGTTTTTAGTAGTTCTAATTTAGTGGAATTATTAACTGAGCTGCCTTTTCTTCTTTGAGACTAAGGGTAGAGGGGTGGGGCACATAGATGTAATCTTCCAGAAGGAGAAACAACAAAATGGCAATTGAAAATGCAGACTAGGGGAAAACATTTCTTTAGTATCTACTATGTTTTACACCAGGAGGATTAATATTTTGAAACAAAAAATGATTCCTGGGGCCCCTGGGTGGCTCAGTTGGTTAAGCCTCTGCCTTTGGCTCAGGTCATGATCCCAGGGTCCTGGAATCCAGCCCAGCATTGGGGGGGGGGGGGGGGGTTCCCTGCTCAGCAGGGAGTGCGCTTCTTCCTTTCCCTCTGCCCCTCCTCCCTGCTTCTGTTTGCTCCCTTGCTTGCTCGCTCGCTCTCTTGCACGCACGCACTCTCTCGCAAGCAAAAAAAATAAAATCTTTAACAAAATAAAATAAAATCTCCTACCACAGGGACTGGCTCGATCTTGGACAAGCCACAACTGAGTTTTCTTTCTCCCAACAGAGTGGAGGTGCCTCTGATTGTGAGCAGAGATGAGTTGACTAGTAGTCTATGTTGAGTGACTCTAGACAATTTTAACCTCCTGGTTACAGAAAAGTTAGGCTGAAAAAATGTGACTATCACAGATTCAGAGTTTAGAGCTCCAAGAAATTGTCAAGGTCATTTCTTAGAGATGAGGAAAATGAAGCTTAGAAAGGCAATTCATGTACCTAGTGTCCCCCTTAATTGCCATCCCTGCTATGCTGAGAAACCAGACTTCTCACTTCTAAGGCCCTACCCCCGCCCTGCAACGGAGCTGCTTCTCTTCATGAGGTCTAGGTTAGAAGTCACAGTGTGCTCTGGGCCATTGTTTGCTCGCTGGCTGCGAAGGGATCAGTGCTGCCCTTCAGGTAGAGGCTGCAGAGCTCTCTGCACTTGGACAGTTAACTTAATCTCGTTTCTTAATCTTACAGTGAAAAGTTTCTAAACGTTTATTCAGTGCATTTGGCAACTCAAACATTTTAAAACGGGTTTTGGTGGCATTATTTCGGGAGCTAGTACTCTAGTCCCACATTTGGGGGAGTAGTGCAGGAGAGCGGCGGTAGGATCTCCCCGCAAGTGAGCGTGCGGTGGTCGGACCGAGGCACCGAGGTACCGAGGTCCGCGGCCCCGCCCCCAGAGGGAGAGGGGCGGGGCGAACGCGGCGACGCTGCGGGGCGGGCGGGAAGCAGGAAGGTCTGGGCGTTGAGGAGCCGGCGACTGCTGCAGCGGCCCGCGCCATGTCCGCGCGCAACCGGGGCACGGAGCTGGGTAAGGGCCCCGCGGGTCGTCCCCACCCGTCTCCATCGCCTCCCGCCTCCCGCCCTCGCCCGCCGGGGATGGTCGTCCGGGCGGGAAGCGGCGGCGCCGGGTCTGTGCGCACCCACCCTGAGCAAAGGCCAGTCCATAGAGACTTAACTCTTGTGCACATTGGCACCCAGGCCTTATGTGGTGAGCGGAAGACGTAGGAAAGGATTCGACTTTTCATTTTCCAGCTTAATTCGTTCACCTTCCGGCTCCCTGTTTGCAAAGAATAAACCAAACCAAAAAAACCCACAAAAAACCCAAACCCGAAAACCAGAACCAAAAACAAACCCCCGAAACCAAACCAAACCAAAAAAAACCCCAAATAAAACAAGATAAAAACCTTTCTTACCCACTCAATCGAACCACTGTGCGATTTAATGCTGATTTCCGTAGGTGAGTTTACCACAAGCCGTAACCCTGAAATGGCCATGCTGGTGGGAAAGTTGTTAGATCTCTGTACTGTGTAACTTACTGTCAATTGCGTATGATTTTAGTAGTGCAGAGATTTGTGAAAGTGCCCGAATTATTTCATCATCTTTCATTTTACTGATATTATCAAATACGACTGGCAAGAAAAGTTTAGTTCTGATTTCCTAAAATGTAAATAATTTGTAATTCAAACATAAGCAGAACCATAATTGGAGCCAAAGGTTAAGGATCTCTAAGTATTATAGCTCGGATATCTGTATCCTGGATCTTCAATTTAGCTGTGTGACTTTGGGCAAATTACTTGATCACTCTGTGCTTCAATTTTTTAATCTGTAAAATGCTTATACTTCATAGGGCGGTTTGGAAATCAAATGAGGATTTAAAGTGTTTGGTACTTGTGGATACCTAGTAAGAGTTAATAATAGTATGATATAGAATTCTGGTTTTAAGTCCCAATTTTCAGAAAAGTAGTTATAATTCTAAATAACACATTCAGGCACTTTTTTTTTTCTTTAAAAGTGACTAGTCTAATGAAATAGTCTAGACTCGAAGAGGTAGTCCAGAACTCTTGTTAAATGGTACTCGTGTGTCTCTATAAAGACACTTGATTTCTTCACCATATTGATTCTCCTTTAGTTATTGCCCTTTAGCAGATTATGTTTTAAGCTCTAGCTATATCCCTGAAATGTGGACTTTAGTAATAAAGGAATATTTCCTAGATTAGGTGATCCAGAAAGATGGTGGATGGGCTACAGGGATGGAGTATCCTCAGGGATATGGCTCTCTAACGTTGTACACATCGAGGATACACCCATTATTTTTCCAAAACTTAGACGTTTATTTTTTTTCAAGAAATAAAATTAAAGCTATTTTTACTTTTTTTAATTTTTTTTATTTTTATTTTTATTTTTATTTTTTTTTTAAAGATTTTATTTATTTATTTGACAGAGAGAGACAGCCAGCAAGAGAGGGAACACAGCAGGGGAGTGGGAGAGGAAGAAGCAGGCTCATAGCAGAGGAGACTGATGTGCGGCTCGATCCCATGACGCCGGGATCACGCCCTGACCTGAAGGCAGACGCTTAACCGCTGTGCCACCCAGGCGCCCCTACTTTCTTTTTTTAATTGGTATAATTGACAGATGACATTTTGCTTGCTTTATTTGCAAGAATTAGCATCACATCCATACATTTGTTGAAAAGTAACAGTAAAGGGGGGCCTGGGTGGCACAGTTGTTGAGCGTCTGCCTTCGGCTCAGGGCATGATCCTGGCGTTCTGGGATTGAGCCCCACGTCGGGCTCTTCCGCTGGGAGCCTGCTTCTTCCTCTCCCACTCCCCCTGCTTGTGTTCCCTCTCTCGCTGGCTGTCTCTCTCTCTCTCTCTGTCAAATAAATAAATAAGATCTTAAAAAAAAAAAAAAAGTAACAGTAAAGACAAAAAACAATTGCTAGGTAGAATAATAGTAAATTTGATTTTTATGCTGCAGCTATTTAAAGGATAAGAGTTTTGTTTTATTCTTTTCGTTTAAATAAAATCAGATATATTTCAAGGACTTTTTCCTTCACTGGTATTAATGATTAATCCAGACAGAGGTTTAGCCTAAAATGTAAAATAAGTTACTTGAATTATTTATGTGCTAGGGAAAAAAAATCATTCAGTATTAATTTATGCAGTATATTAACTGATGCCTTTTATAGTTTTCTAATTAAAAGTCTTTTTGAATAAACACTGTCACTTTTAAAGAAATTAACATGTATTCCCTTATTACAAAAGGAATTCGTGTTTATTGTAAAAATTTTAGAAAATACAAATAGCACAAAAAAACTAAAATTATTATTAATCCCATCACTTATTTATATTTTAGTGTATATACTTTTAGTTAATAGACGTTTTTTAAATAAATAGGCTCATCTGAGACTGAACCTCACCCTCATGATAAAATCCTTTAGGGCAAACATTCTTTTCTCTCATGGCATTTAGATATGTGAAAGAAAGAACAAATCCTCTAACTTTAATGTTAATTTTTGTGTCCGTGTATAGTGATCAGTGCTGTCTGCCTGCTTAAGGTATTTTATACTTACAACATTCATTTCTGATTTTCTCCAACTCAAACATAAAGCTAAAAAACCTTTTTCTTTGGGCAGTGTTTGCCTTAAGTTGGTAAGTGACAGCTGTATCCTCATAAAAGCTTGATCAGTTTGGAGTCAGAAGGGAAAAAAAAAACAACCCTAAATCTGGGCCTGGTATCGAGTAGCCTGTGGTTCTGGCCAAGCTACTTGATTTGTTTCCAACTAGGTCAGTGGTTGTCAAAGTTTGCTGCCTGGACTAGCAGCGTTGACGCTGTATGAGAGGGTATTAGAAATGCAAATTCTTAGGGCCGGTTGAAATCTTAATGAATCAGAAGCTCTGGGGTGGGGTTGGGCCTTCTGAGTATTGATCAGTCCTCTTGGGTGGTTCTGCAGCACACCGCAGTTGGAGAACCACTAGCTTGATGATCTCGATGGTGCTATGGAACGCTTCTGGCCCTATGTATTCTATTAAAATGGACCTATGTTCTTTTCTGTATTCTCCTAGACACCTCCAAAGTTTTGCCTAAAATGTACGTACAGTACAGGCAGTGATCTTCCTTTTGTTCATTGATGTATCTCAGGCACCTAGAATAGTGTCCACCACACCAGAGGCCGTTAAACATGTCTGTTGAATGAACGAATGAATTTAGAACTGCTCCTTGTTTGGGAGAACTGGGGCATCCACCTAGACCTTTCTGTGTAAGTCAGGTGCTAGTGGATGTACACCTCCCTCTTTTCTGAATATTATTAAAAATTAGATTTGTCACTTTTGTCTCAAGAGGCTTCTGAAGGATGTTGACTGTA
This sequence comes from Ursus arctos, assembly GCF_023065955.2. Classification (NCBI taxonomy): domain Eukaryota; kingdom Metazoa; phylum Chordata; class Mammalia; order Carnivora; family Ursidae; genus Ursus; species Ursus arctos. The sequence goes on from NW_026622941.1 coordinate 15,020,849, forward strand.
TGGCTTCCTTTCAAATGTGATTTTCTTTGGCGGCATCCGGAATATGGGGCTGTTGTATTAGGTGACTTCTAAGGATCTCTGTATCTGTGTATCTGTAAGCTCTTGTGTACAGAAAGAAAATTTTCAAAGATATCTGAAAAACAATGGGAAGAAAGTAATTGAAAGCTGATTTTTAATTCGGAGGGATAGGGACAATTCTGTGGCTTTCCTGTACTGCATTAACAAGAGATGGTTTTAGGCATCTATTCTCGATTGGAATGATCAAGGACCATGATTACTGAGGAATGTAAAGATTCTTTTACTCTGTGGAGGTTCTTCCTGTAGCGCAGATCAGAACAAACAGAAAGGGTAGCTTATTTGTTTAAAACACAGATAAAGGAGATTAGCTTTGGCTAGTTGCCAAGCCAAGAACCATGGTGGGATTTTGTATTGTACAAAGCACATTTATTCATTTAAAAAGTAGTTATTGAGTACCAATTGTGTACTGGGTAGTACTACCTTGGATACAAGATGGACAAGGATAGTTCCTGCTTTCATAGACGTACGTCTGATTCATGACCTGGGCATCAAGCCAAAGCTACAATGAAAATAATTGCAAATGTGATAAGCAGTTATTTTTCATTTATTTCTCTCTATTTAAGAAATTAGATAGATGTACCTAAACTGTACCTTAAATGGATTGTGATAACCAAGTGTTCTGCCTTCTTACATTGTAACTCTTATTTTCCCTTGAAGAACTTAGATAAGAACCAAGAATGTAGGCAGCTCATTTTTGCCACTCTCGTGAAAGCATGACTTTGGTGCAGAATGTAGATTTTGGTAATGGTGATTTTTCCACTGCAAAGTTACCTTTAAACATTTTTTAAGAAATATTTCGAATGAAATTTTAAATCTTAAAGTTAGGCCAAGCATACGATGCTTGAGAGTAGTTCTTTAACACTGGCCATGTGCCAGACACTGTGCCTAGATGCTAGGTACAAAGACAGTGGTTAACATAGAGCTCTAGCTCTGTGCCAGGCACGATGTTAAATACTTTTTGTGTTATCTCAATTACTCTTCACAACAGCCCTGTGAAGATTCTATTATGATGCCCTTTTTACAGATGCATACACTGAGGTATAGAGAGTTTTAAGTAACTTGCCAAAAAACAGTTTGGCAGAGCTTAGGGAGAGCTAATGTGGCAGAGCCAGAATTCAAATGTAGGTGGTTTGGTGCTGACGCTGCATGCTTAACCACCATGTGTTGTCTCTTGGTGGTAGTTGGAGGCACTCAATCTGTAAGACAAGAGAAGGCAAGTTACAGCTGGTGACTCTTTGAGGTTTTGCCTATGTCTTTGTGAAAGCTTTTTGTTTTCTTACCATAATCCATATCTTTTTTTTTTTAAACCTTTCTCTTTCTTTCTTTCTTTCTTTCTTTCTTTCTTTCTTTCTTTCTTCTTTTTTTCCTTTTTTTTAAAGTAAACTCAATGCTTAATGTGAGGCTTGAACTCATGATCCCGAGACGAAGACTCGAGTGATGTACAACTGAGCCAGCCAAGTGTCCCCCCCCCCCCAATAATCCACATCTTAAACATTGCAGTTTGTTTTAGAGAAGATGAAGTTTATCTTGAGAGAGAATGGAAATATCCGATCTTTGGTAGATTAGGAAAGTAGGTTTAGATGTCACTGCATAAGAAATTTTCTGGGATGATGTGTTAAAACCAGCCTTCCTCTGGGAACTTTTTTTTTTTAATTAAGATTTGTTTACTCATTTGAGAGAGAAAGAGAACAACAGAGAGAGAGGAGGGGAAAGGGCAGAGGGAGAGAATCTCAAGCAGATTCCCCACTGAGCATGGAGCCCAAGGTGGGGCTCGATCTCACGACCCATGGGATCATGACCTGAGCTGAAACCAAGAGCTGGACGCTCAACCAACTGAGCCACCCAGGTGCTCCTGGGAATTCCTTATGTAGATATGCTGATTTGCCTCAGAGCATCATGGGGTGGGGACCTGGGAGTGATTGCCAAGTGATCTGAGTAAAGGGGTTTTAGGGTTTTTTAAATTTCTTTTTCTTGTTTCTTTGTGTTTTTATAAAACCCCAGCTCTCATGTTCCAGTCTTTGGGCTTACCTTGGCTTGCTAGGTTTAAGAACCAATCCTGCCTCTTGATGTCATCTTAAGATAAAAAAAAAAGAAGAAAGAAAGAAAATACATACTGAAAATTTGGGGCCTAGCATGGAGCCCAACGCAGGGCTTGAACTCCTGACCCTGAGATCAAGACCTGAGCTGAGAATGAGAGTTAACCTGCTGAGCCAACAGGCACCCCTGTGGGGTGGTACTTTGAAACTATTTAAATATCCTGTTCCTCTGCAAACTTCTAATGTATTTATGTTTGCTTGTTTATATTAGTAGGTATTTGAGGTTTCTTATTTTTCCAATGGGTTGTAATTGTTACTATTATTATTTACTATTCAGATTGTTTCACATTTTGCTAACGGGAGCCCCTTCAGCCTGGCTTCTCTTTCTTTTTGACATGACCATTACTTTTAAGTACTCCCTCATTTTCTGGCTTCACAGGTTATTCCAGGCTTATTTTATACTTTCCCTGCCCTAGCACCAGAGCCAGCCATTTCTCCAAGGAGTGTTTCTTTTGCTGGATAATGGTATTTAGAAGCCAGATCTGGGCTGTTGGTATGCTCATGGTAAATGGAGTGTCTGTTCCCAAGCCTCCCACTTGGCAGGGCTAGAGAATGTATGTACTACACACACACACACACACACACACACACACACACACACACACACACTTACTTCTATATCTACTTATCATCTATCTATATCTCTCTATAATGAAAACCTTACTTCATTATAATGAAACCTTGCTCTCTATTATGAAACCTCCCCCCCCACCTCTCTCCCCAAACAATGGTAAGAAAGGGAAAGGGAAGTGGGGACCAGAATAATTTTTTTTTGTATATTATAAACTTCTACAGTTTTTAAAAAACAAACTACGTGGAGTGCCTGCTGTTCCTGGCACTTGTTCCTGGATGCTTCTGGTAATGGCTGGGATGTCAAAGTAAGCATTACCTGTCCTCTGCTCTCCCTGGAGCTCCCAGTCCGCCAAGGGAGATAGTCCTATAAATCATCACAGAGAAGTAGTCAGATTGCAGGGATAGAGAGGAGTTCACAGACAGTTCAGGGTAGGTTTTTGGGTAAAGGATATTTTTGACAGGGAGTAGTTTCTGCAAAGGGACTGAGTAAAACCAGCGTGGCGTGTTTCGTTAACTACAGGAGCCCAGTTTTTAGATTTCTAGTGTAATCTTCTCATTCTCTTATAATGGCTGAGAGTAATATTTTAGTGAAGAAAAAAAACAGTCCTTCATCTTCTGTGTATGAAATACAGACACAGTCAATATAACAGTTATGTGCATTTTTAGATTTTAAATTGCGCATCCTTTTATGAACGTTTTGATTTTTACCTTATATGTCTTCTACTCTTTGTGAACGTGAGTGTTGAGGCTGTCTTTTATTATTCTGCTACTGTTCTGATAAATAGAAAAAAAAAAGCTAAAGTAATAATTGGGGTTGGTCATATAATTAAATAATTGAAAGTCCTCCATGGTGCCTCCTAAGTTAAAAAAATTTTTTAAGCATCTAAGCCCTGTAGATTTTAATTGTTAGGAAGGAAGATGAACTTCAAGCACTCACTTAAAATGGGATGCCTCTGCCAGGAAAGAAAGACTAGTAAATAGGACAGCAGATAGAGCCCTTGAGGATGCGATTTAAACATGTCACTAGAAATTGTTTAAGTGGAGAGCTCTGGCCGTTTTAAAACACTGTCTGTCACTTGAGGATTGGGTCACCTTGAAATGTGTTCGTCTTTGAGTTAAAGGCATAAAAAGACACTTTGAAATTTTTCAGTTAACTTTGGTGTGTGTTGTGTGTGTGTCTAACGGATGTACCTCTCGTCAGCCTGCCTCAGCTGTAAGTCAGTCCCCTGGAAACCAAAGTGGTTGCAAGAGAAGGATAAATGTTTCATCTCAGCTCCAGCAAACTATACAGAATTTTTAAAATGTTGAGACACTGACTGCAACTTCTGACTCTTTTTGTATAGTCAGGTCTTCCTCCCCTAAAGCAAAGTCTGAGATAAGAGTAGCTTCTGGTAATTACTTCCTAAAAGAGTGCCACTTACTGGTGCTTTGGTTCTTTTGGAATGTGGTTAATGATGTCAAGATCGTGGTCTTTAGAGTCTGGTAAGAATATCCGAATTAACTACTCTTGTAATCCAGATTTGAATAAGCTTTTCAAGTGAACACCTGGTGGACACACTCCCGCCCCCATGGCCACAAGGTAGGAGAGAGAGAGAGAAAGAGAGATTGAGTGTGTGTGTGTGTGTGTGTGTGTGTGTGTGTGTGTGAAATTTCATTCAGATTTAACATTTGACACAAAACTAGGGGTCCGGCATACTTAAGGTATGCAGACCGCTCATCTCTGATGTTGAGATCCTTGAATGAACATTTTCGAACCCCTCAGTAGCTTTAACTATCCATAGCAGGGGGAGGAGCCCAGGAATCTGCATTTTTACAAGCTCCCCAGAGGGTTACTATGAACACTTCAGATTCCGAACCCTTCAGGAAATTGTAGAGTGACCCAGATTAATTAGAGATTCAGAGAATCTTCAGTGACAGTGTATCATTTTTGACAGATCTTCTCTGTCACTTTTACGTTTAATTACTTTATCATATTTTTATATTTGGTTAGCAACATTTCTGTAAGTAAATTTGAGGAGAAATTAGCCTTTTCTTTTTTGATTGCAGGAAGTGAAGAAATGTACATGAAGGCATTTTGGAAAAATCAGGGGGGTTAGGCAGTTAAGTAGTTGCATATAACTGAAAAGTGCATTGTGTCTGAAAAGGAGTATGTTTTATTCAAATAATGCCAGTGACTAATGGGAAATATCAGTGCTCTTCATGGTGATTTTGGAAATTGACATGAGTGTATCTTCTCCATGGTTTCAGACCCTGGAGCGGACAGACCCTAAAGATTTCTCATTACCTGAAGATGCGAGATGATCTACCAGAAGGAGTGGTATAGTTAATTTCCTGGTGGAAGGAAAGAACATATTGATGTTTCCTTGAAGATTATTAATTCTGTTTTGTGAATTCAGTGGGAAGGTAGGTTGTGACAATTCTCATTATATTTGTATTTGGCATAGGAGCTCAAGCTCTGTATGTTTTGATGTGTTGAGGGAGATTATTTTTTTCTCTTTAGTATGTAGGGAGAAACTTCAGTGCTTCTGATAGTTTTCCAAAGAAGAAACAAGAAACATATCTTAGTCTTCTATCTTTATAAGCAGAGTTTATTTTCCTTTTTTTTTTTTTTTTTTTTAAGTAAGCTCCACACCCAGCATGGAGCCCCATGCTGGGCTTGAGCTCAGGACCCTGAGATCAAGACCTGAGCCAAGATCAAGAGTTGGACGCTTAACCGACGCTTAACCCAGCTGCCCCTATTTTCCTTTTTTTCTTTTTCAACTTTTGACTCTTCAGGATACAATCATTATTATAATTCAAATTCTTTTATTCACAGGTGTATATATATATATATATAGAGAGAGAGTATCTACTGTATACTCTGTATTTTTCATGTCTTTGTGAAAGACAGAAGAGCAATAGAAGTTAGGAGGCCCTGCCCTTGAGAAACTTCCCTTTAATCCAACTAAAATATCATTGGGGAAGCGCACTGCTGTACACAGAGCAGACTTCGCTCATCATCAGCATATGCAGCTGCCCTGTTTCAAATGATGGACCAGTCAATATTGGATTATTAACCTTTAGATAATCACTTTAAAATACTGTGGGAAATCTCTTCATATAGGCAAAGATCTGATATGGATTTCTATGAGTGAAAACATCTCCATAGATGTGAAAAAAAAATCAGTTTCGGTCTGTAGATGGATACTGTGTTTGATTGGTTGTAGTATTCCCTTCATAATTGCATAGTACAGAGAAACTGTGGGACACAGTGATTAACATGTAGAGTCTAGACAATAGACATCGATGCTAACAATGCCGAAGATATCCCAGAGAAAAGCGGAGTTCTCTCTACTCCCGAAAGAAAGTTAAGTTGTTTTGGTACATGACAGTAGTTACTTGTACAGACCGGGTTGAAATTTGGTATCCTATGGGATGAATGATGGGAATCTGTACTTGGCCATGTGTGCTTCACTGGATGTGTTGTGGTTTATTTGGGAAGGATATAGGATTGGGACTTAAGCATTTTGGCCCTACCTCTGCATCTGGCCCTGTGATCTTGGGCAGGGCACTTCAGTGTACTGGCTTTATATGATGGAGGCTCATCAGTTGTAACAACTGTATCGCTGTGGTGGGGGATGTTGATAACGGGAGGAGGCTATGCATGTGTGGGGGCAAAGGGAGATGGGAAATCTCTGTACCTTCTGCTCAGTGTTGCTGTGAACTTCCCTAAAAAATCAAGTCTATTTAAAAAATTAAACAAGAAAGCAGACACATGATCTCTGAGAATCCTTCCAGTTCTGAACTTCTTTGAGTCTTCTGATCATTACTTAGAATTACTCTTCTATGGAATTGTAGGTCTGTGGTGTTCCCTGTGCTTGGAATTCATACTTTTTATTCCTCTCCTGGCCATCACAGTCCTCTCTGGCTTTTGAGGCTCTAAGTTCCAGTGATTGGTTTACATTCCCCTTCCCCCCTTTCTCTGATGATTGGACATGATTGAGTGCATAACTATATATTTTCTTTCTCTCTAGATGTTTTCATGAGTGTACATCTTGACTTTATAAATCTTTATGTAGGCAGAGCCTTTTATTTTGTATTTATTCCTCTGCATGGCAGAGTATTGATTATAGTCTTACTGTATCTTCCGTAAAAAATATCTTGTGGATTCACCCCTTTCTCTTTTCTTTTATTCCTATGCTTGGCTTGTTCTACGACACACCTAAATCACAATGGTAGCCTCATAGCTAATTTCTCCACCTCTGGTCTGTATTATCTGCCCCAGGAAAATCTATATTCGGCTAAACTTCTTATTGTTTGTTCACACAGAACAAATTATATTTATCTTCTCAGATTTGCTATTTTGGTTATTTGGTTTCTTTAAGATGTACTTCCATTTCATGAGAAATACCCCTACTTAATCAAATTAACATAACCATTGTCTTCAGTCAAAGGAAATACTTGAGTTAGTGGGGACAGCAAAATAGTGCTGTCAGGAAGTAGTGAATGGGTTTGGCCAGGGAGGAATTCTTACAAGACTAGGAATAGAAATGCCTGTTAAGTTCTGTTAAGATGGTATATTGAATAGTTGAATTAAGTAAATGTGTTTCTCACTTGACTGATTGTGTGTAACAGCATTCTAGAAGTAAGTTGGGTTTGGAATCATGGAGACCTGTGTTTGAATCTTAGCCCTGACATATCCTGCATGACCTTGGACAAATGATTTCATCTCTGAGTGTCAGTTTCCTCATCTGTAAAATGGACCTAATTGCCTATGTGGCAGAGTTAGTGTCAGTATTCGATGAGAAATATAGTTGGATCACCCTTAACTTGATGAGTCACTAATAGATGGTAGACATTATTCCAGTAATCTTCCAAAAATACTGTTTTCATTATTTTACCTTCTCCCTGAAGACTCTTTGTCTCCTCTGCTGGACTGTTCATTGCTCATCTGCTGAGGTCCGTTGCCTTCTCTTCTGGTACTTACTGATTTCCATCTTGTGTTTATATGTTGTAATGATACTTTATTAATAAGCCACTTGAGGGTAGGATCTGCATTTGGTAGGTCTCTGTATCCCTCCTTGCACTTAGAACAGTACTTTTCATGATGTAAGTAATTTGTTTTTATCAGTGTTTATTAACTGGAAAGAATGAAGAAGAATTGTCACCTTTTCTAGGAACTTACAGTGGTTTTTTTACTGCCTGGTGTGCAAATTGCAACCCTTCTCCCCTTTCTTTCTTTGAGGATCCTGGGTCCTTTGGCCTGTTCCTACTACCTCTACCTGCCTCTGCCCTTCAAGGTCAAGCCTGATCCCCCTCCCCCTCTCATGAAAACTTACCCCTCTTGTTTGATAGACGTCCGTTAACACTTATTTTGATTTTTTTTTTTTTTTTTTTTTGCTACAAGTTTTCTTCTCACCATTTTGATCACATTTTCCTTAACACCGAGGACAATAACTGTAAGATGCATACCTGTCTGTGGACTTCGGAGAATGGATCACTGTGGAGTGATTTAAAATGTTTAAAACTTATGTCACCTGGGATGAAATTTTCGTAAAATTAAGTATCTTTAAAAGATATTTTGGTCTACTTACAAAGGTAATACACAGTCATTATAGAAGTTTTTGAAAATTCACAAATATAAAGAAGGGAGTAAAAGTTGCCCAGTATCATCCCATGGAGCAGTAGAACTCTGAAGGTTTAGTCCCTGTCTGTGGGAGAGTACATTGAATAGAATTTAAGAGTTTTGGGGGACTTGGAGGATCATCGTTAGAAGCATGTAACTCCTTGTGAGTACTGAATATTGTAAGTACTCAGTAAATATTAACTTCTAGTATAAAAGGTATAAATGGACTCTTAAGGCTTTTAGAGCTACTTGCCTCTAATTAGGAGGCCCGGCTGCTCTGCTTTTTTGGTTCACTGAGTGCATTTTTAATAAACTTTTAAATTTCTCTCCTGTGATCACTCTTCTGCTCTAGAGATTCCTACCTTCTGATTTGCTGTTTCCAATATGCTTGAGACAAGAGCATCAAGGTTACTAGCAATATGAATAAATAAACTAAGAGCAAGAGGGCTCTGCGTGGAGGTTCTAGCAGCCTTCTGCAGTTGGGGTTCTGCATGAGAATTCAGCCTTCCTGCCCTAAGGCATTCATTATATATCACGGATTAACTTCTCTCTGATGCCTCCAGAAGGATACTGGTTCTCTATTGGGAGGAATGAGAAAAATAGTCATTCAGATCATTTTTTTATTCTCTGGTTCAAATGAGGAACCCTGTCTGAGAACTGCTGCTGGGCTCTCCTGATGAGTCGTGTGCATAAGCACTATTGCGGATGCTGGGAAATCCCTATTCACAGATCACAGCCCTTTCCTTTCCTTGTTCTTGGATTCCTGGCAACATGCCAGAAAGGGAAAGTTGATGCCTGCCTGGTTTTTCTTTTTAAGCAATGGTTAACTGTTATCTCATGTCACCAGTTCTATATTGGGCTCCTGGAGGATTCTTAATAAATATATATTGATGGACCAATTGATTCTTTTAACCTTTTAATTATGAAGGTTTTCTAACATTCACAGAAGTGGAGAGATTAGTGTAATGAACTCATAGGCCTGTCCCCCAGTTTCAACAGAAATCAATTTTGCCACACTTGCTTTACTAGCCCTCCTTTTCTGCTGTAGTAACTTAAAGTAAACTCAAAATGACATCATGCCGATTTGCCCCTCTTCGATATGTATCTCTAGAAAAACATTCTCTTGTTACAAAACTACTTGATTGTTATCATGCTAACAAAATTAAAATTGATTTACTTAAAAGATTTTGAAAGGGAGATACTCTTCATGAAGATAATATAAATATTATAAAAGTTAATATTTATTGAATACTTACAATATGCAAGGCATTGTGCTAAGTACATGGAGTAGCTTGTACTTTACTCTTCCCAACAATTTTATGTAGTCAGGTTTCATCCTCATTTTACAAATCAGGGGGCTGAATTTTGAGAGGTAAAGCATCTTGTGGTCATACATCTAGCAAGAGAGTGGTGACTTGGGACTCAGCACTGGTCTCTGTGACTGAAGAGACTGCTCCTCCCCTGAAAACAACACTGCTTCTATATAGACTTATTTAAAAAATTTTTTTTTACTTATATTTTTTGTTGTCAGTATCACCTCACATTCCATATATGACCACTTGCTGTCTTAACTCGAAACCCAAAATGAAGGGAGGTAGGATATCTATAGGTAATTTCCAAATGTTATTTTAATTAATAATTTTTAAATTTCCTGTTCATTCTTCCTCTTAGGGGAATTCTAAAGCAAAAATGATTACTTTAAAATTCAACTCTGTGTATTTGCATTTTGGACTATATGTTAGACATGCCATGGGCAAGCAGTGAGAACGGGAAAAAGCCAGGGGCCTAGATCAACCTGTTGGGATCATTAATCCCTGAGTAACTGAGAATCAGCCGGTGTCAGGGATACTCCCTGTGAGGCAGGGGAGGTCTTGCCTCTGGGTGCACCAGCCTCTTGTTGCACACCTTCCACACCCTCTGATTGGTCTACTTTCAGGGTACCCTTCCCCTTGTTTTAAACACTGTCTGGGAGAACAGAAAATTCACTTCCCACTCATGTTTGAGAGATTGATGGCATCAAGAGCCACCTTTTCCTGGGAAAGCTAGCTTAAATAAGTACCAGGGAGTGATACATGAATTGTGTAATTGGAAATATTTACCCATAGGGAATATTGGGTGATGGGAGCCTTATTGCTATACCTGAAATCCCACCATTTCTCTTACGGCCGCTCTGTGTTTTGTCTAGTTGACCTTAAGTCAAGTCTCTCAGCCTTCTCTGTGGCTGTTAAATCCTGCCTGCAGACAGGAATAGCCTTATCTGTGAAAATTGGACAAGACCCAGCTTCCCTAGAGAGCTGACACAGTTACATGCCTTCCACAGCTGCTTCAGGTTCCCCCAGCCCCCGAGGAGCAGGCTGCAGGAAGCCCAGTGTTCCTGCGGTGCCCCACCAGGAGGAATGCTTCCAGATGAACATGGCCGCCAAGTTGTTATCATAGACCTCACTCAGACGAACTTCGGAGTTGGCACATCTAATGACTTTGTAAAAGGAGGGGTGGTGGGGCTTTAAAGTTTCTGATGACTTGTCACAGAGCATCTGAAAGCACTGGGAAAATCAGCCACCTTGTCAAAATCTGTGCCATGAAAGAACTTCCTGAGGAGAAATTGCAGAAGGAGATGAGGTGCTGGGGGAAGCGGTGTTTTGAATCAGCACCCAGCAGGTGGTGAATTCCGTTTGGAACAGATATTCGCAGGCAGTGTTGGCAATCATTGTGCTCCATAATGTAGCGGGGGTTTGTTTGTTTGTTTTGGAAGACAATATCAACTCGAGCCCTGTCTGCTTACAGGCAGGGTATTTTAGCACATGTTAGATGCCTGCTGCTTTAGGGGTACACCTACATGCCAAGCTCCTTCTGCGTGTGTTTAAATATATTTTTGAACACAGATAAAGGCATTACCAGAGAGCATGAGACGGTGCTAAGTAGGGATCTGGAAAGCATTTGATATTTTCTGCAAATCAAAAGGTAGGGAGGAGGTGATTTAAGGCTTGTGTAATACGTATGGTAGTCTACTAGAAATATTTGTCTTTTAAAAATTTTTCTTTTTCTTTCAAAATTTATTTCACTTTGGCTTTTCACTTAGTTCACGTAGTTCAAAGGATGATCTCTTATTCAAGTTTGAGAATTTGGTTCTGCAGTTCTAGATGACCCGGATTAAAATTTTCTACAAACAAATCTATGCTTGAGATGTTTACCCATTTAATTAAATAGAGCTTTTGGAGGGGGAAAGGAAGTTGGACTTTGAAGTCAGACTGCCTGGGATTCAGATCCTGATTCATCCATCTATGATTTTTGAGTTTGCACATCTAAAATAAGGTGGTGGATAAAATCTAGGTCATAGAATAATTGTGAAGATTAAATGAGGTATTACAAGTAGAGCAAGTGGCATGGTGCCTGGAACATAGTAAGCCACAATGAGAATTATTTGCTCTTCCCTTTACATGGATAGAGTAGGGAATGTTGGAAAGTTCTGACCTTAAAGCTAAAGAGTAACTCATTTGTGAACAAGGGTATTTGTTGACTAGATTATAACATGGGATTATGAGGAAGAGATTCAAAGGGTCTAGAGCAGTTGGAGCCCCAGTGTATGCTGGAATGTAATGGGAGTTGAAACTAGATATGTACCCAATACCTTTATAGTGATTTGCTTTCCTTCTTATCAAAATGTGATAAAAGGTAGATATCACTGTATTTTTTTTCCCAGATGGGAATTAGTCATCCCATATTCTTTCATTTTTCTAATTTTTTTTCCTGTGATCAGCACCTGTGAAAATTGATCAATACCCAGACTATGGAGTAGGTGTTCATTCAGTAAGTCTCCTTAGTGCCACAATATGACCATTTTAGGTAAATCATCACAGACAAGTACTTGTATGCCATTCAACTGAGAATAGCAATATTTTTTGATAAAAGTAGACATGGGTTTCAAAATTCAAATATACACATTTTAGCATATCAGAATTATGATTCTCAGTAGGTCATTTAAAAAATATTTGCCTAAAAGGTTAAGTATCAGGGATAATAAAAATTCACAAACTTTTGGAAATAATTTAACATCCTTTATAAAACTTGTCATTCATAGTTTACTATATCTTACCATAGAGGTAAAACTTAAAAGTAAATATTCCTGGGACAGGTCATATATTACCTTAAAATCATGAATAAAGTGCAAATGACTAATAATAGGTTTTTCCTGAAATGAGATTTAGGGTGGATAGTGTGTGGTGGGAGCAGAAAGACATTGAATACTGGGCAGTGAAAGTGGGGCAATAGGTTTCAGGAAAAATAAGAATAGATTTTATATAAATTCTAGGTTTCATTAACATGCTAATTTTTTATTTTCTTGGCTTAATGTGCTTATTTAAGTTTAAATGAAATGGATTTTATTATTTTGTTCATTCTATTCTGTAGCATTTAAATTATGTTTTTGATATTTCGATGGGGTGAATTATGTGCAGGTTTGTTTTCGCACGTAAGTATCCCTACAGACTCTGACTTGTAATGGCTAGCACAGCATCTGGCACAGGTGGCAGCTTTATGAATAAGCTTTTCTGTTGCCGTATGGTAGAAACTCATTAAGTAACAGGGCATTTTTGGACATTTTCAAATTTTAATTTAGGAAAGGCTGTCATCAGCTTTCTCATTGAGAGGAAGGAGTTAAATAGATTTTCTTGGCAGCTCTTAGCTCCTGGAGTAATTGATCAAATCTTCTCAAAGGACTGAGAGTTGGATCTTTACCCAACAGGGGGCCACAGTTGTCTAGCTTCTTGGTGAATTTCTCTGAGGTCTAATGTTTCTTTCTGAACACTAGGCACATTTAGGGGCTTGGGGAAATTCTCATCAGAAGTTTTCCCGCAGTATGTTAAATCGAAAGACTGTGTATTTGGAAATCCAGACATGGTTTAGTAAGTCTTATGGTGTATCTTCATGAGAATATAAAGGAGTAAAACCAAGATCTTGGCAATGAAATGTCTTGTGATGTGGGAAATTTTGTCTATTAGCAGTTTTATTTAAGATGTTAATTTGAAAAGCATGGAAGAAGTGATCTTTAGGTTTTTTTTTTTTTTTTAAGATGTTATTTATTTATTTGACAGAGATAGAGACAGCCAGCAAGAGAGGGAACACAAGCAGGGGGAGTGGGAGAGGAAGAAGCAGGCTCATAGCAGAGGAGCCTGATGTGGGGCTCGATCCCATAACGCCGGGATCACGCCCTGAGCCGAAGGCAGACGCTTAACCGCTGTGCCACCCAGGCACCCCTAGGTGACGGTTTTGAAGGATATTGTCAGTTTAAGGATTAATTCACAGCAATGTTTGGTATGTAAATGTGGTGTGTGTGTGTGTGTGTGTGTGTGTGTTTCGAATTTGAGAGGCATATATGAAACCCATGTAGATCCCTAACTTGCTTTGCCTGCCAAAGTCACAGGCATAGATAGAGACTGAATAACCAATACTTGATTTAGGTAGACAGAGTGAGTTTATTTCATAAAGGTGAAGGTTAGTCCAGTTAGACAGTAAAAGAAACTGTAAAGGGGCACCTGGGTGGCTCAGTTAGTTAAGCATCTGCCTTTGGTTCAGGTCATGATGATCCCACGGATAGAGGCCCAAGTCAGGCTCCCTGCTCAGTGGGGAGTCTGCCTCTCCCTCTCCCTCTGCCCCATTCACTTATGCTGTCTCTCTCAAATAAATAAATAAAATATTAAAAAAAAAAGAAACTATAAAGAACTTTTTGTCTTCTTGCTTCTAAGATACTTTCTCTTATTCTTATAAAGCAAAGCATCTGGAATACAGTGATATTTCAGTCACGGTGGAGGTCCGTATGTTAAGTCTTGAATATAAGTCTGGATGGACTGTGAAAAAGGAAAAACTGCCTCATTTAGGTATATAATGGTTTCTAATGACATTGCTGCAATAGAGGGAAATGAAATAGCAGAATGGAACATAGAGAATTACTGGGAGACAATCAGTGACCCTTAATGTTAGATGTGTCCCTGGCAGCAAATCTCTTGGGGGAATTATTAGAGTGACAAAGGAATTTATAAATATCAATAGTTTATAAACACTGAGAAGGAGTTGGCTCTTTGGTTTTAATCTTGGGCTCAAACTCTCACACATGAGTTTTTTGGTCAGCAGATCCTTTGAGAAGATCCCCTTGAAAGAACAAGAGAAATGAAAACCACGCCCTTTTGTTGTACAACATAGAGCCTGCTGATATTGTCTTGATTAATTATAAAATGCTTCCCCTCTCTTCCCTTTTAAAGTATTATTTTATTTTTATTGACCATATATATGTGTGTGTATGTGTGTGCGTGTATACCGTAGATTATACTCTCTAACTCCATCCATGTTGTTGAACATGGGAAGATTTTATTCTTTTTTATGGTTGAGTAATATTCCAGCGTGTGTGTGTGTGTGTGTGTGTGTGTGTGTGTGTATCAAATAATTTTTTTTTAAGATTTTATTTATTTATTTGACAGAGAGAGAAACAGCCAGCGAGAGAGGGAACACAAGCAGGGGGAGTGGGAGAGGAAGAAGCAGGCTCCCAGTGGAGGAGCCTGATGTGGGGCTCGATCCCAGAATGCCGGGATCACGCCCTGAGCCGAAGGCAGACACTTAACGACTGAGCCACCTAGGCTCCCCTATCACATCATCTTTATCCATTCATCTATTGTTGGACACTTGGGCTGCTTCTGTAATTTGGCTATTGTAAATAATGCTGCAGTAAACATAGGGGTGCGTATATCTTTTCAAATTAGAGTTTCTGCATTCTTTGGGTAAGTACCCAGGAGAGGAATTACTGGATCATATAGTAATTCTATTTTTACTTTTCTGAGGAACCTCCATACTGTTTTTCCAAGTGGCTACACCAGTTTGCATTCCTACCACAGTGCACAAGGTTCCTATTTCTCCACATCCTTGCTAACACATGTAGTTTCTTCTGTTTTTTATTTTAGTCATCCTGACAGGTGTGAGTTGGTATCTCATTCTGGTTTTGATTTGCATTTTCCCCTATGATGAGTGATGTTGAACATCTTTTCATGTATCTTTTGTCCACCTGTGTGTGTTCTTTGGAGAACATCTGTTTATGTTTCCTGTCCATTTTTAATTGGATTATTTTTTGGTGTTGAATTGTGTAAATTCTTTGTATATTTTGGATATTAACCCTTATTGGATATATCATTTGCAAATATCTTCTCCCATTCAGTAGGTTGTCTTTTTTTTTTAATTTATTTTTTATTTTTTTAAAGATTTTATTTATTTATTCAACAGAGATAGAGACAGCCAGTGAGAGAGGGAACACAAGCAGGGGGAGTGGGAGAGGAAGAAGCAGGCTTCCAGCGGAGGAGCCTGATGTGGGGCTCGATCCCAGAACGCCGGGATCACGCCCTGAGCCGAAGGCAGACGCTTAACCGCTGTGCCACCCAGGCGCCCCTCATTCAGTAGGTTGTCTTAATTTTGTTGATTGTTTCCTTTGCTGTAGAGAAGCTTTTTATTTTGATGTAGTCTCAATAGTTTATTTTTGCTTTTGTTTTTCTTGCCTCAAGAGACATATCTAGGAAGATGTTGCTATAGCCGATGTCAGAGAAATTACTGCCTGTCCTCTCTTGCAGGATTTTTATGATTTCACGTTTCACATTTAATCCATTTTGAGTTTATTTTTGTATATGGTGTAAGAAAGTGGTCCAGCTTCATTCTTATGCATGTACTGTCCAGTTTTCCCAGCACCATTTGTTGAAGAGACTGTCTTTTTCCCATTGCATATTCTTGCCTTCTTTATTGAAGATTAATTGACCATATAATTGTGGGCTTATTTCTGGGATCTCTCTTCTGTTCCATTAATCTATATGTCAGATTTTGTGCCAGCACCATACTGTTTCAATTACTACAGCTTTGGTAGTATATTTTGAAATTTGAGATTGTGATGGCTCCAGTTTTGTTCTTCTTTTCCAAGATTGCTTTGGCTATTTGGGGTCTTTGTGGTTCCATACAAATTTTAGGATTGTTTGTTCTAGTTTTGTGAAAAATACTGTTGGTATTTTGATAGGGATTGCATTAAATCTGTAGATTACTTTGGTTAGTATGGACATTTTAACAGTATTTGTTCTTCCAATTCATGAGCATGAAATATCTTTCCATTTGTTTGTGTCATCTTCAGTTTCTTTCATTGGTGTTTTTAGTTTGCAGAGTATAGATCTTTCACTTTCTTGGTTATGGTTATTCGTAGATATTTTATTATTTTTGGTGCAGTTGTAAATGGAATTGTTTTCTTAATTTCTTTTTTTGCTCCTTCATTATTAGTGAAATAGAAATACAACAGATTTCTGTACATCGATTTCGTATCCTGTGAGCTTACTGAATTTATCAGTTCTAGCAGTTTTTTGGTGGAATCTTTAGGTTTTTCTTTCTTTTTTTAAAAAAAAGACTTTATTTATTAGAGAGAGAGCATGTGCGTGTGCAGCAAGCAGAGGGGTGGGACAAAGGGGGAGGGAGAGGGAGAGAATCTCGAGCGGACTCTGCTGAGTGTGCAGCCCAACATGGGGCTGGATCCCACAACCCTGAGACCATGACCTGAACTGAAACCTAGAGCCAGATGCTTAACCCACTGAGCCACACAGGAGCTCCAGGGTTTTTCTATATATAGTATCATGTCATCTGCAAATAATAGAAGTTCTTCTTATGCCTTTGGATGCCTTCTATTTATTTATTTTTGTCTGAATTGCTGTGGCTAGGACTTACAAGTAGTATGTTGAATAAAAGTAATAACAGTGGACATCTTGTCTTGTTCTTGATTTTAGGGGAAATCTCCATTTTTCACAGTTGAGTGTGACGTTGTTAGCTGTGGATTTTTCATATACGGCTTTAGTTATATTGAGGTGTGTTCCCTCTAAACCTACTTTGTTGAGGGCTTTTTATCGTACATCGATGTTGTACTTTGTCAAATGCTTTTTCTGCATCTATTGAAATGAATATACAGTTTTTATCCTTTCTCTTGTTGGTGTGATGTATCACATTGATTTGCGAATATTGAACCACCCTAACATCCTAGGAATAAATCCCACTTGATTGTGGTGAATGATTTTTTTAATGTATTGTTGAATTCTGTTTGCTAATATTTTGTTGAGAATTTTTGCATCTGTGTTCTGTCACAGAGATAATGGCCTGTAGTTCATTTTTTTTTTTTTTTTTTGTAGTGTCTTTATCTGGTTTTAGTATTAGGGTAATGTTGGCCTCATAGAATGAATTTGGAACCTTTCTTTCCTCTTCTTTTTTTGGAATAGTTTCAAAAGAATAGATATTAACCTCTCTTCAAATGTTTGGTAGAAGTCACCTATGAAGCTGTCTGGTCCTGTAATTAGGTTTGTTGGGAGTTTTTTGATTACTGATTCAATTTCATTGCTGGTAATTGGTCTGTTCAAATTTTTTATTTCTTCTTGCTTCAGTTTTGGGAAGTTATGTTTCTAGGAATTTATCCATTTCTCCTGGGTTGTCCAATTTGTTGACATATAATTTTTCATAATATTCTGTGATAAACCTTTGTATTTCTGTGTTGTCAGTTGTTATTCTCCTCATTCATTTCTGATTTTGTTTGAGTACCCCTCACCTTTTTTCTCTCTCTTTTTGATGAGTCTGGCTAAGGGGTTTATCAATTTTGTTCATCCTTTCAAGTAACCAGTTCCTGATTTCAGTGAGATGTTCTATTGTTGGGGTGCCTGGGTGGCGCAGTTGATAAGTGTCTGACTCTTGGTTTCATCTCAGGTTGTGATCTCAAGGTTGTGAGATTGAGCCCCATGTCAGGCTCTGTACTGAGCATAGAGCCTGTTTGAAATTGTCTTCCTCTCCCTCTGCCCTCCCCCCCCATACACACTCACTCTCTCAAATAAATAAATCCTTTTTTTTTTTTAAGCAATTTCTGTTGTTTTCTTAGTTTCTATTTTATTTCTGTCCTAATGTTTATTATTTTCTTCCCTCTACTGGTTTTGGATTTTGTTTGTTCTTTTTCTAGCTCCTTTAGGTTTAAGGTTGGGTTGTTTATTTGAGATTTTTCTTGCTTTTTGAGGTAGGCCTGTATTGCTATAAACTTCCTTCTTGGAATAGCTTTTGCAGCAACCCAAAGATTTTGTTCTGTTGTATTTTCATTTTCATTTGTCTCCATGTATTTTTTCACTTCCTCTTTGATTTTTTGGTTGACCTATTCATTGTTTAGTAGCATGTTATTAAACCTCCATGTATTTGTTCTTTCCAAACTTTTTCTTGTTGTTGATTTCTGGTTTCATGGCTTTGTGGTAGGAAAAGATGCATGGTATGATTTCAGTCTTTTTGAATTTGTTGAGACTTGTTTTGTGGGCTAATACATGATCTGTTCTGAAGAATGTTCCATGTGTACTTGAAAGAGTATGTATTCTGCTGTTTCAGGATGGAATGTTCTGAATATATCTGTTAGATCCATTTGGTCCATTGTGTCATTCAAAGCCACTGTTTCTTTGTGGATTTTCTGTTTGGATGATGTGTTCTTTGATGTAAGTGGGGTGTTAAAGTCTTGTACTATTTTTGTATTCTATTGATTACTTCCTTTATGTTTGTTATTAGCTGCTTCATGTATTGGGTGTTCCCATGTTGGAAGCATAATTATTTACAATTGTTATGTCTTCTTGTTGGATTGTTCCCTGTATGATTATTATAGTCCTTTGTCTATTGTTACAGTCTTTGTTTTAAAGTCTGTTTTGTCTGATATAAGTATTGCCACCTCAGCTTTCTTTTCCCTTCCATTTGCATGATAAATTGTTTTCCATTCCCTCACTTTCAATCTTTATGCATCTTTAGTTCTGAAATGAGTCTCTTATAGACTGCATATAGGTGAGTCCTGCTTTCTTATCCATCTGTCACCCTGTGTCTTTTGATTAGAGCCCTTAGTCTATTTACATTCAAAGTAATTTTTGATAAATATGTACTTATTGCCATTTGTTACTTATTTTTTTATGGTAGTTTTTGTAGTTCCTCTCTGTTCCTTTCTTCTCTTGCTCTTCTCTCTCATGGTTTGCTGGCTTTCTTTAGTGATAGACTTGGATTCCTTTCTCTTTATTTTTTGTATATTTATTACTGGTTTTGATTTGTGGTTACCATTAAGTTTGTATATAATATCTTATGCATATAGCAGTCTTTATTAAATTAATGGTTGCTTAAGCTTGAATCCATTCTTTACTCCTCTCCCCCTACATTTCACATATATGGTGTCATACTTTACATCCTTTCATTTTGCGAATCCTTTGACTTTTATAAATATATCTAATTTTACTGCTTTTGTGCTTCCTCCTTTTCTTACTCCTACTTATGGTCTTTCTTTTCCACTCAAAGAATCTCCTTTAACATTTCTTGTAGGTCATGAATTCCTTTAACTTTTGTTTGTGTGAGAGACTCTTTATCTCTCCTATTCTGAATGATAGTCTTGCTGGATAGAATATTCTTGGCTGCAGGTTTTTTTCTTTCAGTGTTCTGAATATATCATGCCACTTTCTTCTGTCCTGCAGTTTCTGCTGACAAATCAGCATATAGCCTTATGGGGTTTCTCTTGTATGTAACTGTTTTCTTTTCTCTTGCTACTTTTAAAATTCTCTCTTGATGTCACTATGTTTTGACATTTTAATTACTATATAAGTTGGTGTGGACTTCCTTGGGTTGATTTTGTTGGAGGCTTTTTGTGCTTCTTGGATCTGGATTTCTGTTTCCTTCCCTAGGCTCATGAAGTTTTCAGCTGTTATTTTTTTAAGTAATTTTTATGCCCCCTTTTCTCTTTCTTCTCCTTTTGGGATTCCTATACTACAAATGTTATTATGCTTGGTGGTGTTGCTGAGTTCCTTAGGACTGTTTTCATTTATTATTATTTTTTTTTTTTTCCCTCTCACCTGCTCAGTTTGATCGCTTTTCATTACTCTGTCATCCAGGTCACTGATCCATTCTTCTGCTTCCTCTAGTCTGCTATTTATTCCATCTAGTATATTTTTAATTTCAGTTATTGAGTTCTTCATCTCTGATTGGTTCTTCTTTACAGTTTTTGTCTGTTTGTCGAGAGTCTCACTGACATCCTTCACTCTTTTCTCAAGTCCCCTGAATATCTTTATGACCATTATTTTGAACTCTCTGTTAGACATGTTACTTATTTCTATTTCATTTAGTTCTCTTACTGTGAATTTATCCTGTTTCTTTCATTTGGGACATATTCCTCTGTCTCCTCATTTTGTCTAACTCTCTCTTTCTATGTGTTAGGAAAGTCAGCTATGTCTCCTGCTCTTAAAAGTAGTGGCCTTATGAAGAAGAGATCCTAAAGTGCCCTGAAGTGCAGTGTCCCTTGTTGAACTTGGCACTTTAGAAGTGTCTCCCATGTGTGTTATGTGCACCCTGCTGTTGTGGCAGAGCCACTTTTGCCTTCAGTCCAGTTGTCTGCAGTGGCTGTTTTTGCCTCTTTTGGCCAGGGTTTTGTCCTTGTGTTGTTAGTGGGCCAGTCTGGGGCCACCTTGGACTGGAGTTGAGTCAAACCAGGCATTTGCAAGAGATTTCAGTAACACTGAGCTGTAGGGCACTTTCTCTGTGTTGTACCCTGAGAAGTGTTCATTTGTGAGTGGGGCCTGCAGTCAGACCAGATGTCTGCCCCCAGCCCACTTCTGGGGCCACAGTTAGACTGGTGTGTGTAGTTATGTTCCCTTCCCCTCAAGGTAGGAGTCACTTTGGGGTGGTGCTGGCCCCTGTCAAGGCTGCTTGCATACTGCCAGGCTTGTGGCACCACTTTGGATGGGCTGTAACCAAGGTTGTATTGGAGCAGGCAGGTCCGCCAGAGAATGCTGGTGTGTGGTGCACAGTGTTAGCAGCGTTTGTACAGGTCTGCTGTGGGAGGGGACCTGGAGCACTTTAGAAAACCTTGTTTCAGGACTAGAAGGGCGAGTCCTTGGGAGAATGCGGGGTTGGGATGCACAGTGTTAGTAAGGTTTGCAGGGGTGTGCTGTGGGAGGAGACCTGGAAAGGAGACCTGGCTGGAGGTGGCCTGTGTACAAGGGAATGTGGGGGCAGGGTGTTGTTAACAAGTGAAGTGGAGAGCATTGGCTGGTGCTGGTTCCAACGGATGTTCGTGTGTATAGGGTGGGGGGCAGAGGAGGGAAATGGTGACCACTAGCTCTTTAGTTCTTGGGGAAGTCTTCCAAGGATCCCTGCCTCTCCAGCACACTTTCTGAGATGTCTGATCTCTCTAAGATTAGTAAACAAATCTCCCTTCAACATACCAGCGTTTTCAAACCACTGCTTCTGTGCTGTATCTCCCCAGGGGCTGTTTGTTGTGCTCTCTTTCTAAGGGCAGGACTCAGTTTTCTCTCCTCGCTGCCCTCTGACTCTCCCAGAGCTGAGCCTGCTGATTTCTAAAGTGCCAAGTGTTAAGCCCTTCTGATTGTAAGGACTCATGAATTTATGCCCCTTTCAAAGCCAGATGTTATGAGGATTCATTTTCCTGGTCTGGGTTCCCTGTACCTGGGGTTCTTGGTGGGAAGATCTGTTTTTCTCCCCTATCTGCACTTGCATGTCTCTCCCTCCTGAGGACAGTCTGGTGGTCTGCCCTTCCTACCCTCTTCTGTGTAGCTTCTTCTGCATTTAGCTGTGGAGAGTCTGTTCTTCCAGTCTTTGGGTTGTTTTCTGGGTTATTCACACTGTGGGTATTATCTAGTTATATTGTGGGAGGAGGTAAGCTTAGGATCTTCCTATTCTGCTATCTTCCCCAGAAGTCTACTGTATTCTAGATTCTATCAGTATTCCTGTTGACAAATTTGTTGCTATTCTTATCCCTATTATATAATGTGGTCTCCTTTATTCTTCTTTCTGGAAGGTGGAAAAATTTTCTCATCGTGTTCAGGGTTCTGAAATTTCATAGTGATGTACTTTGGTGGGAGTGGACTTCTCATTTCTGCCATCCCATTTTTAATTTCTAAGAGTTCCTTAGCTTTCTAACTGTTTCTTTTTCTTTCTTTTCTCTCTCTCTCTCTCTCTTTTTTTAAAGTAGCCTCTATGCCCAGCATGGAGCCCAACTCAGAGCTTGAACTCACAACCATGAGATCAAGACCTGAACTGAGATTGAGTCAGATGCTTAACCAACTGAGCCACCCAGGTGCCCCTAAATGTTTCTTTTTCTTTTTCTTTTTTTTAAAAAAGATTTTATTTATTTGAAAGACAGAGAGAGCACAAGTAGGGGAGAGGAGTAGAGGGAGAGGGAGAAGCAGACTTCCTGCTGAGCAGAGGGCCTGATATGGAGCTTGATCTCAGGACCCGGGGATCATGACCTGAGCCGAAGGCAGATGCTTAACTGACTGAACCACCCACGTGCCCCAAATGTTTCTTTATCTTAATAGCTTTCTTTTCTCGTTTTGTGGATGAGGATGTTACTTATAGTCATTTTCAGGTTTTCTTCTGCTTCCTACAATGTTTTATTTCCTCTAAGTGACCTTCACTCTCTCCTCTCTACTCCCCTCCAGTTGTTTTTCTTCTGCATCTTTCTCATTAGAAGCTTTCCTTATATATCAGGTAATCCTTTTTTGTCCATTTATATTTAAGAATAGGCATGTGTGTGGTAAAGAATTTAGTCTTGTCCAAAGAGGTGTCTCTTTTCCCCTTGGCCCATGGGAAGTAATCTTAAGCTCCTGAAACGTCCTGCCTTATAGACCGTCTTTGTTTATTTGGGGGCTTTGGGCCATGCCAGATAGTCTAACAATGTGGTTCATGTTGAATGCTTTGGGTCAAGTGGTATCAGCTCTTACGTCAAGGGGCTGGAGACTGACCACATCTTTGTGGCCAAACCCCAATAAAAACTTGGGATACCAAGGCTCCAGTGAGCTTCCTTGGTTGGCAGCGATCTGCATATTCTCACACATTGCTACCAGGAGGTGTTGATGCTGTCCCTTGCTCCACCGAGAGAGGACAGCTGGAAGCTTTGCATTTGGAACTCTCCTGGACTCTGCCTCATGTGTCTCTTCCCTTGGCTGAAACTAATCCATATCCTTTTGTTAAGGTAAACTATCACTGTGAGTAGAATAGTCTTCTAGCTTTTGGTGAGTTCTGTACACTGCCTTATAAATTATCAAATCTGAGGTGGTCTTGGGGATCCATCCCCAACAAGCTTGCAATTGGTATCAGAAGTGAGGGTTGTCTTGTACATTTCCTCCACGGTTTGTAGCAGTAAGCTCATTTGAACCTTTCTGGACATGGATGAGGCTTATAAACCGTAGAGTGATATTGCTGTGCCATTTCGGTGAAAGACTCCAAGTTCCGTGTCTCTGAGTCTTTCTTCTTGGCCTGGGCAGTTTTGCAGAAATGAATCCTCCAGTCTTTTGCTTAGGCGAGCATAAACCTAACTGCTAGTGTGTTCAGAGTTGAGTAGGGGGAGGGTAATAGCGCTGAATATCGACTTTCATTTATTCCTTTTATTTTTCTCTATAATAGTCTTGACAGCAAAAGCAGTACAGGGTTTTGAAAGGGCACCTTAGCAGGGACACCTAATGTATATGGGGCATCAAGGAAAGAGTCAAAGACAATGTTTAAACGGATACCCATGGGTGGGTATAGGAAGCTAGGTAAGTGAGAATGGACGGAATGGTATTCTAGGCAGAGGGCTCGTAAATTTATTTGAATAGATGTGTCAGTTTTACTTGGGAAGGGGGAGTAAGTAAGGTGTCAGTTTGTTATAACGGTCCATATAATCAGAAAAATAGTACTAGGGATATAATACCATAGGCAACTTGTAGATTGAAGAAAGTAACCTCTATTGGTGGTTAATTGTGTTATCTAGTCAATACCATATCTTTTTCAGATATGTATGTAAAGGCATTGAGGACCTAAAGTAAATTTTTGTTTAGGAGTCAGGTTTTAAACTTAAACACACTGGGTATGTGAAGTTTGACTTCTCATGAAAAGTTGAATATTTAGGAGTCATATATTTTCTTGTTAATCTGTATTGAGTTCTTTGTTGACTTTGCCTTCCAGATATCATGAGTTTTTTGTTTTGTAATGGTAATCTAGCCAACTAGAATAGTTTTAAGTAGACACTGAAACTTAGATTAGCTATTGCTTATACCTAAGTATTTAGATGACTTGAAGAACTTTTTAATTTACCTTTAGAATACTAGGGCACTGGTATTATACTTTCCAGGTTTAAAACTTTCAGTGTCTTCCATTTGTCTATTGCATTAGATTCAATCTAGTGTTAATCTTTCAGTCTTCACCTTTCATGATATGTTCCCAACCTGTCTTTCAGTCTTTGTTTCTGTCTCTATGTTAAAAAAAAAAAAAAAAAAGTTAGATTATTCTTGAGGTAAATTTGAGTTATTTCCCCTCAGTGTCTTGCTTAGAATACTGCTCTTGCCTTCTCAGCCACCACCCCCCAATCTTAGAGAATGCATGTAAGTGTTCTAAGTTATACTTGTTCAGAATATCCCTTCAGGATATCCCCATTTTATTTACATATTCATTTGACATTATAATTTGATATCAAAGGTAAAAGAGCCTACCCATTTGGCCCTGTTTCCCACTCCCCTTTACCTTTTTCTTTAAACCATTTTATTTATTTATTTATTTTAAAGTTTTACTTAGTTAAGTAATCTCTACACCCAACGTGGGGCTCGAACTCACAACCCTGAGATCAAGAGTTGCGTGCTTTTCTGACTGAGACAGCGAGGCACCCCTCTTTTAACCATTTTATTTTATTTTATTTTATTTTTTTATTTTTAAAGATTTTATTTATTTATTTGACAGAGAGAGAGAGCCAGCGAGAGAGGGAACACAAGCAAGGGGAGTGGGAGAGGAAGAAGCAGGCTCCCAGTGGAGGAGCCTGATGCGGGGCTTGATCCCAGGATGCTGGGATCATGCCCTGAGCTGAAGGCAGACGCTTAATGACTGAGCCACCCAGGTGCACCTCTTTTAACCATTTTAAACTAAGCTTTAGTTTTTCCCTCCCAGGTTTTTAAAGAAGTAAATGTTCATTATACAGAACTGGGAGAAATTTGACTACAATTTTTCCCTTTTTCATTCTACGTATACACAAATTGATCAAATAAATTAGTAGTGGTCCAGTATTTCAAGTTTGGAGTGTCTTGTGTCTGAATTTCAGGATTCTCTGTGACCTACTACCGCCTTGCCTGTGCAACCATATATTTACTCTCAAACACACCTTTTGCCATTGTTAGTGTTCTGAGAACAGGCCATTCCTATATTGGTCTTCATTCAGATTATATCCAATAGTTGAAATGTCTTCCTTCTCCTTGACCTGTAGTTAATTTCTACTAATCTCTCAGGGCAAGTTGGCTTGTTGAAACCTTCTCTGGTCAGCCCAGAGTTCTCATTATGACAGAGTTGGAGCTAGGAACCCGTCTCTTGCCTTGTTTTGCGTTATCATGCCCTCTGCACTGTCATGCCTGCTATTCTGATTGATTGAATGGTTAAAGTAATCAGAGAAGACCTACACTGTCAAATTAACTATACCAGGATAAAACATGATAGGACGCCTGTTGAGTGCCTGGCATAGGGCCGGTGCATCATCAGCAGTTGTCCCTGGTTTTCCAATTCCGAATCCAATGATGACGCATATCACAGAGCCAGAACGTGGAATTCCTTTTTCCAGGGTAGTGCTGTGTACCTAGAGCTGACACCCCCAGGAGCCTATGAATCTCCATCATTGCCAATCCAGTATTAGGCCCCAGTAGATCGCCGATGGCTTCGCGTTGTTACCACTGTACTGTTGAAGTTTTATTGTAAACTCACTTGGAACTATAGTAAATTAAAAACGAAATAGGTGGGAAACTATTGGATATTTTAACTGCCTCTTTCTTGCACTTCTTGATTCAAGCCAAGAGTACATTTCTCAAACAGCTTTGATATGTGGATTGCTGAGGAAAACTATAGTGTTCCAACCTGGCAGGTTAAGAGTTCTTTGAAATAGTTAATGAAATGCTTCATACTGGGAACCTAGTAGAAATACTTAGTTTCTGAAAAACCTTTTGATAATGCTTCCCTTAAGAGTTTAAGAAAAATGCCAACGGAGTAAAAAGTGTTGCTTTTTTCATAGATTTGAACATATTTAAACAATAGTAAAAAAAAAATGCCAGTGAAAAGCTGCTGTTCATTTCCCAGAGAGGTCAGTCATTGGATGACACCAGTTTTATTATAGTGCATGATATTTTCAATGCTAACAGAACTCTTTGGAAAACAGATTAGGAAAACAATGGGTGGATATCAGGTTTTGAAAAGCTAAAAAATATGCAAGCTTTGTAAATAAATTAGGCTAAATTTAAAAACATGGGTGTCCATCACAATGATACTTAGCTTCTAGGGTTTCACTAATTTTGTAAAATAAATTTTATTGAAGCGTGTCTTAGTCTCTCTAGGCTGCTGTAACAGAAATACCGTAGACTGGGTGGCTCATAAACAACAGAAATTTATATCTCACAGTTTTGGAGGCTGGGGAGTCCAAGATCAAGGTACCAGCATATCTGGCTTCTGATGAGGACTGGCTTCCTTGTCGATGGCTGTCTTTTCACTGTAACCTCACATGGCAAAGGGCCAAAAGATCTCTCTGGGGCCTCTTATAAGAGCACTAGTCCCATTCTAAGGGCTTCATTCTCATGACTAATCAATTTCTAAGGGCCCTGCCTTCAAATGCTGTCATACTGGGGATTAGGTTTCAACATAATGAATTTGTGTATGTGTGTGTGTGTATGTGTGGCAGGGGACATGCATAAACATGCATTCATACTGTTAAGACAAAATATATATATGGTAAGCTGTATTAATCGTAAATGTATAGATACCTGTACAAACAAGTTTCAGTATAGTTTGATTTATACATTCTATTAGTAGAGTGTTAAGTATTTACATTTTAAAGTCTGGGAAAAAAATAACTTGTAGTCTGCCATTTTATACTTGTGACACTGTTTGCTATTGGCACCTTTTCATATTGGTTTTTATATGTTATGTATTACTATGAAATAAATGGCTCGCAAACTTAGCAACCTAAAACAATAACCATTTTTTATCTTACAGTTTTGGGGGATCAAACTTGGGAGTGGTTTAGCGGGTTGGTACCGCTTTGGGATTTCTCACAAGGGTGTAGTCAAGTTATCAGCCACGGTTTACCTGGAGCTGGAGCTGGAGCTGCGCTTTCAAAGTGGCTCCCTTCCATTGTTGGCAAGTTAGTGTTGACAGTCAGAGCCCTCAGCGCTTTGTTATGTGAATGTCACCCTAGGGCTGCCTGAGTGTCCCTGTGACATGGCACCTGTCTTCTAAAGAGAGTGATACAAAATATAAGTCAAGAGCTACAATGTCTTTTACTACCAAATGTTGTAAGTCACACATTGATATTTCCCAGGTATCTTAATGGTCACATAGGCCAGTCCTCTTCATTGTGGAAAGAACATGAATACCAGGAGACGAGAATCACTGGGGGCAATTTTGGAGACTATCACTGTTTCTCTTATTCATTGTATTTATTTTAGCTTGCTTTTGTTTACTGTTTAATTACTAAAAATTACAAACATTCTGAGAAGTAGAAGGACTAATGTAAAATCACTGATAGATACCAGTCACCTAGAAGTAATAGGTGTTAATGGTTTACAGTTTGCTTTGGCAATTTTTTTTCTATATTTTAAATTAAAAATTATAGACATCATGACATTTCATTTATAAATACTTGTTTGTGTCTTTAAGGAATAAAGATATTTTCTTACAATATCATGTCATTGTCACAATAACCAAATTTGAAATAATTCCCTGATGTTATCTATTACCAAGTCTTTTTTTTTTTTTTTAAAGATTTTATTTATTTATTTAACAGAGATAGAGACAGTCAGCGAGAGAGGGAACACAAGCAGGGGGAGTGGGAGAGGAAGAAGCAGGCTCATAGCGGAGGAGCCTGATGTGGGGCTCGATCCCATAACACCGGGATCACGCCCTAAGCCGAAGGCAGACGCTTAACCGCCGTGCCACCCAGGCGCCCCAAATACCAAGTCTTTATTTAGATTTTTTTCACTTGGCCCTAGAATGTATTTTGAAGCTGATTTGTTCAAGCCAGAATCTACGTAGATTGCCCCAACTTTAGGATTTATCTGATCATTTCCTCATGATGTCATTTAACTTATTTTTCTCTCTTCTGTATTTCCTTTAATTTGGAAGTCATATCTTAGTTTGGGTTCTCTAGAACAACAGAATCAGTAGATATATGAATAGAGATACAAATATAGATGAAGAGAGTTAATATAAGGAATTAGCTCGCATGACGATGGAGTCTGAGAAGTCCAAGATCTGCAGTTGGTGAACTAGAGACCTAGGAGAGCCACTGCTCCAGTTCCAGTCCAAGTATGAAGAACTGAGAGCCAGGAGATGGTATCGGTTTTAGTTGTAGTCCAAAGGTTTAAGATGCTGGTGAGCAGATGGTGTAAGGTCCAGTCTGAGTCTGAGAGCCTGGGAACCAGAAGAGCCAATGGTATAAGTTCTGGTCCAAGTCCAAGTCCGAAAGCAAGAGAAGACCAGTGTCCCAGCTCAAAGACAGTCAGGCAGAAAGAATTCTTTCTTACTCAGCCTTTTATTCTATTCAGGCCTTCAGTGGATTGGATGATGCCCAGCCACACTGGGGAAGGCAACCTTCTTTACCCAGTCTACTGATTGAAGTGTTGATCCCATCCAGAAACACCCTTGTAAGACACACCCAGAAATTATGTTTAAACAAATGCCTGGGCATCCCGTGGCCCAAAGTTCAAAACCTGATTAGATTCAGATTAAACAGTTCTGGTAAGAGTACTTCATAAGTGATGCTGTATATTTTATATCATGAGGCTCATAAGGAGTGTCTGGTTATCCCACTGTCAGTAATATTAAGTTCGATCATTTGTTTAAGGAGATTGCTAGCTGCATCTGGCAATTGTAGAATTCCAGTTTACCTGCCCCCCTTTTTAAAAGATTTTATTTATTTATTTGAGAGAGAACAAGCTAGGGAGCCAGGGGGAGTGGCAGAGGGAAAGGAAGAAACAGACTCCCCACTGGGCAGGAAGTTGGATGCGGGGCTTGATCCCAGGACCCTGAGATCACGACCTGAGCCAAAGGCAGACACTTAACCGACTGAGCTACCCAGGCGCCCCTCAGTTTACCCCTTTTGGCCTGCAAGTAATGTATAAGGTGATACTTCCATACCATGTGAATATCTGGTTCCCCATAAACCTTTCACTCAGTGTCTTTTACATCTAGGTCTCTAGGATTAATGTCCCCTGTAACATTGATTCGGGCTGCCTTTGGCTCACTTTAACCAATAGAATGCAGCAGAAATGAGGCTTTAATAGCTGTTTTTATGATTTTGGGAGCTCTGAGCTGCCTTGTAAGAGGTTCATCTACCCTGCTGGGGAAGGCACATGGAAAGGAAGAGGTTCTGGTCCTCCATAGAGACCTACTGTCCCAGCAGAGCGTGCCTATATCAGTTATTTCATTAAGTGTGGCTAAATAATGTAGTTTGTTTTAATTTGATTCTTTGTGTTAAGTCCCACATTTTTCTTCTCTCTCGCCCTCAGATGCCAATACTTCTTCCACAGTCTTTGCTGTTTTTGAATCCTTCCTTGTCCCCAGATGCCCCTTCCTTCTGAGGTTTTCTCAACAGATAGTATGTGATGGATCTTGGTTCAGTGAATGGCTGTAATTCTTTTGTTCTAGGGTCTCAAGGCTTCCTCAGATTGTCAGTCCCCTTTCTCTATAATCTATGTGCATTTTTTAAAAAAGATGTATTTATTTGAGAGAGAGAGAATGCAAGGGGGAGGGGCAGAGGGAAAGGAGAGAGAATATTACACAGACCCTGAGCTGAGTGCAGAGCCCAACACAGGCCTTGATCTCACAACCCTGCAGACCTGAGCTGAGACCATGACCTGAGCTGAAACCAAGAGTTGGCCACTCATCTGACAGCGCCACCCAGGTGCCCCTGTAATGTATGTGTTTTTATCATTGATTCCTCAAATGATAGATGATTTGCCGCATGTCACTTAAGTGCAGTGATGGAGAGCTGGGCTAGGGGAGGTAGAAATTTGTATACGAATGAAATGGTCTGAGTGTCTTAGCTTTGTGGAAGCTTCTCATGTTGGCAACATCTAAATAGTTCAACAAACAGTCCAACATAACCCCTAGATTATGGACTTGTGCCTGCTACATAGTAAACACCTAAATATTTGGTGACTGGCTTGGGTAAGAATTGTAATTGTTTATTATCTGTTAAGGTTCTTGTGGAGCCCGGAGGAAGGTTTTGTACTTGAAAGGCTTGGGTAAGTTGCTCAAGGTGACGTAGAGTAGGGTTTTTGATAGGGGTGACCTAGCATGCAAACTAGATACTTTTGACAGTGAAAAGGGGTGTTAAAATACTTAAAATGATATAATTAAAAATATTTATTTACTGACTGACAAATTGTTTTTTATATTTTTAGTGACCTTCTATTCAAGAGAAAATAGTTCTATTCAAAAACTTTAAAAAAACACTTCATTCTAAAACAAAATACATTCATGTACATCAAAGCCAAAGAAATATATTCATCTTAATTTTCTCAGCATATAAAACAACAGAAGTTGAGTCATTGCTCTGCTTTAACCAGTTGCTGAGCTGAATCAGTCTGTTACGTCATTGGTATCTTTTTGAAGAACATTGAAAAAAATTTTTAAATAATTAAAATTCATCAATTTTTTTATTTTTTATTTTTTTAAATAATAATTTTTTATTATGTTATGTTAGTCACCATACAATACATCCTTAGTTTTTGATGTAAAGTTCCATGATTCATTACTTGCGTATAACACCCAGTGCTCCATGCAATACGTGCCCTCCTTAATACCCATCACCGGCCTAGCCCAATCCCCCACCCCCCGCCCCTCTCATTAATATTTTTAAAGTTGCTTTTAAATTTGAAATTCTTGACAATCGATTCTTCTCTGTGGAGCGTATTATTTCTAATTGAGAACATATTTTCTCTATGGATATTGAGGTGTCTGGTAAGCTTAGAGCAAATTCTGTAAGTAGAGATTGTTCTTAGTTCTCATCTTTTAAAAATTAAAATGTATAAATATTTTGGCACAAATAGCTTCACAGCTAATGTATTTCTCCTCAATGCCAAGGCAAAATAGTATGTATTTTTATAAGACAAAACTTGTCAAATAAAATGTCTCCATTTAAGGTTCTTGTGAATGTTTTGCTAAATGTAAATGCTGTAAAACCTCAATTTCATTTCTTTCCAGTACAGAATATAAATGTATCCCATTTAAAATAGGGGTTTATGATAACTAGTCTCCAGAGATGGACCAAGTCTCTAGGATTGTCGTCCCCGACAGCATTGGGCTGCCCTTGACTCACCTTGACCAGTAGGATACAGCAGAGGTGAGGCTTTAATTAACTGTATGATTTCGGGAACCCTGAGCTGCCTTATAAGAGGTTCAGCTACCTTGTTGAAGAAGGCACCTGGAAAGCGAGAGGTTCCCGTCCTCCATGAAGAAAGAGGAGGATGCCTAGTGTCCTAGCAGAGCCCAGTCTTCTGCCTGCCTTCTCTAAGGCACTGGGTATGTGAGTGAAGCTATATTGCATGTTCCAGCCCCACTCAACCCACAGAATCAGGAGAAATAATAGAGGGGTTGCTGATTTTCACCCTGACGTTCTGTGGTGGTCTGTTTTCAGCAGTAGATAATCAAAACAGATTAAGTTGTATTCCAAAGTGCAATTTTAGAATTTTGAAACTAAGGCTTGTTTACTGGTTGAAATGCCCTCATTTAATTTGTTGAAATGTCGTCTTTACTTCTGTAGGGATACATTTAGTGTCTTCCTATTTTCAATGTTTACAAACAGTTGTCATCAGTAATTGTGGTTCACAAAGTTTCAAAAGCTGGAGGCTTTTGGTGTTTTATTTACTTAACAGGTTTTTTAAAAAAAAGATTTTCAGCTGATTTTGAAAAACAATAAAGCCAACCTTAAAGGTCTGATTTACAAAATAGTTCAGGGCTAGTTCTACATCAGCTTAGATTGATTGACAAAATGGTTCTTCCAAGAGTCAGATGTTTCTAATATTCAACTGACGATGATCAGTAAAGAGATAGTACATACTGCCAGGAAGAAATATTTATTTATTTATTTATTAAGATTTTTTTTTTTTTTTATTCGACAGAGATAGAGACAACCAGCGAGAGAGGGAACACAAGCAGGGGGAGTGGGAGAGGAAGAAGCAGCCTCATAGCAGAGGAGTCTGATGTGGGGCTCGATCCCATAACGCCAGGATCACGCCCTGAGCCGAAGGCAGACGCTTAACCGCTGTGCCACCCAGGCGCCCCAGAAATATTTATTTTTAATTAAACATCAGCTTTTTCACAAAGATCAGGTAGTTCACTTATTCTGTGGATATATAAAATATTTAAAATTTGACAGCTATAGCTTGCACTTCGTTACAATATGGAAGCTTATTTGGATGAAATTATAAATTATGCGTCTATCACAAACATCTCCAAGTATATTTCTCCTCCATACGCTTCTTAATTTAATAAGAAAATTGTTTTTATCATGATACTATATTCCAACAGAATTTATATCCATGTTATCATTGCAAAATCAAATATATGTTCAACACCAACTTATTGAACTGAATTTACAGGGTCAGGCAAAATGATCTCAGATGTTTTACCTTCAACATACTAGACTTCTAAAATTTGTCTTTGATTTGATAAATTAGTTTTTTAAAATGAGCCAGTGTTTGAGTTAATTTAACAGATTTTCTCTTTGAAGCACCTGTGCCTCTGATATAAAACTAGTATTTTCTAGTTTTTTGTGAAATTCTGCTTCTGGAGCCAACAAATTGTTTCTTTACTTTGTGTACATATACTAGGAAATTTGGGTGTAAGAATGAACTGTATTTAGAGGACAGATCTTCCTTGACTTATGGTGGGGTCACGTCCTAAGTTAATTAGCCCGTCATAAGTTGAACATACTGTAAGTCAAAAATGTATTTAATGCACTAACCCACCGAACATCCTAGCTTCACCTAGTCTACCCTAAACGTGCCCAAAACAGTTACGTTAGCAAGTGGGCAGGATCATCTAGCACAAAGCCTAGTTTACAGTCAAGTGTTGAGTAGCCCACGGAGTATATTAAATGCTGTTCTGACGGTGAGAAACAGAATGGTTGCTGTGGGTACAGGATGGTTGTCACTGGCTCGGTGGTTTACCCTCGTGACCGCGTGGCCGACCTGGCGCGGTGGCTGCCGCTGCCCAGCATTATGAAGGAGGATCCTACCACATCTTGCTAGCCTGGGAAAAGGTCAAAATTCCAGATTGGAAGAATGGTTTCAATACTGAATGTATATATTGCTTTTACACCATCATAAAATTGAAAAATTGTCAATCGAACCGTCTTAAGTTGGGGACCATCCATACTCATTTTATCCAACTGGAAAGTCATGCTTCAGAGCTTTCTGTAACTGCATCTTCTGAAGATGTGTTAAATTGCCATCTTTAAGCGCAGGCTTCTTAACATAACTGCTAATTTTTGCAGTGTATAAAGATGCTTGTTAGCAGATTTGGGTCTTGGAGTCAGTGATATCGCTGTAGAGCTATTTTGGCACGTGATAAATGTTGAAAAGCATTTTGTGCAAATTACAGATCATCAACTTTTCTGAGAAGTGGAAATTCAGAATTTAATATTTCATTAAGCACCCTTTTTTGGAGCTCATTGTTGCTAACAGATTTTTTTTTCAAAATGAAAAGGGTAACCCTAAATAGGTTTAGGTATATAGAATATGAAAATGACAAAAGCGTTGCTTTCAGTTAGTTCCCCTCTAGGAATCCAGATAGTCCCCATGCATACTGCTTATTCACCTTACCTACAGGTTCTCGCACTTCTCATGCCCTGCTGACTGGTGGCGTGGTGTGTCTGTGTCTCTTGTGGGCTTGGGCCCAGGCCACGGCCCGGCTGGCTGGTGTATTCAAATGACTGCAGAGACACAGGAGCACTGCATACTTCTACCACCACCCAAGACTAGAAGGAGCCAGCCGTGGCTAGCGACAAATATTTCAAGTACCCTCAGTTGTCAGTGAGTGCCCTGCATGCTGGAAGTGTTAGTTTTGCTATGTCTGGGAGATGGGGGAAGAGTCGAGTTTTCTCCTTACTGAGTGAACCACATGTTCAAATGAGGTCTCCGTTCACTGCACTTTCCTCTTATACTGTGACTGGAGAACATGGTAGAAATGTCTGCGAAACCCAGCCTGATTTATGTTGTTTATTAAAAAATGAAATATAGGGTACCTGGGTGGCTCAGTCGGTTAAGTGGCTGCCTTCGACTCAGGTCATGATCCTGGAGTCCTGGAATCGAGTCCCGCATCAGGCTCCCTGCTCAGCGGGGGAGTCTGCTTCTCCCTCTGACTCTCTCCCCTCTCATGCTCTCTGTCTCTCTCATTCTCTCTCTCTCAAATAAATAAATAAAATCCTTTAAAAAAATGAAATACAGAAGCAAATGCTAAACTGGATGGGACAGGGCAGGGTAAATGGGGCATGTCCTGGGCAAACTGGGATAATGGGATCATCCTAGTGAAGACAAGAAGCTCAGCAGATGGACCAGATTGGGAAGAGTAGTCGATTTTATTCCAGTGGTCAGGGCCTGGAGGCAGGGGATCAGCTCTGATGGTTTGTGCCACTCTGTGAACTCTTCCACACAAAGACTTATCTGAGGCTATTTGTGGGTACTGAGCAGAAGGAACTCTTTCTTGAATTTTGTGCTCTGTGAACCTTGGAGCTGTTTCTGGAATATCAGCTTTTCTTGGACTATTCACTCTCCAGACTGGAGAAGGAGCAGCTCGTATTTGTTTGAAGGCGAATTTAAAAAACAAAATAGAAATGCTACATAAGTAAGTCAGTGCACCGATGAGATTTTGGCCATTCTCTCCTCCCCGCTACTATGTTCTGGTTCAAGCTACCACTTGCTGTTGCTTGAGCCTCCTAATTGGCTTCCCCTTAGCAGCCAGAGGGACTTTTTAAAATGTAAATCTAAATCAGATCATTTCATTCCTCTGCACAGAGTTCTCTGAAGACTTCCAGTCTCACATCTAAAGTCCTCCATGCTGAAAAAGCCCTTCTTGAGGGGCTTTCAAACCTTACGGGCCATGCCTCACAACAGGCCATGTATTTTATATGGCCACACAGTACATGCCTACATAGTATAATTGAAACAAAATTTCTGTAAACTACCCTTACTTGTATTATATATAAGGTGTCCTGATGTTTTCCATTTTATTGTTTCTTCTTTTTAAAAAATACTAGTTGCAGCTGACAAACTTGATTTCATGACATGTCCATGGGTCATGACTCAGAGTTTGGAGAATATCTTACTATCTGATCTGGTCCTTGCCCTGCCTCTCTTGACTTAATCTGTACCACTCCCAGTCCTTGCTTACTGTCCTCCAGTTACACCTGGGTCCCTGCTTTGCCGCAAATATGACATGTTCACTCTTGCTTTAGGGCTTTTGCATTTGCTCTTCTCTCTGCCTAGAACACTGTTTCCCCAAGTTGATGGTCTTGTTGCTCACTTCCTTATTTTTTTTTAAAAGATTTTATTTTACTTATTTGACACAGAGAGCCAGAGAGCACAAGCGGAGTGAATGGCAGAGCGAGAAGGAGAAGCAAGCTCCCCAATGAGCAGGGAGTCCGATGCTGGGCTCAATCCCTGGACCCTGGGATCATGACCTGAGCTGAAGGCAAATGCTCAACCATCTGAGCCACCCAGGCTCCCCTCCTTATTTTTTTGTTTTAAAGATTTTATTTATTTATTCATTTATTTATTTGAGAGAGAGAGAGAGAGCACATGAGGGGGGAGAGGGGCAGAGGGAGAGGGACAAGCAGACTCCCCACTGAGCAGGGAGCCTGACATGGGTCTTGATCCCAGGACCCCAGGATTGTGACCTGAGCAGAAAGCAGATGCTTAACCAACTGAGCCATCCAGATGCTCCTCATTTCTTTATTTTATATGGGGCTCTGCTCAGTTGTTTTCTTATCGGAGACTCCCTGACCGTACCCATCCCTGCTGTCTCCATTCTCTTATCCTATGTAACTTTTCATTGTAGCCCACATATATTGCATATTAGATTTAACATATATTTACATGTTTGTTTGTCTCATTTCATGAGAAGAAGCTTTGTGAAAGTAAGGATTTTGGTTTTTCATTCACCGCTGAACCCACTGAGCCTAGAACAGTGCTGGCATCATCATATGTATCCCTTTTTTTATTAGTTGAATGAATGAATAAATGTAATTCATAGATGTGTATTGACCAAACTTTCTAGAAGCAAAGTCCCTAAGCTGTCTTATATCTTAAGGTACTGACTTTGGGTTGGAGACCCCTGTCGACTCTGAGCAGACCTAATGCCATTTGGTCTGGGAATTCTGGAGTCCTGTGCACTTTGCACTTGGACTGGAAGGAGAATGTGATCTCGGGGAAAGTCTGTACCTTTGGCTCCAAAGACTCCTTAACTGTGGGGAAGGGCATTGCTATGAGTGGGCCAGTGAGGGCCCATCTCACCAAAGTGTCATCTTTGTATCATCTAGGATTTATGTAATAATCAGATTCTGTCTGGTGGCCCGGGGTGCTAATGTTTTTAGTGATCTTCTCTATGGGAGCAATAATGGTGGCATTCTGACATTATCATTTCTTCCTGGCATCATGCAGCTGAGTCAGGCTGGATTCGTGGAAGGACTCTGGCAGAGTTTGGTCATGACAGGTTTGGGGTGTGAAATGCCCCATGGAGGTGTTGTATGATGCTGATGCCTGGATTATAGCAACAGCCATCTTGCTGGTCTACCTACTGTAGTCTCTTCCTACCTGTCCTGCACACTGCTGCCTGACAATGCCTCTCAATTCAAAAGAGTTAAGTATATTTTGTTTTTACTGCTCAATAACGTAATGCGTGCTCTTGGTAAAAATTTTCAGTGTTATGGAACTATATAACATGAGAAAGTAGAAATCTTAGTAATTCTAGCTCTGAAGAGAAACTCTTCTATCAATTTGGTATATATTCTATTATTTTTTTTGCACCGTACCAACAGATATATGTTCTATACTTGCATTTTTGTTTTTATAAACATTTTTATTTTAGAAAATCACTACTGTGCAGGCTACTTGTTTTCACTGAGTAAAGTATCATAATCGGTTTTCCATGACAGTACTTACAGATCTACCTCATTCTTTTTGATAGCTGGATCATATTCCATATTATGGATCTGCTATATTTGAAGCAGTCATGGGTCTTGGTGTCACTTGCAACAGTGCTACCATAAATACCTTTTCATATTTGCACTTGCATATTTGTATAAGCATTTCTGTGGGACATATTCTGTATGCTGATCATTTTTAGAAAATGCTTCTTTAATTCTGTTACAGCACAGTTTGGAAATCTTCAGTGGCTCTGATCACTTACAGGATAAAGTCTAGACCAGTGCTGTTTAATAGAAATATAATATGCAACACAACATAATTTAAGATCTTCTAAGTACACATTATAAAGGTAAAAAGAAACAGGTGAAAATAATTTTAGTAGGTTTTTATTTAACCAAATATATCCCAGATATTATATTTTTAGTGTATAATCAATATCAAAACATAATTACATAGGGGCACCTGGGTGGCCCAGTTGGTGGAGTATCTTACTCTTGATCTCAACTCAGTTCTTGATCTCACGGTTATGAGTTCAAGCTCCGCGTTGAGTACCAAGCTGGGCTTTAAAAAAACAGAAAACAAAAAGACCTAATTACAGAGATATTTTATGTTCTTTTTTTGTACTAAATCTTCCAAATCTGCAGAGTACTTTATACTTAAAGCATGTTTCAAATTGGACTGTCTACATTTCAAATGCTCAGATGGCCACATGTGGCCAGTGGCTACTGATCGGATAGCACAGATCTAGACTCCTTAGCCGGGTACTTAAGAAGCTTTACAGTAAGCCACAGTGAATCAAATAGAGCCAACTTGCCTCTGCTGTTTCCCATAAACCTTCAGCGCTTCCTCTTTATTTTTTCTGAATCCTGCCCATCCTTTGAGTAGGGTTTCTCAGCCTTGGCACTGTTGACATTGAGGGCCAGTTAATTCTCTATTATTGGGCTGTTCTGTTGGTCCTGAGCCTGTTGAAGGTAGCACCCTTGGTTAGGAATGCCTGTGGTGGGGCGCCTGGGTGGCTCAGTCGTTAAGTGTCTGCCTTCGGCTCAGGGCATGATCCCAGCATTCTGGGATCAAGCCCCGCATCAGGCTCCTCCGCTGGGAGCCTGCTTCTTCCTCTCCCACTCCCCCTGCTTGTGTTCCCTCTCTTGCTGGCTGTCTCTCTCTCTCTCAAATGAATAAATAAAATCTTTAAAAAAAAAAAAAAAGGAGTGCCTGTGGTGCTCACTTGGGCATATCACTTGTGGCAAATTCCATGGAGAGTTCCCCTACCGGGGCTACTACTTATGGGTGGGCCGTCTCTTTCCATTCTTATGACTGCAAGATACACACTTCAGCAGAAACCATCAGGGAACTCTGAGGATCAGGGTTTATTACTCACAAGTCCTGCAGAGTGCACGGCATACCCGAGGGCTACGCTGTGAGGTTTCGGGTAGAAAGAGCTAGCGTGCACACACAAGCAATGACCTGAGTCTTTATTAGGGTCTGAGGGTGGGATGTCTAGGGTTTTGTGGGCTAACTCTTTATTGGCTGATTTAAAGCAAAAGAGCAGGGATTGGGGCATGAAAAGGGGAAGCAGGGTCACTCAGGCAGGCAGTTATCTGGTCACCAGGGCTTTCTGAAAGAGGAACCTTCGTGTGTGGGGCTGTCTAGTTCCTTATTGGTTGGTTTGTTAGTAGCTGTGTCATACGGCTGGCCATATGTTTATTCAGGATGGATGTCTTTTGAAATGGATGCCTCAGCGATCAAAAGCTTAATGTCCGGCACTTATACTACAATTAGAAAGCTTAATATCAGGCACTTGCACTATTAAGAGACTGTCCACACATTGTAGGATGTTTAGTAGCATCTCTGCCCTCTACCCACCAGGTCCAAGTGGTACTCTCCCACCGCCGGCTGGGTCAACCAAAGATGTCTCCAGACTGAACGTCTGCTTTAGCGTCAATCTCACATCTCCCCTTAATCTACTAAGAGTTTTTTTAAGCCAACTGGAGGAGCCTACTCTGACCTTCCCTTTCTCTGAACTTGACTTACTGTCCAGCCAGTGTGGTGAGTGTATATTCCAGGGAGAAAGCCTTTTGTGGTCCAATGTTTGAGAAATGCTGAGTTAAAGACCATTCAAGAAATTTCTTTGAATGGGACTTAGTTATAGAATCTAATGTGCTAAATGCTTTATGCATCTCTAAGAGAAGCTATCCCATCTAGTATGTCCCAAACTCACTGCTCATTATAATAGAAATTTATCATTTTCTGGCTGACCAGCAACGAACACGCGTCCTCTTAGTTTTGGGTCATTCTATCTTGTACGTAGATCAGGTTGGAGGCGCTACAGAGGAAGGAGTGGATCTTCCGTCTTCCCTGCGCCCCACAGGCATGCATGCATCAGACTTTGGATGCTTTCCTATGGAACCTGAGGCTCTGAGTGAGTTGGGATAAGCGGCAGTGGTGTTGTCTACAGCCGCTGCTGTGGCACCTCCGTCAGCCTGTTGCTGTTCAATGCTGGCCTTGTTCTTCTAGCTTTGTCTCTGTATTGTCTTCAGTTCCTGTCTCTTGTCCAAGCTGGTTCTTCCAATCTCTTCTCAGTTGTTGAGCTTTTACCATCCTTCCCGTTTTGGTTCAATCACCAGAGTCAGTTTTCATCATTTTTAACTGAAAGACTCCTGACCAATGTGACCAGTGGAACCAGTTGGAAATATTGGTTAAACACATTGCTTTTTGTCCCCATACATTGGCTTGTATTTTCTATTTTTCAACTCTTCCCAGTCTGTGGCGTTGTCCCCTAAACTTTGTCAGGACAGCAGCAACGTTTTTCAGGCCACTGCGTTTCTCGGATCGTTCTGCACGGAGCCTGCAGACCAGAGAGGCTAAACGCAGCGGTGGTAGGACTTGGACGTGGGTGCTTCACCCTGCTAAGCGCTCGTGGCTCTCTAGCTACATAACATCAGCCTCTACCTGCTGCCAAACCTTGGGGGCTGGTGACTGAGTGATCAAGGGCATCCTGGGAACAAGTGGAACAGAAATAGACACCCTGGGGACTGCACCCAACAGTATGTTGCTGCCAGAATGAGTGACTAGGTTCTCCTTCTAGTGCCTCGATCAACCTACAGACAATAGCTGATGATCAAGAAGGAGAATAATTGACAGAAATGGATTAGTAAAGAGCAGTGATAGCCGGGAAAGGGCCAATGTCTCAAGGAGGGATGAAGGGTAAGAGAAAGGAAGGAGACCTTAAAATCCCCATGTGATGCTGCTATGTGAAGCCAGGTCCAAGAGCACACGTATCTAGTAATGTGAACCCAGACTCTCTTCCACTGTGATGATGTGTTCTGAGGGATTGTTATAACCCACATGGCTGTGGATACAAGACATACTGGAAATGACAGCCAGAGGGAAGAAGAGTGTAAGCAGAGAATATGCAAGGTTAGTACCGAAGGAACAAGTAAGCAGATCATGTTGGCCTTCCCTTGGTGCCAGAAATCTACATTGAAGTATTTTAGAGGGCGTAGTAAACTCATCACTCACCAGGACTTGGATTCATATTCTCAAGAATGGTCTGGATGGAGAACGTGTGTGGGATGGGAGTTGGAGATTAGTGTCACAGTAGCTGTGGGGAGATGTCATAGTAGTAAGGCTCTGACTGGTGGCAATATTTGCTGTCAAGCTGTTGGTGTCTTGGTTTCTAGACCATCTGTCTGGGTAAACTATCTACATGATAGAATGTTGGAAGAGTTGGCTCATGGTCACTGGGGGCATCTGGGGCTTATTGGGTGGTAGGCTAGACTTCGGGAAGAAAACGAATTCTAGTTTTTACCTGCTAGTAAGGGTGAGGTCTCTGTCTTGTATCGTTGGTTAGGAACTGGACAAGGCTGAGTCTGGTCATTTATGTAAGTTCAGTATCTACTGAGACTGGATGGATCAGGCATGTACTGACATCCAGGGCTCTTTTTTCTAGCCAAGCTAACCTTTTCCAAGGCTAAGATTGAAAGACTAGACATGATCAAGTTGATATTTCACTGGTTTCAGTGTCTGAGGTAAAAAATAAATGTACAATGATGTACCGGGCTCATTGAGCAACTTTTTCTGTCCTGGGTACCTGCACATATGGGAAGCTGTGGCTGATTCCCAGGAAGTTGCAAATTAAAATTGAAAATAAACAAAGAATGAAAAGAGCAAACATGGGATATTTAATCTTTCTTTTCCCAAATTTGGGAGAAAAAAAATCTCTAATAACGTATCACAATTTATTTTTCTCCATTAGGAACAAAGGTAAAATCAAAATACAAAATAAACCTCCTTTCACAGAGTTATTGTTTGGTGTTACATGTTTTAGGAATATTGTGAAGAAGCGTGAGAACACCCGTGGAAGCATCAATGGAAGTAACAGAAGGACTACATGGTGTATTTGTAGTGAAAGTGATTTGTCTCCATTGAGACATAGGAAAAATAATAATAGTAAAAAATTTCAAGAAGAGTATTTGAGAACAAATTTATAACTGACAGAAGGGCCCGAAAGCCACCCAAATGACATAGTAAGAGACACAATAGGATATTTTTTCATGGGAGAGTTTTGAGAAAAAAGTATTATTGCCTTCCAATTATGGCTTCGTGTCTCTTCTCCCCAAAAGCACATGTACTTGAAACCCCTCCTGGTCCCTGTAAGAGAAGATTCTATGGTACTGATGAGATTGCGTGCATTAGAATCACTTCTCCTGGAAAGGAGACGCTAAAGGGTACTCGAATAAAATACTAAAAATTATGAAGGACATAACAAAGGCCAATCAGTCCTTTCTTTTCCCCAGACCCTATAATATGAGAACAAGGGTTATTTGATGAAATTAAAGAGTAGCAAATTAAGTGCTAATAAAATGAGATAGTCACTTATATAATTCATTACCATGGGAGGTCACAGAGGCAAATTCTGTGGCTGGATTAAATATGGGGCCAGATAATTTTATGACCACTAATGATATTTTTAACAGTGGAGGCTGATATTGCAAGAGAAGTAATCCTATTACATCCTCTAGGAGGTGGTTCGTGGGGACCTCTGGCAAGTGTGTCTGAGAAGTGTGAGAGCAGGCCTCGTGGGTTCTAACCTTTGGTGGGGAATTGTACTAAAAATTAATTTTTAAGGTGGATGCCCTTAGGTATTCCATTCATGTGTCAGCCCCAGCTTCTCTTGTGGAGATCCACAAGTTCTTTAATCAGAAGCTGGGGTGCAAAGTTCCATCATTCAAGGTGGGTAAGTTCCACAGATCTAGTGTACAGCACTGTGACTATTGTTTTATGTTTTTTTAAAGATCTTATTTATTAGAGAGAGAGTGAAAGTGAGCCCAGGGAGGAGCAGAGGGAGAGGGACAAGCAGACTCCATGCTGAGCACAGAACCCAACTCAGGGCTTGATCTCACAACTGTGAGATCATGACCTGCCCTGAAATCAAGAGTTGGACACTCAACCGACTGAGCCATCCAGGTGCCCCCAATGTGACTGTTGTTAACAATACTCTATTGTATGGTTGAAATCTGCTGAGAGAGTAGATCTTAAGTGTTCTCAACCCACTCAAAAAAGGGAAAAAAAAAAAGAAAAGAAAGTGGAAAATGGGTGAAGTGATAGAAATGTTAATTAGCTTCATTGTGGTGATTATTTCACCTTGTAGATATATATCAAAACATCGAAGTGTGTGTCTTTTTTTTTTTTAATTTGAGAGAGAGAGAGCACATAAGCAGGGGGAACAGCAGAGGGAGAGGAAGAAGCACACTCCCCGCTGAGCAGGGAGCCTGATGTGGGGCTTGATCCCAGGACCCTGGGATCATGACCTGAGCTGAAGGCAGACACTTAACTGACTGAGCCCCCAGATACCCCTCAAGATGTGTATCTTAAACATATACAGTTTTTGTCAATTTTACCTCAATAAAGCTGGGGGGGAGGGAAGAAAACACTTTTTTTTTTTTTTTTTTTTTTGTAGAAAAATTTGGGAAAGCTATTGCCCATAATTTGATCATGTCTGGTCTCGGGGAACCATTCATTTGATTTATTGAATGCCACCTATGTGTCAGGCACTTTGCTTGGAGTTTTAAAAATCTGTTGGGACTATAAACATTTGGACAAATTGGTGCATTCAGAATAAGGGGACTACACTAAAGGTAGATTATAAAGTTGCATTAAGTGCAAAGAAGCAAAGGAATAGCCCAACTGGTATGGTTCAGAGAAAGTTCACAGAGAAAGTGTCATTTGAACTAAGTCTTAAAGACTGGGGGCGGGGGGGGGGGGGAGTTCACTGTATCGGCCAGATAACAAAGGGCAGAAGGAACAACCAGCATGCACAGGTCCAGAGAGAACGTGACATAATTGCCAGTGAACTCCTGATGGTTTAGAAAG
Organism: Ursus arctos; assembly: GCF_023065955.2. NCBI lineage: Eukaryota > Metazoa > Chordata > Mammalia > Carnivora > Ursidae > Ursus > Ursus arctos. Next base: position 15,064,780 of record NW_026622941.1, read on the forward strand.
ACTGTACCACAGGGTTGGAGGGACAGAGAGGGAGAAGGGGGGTCCTGTGAGGGCAAAGGGAGCCAGGTGGTGAAGTCTTGGGATTGCCAGAGATGTCTCTCCAGTAGCTGTGCTTCCTATGGTGGTCATGTGGGTGGGGAGTAGAGAGGAGGTGGGGAGGAGCATCCAGGAAGGGTCCTATGACAGGTAAAGGACGGCCCTTAGAGCCTTGCCCCGCCAGCATAGGCTTCCCTCTTTTGGCCACTGTCAACAGTTGCTTGGTGGTGAGTCTTGTATTTCACACAATTCTGCCTCGTTGGTTTTTACTATCTGCCTGAAATGGTAAACCTAATCACCATTAACAACAGTTTTTTATAAAAAAAAAAAAAGAAGAATCTCCCCTGTCTTTGGGTAGAAAGCGGTTCTTATAAGTCATAAATTAGGATGAGTCTGGCCTTATTTCTTTGGACTTTACCTAGAACCCATCTGTGGATGGGGAAAAAGAGGCAGATATCATTTGCTTGACCTTAGACTCTGCGATGTTAGCTTAGCAGATGAGCAGGAAACCATACAGTGTCTTGGAGGAACAGATGGATTGAAATTTTGAAAATCTGTTTTGTTAAATGATTTCGGCTAACAAAATAATTTAATTAGGGGAAAAAAGCACCCAGACTCTGCTCCTTATTCAGTGATATTTAAATAAGTGTATCATTATTAATCACTCAGACTCTGACTTGGAATTTCTGTAATATTAATATTGATAAAAAGAACCAATTAGAAATGAGAGAGAGAATGTCTTTTGTAGAAATGTGGTCTTATTTTTGTGGTGGATGCAAATGCTGTATTATTATTATTATTATTATTATTATTATTATTATTAGTGTTGTTACATAGTGCAGTATGCAATCAGTGGTTTCTCCCCCACACTATAGAGAATTGTATATGGTAGTCCCCTCTTATCTGTAGGGAATGTATTCCAAGACCACCCCCAAGGGATGCCTGAGACTCTGGACAGTACTGGACCCTATGTATATACTATGTTTTTTCCTATTCATACAACCTATGATAAATTTTAATTTATAAATTAGGCACAGTAAGAGATTAACAACAGTAACTAATAATAAAATAGAACAGTTATAACAATATGGTATAATAAAAGTTATGTGAATGTGATCTCTCTCAGAATACTTTATCGTATTGTAGTCACCCTTGTTGTGATGATGTGAGATGATAAAATGCCTATCTGATGAGAGGAAATGAGGTGAATGACGTAGGCATTGTGATGTAGTGTTAGGCTACTATTGACCCGCTGATGCCTCAGAAGAAGGATCATCTGTCTTTGGACGGCAGTTGACCACAGCTAAAAAGCAACATTGTGGACAGTTGGGGCGTATTTCCTTTTCCACAGTAGTTTTTTAAGGCTCTTCTAGGAAGAAGGTGCTAGAGGGATATGAAAATGAAGTTAGTTACAGAAGGTAAATGGGTAAGCATTCGATTTACTGTGAAGTCACCTATATGATAGAGTGTTGATGGATAAAACTGAAATACAATTGAAATACACCCTGTGTTTGGTGTTAGTCACTTAAAGATAAGATCATGACTCACACAGAGTAAGGACAGGAGACCATTTTACCACGATTCCTTGATGAACTAAGTACAAGTTGTATAGTACAGCTGTATCCAGATGTAAGCTCTATCTGGGGAGCTGGCAGTGTTTTCACAAAAGCTAAGGTGTAGACTGGGTTTAAAATAGAAATTACAGTTAACTCAGAGAGACGGAGGGTAGGATCAGGGTAGGGAAGGACATTTCAAAACAGAAGCAACAGAGATGTATCACAGAATTTTGAACACCTTGTTTTGTTTTTTTTTTTCTTTCCCTTTTTCTAACTTCTATCAGTGTTGTAACTTCTAATACATTCTCAAAAAGTCCCCTTTGAGGAAAGAATGGGCTATATCATATCAGCATCTAGTAGATATAAGTCTTGTCAGTAAGGGGGGTAGTGATCAAGGATTCCTTTAAGCCCCAACATTAATTCACTTAAGTATTTATTAATCATTTGTTCCCCTGCACTGGACACTTACAAATAAGTCTTTGCTGTCAGAAGTGAGGCACGCGGCACGAGTAACATAACATTTTCTTCCCCTGTTGGACATAACTATGTAATGAATCAATACAGGTTCTTCTGGTTCCAAATGTACTTGATTTTACATGAAGTATGCCTTTTCATGAGTGGGTTTCTTTCAACAAGATTCTTTCTTTGTAATTGTGCAAAAAAGAAGCATAAGCTTTAAAAAGAGCTTTGATGCAAAATGATATAGCCTTTCAAGGACCATGTAAAAATAGGTGAATATATTTAATAAGAAGTGTTCTTCTTTCCCCTTTAGACCTTAGCTGGATCTCCAAAATACAAGTGAATCAACCCGCAGTTCTGAGGCGTGCAGAACAAATCCAGGCTCGCAGAACCGTGAAAAAGGAGTGGCAAGTACGGTTTCTTCTTGAGCATTCTATTCCTGTAGTTTACAATGCCTGGTCTCTTCCCTCAAGGCCACAATATTGAATTTTGCTCAAGATGCATCTAAACTTAAAAGATTGCAGCTGTCCAGGATTTATTTTAATAATTCATATATGATGATGATGGGTTGGAGAAAGATAACACATTTATCCAAACAAGTTAAAAATCTTATCACTCTTGAGTGGCAAAGCCGCAAATGAATTTGAGGCATCTTTATTCATGAGTGAATTAAATGGCATATTTCCTAACACATTTATTCAGTTTCTTAGACATACCTTCTTTGGTTGTCTTCTATTTTAATTTTTAAATCATAACATCTAAACCTGATGTGTCTGCTGTTGAGGCCCTTAGGCATGAGTTGACCTTCTTTGACCATTGTGTTTACCTTACTATTAATTTTCATAAGTCGTTTTCCAAAATTCAAAAAGTGATGTTTTATAGGGTAGTTGTGGTCAGCATATCCTTCGCTGTCTACTGACCAAAGATGTGCTGTGTATCACAGGACTAAAAGGAATTCAGAGTTCATCTCACTAGTGAGGCAAAATGTTGTGATTGAATCCTTTGGGATGACATTTTACATTTTGCTCATTTTTGGAAATATTCCAATTGAAAGATAAAAGGGAATTCATCAGAATGAGTTATGAACTATGAATATTGTTTTAGAAATGGAATTGGATTAAAGTGAAAACAACAATAACAACAAAGAAATTAGAGACTCTTTTTTAAATATCTCATCCGAGATCCCAAGGCTGGAGGTAAAATATCAGATAGACACCCTCTTCTTCCCAAGTTCTGTCATATGGTAGCCATCAGGGGCTCCCAGTGGAAGAGATGGAGAGGTCTGGTGTGGGAAGGCTTGATCTGTTAGGGATTTCACTTTGGAATAGCTATGGAAGGAAAAATAATTTTTTTTAAAGATTCTATTTATTTGAGAGACAGAGGGGGAGTGCGTGTATAGGGGGAGGGACAGAGGGAGAGAGAGAATCTCAAGCAGACTCCATGTTGAGCCCAGAGCCGAGCAGGGGTGGGGGGGGTGGGGGGGAGTCTCAGTCTCACAACCCTGAGATCATGACCTGAGCCGAAATCAAGAGTCGGACGCTTAACCGACTGCACCACCCAGGTAGGTACCCTGGAAAAATAATTTTTAAGGCTACTCTGTATCCCTTTTTTATTTTGTTCTATGTAGTGTTCATTTTTTTGGTCACTCTTGAGCAAGGTTTATTTCACATATGAGGATGACATGCCTTAGAACAGTGTAGACGTTAGATTTTAGCACCCCTGTTTGTCTAATGATTTTTCTACTAACTAACTGGGTTGGAGATAATTTTTTCTTAATCTTGTTTTTACTTTTCTTAAACCAGGCTGCTTGGCTCCTGAAAGCTGTTACGTTTATAGATCTTACTACACTTTCAGGCGATGACACATCTTCCAACATTCAAAGGCTCTGTTATAAAGCCAAGTACCCAGTCCGGGAAGATCTCTTAAAAACTTTAAATATGCACGATAAAGGTAACATTGTTTTGTGTAATCTGTCTGTGTTTACCTCTTTTAGTACTAATCACTAAATCTAAGAGGACTTAAGACAAGACTCAGCTGCTAAAATGGTAACTGATAAAATCCATGGTAGAATTGTGTACATAGACAAATAATTGAGATTCTTCTCTGAAAAACAGCAGGGAGAGAATCTGAGTCTCATTTTTAGGTCAGGTCTTTCCATCCTGGATTAAAGTTGCTGGTAGAGAGTTTCTTTATTTTTCTTTCCAGTTCTTCAGTGTGGGAAATTTTCTGTCTAGTGACTCTAAAATACTGATTCTCATTCCCTAGCCACATGTGCAAAAGCCAGTCTCATTACTTAATAATCACATCTCATACATAAAGTATTTTCTGTGAGTAAATGAAATACTTTTGAGAATAAAATGCAAGTGGGGAATATTGCATGCTCGTATATTAGGTTAGATCGTTTGAAAAAAAGTTATATTCACTCTCTTAGTATACATGAAAGGAAGGACTTTCTAAAGTTGCCATAAGTTTAGAATCCTAACATTTTTGGAATGGAGGAGACCTTTGAGAGTTGATCCGCTATTTCTAAACGAGGAAACTGAGGTCTGGAAGGCTAAAGGGTGTCTCCAAGACCATGTGCCCTAGTACTCACTGGGCTGATTTTAGGAGCCACCTCTTTGCATGGAGGGATGCTTCATGATTCCCAAGAGTGCCTGTCCATAATGAATATGCAACTGGAGATGTTGCATTGGTCCAATGCAGGTCTTTTATCCCAAATAATTTGAAGATAATTTATAGACCTAAACAACTCCACAGCTTTTGAAAAATATTTATTATGTATCTTTTGTCTTGACAATAAAAACACTACTTATGGATAGGCGTTGTTATACAAAATTGTTAAAAGTAACAACTTTGGAGGAGAGGTTGGAAAAAAAGTAGCAACTCTGTAGGAATCTATGTTTTTGCTTTGTCTTTTAGTGGCTGTTTGATTTTTATTTGATTTTTTTTTTAATTTAAGAGCTTATTCCTCCAAATGAGGGCTCCAGATCCAGATTGTATTGTTTCTTGCAAGAGAGGGAATAGGATCAGTTAAATGTCATTTTGCTGTCGTATCCTGTCACGTTCCCATCCACTTTTTTCATCCACTGTCTGTTAGCTGTACAAATCTGGATTTTGTTACCTACGTGAAATAAAATATTCTCACTGAGTCAAGACCATTAAGTTTACTGCTTAGGAATTTTTTGGTATTATAGCGACCTCAAAGTCCACTGTGTCACGGTTAGTTTATTCTGTGACTTGAACAAGGAGAAAATGATCCTTGTTGTCAAGAACTGGAAGGAAATATGGGGAGTCAAAACTTTTTCGTCCGGTGCAGCATCATAGGGGAATTAATGCTCCTCTCATTTTGATTTCTGCCACGGTGGTGGTGTAAATAATAATTAAAAGCCTGTTGTGTAAGTTGAACTTCCCATACAGCAGGCTGTTACGATTTCTTTCTTCACAGGCCTCACGACCGCTGCTGTTTGTGTTTATCCCGCGCGGGTGTGCGATGCGGTGAGAGCGCTGAAGGCTGCGGGCTGTACCATCCCAGTGGCTTCGGGTAAAATTGTTTCGGCTTTCGCTGTTGTCTCCGCAACCTGTTTCCAGTTCTTCAACTCAGACACCTGGGGGGTTTATATACAATGTTATTCTATGATTTTAATTAGCTTTATGTATTTAGTGATTTGTATTTACTCATTCTCTCCGTATCTGCTTGCCTCCTAAGTATCAGACCACATTCATTCCCAAGACTACAGAACCGTATCCCTGTCCTTAAGGAAGCTTGTTTAGGAGGAATAAGCAAGTTTAAACTGTCGTAATGCAGGATATGGAATAGTATATATATGTAAAAGACGATAATAAAGCTATGCAGAAGGTACAGTTGTAACTCTGAGCAGGGAGTGATTTATTTTGCAGAGGCTGGTGACACTCAGAGTAAGGGAATTCTTCATAGGAGAGATGATAACTGCTGGGGCTCTCAAAGGGGAAGGGGGAGTTGATGGTGTTGGCGAGACAGGGAATGGCATTTTAGACAGAGGAACTAGCCTGTGTGAAAGCACAGAAGCATGTTCAAGGAACCACAAGTGATCTGTCATCTAAATTGGGACAAAGAGGGGGGGCTCTGGGAGTTGAAGCTGGAGAGGTAGATCGGGGCCAGGTCACATAGGGGGAAATGGCCTGGTGGTGGCGTTTGGGCTCTATTCTGGTATTGGAGAGGATACTGCAAGATTTTCAGCAGAGGCACGTCATGATCAGCTGCGTGATATAGTGAGTTGAGTTGGAAGGGGAGGTGGTCGTGGATGCAGTAGAGTGGGGTGACAGGAAGTTAGGGAGACTTATCATAGTCCGTGTGAGAGGTGAGGAGTGTCACCCCAAAGCCTGGGAAGTAAAGACGAGAGGGTATATTCAGGAGTTATTCACTTAAGATGGACTCAGTAGGACTGGGCATGAAAGAAGGAAGAGTCTTTAAAGCTTCTGTGTAGGTGAGTGTGTGAGCGTGTGTGAGTGTGTAGGGATGGATAGATATAAAATTAGATTGTACTTTTAGAAGATGTTAAGAGGAATATCTTGGTGCTTTAAAAAAGGAGTCTAAAAAGGTGATTTTTTTATTAGGGATACATCAAAAGAAAACATAGTATTGATATACAAGCTATTTGTGAAGATTCCAAAAGTGTTTGGCAGCTACCTTAAATTTTTCATCAGCCTCACTCAATTCAGCTTTTCTTTTATACAACAGGGAAACATGCTTTCCTCTAAGATAGCAGACCCAAGGAATTTAATAACATCAAGGAAATACAAAAGGTGATCTTTAGTAATGGAAATGGAATTAATGATACACATATAAAAAATGTTAATGGTTTTTCAAAGTGTAGCTGTATTTTTAGTTTTTTTTTTAAATTTGTGCTTGGCCTTTCTCTTCTCAACTCGCCCCGCCCCAATTTTGTCGACCACATTAGGTCCTTTTCCCTCCTGCACTCTCTTCCCTTTATTGTCATCTGTGTGGCTGTTCATTTTAAGATAGGTAGTTGGAAGGGCCTGTATTGCAATTTGGTTACAACAGCTATAAATGTGAGTGAGTAAATCAAGAATACAGTGGTAGCCAACTTAAGAGTAGGATCCATAATTAACCAGTGTTCATCAAGACAGGGCTATAGCTACTATTTTATGACCGTCACTGTGATGATACATATTTTCTCAATTTCTGTTTACGTAAGGCCCTCTTATGAGCATCTCTGCAGAAACCTAATTTCAGGTTTTCCAAATGATAAAATGCTAATACTTATCCTAACACCAATACTATATGAAATGACATTCTATTTCTTCGCACTTCACTTTGTAAGATAGGCGTGAAGCTCTTTAGTGTTATTCATGCTTTGGTCAAAATGCTGTTTTGTTTTTGCTTTTTGTATGAAATTCCTTATTGAGATACTCACCAACTGCAATTTGTCACCCACCCTTCCTTCCTCCCTTCCTTCTTTCCTTTCTTCTTCCCTTTCTTTTCTCTCCCTCTGCTAGTGGCCACTGGCTTTCCAGCTGGACAGACTCATTTAAAAACACGATTGGAAGAGATCAGATTGGCTGTGGAAGATGGAGCTACAGAAATCGATGTGGTGATTAACAGGACCTTGGTGCTGACAGGCCAGTGGGAAGGTATGTGCAAGTCCTTACTTAAAAGGGAGACATAGTTTTACCTGCGTGAATCAAGTGGTGAAGATTGGATAAGAGGCAGCATGTTTTGGAGGTCATTGTTCTAGGTTACAAGTCACCAGATTAGAGGGTGAATTTGAGAGAAAACTTGGCTGGTATTGCTCATGGCTTGTTTCCCTCGTAAATCCTTGGCAGTTGCCCACCTGCATGAACTTTTTAGGTCCCTTTGAGTGCTCAGGTGAGTGGTTGTTTCTGTTCAGTAGATTATTAATTTTTATTCTGTTCTCTACTATTATATTACTCAATACATAAATCACTCTAGGCAAGTCATTTATGCAAAGTTTATTTTAATAGGTGGAGGAAACTTCCCTTTTTTAATGTTAATCTTTGTAGATTTTGAGAATGTGGGATTAGTAGTAAGTCTGGTAAGTCTGTTTTCACTCCTGCTGTTCTTACACATAATTCCTGTGGATACTATTTTATATTTACCTTTGAGATTCATGATTTACTATCACACTGATTATGATAAAACATTACCCATTTCAATAACAAGCTATTGTTTTTATAATTAGATATGTAAAAAATAGATTTGACCTGTGCCTTAAATATAGTTTGTATATTAGGATTGTTGATAGCCTAAATAAGTACAATTTCTACTTCAAAAAAATCATTATAAAAGTAGCTCAACTAAAAAAAATTTTTTTTAAGATTATTTATTTATTTGACAGAGAGACAGCCAGCGAGAGAGGGAACACAAGCAGGGGGAGTGGGAGAGGAAGAAGCAGGCTCCCAGAGGAGCGGGGAGCCCAATGCGGGGCTCGATCCCAGAACCCTGGGATCACGCCCTGAGCCGAAGGCAGACGCCTAATGACTGAGCCACCCAGGTGCCCCTCAACTAAAAATTTTTAATAAAATCCATTAAGATAAAGGCACAATAATATATTGTCTCTTTAGATATGTGAATATGAAATACATGGCATATTTTATTCTAATTATGGCGGTTATACCTGTTCACTGTTAAAAACAAAAATTCTAACCAGTAATAAAGGAAGTGGATGTTCCACATAATCTCATCCGCTAGAAATAACCTCAATAACAGTATAATGCACAACTTTTCAGACTTTTTTCTCTTCATATATACACATGCAACTGACACCCTTTTTTAAAGTTTAAATAAAAAGTAGGATTATACTTGATGTATTTTTTTCTTAATCTACTTATTGGACTTGCCAGTATTTCATGGATATCTTTCTGTGACTCTTATCCATCAGCCCATCTAGCTTATCATCTGTAAGTCCTAATTCTGTTGTTTATCCATTAAGAATTGCTTTTGGTTACAGAGTAACAATGATTTAGTCAGTAGTTTAAACACTCAAGGATTTATTTTCTTATACGAAGTCTGGAGGTGGGTATTTCAGGGGTACTGCGGCAGCCTGGCAAAGTCCATGGTGACTTACGCTGCTTTGATCTTCCACTTCCAAAGTGTGTGGCTTCTACCTTCATACTTAAGTGCACTTCATTGTCTAAGGAGGCTTCTGATGTTCCAGCCTTTCCACCCCTCCCAAATAACAGGAAAGAAGGGCTGTCCTATCCTAAAAATCTCCCACAGCATTTTTGCTTGTACCTTCTTGGCTCAGACTGAGTTACGTGGCCACCTTGGCTACAAGTGAAGCTGGAAAATGTAGTCTTTCAGCTTAGAACAGTCACTACGTTCCAGCACATTCTTAGTAAGTTAGATGGTGTACATTTCTGTGCCCAGATGGAAAGGACTGAGAGGAGTTCTAGCATGGGAGAACAGTGTGTCATAAGGAGCTCAATGGGGTCTGACAGTAAGATGCTTAATAGCAAAGGGCCTTATGAAATAATAGTAACACAAATATTTAAGTAAGAGGAGAGAGGAAGTCAAAAGGCACAGCACTGTTAGCTGTGGGGTGGGTCACGTCAGAGATTCCAGCAGCTCTGGGAGCATCAGTGTGCTCTGGGATAATGCAATCCCTGATACTGCAGTTCTGAATGATCTAGAAAAAAATGTTAAAGCCGTTCCTATTGCCCCATACTCCCAACTATACTCATCAACATTTTTAATCCTTACCCTGTTAAAATTCTTGACAGTTCACAGATGTGTTTTTGGGTTTTTGATTTCTGTTCCTTTTTTTATGGTTCATGTGAGCTTTGACCAATAAAAATCATTCTTAGAAGATTATTTTAAATAATGTCCCTTATTCCTATATATTGATTCTTGTTTCCTTCTAGTCATAGATTTCAGTTAGGATTTCAGGCCAGAGTAAGAGGGAGAAAAATGAATATGCATAATATTGAAAACAAATTTGGAAATAAACTATGTGATTTAGTTAGATTAAAAAAAAAACTATATGCCCTTCATGTCTTTTATTAAACAGTTGTAGACACAGAAGTATAGTTTCTATTATAACTTGTGCTCTTGTCTCTAGAATACTAATGGGAAAATAAAATATATTAGGAGATGGGTTTTGATGTAATTGTCTGTCCCTTAATGAACTAGGAATTGTTGTTTTTAGGAACTGATAATTTCCTAATAATAGGTATTCATGCAAAATATAATAACACATCTTTGTCTTAGACCATACTTTTCTATTAACTTTTTTATGGTGTTAATAACCTCTTGACCCAAAACAAATTGAAAAGGAACATTTAATACTAGAAATTTAATTCTAAATAGAAACCCGAAATGACTGAAGCCTTTTTTCACTGCAGTATTTTGTCTTAATTCGCCTCAATTTGATTACGTATTATATTTTTCAGTGTCATGCTTTCAGATTAGCTGTTTACTAAAATATGAGCCTAAAATTGATTTCTTGAAATGTGCCGACGGAAATGTCTGTCAGGCTAATACCCGTTCAAATCCAGGTCCCTCCCCTCTGTGCACTGAGGTGTGTAGGACGCTGGTTGAAGCATAAAAGAAAGAATCCTATTTTTAAAGCTGGCCATTCAGAGTGTATCTTAATCATTTCTCATGGTCACAGAGTCCACAGAGTCCCCAGTTTCGGGGTAAACTCAGAGAAGAGACTGGAGGAGGGGCTTGTATTCTCTTGAATTCTCCCTGGTGACAATTTAAAATCTCTGCTCTCTTCAAGCTTTTAATTCTTCTGCCCACCTTGAGGCTGGTTCCCTTTTAGCGGAAGACCTAGCTGCTACTTCTCAGAGAAACCAACACCATTAGACAGGAACTCCCTCAGGGTCCTCACAGCAGGCTTTGCCTTCCTTTGTTCCTCCTTTTCTCCTTTCTCCTCAGTCCGGTCCCTCCTCTGTGCGGTGGCTCCCATCTCCTCCCACATTTTCAGAGGCCTTACTCCATTTGTCGGCCATTTTTTTCTGCTGTGTCTTTAGTCCTTGTCTCTACTAGCTCATTCCCATCAGCATCACATGCCAACATTCTCCCTCATCCCCAGCTAAGTCTCTCTGTTCTTCCCTTCATGGCTAAAGTTCTTAAAAGAGTCATATTTACTTGTTTCTCTTGAGTCTGTACTAACCAAGATGCTAATGACCTCTTATTTTCCTATGCCCAGGGAATATTCTTCAGTTGTTTGTTTAGCGTTACCATTCAGCATCTGACACAGTACACTGTCCTCCTTCTGGAAACACTCTCTTGTCATGGCGTCAGTGACCCTAAATTCTTCAGGTTTTCCTCCATGTTTCTGATTACTCCTGTGTCCCTGTGTCTTGTTTGCAATCTCCTCTGCCTCCTCTACCATCCCTGAAGTGTTGGTGGTCCTCAGGTTCTGTCCCAGCCAACTCTCCAACTTCTCCTCAAACTCTGCACTCTCTCCCTTGGAAACGTCCTGTGCTCACCCATTTCAGCCCCATTCCCTGTGCTGAAGACTACAAAACCTCCAGAGCACCAGAACCAACATCTGCCAGACTCCGGAGCTCCTGCTCTGTTTCCCCGCTAAACCATGTTGCTTTTCATTCATCATTTTTACATAAGTAGGACAGTGACTCTTGATCAAATTAGAGAATCTGACCATTTTAGAAAGAAATCCACTTAAAAATATTTGACTTGAATGCTTTCTCTTAAATACACAGTTTAATTTCAGAACCGTGATATCGGTGACTGCATAATCCTGGAGCACAGTGATGCTCCCCGGGCTGTGGAAATCTCTGACATGACCCACCCGCTGGCTAACAGTTCAGGCTGCTGTGCCTTTTGACTTCATGTATCTTTTTATTTAAACATTTTTGTTATTGTTATCCCAACTGGCCCTTTGCTGTTAGGCTTTTTACCGCCAGATCCTGATTTGCTCCTTATGGCACACTGCCCTTCCCTGTCTGTACTTCCGTCAGTCTTTTCTCTTCGGGCACAGAAATGTACACCGTCTCCACCATCTAACTCATCCCTCGGGATGGTAGTTTTAACTGGATAGGGTATAGGATATATTGCTGGTTCCCTGACAAACGTTTCCAAATTATTTGCCCGAGTTCCTCTCCTCCCAGAAGCTAGTCTATCCCTCCCTGAGTATATGTACTATCAGATGTTGGATGTGAGGGAAATAGACTCCTGGGCTGTGAAAATTGCTCCAGGTGATTTTGATTCCACCCCTGCCCCCCCACCATCCTGTAGTCCTAGAGAATCACTAACTTGGAGCATTTTTTTTTTTTTTTAAACATACTCCTTGTTCTTGGTTCCACAAAGTGTCAATGCAGGGTGATTGAAGCATTGTTGAATTTATATGTTGGTTAATTCGTACAAATAGTATTTCCTATGTGTTTCTGGTTAGTTAGCCTGGATCTGCAGTTAGCTGTAACAGAAGGCTTAAGGGATAAAGAGTTACTCTGGCAAGTTTAGCCAGAGAGTACATCTACCTCTTATGCTCTTGGGAAGAGGATGGCTTTCCTCTCCCTGGGAAGGCTGTGCCGGACTAGGAGAGAGTGGGGGCACCCAACCATACAGCCAGCCAGCATATAAGCCAGTCATGACTGGAGGCGGTTGGACCCAGAATTGGCCCAGAACAAATATACTGTGGGGTAAGAAGGGAGCATAACTCTGGGAGACTAGAGGGTTGAAAGCAGATCTTTGCATCAGAAGGACCTTGGTTGGAATCCTGGCACTACCATTAGCAGCTGTTTTCTCTTAGGCAAGTTACTTCTTTGTATCTTCTATTCCTTCTCTGTGAAATAAGAATAATAGCATCCTCTTCACATGTTGTGATGGGGATTCAGTTAGATAATGTATGTAAATCAATTATCCCGTTGCTTGGCCCAGATGAATCCCTCCATGCCAGCTGCGGTTTCTTCTCTTTCCCTCTCCTCCTTCTGATGCCGATAGTGTGTTGTCAAGGGAAGTAACCGTAATAGTACATGTATTGAGTAAATGAAGTAGAACTCTAAAAGACTTGGATTTTAGTCTTTGTAATTTTGCTAATTTATACCTAGTCCTTGGGCAAACACTTCACTTCTCTCTGCCTCCATTTAAATAAGCTACCAATGAGGGGATAAAACTTAATGATTTCTACAGTCCTTTAGAGCTATAATGGCCTGTGATTTTATATTTGGCGTTTTCATTGTCTGGGAGTATTATTCCCTTGATAAGGACCTGTAATACAGTATTTTTTCATGATGATATTAAAGTCGACATCTAAGTTGCATTTCTTAAACAGTTCTTTGAAGAAAGCATTCACCAGAAGGGGTTCATCATCTCATAAATCTTATTGAACAGGTTTTGAAAATTAAATGCATTCCATGCTCTGTAAATACAGAGGTGTTCATTTTTTACTTTTTTATGACCTCTCTCTGCTGCATATATTTACCTTAATATATTACCAGTGACATGGAAATGGTATCAGATTCTGCCTCGTTCAGGAATCTTCCAGTTCTTTGAGCTCAGGACCTAGATCTGACTTTACTAGGTTTTGGAAACCCATCCCATGCTGGAGCACCATCAGACACAACCCCAAAGGTGGCTTCTTCTGTGACATTTTTCAGTATAGTGTATTCACACTTAGTGTTGTCACACTTAGAAATACTGTCTGTGTCCTGTATCCAGAGCCCTATTTTATCCTCTTCAGTTCCTCAGCCCTGACTTGCTCTCCTAAACTTGGTTTGTGGAATACATGCCTCATGCTATCAAGAGTTTTAGGGTGAGAGAATGAAATATTTGGTCCAAGGCCACAGTGTCTGTCATTGTGTCTTATGAAGTGGATTCTGAAAATCTTGCATCTGGGCAACAATTTATTTTTCTTATTTGCTTATTTTTGTACAGGAAGGATGATAGAAAGAACATCTCTTAAGAGAAATTGGAATTTGTCTCTGTTTTGTAGAGCGGTTAATCATAGTATCTTATGAGAAAAGCAATCTCTAAATCTATGGACACTGTTTGGGGAGGAATCGCATAATCTATAATCTGTGTTTTCTCTGTTTGGGGGGTTGTTTATAACGGAGAAATTCTGGAGATACTTATGGCAGCTGTAGGCTTTTCTGGTTTTTGTTTTTAAGTCATGATTCTTTAAAACTTCAAATACTATTGACCAAAATGTGTGTGTTTTATCTCCTGTAGGTTATTTTACTACCTGGTGTTTTAGCTCATCTCTGTCTTAGTCTTACAAGATTAATTAGTTACCTTGGTGGATGAAAACTGTTCTTGAATATTTTGTGACTTTTTAAGTTTGAAAGGTTGCTGTAAATTTATAGTAAGTGTTTTACTGTACATATAATCATCTTAAGAGTTATTTTCAGGCCATTCTTGTGCAGTGTTGAACGTCTTTCTGGTACTCAAAAAATAATTGCTTAGATATATTCGTTAACAATTATTTTTTAAGTGTCTTTGATAGCATGATATATAAAAGGAAATCTACTTTATGACTTTCAGATAGGAAACATGGTCTTTAAACACTTGGATTTTTACTTAAATCATAATTTGTATTCATGAAAGCTTTACTAATCACATAGTTTTCTTTGTCTATAGCAGTGCTTTTCCAGAAAACCTAACTGATTGCCAGGAACCTCACGATTAAGAACTTCCTTTCCTTCTAGGTGGAAGCTGGAGAGAAATAAGATAATTTTGAATAAAGAAAAGTAAAATGCTATAGATGCAATGTCCTGCTGACGCAGGGAGGCAGAAGGTGAGCCAGTTGTCAGCCGTTTGGGACGCTGTTTAAAACAGATGCAGCATGACCCCCTCTGCCCCTTGGACCTACATTCTCATCACACAGGCCTTTCCAAGTGTGGCTGGCTTCTCTGATTCCTGTCAGTGAACACACTCCAGCAACACGGCCTCACTTGTTTTTTCAGCTGGGAATGACGAGCAGAAGGTCGGGCTACGACCTCCATTTCTCCTCCTCAGTGTGGCACTGGTAGGAGGGATGTGAGGGGACAGACAGGAGACGACTCGTCTGCTGGCTGTGCTACTATATTGATTACGCATCCACAATGTAATATATCCTGGGTTTCTGGTACACCCACTTTTGCTACTCCTGAAAACCTCATTATAAGTCAAAACATTTATTATCAGGTTTTTAATGTGACATCACGATACCCGCCACTTCTCTGGTGTATGTGTTTTGTTATATTTTGCATTATTCTGACTAATTTGCGATCGTGGTGTTTGAATTCCATTTTCGTTTGTCAGTCATCTTTTATACTGGCCTTCCAGATTATTATTTTTCTGTTACGTGCAAGAATTATTCTTTATTTTTTTAAAATGGGGGAATTTTTAGTTTCTGTAGTGTTTGAATTTTAGCAATGAACATGGATTACATGTGAGTATGGGAGCAGAAAAATTAATAAAGACTCTAGGGAATAAGGTCATGATGTATGCAAAGATGTAACTGTAGGACGTTTACTGAAGTGTTGTTCATAATAGCAAAAAAATCTGAAACCTTAAGTATCCAATAATAGAAAAATGATTGAATAAATTATTTATAACCATGCAGTGGGAGATTGTGTGGCCATTAAAAATTGTGCTACAAACCTATACTTATTAATATGGAAAGATGTCTGTGATATTTCAAGGGAAAAAAAAGCAGATTATCAAATAATATATACCATATATAATCACATTTTTTTTTTGTTTAAAAAACATAACGGTTGATAATCTCAAAAGGCCTTCCATAAGAAAAATATCTAGAGCTAAATAAATTACAGCAGTGTATGTGAAATGTGTCTTTTTAACATTTATTTTTGAATAATTTGAAACTTACAGAAAAGTTGCAAAAATCATACACACAACTATTTACTCTTCACTGAGATTACACAGTTATTAAATTCTTCCCCATTTACCTTTTGCCTTTTCATTGTGTCTTTGTGAGTATGCATATATGTGTGTGTATGCATGTGCATATATATAAAATTATGTATGTGTAATTGTTTTAATTATATGAGATTAAGTTGCAGACCTGTCGATCCATTACTCATAAATATTTCAGTGTGTATTTTCTAAAAACAAGAACACTTG
Organism: Ursus arctos; assembly: GCF_023065955.2. Classification (NCBI taxonomy): domain Eukaryota; kingdom Metazoa; phylum Chordata; class Mammalia; order Carnivora; family Ursidae; genus Ursus; species Ursus arctos. The sequence continues at coordinate 15,080,884 of NW_026622941.1, forward strand.
CACCAAGGCACAGTACGCCATCAAAATCAGGAAATTAACATTGATATCATACTACCATTAAATCCATACACTTTGTTCATTTTGCAGATTATCTCAGTAATGTTCTTTATTAGTTTCAGGATCAATTATTACATGTCTCTTTAGTCTTCTTCGATCTGGAACAGTCCTCAGTCTTTCCTTGAGTTTGAAGAACAGGTGCCTATTATTTTGTAAAATATGCTTCGTTTGGGTTTGTTTCATGTTTTTCTTATGATTAGATTCAAGTTATATATTTTGGGGAGAAATACAACAGAAGTTTTGCTTAGTTCTTCTCAGTGCATTATTTCAGGAGTCATAAGATGTTGATTTGTCCCATTATTGAATGATGTTAATTTTTAAATGGCTAAGATGCTGTCTGGCAAGTTTCTCCATTGTAAAATTAATAAGTTTTTTGTGTTTTAAGAAGTACTTAATGGACTATATGAATGGAGATATTTTGAGACTGTGTTAATATCTTGTTCCTCATCTAACTTTTATTCAGTTGTTTTAGCGTTCATTCATAATTCTTCTGTTATTACTCTGATAGTTGTCAAATGGTGATTTTCTAATTCCGTCATTTCTTCTATACTTATTAGTTAGTATTACCTTCCCCTCCCCCACTTTCTTTCTCTCTGTTTGTAAGAATTCATGGAGTTCTATTTTACTCAACTACTATTTTGGTACTCAGATTATCCCAGATTTGACTCGTGGGAGCTGTTTCGGATTGCTTTCCTGTCCTTTTGACATCTTTGTATTATTCGTTGAGAACTTCCCTGAATTCTTATCAAAGATATTTCAGGCTTATCTTTAACTTTTTCTGCCCAAGCTCTAGAATCATCCATTTTTCCAAGGAGCTCTGCTTCCTTTTATTGAAGACTGGTATTTAGAAACCAAGATCTGGTTGCTCAGTGTGCTCATTGTTGCAAGGCTGTGATTTCTAGGCCTTCTCAGTGGACAGATCTAGGAAACACATGAATGTTCACATATACACAGTGAACACGTATAAACACACATGCATTTATATCCATTTGTCTGTCTGTCTATTATCTATCTATATGAGAAACTATGAGTTCACACTGATGATTTCCCCATAAGCCAATATCACATGGTTATTCTTGCCCTTTCTCTTTCTATATTTATGCCCCTCTTTCTTGTCATGAGAAATCTTGTTCCCATCATCCTCAGTATATTTATTTACTTGATCAGTTGCCTTGTATGTAACAGTCTCTTGACCACGCAGGCTGCCTCCCTGGTCCAGTACCGTGCACTCAGGCTGGTTGAGCTCACCATGTCCTCCAGAACTCCCAGCCCTCACTGATGAGGATGTCCACCCCCCCCCCCGCCGGCCCCCATCTGGCAGCATGTGAGCCCAGAGTTTTTCAAGGCCCCAGTGACAAAGCCAGTTCCAAGTTTACCTCCTCCTTCATGGCAGCAGAGTACCTCTGCTCCCCCACCTCTCTCTGGCTGAGAGTTCCCATGAAGTGGAGTTCCAGATTGTCTTTCTAAACCAATAACAAGAAGCTGTTTGGTCTTAATTGTAACAATATAATGTTTTAGAACAAACAAAGTTTATCTTCATTTTTATAACTGCTTCTTATTAAAGGTGGATCCAAGAGAAAAACAGTTAATCGATTACCTTCATAGTCATTTAAATAACTACTTTTACATTTATTCCCATGATTTGAGATGTCTTTGAGCTCCAAAAGTAAAGATCTTCTATCCAATCTTGAGTAGAAAAATGATGCTTGGAGAGGTTCAGTAACTTTCCCATGTGACACAGCTAATTAATGGTCAAGCAAGTGGATTCAGACAAGTGAGCTTCACTACAACCTAGTGTGCTGTTCTCATCCCATCCAGAGGCTCATAGAGCAGTTTATTGATTTTTTTTTTTTAGTGTATTGAATCATACAAAATTAAGTATTTTATGTTTCTGAATTATTCTGGTACTTCTCAATTTCCTCAACTTTGTTTTCCCCTAGAAGAAAATCAGGTCCTAGGGTTGTAATGCTCATCTGTAATGTTAGTCATTTGAACTAAATGGGAGTTGACATCCTTCTAGGTTCTAGGTTTTGATTATTCTATTACACTAAGTTCTTCAGTTTATTTCCTTGAGAGTGTATTTTAACAACAGTATGTGTGTGTGTGCCTGCATGTATGTGTGTGTTGGGATAGAGGCAGAAAAGTGTGGGAAATTTTAGGCAAGTCATTCATCTCTCCGCATTTCACCTTTCATATATGAAATGTGAAGGTAACTGCCAGCTACCCCACAGGGATGTTTAACTGATGCGTAGAAAACACCGTATATTTGAAGGAAGATGCTTTGAAGACTTAGGGGGTTTCTCATTCTTTTCAGTAGCTGCTCATGAAGAGTTTTTTCGAAAGAGGATCTATTGAACTTGCTAATTCCACTGTAATTTCCTTCACATGTGTATTCCAGTAGCAATTATAGAAATCCACATCCTGATGCTGTCCTTTCCTGCTGATACGGAGGAAAATCCACCCATTTATTTTTGCATTGTTTTGCTCATATATATTGAAAGGAAAGTGACAGTTGAGTATGTTAAAGGACGTTATGATTTGAGGTTGTCTAGGTTACATTTCAGCCATCAAGTCACTTGGATTTGCATATGTCATTTATCACTGTAATGCCAAGGTGCTTACAACTACCTGGGCCTTCTATGGCTTGTGTTGAAGTGAAGTGGTCTATTTTCCTTACATGTTAAATTTGTGAATTCTAATTATGCTTTCATGAGTATTAAAACAGTGCTTGCTCCATTTTGTTTTTCAAAGTTACTTTTGCATTTCTGGAAGTATATAAGGAAAAGTTTGGAAATCTAGTATTGAATGATTAAATGCCTACTAACTGCCTTGTTCTGGTCTAGCCATATGTATTATTTTATCTACTCATCACAAAAATATGTGAGCAAATTGAGGCTCTCTAAGTGATGAGGCTTAAGAAGATGGAACAATTCCTGTAAGTTTGCATAGCTAGCAAATAGCAAAACTCTTATCCTAGGAGTCTGGGAGCATGGGCTCCAAGTTAAAAAAAATATTTGTGATGTAGTAAACATTTTCTCCCAGCCTGCTTTCTAGGCCCCAAAGAGGTTGTGTTTATGTTCTTTAAGAAACGTAGGTCACAGTATCCCCTGCTTTTATAAGTCCCTCTCTGTCAGAACCTAATAAACACTCAGCAGTAACGGTAACAGCACCACCTCCAATGTCAGCAACAGGGAAACAAGTAGCTGACATTCCTTGAGGATTGGCCTATGTACCAGAAACTGTCCTTAGCACTTTATATATAAGAGCCTATTTAATGCTTAAAATAACTCCGTGAGGTGTGCATACCTCTATTATCCCCATTTTATTGAAGAGGAGACAGAGACAAAGTTTAAGAGTTAATTGCCCAAATCAGACAACAAACGAGTTTTGGAACTGGAGTATGAACCCAGGTAAGTGGGACACCCATGCTATTGTCCCACACCATACCAGACTTCTCAGTAAATATTTGTTATACTAAAATTATGAGTTGGAAACTAATGAAACCAATTCAGATTAAGTTAAACGGAAAAGGCATCTATTGGGAGGACATAGAGTAGTTCACCGAGTCAGTAAGAAGCCTAGAAAACCAGGCTTGGAAAACAAGCAGGACTTGGGACGCATGGGTGGCTCAGTCCGTTGGTCCTCTGCCTTTTCTTAGGTCATGATCCTGGGATTCTGGGATCAAGTCCCCCATTGGGCTCCTTGCTCAGTGGGGAGTCTGCTTCTCCCTCTGCTTGCTGCTCACCCTGCTTGTGCTCTCTCTCTGACAAATAAATAGATAAAATCTTTAAAAAAAAAATAAAACAAGCAGGACGATGAAAGACTGGGGAGCAGAGAATACAGCCGGAAGTGCCGCGGAAACGGTGATCATAGGGCCACTTCTGGTGCTGCCGCCACTGGCCAGCATAGGTACTGCTGTGCTGCTGCTGGTGGCCCCTGGGTCATGGGGCTCTTGGATCTGCTGCCCTCAGTGATGCTGCAGTAGTAATACTAATGAACATCCTGACTGCACTGTCATCTTTGCGTCGCTCAAGAAGATTCAGAGGCCCAGGTAGAAGCATTTGCTGGATGGAGCCCAGGTCACGTTATATAAAGGACAGGTTCAGTATGCTTTTTGACTGATTTGTTCTGGTGTACTCTGAGTGGAATAGTAACAGAAAAAAATGGCAACTTTCCAGTGTGGAACTCTAAAGATTAAGATACTTGCTCAGAAAAACTTGACCCTGTTATGTGGTGAACTAGGTCAGTAAAATGATTTGAGGCGTCAAAAGTTAGAGAATGAGAAGGCACCGGGTTGCGTATTTGTCTAAATCCGGTTACGCTCTGAGTGACCAGTTTGGATCATGGATTACAGAGCATCACTTCCAGGTGGCTGATGATTGAGTCATAAAATACATCTTTTTTTTTTTTTCTGGTTAATTTTAATGGTAGGTGAAGAAATTGACTGGGTATCAAAAGGTAATACTCTTTAGAAAAAGGCTGATAATTTTGTTCATAAATATGATCGGGATCACTGGTTTAAGAATTTTGTGCAGATCAGACTTCACCTCAACAAATGTTGTAATAAAACATCCTGAAGCCTTATCTGATGACTCACTGGTTGTAAGCACTAATCCATATAACAAGATTTTGGTGCAATACAAGGAGTTGGGTCAGGCCATGAATAAGATTTGGCTTTTATCACACAACACTTAATTGAAACTCATTTTACTAGAATTTTGAGCTTAAGAATCATGGTTAAACTTTCTGAGTGCTTACAATCAGCCAGACAATGTGTAGAGTACTTTGTATATATACCTTCCCTTTTAATCCTCATAATAACCCTATAAAGTAAGTATTATTGTCACTTCAAGGAGGGGACTGAGGCTGAGAGAATAAGTTGCCCAAGGTCATGCACGAAGGGATGGAGTTGGGTTTTAAATCCACGTTTGTCTGCCTCTCGAGCCTGCTTTTGATGGCAACACTGTACCGTGGAAGAAAAATCATTAATTAAGTCGCAAGTTAACTCTGGGTTAGCATTCTTGAATTTTCAGATCAAGAGATTTCCTTGCCACTAGTTCTTAGCGAACAACTTTCTGTTTTTAGATTCAGTCACTCGAGGAATGTCATTCCATCCAAGATTCGTTCCCTGAGTTAAAAGAATATAAATTGTTATTGCCGCTTAGTCTTTGCTGTCTATACCATTCTCACACATGTCATATTGGATGTGTGGGTGAGATGACTTCTCATGATTTGGGGAGGATGGGCAGGGTGAGGTAGGCAGGGTGGCATCTCAGATCATCTCTAATGCTCCAAACCACTGATTATTAGGGATTTGTGAAAATATTCAGTCCTTTCTTGAAAAACCTTCTGTGGGTGCCATCTCTTGACTGTGACAAACACTAAAACTTACCAAACATCCTGTAAGAGAACACTTGCTTTTATTTGTGTTCAGTTTTCACTTTGAGCTTCAAGTTAGGTTCAGGTTTTCTTGGATTGGGAAGCCAGATTTTCTTCACCTTGTTATAATTTTCGTGGTTTTAACTGAGTTTGCTGATTTGTGACTAATTTTTAGTCTTTTACATGTACTTTAGTAAACCTATGAATTAAGGAATTCTCATGTCTGCATTCAAAACTGCTTACCCTAACCCTAACCCTTACCATGTTTCTTTCCCGCTCAGTTTCGTCTATGTGCTTATATCCTATAAAATATATACGGAGGAACAAAAAAGCCCTTATAGTCATGATAGTGTGGTAATAGCCCAAGTTTAAGACCTGAGTGCAGCCAACCTGATGCAGGGTCAAAGCCAAAATCCGCTGGTATCATGACAGAAGACTATGGTAATTTTTCAAAAATTTCATACTCATTAAACTGATTTTATTTACTAAACATCTGTCAATTTTGTTTGAATATGATGTTTTCCCCTTGATTCTTTTTTTGTTGTGGAGTGTTTTTTTTTTTTTTTTTTTTTTGGTATATGTATATTTTTAATTAAGCTGCTTTCAGGGTGCTATGTGAAGCCCTCAAAAGCCAGATTTGGTACTGGGTTCAGGGGTTAATAGATTCAAGACTGTACCTGTGAGTCTCTCTACAACTGGTTTTGTGCACATACATCTAGCACACCTGGCTAGGCTCAGTGCTTTTTGTCAGATATTGAGACACATGCCCTGTCACATAGTGGGGAAGGCGGTTATGTCTTTATTGTCATTAGCAGAGCTCTCAGGAAAGGCCTGCTTTATATTCTAATAAGAGAACTTATTATGTGTGAATGGAAGAATTAATAAGGACCTGACGATTTTTTTTCTTTAGTTTGCAAAGTGGTACACCCCCACGTAATGGTAGATAAATGTCTCTTTTCTCGTAAGTAACCAACATATGGGAGAGGTAGAAATTATTTGTAATTTGTATGTCATTATAATGATATTTAAAAAGCTGTGTGGCTCTGGACCTTGGGCAGGGGCTTAGAAAGTTCCACGGTAGCAAACTAAGCATTTCTTGTAACAGGATGTGAACGGCAACAGAACGCTCTAGGCGATATTAAATTGGGGTGATTTTTAGAAAGTGACAAATGTTTTATGTTTCCTAAATCCGAGATGGGTTCTACCAGCTGTATATGGCTGCCAAGTTATGTTATCACTTGCCTGCTTTGTAACTGCTTCAATTATTTCCTCCCCCAGCCCTGTATGATGAGATTCGTCAGTTTCGCAAGGCCTGTGGGGAGGCTCATCTCAAAACCATCTTAGCAACAGGAGAACTTGGATCTCTCACTAATGTCTATAAAGCCAGTATGATAGCAATGATGGCAGGTAAGTGTTCTATATTCAAATGATGATAGCTATTGAATTGATTTTTTTAGGAGAAATAAGTAAGCGAAAAGATTTGGCTAGTAGCTAAAAAGTGCTAACCACTTGGAAATTTGGGTGAGAGGACTCAGATATTTTGTGAATACGTGTACAGTGTGAAGTGGTCACAAACTTGGCTTTCTTGCACGTTTTTTCTGGCATTTCATTGCTGCACTATCCTTGTAAGGCAGTAGATGGCTCTCTTGTTAGTGAATTGCCTTCTTGTTATTCTTTGATTATTCATTCATCAACATATGTTAGGCAGGAATTTCTTTAACTCTGACTTATTCCTCTCTGTGAATTTAAGTGTTTGATTTTTTCAGAGACGTGTATCTGCACTGTCTCAGGCAGCCTGTGCTTTTGTTTGTGTTAATTTTTCTTTTTAAATGTAGTGCAGTATCATTGCTTTTTATACTTTCAAATGCAGGTTGACTTATTCTTCCTCTCCTTGAACAGCAGGCCTGTCCATTCATACATCCAAGCTTGAAACCTGGGAGTCGGGCTTGATTCCTTCTTTTCCTCGTCTTCCCTCAAACCAGTGAACGAGTCTGGAGAACTCAATCTCTTCACTGTTATCTAACCCATCTTCTCTCCATCCTGCGTGCTGCTGTCTCCGGCCATTGCCGTACCCCACGTGGATCACTTCAGTCTCCTCACTACTCTTCCTGTCTCTGCTTTTGTCCCCTTCCAATCTGTTTCCCACACTGTTGCCAGAGTGGTCTCTTAAAAATGCTAATTGGGTTTTGGTCCTGCTTGCTTAAAATCCTTCGGTGGCTTAGCCAGTCAGAGACAAAGGAAGATACCCATGCTGCTGTCCACTGGAGCTCATATTTGCCAGCAGGGCATCTCAGAAGCCGGTGGCCTTTACGTAATCTTGCCACCAAAGGATTCTTTTAAAACATAAGAAAAGGTGAAGGTGTAGGGCAAAGGAGGAGAGAGGTGGCAGAGGGAGCAGCCTTCTCTTCAGCAAGATGTGAGGGAAATACAGTTCCCTTCCATAAATAAGAAACAACACACACACAAGGTCTTCACCAGCAGCTGCACTCTCCACCCCCCTGCCCCTACTCTCACATCACTGTCAGGGAATCAGGGTCACCCCACAGGGCACCCAGCCTGTGCACTCAAAAACCAAACATCCTTCAGTGGCTTCCCTTCATCATCAAGGTAAAACATAAATTCCTTCAGCCTGATTTTAAGAAAAGGTCCTTCTGAAGACCCTGCCCACGCCTCTGCAGGCGCCTCATTTCCCTTCACACCATATGCTCCCGCTCTATGACATTCCTCGTCGTTCTCTGCGGATGGCACCATCTAAACCTTTCAAGGCTTCCTGCATGCTGTGCCCCCTGCCTGGATGCCTTTTGCGCAAGTAATTCCTTCACATCTTTGGCTTCAGCACAGGTGTAATTCTTTCAAGAGCATTTCCCCAATACTGCTTCCTCCCTCACCACCTGGTGCAGTATCTCTTCTGTGTGCCCCTCTATAGCATTCCGTCAAACCTCTATCAGATGACCTATCACACTATCTGTGTGATGGAGTATTGAATTTCGAGGCACCCTACCAGTGGCTCCGTAAGTGGGTGAAGATACATGACTTCTCAGGTCTTCAATCAGGGCCTCTATTATAATCCCCCTCTAGAACTTTAGAGTCATGTCCTTTTTGAGTACTGTGAGACCTAGCCTCATTCCCTGGAACTCTACTGAAAATCAGTCTGCGAGGCATTCATGGAGCTATTGCTCTGGTCATTGCCCCTGTAACCAGATGATCTCTGCTCAGGTTGTCTCATTTCGAGCACAGTCTCTGAAAATCTGAGGATGGGGAGGAATGGAACACATTAAACAGTGGGTCATCTGTTACGTTGGTATTTCAAAGGTCCACAGTAATTGAAGCCTCACTGCACCTCCCATGAGCCTGGGTGAAGCCTCTTGGAGTCCTAGGTAAACAGGTAACTCCCTTGTCATGCTCCTTGCCAGGACGAGGGTAGCATAGAGTGCTGTGATCCAGGTCACAATGAAAGTATATTCTTTCTGGGAGGTCAGCCAACCCTATTCTCCTCACTGCACCTACTGCTCATGATAGGAGCGTGGTATTAGGTCATCATGCCAGGAAGTCCCTGTTCTACCCTCCACCCCACCCACCCACAGAAAAAAAGATGTGAGTAAGAACATGCTTTCCACTGTCTCTTCCTGTCTGCTTGTATCCCTGTCCATGTTGTTGCTTATCTCTTTCATTTCTTCACTTAAGCAGTGTCTGTTGAGTACTTACTATGGGTCCTAAAACTTGTATTTGGGGTGTGCTTTACCAGATACTTTAAAATAATATTCCTTAATCTTCACATCAACCCTGTGGTTGATGAAGAAAGTTAAAAAGTGACTTGTCTAAGGTCACAAAGCTAATAGACCACATAGAGTCATTATTTGAATCTGGGTCTTCTGGCTCCAGGATTATTGCTTTCTCTGCTGTAACACAGCTGTCTCCCAGGGCACTGTGCTTGACCTCATAATGAGTTAAAGACATACACAGTCTTTGCAAGGCATAATAAGTGAAAGCATCCGGCTTACTTCCTGGCCCATAGTTTCTGGCTCCTATTCTCTTAAGAAGGTATATAATAGAAATGAGGTATGTTTTGAAGAATTTTTTAAAATTTTGGACTAAATTTACATTTATGTAAGTTACAGCTCTACTTTGGCATTTTTTATTGATTTTTTTTTCCTTAAAAATCAACTTCATTGAGGTAAATTTACACACATTGCGGTGCTAAGTGTCCAATGTGATGACTTTTTACAATTCGTATTTTCGATCATCCCAGAAACATCCTTTGTGACCCTTTGCTTTCAGTTCTACTCTTTTTACTTCTGCCCCAGCTGCAGTCCGTGCTCTGATTTTATCACCATAGATTGGCTTTGCCAGTTTTAGAACGTCATATAGTTACATAGTATGTACTCCTTTGTGCTTATTCTCCCTCCACCCCCGAGATAATAGCTGTGAGATCTATCCATGTTGTTCTGTGTATAAGGAGTTTGCTTAGGGGTATTCCATTGTACAAATATATTGAGTTCCCAAACTTATTGATGTAACATTTATAATATTCTGATGTCTATAGGGTCTGTAGTTATACCTCTTTTTTTACTTCTGGTGTTGTCATTTTTGTTTTCTTTCCTGTTGTTTTTTTCTTTCTTTTTTTTTTTTTTTTTGGTAGAAAAGAGTTTTGCTAGAGGTCTGCCAATTTTATGAATATCTTTTCAAAGAGCCAATTTTTTGCTTTTTTTTCATTGTCATTGAGTTAAAAAACACTTCTAATTTCCCTTGTGATGTCTCTTGATATTTAGAATGTCGTTGGAGTATAAAGAATAAACCTTTATACTGGGGCACTTCAATACATAAAGCAAATATTAACGGACATAAAGAGAAATCGACAGAATGTTTAATTTCCAAGTATTCTGTGCTTTTCTGGGTATCTTACTGTTATTGACTTATAATTTAAAATTCTGTTATGCTCAGGGAATATCCATTGTAAGAATTTTTTGTCTTTTGAAATTAAAGAGATTTATAGCCCATTTTTCTGGTATATTTAAGTATATGCTTCCAGTGCACTTGAAAAGAATGTCATATATTTGCAGATATTAATGGTAGTATTCTCTAAATATCAAGTAGGTCAAGTTGGTTGATCATATTTTCCAGATCTGGTTTTGTTTTATTTTGTTTTGGTCTACTTATTCTATTTATTAACAAGAGACTGGTTTGTTAAAGTCTCCAAATATGATTGTAGGTTTGTCTACTTATCCCTTTAGTTTTGTCAGTTTTTTCTAAATGTATTTTGGAGCTTTGATATTAAGTATATACACTTTTAGGATTGTTATGTTTACCTGTTGAATTGATGCATTCATTATGACATGTCCCTCTTTATCTCTGGTACTAGTACTGTCTGAATGTCTGCTTTGTCTGGTATTAATCCAACCACACCAGCTTTCTTGTGTGTTTCTTACCATTTGCATGGCATATCTTTTTTCCATCCTTTTTTATGAAAAATATATATATGTGTGAAATCTATAACCCATCTTTGGTTATATATTTAAAGCTGTCTCTTGTAGGCTTTTTTTTTAATCCATTGTGAGAATCTGTACTTTTTAATTAGAATGTTTTGTTCATTTTCATTTCATACAATTTTTGATATGATAGGAGTTAAGTCTGTCACCTTGCAATTAGTTTCCTATTTGTTCTGATCCATTTTTTGTTTTTTGTTTTTTCCTGCTACCTTTTGGGTTCATTAAGTATTTGATAACATTTCATTTTAATTTTTTTTCCTGTTGGCTTTTTATCTACAGCCTCTTTGTACTTTTCAAGCAGTTGCTCAGTTATAATATGCATCTTTAACTTACCACAGTTTACATAGATTTAGTATTGTTTTACTTTATATATCATGTGTTATGAATGTAAGAACCTTAACAATAGTTGCCTTTATACCCTCTTTAGTCCTCTGAATTATTTTAGTGTTCGTTCACCTATTTATAAGCTCCTCCTTAATATGATGTGATTTTTGTTTTAACAGTCATTTGTCTTTTAAGGAAATTATAAGACAACTAAGCAAAACTAGTCTTTTATATTTTTTCACACATACATCATTTCCTTCTTTATTCCTTCTTGCAAGTCTGCTGGTGACTAATTCTCTTAGATTTTTTTCATCTGAAAATGTCTTCATTTTACACTCATGTTTCAAGGATTGGTGAATATGGTGTTCTAGGTTACAGTTTTACTCGTTTTTCAGTACTATAAACATGCCATTCCATTTCTTGGAATTCCACTTTTCTTGTTTTCCTGTAAGTAGTGTTCTTCTTACTCTGGCTCTGGTCAATCAGTGTTTTCTCTTTATCTTTGTTTTTCACTAGTTTGACCATGATGTGCCTAAATATGGTTTTCTTTGTATTTATCCTGCTTTTAGTTTGCTAAACTTCTTGGATTTGTAGGTTGATGTTTTCCACCCAGTTTTGGACATTTTATCATTATTTTTTCAAATATATTTTCTACCCCATTTTATCTCTTTTCCCTTCTAGGACTCTAAGTATGTGAGTGTTAAGATATTGTCCCATAGGTTACTGAAGTCCTGTTTATTTTTTTATTTTTATTTTTTTAAAGATTTATTTATTGATTTTAGAGAGCAAGAGCATGAGTGGGAGGGGTAGAGAAGGAATCTCAAGCAGATTCCTCCCTGAGCACAGAGGCTGATGCGGGGCTTGATCTCACGACCTGAGTTGAAACCAAGGGTCTGCACCACTCAGGCACCCCCTGTTCAATTTAATTTTACTCTTTTCTCCTCTCTCTGTTCTTCTGATTGGTTAATTTACATGAATCTTCAGGTTCATTGATCCTTATTTTCCATCTCAAAATTGTTCTTAAGCCCATCTAGTGAAATTTATGCTATTGTACGTTTTCAGTTTTAGAATTTCCATTTGATTCTTTTGTAGGGATTTTCATTTCTCTGCTGATGTTCAACATATTTTCACTCATTGAGATCATATTTTCTTGTAAGTCTTTGAACATATTTATAGTGGTTGATCAAAAGTCCTTACCTGCTACTTTATATATCTGGATTATCTCAGGGTCTGTATCTTGAGCTGCCAATTTTCCAGTACCTGAAGATAGTTGCCTCTTATATTTTGCTCAGCTGTATGGTTGTTTGTAGCAGGAGGGTAAATCTGGTACAATTTATTCTGTTGTGTCTTCATGTCTTTTGTTTTCTCATTAATTTAGCATGAAAACCTCAAAAGGAAAGGTGTTTTACCATTTACATTCATAATAGTTATCTTGTAATATTCATAGCCATTTAGATTATTGCAGAACAATTCTCTGGAGAGTAAGCTAGAGTTATGTAACTGTATTAGTCTGATAGCACATATCATTGTAAATAAAAAGTTAACCTAGGTGTTCGTATTTTTGGTCAATTAAATGTTTATTAGCTTACTTTTGGTTTAACTTGGTTTAGGAATCTTTCAGAATGTTTTAGGGGAAGGAGCCATAGGTCATGGGAGTTGGAAGACCTGGATTCTTATTCATAGTTTATGACTTTAAGTGAATCAATTAATCTGATTATCAGTTCAAATGAAGTAGTGTGTATGGCTGCATTATAAAACGTAAAGTAAGTACTTTGCAAGTTATTAAAAAATATCAGCATACCTTCCTACGCCATCCTACCTCAGTCAGGAAGGAAACATAATTGAATCTTTTTTTTTTTCTAGACTATTACAAGGCATTATTCAGACTATCACTTTTCATAACCATCTGGTGTAGCTGCAGGAGATAGAATATATTGAGCTGGATTCCATTCTGTGCTGATCTCAAAGCTTATTAATATGTTAGTAGGATTGTTTAGTGAATCTTAGGTAGGACCTTGTTTTGCCAACTTTTGCCTCTGTCTTAAAAAGTAAAAGTTTCAAAAGAGTCTGATTAGTTGAGAATCACCATTAGATGTGACCTAGTTAATTTTTTTATGCCACACTTCTCAGCTATGGTTATTTGTCATATCTCCTAATTCTTTAACTCTGGAAAGTATAGCAGGCACCTTAGCTCTTTAGATGTGTATCAGAGTAAAATATTTAACTGGAGATCACTTACTCAGCAGCCATAAAGATCCAGAACCAAGCCAGGAACCAGGAGGAAAAAAAAGAAAGAAACCATTTCAAAGAAATGAAATATACATAATATAATCTATAGTGCAGCAGTACTAATAGAAACATTTCTTGAACATTTACTGTGTGACAGGTACTATTTTTAGGACCTTACGTATATTTACATTTAACCTTCACAGTGACTCTCTGAAGTAGGTACCTTTCTATGGCAAAATGGGAACATCAGTTAAAAAGGATTTTTTGTTGCAATTCTACATGGTCATTATTGATATTTGGAAACATTCCAGATACTTCTGTCTTTGTTCCATCGTTTCCTCTGTCTGTTAGAGCTTTCTCTTCTCCTCTTAGCTGTGTTTAAAGATTTAAATATAATTTTCATCCTTTGTCATATCTCCCCTTGATCCTCTAGAGGCAGAATTAATTGTTCATAGCGTCGTGCTCCTAGGACAGTTGTAAATACCAGTACCATTTGTCATATAGTATCATCATCCATTGTTTTACCTGTTGAGTCTTTTGCAAAACTGTGAGCCTTCCTGAGCCAAGGACTATGTCTAACGTACTTATATTTCTCTGTGATTATTACTATGCCTGGTATCTAAGAGAGCCTAGGAAAATATCTTGAAGTACACGCATGAATACATGGATAGGTGGATGAATGAATGAGAAAGAGATAAGGAAAAGTAAAAACAGGCAAAGTAAACGCTGAAGACCTAGACTCATCTTTCCAGATGTGCCACGACGTTGTAGAGTTTGGACATGTTATCTTGAGAGCCAAATTTTACTTTAATTGAACAGAAAGATAGTTTATACTGTTGACAAGGAGATTATGTATTCGACGCATCGTTTGGATGACCTAAGCAGTGGTATGACATATAAAAGGTTTGAGTGGCTTTGGGGCTAAGAAAGGACTAAAGAAAACTTTCTGCCTTGGCTTTTTTTTTTTTTTTTAAGATTTTATTTATTTATTTGACAGAGATAGACAGCCCGCGAGAGAGGGACCACAGCGGGGGGAGTGGGAGAGGAAGAAGCAGGCCCCTAGCGGAGGAGCCTGATGTGGGGCTCGATCCCAGAATGCCGGAATCACGCCCTGAGCCTAAGGCAGACGCTTAACGACTGAGCCACCCAGACGCCCCTCTGCCTTGGCTTTTTGGCCAAAGAAAATGGATCTGATTTTCACATTACTGGCAATGTGGTGAGAGAAATGCAAATAAAGGAGGAGGGGAGGTAGGAGTAAGCAATTCAAAGGGTGTATAATCAGGAAAGAGAAGCAAGAGCCATATTTTTTCATCAGACAATCCAAGAACAAGGTGATAGGAGGTAAGATAGAAAGGGAAACATGCTTATAGAAAAGAGAAGTCTAAAGCTGGTCCGTCTACTGCTACGGGATTTCAGCCCCGCAAACGCGCACATTAAGAATAATGCCAGAATGTAGAAAAGTGGCTTTATCTTTCAGTAGCGGTGGACTGTTCACACACACGCAACAGCTAACAAGCTCCGCTCTGAAGTTATTCTAGACCTTATCTTCAGAAAGAATGCAGGCATGATAAATAAGGTTGGAGTAGAAAAGCACTAAAGATGCAATCATAATGTCATCAGGTTTGAATTGCTGATGAAGATCTGTGGGAAGAGTACGAACACAAAAATATGGGGCTTGAGAAAAGCAGACCTTGAAGGAATGCAAAATGAGTTTTGAACTTGGCTGGAATTTTGTAATGTATAGGAAATCAAAAATGAAAAAAAAGTAGGAACCAGGGGAGGGGATATTTGAAATTCAACCCAATAAGATCAGAGTAATTCAGAAACAATAAGATGAAGCAGAGAAATAAAAGAAAATACAAGGGAAGCCATTAAAAAAATAAAACGAAGGGGAGAGAGTAAACAGTGGGAAACCTGTTATGACTGAAGGAAACCAAAGCTCTAAAAGAAATGCTGTGATTAGTAGCGAATTAATATCTAAGACTTCTAAAAAACCGTTTTTAAAATTTGAAATAGAAATCAAATAGTAGAGTAAATGACAGTGTAGATATATTTTTCTAACGTCACACTGAGTCCTTCATCTTGGGCTGCAAATCTTTGTATACTCAAGAAGTATTGATCCAGATGGCACATCTAAACCCCTGTGGTGATCCAGCCTGGTTTTCTCATTTTGGGGGTTTTTAAAAATAAGATCTTGCCTTTCATAGGAAAAGCATTTAATTTATGAAAAGGTATGCTACAGTTGAAAGTTCACCACTGGGGAAAGCATAAGAATATAGATGTGTATTGGGGTAGGAGTTAATGGCTTTAAAGCATAAATTCATTTACAGTTCCTTAAACTAGCCCTGAGAATTAAACCACTTCTAGGGTAAAAACTAATTTACTTGCCTTCTAATTCAGGGAGCAAATTTAAATTTAGTGCCCCCCCCCATCCCTGGAGCAAAAATTTCAGAAGATTTACCCCCTTGTGCTCACCCACCCACCCAACCTGCAGTCCTCATCCACCCTCTTGCCATCCTTTGCTGAGCTCAAAATAGAGAGCTCAGTAGGAGAGAGAAGCTACCATGTTTTCTGACAGGAACCTCTGATGGTCCATTTTGGTATATGTGTATCATTTTAAAGAAAATCAGTATACATTTAAACATAAAGTGTTTTCTTTGCATCTTCATGCCTGGGCTTCGAGAGGAAAAAAAGAAAAAGCTTCTAAGCATGGTTTTGTAATGTGGTATATACTAATGTGTGTAAAATTTTACTGTGTGAGATTTTTAAAAATATAACCCACCTTATTCTAAAATCTTATAACGGCTTTCTCCAGACCTAGCTTGCTCAGAGGACTTTATGGGCACAGAGGCCAGCACACAGAAGTGCCTAGGAAGTGCTTGTTGATGGGTTCAGTTGTCAGGTACTGGGGCATCATTAGGTATATTCGTAACCAATGTGTATAAAATTCAGTTTTTTAATGAATCTCTGTTTTGCATTAAAAGAAACATTAAGGGACTTTTTTTTTTCATGTCTTGGTGAAATTCTGATACATGTCATAGAGGCCAGACCTGTCGATATTTGCTCATGTTTCTGAGATTCTGTTACTCATTTGTCTTTGATTCCTAACACATTCATTATTTATTCTTTAATGTCTGTGCTGGATGGTTACTGATCTGTTAGCAAACTCTTAAATCACAGGAAATTGGAATCCTTGAGTGGGTCTCTCAGCGTATTGCACCATGTAGATACTTGATATGCATTTTGTTGAATAAGCAAATGAATAAAGATTAATAAATCATGTGAGGTTACTAGTTCACAGATTCTTTTTGTAATCGTCTTAAGAGGGAACTAGGGGAGGCACTTTATCATCGTTCAAGGGATGAAAGCTGAAGCTCAGAAGTTAAGTGACTAGACCAAGGCCATACATTGAGAAAGTGGCAAAATTCTGAAACTCTTGACTCTAGATTCCGTGCACAAATCCTGTTCGCCACCCTGTAATTGCTCTGTATGTAAGATATCATATGTAAGCTGTGTGTAATCTCTGGGGGCACAGAATGTATTTGTAGAGTCCCTGAATGAGATTTCTATGTTGAGCTGTCCTTTTTTATGGACAAGCAAAATAAGGACAATATAGAAGAAGTAAGGACAATAGACACAGTATTTGGAGAAAAACTATAGGGGGTGGCGGACATGAAATAAACATGAAAGAGAACAATGAAAGCAAGCCCAGGAGCCCATGCAGTAAATCCTTGCTGGAATGAAAAGGAAGGGTGCCAAAAGTACCCTCACCTCAGTAGATTGCACTGTTTTTTTGTGTGTGTTTACCTGCTCTGCTGATGGTCCCATAATGAGGCTCTGGGAACATCAGTGCGGTCATGACTTAATGACCACTGCTCGAGTTCTGCACTGAACTTCTTGATTATTTTCAGATTCCCCTCCCTGGATGCTGAGAGGACAGATAGGGAGTGATCCAGGAAGTGGACCTTTCTCTTACCCACCCGATGGGGGCAGTCTGAGAATGAAGGAGCAGAGGGGTGTCATAAAAGCATATGGGACCATGGTAGTGGCATTGGAGCATATGTGGTGGAATGTCCCAGCATAGGATGAGGGACATTGAAAACTTCCTGTGAAGTGCAATTGAAAGGAAAGTGGGCGTCTTATTTGGAAAGATGGCAATCACTGGGATTGTGATATTGTTTTCAAATACTTGTATACAACCATCCAAAAAGAGTGAAGAAGCATGATTGTTCTCTATGATCCCAGGGTAGGAGAACTGGGACCCAGCTTTTAGAAGTTATGGAAAGATGGGTTTTGGCCTGGTATAAGGCAGAGTTTTGTGAAGGTCCAGATTTTTCAGAAATTGGATGGGCCACATCAGGAGGTAGATGTTCAAAGCACAGGCTAGATCATAGCCCGATGGAGCGACTGTTACATATTTGATACTCAGTGCCCATTAGAGATGCTTGCTGTTTCAGAGCTCGGTGTGATCCTATACAAAAGAGAAAAGCATATATCACACACACACACACACACACACACACACATGCGCACGCGCACACACACACACACACACACACACCTGTTACATGTGTGTGAGACATTCCAGTGTACATTACAATCCAGTATAGACAGGACCCCAAATATGGAAATAATGAGAAAAGAGGAGTGCATTGATTTCCTCGGTTTCCACCTCAAACTGGGTGGCTTGAAACAACAGAAATTTATTGTCGTGGTTCTGGAGGGTAGAAGCCTGAAATCAAGCCTGCAGGGCCATCCTCCTTCTATAATCTGCAGGGTAGAATCCTTGCTTGCCTTTCTAACTTCTGGTGTTTGCTGGCAATCCTTGGTGTTCCTTGGCTTGTAGATGCAACACTCCATTCTCTGTCTCCATCAACACATGGCCCTGTGTATTTCTGTCTGTGTCTCTTCCTTTTTTGCAAGGACACTAGTCACTTAATGGCCCCACCTTACTCAGCAAGATCTTGTCTTTACTCAGCTAATTATGTCTGCAATGACCCTATTTTCAAATACGTCACTTTCTAGGGTACTGGAGATTAGAATTTCAACATACATTTTCAGGGGGCAAGATTCAGCCCATAACAAAGAAAAATAGGGTCCTTGTGCTGTGATTCTGTTATTTCCTGTAAAGACCTGAAGAAGTTAGAAAAAAATACTTTGAGTCAAACCAGCAAACTTAAATTCAGGTACAAAAGATTGATTTTTCCCTCTAAGCAATGTTGGATGGTTTTGTGGATAGGGGAAATCTAGTAGATATTAAATATTTTTATCTGCAAAAAGCATTTGGTAAGGTTCTCAATGGGAGATTAATGGCTAAAATAAAGAATGAGGCATTAGGAGATAAATTTGCTTATGAGCAAGAGACAGAGACTAACAGTAGAAGGAAATACTTTTTAGATTGGAAAGGAGTGACATACAGCACAAGCCAGGAATCAGTTTTGGGACCTATGGGTTTTTCACTTTATTTTTATTGGACTTTGTAATAAAAATACAGATCTTCAAAGAGTCCAAGACAGAGTGAGTAATACTACAAGCATCAGTAATCAAAAGTTATTCTCTATCATAAACTAAATGACTGATAATAAATACTGACACAAGACTACACAATGTACCATAATATTATAAAATGGAGCAAGCGATTCTCCTGTGTTCTGTTTTCTTCTGCATGGGTGAATATTTCTTTATTTGCTTTTTAAAAAGTATTTGCAGTTTCTCGGTTTACTTTATAAGACAAATAAATGAAAAAAAATATATTTTTCTTAAACTTGGGAAGATGTGCTAGCTGAGAGAAAAATTGGTTGAAGCAAGACAAAGGTTATATTGCCAGCACTAGTATAAAGAAATTAGGGACCCTGTGTGTTAAATTGCTCAGCAAGCTATTCAGTAAAAAGACTTAAGGAGTGAGGGGGCGTTCTTGAAATCATCAGCTTATTCTGCAGTCATGACTTTAATGGAAGCATATACAAAAAAGTCATTGTTAAAATGGTGAAGCTATGTATCTGAGGCAGTGAAATATTATAGTATGGAACTTTTCGCCTCTTCTTTTCCATTTTAAAAATTTTAACATAATGGCTCGAAACAATCCATAAAATTCAGTGATTGTGTAGGTAACTTTTGTCCTCCCAGGAACTAGTTAAGTAGGTGGGAAACACACTTGTAAAATTGGAATTTTCCTTGCAACTCCTTTTGTCTAAGTCACGAAAAGGTCTTTACAAATTCATCTCTGTTTTTCCTTGATTTGTACATTGTCAGAGAAGCCGAGAGAAACAGAGCAACTAAACATTTAAAAGTTAACTTGTAAAAATTGCAAATGCTTTGAAAACTGGGAAGGATTATAAGGTATAAAGAAGCCTCATTAACTTCAAAGCTTTCATTTTACAGGTGAGAAAACCAAGATCCAGAAAGGTCAAATTCACAAGGAATTTACCTAGGGACAAATATTCTGAAGTCAAAGCAATCTAGAAGGGGGTTCTCAACCCAGGCTGCATGTTAGGATTTCCTGAAGAGCTTTTTAAATAAGCTATTTAAAAGAGCCTACCACCAGAGATCCTGATTTTACTTTTGGTATTGAATGGAGCCAAGAGAATTGGTACTTTTAAAAACTTGCTCGAGTGTTCCTACTTTCTAGGCAGGAATGAGAACCTCTGTCTGGAATCTAGGTTTCCTGATGTTAAGACAGGACTTCTTCCCACTCACCTTGGTAGTTCCGAAATTATTTAGAGAGAATTTCAAATTCTAGGGGGGAAAAATCCATGAGCATAGACAACCCACAGTTAACAAATCGATTGTCCTGGTGGTTGGCTCTTTTCCGGATTGCTTGTTTGGAACTCTAAGCCTGCCCTCCCATAGAAGCAAGATTATAAATGGTCAGCCCTACATCAGTAGTTCTGTAGATCCTCCCCAACACACGGAACAGTGGTTTTGGAAGGACGTGGATTTATATTTTTAATTAAGTCTCTAAGAATTTAAGGATTAAGGATTTTTAATCCTTTCATCTCCTTGATAGAAGTATCTTGGTTTCTCCTCCTTTCACCTTGAACATATTAGGTGTAGGGTTTGAATGGGGACTCTCCCAGTTCCAAGCTGTGCCAGGAAGGAAAAAGGGGCCGAGAGGGGTGGTGGTGAGGCTGCAGTGAGGACTGGGGAACCAGGGGAGAGGGAAGGAGGCTAGTTGAGAAGAGAAGGGCCAAGGTGTTCTGCCATCTTGATACCTGGGGCCATTCCTTTCTCTTGAATAGGCTTATCCTGTAGGCAAGTATTTAGTGAGCATCTAATGTTTATCAGATGCTGTTCAGCACATGGGAGAGGCATAAGAAGAGAGAAAGGGGAGAGGAAAATTAGATGGAACCCCTTCCCTTTAAAACACATCATCTCTTCATCCGATGAGGGAGTGAAAAGTAAGATCTACAATTGCCTCACTGGCAACATGTTAGGAGCCACAGGGACACTTCTGCCAAGTGCTGCACGAGCAGGGCTACCCTCTGGGAGAGGCATAGAAGGATTCACAAAGCAAGTGGCATTTGTGTAGGCGTCGTTAGCTGCAGATAGATGTAGAGGAAGGTATGGTGGGCGTGGAGGGTCAATGGAGAAATGGCAGGAGAGGTGGAAGTTGCTAAGTTGCTGGGGGCTTAATTCCCCGCTGAAGAATTTGGGTTTCCTGTTTGCAGGTAGGGGAAGTTTTTAACCCTTGGAAGTTTCTCGCCTGAGAAATTCATGCATCCAGCTCTTCATTCACAAGGGTTTATTGAAGTCTGTTCTGCGTTAGCACTCCCACCCCCGGGGATAAAGATCAGTAAGATGCCCTTACTCCAGATACTCTGTAGCAGTGGAGCGGCGCTCAGATTTTCATTCTAGGAACATGGCCTTTGGGCAGTGTGTTTAGGTCGGAGAACAGGGAACCTGTTGGGAAGCTGTTATTACAGGCTAGTTGATCAGGATGTGGAGCTGGGTTAAGGGAGTGCAGAGGGGATGAAGAGGAGTAGAGAGAGCTGGGGGAGCCGTTCAGGGGGCAGCATGAGTAGTGTTTGGTGAATGATTCTATGCTGAGCAGGGGAGGGACGGGACAAAACAACTCATAATGGTGCCATTTGTCTACACCCTCGCTGCAGTCACTCCTGATGGTGTGCCATTTCCCCAGGGTAGGGAGTTCAAGACAAATGAGGCTTCTTCCCACGCCCAGAACCCGAGTCTCTGCTGCCCTTTATAAGACCTCCACCGGTTCATTCCTTTGCTGGCTTACTGCAGAATGCACCAGAGTCTTACCCCTTTTCCTCTACTTTTCTGTTCTCGTAACAAGGAAAAAATATTTAGTGTTTTTAAGGAAATCTGATTAAGGCTGTGGTAGTGAAAAAGAGAGAGGCTATTTTTCTATTGAGAACACATGAACAAGACAAGGCATATAAAGCGAAACGAGGAGGAGAACGAAATTCATGCTTTTACTTGAATTATCGGGGTGATACTTTGCTTTGCTGGTGGCCCAAGAATGAGTGTTATAGTATGCCTTTTGTAAAAAATTTATCATCGACTGGGGCATCGAAAGGAAGTTTCCTGTGCTACAAAGCTGCTAAATTGGGCAGGGACAACAGAAGAGGCACTGAATAGTCAATGAAATTGGAAAGAATTTAGATCATCTATGTCACACAAAGCCTGCAAAAGGCTGTTTGTAGAATGTTAGCTGCTATCACACTGGTTTGATATTAACATTCTAGTGAATAATTAAAATAGGCCTGTTTATTTTTTAATAAAAAGCAAAAGCATATGAATTACCTCAGAGTTTATAGTGTTACCTATAGTTGCATTCTCAGATGTTGAGGTTTCTGCCTAGGATTGTAGATTAGATAATTTAGGCAATTAAAAAGCAGATTTTCCTCTGCCTTTCTTGATGTTCTCATTTTAGAGTATTCATTATTATAAGGCTTTTCAAAAATATAAAACAAAAAATCCTTAAAACAGCGGAGACATTTTCATTATAGATGGTCTTCTCTAAATTGAGTGGTTAGTAAGTATATTCTTCTACTGAAATTATTTTTGAAGTGCATTTCTCATTTTCATCTCCTGTCCGGAAGCACACACCCAGGCGTGGCTGATACTGGATTTCTTCCCGCCTGGCTTTTTAACCAGACTCCCGTGAAGTGATTATGGGAGTGATTATCAGTACTTATGACTGAGTATAATTTTCAGTTAAACCCGTCCCTTTCCACTAACTGTTTTCTTTTGGTTGTTCCTTCAGGGCTAGACTGGAAAAGTTCAGGGTTTTAATTCAAGACAATTGGCTCAGAGAAAAGAGCGACTCCCATAGAGACAGGAATGAGATTCATGCTCAGAAACAGAGAGGACGACAGGCGCTTGTGAAGCCATAGTCTTACAGTCCTGGTCTCGTGGGATGTTGTATTTGCTGCTCTTAAGGTGTGCGGTGTTGAAGTAATCTAGACATGGATGCGATCACTGCAGCTCGGCCTGAGTTTGTCTTTTGGATGGTAGTCAAAAAGGGGACTAGGACTGCAACTAGGAATGCAGTGGGATTAGAGGAAGAATTTCCTAAGAAGGCAAGGTAGTGAGAGAACATAAGACTGACCACCCTGCCTCCTAGTCCCCAGAGATGGTCATGGCTGGGACATTGGAGGGGGAGGCATTTGGCTGCAAAGTTGTTGAGAGTGTAGGTGTTTTAGGAGCTTAGAAAGGAGATCTCAGTGTGGGCTTTTCAGACCAAACATCCCTTTCCTTAGTGCCCCAAATAGGTCCAATTAAATAAAGTTAGGATGGTTACCGGGCACTTTCAACAGCAAGATTATAAACTCTGTGAACTATTTGCTAGAGAAATTACAGATGTAGAGAGAAATACCATGTAGGCCCCAATGTTAATAACCTTGACTTAAATGCGGCTCTTCTTTGTGACCAGGGACTAGTAAGAACATTGGCAGAGAACTTGGGAACGGCCCTGCTCCTCAGAGCTGCCCTCACCACCCACGCCCCCACAGACCTGTCTGCCCAGCCCTTCTCTGCCTTGTCATCTTGAGATTCCTGGTCCAAATGCAAACCCTGTTGGTAATTTAAAGCTCAGAGTGACTCGTTCCCAGCCTGGCAGATGATAGAGGTGTTGGGTTATAGAGTTGGACAGTCAGAGGTACCTAGGCCTTCCCCTCTTTTCCTAGGGGAATTGCTATGCAGAATTCTTAGGAGGGGTTAATAGAACTCAGGTTCAGTAAAGGTAAAACATGCTTTTGGGGCCTGACCTGGGACTTACTATCAGGGGAAATATTATTTATATGGAGAAGTACAGTTTGATTTCCAGGCAGCCATGAATTTACAAACTACTGGAATGTAATCCATTCCTAGATTGGAGAATTATGTATTAAACCTTTCGATTTACTAATTAAAGGTAGAAAAATATAACTGGTTTATCAGGGTTTTCAACTAACAGTTTAATATATGCAGATCATTTAAAGCTGAATCTAAAACCAACTATTCAAAATACAAATACAGAGAAAAAAATTAAAAGCACACATAATTCCTCCAGAGACCTTACATGAGGCAAAACTAAACTAAAAAAGCTTTAACGGCTCCCTGACAACCCTGTTCCCCCACCAAACCTTGTTTCTTTTCTTTAATATATGAATCTAGAAGTCTCATGCCTCCCAATCTTTAATAAAAGATAACTTTTAAATGCAACAATTCTCAATTTTTGTTAATGAATTGAAAAAAAATGAAGCTAATGAGGCAAAGAGGGGGCATTATTTTCTGACATAAGAAGAGAACTGGACATCTTCCTAAATTTTTATTAGTAATCACTGTAACTTATGAAATTGTATGCTGTCTTCTTAAAAACGACTGGGCGTTTGCAAATGTATTCTTTGTATAATGGCAACCAAAGACTTAGTGGGACTTTGGCTCTTTGTTGCATTCTTTTTTTTTTTTTCCTCAAAAATTAACATAGATTAAGTTTATGAAAAGTGTTTAAGAATCAAAGAAAATCCTACTATAAATTAAGATCTAGATACCTTGGGAATTTTCAAAATAAAGATTAGGAACCACTGATTTATAAAGATCATCTGTGTATGTATGTGTCTTAGTGCAAGGGGTTAGAAACCTTTTGATAATTTATGAACCTATTTTAAGAATTAGTCTGCGACTAACTAGATAAAGAAGAAACAGCAGCGATGATTTGGTTTCATGTCCTATGGAGCTCAAATAAAATTATGCTAAAAAAAGAGTTTTAAGAAATTTGAAAGATAGTTTTCTATCTTTTCACGCAGTCTACTTCAAAACACATTTTCAGGGATGCCTGGGTGGCTCAGTTGGTTAAGTGTCTGCCTTCCACTCAGGTCATGATCCCGGGGTCCTGGGATTGAGTCTCACATCAAATTCCTTGCTCTGCAGGGAGCCTGCTTCTTCCTCTGCCTGCCGCTCCCCCTTCTTGTGGTCTTTCTCTCTCTCTCTGACAAATAAATGAGTAAAATCTTTAAAAACAAACAAACAAACAAAAAACACATTTTCCTTGGCTAGGCAATATAATGAACTTGACGACACATGGCCTTGGATGATTTGGAATACTGGAAAAGTAGAGTCAGAACTGAAAGGTTATTCTAAGGACCAGCTTGCCTCCCACCAAATGAATAAAGAAAGGTTGTGTATTGGGGAACAGTTTTTCAGCTAAAACAATGATTTCTAAATTGTGTTCTGTGAAACAGTATTTCAGTGAAAACTTCTCTGACAAAAGTGTCTCATGGTCATACAACTTTGGGGATACTGTGTAATATATAATCCAGTAAGACACTCCTAGTGCACAGGTATTTAGAAAAGATGCTTGAAGCCTTCCAAAAAGGAAAACTGTGTATTTTTGTTTAAGCCTATCGTATCAAACATTTCAAAGTATGGCAAAGTTTTTCTCATGTACCATTATTAATATTGAACTAAAGAATAGAGTAAAAGAATACTCATTAGGTTCTGTCAGGTTCTGTTGACATAGAGGATTGCGGTCTGTGGAAATGTAACTTTTTTAGCAGACAAGATTACAGTTAACACACAGCTGTAGAAGCATTAGCATGCCAATTCATTGTAAGGGGCCAGCTGTAGAAAACCTCCCTTTCAATCTCTGGTAACATCGCCCCCTTCCCCTTCCTGTGGCTCCTGTCTGAAATTCCACTATTAGATCCTCATTCTTTAGTTTAAGCCTTTTAAAATTTAATCTATGAGAAAGAAGTAGTACATTCAGTAACTATGTGACATTACTTGTGCAAAACTAGTTGATAGCTGAAGAGAACTAGGTGTGGACTTCTCGAAAATATTTGATTAAAGAAAATCCATTGAGCTGAAAGCATAGGTTACAAAACCTTCCTCACCTTGTCCTCCCTCCCCACCAATGGAGTCAAGACATTTGTCCAACCCAAATCAGAAACTCTTCCAAGAAAAGAGAAAATTTTCTCTTTAGGCTGAAAGCAGCCTTGCCAATCAAGATATTTTATGTTCATGTTATGACTAAATAACTTAGAAAAGGAGAGCAGAAGAAGTTTAATATAAATTTGCTCTGTTAAACTGAAGGAAACGAGGACCCAAACCATACCAGTTAGTGAGGAATCCTAATTTAGAATGCCCTGGAACTAAATTGTTCTTTCTCCAACCACTGGTCCTCCGGTTCCACTGGGTAAGGAGAAACCTCAGCCACTCACTCCCTCACATCATATCTTGTAGATTCCAATCTGTCGTTGCACCCCAGTTGTACTTTCCAACTGTCCCTCCCCACTCCAGCACTCTGTACAGGCCACTTAGCTCTCAAAATAGAGCCACTTCCTGTCAGGGAAGCTTCTTAGTCATTGCTGAGCACACCAGTTATCCACAAATACTTGGGACAGAATAGGTCAAGGAGAGATCCCCAGAGCCAGGAAGCATCATCCTGTGTTGAAATCAAGGATTTCTCAAGATTTCTTTTTGAGGACGTTAGCCTGAAAATATGTCTTCCCCCTCTGTTCCTCCCAGACTTTCTCAGCAAGATGGCTTCATTTGGAGCCTGAAGCATCAGATAACTGCTTTATTTGTAATAATTTGTCAGGTTATTTTTAAAGCTCTTAGGGCAGTGCCTAGCACATGGTAAGTGCTGTGTTAAGTGTTGATTAAAGAAAATTAATTAAATAAAAACCATTTGTGTATACAAGAAGGCAGCTGTGGAATCATTGAAGTTAATTTGTGTTCAGTGCGGTCATTATTTTTTACTAAAGCTTGACTATTACAGAATTCATGTGGATTGTGTCATTATTAAGTTTATACTATGACCACTGTGCTAGCTGCACGTGGCTAATATCATGATGACGAATGAGGTAGTCACGGCCCTCAAAGAGTGTGTCTTCACTGGGCTGAGGAGCGAGTGACAGACATACATAGAAATTTCTCAACTTCTGCAGGCCCCGTATGTTCTCCAGTTCGCTTTTTTTTTTTTTAAGACTTGTACTTTAGTTTCTTCCTCCATTTTCTACTGTTACTAGAGCTCTTTATGTTACTCTGTGCATTGATAAGACAGTTACTTTCTCTCGGTTTCTTCCGTAACTTGTTCACACAATTGGTGTATAGATGCTTCATTGACTAATCTCTCAGATGGTTGCTTCTCTAGCAGAAATCTCTGCTGTTCAGTGGCTTTTCACTTTTAGCGTTTCCTAATAATTCCTAACAGCTTTCTTGAATCCCCTTTCACTTGCTACTTTTCCTTCCACATTTTATTCAGTTGGACTCTGACTCCTGTGTGATTAACCAAAGTGGACGGAGTGGAGAATTAGAGGCCTGGATAAGCATAGCTGGTGATATCATAGGGGTCTCAGCTGGGCAGAGCAGAGCATATGTGTGTGGGGGGGAAGGGGTGATACTTTGTGTCATGGTTGCAGAGAGGGATGCCCTGGGAGATTAGCAGATGTAGTGTACCATTGGATTTCTAGATCAGCAGAGCAAAAGTGAATAATCCAAAGTGAATAATCAGTTAGGTTTGCATATGGCTGCAAGTAGCCCAGAACTTGACAACAGTGACTTAAATAAATAAATAATTTTTCTTACATAACAAGAAGTCTGGAAGTGTAACCAGTTTCTGCTCTTGGCTCATCATCAGTACCAGGACTGATGCTTGTTGTTCTCTTGGCATTTCCCTCATGGTTGAAAAATGGCTGCCAAGCTCCAGTCATCATGTTACATTCAAAACAGGAAGAAAGCAACGATGGTGCCACTTCCTATTGAAGGGAACAGTTGAACTCGGCCAGATAGGATTTTGACAGGGAGTGGAAGAATAGAGAGTACAAAGTTGATAAGGTAGAGGGTGTTTTTGCCAAACAGTAACTAGTCTGGGCTAGGAGGCAGGGGTGTGTAGTGGTTAAGAGCCTGGACTTAGAAAAAGCTGTGTTAAATTCCATTCATGACATTTAAGAACTGTGGTCTTAGATGAATTCCTCAAATATCTCTAACCCCAGTTTTTTCATTTGTAAATGGAGATCGTAAGAGCACCTGTCTTTGAAGTTATCCTAAAGATTAAATGTGAGTAGATGTATAAAGTGTTTAGCCGGAGCCAAGCGCCCGGTGAGTTCTCAGAAAGGGGGACCTATTCCGTCCCTTACTACCGCTGTTACCGCTGTGTCATCATCAGCATCAGAGTTAGCTGGAGTCCCAGATACTTTCCAGTGAGTAGCAGGAGAGAACAATGGAATACTAGATTAGTTCAGATGCTAGCAAGTGGAAATCCTAAAGTTTTATTCTTTAAGGAGTTGAACGTTGGAGATGAAAAATGCCATGATCAAACCTGTCTTATCTGTCCATTCCATATTACAACACTTTTTAGCTCCTCATACTTAAAAATGTTGTGCTCTTCAGTTTCCATGTGTAAGACATAAAAAAAAAAAGTGGGCCAGGTCAACTCAGAAAATCTTCTTTCTCAAGAGTAAATTTATGGTATTTCTGACAGAAACACAAGTAAATGGATCTCCAACATAAGTTGACACTTGAACTGTCTCTAACGCAGTTTTTTAAATGCCATTTTACGTTATAGGTTATCATTGTGAATCCCATTTCCTATTTTTAGTAATAAACTTAACAGCTGAAATTTTTTCTTCACTGAGGTTTTACATTTTTGAGTTACCTATGTGTTCACTTTGGATTTTGACATTTAATAGCTCCCTGAAATACCTGGGAGAAATTATATCTATGATATAACATGTACTTTAGAGGGAGGAAATAAATGCCACACTCAAAGCAATTATATAGGTAATATTAAAAACATTAAATATGTATCAAGAATTTTAAATGTAGGTTTAAAAGGAAGGTAGGTAAAGACTTAACTTATACATGTAAAGAAACTATTTATATTCTGTTTTCTGGTGGGGGGAATCTCCTAAAAATGAATAGCCTTTTAATCAAACCTATTAGTTTTGTAATAGGAAGTTCTGTGAGAGACAGATAAAACCTCCATATTAAGTGTGTAGTGTAAGCTATTTGTCTGAAATATACATCATTACCGTATGGTTATATGTTATTTCTATTTCCATTTAGTTTCGGAAAAGGAACCCAGAGCCTTTCTGCTATGAGGGAAATTCAGGCATATATATTCATTGGCAAGGCAGTGCTTTAAAGGAAAAAAAAAATGTGTGACATCCAGGGAGATCCTAGATGAGTTCGAGTGAATATGCAAAATGGATCCAGCCTGCACGCGTGTTGTATTAGTCCATCACTTTTGCAGAGTCTAGGTCAGGACTGTTCCTCCTGCCTAGGTCACAAACTTCCTTTGCCCTCCTTTCTCCTTGCCTCATGTGTTTGCAGGAATTTGGGAGGGATTCTACTATCCTAGTGATGCCCATGACTTGGCAAAAGTGTGCAGTGACCCTTTCTGATGATAGACGCTCACCCATTGAGGAGCCTTTGTGGGGCTCTGTCACTTTCTCCTTTGCCAGCACATCCCTCTTTTGCAGAGGGATCAAGGCCTCTGGTGGTGGTGGAATGAAAAGGAGGAAGAAAGCTAAAAATGAAGGCATGCCTAGTTGAAACACAGAGACAGGATTCTAACGGGAAAACTGAACAGTAGGAGAGAGGCAGCGCTGTCTTTGGAAGTGCTGGGTGAGCGCTAACTGCAGTAACCCCAGTGGCCAACTCCAAAGCTCCACATGGCAAATACTTTCTGTTCAGAGCCCTTTCAAGGTGTACCCATCTGTAGATCCGCTACTGGGAAGCATATGATAGGAGTCTCCAGGTACAGCGAAACAATCGCCTAGAGATAAAACTCCCCACAGAAAAATTAACACAACTTCTTTTATGAAAGACAGGTCACTGCGGAAAGTAACTCTCCATACTTATCATCCATTGTTGAAAAAAAAAAAAAGATTTATGATGACATTGAGGTATGATAATCTCAAATATGCTCTGCATTGTTTTTAAAAGCTTTGTGTTTAAAATTCATAGCACTTTCTAATCCTGATAAAGTAGCCTAATTTTCTAGCTTGCTTTGTTCAGTAAAATGTATTTCTAAATCCATTTTAAGCAGCTATTTCTTCAATTTGAGTAATTTTCTCTCAAGTTAATAGATTCCACACAAGCATACCTGACTTTTAATGTTAATATATACTATATATTCCAAACTTGCTAGTGACAATAGAAAGCACAATCAAAATGAAATTCAGTTGTTTGAAGCATATCTAGCTTGTTATTTTGTTAAAATGCTTCTTCATTTTACTCTTCTTTGCCAAAGTATAGTGATACCAAATCACATTTTACCTTGTATTGAGGTTCCCTCTCCCTCTTCCCTCCCAGCAAATGCGGCGGAAAAAAGAATATGTTAGATATGCTTGTGTCATTTTAAGATAAGATGACTTTAAAACTACCATATCAATAGAGGACATTTGCTTAACATAGTAAATCCCTACATCAGTAAGTTCGGCTGCAGGGGCTGGCTAAAAAGGAAAGCATTTTGATTTTGAGGCATTTGGCATCAGTAACTTGATTTACAGATTGATGTTTTCACTTTATATTGAGTCTAAAACACTTTACTACTTTATCCAAACCATTATACCTATACAATAACAACGCCTGTGGGTATTTCTGGCATTTTTGTTTGATCATAGGATACTAGCCTAATCTCGTGAATCTCATTTGTTTCCTTCTCAGCGATGCCACAGTGCTCTCTGAAAAACAGAGGGTAATGTGATGGAGACAGATAAAGATTTTTTTTTTATAGAAGTAGCCAGACTAAGAGAAAGCAAATATAACTTCTATAACTTAAATCAGTGTTCTTCTGTAAAGCAAAGCCTTGGCTTGTACACGCTGCTGTGTCTCTGTATGTACAGCAGTGCTGGCACATAGTAGGTGGTCAGTAAATATTAGTTGAATGGATATGGAAGCGTTGAGAAAGAGATTGGTAGGGTTGAGCACAGAGCTGTGAGTACAAGTCATATATAGTCAAGTGCAGGTTTAGAGTTAGTCCTGTGTGTTTGAAAACTGAAAGCAAGGCCAATTCTAGACAGGATTAAGGGCTGGCCAGCTGGCCAGTTTCCTGGGGTGCTAATCCATAAGAGGTGTTGAAACCACTGAAAATGTTCCAGACAGAGAAAATTGCAGTTGCTAGAATTCCTCTACAGTATATGATTGGGATTGGGTACAAGACATTCCAGGGACATGCTCTTATGTTCTCCAGATGGATAGTCTATACTTTTCAAGAAAGGTGGGTCTAGTTAATTACAGAGCTTTTGTTTGGCTGAGTGAAGGATTCAAATTTGGGGGCAGAGCCAAATTGCTTGGAAAAGAGAGGATAGTTAAGTGCTATCACCAGGGATCTTCTTGCTCTACCTCAAAGGCAGAATTAAACCTTTTTTCCCTAAATAAATTTAAACCACCATGTAAAGGATATAGTTTAAAAGGACATCAAATTGTAGCCTACGCAGGGTGATTACAGAGTTTGGTGTCTCGTTGAAGCTCTAGACCAGTGCTGTCTAATAGAGATATATAATTTTAAAAATTGCAATAGCTACATCAGTAAAGTAAAAAGAAACAGGTGGTGGTAATTATAATAATGTATTTTATTTAACCCAATGAATCCACAATATATCATTTCAGTGTGTAATCAGTATAAAATTTATTTATGAGATATTTGACATTCCATTTTTTATATTAGATCTTCAAAACGCTTTGTGCATTTTACTCCTCTGGCCCATCCCAGTTGGGATTAACAATACTTAGTAGCTGCATTGGTGAGTGACTGCCACGTTGGACAGTGCGGCCCCAGACTGTGCACAGGGCACTCTCTGAACCCCAGCAGGCATCGTTGAGCTGGTCCTGAAAGGTCCTTTCATTAAAATTCTCTCTGTGATCAGCGTGAAATTCTCAGTGTTGGTGCCACTCTTCCAAAATCTTTTTGAGGAACTATAATGATAAAGGTGTCGAACTAATTTTTCTTCAAAAGTAGTGCTTCCGGTTGTTCGGTGCTTTGAGTATGAATGCTGTTCATTTGGTTTAACTTCATCTACTGAGTGAAGCATTGTCAGCGGAGTCCAGATCAATTTCAACCACTGACAGCTAAATGTTATGTTACAATAGTTGATGACAATTAGAGAGGAGGCCTGGATTGTGGGTGTCTTACTTGGGAGCTGGTGGGCACCACCTACAGAGAGGACTAGAAGTTGCCTTAAACATGAGTTCAAGAAAGGGGTGAGGCTACAGTTGATTATATACACTTGATTTGTCAACTTAGAGATAATTTTACTTAGAGTTAGTTTTATTAGGTAGTTTTTTTCCTCCCCCTTTCTCATGAATACATTCTCTTTTGCTTTTTTATTTTAAGTTGAGATATAATTCCCACGAGATAAAATTCACCTTGAAAGTGTGCGGTTCAGGGGGTTTTAGTATATTCACAAAGTTTTGCATCCCCATTATCTTAATTCCAGAACCTTTGTTTTAATTGTAAATCTCCTAGGGCTCACTTATCTCAACTTTCCTTCCCTGATATATTTGCTCAAAAAAGGGAGCGGGAAGAGGAGAGGTAAGAACCCAGAAGTGCAGCATGATATTGGGAGCTCATTTCTGAACTGTAAACTCCATGTAGATACTCACAAACATCCTTAGGAGCACTAATACAATATGAAACATCAGGGGCGCATGGGTGGCTCAGTCGGTTGGGCTTCCGACTCTTGGTTTTGTCTCAGGTCATTATGCCAAGGTTGTGGGATGGGGCCCTTCCTGGGACTCCATGGAACTCTGCGTTCAGCATAGAGTCTGCTTGTCCCTCTCCCTCCCCCTCTGCCCCTCCTCCTGCTCACACATGTGCTCTCACTCTCTTTCTCTTCTCTAAAATAAATAAATCTTTAAAGAAAAATTAGAGGAAGCATAGAGCTAGGTTTAGGAAACATTCTATTGTTTCTCAGTTTGCTGACAATATGGCCTTGTAAACAGTCGATTTAAATAATCCTTTTCTTTTTCCAAATTTGTAAAAAGACACAAAACAACAACAACAAAAAAAAAAACCCCAAAACGAAAACCAAAACCAAAACAAACAAAACATTTAGAGTTGTTTGAAAGATTAAACAATTTAAATCCACTCTAAAAGGGGATGTTGTTTGCATTGACTGGAAACTCATCTCTAGCATTATTACAGTTCTGAAACTCATTTCAAATCACCTAAGTTTTAGAAGTGAAAGGAAACTTTTTTCACATTAGACATAACTCAGGGACTCTTGTTTGTGTCAAGCAGTTCTAACACATATCTTTGTATGGTTAGCATAATGGTTTAGAATATTCTCCCAGGGACATTACTGTCAATTACCAAGGATTATGTAGTCAGAGTCCCCACCTTGTATTCCATTTGAATCATACTGTTCTGCATTATTTTAAATGGCCACATTTTTATTTTTATTGTGGGGAAGGCAACTGCGAGGAATGTGGTTATCATGAACTAATCTTACCCTTGGGGTATTTGAGATATTTTCTAACTCCGAGATTGTGATTGCATTCTGATTGCCATTCTGCTTGAACATGCCTTGCTGCTTAATTATGAAGCTCTGTTGCCTTTCTCACGTGACAGGCTAGACCAACTGAGGAGTATTTTCAGAGCTCACTATTTAGATTGAAGGAAAGAACTGAGAAAGCAGGTGCTTTTATTTTTTTTCTTCTTTCCTTCTTAAGCTTTTCCTTTCTCTTATAGAAAACTTCCCCCTTCACAAGGTTAGTTATTATCCCTGGATCGTGTAAGGATGTCTTTGTGGTTTAATTGTCTCCAGATTGAGTATTAGCACCTTACCGATACCTCCGGGGCCTTCTGCTTCCGTCTCTACTCTGGCCAGTTCTTCAGCCATACACTGGATCTTTATATCTCATCCCAAATTATTGTCAAGCCTGTGTTGAGTGAAAGAACATAGTATCAAAGAAAATCTTTTAGTTTGGGGCTTTGTATATTTGTGCATTATATTTGTTTTAAAAAAAAAAATGTCCCGTTGCAGATTGCAAGTATAAATTAGTGTCAGAATTACCATACAAAACTCTCTTGCTAACTTTAATCGGTAATTTCTTAGAGAGCGATAGAAAACATGGTGCTAATGAATAATGTGCCCAGAAGCTCTTATTATAGGGTTGGCACGAATTCCGCTTAATGACAAGCTTTCTCTCAAGCAGCAGTTGATTTGAAATCCTATTTTTCATTAGCGAAGTATAAGGTGTTAATAGTACCTTCCATTGTGCTGTTCTTTTGTAGCACAGTCGCATGGATCTTCCATGTTCACCACGACTGTCTTTAAGATCCTGCTAGTAACTTCCTATCTCATAAATAAGATTTGTTCGGGAAATAAAAATGTATGTTTTCCCATTGTTAGCTATATGTTTTTCTAATAATCACATCTGAAGCTTATTATGCAGTAATAGCCTTAAGATATTATTTTTTTTAATGTACTACTGTGGTCTTAATACTAGTTTTTAATCTCTTCTTGTTTCTATGAAGTCTGAATGAGATTTTCAAAATTGAATAATAATTTGATCCGTTAATCTTTTGAAGCTAGTAATTTTATTTTCCTCTCTTTGCAGTCTCTGAGGTTCGCAAATGAATAGAGCTTCATTACTGCAGTCTGCATTTAATAACCATTATCCATTATCTTGTAATTAAGACTCCCTGTAACGAATCATGAGGACAATGCAAAAATACATAGTACATTTCTTTAATGAACTGGAAAATGTTCATCTTGTTCTATTTAGTAATGAGTTGCTGAATAGTCATTAAATCCACTGGAGAATAGAGCTAGATGGATTTTGAAGACTGTCTTGAGTTTGTGGTTAATCTATTAGAATTAAAATTTCATCTTCTATTTTTATCAACAGCTGATTAGAAGTCATTCTGTTTGACCAAATTGATTAGAAGACCATATACAAGGGCAGATGTTGTTTAATGAAAGTTTTTAATGAAACTGTACCATGGAGACTTGTAATTATAGGCCTTAGAAAAGCTTTGAGTTGCTTTAGACCACAAAAAAAGTATTGTGCTGGAGATTTCAGATTAAGAAAATAAAAAAATGCAATTGAATATAATACTATAAATTTATTATTAATGTTAATTTCAACTAGTCACAGTTGAATTCTGGGCCATTTAATGTGTTACTTTGGACTTTTCAGGCCTTTTTTCTCCTCATTTAGTCATTTCCTTGGAATTGTGGGCACTGATGGAGGAACATTTATATGGATAGCTGTTTTAATTGTGAGATATTTTCTCAGAAGTTTTTTTTCCGAAAGCTGAGCAGAGGTGAGCTTGGTTAATGTTGGATTTACATGAGCCCTGAGGAGAGTTTATGATGCTCTGTGATGTTGGTAATTTGAAATCTAGCATTTATTTCTCTAAGGTAATTTTGTTTTAGCAGAGGGACAAGGGTAGCAATATTAAAATAAGAAGTAAAACAAAAGCGTGTGCCCACTTAGTCCCACTGGAAAATCCATTGTTCTTTTGACAGTAGTAAAAAATACTAATGAACTTTCTGAACTATTTTGTGTAATTAAAGCTAAGTCTTTGTTCCTGGACATAAGGAAATAACAATATGTCTGAACTGCTGTTTTAATTTCTTGTGTGGTCTCTGGCTCTCAGTTATCCTCCGCTGATCCAACACACACCAGATTTACTGCCTTTAAACACTAATATCAAGTGGTCAGACCTTATGCTTCCTCAAGAACTTAGGTCTCAGGGCAAGCTACCACTTTGAAGTCTGGAGAGATAGTGACTCCTGAGAGTCAACCAGGATCTGCTAGAGCCGTAAACTGGTAAGAACACTTAAATGATAATTTTAACAACTTGTTGGAAGCTGAGTATGGCACCGGCACTTTTGTGAAGAGCCAAGAAAGATCTTCTCTTGGCTGTGCCAGGGGGAGGGGAAGATATGTACAAAGCATTCTCCTTAACAAAGGGCTGCTCTCCAGGGCAAAAGAATTTGCTAGAATCTTATCCCACCTGGGAGAGCATTTCCCTTTCACTCTTCCTGCCTAATCAAAGCGGGAGAGAAAAGCTAAGACACATTTATGAAGGTTTCAACCTAGAGACATGGGTCCACTAAAAGATTGAAGTTTAATCATAGGATTATGAAATACTTGTTCTCCCCTGTACATTATCATCACACCAACAGGACTCCACTATAATCTAATGGATTACAGCTAACAGAGTTTAAAGACAGACTCTCTCTGAGGAGGAAGACTTAGGAAGTCCAGAGTAAACAGGGCCAACAAAAACAAGGATACTATGGCACTGAAGACTTTGGCACTGGTGACTACAGCAGATGTAAAACACAGCCTAGCTCCTGGCCAGATTAGCATAAAATCTCACACAAAAGGCCCGTTTATTTCCGTTCCTAATACGTCATGTCTGGCTTCCAACAAGAAGTTACAAGAGATGCTAAAAGGCAAGAAAAAACACAGTCTGTAGAGACAAAACAAGTAAAAGAACCAGATTCAGACATGACATAGATGTTGAAATTATCAGAAGGAGAAATTTAAAATAATTGTGACTAATATGTTAATAATTCTAATGGAAAAAATAGACAACATGAAAGAATGATAGGTCATATAAGCAGAGAGATAGAAACTCTAAGAAATACTCAAAAGGAAAAGCTAGAAATCAAAAACACTAGAGCAGAAATGAAGAATGCCTTGACGGGCTCATTAGAAGACTGAGTAAAAACAGTGACCATGAAGATATATCCAAAGAAACCTCTGAAACTAAAACATAAAGAGATAAAAGGATGAGAAAAACAGGGGCGCCTGGGTGGCACAGCGGTTGAGCATCTGCCTTCGGCTCAGGGCGTGATCCCGGCATTACGGGATCGAGCCCCACATCAGGCTCCTCTGCTATGAGCCTGCTTCTTCCTCTCCCACTCCCCCTGCTTGTGTTCCCTCTCTCGCTGGCTGTCTCTATCTCTGTCAAATAAATAAATAAAATCTTTAAAAAAAAAAAAAAAAGGATGAGAAAAACAGAACAAAAACTGAGGGACAATTTCAAAAGGTGTGACACATGTATAATTGGAATACCAGAAGAAGAAAGAGAAAATGGAGCAGACAACATGTTTGAATTAATGGCCGAGATTTTCCAAAATTAATGACAGAAAACCAAACCACGGATCCAGGAAGCCCAGAGACCACCACAGGATAAATATGTAAAAAACCAAACCAAGCAAAAAAACTATTCCTAAATATATCAAAATCAACCTGAAGGAAACCAAAGACAAATAGAAAATCTTGAAAAAAGCCAGAGAAAGAAAACACCTTACCTATAGAAGAAAAAGGAAATAATTATAATAGACTTCTCACTGGAAACCATGTCAGCAAGAAGTGAGTAGAGTGAAGTACTTAAATGTTCAAAGAAAAAAAAAACCCAAGCAAAAAATCTATATCCGGTGAAATTATCCTTCAAAAGTGAAAGAGCCCAAACATACATAACTGAAGGAGTACATTGCCAGCAGACCTGCCCTGTAAGAAATGTTAAAAGCAGTTAAGAAGAAGGAAAGTGATATATGTCAGAAACTCTGATCTATATTAAAAAAGGAAGAATAGAAGAGAAGGAATACATGAAGAATAAAAATAAATTTCTTTCTCAATTGATCTAAAAGATAACTTTAAAATAATAGCAGTAATGTACTGGATAATTAATATCACGTGGATGGGATAGGACGGAGGAATTAGGGATACTTTGTTAAAGGTACCTCCATTACCTGTGTAGTGGTAGAGTATTATTTGAAGGTAGACTTAAATTTGTTAAAAATGTGTATTGAAAACTCTAGGGCAACTAAAAAAATGTACAGAAGAAAGTATAATTGATATGCTGAGAGGAGATAAAATGAAACCATATAAAATGTTCAGTTAAAGCTAGAGAAGGTAGAAAAAGAGGTTTAAAAATTAATAAAGAAAAAATAAGACAAAAAGCCCTATTTGGTGAATGTCCTATGTGAACTTAAGAATATGTAGTCTGCTGTTGTTTTTTGTTTTTAAAACTTTCTATAAATATCAGTTTGATCTTGATAATGCTATTAAAGTCAAATATATCTTCGCTCACATTCTACCTGTTTATCAATTACTGAGAGAGGGGTTTAGAAGTCTCCAGCTATAGTAGGAGATTTGTCTGTTTCTTTTTTCAGTTCTATCAGATGTTGCCTCACATATTTTGATGCTCTATTATTAGATGCATACATGTTTAGGATTGTTAATGTCTCCATGGAGAAATGACCCCTTTATCATACTGTAATACCCTTTTTAATCCCTGATAATATTCCTTTTTCTGAAGTCTGCTTTGCTTGAAATTAATATGGGTACCCTGCTTTACTTCGATTAATGTATCTTTTTCCATCCCTTTATTTTTAACTTTCTAAATCTTTATTTTTAAAGTGGATTTCTCATAAACAACGTATAGAAGGGTCTTGTTTTTTGTTAATCTCTGATTTTAACTAGTGCATTTAGACCACTAACATTTAAAGTGATTATTGATTTTCAAATTGGATTAATATCTGCAAAGAGAAATAGTCCAAATAAGCCCATATCTATTAAAGAAATTATTTTGATTTTAATTTAATTTAGTTTATAAATATTATATATAATAATAAATATATAAGCACACATTTATTTACATAAACTATGTTGTAACCTGTTACAAAACTATATTTTAATTCTAGAATATTATAAAATAATTTTCTTTATTATTTAGTTAATAATTAATAAATTATTGAAAAATTAAAACCTTCCAAAAAGGAAAGCACTAGCTAAAGATGGTTTCACTGATGAATTCTACAAAACATTTAAGGAAGAAATATTACCAATTCTCTATCTCTTTCAGAAAATTGAAGAAGAGAGAGTACTCACTCTGTGAAACCATCATTACCCCAATACCAAAGCCACATAAAGACATTGCAAGAAAGGAAAACTATAGATAGTATCATTCATGAACATAGACGCAAAAAAATCCTCAACAACATGTTAACAAAATGATACATCAACAATGTATAAGAAATTATATGCCACGACCAAGGGGGATTTACTCCAGGTATGCAAGGCTGGTTCAGTATAATGTAATCCACCATGTCAATATACTACAGGGGAAAAATCATATGGTCATATCAAATGACACAGATGAGGCATTTGACAGATTTTAACATATATTTATAATAAAAACTCCCAGCAAACTAGGAATACTAGGGAACGTCCTTAGCTTGATAAAAAACATCTACAAAACATACTTTAGCTAACTAACATACTTATGAGAAATTGGACTCTATTCCCCTAAAGTCCCCCTAAGAATACACCAAGAATATTCCTATTCAGCACTCTACTGGAAAGTCCTAGCTAGTGCAAGAAGATGGAAGGAAATTAGATAAGTACGAATTGGGAAGTGGGGTAGGCCGGTAGTGGCTCCCAGGGATATGTCCACATCCTAACGCACTGAACCCGTGACTATTACCTCATTTGGGAAAAAGGATCTTTGCAGATGTGATTAAATTAAGGATCTTGAGATGAACTGATTATTCTGGATTATCCAAGTGGGACCTGAATGCCATCACAAATGTATTATCAGAGAGAGGCAGAGGAAGATGCAGTCTCGACCCAGAAGAGAAGGTGATGTGAAGATGAAGGCAGGGGTCTGAATGACACAGCCCAGGAATGCTGGCAGCTCGAAGAGGCTGGGCAAGTGAGGGAACAGATTTTTCCCAAGAGCCTCCACAAGATGTGCAGCCCTGCTGACAACTCGATTTTGGACTTCTGCCCTACGGAACTGTGAGAAAATAAATTTCTGTTGCTTTAAGATACGAAGTTTGTTATAATTTGTTACAACCACCCCAAGAAATTAATACACGAAGAACGATATAAAACTGTCTGTTCACAGATCACATATCTGGAGAAAATCCCCCTCAGACCCACAAACTCTTGAAAACTACTGAGTGAGTTTATCAAGGTTGCATGATACAAGGTTAATATAAAAAGCCCGTTGCTTTGCTATTTACCAGCAGTGTGAACAATTGGAATTTGAAGTTTAAAAAAACCTTATCACGTGTATAATAGCAATCCGTAAATTTATTACTTGGATATAATCTAATAAAAATATGTACGTAATCTATATGTACACCTGTTAGATTGGATAAAATCCAAAAACTGATAACACCAATTGCTAGTGAGGATATAGAGCATCAGGAACTCTCATTCACTGCTGTTGGGAATGCAAAATGATACAGCTACTTTGGAAGATAATTTGGCAGTTTCTTTCAAAGCAAAATATGGTCTTACCATATAATCTAGCATTTGCCCCTCTCAGTATGTGCCCAACTGATTTGAAAATGTATGTCCACACAAAATCCTGCATATAAATGTTTGTAGCAACTTTATTCATAATTGCCAAAAACTGAAGCAAGTAGTATAGATGTAGATAGTTTAATATGGAATTATTAAGAGATGTGTGTATATAAATGTGTTAGTATACACACATAGATTTCCTTGCTAGGCAGCGGAGAGAGCTAGAAACAAGACCCTGCAGTAGCAATGAGTACACTAAGAACCAAGATTTTGGGTTCCAATACCGTTCTCTAATAAAAGGAACTAGGGCTCTTTGGAGAAATGACATATTCTAGGACTGGGGCAGAAAATGTAAAAGGTGAGCCTGGAGCATTTGGCAATACCAAAGGAAATGCTTTAAAAAACAAAATTCTACATGATGGAGGTGTATAGAAGGAATATAGGAAGGAACTGAAGGAGCCCCCAGTGGCCAAAGGTAGAACCATTTAAGCAATGAAATAAAGTAATATTGGATTATAAACCCAAGTATAAAATAAGTATCTTTGAGTCTGTGCTGATATAAATGATTGTAAATAAGTAAATGAGAGGAGACAAATCTCCCATGCAAAAAAGTCCACACAATTTATGTAGTTTTCCCTCCAAAGGTGGTAAATTATAATTCCTCATTCCTTATGTGTGGGATACACATAAGGGCTTCTTTCCGGGGATACAGTATGGAAAATAGGGAGAAGAGAGTGACTTTGCAATAGAGAAACCTGGCAAATACTACCTCCCAAGTGCTTACGGTCAACATCAACAGTGGTGGGTCATGTTGATGGTAGGTACACTTGATATGATTTGGTGAGAATGGCACTTTACCTCTATGGTCTTCCTCCCCAGAAACCCGTAACCCCAGTTCAATCATGAGGGAAATGTCAGGCCAGTTCCAATTGAGGGAGATTTTACAAAATACCTGATCAGTACTCCTCAAAACTGTTAAGATCATAAAAATAAGGCAAGTCCAAGAAACTGACACCGCCAAGAGGAACCCATGGCAATATGATAAATGTATATATCAAAGTATCCTGAATGAGATTGGATTCTAAGTAAAACTAAGAAAATCTAAATAAAGTATGGATTTGTGCTAATAGTAATATATCTATATTGGTTCATTAATTGTAACAAATGTACAAATGTTGTTAATAATAGGGGAAACTGGGTGTAGGGTATGTGGAAACTCTACTAGCTTGATGTTTCTGTAGCTTTACATATGTTCTAAAATCTAAAATTTATTTAAAAATAAATAAAATGATAAATTCTTCTGAGCCACGTTCAATCCAGTTCAATCCAATCGAACTGGATTGAAACTCAAAACTTTCCGATTAGTCAGTTAAAGATGGGAAATACTATAGTTTGCTTTTTCTTAGTAGCTGTGGCCATCCATCTGTCAGTGGAGCCATCCATCTGTCTGTCTGTCCTTCCATCCGTCCATCCAAAATTCACATATTGAGACTTGCATGTTTGTCATGTTCTGGGGATACAGAGTTCACAGAAAGATACAGCACCTGCCCTCAAATATGCTTAAAATACAATCAAGAAAGGGGGACAAACACACTATGTATAGGCCGTTGTTACTGTCAATGTGTGGGCTTTTGTTGCTCTCCCGATAGATGTTCTGCCCTGCTCCTCCCAAGTATGTTAGAAGGAGAGTCTCCTCCCTTACCCTAAGTCCGGACTCTTTCGAAGGAGTTTGGCGGCTCTTCTGGTTAACTTTAAATTGTGTGATTTTTAAGTGACCATACTTTTTTTTAAGGTCTTCAAATGTGGCTGGACTTGTAATAATCTTCTTATCTAAGATGCTTGAAAGAATTTAGATTATATACCAGTATTGTACCCAAAAGCTTTCTAACGATTCAGAAGACAATGTCACATCTTCAGAAGCATATCTTGGTCTCATTGTGAATTTTTGGGGATGTTCCCCTCACTCTTACGTCTGTTTGGAGTCTTTAATCTCTTCCCCTTGATTGTCTTATTTTTGGTGTTGTAGGGACCAGGCCTTGGTTCTTGGGTCTTATTCATTCATTCATTTAATTAATCAGTTTAGCATATGCCTACTTCAGGGCCTTCGTACTTGCCGTTTCCCTGCTTGTGGATGTTCTTTCCACAGGTCCCTTTCATTCTGTCTGTATTTGAATTTCACTCTTGAGAGATGCCTTTATGATAACTCTGTTTAAGTACAGCTACCTCTCCCCAACTCCATCACTCTCTAACTCATTACATTCCTTTTTTTTTCATAACACTTATCTCCACCTGACATGTATTATATATTTATTTGCTTCTTGTCTTTCTCTTCTAGAAAATCAGCTTGCAGTGGTGGGAGCTTTATTATTTTGCTTAGTGGTCTCTTCTCAGTATCTTCAGCAGAGTCTAGGACATAGTAAGCACTCAAGGACATAGCGCTCAGTGAATATTTGGTAGATGAATGCATGAATGACAGATAATGTCTCCAATTCTTCCAGTGGGCCTACAGACACCACCCCCCCACCCCCACCCACTCCCACCCCCCTCCGCCTCAAAAAACTTCTGATGACCTGCAGTGGGCTAGGGCTGTGAATTGCATGGGAATTACTTAGGAACCTTGTTTATATTCAAATTCCGATTCAGTTGGTCTAGTATAAGCCCCGAAAGTCTGCATTTTTAGCAGGCACCCAGGTGGTATCCATGCTGCTGGTCTGTGGTCCGCATATTGAGCATTGCAGGGGTAGGTAACCACATGAAAGATGGAATCTCTGTTTGGCTACCTGACTTTGTCATCCTAGGTAAGTTTCTTGGAGACACTGTTGCCTATTGGTTAAGCTGTATTTCTTTGGTTAGAATTCTGTCTCTTTCACTTACTAACTCTGACCCCAAGCGGGTAAATTATTTAACCTTTCTGTATCTCCATTTCGTCTTTTAAAATGGGGATCGTGTTAGTACTTACCTTATACAGTTGTCATGAGGAATGACTAAGTTATTACTTCTAAAGCACCTAGAATAGGGCATAGCACACATACCCCCAGTGAATCTTAACTGTTACTATCATTTCTTTGTCTCCTTGTGCTATTCTGTTAAACTACATCAATAGATTTAAGATACATTTGAGAGACAGAAAGTTGTTTAAAGTTATGAAATAGCGTGATGTCTTTCGTGAAACTCCTAATCTCGGAAGACAGTGCTTTTACTAATGAACAGTGCAGTACAAATCATTCTTCTTATGTTGTCACAGCTGTACTGTGTACTTCCCATCAAGCACCAGAAAATGAGGGGAAAATGAGTGGGCACTCCAGTTTTGTAGGAGTGTCGTGATATATGATATTAAGCATAGGGCATAACATTGTTTTATTCATCTCAGTTATGCATTAAATAAACCAACTTGATTTTCATTGATGATACGGAAATACGGAGGCAGGAGCCCCAAGAAGCAGTGAGAACCCAACTGATACTTAATTTCATTCATCTTATAGTAATTGGGGCAGTGGAAAGTATGGGCAGAATTATTTCAAAGAGAGATTTTGTTTTTCATTTTTCAAATAACGAATGAAAAATAAAGTTGTGTTCCTCAGGAAAAAAATTTACGTAGTTCACTTCTTTCACTGACTAAAAAGTGTAAAAAATAAGTTTTTAATTAACACAGAGGTGTGTTTTTTTTTTTTCCTTTTGTTTTAGGATCAGATTTTATTAAGACCTCTACCGGAAAAGAAACGGTAAATGCCACTTTCCCAGTAGCTATAGTAATGCTACGGGCCATTAGAGATTTCTTCTGG
Source organism: Ursus arctos (assembly GCF_023065955.2). Classification (NCBI taxonomy): domain Eukaryota; kingdom Metazoa; phylum Chordata; class Mammalia; order Carnivora; family Ursidae; genus Ursus; species Ursus arctos. The sequence continues at coordinate 15,124,874 of NW_026622941.1, forward strand.
AAAACTGGAAACAAGGTATATTATTGCCAACAAATCTTTCTTCAGAGTAAAGATAATGTTATTTATAATACTAGTTACAGCCACGAAAACTGTCTTTATATGCAGAAGGTGTGAATGAGTTACCTTTATGAAGATAAATGTTTAATTTACCTTTCATTACAAAAGAACACATTCATGGAGAAAAATGTGCGATTAACAGAAAGTGAGTGTGAGTATGGGAGTAAGTGTGTGTGATCAAGATGTAAACTCACTTTATGTCCTTTTATTAACTGAAGACAATTTTATCACTGACAAGAGATTCCTAAATGGGTTCTTTAACGAACTAATTCTGCTACAACATAGAGGCTTTCTGGTAAGGCGTTGGCCAGCGAAAACAGGTTAATGCAGAAATTAAACTTCCTTGAGGAATGGAAAGAATTGCAGAGTAACATTTATTGAATGATAAGCTGTGGTGGTGATATGAAAAGTATGCAATATAATGGGAAATAATCTTTTCCTGTCATTATTGAAGGACACACATAAATTGGTTTTTCTGTTGGGAAACCCCCGGTCCAGAAAAACTTATTACTTTTAATAATATGAGGTGAAGAGAAAATTCTCGAGGAGATGAACTTATTAAACAAAATAATGAAATGCTGTGAAACAGCAGGGAAAAGGTAGCTAGACGTTACATAGCTCTTGAATTAAATATCCATTTTTGCGTTTTATGGCAGTTCGATGTGCTCTTTGGAAGACTGTTAAGCTGAGGAGGGTATGTGCTAGCTTTTGTCAGCTTTTCGAAAAATAATACATATTTTTTGAAACATATGAAGTTAAAAAGAAAAACGTGTATGAGGTTTTTTAAAATGAGTTAGGATTTTCCTTTTCAAGTTGCTTGTTTAGCTGCAAATTATCTCAAAGGATTTTTTTTTTTACACATCAAAGAGAAAGGTAGTTTGTTTGTTTGTTGCTGTTGTTTTTTTTTTTTTAATGAGACTGTCCCTTCCTCAGAAGGCATCTTTTAAAAACCAATCTCTGTATTTCTGCCAAATGGAAACCCAAAAAAGACCTTTAATCCTTTGCTAACTAAATGTGATGACTTTAAATGTGACTCTACCTTGGGTTCATTTTGGAATTGGAGACCGTTTTTAGAATGTACTGGGTTTGAGAGGAAATGAACTCCTTCCAGAATTTTCTCCTTCAGAATAACTTCCTACCTTAAAAAAGTCCAAATAGGAAAGATAGCTACTGTGACCTTACATATGACAGTTGACTCTGTCTGAGTAACCTCTTCTTTGGTAGCCTTTCTGCACTGATCCAAATAAAAAAATGTTTAGCCATAAAAAAGAGAGCTCTGTCTTTGGTCCCCTCCTCTGAGACCACCACTATTCATTTAGACCAGTGGTTCTTATTTTCCACCAAAGTACAACAAAATAAACGTGAAGCTTTTTATGCTTGTAGATGCCTGGGCCCTCATCCCGAGCACTTCTGGATGAGGGGTAATCCTCAGGCATCTATATGTTTCATAAGCTTCTATAATCAGGATTAAAACTCACCATTAGAGACACAATCCTGCTGTGTTCTCAGCGAACATTTATTGAGTAGTTAACTGTGTGCCATGTTAACCTATGTTAACAGGGATACAAAACAAACAAGTGCCTTCCCAGGAGAGCTCGTAGACGACAGCAAAGAATTTCAATAAAAGTTTTAGGTGCTCAATATTCTAGGCCAGAGTACGGTAAGAAGGGACTTTTTGCTGTCTTCCAGTACTTCTTTTTAATGGTAATGACCCTTTCCTGAGCTAATAAACAAAATTCATCCCAGTTTTATTACGAAACAGACGGATGCAAATCAAATCATACTCATTTTAATCACGTTTGATTTCACACCGTGAGGACCCATGTATGTATCTGCAAATCAGGTGTATCCTTTCAGGCTGTTGACAAGTTGCCTGGGCAGCCCTTTGACTGTAAACTTTCTACATCATTGATTTAAGGGGTGTTTTAAAATGTGATGGGCCGTCTTCCAGACCATGATTAGTGTCAGTCTGAGCAGCAGGGGTTTAATATTTCATAACTGATTTCATTGCAGATTTATGTTTTCCATATTCTCTCCCTTAAAAAAAAAAGAATAAACTTATGCTAGAACCTCTCTTTAGAAACGTTGCCAGACTTGCTGACACAACTGAACTATATAGAAAAATCTATATGCAGCACAGCCTAATTGACAGAAATGTGCTTATGATTAACATGTATGCTAATATCAGCTAATTGATTTTGGGGGGCCTCTTCTCAGTAAATAATCTCATCCTGTTTATCTCCCCTACTCGCCCCATGTCCCTGCCGTCTTTCAGAGCCACTTGGGCTCCAGGGTAATAGGCATATAGGGTTAGGATCAGTGTCCAGCTGCTGCTTAGCCGTGTGGCAATGAGTGACTGAGACAGGGAAACCAGTCAGGAGACCCACCGATACTAGTGACAACTGATGAGGGTCTAAACTAAAACAGCAGAGGTGAGAGTATGGAGGATGTGTTGGGGGGGGAGGGGGAAGATATAGAAGTTAAGGAGGGAAGATTGGTAGACTTGACTGTTGATTGATTGGGTGTGGTGTGGTGGAGAAAATGGCGGAGTCCAGGTTAACCCTGAGGTTTCTAGCCTGGGTTAATTATGGGGCCATTCATTTACTGTCTCTCTTCTCTAGCATTATTGTAGCCATTAACCCCATATTGGTGCTAACCTGTTGAATCAACGGCTCTTAGTGTTCAAATGCCTGAGCTTTAGCACTTGGGCTCTGCAGTGTTTTCTTGATTGTTCCTGTCTGTAGATTCTCCACTCTACTGGATTCAAGTTCTTGAGACAAGTAAATCCAGATAAGCGGACTTTACTGTTTATAGAACACATTTATCCATTTCTAATGGACTCAGGACATCATTTGTAAACATCAGATATTGGCTGAGTTGTGCTGTTTTATGTTCACCTTCAAAGACTGCTGAACTGTGAAGAGCTCCCACACTATCTTTTTCTCCTGTGCTTATGTAACTGGTCTGGCTGCTTCATAGAATTCTTTCCACTTACGACTTAGAAGTCCCTACACTTAAGTTGATGAAAATAACTGTCAACATTCCTTCCTGATTGCTGCCAGTTTGGTTAGTGTGGCCTAACTGATTCTCCTCTCTTGCTTTGAATACACGTATGTGTCTTTTGCACCTCAGAATGAAGGGCTGAGAGGCGCCTAGACAGGCTTACTTGTAGAAATGTAGAATGAATGGGCTTTTGTGATATCTGTTTTCCTCATTTATTGACACCTCTCTTGTTTATCCCCGGTTCCCAGCTATAGTCTAGGTGGTTGAGGTTTATGACTTTCCAATAAGTGCAATGTTAATGAGGGTTATTAACACTCATTAGTGTCTTCTCAGAAGCAGTGACATTCTTCCCATTAATCTTGGAAAAGTCATTTTGTAGTGTGAATGGGCGTGAGTCAGTGATCTAAGCTCTTTTGCTGGGTGAACTAAAATAGACTTTAAAAAAAGAGAAAGAACGAGAATCCAGACCCTGTATTAACGCAGTACCATTTTTTTGTCGTTGTTAAAGATTTTATTTAGTTTTGAGACAGCACGAGAGCGAGAGTGTGCATGAGTAGGGAGAGGAGCAGAGGGAGAGAATCTCCAGCAGACTCTGTGATGAGTGCGGAGCCTGACCAGGGTATGGATCCCAGAACCCCGAGATCATGACCTGAGCCGAAACCAGGAGTCAGGAGCTCAACCACCTGAGCCACCCAGGCGCGCCCGTGCGGTACCATTTTTTAAAGCACTCCAGTAACAATAAACCTTGCTCTTTCCCACCGTCCCTTGTAGGTAGGCTTTAAACCAGCAGGAGGCATCCGAAGTGCCAAGGATTCCCTTGCTTGGCTCTCTCTCGTAAAGGAAGAGCTGGGAGATGAATGGCTGACGCCAGACCTCTTTCGAATAGGTGCCAGTACTCTGCTTTCGGACATCGAGAGGCAGGTGTGTAATAATCCATTGTCCTTAGGACAAATTGACAAGTGTGTTTTTGAGAAAGAAACGAAAAATCCCTTATTGGGCTATGAGAACTAGAGAAAAAGCCTCATCTGATTTACCTCATTGCACCCAAACCTCTGCTTTCATCCAAGCAAACCTCCACCTGAAGTGGGTTGAATGGACACGAGAGCGAGAGTGCGCATGAGTAGGGGGAGAGAATGGACAGTCCGCTGAAATGCGTAATATGGGCTTTATGATGAAACATTAATTATAGTTATTATTATTTAATAGTATAATTATTAATTGATATATATGATGCATGATAATTATTAATTAAACTCTGATTTTCCTCACAGATTTACCATCACGTGACTGGAAGATATGCTGCCTATCATGATCTTCCGATGTCTTAAATCAGCAACCAGTTCCAGAAAAGTTCTTTAGAGCAACGTTTAAAATGTGTGTTTCTACAGAGTTGCTAAAATTGTTTAATTAAAATATGAGGGAATGAATAGGTAACTGACTTTTTTTCCCCTTAAAATTTTCACTGAACTTAATTCAAAAGAAAAAAGAAAAAAACAACTAATACATACACGGTATTTTTTTCAGGCATCTCTGAAATGGCCCTAATTACTTGAAGATCTGTGTTGTTAATTTTGAGAAGATTTTCGCTTAAAAATTCTGAGTAAAATATTAAGGATAGCTTTGACAACATTAAATTCTAAGGGGAAAAAATGTTAAACTGCCCAAGAAACGGGCCTTAGAGAAAGAAAGCGCAGCCTCCCTGAGCTACCGGCCGCACTCTAATGACTTCAGGAGTCACTGACTTGGCACTAATTTCCTGCCATGAAAATCTGTCTTTAATTTTTGCAACAGATATGCTCTTTTATTAATTGTTTTGCTAATGAAACTTCTGCTGTTGTTACATGGTATTATGGCTATTGCATTTTTTAAATAAAAAAATCTCGGTAGTTTATTTTTTTGGAAAATAAAAACACTTTAAATTGTGACAATACCTACTGAAAAATGAATCATTAAACATAGAAAGTGGTTTTCTCAATGGCTTTTTGAATCTCTTTAGTAGAGTCTGCATATTTATATCATAAAGCCCCTTAGTAACACTATGAATGAATACGACTTACGTATCCATCCTGAAACGTGTAAGATTTCCTGGCATAGTGCATAGGGGAAAAAACAGCCAACATTAAGGTAGCACTGAAAACGTGTTAAGCTCTTTACATAGATCAATGTATTTAATCCTTATTTAATCCCTGCAACAGTACTGATGTTTCCGTCCTTTTATGCAGACGAGGGACTGAGGCACAGAGAGCTGAAGCAACTTGTCAAAGATCACAGAGCTCACCATCGGCAGAGTCAAGAACCAAGCCCAGGCCGACAGGGTGTGTGCGGTCCCCCGGGGTGTGCACCACTGTCCCTCAGCACACGCAGGCCCATCATCAGAGCTCACTGTCCGCTCTGGGGAATGGTTATCTGCTTTGTGGGCTACTCGTTCCTTGGCTCCCTGTCCCTCCCAGTGTTCCCCGTCTGCCATTTTTGTTTGCATGCACCTCTCCCGCGTGATACAACCTACGTTTTCTTAAATGGGGATTTTCATGGAGCGAGGCTCCAACTACTCATAAGTGGGAAACCCCAAACTGGGCGGCCATTTTGGTTTCACTGTCTGATTGTGGGAGGGTAGCCAGCCTCTTCCTCGTTCTAGCCCTGTGACCTTGGTTCAGTCAGTTCACATCTCTGGACCTCAGCTTCTTCATCTGTAAAAGAGAGGGGTTGGGCAGGCGCTATCAGGGTCCTTTCAGACCTAAAATTATATTACCCTAAGGATAATTATAACAAATTCTAGAAGATGTTTTATGGCTATAAAGAGAAAACACTTTTGTAGCAAGCTAAATTAGAATTTGCCTCTCGGGAATCAATTAGGCAAGTCCCCAAAGCAGGTCTCCAACTGTAAATGAAATGACTAAAATAAGAAGGGAGAAGAAGTCCTGCTTTCCCCCATTCCCTTAGCAGAAAGCTGACTCTTGACTTACACTTTGGATACGGTCAGTAGCTCTGAATGCCATATCTACCCTCATAACATGGCAGCCCAGGTGTCCACAGCACAATGGCCAGTCACCTTTAGAGAAGAAACTTTGCAGAAAAATAATTACATTCTATCACCTTTGAAGCTATTCCAATTTCACAGGGGTTTCTGTTTTCCTCCCATTAAACCCAGCTGGTCATTTTAGTTGATCAAGTGAACAGGCATCATTATCTTCAATTCTAATTTATATGAGGCATCCACTGAAATCGACCCCTGCGGACAATTATAGATTCACATAGGAAATTAAGACTGTGAGTCCCTCAAACCTATCAGAGGCTGATGAGCATGGCCTGATCTGAAGGTACATAATCTTATATTTGGGGGGACAATTTATTCCAAGGACTATCAGTCTCTTCATCAGGAATGTCTGCCCCTTACCTGGCTCTTGAAATCAAATGTAACACAGATGACTTTAACGGGCGGACCCTAGTAAATGTTGATTGCTATGAAAACATGAGAGGAAGAGGTCATTTTCGAGGTGACTGTGATTTACTGCAAGCAAATGTGTATACTTTAGAACGTGGACAGCAGGTGCTTTATACGATCAAAAAATGAGGGCAGTGTCCTGTGTTTAAAGCTTCTAAATTAGTAAAGCAACCCACACCCCAGTTGTCCCAGTTGCTCAATAAAGCATATTAGACCTTAAAGTTACTTTTTAAACAATAAATCACATAATTTGGGGGCTTAAAGAGACTCCAGAGAATATGTATTTCTAACTACCATTCTTTATGGAAGAAAAGAAACCGAATGTGGGGAGGTCACTTACATAATAAGACCATATAGAAAGTCAGAGCTGAAACCAGAGCTTGGGTCATATTTTGGCCGTGAAATATTTTACAAAACATAGCCAGGGCTTCGGAACTGAAAGTTTCTTTCTTGTTCATACACTCTACTGCACCTAAGATTGTTTGTCAGCGTGTGAAATTCAGACTTTCAAAAGGCTCACTTTTGCCTCTGAAAGAGTCTTCTGGGGGTCTTGGGTGGCTCAGTCAGTTAAACATCTGACTCTTGATTTCGGCTCTAGATCATGGTCTCAGGGTTGTGGGATCCAGTCCCGTGTTGGCCTGTGCCCGTAGCGCAGAGTCTGCTTGTCCCTCTCCCTCTGCTCGTCGCCCCCCCCCACCCACTCATGCTCTCTCTCTCTCAAATAAATAAATGAAATCTTTCAAAAAAAAAAAAAGTCTTCTAAATAGGGTTTTAGAGACCATCTGAACTAGACCAGGAGATAGTGTGGTTAATTCTATCCGTTAGACTTCCCGAATTTGGGGTGACCTCAAAAACTGAAATTAAAAAAAAAAAAAAAGTTGAATGTTGCTTTATTGTGTTTATTATTTTTTTTAAGGACAAAAATGAGAAGGGGCTTGTTTGGATTCTGGTTTGTCTACAAGTGGAGAAAAACGACTAGTGCAATCACAAAACAATTTCATAATTACAGTATCTTTGCCTCGTTCTAGATTATTTCAGCGCTAACAGGAAATTTAGGCAAATCAGTTTGCAGGAAAAATAACTTCTTACTAAGGAGACCTGTGTAAAAGCAGAGACTGTTAGGAATCCTATCTGGAAGGCTCATCCTCTGTGCACAGAGTCTCTGTCTTGATGGAGCAGAAGAGTTTGCTAGGCCGTATGTAGATGTCTTACACAAACCACATCTAGAAAAAAAACAACATTTAGAAAAAAAACTTTTAGACATTAGACACACACACACAAAATTTAGAAAAAACAATTTATACTTCTCGTACAGAGAGAAACCAAAATTAATTTTTCTTCTACCAACCTGATGATTTTTTGATGCGACATAAATAGGGCCAGAGTGGAGATAGAAGAAAGAATTTGAATAGATCACACTTTCAAAGGAAATGAAGCCTTATGGCCATTTTGGCACTAAGAAAAAGGTATGAGGTGAAGTCAATTTCTACATTTGTTTTCCTGATCGTGCTCAAGAGTCTGGCCTCCCAAAGGAAAATATGTATTTTATAACCACCACCAAATGATCCTTTCCAGAAATGACCACAGGTAACATCTGGCCAATATATAAAATATGTAGTAAAAATAATCATTTTTAATTAACTAAAACCTGCTCAGGAGAGAGAGTCAGAGGACTATCCATCTGGTCAATTCTTATTTAATAGGGCAAATGAGGATCAGAATGTTTAATGCAATATATGTGAAATACTTAGTGACCTTACAATGAACTAAAACTTTTTTTTTTTTTTGTTAGGAAGAAAGGGAGAGGGGGAAGAATCAGAATATCTTGAAATGACAGATCTAAAATTTGATTTTTTTTTTTTAGAAGTACATGTCGTACTTTAAAACACAGGTAGAATATAAGAGACCTAGGTTTTGTGGCATTATTTTCTATGGGTCGATGACAGAAAGTGTGTTTTAATCTACTCGAATGTTAAAATGAGGTGGTACTTTATTCTGGCGATTGACAAGGATGACAAAGAGTTTTAAGTGATTATAAATAAAGGTAAAAGGAACTAGGATTATTTAGCCCAAGGAAAAGATCGAAGAGTACTTGATGTCTAAGTCCCAAGAAAAGTTTTATATTGGCTTCTAGTAACCAAAAGTTCTATATCCCCTCTGTAGAAGAAGAAATGAGTGTATGCTACATGAGAAGTTAGATTAGTTCTAGGGCAGAACCTTTAATAGTCTGGAATGTGCTATTAAGAAGGTACATCTTTCTCCTCCTTTCTCAGAAGTAGATTGTCCTTTGATTGGAGTAGTTTAGTTGTGCTTCCAAAGAAAGTGGTTCTCAAACTTTAGTATACATGAAAATCACTGAGAGGTTTTTGGTTTTTTTTAAGATGTATGTATGTATTTTAGAGCGAGACAGAGGGGCAGGAGTGGGGCAGAGGGAAAAGGAGAGAATCCTCAGGCAGACTCCACGCTGAGCATGGAGCCTGAATTGGGTCTCAATCCCAGGACCCTGAGATCGTGACCTGAGCCGAAACCAAGAGTGGACACTTAACCGACTGAGCCACCCAGGAGCCCCGAGTTTTGTTTTGTTTTGTTTTGTTTTTAATAAAACACTGAATTCTGGGCCTCACCCCCAGAATTTCTAATTCAGTAAATTGGCTGTGGGGCCTAAGAATTTGCATTTCCAGAAAGTTCCCAAATGATGGTGCTCAGTAACCCTGAGAACCACTGGACTGAAACGCCTTGTACTTGATACCTAGATTCCGAAGTAAATGCGTCTCTTCGTGAGTAAAATCCACCAGCCGCAGTACTTTTCTATCTCGGGAAACTGCAGGATGAATGTGTATATTTGCTGCTTTTCAGAGCCATGAACAAGAGAGGGAGCAATGGCAATGATATTATCCCTTAACCCTTTCACAGTAGGTGGCAAACGGGACTACACTTGGGGCTTAAATGCAAGCTTTGGAGCCCAGAATAAACATGTCAGATGAGCTAGGATCATTATGCAAGGCTTTCAGCAAGCCGAGGTAGCAAGTTTCAGCTGTATTTGATCTTACCTATTTGGAATGCTTTGACTTCGGTGATTCCAGTGTAACTGCACTTAAAACTAAGACCTATTGTAACGGAGCCCATTCTTTAACTTGTATTTAAAGTAGATAACATGTTGGAGGCAAGGGACGTTTCACAGATACTTGGCTTCTTAATTTGAAGCTACTGAGTAAGTGATCTCTAGGAAATAATGAAAACATTAGTCCTTGGTCTTTTTAACACGAAAGGATGTTTGAAATTTGTTTTTGGTTTTTTTAACTGTGTGTTCTGCCACCATTAGGCCTTATCCGGCATGGTTCATAGTTGCAAATAACACAACTCCCCTCTACCTAGAAGGCAGCCAGCTAGGAATAATGCCCAAAGCGCTCTTAGAGCTGCTCCATTCTTCAGACACTGTTACCACCGCAGGGAGGTTTGATACCAGAACCTCTGCCTTTGGCGTCTCTGAAAGCTGGAGGGAAACTTAGCACAGTAGCTAAAGGTGGACTCCCCCCATTGCTCTCTCTCGGGTGTCAAAGTCCTGGGTCATTGTGTCTGAGTGTTGGAGCCTCAGTCACATGTCTGTACTTGAGCTGTAAAGGAAGTTGGGAAAGCAAGTTTGGCCTCCTTGGGGAAAGGGGCACATGGTATTTCAAAGATGTTGGGTGGTCACTCATCATGACGGTTTCAACCGCAATATAATAACGTAGTACTGGAGAGATCGTTCATATTTTGTGCTAGGGAAGGATTCATTGCCCCTCAGCTGTCTTTCCACTTCTTGTGAGTCCCTGAAGTTGAATTCTGCAGAAGCTGCCCTTCGTCTCTTAGTCCCACACAACAGGGCTAGAGAAGTCCTATGAAGTCCTTCCTATAGTCACTCTCATTAGCAGTATATGACAGGGCCCTTTATAGTTAAACTTCTATATCTCTAGACGGCTATCTATTGACTTCCTACCATGAGTAATGATGAAATTAGTTTTTCCCCTTGCTCCCCCTATCTTCCTCCCCAACGCACCTGATTCTTGATGATCATATAATTTTTCATACCATATTCTTTGGACTTTGAAATGTACTTGTAGTTTTATTACATGATTTATCAGCTTCCATAATCTTTCTATCTTCTGCTCTACCAGATGAGAAAATCAGCATATTGACATTACTACCCACCATCTGTCCTCTTCCCCTCCAAACCTTTGCTATATTATTTCTACATCATTAGAGTTTATCACATTTCAATTCTGTTCTGTGACCATAATCTCCACAATTACTTTAGTTTTAGTCCTACAGTTAAATGAAGTCAATACTTAGGATCAGTAACCCGCTTATCTCTTTGCTTTTCAAAATTTGTCCTGTAGTGGTTTCTTCAGGAAGGGCTTGGGATATATTGCATGAGTTTTTGCAAGCTCAAAAATGTTCATTTTCATTATACTCTAATGACTCTTTGGCTGTGTATAATTCTTGGATCATGTACTTTATTTCCCGAGGACTTTACTATTATACTATTGTTCTAGTGTCTTCTAGCACTGAACATTTTTGTGGAAAGTAACAATCCGACCTAAACTTTTTGCCTTAATGGACAACAGCTTTTTTCTCAGAGTTCTAGCAACTTTATTAAAACGTGATTCAGGGTTGAATGTTTTGTGTAAATTTTTCCCAGGGCTCGGTGAGTACTCTCAGTCTGTAGAGTCATGAGTTATATTTCTGAAAAGCTACTTTGAAGCGTATCTTTAACTTTTTTCCTATTTTATTATTCTTCAACCTCTTCAGGATATTAGTTATTGCATATGTGAAGGCCTTTTTATCTGTCCCGTCTAGCTATTACTCTCTCATAATTCTTTTGAATTTTTTTTCTACGTCATTGAATTGCACTCTTTTTCTATTCCTCTTATCCTTGTTTCTTTCCATGTTTTTAACAGAATCTGGTTGCTGCCAGTGAAATGTTTGATTCCTGGGCTCTGCTAAATCATATTTCATTTCCTATTGACTTGCAGTATCTTCCCTGAGCTCTTGTATATCCGATATGAGCTCTTGCTTTATAGGTATGGGAGCTCTGTTTAAGTCTTTTACCTTTCAAGTTTTTGGCAATATTTTTGGCCCAAATGTTTATTTGTTTTATGGAATTTTTTGTTGTTGTACATTCTTTGCCTTCCATTTTATCTCTGTTTCTTCTCTTATTTTTCTATAGTAGCATTACATGGGTGCTTATTTTTGAATGAGGTCATTTTTTTTTCTGGACCAGCTATTGACAGGAGGTTTGTGTGGGAGAGATGCCATGTCCATGTTTTCCACTAGCAGGAATTCTTCCTGTTTTCAGATACATAAGCTCCTTATGACACAGAATTGTGTGTGTGTGTTTTTTCCTTAGCAACCAGAGATCAGGGGCTTTAGGGCTACTCACAATGCTGTCCTGCCCTCTGGCTCTGTCTCAGCAACAGGCTACTGCTTGCAAATTTGGGGTTGCCATATGATTTTTCTGATAGCCTTATCTTCCCTGCTTTTCTTTGATGCCAAACTGGGTCCAGGGAAACCCCTGCTGCCAGTCCATGTACTACCTATCCCTATCAATCCCTAGAAGTTCTGGGTCTGTCTCCCTAGGGTGGGCCACCTGCTTTGATCTGCTGCCTTTGTCTGAGCCCACTAGTTGGAATTTGTAACGATGTTCCATTTAAATAGGAAAAGTTGTTAATCGTGTTTGGGGTGAATATAAATTCTGACTCACTTTGAAATCAGTAGCAAAAGCAAGAGCAATTCTGAAACGGAAAGTGCCAAGAAATGGGGGGTGGGGGCTGTAGTGCCTGAGGCAGCTGGCATTACTCAGGATCTCACTCTCAGATAAAACAGCTTCCCAATTGGACTATGGAGGGGAATAATAAATAAAACTGGGCTTGGAAAGTGTCTGGCATGTAGAAAACTGTGCAAAAAGTTCTAGTTCTCTCTACCGTCATCATGACACTATTTTTAAAAGGTGGAAAATCACACATGTAAAAATATACTATTGGGGTAATAACAATCTAATCATTTTATGAGTATAAACATGCGTCTGCTCTAGTTCCTCCTACTGGGCATTCTTGAAGCCCATCTCTAAGCAGCATCAAAAAAGAAGATTCAAAATAGGAAGCCATTTCCCATGCTTCTTCTTCTTCTTTTTTTTTTTAAAGATTTTATTTATTTATTTGACAGACAGCCAGCGAGAGAGGGAACACAGCAGGGGGAGTGGGAGAGGAAGAAGCAGGCTCCCAGCGGAGGAGCCGATGTGGGACTTGATCCCGGAACGCCGGGATTACGCCCTGAGCTGAAGGCAGATGCTTAACGACTGCACTACCCAGGTGCCCCCATTTCCCATGCTTCTAACTTACTGTAATGACTGGTTTCTATCATTCTGTGTGTCATTATTGTACTAAAATTATTGTCTAGTATTTTTTTCTGATTTCTCCTCTATGGCAGGCAGGTTGCGAGGACAAGGGGGAAGCAAGGGATGGGGAGGAGTCTCGGCTAAGTAGCGTCAGTCTTACAGTGCAGAACTGGCAGGCCGATCTCTTACCCGGAGCTTTGCAAGTCTGGGACTCAAGAGCGGAGAAAACTCCAAGTCAGCAAAGAGGCTCCAAGTGGGTCTGTTAATAAATGCACCAACCTGGGTTGGGTATAGGGAAACATTCTAAAGTAAGAGATCACAGAATAAGAAGTTGGAGGCAAATGGCATACACGTCAAGCAGGAATGGTCTACGACAGAGTTCTAGATCTTCATCATGATGACACAGTAGGTCTAGAACTTGTAAAGGGACGGGGACAGAACAGATAGTCTTGTATTTGGTTTATTTGTTTGCATTACCTTTCTGTCCTCCCTAAGGTGGAACCCTGAGGGGTAAGCGTGTTGTCACCAGCTGGACCTCCCCGTTTATAATATCCAGCTAAGTACTTCATAAAGAGTAGGTGATCCAGAGTTATTTACTAATTTAAAAGGTAATTATCACTTTGGATAAATATGGGGAAGATGGGATTATAAAATAACACTGATCTACCAGATAAACATAAAGTATCAGTGCCATCCAAGTAGACAAAAGTGCAGTTTTGCTGGTGAATGCAATTCCAAAGTAAATGCATGATACATGTTTTTAGAGTAGTTTTTCATAGAATAACCACACCTTGAGTTTAATGCATTTTAATCTGGGGGGACAATGATACATTTCACCAATGATTTCTGTAATTTCAGACCTGGGATTTGCTGGATGAGTTGCAAATGTATGAAAAATGGTTTGGGAAAACAATTTTTATTCATTAAGTTGTTTGTTTTGATAGATAAAAAAGCACATATCTTTCTAAAGTGATGCTTATTTCGTGTTCTGAGTGGCAGAAAAAATAATTGCATGTTTGAAATCTTTTGAAATATGTTTTAATGCTTTTAAAATGACTTACGAGCAAATGTGCCAAATTCACCCACTTCTTAAGCCATTCTGCGGTTGAACGTTAGCTTCACTTTCTCAGCTTTATGGAACTATTTAATATGTTCTTCGATTATATCTTTTAAACTGCAGTCAGTGTCTGGACCTGGTGGTATGATTAGAACATTTGACACACCCACAGCAAGATTTTGCAAAGAAGAGATATTATAGATATTGTGTAAATGCTTGATTGAAACTCTAAAAGTGGATATGAATATTTTTGAATATAATAGAACTATACAAACATGGTCTTATAATAGGATTTCACTGGTAGATTCAACAAGTATATGCCTGGTGTATATATACAGGGAATTAGTTTTCAGTAAAGACTAACCGCCTTTCTAATTTGAAATGTTTTTGTTTTACTGAGACAAGGTATTTAAAAAGATTTGATAAGACTATAAAATTCAGATTTGAGATCAGTCTACAGAACATCCTGGGTGCCTATTAAATGTGTGTTTTAAGTTACTGGGTATCCATGGTATTATAGAATTATCTGAATGTATATTTGCTGGTATGACTAGTAATTGATACTTCATCATACACTAAGTATGTGATAGCCACTGTTCTAAGTTTATATATATTAGCTGTTTAATCCTCACAACATGCCTATGAGATGGGTATGATTATTATTATTTCACAGAGGAGTTGATGGAGACATAGAGAAAGGAAGTGATTTGGGACACCTGGGTGGTTCAGTCAGCTGGGTGTCTGCCTTTGGCTCAGGTCATGATCCTAGGGTGCTGGGATCGAGGCCTGCATTGGGCTCCCTGGTCGGTGGGGAGCCTTGCTTTTCCCTCTGTCTGCTGCTCCCCCCTGCTTGTGTTCTCTCTCCCTCTCTCTGGCAAATGAATAAATAAAATCTTTAAAAAAAATGAAAAAAAAAAAAAAAAGAAAGAAAAGAAAGGAAGTGATTTGTTTTAAAGTCACACAGATAGCTCGGATTCGAAGCCAGTTACTCTTAGTTTCAGCATCTGCACTTCTAACCAATGTGACAGGCTATGTGCCAGGAGCTTTGGTAAAATGAAGCTTTTGTGCCATACTTCCAAGGAGAGGAGACCCACCAGAATTACAGAATTTCAGGGGGTAAAAACAGGCCCCCACAAAGGTCATTTAATCTAACCATTCTGCCAATGATCGTGCTCTCAAGGAGTCTGCAGGCTGTCATGGAGATGGGGAGGACTAACAATGCACTGGAATCTCTATAATGAGCTGCTCAGGGACAGAAACAGTGCCCTCCTTATAGGTTAAACATGTTATATCAGGCTTTTATTATATTTACTGCTGGGTCTTAGGATCTGGGATTTGGCCCAAGTTATTTCCAAATCCTTATATAATGAGCTGTGCTACTGCAGGTTTCTACCATTATAGCTATAAATACAAAACACACAAACACACAAAGGCATGCACCCAAGTATAAAATTACTAGGGAAATGGGAAGGATAAAAAAAAATGAATTGTTAGGTTTGAGGGATTAACTACTGGTGGCACTGTTCTGACTAAATCTTGATAAGAAATGAGAGTAGTTTGGAAAGATTTCAGGGGCATCATGCAAGTTGAGTACAGATTTGTGAGGGTCAAATGATGTGGACAGATTTCAGATGGTGCAATGACACGCGTAAATTATCTCATAGAAAAAGGGAGACTGTGTACTTAGTGCTTCCGAATATGTTGACAGAATAAATGTCGGGGCTAAGAATCTGATAGCTGTATCAGAGATGCTGTCATAAATATCATTTCCCCAAGTTTTGGAAGGCAGAAATAGTACATTATTTGTATTTGTGTTCTTTCATGTCTTGCATATAATAGCTTGAATATCACTTGTTGAATTTATGTGTACAAAATGTGTTGTAAGCAGAGGGGAGAATATGTCAGGAGGTTAAATAAAACATCATCCAACAGGTAACATTTGAGTATGATAGGGGGTTTGTAGATAAGGGATATTGTTGGTGGTGTGTGTGTGGAAGTGGGGTGCAGGGTATGTTTCAATCCCATTCCTGTTTTCTTTCATGAGAAAGAAAGCCACTAGCATACCACTCCCCTCAGTTTCTCCTGGTTTTTCCCCTCTGTCATCTGCCTTCTGGAAAGATGGAGTGATGTAGCTACTTGTTGACTCTGGGTTAAGGAACTGGGGGTTGCATATAGCTCAAGTCTTTCCTCCTTTCTGTTCTTGGGAGTAGGTCCTTTTTCTTTCTCAGAATTTAATAATGGAGCAGAGAGACTCTGTTGGAGGCGCACAGGTGCCCAGCCCCGTCTGCATCTGGGTGGGTCTATCTGGGAAGTTCCGGGGGTAGAGTATCAAGAAGCCCATTGCTGCCCTATAGTAAGCTGGCTCTGTTCTTTAAATCAGCCCCATTCGTAATGAAAGTGATACTTGGTTCTCTCTCTGCTTGCTTTTTTGTTTTATTTCTTAGTTTATTCAGAGCTTGGAGAGGGTTATAATTTATTGAGTTCCCTCAAATCTCAATATAGCCACTGGGGACAGGCATTCCTGGAAGCGAGAATAGTATTTATAAAAGCATATAGAGCTGAAAATGCATAACGTGTCTGGGAAGGAGTCAGACTTCTGTATGGCTGTAAGAATGAGCATGATAGAATAATCGATGAAAGTTTAGGGCTGAATCAAGAAAGGACTCATGGCGTGTTAGAGAGTTAGACTTGATTCTTTGGACTTTATGTTCTCTAAGTACTGTCTGCAGAAACCCTGAGGTCTCCAAGACCGTTTCAGGGAGTCCATGAGGCCAAAACTACATTCATAATAATACTAAGACATTGTTTACTTTTTTCATTCTCCTTCTCTTCTGAGTGTACAGAAAAGTTTTCCAAAGGCTACATGATGTGCAATATTGCAACAAATTGAATGCCAAAACAGATATGAGACTTCTGCTTCTACTATAATAGAATATCTTTTAAGCCAGTAATTAAAGAGATTTGCAAAAATGTAAAGCAATGCCATATGTCTCACTAGTGGATTTTTTTTTTTTGAAAATACTCATCTCTCATAAACATGTTATTTGTGTTAACACATAATGGGTTTATTTTTTAATGAATTAAATAAAAAATTCGAATTTTTGTTTATATTAACTTATAGTAATATATTAATTTATGATACAGCAAATATTAATAAGTTAACCCATGTACATAAAAGCTCTTTGGGGCAATAATTATTAAGACAATGAAGAGGTCCTGCTACCAAAAAACTTGAGAATGACTTCTATGGCTAATGGAGAAACTTTGCAGGTTTTCTTTTCTTTTTTAAAGATTTTATTTATTTATTTGACACGGGGTTGGGGAGTGGGGGGAGAGCAAGCCCAAATCCCAGGACCCTGGGATCATGACCAGAGCCAAAGGCAGACGCCCAACCGACTGAGCCACCCAGGTGTCACAACTTTGGAGGTTTTAAAATAGAGGAGTAACATGATCTGTTTCATGTTAGACATTAAATTCTTCAAATGTTACAAAGGCTGTCCATGCTCAGTGTTGGTAAAGATGTAGGAAATGAGCATTCTTTTTTTTTTTTAAATAACACATTTATTTATTTATGATTTTATTTATTTATTTGATGGAGAGATTTTATTTATTTTACAGAGCGAGAGAGGGAACACAAGCAGGGGAAGTGGGAGAGGAAGAAGCAGGCTCATAGCGGAAAAGCCTGATGTGGGGCTTGATCCCAGAACGCTGGGATCACGCCCTGAGCTGAAGGCAGATGCTTAACGACTGCACCACCCAGGCGCCCCAGGAAATGAGCATTCTTATGTTCTCTTGGTAAGACTATGACTCGGTACAGCCTTCAAATGGGTGTTTTGGCAATATGCACCAAATGATTGAAAATGAGCATATTCTTTGGCTTAAAAATTCCACTTTTAGGGATTTATCCTTAGGAAATAACTGAACAAATGTTAAAGATAGAAACACCATATATTAATATTTATTGTAGTATTGCTTATAATGATTAAAAAAATTAAAAAAAACTACCTAAATACTCATGTTTTAGGTTCTGCCAGTTTGGGAAATCACTCCACTGCATGGGCCAGACTGAGCCTTGATTCCTTCTTTTAATTATAATGAGACGGGGACTTCCACATTTCAAGAGGCAGGGGCACATGAAAGGGTTGCATGTGCCCTTTATCCTCTATAACTCAGTGCTCAAATAATGTTCCAAACCCAACTGCACTGCCTTCAGCCATTTGCCTCAAGGTGAGAGAGAGACTTAAAAGTCCAAAGGGTCCAGACACTCAGGGCTGGCATCGTTCCCTCAGGCCCTGTAAGACAGCAGTGATAGAAACAGTACACAGTTCTACACCCACAGATTTGACCGGGCTACATTTCCTAGGGTAAAACTGTAAGCCCACAATAAAATTCTTTGATATCTTCCTGTTGCCATAGGTAGGATGTAAAAATATGAGTTTTTCCGAAAATACTTAAAAAAAAAAAAACGAACAGAGTTTATAAACTATTCAAGCTCTAATCAAAGGATTCACTGAAGAGATTCATTTTACAACAGTGCAAATATGCAGATTTTTTAAGTGTGAGAGCACATGGACCCTTGACAATATTATATTTGTCCCCACAAGAAGAAAAGAAAACGTACTTGGTTGGCACCAGAATTTTCAAACCCATTTAGTATTTCCTTAAGAAATCCCAGTAGTAATCCAACAATAGTGAATTGGTAAAATTCTGGTATGGGAAGACTACTAGTAACCTGAAAAATGAAGAAAGATGTACTTCTTTCTTTTCTTTCTTTCTTTCTATCTTTCTTTCTTTCTTTCTTTCTTTCTTTCTTTCTTTCTTTCTTTCTTTCTTCCTTCCTTCCTTCCTTCCTTCCTTCCTTCCTTCCTTCCTTCCTTCCTTCCTTCCTTTCTTTCTTTCTTTCTTTCTTTTTAAGATTTATGTATTTGAGAGAGAGAGTGCAAGCGAGAGAGCACAAACATGTGAGTGCAGGGAGGGGCAGGGGGAGAGAATCTGAAGCAGACTCCCTGCTGAACGCGGAGCCTGTCACGGTGCTTGATCCCATTACCCATGAGTTCATGCCCTGAGCCGAAATCAAGAGTTGGAGCCTCAACCGGCTGAGCCACCCATGTACTTCTTATCTTCGTGCCTCTGTAGGTAAGATTTTGTCACCCTCTGGTTTCTTTCAGGATTTTTTCCTGTGACTTTCTCTGGTTTGAAATTGATATGCCTAGGTATACTGTTTTGGGTATTTATCCTGTTTGGTATTCTCTGAGCTTCCTGGATCTGTGGTTTGCTCTCTGATAATCATTGGAGGATATTCTCAGTCATTATTGTTTCCGATATTTCTTCTGTTCTTTCCTCTCTTTCTTCTCCTCTGGTATTCTCATTATGTGAATATTACACCTTTTGTGTAGTTGTCTTGGATAGTCTGTTGTTTTTCTCAGCCTTTGTGTTCTTTGCTTTTTGTTTTTTAAGGACACTATTGATATATTGTCTAAAGACATGGATGACAAGAAGGAGGTGGCCTGGGAAGATCCACAGGCAAGGTGTTCCAGATGGAACAGCAAGCAAAGGCCCTGCCTGGAGAGGTTGACTGGAGCAGGAAGATACGTGAGAAAAGCGTTTTGAGAGAGAGGAGATTGAAGAGGTGGGTGGAGGGCCTTGTAGGCCATGGTAAGGGGGTTGGACTTTTCTACCTAACTCAAAGTAGGTAAGGGATTGGGAAACCATTGCAAGAACGTAAGCAGAGGAGTGACACAGTCTGAATTAGGTTTTAAGATGATTGCTCTTCCTGGATTGAGAATGAATTGTAGTGGACCAGGCTGCAGAAAGGGCGGCTGGTCAGGGGGCCATTGCAATCAACTGACCACCACGTAATAATAGTGCTTGGGGCCCGAGGGGTGGCAGTGATGGTGAAGGTGGGTGGATAGTGTGCAAACACCTGAATTCACAAGTCTTTTTTTTTTTATTTTTTTTTTTATTTTTTTTTAAAGATTTTTTATTTATTTATGTGACAGAGAGACAGCCAGCGAGAGAGGGAACACAGCAGGGGAGTGAGAGAGAGGAAGAAGCAGGCTCCCAGCGGAGGAGCCCGATGTGGGACTCGATCCCGGAACGCCGGGATCACGCCCTGAGCCGAAGGCAGACGCTTTTAACGACTGCGCTACCCAGGCGCCCCCTGAATTCACAAGTCTTATGAAGTCCAGGTTACTGCCCCATTTTACAGATGGGGGATAGGGTAATTTTTTTTCTTATCCTAATCTTTTGCAGATGGTTGATAGGTTTTAATATTTTCCCCTAATTCTGATTTGTAATTTTTCATGCCCATATAGAAAGGAAAGCACAAAATAGCACCTTACTCAAGTGTTACCTCCCTATTACAATAAGAAATCCACATTTGTAGCTATCCTTTCTGAGAAAGTGCACATTTCAGATTTCTAATTCCAGCCCAGTTTTTCTTTTACCGTTTTTACATGTTGTGACAGGTGGCTTAGAAATACTTAGATTTTTGTCTCTTCATCACAACTCACTGAACATTAAAATCCAGTTGTTGGGGTTTTATTGGTTTAATATGTCTTTCAGCATTTTATTCCTCAAAATGTCATCAATAGTAGAGGATATATCAATGTCTATCACTAGTACTCAGGTGCTCAGAGGTTCTTTCTTCAGCGGTGTCCAGAATTCAGACCCTCAAAGGCATCCAACATTTCTGTTGCAGTGTTTTTTATCTCTAGCATTTTATTTTGTTTTGTTTTCCCCTTGGAATTTCTCTCTGCTTATATTGCCTATCTATTCTTGCATGTTGTCTCCTTTATCTATTAGCACCCCTAGCATACTGATCATCGTTGTTTTATTTATTTTTTAAAAGATTTTATTTATTTATTTGAGAGAGAGAGAGTGCTCACGAGCAGGGAAGGAGCAGAAGGAGAAGTAAACGCTCCACTGAGCAGGGAGCCTGACAAGGGGCTTGATCCCAGGACCCCGGGATCATGACCTGAGCTGAAGGCTGAGGCTTAACCAACTGAGCCACCCAGGTGCCCCTCATAGTTGTTTTAAATTCTCCATCTAATAATTCCAACATCTCTGCCTTGTCTGTTTCTGGTGCTTAATCTGTCTCTTCAAATTGTGTTTCTTGGCTTTCCTAATGTTCTCTAATTTTTTCTTGATTACTAAACACAATGTACTGGATAAAAGGAACTGTTATAAATAGACCTTCAACAATGTGGTGATGAGGTGTGAGGGCAGGGGAAGTGTTCTATAGTCCTCTGATTAGGTCTCAGTCTTTTAGTGAGACCGTGACTCTGGACTTTGAATTTCACAAGTGTTTCTAAGTTTTTCTCTCCTCCTTAGATGGGACCGGATGACCAGGGTTAGCTGGAGCTGGGTATTTCTCTTCCTCAGGTCAGTTACACTTTGATAATACCTGACTGGGTTAGAATCTGGTTAACTCTTTCCCCCGATGGTAGGTCTTATTAAAAGGAGAATCCCCTGAGGTATTTCAAAGTAATTCCTTTCTTCTCCCCCTACGGAAGCCCATGGGGATTTTTCTCCTATATTTACTGTGGGAATGTGGTTGCACTCCTAAGGGGTAAATCTCACAATATTGTGAGGGCTCCCCTATGACTGGGTCCCTTTGGAATTTTTAACTTAGACTTGTCTGCACTGAGCTTCTGGCAATTCGTCAATTACAGTTCGGATTGTCCTACCCTGGCCCTGGTTCCCATAGTGGTTTCTGCTTGTGAGTCTCTGCGCTCCTGAACTACCACTCTTTGTATTTGCCTGTCTCTCCAATCTTGGAGGTGGCGGTTTGCCCTGAGTCCTCCTCTCTCTTGCAGATCCAAGAAGGGTTATTGATGTTTCAGTCTCCTCAGCTTCTTACTTGTTCTTAAGGTGGAGTGGTAACATCCAAGTTCTTATATGTGGAACGAGAAACCAGAAGTATAAATGATTAAAAAAAAAAAAGAAGAATGAATGCATTAAAATTGATGTTTAAGACCTCCATTAATAGATTTAAAAATAAATGAAGAAATCCATATAGGTCTATAATCTATTTAACCATTTTTTACCAATGTCAGTTGTTGGTTTTGGTAATATAGTACAGTTAATGTAAAGACGTTACCAGTGCAGGAAACTTGGTACCCAGGAACTCTGTAGTGTATTTTGTAACTTCCTGCGAATCTGTAACTACTTGAAAATAGAGTTCTTTTTAAAGTAAATGAAGTTAGCACAAGAAGAGAAAAAATTCAAAGCCTTGATATATAAAAAGCTTACCAATGCAAAATACATCCTAGTAGAAAAATGGACAAAAGTCATAGTTATTTTGCAAAACATATGTAGGTAAATTTATGAAAAGTTGTTCGAACTCACTGATAGTCAAGAAACAGCAAATAGAAGACTTACCACTTTCTATTTATCAGCCTAGTAATGTTAACAATGCACATAATAATACCAAATGTGGCCAAGTGTATGGGTAGTTGGGCACTCCATCTACTGCTAGTAGAAAGGTAAGTTGCCACAATTTTGTAGGAAGCCAATTTGATAACACAAAGTCACAAAAAGTTGCAAATTATATACAGGGATATATTTTACGAAATAAGGATGTGTACAAATACATCTGTAACAATGTTCCTTGGGGCACCTGGGTGGCTCAGTCGGTTGAATGTCTGGCTCTTGATTTTGGCTCAGGTCATGATCCTGGGGCCTTGGGAACAATCCCGGTGTCGGGCTCCAGGTGCAGTGGGGAGTCTGCTTGAGATTCTCCCTCTCCCTCTGCCCCTTCCTTTGCTCTCATGCTTTCTTTCTCCCTAAAATGAATAAATAAATAAATAAATCTTAAAAAATGTTCCTCAAGCATTATTTATAATAAGAAATCTTAAGGAACAGTAAGAAGAAAATAATTGAATAAATACAAGAGCTATCATCATTGTAGAAGAATGTTAAATGGTATGGAAAAATGATGTCTCCTACAAAAAATCAAATTTAAAAAAATACAAGAGGATACGCTCCAAAGGCTCTCCTCATGTCTCCATTAGGTCACTATACAACACCTCTTCCCCAAATGCAACCACTATCCTGACTTCTAATAGTATATCTTAGTTTTGTTAAACTTTAAATGCCTTTAAACAGTATATATATATATATATATATATATATGTATATATATATATACATATATATATATATATAGTTTTTGTCATTCAACTTTATAGTTTTGCATTTTATCCATATATATATATATATATAACTATGTATAGTTTTTGTCATTCAACTTTATAGTTTTGCATTTTATCCATGTTGCAGGCAAAAGTAACATATTAATTTTTATAGCCGTGGGGTATTCAATTGTATGCATGTAATAAAATGTATTATGCATATATTTGTACTCTTATTAGTTTGGTACTATTAATAGTGTAAGGAAATGAAAGTATATATAAAGTATGATGTCAATTATATTTGCAAAGGTTATACATAGAGAGAAATACATGAAAATAACAAATAGCAATAATTAGATGTCCTGGGGTAGTAGAATCATGTATGATTTATTTTCTTCCTTGCAGTTGTGTAAGTTGTGTTTTAGAATATTGATCATTTATTCTTTTTAAGATTTTATTTTTAAGCAATGTCTACACCCAACGTGGGACTCGAACTCACAACCCAGAGATCAAGAGTCACGTGCTCTACTGACTGAGCCAGCCAGGTGCCCCTATCATGTATTACTTTTATAAAATCAAACAGACTTAAATAAAATTTGTCAACCAAATTTATTAAACTCCAATTAGCCTAGGTGATACAGGAACAATACTCTTTTATATTTTTAAAACTTATAATCTCAAAGATAAGCTAATAAAAGGTGGTAGGAACACCTAAACATGCATAAATCAAGTAAAGCTCTATAGGAGAGCTAAGAGGAAATCTGTGAAGAAGAGAACGTGAGCTTGGCAGTTAGTCAGATCTGGCCTTAAGTCCTACCTTTAACGATTAAAAAAAACCCAAACAGCTCAGTTTTCTCATCTAAGAATGGGGATAATAATATTACATCATCTAAGCTATAATGAGAAGTAAATGAAATAGATACATAGATGCCTTGATATACAGAATATGTTTAATAATTGTAAGTTTCCTGTCCCAAAGAGAATTGTGGTAATAAAAGACGTAGGTCTTGGAAAGTTTGGAAAGAGAAAAATAAAAACACAATGAAGAGCAAAGAGGTCCTAGGTTATTCCGGTGGAGTCAGATAGTGTGGGGTGGGAGTGGTGGGGGAGTAGGAAGGTACCAACAAAGACTGAAATGGAAGACAGCTACCCCCTGAGCAAAGTATAGCTTCTGACTGTGGGGTGGGGAAGGACGGTAGGGGAAGGGGATTTGGGAAACCTCCTAAAATATTTCTTACTGTCCCACTGGATTTATGCCCCTTGAGGGCAGGCACCTGTCCGTCCAGTTCCTCTTCTACCTCAGCTCCTAGAAGAGCGCATGGCACCCAGTAGGCACTCACTGAATATTTATGGCACGGACAAATGTTAAATTATAGTACTTATTCATGCGGAATGTTTGTTAATACAACTTCTTCTTTTTATTGCCCTGGTCAGAAGTGCATTATTTATTTATTTATTCACTCATTGACTGTACTACAGTTACTAGATGCCTCCATGTGCCCTAGGGTCCGGCCCCACGGTAGTGAATAACAGCGGAGCCGTGTCCTCAAGCAGTGGGGGGCTGGAGCTAGCTTGCACTTACTCATGAGGGCCAACTGTTAAGTTTTTAGGAATTTTGTTAAACACAGCCAATGTAAAAAATTAAATTATATGACTTTATAAATAAAATAAATTCTCTTACAAATAAAGGTAATAAACACTCAAATATATTACTTCCCAATTCACTTACATCTGTTCCAGCTTCCGATAAATGATGTCATGGTGGTAGCCTGAGCTTGGGCTTGGTGGAAGGATCTACACCACAGAAACTGATCAACACTATAAATCAGAGTTGTTGCTTTTCCTCCAGGAGAATCCATTTTTATTTTTTATTTTTTTTAAGGTTTTATTTTTAAATAATCGCTACACCCAAGGTGGGGCTCCAACCCACAACCCCGAGACCAAAAGTCACGTGCTCCACTGATGGAGCCCGCCAGGAGCCCCCAGGAGAAGCCATTTTTAAAGATTATGAGAACACCACTGCTCTCAAAAAGAGAGTATCTTACCACGCAGAGAGATCCCTGGGAAAGAATCTGGTTTGTGGGTTTTATGGTCAAGGAGCGGAAAGTGTGGCGAACTAGGGTGTCTCTATGATACGGCAAGGCTTAAGCCATTTTATGAGGCTAAGAGGCAAGGTTTTAGTCCCCCAAGAAGGGGGACCAGGAAGAGCGGAATGGGGCAGGGGTGATCAAAGTGGCAACCTCTTCCTGAACCCTGATACATTCTAGGCAGTAGTACGGGGGTGCCAGGGATCACCCTTTGGCCGCCAGACCCCAGGACTTAGTGTCAGCGAAGGTGCACAGAAAGCCCCATTGGTCAGAATCAGAGCACGTGGGAGAATGATTGATATTAAGTCCCCCTAAATATACAGGTACGTATATGTATACATGAACCGGCATGTGTATGTGTGTTGCGGGGGGAATGGAGTGGAGACTGTTTAAATCCTTCTCGCATCTTGCCTTAATTCCCGGAAGGAGTAAGTCTGAGTCTGTGTGTGATGTGGGAGTGAAGATCATCTGATGTGGCAGTGTGGGGTGAGAGGAGGATGAACGGATTTCACTCTGAGATTCTGGGGGAGGCGGAAAGTGAGGAACCGAAGTAGGTGATGAATCCTGGAAGCTGGGAGCCCGCGACCTGAATCCAGTTCATATACGTGACCTCCACAGTAAACGCTTCTTGTTCCGCTGCTCCTCCCGGGACCCTTCCTTGGGAGCGACCCATGTCCTTGTTGCCAGATTGCATAAGGCTTTCTCTTCCTTCTTGACAACGAGGTCCTGATAAATGTGGAAATATAGTAAATAATCCATGCCCCACAATTCATTTCTTCTCTACCACAATGTGATAAATCACCCTAGGTTAGTAAGTGCTGATAAATTTTCATATTTTGTCAAAGCAAAGGCGAGCACTTACCAGCTGAAGGCACTGGTTTTTCCTACAGGCTTTGGACTCAGATGGATGGGAGTGTAAGCCCCCACTCTTCATTTTTAGCTGTGTGGTAGCAGTTGCCCTCGCTGAGCCTCAGTTTTCTTGTCTCTAAAATGGGGATAATAATAGTACTGTATCCATTATATGAGACAATGCATATAAAACACCTACCACATATAGAAAGCACTCAAAAATTTAAAATTATTTTTTAATCTATTTATTTTAGAGAGAGAGAGCGAGCACAAGCCGGGGGTGGGGGGAGTTGTTAGGGGTAGGCAGAGGGAGAGGGAGAGAGACTCTCAAGCAGAAGCCACGCTGAGCATGGAACCCAACACGGGGCTTGATCTCACAATCCTGAAATCACCACCTGAGCTGAAACAAAAAGTCGGTCTCGTAACCAACTGTGCTACCCAGGTGCCCCTAAACTTAAAATTATTTTTATGGACTTAATCTGAACATAATGATTTCACATTCTTGCATGCCAGAAATTGTGTGTGTGTGTGTGTGTGTGTGTGTGTGTGTGTGTGACAATAAATACGGTATGGAAATGAGGACCAATCTCTGTGGATACAATAGCAGAATAGTCACTGCCAAGCCGATGATACGCTCCGCTGTCTGGTGTATTTCACACGAGGTCATGTCTGTGAGATGTATCCATATTGTTGCTGTATCAGGAGTTTTCTGCCTTTATTGAGGAGTAGTATCCAATTTTATGACTATACCACCATTTTTTCACTTGTGGAAGGACATGTGGGTTATTTCCAGTTTAAACTTCCATGAATAAATTTGCTCTGAACTTTCTTGTACACAGACATTGTTGTGCACATCCGTTTTGGTATTTATCGGGTAAATACCTAGAAGTGGAATTGCGGGGTCACTGTATAGGTCATGTTTAACTTTGTAAGAAACTCCCACACCTATTTCCAAAGGAGTCGTACCACTGAACAATCCCACCAGCAATTTATTTGGGCTCTGATTACTTTACACCTTCACCAATCTTTGGTAACATCGATCTTTTTACTTTTATTCATCCAACTGGGTGTGTACTTATGTCTTGGTTTAATTTGCGTCTCTCTGGTGAATAACAACGTGGGGTATGTTGCCAGATTTTTGTCCTCTGTGCTAATTTTGTGTTCTCAATCAAATGGAAATGACAACAATAAAAAATCAAGCACATTCACAGGGTAAGATACCTCCTACAGTCTGCTTATTGATTTACCTTTATTCGCACCCCGGTTGAATGAAAAGTTATCATGTACCCACCTCTAGGATATATGTTAGTTTCTGCCTTTTCTGCGTATTGTTATTATTACTATTATTATCTAGCCGGATTTAGCACAAAGTAACTGCTGTCCTGGTAAAATCCTCCTGATTATTTATATGATAATCATGAAGTGGAGCCTTTTCAATTACTTAATGCCTTGTATTTGGAGACCTGCCTTTCTTCAGGAGCGCTCAAAGCCCTTTGAAGTTAATATTCACAACATCCTTGTGAAGTGGGTGGGAAGCACTGGGAGAAGAAACTGAAATTTTGGAAGGCAAAGAGACTTAGCCCAAATCTCAAAGCGAACTGGTGAAATTCAGGCTGTAACTTGAATCACGGCCATCAGATACGTCGCCAGACCTACTGTCACCTCGTAAACCAAGGTATGTCTCCTTACGGGGTCAGACTGATAAAGGTTTCAAATAAAGTCAAGTTGCTTCATCTGCTGATATAAAGTTAATATAGTTTTCCCCCCAGATCTTTGAGAACCGGAAAGTTATCATAAGCCGTGCCATGGAGAGTCCCTGTGGATTTGTGAGCTGATGGTTATAAAGAAAACCAGAGTCATTCTGCCCCATGGAAAAAGATGTGTGAGAATGCAGTAATGTAAAAAAAAAAAAAAAAGTTTCAAAGAACAATGTACAAAAATCTCCTATCCTCTCATACACACATAAATATTTTCAAATAAGAAGACTGTGTTTTGAAAAAAACAACAAAGAAAAGGATCGGACCTCTAGCAATAAAGAAATAAAACACACCAGTGTTCTGGGTTGGTTTTTCCCGCATCTGAACATATTGCATATTTAAAGAGTCACTCTACAGTAATATGTGTGATGTTTAACAAATATGCCAGAATCCACACACCCAAATAGGTGCTTTTTTCTCCAAAGTAGGCATCTAGGGATGTTTATACGCTTACTTCAATGTCACTTTGTCACTGATGAAAACATTTTTGGGATTGCTACTTTGGAATTGCCTTCAGAGCCTTAGGAACATTTTTTTGAGTGTCTTTGGGATTCTTTGCCTCCGTTAAAAAAAAGTATGCCTCAAATATTCTCTCCCCACTTTATTGTCTTAAGTCTTTGGCTCCCTATCTCGGGTCTCTCCTTCTCATCTTGTAATTCAGACATGACGATTAGCTCCACAATTTTAGCGGCAACCCTCTCTTCTCTTCTTGACCACCATCTGGATTTTTTTTTTTTTTTCCTGCCTGAGGGGCTCCAGGCAGCTCCAGGTAAAAACTCTCTTGGTCCAGCCTGATACCAGGGACAATTATGTCACCCATCCCCAAGGTACAGGATGACACAGCCAGCGCAGTCGTCATTGCCAGGAGCAGTAGATGAAGACCTAGTGGCAGTCATTGTCATTCTCTAAGAGCAAAACTAACCTGGTGTAATGGCCCACAGCCATTTGGTACAATGACTGACATACAGCGGATGACATGTAGGTTCAAGCTGCATAAGGAAAATAAAGGTTGCAAAATGGCTAGAAAGTAGTGGGATTGGATTTATGCCACAGCTCGGAATGCCTCCTGACTCACTCACCGTAGATGACGGAACGTTGCTTTCAGGTGCAGCTCAGTTCATGTCTGGCTCCCACTGTATTTGGTCGCGTTGCGGCTCTGCTCCATGCCTTCTCTCGGGGACCCACACTGATGAGATCTGTCTCGTGATAGAGGAAAATGAGACCCAATGAAACACACCCTCACATTCGGGGTGCTGGTGGTAGAACTAGAATGAATATACTGCTTGCTGTAGTTTGTTGAAGGGAAAGCTAATTCAGATTTATGTTTTAAAGGTAGATTTTTGTTGGTTTTGTTTTAAATATCTTTATTGTGGGGAGGGCATTTATGTTCTTATATATCTCCAGCAACTTGGAAGTATTTACACTGTATAAGCAAATGCAAGGGGTGGGTAAATAGAAACGCCAATAATAAAAGTACATTAGTATTTTCTTTCCCATAGTACATTTTTATAGTGGCATTTACCAATTTAGTTTCCTAATTGCATTTTACCTGAATTACTATAAACAGGGGGTGTATTTTCCAAGTGCAGAAAAGCAGATTATCCCAAATAGAGAAAGGTGAAGGCTGTGTTCGTTTGCAACCCCAGATGTTCCCAGAGGGAAATCTGAAACTGGCCCCAGACCGGGAGGGCAAGGAAAGACCAAAGAAAGAGACAAACCACTCCCGATTGGTAGGGGCCAGTTTTTGTTTTGTTTCATTTATTTATTTTTGAGGGGGAGGGGGCTGAAGGAGAGGGAGACAGGATCTCAAGCAGGCACCAGGCCCAGCCAGAGCCCAATGAGGGGCTCGATTGACCTCAGGACCCTGAGATCATGACCTGAGCTGAAATCAAAGAGTTGGCCACTTAACTGACCGAGCCACCCAGGCGTGCCAGGGGGTAGCAGTTTTAATAAGGAAGGGAACTTACATAAGAGGCTTGCGCCCAGCGGCTGCAAGACAAGGAAATCTGCACAGCCCACTTTCAGAATGTTAAAACTTTAGATAGAGGACTTAATGAGGCTCAGTCACGTAAATGGCCCCGTGGGACTCAGCAACACCTTACTCTCAAGGTTGCGTCCTTGAAACCTCTCTGGCTCCGGGACCGGTGGGCGGAGCGTGTACATTCCCAAGATAGAAAAGGGGGGGGGGGAGCCTCCGATTGCCCCGGGGTCGCACTCAGGTCAGCAGCAAGTCCCATGCCCTTCGAGACCTCCAGCAGCACTGCGGTCCTTGCTCCTGCTCAAAGATGACCCGTTTGTGGACTCCCTGGATACTGTTCATAGGTTGGGGTAAGTCAAAATCCATGCATACTCTGCAATATTTCCCGTGCCAGGTTCCTGCCGAATCTGACTGAAAACCAGAAAGAAACGCACCTACTTAACGAAGGCACTACGGACTAGTGTCAGGATTGAGACCGGTGCAGGAGAGCATGAGGTCGTTCTGTGAGCACGTGGGAAGGAGGCAATCGCGAGGTACGGGGAGGGCAGGGGAGCCCCGGCAGGAGGGGGTGCGGGAGGCCGGCGCAGCGCTGTTCCGGTCTCCATCAGCAAGCCTGCCGCCTACTCTCACCCAGAAGAGCAGAATCGTTAAGGCAGCGAGTTGTATTGCATTTTGTCTTCTGGCCACGCGCTTAGCTCGGTTCCCGACATGCAGGGGAGAGGATAGGAAAGGCCCTCTGTCAAAGCTCCATCATCGAAATCCTACAAAGGAAACAGATTTTAAAAGCTGCAAGAAGGATTTATGACTTCAGGGACCTTTGTGAGTCCTTTTATTAGCCTAGTACATCACTTCTCTCCCATCTTTATGCTGACAACACTCCTCAGCCCTTCTCTGGATTTCTTGTCAAACTGGGCAACTAGATAAAATGAACCGGCAAGAGCTGCCTCTGATTGATTCCCGTGTTCGCCTGTACATTAGGGGCAATTTTATTCTGCTAAGAGGGTCTCTTATGCAGTCTTCCAGTGAGGGGCTCTTGGATTGTTTCTGACAACTATGTGTTTTTAAAGAGTTTTATTTTTTCTTGTAATGGTCTTCCTAGGAGCATAAATCACCATGTAAAGAGAATACGTTGCTAGCCCAAATAGTTCTGTGGAAGTTGTTTTGAGAGTTTGGAGATGGCTCTGATTAACGTGACTTGGCCATCGAAGTCAGTAAATGGCCAGGACCCTTTCACGCTGTCTTTGTGGCTGGCCTTTTGTTTCTAGTCACTTAGGAATGTGAAGTTCATGAGCGAAAGCTCAAATACCTTCTCCATAAAGCCTTCCTTAATTTCTGCAAGAATGAATTAGTTTCGCCCTGCTTTGTATCCCAACGACAACAAAATAGTTGCAAAAGTTTCGCGAACATTTACATTTCTTTTATTTATTTATTTTTTTTAAAAAAGATTTTATTTATTTATTTGACAGAGATAGAGACAGCCAGCGAGAGAGGGAACACAAGCAGGGGGAGTGGGAGAGGAAGAAGCAGGCTCATAGCAGAGGAGCCTGATGTAGGGCTCGATCTCATAACGCCAGGATCACGCCCTGAGCCGAAGGCAGACGCCTAACCGCTGTGCCACCCAGGGGCCCGTGAACATTTACATTTCTATAGGCATTACTCAATGCTCGTTAAGCCACTGATTCTCTACAACGACCCTGTGATGTCTGCACTGTCATTTTCTGAGACCCAGACTTCTTAAATAACTTGCCCAAGATCACACAGCTACAAAGTAGAACATGCGTTTTAACCTGTACGTAAGCAGTGTGACTCTAGACTTTATTTTTTTATTGTTAATATTTTTATGGAAGTATAATTGACATGCAAAATCTTGTTAGTTTCAGGTGTACATCATAGTGATTTGAAATTTTTATATGTTATGAAGTGATCATCACAGTAAGTCTAGTTACCATCTGTCACCAAAGTTATGACAATATTTAGAGCATTAACCTGGGCCCTGTACGGCATCTTTTATTAAACTATTAACAGCATAAAACTTCAGAGACAGTCACAACTTTAGTAGCCAGTCTCTACTGGGTATTGAATATGTCTCAGATACTCGGCCAAATGATTTCACAATCACAAATTGGCTATCCAATTTGTGGGACTGAGTGCAAGATGAAATTGGGGGTCCTTTATTTAAAAAGCTGCTAAAATATAAAGCTTTTTCCTTTTCTTCCGTGGTCTCTCTCTTGGCTTGGTCATGGTGTTTTTCCCTTTGCTACTTAACTGTGGCTAAAAATTTGTATTAATTACTAATGTAAATTTTACCATTTGTCTTCGTATGTATGTGTGCCAAATTTAAATGCAAACAAAAGAATATTTAACTGATCTGTAGAATCACCAAAATTACACAACCAGTATTGTCTATGTACTTTTTGTATTGCTTTTTATTTTGTTTTTGTTCCTATCAGAGTAGCGGAATGCTGTGCGAAACTAGCTGAAGTGTTTTTATTTCTTGAGATGCGTGCATTCTACCCACACTCTCTACATTTGGCTTACTCTTGAGTAAGGAAGGGCTGAAAGAAGAGGAACCAGGGACTGTCCTCTCTTTCCCTTTCCTTTTCCCTCATAATCTTCAGCGTAAGTGGTTGCCTAATGTGGGGAAGTGACATCCCAGTAAGCAAGGGTACAATGGGGTTCCTTGGTTGTTCCTGCTTCTCTGAACGCCCTGCCTTCTTCTCTTTAGTGGAGATGAAGCCGACCTGTAACATTACAGTAGTTTCAGATGTACAACGTAATGATTCAGTATTTGAATACATTGTGCAGTGATCACCACAATAAGTCCACCATCCATCACCATACATAATTACATTTTTTTTTTCTTGTGATGAGAACATCTGTTTGTTTTCTTTCAAGCAAGTTCTGGTTCAGAAGGGAAGGAACACTTCTCAGGCAGGCCGGTGCCCCCATTTACTCAGTGAGAGACCTAACGCAGGTGCCCGATTCTTGGACGTGATGGGTGCACTGGAACCCCGGGCTCCTGGGCCATCCTGAATGTTACCTGCTTGTGGAGTAAACAAGGAATTCACGACGCACGCAGATGGTACACACGGCCTCTGCCCCTGCGCATGCTCCGTTGTCACCTTGGGCTTTGCTTGCACCACCAGCTCCGTGATGAAATTAGTAAGAATTTCGAGTTCGTGACAGCAGAGCGTTAAACCAAGTGTGGGGCCCTTCTGGGTTAGTGCTCAGGTTGCATGTTGATGAAGTTGGCCCTGGCTCTGAGATAGTACCGCATTTCTTTTTATTTTCAGATGAGATAGTGGTGGTGGGAGAAGTAATATTCTTAAGGGGTGTCTGGGTGGCTCCGTCGGTTACACGTCCGACTTTTGATTTCAGCTCAGGTCATGATCTCAGGGTGCTGAGGAGAGCCTGCTTGAGATTTTCTCTTCCTCTCTCTTCCTCTGCCCCTCCCCCGCCTCCGTGCATGCTCTCTCTCTATCAAATAAATAAATAAATCTTAAAAAAAAAAGAAGAAGAAGAAGAAGTAATATACTTCAGTTCAAACAAACAGAAACGGGAGGAGCCTAGATTTGAACTCTGGCTTGTCCGTCTGATCCCGGAGCCCACATTCCTAACTATTCAGTACTGTAATAACTCAGCTGTGCAACTGCCTATAACCATTTGTGGATTTTGGAAATCTAAAGGTAACGATCACTGTGTGGGCCGTAAAGAGTCCAAATGCTTCACCCTCTCTACTCATTCTCCCACGTAGCACTTCGCCAAAGTACCTTACCTCCTATTGTGCTTTCTATTTTTCTGAATACATTCTTTCCAGTGCATTACCTTACATAATCGTCAGTCCCAGGAGTGACTTGCAGTTGTTACTCACTTTGTAGGTGAGGAAATCGGGGCTCGAATTTATGAAGTGGCTTTTTAAGGATACTCTTTCTATCAAGGTCAGGTCCAAGTCTGGGGTTCTTTCCTTTACAAGTAACCTCTTGAGTCAAAACTCAAATAAACGTAACAGGACTTGTGGACAGGTGATAAGGGAAGGAAGAATATTGGCTCAAAAAGCAAAATGAGGTTTTCAGATGTCCTCTACATAATGGGGAGCATGATTAAGTGGGCAAAACCTGTGAATTGAGGTCAGAAAGGCTGGACTTTATGGCTGCCACTTATTAATTGGAGAAACTCGGAATTTCCACCTCTGAGCCCCCAGATTCTCATTTGCAAAAAAGGGTATTTATACTGACCTCAAAGGACTGTTGTATCAAATAAGAAAACTTCTGGGGCTCAGTAACGGTTAGTTTTTCTGTCCCTACTGGTCCTGATCTGCTCTACAGAGAGTAGAGAACTCGGTCCAACGTCCTTCATTCCAAGGAGGGCGTTCTGGCCAAAGGTGAGTTCCGAATGAGGGAAACACCTAGAGTCTTATGGTCCAGCCTTCATCTTCCCATGATCTCTGACTCTGACTCTATCATGTCATAAATATTTGCACACCACCATGTACTATGGTTAATGCATAATAAGATGCCTGAAGGTGCAAGATCGTGGACGTCCCAGTCTTCATACGATACCAGTTCAGAAATGTCATTGCAAAGTCATTTGAAAATATGAACGAATGGGTGCACACTAATGGCTAGTTTGGTCACGCTTACTAGATTTGAAATCATTATTAATTTCTTTAATATTGTAATAACATTGAATTAGATGAACCTTTATAACATAGGAAGTGTATAGTACTTAGCAGTAATTAACATCCTTCAATTACAAAGAATTGCCAAGTAGTTTTCTCTCCCGGCTTTGTTGTAGCTAGGGCAGCTGGATGAAAATTCTGCCTAATCACAAAGGGAATATCTTGGGTCTTAAGTTAAATTTGCCTTCAGTGGATTCGAAAAATATCCTTGGTACTATATTTTATCATAAAAAGGCACCTTTGAATCACTAATGTCATAGAATGCGAATCGTACCACTGCCCTAAACCTTATAGATAAAGCCATTCACCTAGAGATGCACGTAGGTGATACAAAAGGAGTGCAGAAATTTGATCTGTCTGTCCGTGTGCTCGCTGACTTGTGTGGGTCTTTAATACTGGCTTTGCTATTATTATTCCTCTCGAATCACCATGTAAAATTTCATATTTTCAAGTACATTTATAGTAAATGTTACTCTTTGCTAACCAGAGAGGCATTTAGGCGATTGCTGGGTATGAAAATTGCTGACATTTTCTGAATTTCAAATGACAAATGAGACGCTCCTGTCAGTTTACTGTGTAACTCTGTAGCATATGGTGCTTCTGCTGGTGGGTGTTATTTCAAAGTTTGCAAATCACACCATGAGAAAGTCCCTCTGGTGGGCTCCTGGAACACTTAGCAACTGTGAATCTGAAGTGACAGTGCAGAGGGAAATGACTAAAAAAAAAAAAAAAAATAGCTTTTTTTTTTTTTTTTTGACAGTGAGAAGGCAGTACAAAGTGAATGATAAGTTAATTCAGGGAGGTGGCGGGGTAAAGACACCCATCTAGCAAAGGAAAAAAAAAAAAAGAAGCAGTTTTCCCTTTTATAGAACAAACCAGGAAGTTATCTAAGTTCTTAAAACAGAGTGTATAATGTCAGATTTCAGAGAAAGAATAAGAATTAAGAAACCGAGTGAAATGAGAATAATCATCAACTTGGCCGCACAGAAGCTTAGAAATGGAGGGGAGATTGTTTCAAGGGATAGAGAATGGTGCCAGAATTATAGCTACACCAGAAATTAAAAAATAACTCCAAATGATAAAGATTTGAAAAGAAAGCCTCTGCTGTTCAAAATGGGGCAGCTTCCTTGAGACCAGCTCCTAGCAGAATCCCATTTCTTTCATGGTAACCTGAATTAATAGGCCCCTTAGTTTTGCTGTGTTCCATAATGCCCATGTCCCCAAGTGTTTCTATACCTACTCAGGCCGCCAGTCAGTCACATGAAAAGCCACTGGGATTGGTTGCTGGAACTGTTCGACTGGCCAGTTCCATCACAGAAGTTCAGCCAACTGCCCTAAGGACCATTGCCCAAGACCCCTCTTCGGAATTCAAAACCTCTTCCTGTTTATCAACCACAGACTTTGATTTTTTTTTTTAAAGATTTTATTTATTTATTTGACAGAGAGAGAGACAACCAGCGAGAGGGGGAACACAAGCAGGGGGAGTGGGAGAGGAAGAAGCAGGCTCATAGCGGAGGAGCCTGATGTGGGGCTCGATCCCATAACGCCGGGATCACGCCCTGAGCCGAAGGCAGACGCTTAACCGCTGTGCCCCCCAGGCGCCCCCCACAGACTTTGACTTAATTGTATGCCTAAAGAGCACAGGAGAAGTGTGAGTGCCTTAAAATGATGCCTCCAGACCAGAACTGAACTATGCCATCAGCCTTTTTGGGTCTCCAGCTTGTAGACAGCAGACATGGGACTTCTGAGCCTCATTAACCACATGAACTAATTCCTAGGATAAATCTCTACGTATTTATCTATCATCATGTTGGTTCTGTTTCTCTGGGGAACTCTGACTAAATATAGTCGGAGAACAGTGCCTGGCTCACAAAAGAGTTCAGGGAATGTTCCCATTAATCGTCATTTTTATTATCATCATTAAACCTCTGACCCCTTTCCTTTACCAATGGCATCATTCCTACATTCTTTGGATTAGTACTAACCCAGCTTACTTTGAAAATTCTGTAGAAAGACATCATTGGTGAGTAAATTTGATTTATAGGAGCTGTCTGTGTTTCTTTTCTTAAAAGTAATGGTTATTAGGCCCACTACATCTTATTTGCTTGCAAATCTTAGTTTTTTCTGTATTTCTCCGAGAAATACAGCAAACCACTCAAAGCTTCTCTATAGATTTTTGTTTTGTGTGATACTTTTTGAGCAGATAAAGAATTGCTTACCGAAGACATTTTAATAGAACTAGATTTAAATTTACTTTCCAGCTGTTTACCTTTTCCAAGTTTCTTTAGTAAATGGGGATGTACATCTCAAGATAAAGGAGATTATTATTGATAGTAATGCTCAACAAAACCCAGAGAGTCATGTGCTGCAGCTCTCCGGTGTTCTGCTTTCATTTAATATCAAAGTATCAGAGAAAAAAGGAGAAATAATGTAAAAAAAAAAAAGTGCAGTATACAGACTCCAACAGAAAGCCATGACAGGAAATATTAGATTGTATGTTACTTTAGGGCAAGGTTATAATATCTTCTTCTTTCTCTGTGGCTTCACCAGACTTAATAAATGTTGACTGAACTAACTGCCATGGATTCTGCCCTTAATACATTAGAAACAGAACTTCTCCTTCAACATATAATTAGCGTATTTCTTAAGAGCAGCAGGATAAACAGAGACTGCTAGGTGTTTATAGCAATGCTATCATTTCCTTTTATAGAGAAAGAGTACAAACAGAAGAGGGGGATAAGCCATAGTTTCATGCTGGCTAACTCTAGGCAATTATCTATTACTATTATATCCTTATTAGTAGAGATGCTGTTGCGATTTGATGTCATAAAACATTACCCTTCTCTGACAGATATTATAAGCCAAACTGCTTAGAAGAGCCAGTCAGCCTCAAAATGACAGAAGTCCTGTATCCCCATCAGATTCAGTGTTAAAAGTTCTGTCTTTCATCTGTCACGCTTATTTGATGGACGTAACATCCATTGCAAGGCCCACATTTGTAATAGCAAGGTGCGTAGGTGTTCGACTGACGTAGAGCTCGGACGATATAGGCTGCTGCGTCGTGGGAAAGGAAGCCACCAGGATGGGGCATTGATGGCCTCGTGGGTGAACGTAGTCAGGTGTGAGACATGAGGGAGTGCCAGGAGGCTACTGAGTTCTGTTTGAAGGCATGGCCAATACAACTCAGTACGAGATGAGAGTGGTACAGATTGTCTCTGAGAAGCAGCCGTGTGAGCACAGCAGTTGCTAAAAGCAAACCAGACTAAGAACGACCTTTGAACCTAGGTAGGTACCTCAAACCAGGTTTTCATGACCCTAACAAACCACCAGGTCCATAGAGTGCCTTTGTGAGAGTGAACAAAGCATTCTTACAGACGCACACATGAGAAGAGGGCTGCTTTCTAGTTGGTTGTGCCAGTGAGCCATCTCTGGCCTCTCAACCACAATCCCCTCTTCGTTGCCCCACTAGTGATACCGGAACTCGATTTAAGATGAAGATGAATTGCTGTGTCTCAGCTCTTAAGATGTCCTTAGGATAGGGGAAGAGACAGACAAGTCTATAGACGATGGGGGGTAGGCTTTGTTGGGCAGAAACACAGGGTACTGTGGAAAAGTGTAGGAGAGAGACCGTTTCTATTGCTGCATAACAAATTATTCCAAATCATAGAGGCTTAAAACAACAATAAATATTTATTGTCTTACATAGCATCTGTGTCAGGAATTTGGGAGTGGCTTAGTGGAATGATGCTGGCTTGGGGTCTCCTACATTATAGTCAAGGCGTCTGCCAGGGCGCAGTCATTTGAAGGTGCACCCAGGGCTGTGCGATAGGCTTCAAAGGTGGCTCCCTCACGTGACTGGCAAGCTGACACCAGCGGTTGGCACAATGCCTCACCACACTGACCTTTCTGAGGGCTGGTTGAATGATGTCAAGATATGGCAGTGGGCTTCTACCAGAGTAAGTGATAAAAGAGAGCAAGGTGGGATTTGCTATTTTTATAATGACTTAGCCTCAAAACACACATTTGGCCATGCCCTACAGGTCACCCAGGTCAAATTTATTCAGTGGGTATCAGGAGGAAGATGGTTGTGGGCCATCGTAGAGGCTGGCTACTGCAGACTCCCCAGAACAAGCTGGGGGGCGGAAAGCTTCCTGCAGGACGGAACACGGGAGCTGAGTCTGCAGCCGTGCTGGCAAGCGGTGTAGAGTAGAAGGATGTTCCGAGCAGAGGTATGAGTATGTGCAAGCGTATGGCCGGATGAAGAGGAAATGGCAGGTGTTCTGGTACCACTCCGTGGTAGGATCCAGTGTTTTGAGGTTAGGAGGGTGGTGCTGGGCAAATGCAGTGAGAAATGAGTCTGGGTAAATCATCAGGTAAAATCGCAAAGGACCTTGTTGGCATTTTGCCTAGAGGAGATGGGTAGTTCTGAACCGATTTTAATCAGGATGATGTTTCCAAATGCTTGCATCTCAGAAGGAAGGCCCCCAGATTCAGTGCCTCTACTACAGTGTTAACTTCCAACTCTTCTTAGAAGCAGAGTCAAATGCCTACAGAGTAGATTTCCTGCTTTCTTCTTTGTTCCTTATCCAGTGTTCTTCTCTTTAAACTCATCTGAAGCATAAGGGGTTCCAGATTTCTCCATCAGTCCTGGGAAATTCTCTTTAAAGGCCTGTGCCAAGCTGCGGGTGTTGCAGGGGACTCCGGTTAAAAACAGATCAAGGGATATCAGCCTTCCGCACTGACAGTGCTTGAGTCAAGGGACATCATTGCTTTGAAGGACATTTTTTTTTTTATTATTTTTTTTTAAAGATTTTTATTTATTTATTCGACAGAGATAGAGACAGCCAGGGAGAGAGGGAACACAAGCAGGGGAAGTGGGAGAGGAAGAAGCAGGCTCATAGCGGAGGAGCCTGATGCAGGGCTCGATCCCACAAAGCCAGGATCACGCCCTGAGCCGAAGGCAGATGCTTAACCGCTGTGCCACCCAGGCGCCCTGCTTTGAAGGACATTTTATACATGTGTCAATGTGGCAGATCTCTTCAGCTATAATCATAAGAAAAATAATGCTGTCAACATTAGCATTCTTTTTTTTATTTTTAAAAATTAATTTATTTTAGAGCTAGAGAGCAGGGAAGGAGGGGTAGAGGAGAGGGAGAGAGAATCTCAGGCAGACTCCATGCTGAGCACAGAGCCTGACACAGGGCTCGATCCCACAATCCTGAGATCATGACCTGAGCTGAAATCAAGAGTTGGATGCTTAACCGACTAAGCCACCCAGGGGCCCCAACATTAGCATTTTCAAGGGTGAAGGACAACTATCCATACACGTATGCATACCACACACACACACACACACACACACACACACACACACATCACTTAGTCCTGGGACCCTAGGATGCTAGATTAGGAAGCATTATCTGTCTCTCCCAGGGGCAGAAGAAATCCATCAGTCAATTTCCAGTTTTCCGTAGAAGAAGGAGTAGGAATGAGACAGAATTAAGATCCTTACATGACCCTCCATCTGACTTTCATTACTACTGCCATGTTATTCTCTTGAAAACCTTCGGAGGTGTAAGCCAGTCCGCTTACATGCAGCAAAGTGCCTAATTTCAGTCTCTTCCATGGACTCAGCCCCATGCCTTGGCGATTTGCCTTCCTTTCTCAAGACAATTGGCTAACCCGTGAAGCTAGGGAATGGGCATGGCTAGCCTTGACGTCTCCTTCAGATTGAAAAGATCCCATTTTATAAATCACTTTTCAAAGCCATGCTCTTATTGGAGATGCTAATGCATGTGGGGCGCATGAGATGGGAAAAGAGATACAGTAATTCACAAGCCATATAATCAGTCTCTGAATAATTTAAAATTTCGTGTACTACTAGACCCTGCGTTTTCCTTGCTGTTGACATAATTCAGATAACGAAGGGAAGAGTCATCAAAAAACTCTTAATGAAGAGGAAGTCCGTATTGCTGATTCCTGGTCTAATTT
The DNA here is from genome assembly GCF_023065955.2 of Ursus arctos. Classification (NCBI taxonomy): domain Eukaryota; kingdom Metazoa; phylum Chordata; class Mammalia; order Carnivora; family Ursidae; genus Ursus; species Ursus arctos. The sequence continues at coordinate 15,165,280 of NW_026622941.1, forward strand.
TTTTTCCGGAAGTACCCTAACTGAACTAGCGTAGCTCTTAGGAAACGCTCATACACTTTTAAAATTCATTGTCCATTTAAAAGAAATAATCATCTTTTTTTAAAGATTACCTTAGGATCTTATACCTCCTTATTCAGTCCACTCTTTCTAAGATATTTCTTGGTTCCTTATATGTTTTCTCAGTGCTTTGCTACTGGCTTTTACTCTTCATGGTCTGTAGAGGCCCAGTCACGGAGGAACCTTTCCAGCAGCTGATAGAAATACAGGAAGCCCTGGCACACAGGGGCAGAGCTCCCAAACAGGAGCTATTTGAGTTGATTGTGGACAAAACCTCAATTGGTCACTTAGTTTGTTAGCAAATCCGATAGTTAATTTGATGTGTCGACTTGACTGGCACAGGTATGTGGTCAAACATTGTTCTGGATATTTCTATGAGGATGTTTTGGATTAACATTTAAGTTGGTAGAATGAGTAAAGCAGATTTTGCCCCCTCATGTGGGTGGGACTCATCCCGTCAGTTGAAGGCCTGACTAGACCAAAAAGGCTGACTCTCTCCTAAGTAAAAGAAAATTCCTTCTGCCTGTGGGCAGGACTGGCTGCCTAGGTAGAATATACTTATTTTGGGGGTGGGATGAGACAGGGAAAACTTCTCTCTTTCTAACCTCACAAAAGTCTTCTCTGTCTAATGGAGGATGCTCAGAATTCTCCTTCATTCTTTATTTCTTAATATATTTCCAACACTTCCAAGAATATAACATTTTAGGGGTGCCTGGGTGGATCAGTCGGTTAAGGGTCTGCCTTTGGCTCAGGTCATGATCCCAGGGTCCTGTGTGGGGCCCTCTGTGCTGCTCATGCTTTCTCTCTCTCAAATAAATAAATAAATAAAATCTTAAAAAAAAAATACAACATCTCAAACAGTTATTTATAGCATTTTTGGCTCAGCTGGGATTCAGACAGGAAATCAGAAACCACATTAGGTATTTCCACAGGAGGAATTCAAAATAAAGCATTGCTTCAACAAATGTTGGAAAAATGAAAAAGCCAAATTTGAACATTAGGTAACACAGAAATTACAAGAAGTAGCCACCGCTCTGGGCCCTGGAACAAAGGAAAGAGGTCGGAGTTGTTTAAACCTAGAAGCTTACGGAAGAGGCCCTGCGAGGTTAGAATTCAGGCTTCTCAGAAAGGGGAGCTATCCAGCAGCTTCCGGTACCTCAGGAAGTCAGAGAAGTGGCCCCATGGATTTAGGACTCAGAGCTTGGAGGAAAGACGATTCCCAGCTGGTGCTTCTAGGCATCTGAAAGTGAGGAAGAAAGCTGAAAAAGGGACCGCTGCTACCACTAGGTTATTGTTGGCAAGATGGGAACAACTGGCATAAAAAGCATCTCCATTCTCTCTCTACTGCCCCCTATTGGTCATCTCTAACAGACAGAGGAGAACTCTAGTACTAGTCCCCCATTATCATAATTGTGGTTTTCATTTTGTTTTCTGTGGTTTCAGTGACCTGTGGTCAACCTTGGTTTGGAAGTAGACAATAAGTAGACTTATCATCAGAAGGTCAACAGTAGCCTAAAGCTACGTCACAATGCCTACGTCATTCACCTCACTTCATCTCATAATGTAGGTATTTTATTATCTTACATCATCATAAAAAAGAAGGATGACTACAGTTCCATAAGATATTTTGAGACAATGATAGACCACATAATATAACTTTTATTACAGTATATTGTCATAATTGCTTTATTTTATTATCATTGTTATTAGTCTCTTCCTGTGCCTAATTTAGAAATGAAACTTTATTGTAGGCACCTATGTCTGCAACATAGTCATATAAGGTTTGGTTTCAGGCATCCACTGGGGATCTTATAACGTATCCCTGGATAAGAGGGGTGATTACTATAGTTTTTGCTACATCTGAGCCCTAGCGTTTCAGAGTAGAGGGGGATGGGTTTTGATTTGAAAGACAGTAGCTTAATAACTGGCAAGCTTATTATGAATGGAAAGATTGGAAGACTGATTTTGATAGAGAAGAAAACCTAGGGAGATAGATTCTAATGGACTTAGAGGGGAATATGAATGAAATTTCTAGGAGGCTAAACAGAGAACAGGAAGTTATCCTTTTGCACAGTGTCAGCTTTGAAATATTTGATGTCTCTAGATAATAATGTTAACATAGAAAGGTTAAAGCTAGCTGTAACTATTAGCAGGTATATAAATAACAATCAGATACATTTATGCTTATAATCTATATTGCCTATCCAACTATGCTGAACATGGTATAGAAATACTTTATATCCACATGGATATTTCGTAATCCCCAAAACCTTATAAAAATGATTGAACTTACTGTAGATATAAGAAATAACTATAGTAATATAATCAAACATTGAAACATAGTCACTTTGTCTGGATGGCTCAGTCAGTTAAGCATTGGACTCTTGATTTCAGCTCAAGTCATGATTTCCAGGTAGTGGAATGGAGCCCTGCATAAGGCTTGACGCTCAGCGTGAGGTCTGCTTGAGATTCTCTCTCTTTCTCTCCCCATCTGCCCCTCCCCCAGCTCCTGCTCTCTCTCTAAAATAAATAAATAAAATCTTAAAAAAAAACATAATCACTTTGGGAAATTAAATACAATATTCCAAATATTTAAAGAGTTAACACTGCGTAATTACCATGTACCTGGCAGTATTTTAAGTGTTCACATGTTAGTTCTCACTGTAACTATTTCTTTTATTTTCCCATTTATAGGAAAAAAAAAAAACTATGATAGAAAGAAGTAATTTGCCAATAATCACCCAGCCCTAAGAGGCAGAACCAGGATTTTACTCCAGTATTCTGACTCTTAAGCATTCTATTCTACAGTTAGTAAAAAAAAAAAAAAAAAAAAAAATTGGATATAAAAAAAATCCCTTCAAGTTGTATTATAAACCTTAGTTTCCTTCTCTGTTACTATGGTTAATAATTCCTGCATGATGGGATTTGTATAAAGATTAAATAGTCTGATATTTGTAAAAAGTACTAGTACAGGGTCTGTGGTGTATTCTGAATATCTTGATTGAGATAGGTGAAATGTAAGTCATCTATGGGTGCATGTGATATTTTGGAAATAAATAAAAATATCTCCTGTAACCAAGATTAATGAGCGAAGGGAGAAGTCACACCGGCCACTAATACAGCCTGATAAGCAACAAGCTGTTCTAGAAGGCAGCTTGGATTTTATTATATGCTTTCTAAACGGCTAGTTGTATTAAGATAATTATCAGAAAAATCATCTTTACATTTAAAATCTCAATTTCTTAAATAAATGAGGAAGGAACAAAACAGAGCAATTAGTAGCAGAGCCCTGTTATGGAGCTCTACCTTTGGGCCTGCCCTACTGGCCCTACTCAGTCTGCACTCAAGAGGGAAAATACCACTTTGGTACTGGAATACTGATGGGCTATAAGGTGATTTATTTTTCTGCTTGCTTTAAAAAAAAAAGAGATGAGAGTATAATGTAGAGTAATGGCTGCGTTGTGTGATTGCGGATAGAGCAAATATAATAATATGCTTCTCTAACACAAAACAATAACTGATTCCTTCTCATTATTCTTTAAGTGCACGAACACGCAATACAAATGTTCTAAATGAAAGCCCTGTGTTTCAAGGTTATTTATTGAAGAGACCTCATAAAAATATCTGTATAGGACTAAGACTCCATATTGGCTAAAACTAATTTAGAGGGGCCACAAAGAAGAAAAGAAGGAACACTTTGCTCTCGGGGTGTTTTAGGAAATTTCGAAACACGGTTAGAACTGTAATACCCAGAGCCGCTCAGGTTTGTAACCAAGGCAACTCCTCCCGCTCCGTGTTCAGGCTTTCCTGTTGATTATCTATTGTAATGCCAATAATTGCAGCTGAGAGGAGTCTCTGTTTGTTGTGAGAGACAATTAGCACTTGAAATAAAATAACAGATTTAAATAAATTGGGGGACTCAACAGTGTGACCTGATCTCTTAGGAACAAGCAACAGCTTGGGAACAGGACTGACTCTGGTGTTTGCAGCCGCCTCCAGAGTGAGAGAGCCATCATCCCAAGTTACTTGAGGTCTTATTGGCGATTACTCTAGTTGTTATGGTTGAACACCATTTGTTTCTTCTTAGATAATATTGGAAAATAGTTTAATAAGCCCAAACCTGCAAGAAGGTGATACTGAATTTTCAGCGATAGGCTTATTCAAGCAACTTGTCTCTACATGTAATGCTTCTTTAAAAATATTTCTTCCAATTACGGTCATAATTACTCTTCACTGTTACATAGACTGTATTTTAAATTGTTGTTTGCTTTAATTCAGATGTGGACGGGAAGCTTGCCTCTCCTGATCTCGCCTGCAATTTTTGCTTTCAAAGTGAAAGTCACCATTAGTTCTGTGACCATTTACGGAAACCATTACATGGCACAAACTCTCAAAATCGGTGTGAATTAACCCATGGGCCATGATTCTTGGGGAGTTTTTCCTAAGTCGCCCTAAATCTTTAGTATTCCGAAGACAAATAAGTTTTCCCTGACTCAACTAGTTGTCAGAGTCTCAATTGTTATTTGTATAAAAAGTCACTCTGGTTTCATGTTTCCACGTGATGGGATTTCTGCCAGAATGATACTCTCGGCCTCTCCCTTTAGATACCTGATTTGTGAATTCAAGAGAAGAAACCAAACATGCTGGACCCAGCCCGTTCTGGACTTCTCTTTTTCAGAGTGAACAGGTCCACAGGATTCATGCAACCCCATGGCCCCTTTTCTGTGTGGTAAGGGCTCTGTTGCTAGGGGGAAATGGCCTGCCGCTGTCAAACCATACTGGTGAATAAGGAAACAAGTCTTTTCAATTCAGTGATAAAGGCAGATCTAAAGCCACATTCTCCAATCAGCTTTAACAGTAATAAAACTGTTGGTTTGATTTCCATCGCTCTCTCTCTTCTATCTTGAAATTGGTTCTGAGTTCAGTTGGGAGAGATGTTATTTATTGGCTGGCCAAAACACGTAACGTATGTTTTCCATAGCAAATGTAGTTGATAAATATTAAATAATGACAAAGTCATAAAATGTAAATTCCATGAGAGCAGAGTCCTTGCTTGTCTGGTTCACTGCCATTTCTCTCGTACATAGAGGTGCTTAAAACATCTGTTGAATGACAAGTTACAGCTTCTCCGGTTCAGATCATAAGTGTTCTCACTCACATCTTAGAATAAAGCATTTGGGGCACTTCTTATTTTTCTAACACCCAAAATATTAATGAAAGATGATCTCAATGTACATGAAAGGACAGGAACTACAGAATCATTGAATTATTCACAGCAGAGACTGACAGTATGCTGTGCACGGATTTGGAATGTAGGCTTATCTCAGGTTTGTTCCCCAGCCTAGGACCACGGTACTGGGAAACCTTAAAGGATGGAAAAGGAACAAAGGACTCTGACATGGGCCAGTAGGGAAATAGACCTAAGGAACAGAAGGAAAGGATTTGAGTATGTAAAGCGTGGGTCACATAGGAGGTAAGGAGCTCACACAATACTGGGTATGAAATAATCAAAGAGTAATGTCTCTGAGCCACTGTTTCTAACAGGACGTGTAGACTGACGGAAAGTATCATGGCATGGGAAGCTAGGAAATACATTTTCAAAACAGGAAACCCTTCTTCTTGCCAGCAAGAGTGGACTTCAAAATCTACACTTTGATCCAGTCTGTCGAACAGACAGTGACTGGCGGAGAAATCTCTGGCAGGACAAATACTAGCCAAACACAAATGAGGAGTGTAAGCTCCTCGGGGTGCTTGGAAGAGACCAAGATTTTATCCCAGATACCTCAAAACAAAGAGAAGACAATCCTGGAGCCCAAGAGTGTAGAAAAACTGGGGCAACACACAAAGAAAAAGAATCGGGACCACAGCAAAACAGAGATGAGCTATTCTTTTGTTCACGTTAGGTTAAGGTTCCTAAGAGGAAGTGGTACGTCCTCTCCAGTGTACAGTGCTTATAATTTGTTGTCTGTAATCTGGCCTAAGAATACCCCAATGTCCGTAGGTCTCATTCTTGTGTATGGATTCAGGCCTTCCCCAGAAATCCCTTAATGAAGTCCCCAGGCTGCGTTATTCTTTGGGGTATTGTGATAGATAGCACTTGACTATTAGTGTTAGGATCATGGCACCTGGCATGGGTAAGAGCATGCAAACAGAATTGCATAATCCTGTCTTAATAAGACATATTACTTAAGTAGCAGAGCCCCTGGAATTCTGATGGAGCCGTGTCTGAATGCGGGCACTGCGGTCGGAGCACCTGGTTTTGAACTCTGCCGGGGCATTTACTAGCTAGTTGGAAAAGCTCGGGTTAGTTACTCATCATCCTGAGCTTCAGTTACCTCCGTAGACAAGGACAAAGAGAGATAGACTGTAATAGTCCTTACATCATCGAGCTGTAGCAAGAATTCAATAAGGTGAATCATACACACGAAGTATTTATATGAAATGAATTATTACCTGTTTACGTAAATTTAATGAGTTTTCCAAAATAGATGATTCACATAAAGCCCTTGCATGGTGATTGGCATATGATTGAGTTTATACAAATGGTGAGATATTACTATTAATGGATCCTGCAAACATGTGCCGAGTCCCTGCTGTGTCCTAAGGGCTTGTCTAGAATGCACTGAATATCCTGTTACAGCTCTCTTACCATACTTTGTATTTCATGCTAATTTCGGTCTCTTTAAGAGCTGATAATTTTCCCTTTCTCTGCAATAGTAGTCATTTTTTTCATTCCAAAAAGCATGAACAATATTTGATTGGGCTACTTCTCTTCCCTAAAGAAATTTTAGTGACAAGTGAGTTGATGGGACGGTCAGTAAGCCTTGGGTGTCCTGGGAGTGTTATTTAAGGACTCTTACATTTATTGCCCACTTCCTCCCCGTTTCCGTCTCTTCCTTCCTTCTTAATTTATTTCTAAGCCTCTGTCATGTGTATTGCATATGCTAGAACCTGCGGAAAATCCCAAGAAACACACACGCACACACTCCATGTTCTCAAGCATTTAGAATCCATTTGAGGAGACAAGACATGAGAAGTTAAATGTGAGAGTCAAATGGTGATACAAGACGCTATCTTGAGATGCATATTAAGGCTGTTGATGATATGCGATCAGCGATATCCCTTACACATTCAGCATATCTCATTATCAATCTCTGTTGTCAATAATTTGGTTTTTGATTCCTTCTTTCATATAGTCTATAGATCATGAAGATGTTGAAGTCATATAATTTTAGTGATACTGGACAAACTTAGTACCTTAAGCAAGATTAGGTTAGAGATCAGATGACTACATGGAAGAAATTCAGTTTATCAATAACATTTTTGAAATTTGAATCATTATCTTTAGAGGGATTGTCAAAATCATCACCAAATTCTTACTGGGATGTGTATGAGCATAAAATGTTAAAAGAAAATTTGCTGACTAATGATACACAGAGAATTGTTCCAAACAGTGATGTTTTGATAAATGGAGCCAATGTATTTGGGAAATGTGAAATGAAACGCAGGCACTCTTACAGGAAAACGTGAAAAGTAGTAATGCTAAATGGACTGGGGTGATAACCAGCAGCACATTTATATGAACATGTAATGCAAGGGGGTACAGGGAAAAAAAAAGCAATATGACTTTAGGTAGACTACACGAAGAAATCACATTATAGATCACGAAAAATATAGACAAGTCTGTTTATATCTTCTCGGTGAAACACTTTTGGAATAATGCACATGATCTCAGGATTTCAGCACCAGGAAGATGTTGAAAAACAAAGGAGATTCCGATGTGAAAAGCACAAGTGATTATAAGGAACTGCCAGATTGATTTATGAGGTATGAATGGCACAACGACCACCTAAATATGTGCATATATGTGAGTATCTCTTCCAGAAACCCAACGATTATCAAAATAATTATAGTCTCCTTTTGCAGTTCTGTTGTCAGGGATAAGCATTTGTTGGCTTAAGTAAAATCCCTTACCTTGAAAAGGAGATTATTTTAAAATTTCTCATCAGGCAGGCCCTCTCCAGGAAATAAAACTGTGTGCAATTCACATACAATTGTCAAATTCAAGCTCATTTGTAATAAACTAAGGAGACTGTGGGTCTAAAAACAAATGGTTCTAGTGGCAATAGAAATGAAAAATAACCCTAGCTGATAGATAACTAGTAGTTGCAGCGGAACTTATTCCTGGCCAACAGCCCATGTGCAGGGCTTGAAATTTTATAAATATATTATCTTAAGGGCAGAGGTGACTAATAACCTTAGGAGGGGAGAGCTAATAGAATGGGAGAAAGAAATGGGAGAAAATAAAAAGGCCAAAGGCTGAGATGTGTCCATTCAGTGACATAGTTTCTTAGAAAAGGTGAGAGAGCTTGAACTAATTTAATTATCACCAGGAAGTGCATAAATTCACCTCGTTCAGTTAAAAAAAGAGAGAACTATATTATAAGGCACAAATTACTGAATTTATTCTATGAATATATTAAAACACATGAATGTTTTAACTATAGGATAAAAACAGTCCTTGTTACAAATCCTGTTTATTCAAAAGGCTGACTACGCATATATAAATGTTATGAAAGAAATAACTTTAGATTCTTTATGTAATCAACTGACATTTTGGCATTTTAAAGTGAACTGCAAAAAAAAAAAAAAACAAAAAAAAAAACAAAAAAAAACCAAAAAACACCAACAGCGAACGTGAAGAATTTTAGAATACATGTATCTCAGAAATGATTACCTTTTATTTATAAATTGACTCTAGAATATATTCACCATGAATTATTTTCCATTTGGAAATAATTGCCTATAAGTGATATAAAGAAAAGGAAGATTATAGGCAAACACACAACTTGTAAAACTAAAGTATTTTAATGATTGAGGTTCCACACATATTTATGCTGGAGTTTATGGGAAGTGTTTTGAAATTCATGTAGAGCACTGAGAAAAAAAAGTTACAGGACCAATGATTCAAATTGAGGTCAACCAAGTTATAAATCAAAATATAAATGTACTTCACGGTACATTTATTTCCAACATAGTTCCTAAAATAACCTGTTTATTTCTTGAAATAAAGCATATACGTTTTAAAATTTATTTTAGTCAGAATTACCATCTTCTGTAAAAGCCCGAATTAGCTACAATCCTATCACTCCTCTATGTGAAAATTTTGATTGCTCACCATTGTTTATTGAATTAAGTGAATAATTTTCAGTTTATGGGCTCCTCGGTGATCTTTTCCAGTCCTTTCCGCAGTGTAGATGACTCAATCTACTTTTCCTATTCCAGTAATTCATGACTTGTAACTTCATAGTTGGCCGCTTCTTTTTGAAGCGAACAGAATAATTTTAAGCCCTTTCCTAATCCTATTGACATTGTTTCAAGTTCTTAGAAGATATTTCATGGGTTTCTTCTGGATTCATTTTGCAAATTCAGATGCCTACCGAGGTAACATAAAAAAGTTCAGTGGGTCCGGGGGAGACCAGACCGATGGGTGCAAACACACCCTGTCTCAGGCTCAGCGGGTCTGGGGGAGACCAGACCGATGGGTGCAAACACACCCTGTCTCAGGCTCAGCCCCCACACCGTTTTGATTGCTGACATCGCGGTAATGGTGGCCTTGGTTGCCAGATCTTCCAATTCTTTAAGAGGAACCAGAAATTACTCTTATGTGAAATTTCCCACTTGCGAATGTGGGAATTGATTCGAATTTTTTAAAAAAATGCTGTTTTTAGAAGAAAATAAAAGTTTCCAGGATGAGTATGGTCTATACACTGCTAGTTGTACGCTCCGTGACAAACTCTAAACCAACTAAATCCCCAACCCCCAGTTCAGTTTTCTGCCCCAGTCTCCTTGTTCATGACAGTTCCAGAGCCAAGAACTGCCTTCCCTCTTTCCCCATCACTTCACTCTGAAACTTCCTTGATTGTCTTCTTTATGAAACCTCTCTTCTCTACCTTCAGAGCTCTTTTCTCTCTGAATCTGTGTAATAAACCCTTTCTACACCAAATTCTGCCTTGTATCTTACGTGCTTTATTTTTACTGCTAACAGTATAGACTCCCTGACGGCAGAGGTTATTTTACTATGCTTGACACTTAGGAGACATTCAGTAAATGCTTGTAGAATTAAATTGACTTGGATATGGAAGATATCATTTAGAGATGTCCCATCAGCGGTATTTCTCATGGAGACTTTCATTGGAGCTGAACAATGTAGAGTTAATATTTCCAACGCTAAAGTCTAGTGAAAAAAAATCAGTTAAATCATGTTTCCTTGACAGATGGTGCATCTGTGTTTCCTAATGCAATATCCTGACTGTGTATAGTTGTCATAATTAAGTAATAGCTGCCTGCACGATCTTTGGTAACAAGAACCATTCCTATATGTGGACTTCAGTTCCAGTCTTGATCGATAACTGCCCCTGCATTTGATTAGTATGGACTATTTCTGGGTGGATTTCCTTCTCTGACACCCCCCGCCCCCCAAATTGATGAAGTTCTTTTTGGTTTCGGTTGGGGAAAACAGGCAGTTTAGAGTGAGCTGGGCCTGTATGGGTAGTTCCTGAAATGACCTGGGACACAGGACACAGAATTGTCTGGCTTTGTGGTTATTCACAGTTTGGCACAATGCTTGAGTTAATGTCATGAGGGACTCAGCAGAACTCGAGGAGTGTTGATGAATTTTTTCATGCTCTCCAGCACTAACTACACTTACCCATAGAGCATTATTTAGAAATTGTTACAGTTCATACCTCTTCTTGTTTGATCTGTATAGAGTGCATTGTTTATGAGACAGTTGGGTATGTGGTAGAAAGATCCTTGAAAGTGAAATCAAGAGATCAGCTGTTTGATCTTGAAAAGCGAGGAAGTTACCCGAGCACCCTGAGTCTACTTTTCTCATGTGCAAGATAAAAAGATGATGTGCCTGCCTCTTAGAGTAATCCTTACTTCAAGATGAAATGAAAATATTATATGTGAAAACCCTATGTGAACATCCTTTCCAAGTGTTCCGTTTTTGTTTATTTAAAGGACTTACGCACTTGTTCCTTTGGTGGTAGATATTTAATTTCTTGGGAACCCTTCCAAGTCAGCAAACAGTGGCTGCACCAAATCTGGCTAAGCCCGTTGGTTACCTATTGTCTACGGCTGCTCCGCTCAACTGTGGCAATGCTGAGTCCTCAAGACAGAAACCTTGGGTCCCACACAGTAAAAAATATTTAATATCAGTTCTTTACAAAAAAGTTAGCCTACTGCAGTTTTTCATTTGCAGGAGATATTCGAACATGTGGCTTCAGATCTGAACTTGAAGAGCACCCCAACTAGACCTTCTCAGATTTACTGTTTATTTTTCCTGTAGTCACAGGGCGGGAATGAAAACACCTGTGGGATTTGGGACCAGAACAATAATTACTTCTCAGTCTTATCTCCTGCAGCCAGAAGAAAACATCTGCTTTTTTAATTCTGCAGAGAAGGGCAGAATTAAAACTCTCTGGGGACTTGGGCTATATCTCTGGCACAGAGAAGGAAGGGTAGAGTCAGGCAGGAACGTTTCTGGTTTAACTGAATGCAAAATTAACGCAAATCAAATTAGCTGAGGGTGAAGCCTTGGCTTTAAAGTTTAAACCTAAACGGGTCTCGCTGCTGTTCTTGAACCAATGGGTAGTTGTTGGCAGAAGTCCCACTAATTCTTTGATTTGTCTAATAAAAGTCATTAAAAAAAATCAAATGGATCACTGGGCAGGAATTTGACCAGAAACACCTTCCAAGTGATAATTAGCTAGCCAATTTTTTCCTGAGTTTTATGTTACCATAAATATTCATGACACATTCCCCATCAAATTGTAAGTTCTTCAGGAAACACTGTTATCAGTTTAAGAACATGAATCAGACTGATAAAGCTAATTGGTTAGGGTTCTTTTTTCTCCTTCATTTTAAATAAAGCTGTCGAAGGTTCCCAGGGTAATGAAGAGCTTTGTTGTTATGACAACTGCTTATTCCTTTCACTTTGAAGAAGCCTGTGATGTGATAGGCAACACATCAGGAATAATTAAAACAAATGATAAGCGAGACACATCCGCTTAGAGGAATAAACCAGCACAAATTTAAACCATTTTACTGGTTTTTAGGTACTCTTGTCATGGCAGGAAGTTCGCATCATCTGTGCCGGTCATTTGTGCCAATTTCCACCATCTCTCGATCCAGAAATGTGTCACTCTGAGAGTCCGTAGGTACAGACTGAGATCTTATTTTTGTCCGGTGCTTCTCACTGTCTAACCTATTCTTCTGCAGATGGTCTGAAACATAGAACTGATGGTTTATCAGGGCAGTGGGGGCACTCTAAAATGATTCCAGGGGCACCTGGGTGGCTCAGTCGTTAAGCATCTGCTTTCCGCTCAGGGCGTGGTCCCGGAGTTCTGGGATCGAGCCCCACATCGGGCTCTTCCGCTGGGAGCCTGCTTCTTCCTCTCCTACTCCCCCTGCTTGTGTTCCCTCTCTCGCTGGCTGTCTCTCTCTCAAATAAATAAATAAAATCTTTTAAAAAAATAAATAAATAAAATGATTCCAAAAGCTCACGTGATTTACATACTCTGATTTCTTCAAGCAAAAGGGAAATTGTGCTGTGGCCCTTGTGCTCAGTCCCCAGAACTGTAAAACACGGTGTTCACTTGTTGCTTTGTGCTGGGCCTTTCACGTTCCCTCTCTCCCTTAACCTCTACAACAACTCAGGGACTTGTCGATATTATCTTTGTTTCACAGAGGAGGAATATAATCCCAGAAAACGGTGATATGGCTGAAAATAGTTAAGCAAGAATTCAAACTCAAGTGTTTTTTGACTCCGATTGATCTTTATGTAATTCTGTAGCTGAAGGAGACAATGGGTTTGAACGATTAAAATTTAACAGATAATTCTCTACTCAAGTAGACTGTTACCGTTAATCCAATTCCTCCTCATTTTTTTTTAAAGATTTATTTATTTATTTATTTGACAGAGATAGAGACAGCCAGCGAGAGAGGGAACACAAGCAGGGGGAGTGGGAGAGGAAGAAGTAGGCTCATAGCGGAGGAGCCTGATGTGGGGCTCGATCCCATAACGCTGGGATCACGCCCTGAGCCGAAGGCAGACGCTTAACCACTGTGCCACCCAGGCGCCCCTCTTCCTCATTTCTTTGCTAAACACTTAGCCTAATGCATTTCCCCCTCAACTCTAGGACTCAAACCATTGGGGGTTAAAAAAATTTTATAGATAAAATACAAATTTTTTTACTTTTAAAAAAATAACTAAAGACTAAGATAGAAAATATTAGGGTATACATAGTAAGGTAAGTATTGTTTTATGATTTTTTTTTCTTTATATATGCTTGTATATATGTGGTGGTAACTCATGGTCTGAAATGTTTGAGAGCCACCTCTCTGATAATATGATCGTTCCCCTCCTGAGTCTCTAATTCCATTTCACTTCTTTTTCTCTGTCTTTTTTGATGCTGATAGACATGAAATGCACTGGGAAATATTTGTCTTTTATAAATGGTATCTGCAAAAACAGACTTGGCTTCTTCTCTCAGAAATAATACTAAGAAAAAGTATGCTGTTCATTTTACATGAAATTCAAGATTCTGTTTTATCATCATGAAGGTCAGGGAGCTGCGACCTCAATGAAAATGATACTGCGGCCATCTAAGCCAAACTGCCATGTGCGTTGACATGCTTTTCTTCCACATTTTTCTGTGAACTTCTGTAGTTTTACTGAATGGTTCCTGGGGCTTAACTGCTGCTCTTCTTAGAAATAGCCAGAGAATTGGGATGGAAATTATATGACAGGAAGGAATATGAGAGTGTATTGAATAGATGGGTGTACTTCTATGAAGTCTTCTTGCCCAAAATATTTAACCTGAATTCATTGAGGCTGTAGACTTAATCTGTAGTGTAGAGGAAATACAGGGGATAGAGGCACAAGTTAAATGACACCATAGAGAAAGAGAAGGATCCAGAGTGTGGGAAACTCTAAAAGACAAATTGGTCTGAACTTTCTAAAAGGGAAATGTCATGGAGAAAAAAGAAGAGGGGATTAGATAGTAGATTAAAAGAGACTAAAAGAGATAATTAACAACCAAATGTAAAAAGTGAGGCCTGATTAAATAGAGTTTAGAAAAAGAGTTTATGGAAGTCATTTTTGGCAAAATTGAGGAAAATTAAATATGAACTGGATGTTAGATATTATGGAGTTATTGTTAATTTTCTTAAGGGTGATAATATTACGGTTATATAGCAGAATGGCTTTATCCTTTGGACATGCATGGTGAAGTATTTAAAAATGAGTTGTCATGTCCATAATCTGTAATTTAGTTTCTAATGATTTATCTATCTATCTATCTATCTATCTATCTATCTATCTATCTATCTATCATCTATCTATCATCCATTAATCAATAATTATCTATTCAAAGACAGAAAGATATATTGAGAAGGGTGGCCAAATATTTGCAACTAGTAAATCTAGGTTAATGATATATGGTTGTTTTTTTTTTTTATACACTCTTATAACTTTCCTGTAGGTTTAAAAGTTTTCAAATAAAAAGCTGGGAGAGCAAACAAAATATATGCTGTAATTTTCCATTTATATAAAGTTCAAAAATAGACAAAACTAATTTATGGTGTTGGATGTCAGGATATCCATTACCTCAGAGAAGGGCTGCAGGGATTATGACTGGGAGGGGAACAAGTGGACTGAGGTCCAGGACTGTACTAATTCTTAACTTGGGAAGTAGTTACATGACTATGTTCCCATTGAGAACTTACTATTTGTGCATGTTTTCTATGTATCTTGTGCTGAAAAAATTAAAAGAAAGTAGAGAAGTGATATTTTAGAGTAGCCTATTTCTGCTAGGGCCCAGTGATTTATTTTTCAATGTGAGGAAAGGGAAGGTAAAATGTCGGACTTATCAAAGAGCTTTGGCAAGGCTTTCAGAAATCTCTTGAGATTGGGAAAATGGGGGCTTATGCTAATTTGTATAGTTTCTGCATGTGGCTAATGAAAAAATGTTTTGCTGTTAAAATTGCTTATTTAGTTGTAAAATAAATTATAGTAATTACAAAATGATTATTTCTTCAGATGTTGAACTTGAAAGCCCTGCTACACAATGTATGATTATCATACTACTTTAGGCTTATTATACAGTTGGGTTATAGCTATTTCTGTAAGATTTTTATAGTAGGATCCAAAATAATATCTTTAAAAAAATTATGAGAATTCGTGCTTATCTTCCAAAGGTAATGGTACTGCTGGGTGGAATGGAATCTGGTTTATGGGCAAAAATGGATTTCTCTCAACTGGTATCTCTCTAAGCCTTTTACTTTGGGTTAGGAAGAGAATGACTCATTCTCAGCTTCTACTACCCACTTCCCACTCCGATGGCTGCAGGTCGACTGGATGACGGCGTGGAATGCTTTCATTTACGGAAACATCTGCTGCTCATGGGGGTTGTGAGTCCTGTGTTTAATCTTTTGAGAAAGTGTTAAACTGTTTTTTATGGTGGTTGTTCCATTTCCATTCCCTCCAGCAGCACGTGAGCATTCCAGTTACTTTATACCATCAGTATTTTTAATTTTAGAGATTTTAATATGCATGTAATGGTATTTCAATGTGGTTTTAATTTACATTTACCTAACTACTAATGATGTTTAAAACCTATTCAGTACATTTTTATTATTTTTGCTTTACATACTAATTATCCTTTAGGGGGAGTTAAATAATAAAAAAAAAGGTTCTTTTATTATTCATAGTTTCTTTTTTTTTTTTTTAAAGATTTTATTTATTTATTTGACAGAGATAGAGACAGCCAGCGAGAGAGGGAACACAAGCAGGGGGAGTGGGAGAGGAAGAAGCAGGCTCATAGTGGAGGAGCCTGATGTGGGGCTCGATCCCGGAACGCGGGGATCACGCCCTGAGCTGAAGGCAGACGCTTAACCGCTGTGCCACCCAGGCGCCCCTATTATTCATAGTTTCTAATGCATTATTTCTGCTTGTGCATTTAAAAAATATTTTGTCTTCATTTTTGAAAGAGTTTTTACTGGATATAAAATTCGAGGTTGGTAGTTTTATTCTTCCACTACGTTGAAGACGCTGCTCCACTCTCTTCTCAGTTGCTCTTGTTTCCTAATGAGAAGTCTATTATCCCCCTAATCTTTGTTCTTCTGTACATAATGTGACTTTTTCTTCTTGCTCCCTAAACAATTTTTCTGTGTACTACTGGTTTTAGGCATCTTAATTATGATGTTCCTCAGTGTAGTTTTCTTCATGTGTTGTCTTGTGCTTAGGACTTGTTGGACTTCTAGGACTGATGGATTTATAGTTTTCATCAAATTTGGAAAAAGTTTGATAATTATACCTTTAAATATTTTATCTGCCCCTTCTCTTTTATGGGTACCATTTGAAGATATTCCACAATTCATGGAGGATCTGTTCATTTTTCCCCTGTGTTTTTCTTTCTGTATTTCTTTTTGGATAGTTTCTAATTCTGTGTCTGAAAATTCAGTAATATTTTAATCTGCAGTATCTGATCTATTGCTGTTCCCATAAGAGGCATTTTCATTTCAGACACTGTAGTTTCATTTCTAGAAGTTTGATTTGCCTCTTTTATATATTTTCATGTCTCTGCTTAACATGTTCAGTCTTTCCTCTAACTTAGTAAGCATATCAAACAGTTACAATAACTGCTGCAGTATCCTTGTTTACTAATCCCATCACCTGTGTGATTTCTGGGGCGAATTCTCTTATGGGGTATAATTCTCTTATACTCCAGGGAGACCCACTCTAGATCTTCCCCATGCTGCTCGTAGCTCCCTCTTTCCTGTGAATTGGAGCTGCTGTGGCTTACCCAGACTGCTAGCTCTGTTTCCTCAACTCAGGGACACCACTGGGCTCTACCTGGGTTCTTGTTGTCTGTGTTACAACCTGGGAACTCTCCCCGGCTAGGAAGCTGGGGCATTCATAAGGTTCACCTCATTTGTTTCTTTCTTTTTTTTTTTTAGATTTTATTTATTTATTCGACAGAGATAGAGACAGCCAGCGAGAGAGGGAACACAAGCAGGGGGAGTGGGAGAGGAAGAAGCAGGCTCATAGCGGAGGAGCCTGATGTGGGGCTTGATCCCATAACGCTGGGATCACGCCCTGAGCTGAAGGCAGACGCTTAACAACTGCGTCACCCAGGCGCCCCCACCTCATTTCTTTCTTGTCTCTCAGTGATCATTGTCCTTAATTTTCTGATGTTCGAGTCCTTGAAAATGATTCCTTTAATATATTTTGTCTGGTTTTTTAAATTGTTTTAGGTGAAAGGGTAAGTCTGGTCCCTGTTCTTCATCTTGGCTGGAAGTGGATGTCTCTATGTCATTCTTGACCACCCCTTAGAATTTCACTATGACCACCACCACTACCAACAACAAAAGAAAAAAAAGTCCCTAGCAGAGCATTGACTAATGGTGAAGAACATAAATGTCTTACACGCAATCGATACTTAATGTTACACAGGTAAATAAATGAAGTACTGTGTTTGGAAGAGATACTTTGGAGGAGAAATAAAAAGGAGGAAAAAGCAGAATTGTGTTTGCCTTCTTCGTACCACATCTTGGTGGCGATAACAGAGATAAACCTTCAGCTGTGCCTTTTGTCAGGTATTACTGGTTTAGAGAGCAACAGTGGCAGGTGTAGGTGGCAGTGAAATGAAGCATTACTATTTAGCAGAATGGGAACACTTCAATTTTTCATGGTAATGTCTTCATAGGAATAAAAGAAAATATTATTTTAGCAGATACTAAAAAAAGCGGGCTGAAATTTATAGTGTCTGCGGAGTAAAATATCTTTGGATTGAGATGTGCAGTTTGTGAAATAATGTCATAGCGCTTCAAAGACCAGTCTCTTGCCCTGATCCCACCCTGTAATTTTTTCCTTCCTCACCGATGAAAAACCATGTATTGCATGAATGTGGGCCTGTTTGGGAGAACCCAGTGTGTCAGTGTAAAACATCATTTTAGCTGTGTGTAATGAGGAATCCTGCAGCCTGAAAAAATGGGAGACCGCTGTGCCTACCAGCATTACTGTGAGCACATTATTCCCCACATAGAGCTGGGGGCCACTGCTAGTTTGAAAAAACAAAGCACAAACTAAGCCACCTTCGTATTATATAATTCTTGAGATACCAACTGCCCTGCATTTTTCTTTTAAATCCACTTAAATACCTGAAAAGCTTTAAGAAGGGATTTTAATGACTTAATATAAGGACTATGCATAGAATTAGCAAGTCTAAAATTTTTTTTCTCCTTTAAACTTTTGAATAAAGGGTGATAGTTTTTGAGATTGAGATATGTGGCTTATTGACATAAAAACCATGTATCACCAGGACCAGTTTTAGACAATGGGAATGTGGCTTTGTTTTTATCCCTCAGGGAGGGACTTCCTCTCCACTGACTTTCACAACACAGCCCATGTCCCCAAGTTGGCAACTGGGAAGATGAGCTAAGACTGTAGTTTCTATATAGTGGATAACAAATCCTGGGATCTACCCTAGCATATTTTTCAAATCAAATTCTATATCATGTAAAAATTCTGTCTCTGCTATACACAGGCAACATGACATGGTTGCAGACATCCTCCGATGAATCCCAAATTTTCATCCACTTCTCATTCATTTGCTTTTGTTAAATTGTGCTATCCCGTTGACTTCTCAACCTGCAGATATTCCTGGGAAAGGTATCATACGTCTCACAGTGAAAGGTTTTATCAGATCATTTTTTCCCCTCTTTCACAGAAAGGATTGGTCAACATGAAAGGCCTGAATGCCTTGGGAGAGGAAGGAATAATAGAAGAGATGCAGGAAAGGGAGACAGGATCCAAACGTATACCTCCTGCTTCAGCATTTTGGCAAGGGGAAGTGATGCCATCATTCATTCATTCATTTATTCAATTATCAAACATTTATTGAGTGTAAAGAATTTATTATTTTTTACCCTTCTTCTTACTAAAAAGGAACTTTTGTGTTATGGACTAGTAGCACAAAGCCAGTTCTCCATGGAGACATGTCATAGACCCAAAAGCTACAGGATAACAAGTTATAGAAAAATGTAAAAAAAAAAAAAAAAAAAAGACTGATTATAGTTCAAGTTATGAAGTGCTATATAGATGAATGTATCACGAGTTATGGCAGGCACAGTTCAGAAGAAAGGAAAATGCTAGGAAAATACTGTAGGATTTAGGGAGGATGACCCCAAGAAAGGAAAATGCTAGGAAAATACTGTAGGATCTAGTTTGGGCAAGTAAGAGTCACCATACATGAGATACAAAAACAGGCAAAGGAGCGCATCTGGGAGAACGATAATGAGTTCAGCTTTGGAACTATCAAGTTTGGAGGCAACATCCAGTTGGTGGTTGGATATACTGGGTCTGGAGCTAAGGAGAGACATCTCTAAACTAGAGGTAGAGATTTTGGAGTTATCTGTCTCTAGGTGGTAGTTGAATATGTTGTTTGATGGGATTGACCAGGAAGATCAAATACACTGAAAAGAAGTTCGAAGAAAATATAATAACTTTAACGGGCAACATAGGCAATGCAGAAAAAACTGAATTGGGAGGTAAGGGCACAACAGGCAAGAAAGAACCAAGGGACAGCGATGTGACAGGAACCAAGAGAGGAGAAAATTTCGTGGGAGGTGGAGGAGAATTGACAGTGTTGTCAAATGCTTTGGGTTAGTGCAATCGGTCTAGAAGTTGGAAGTCGGAGGACGACTCGAACAGATGCAGGAAGTCAGACTTCAGTGGGTTGAAGAGCGAATGTCGGGGAGAGCAGTGTAAATGCTGACTGCAGTCTTTGAAGGCAAGTTATCTGTGAGTCTATAAAGCTCCTCCAGAATGTGGTCTCTGGCCAAAAAAATCACACTTTGTTACTAAGGAAATCATCAGAGATAGGCAGAAAAATGTATACATATGGATACTAATCACAGCATTGTTTATAATGGTACAAAATTGGAAAGCACTCTGATGTTCAGTTATACGGCGCTAGTTAAGTAATTCATGATTCAGTCATATGATGAAAAAAATTCCTCCCCTAAAATTATATTGGAGAAAATACACAGACATAAAAAACAAAAACAAGAACGCTTATGTAATATGTTTTCTAAGACTTCTGCCTTGAGACTGCATTCATTTTTTTGGTTTTGGGGAAAGTCATTAAAAATGCTGTCTACACCCAAACTAAGCCTGGCTGTGAAGGCAGGGCAGGGATAAAGCAGTTAGCGGAGGGGTCAGTCCAGGAATGTTTTGTTTTCTTCATCTTCCCCTCTCTCCTCTATTTACTTGGAGATACCAGAACATGCAAATTTGCGTAGAGAGACGCTTAACATACGGAGGATGGGGCATGGGATAGGGACGAATAAGCGAGGAAACAAGATTCATCTGAAGTTGGGAGAAACTTAGATCCAGCGAAGAATGAAGAGTGTAATGTTAAACAAGAATGAAGAGGGGTGGGGAAGGAGATGAATAGGTGGGGATAAAAATACGCATGTAGGTGAGGGAGCGGAGAGCGAAAGTTTGAGAAGTGTTCATTCAAGGAGCTTTACCTTTTCTGTGAAAGACAAAGCTAGCTCATCCGTCTGCAGAATGTAAATGGGGCATGGCAGGACTGAAGACTTTTGAGAAAGGCTGAAGCTTAGGAACAGGACCGTTTGTAGGGGATGGGAAATGACACAGCGGTCTTATGAATGAAAACTACACTGCATGCCTTGTTTCCTTTCATACCCATTCCATGATAAGACAAAACAAGGGGAGTAGAGTGTTAGTGTGTTAACGATAGGAATTCACCTGTGCAAATGCGTGAGTGAATAAAGGCCTGGCTCTTGAGCTCATCACCATCATTAATGTGTGTTTATTAAATTCTTGCGATCAAGGCAAGAGGAGATGGCAAAAACGATGAGATATGGTGCCCGTCCTTATGGAACTTACGTCTGGTTGGGGAGATGAATCATAGCCAGTTGAAAAGTTAACTACATTACAAGGTAATTTTGCCGTAAGTGATGAAGGTCTGACATAAGGAATCTAGAGAAATGATCGATCGCTTACAACTGGAGTAGTCAAGGAAGAGTTCATATTATTCTTGCGTTGCCTTTGTGTGTTTATTTATTTCTCCTTTCCAACAGAGTAGGCACTGCCGTATTCAGCTTCAGCTTCGTCACATTTCCTAGTACATGACAAGCACTCAATAACCATTGCTGAATGAACGGACTAATGAACAAGCGAATAAACAAGTCAAGGAAGATTTGAATGGGCGGAGGGGTAGAAATTCATTTCAGTGGGGTTATGCTAACATATAAAAATGTACAAGGAGAAAAGAAGGGGAAAAAAGAAAATAGCATTTATTGAGTAATTATATGCCAGGCGCTGTTATATATGCCTTCAGCTATGATATAGGCTCATTTCATTGTCATCATAATGTTGTAAAATAGATATAAATATCCTCACTTTGATAGATGAAAAAGTTTCAGAGAGATTAGGTGACTTGCTCATGCAGTGAATAAATGTCGGCTCTGGGACTGGAACCTGTGAACGTAGGCTGGGTCTTGGGCAGTGGAGAGGTAGGTTTTTCTATACTCCCTTGTGAGGATGTGGCTCTCTCCAGTTTGACTATAGCACATAGTGTTTCTCTGTTTTTAAATATCTGTAACTACTAGTTATGTTTCAGTTCAAGATGTGATAGATGGCCTGAGTTCCCATTGCTTGAGTTGTCAAGGCCAAGGGAAGTCTTCAGTCTGGCAAAGAGGCCCTTGGTGGCTTGGCCCTGACTTATCTCCCCTGGTAACTCATTCTCAGTAACTACCCCTAGTCACCGGTATGAACATGAGTGCTCCTAGTTTCCTGAACCCTGCTTACTCATTCACCCTTCTCCACCGTCTGTCATGCTGTTCTCTTTGTCCCAAATGCTGTTCCTCATCTCGGTACCTGTTCCTCTCTCAAAATTTAAGTCCATGGCCACTTCCTCTTTTTCTCACTTGCAAATGATATTGGTTGGCATGAATCGATACTTTTGGCTTTATGAGTTTTCATCATGTTCTCTCATCTTTTTTGCACAAATAGCGATGTTAAGGGATTCTTATCTTCTCTCTCCTCCCCGAGAGAGACCCCTGACCAGTCGAGTATTTCTACAGCTACAGTGGCCTCTGTGCTGCAATACTGTGAAACACAAGGGAAATTTGTGCGCTTCTCCCTGAGGCTCTGACTCAGATTTTGTACCCTCTGTAAGTAGGGAACATCCTCCCCTAATTCCATGGGCTAAAGAAAAAAGAATCAATGTTAGGCATATGTGCATTGATTTATTCAGAGACCATATAATTGTTCAGTTTTCTCAAGTTCTGGAATTATCGAACTGTTCTGTCTACATCCTGTCCTGCTCTCATTACATTTCTATACATTTTGGGGCTGTCTCCTGTGCTGCTCAAGAGAAGTAGAGAGGACACTTCCTCAGGCTCTGCCCAGAAGTGGCAGCCAGCATGCAACCACGTAGGCTTCCTGAGAGCTTTTGAATTTCGGAGGCTGGAAGGGAAATGCTGGTGTCCTGAGTTAGGCTCTTTCTCAGGAACAGCATGAAATAGCACCCTTGTCTAGCTTGAGGGATTAATTAGCACTGCTCTAAAATGAATTCCTTAGAAGAATTTTGCTTCTCTGCAACAGAAAGCCATTTTGAAATTTGGACTAATTTGCTTTTAAGTGAAGCTAAGGTGATCTCCTCACAAAGTCATCTTCTGGAAGCAGCTGATGACATTAAAGCCAAACAGCACCCTTACTACCATGATGACTAGGGCTTGCCCCTAAGGCATGAAGCGGGTGTGGCAAGTGTGGTCTTTGCTATAGGCTGTGCCTATAGTTAACTGTTCCAGGTGGTGGTGGTAATGGGGATCGGGGTTGATACAGTTGAACCTGACTCAAGTTCAAAATAGTTTAGATAGCCCTGTTGGCGTCCATTGGATAGAAAGCCAGGAAGGGAAAGAGGACAGTTCCAGGAAATCTTGGGAGAGTCTTTGCTGATTCTCTTCTCTATAGTTAGATGGCAGCTAGAAGAGTAGAGCAGCCAGCCACTAGGCACCCATAATGCACCAAGAAGTCCACCAAGATTCCAGCTCATCCACTCCTTCTTCAGATCTTCCATCTCTCCTTCATTAGTGCTGAGAAACTCCCCAAGGGGCCCTACTCAGCAGCTGTGCTGCCATCTTGCTCTAGTGAAGTGGTATCGCGGAACAATTTTAGGCTACCTTCTGCACTTCATTAAGTTTTACAAAATCTGATAAAATTTTTGCTTCTTATCAAAGAGAATAAATGTTGTCTTCCAACAGATATATAGGCCAAATAAGGATGTGCACCTAAGGATGTTATGACTAGAGGAGGGAAGGACAGGACGTGGGAAGGTACACTAGGAGCCCAGTGTCATACAGTTTCAAAATTACATCTTAAAGTGTTCATTAATACAGTTACTGAGATTCCTAAAGTCTCTGTGTATTAATAACAACTAAAAGCCAGAGGTAACCTATTTTAAATAAATATCTAGCCTTTTTGCTAAAGGTTCAAGTTTTTTGTTTTGTTTCATTTTGTTTCTTTTTGAGTTTAGACAATGAAATTTGAGGCATCCTGAAAACCCTTTTTCTATATAGAATATATTCCCTAAATTGTAGGAAGTGCGGCGACTAAAGATAACAGGGATCATCCAAATTTCTAAGAGCATTAAAGAAATAAACAAAAGCAAAAACGCAAACGTCATTTTGGCTACATATTTGTATATATTTAAGATTATTTAGGATGAATTCTTAAATGTGAGTTTGCTGTGTTAAAGTATATAAAAAATTTATAGCTATTACCATTATAATGCAGTTCTAGGTCCTCAAGTTTAATTCATTTTCACACACTTATTTAACACATTAACATTTAATACATTTATTAAGTCCCTTCCACTAACTGCGGTTCAAGGGACCGCATTTAGGTTGGAGGCAAAAAGTAAATGGAATGTAGTCCCTACTCAGAAGGAACTCCTGATAGAACGGAGGAGGCCCACATGTAAGTCAGTCATGACCAAAGAGCCAGAGAATGTATCAAGTATATGAGTAGTTAAGAAAGCAGTGACTGCTTATGCCTGAAGGTGTTAAGAAAAATCTCAGATAAAGTGATAGTTTAGTGAGGACCTTGAATGATAAGCAGAAGTTCACCGGGTGGGGAATAACTTGGCAGAGGGATTCCAGAGCCCCCATGAAGAGCAATGGTCATGCGTATCTGGTTTGGCTGCATGGGCAGGGGTCTGGTGGAGTGGAGTGAGAGATGAGCTGGAAAAGCAGGTTTGAGTCAGGATGCATATTTTGTTCTTTTGACTGGGGGGAAATCTTTAGAAGACACTCAAGAAAAGGGGGGACACTCTCATATGTTTATTTAGAGTAACATTTGTTAGCAGTGTTGACTAGAGAGAGACAGGAGGTAGGAGGGTATACTAGAAGGTTATGGTCATAAAAGATCAGGAATGAGGCAGAACGGTTGGGAAGAAGGGATGAATCTAGTTGATGCCATTGGGTAAAGTAGTGAGATTTGGTGACCACTCAACCACTCAGTGTAGGGTAATGCTAGAGAAAAGAAGGGTTGACGTCACTTTGAGATTTGGGTTAGGTGACTGGACGGATGATTGTGATGAAGATTATGAGAACAACGTACATAGCCTTGAATGTATTGAATCTGAAGTACATACAAGTGTCCAGGTAGAAACACCTCCTAGAAACGGCCGGAAGAATGTGCGTGGATCAGGAGGATAAATACTTGCAGAGGCGAAGACTTTGGGGAAAAAGCAAACACCTGGCAATTAAAGTTGAATGTGGGGGTAAAATTTCCCAGGGGTACGTAGTAGGGACGAAGGGAAAAAATTGCTTTAAAATATCAAATTTAGTGAACACTGGAGAGGAGAAGGGCCAATGAATTAAAGCCAGAAAGGTAAGAGAACTGGCAGAAAGGGGTGTGGAAATGCTGAGGGAGGAGTTTGGAGAGGAAGAGTTTCACCTTCCTGTAATATAGGTGAAGTAGAAATAAGTTACACCTACTGAGTACATTAGTTCGCATTCTCCAGAAACACGGGACTACTAGGATATATATAAAGGTATTTATAAATAAATAACAATAAATAAATATAAAACATTTATATGTAAATAAGTATGAAGAGATTTGTTGTATGGAATTGGCTGATGCAGCTCTAGAGGCTGGGAGGTACTAAGATCGGTAGCGAGCAAGCTGGAGACCCAGGCCAGCTGACGGTATAGATCCAGTCTGAGTCTGAAGGAAGGAGAAGATGGATGTCCCAGTTCAAAGACAGGCAGAGAGAGAGAGAGTTCTCTCTTACTTGGCCTTTTCGTTCCATTCAGGCCTTCAGTGGATTGGATGAGGCCCAGCCACTTGGGGAGGGCAATCTGCTTTACTCTCAGCCTACCAATTCAAATGTTAATCTCACCCAGAAACCACCTCACAGACATACCCAGAATAATGTTGAACCAAATATCTGGGCACCCCATGGCCCAGGCAAGCCAATACCTAGAATTTATGATCACAGCAGTGAAAAATCACTAGTGACCGGCGAACTTACCAAGAGGAATTCTAGTTGAGTGGTTCTGGTGATATCCAGATACCAAAGGACTGAGAAGTAAACAGGGAAGTGCGTAAATGGAGAGAATAGGTGAAGACTTCGCACTCAAAGCTAGCTGACTGCACAAGGAAGAAAAGAGATAAAGCAATAAATTCATGAGGAACATAAGTTGAGGAGATTTTTTTTTTTAAGGTGAAGGAAATTTGAGTGTGTTTAATATTTATTGGCTGAGACAGACACTTGTGAAGAGCAAGTGATTGAAGTGACACATGAAAAGAAGTGATTGGGGGGCGCCTGGGTGGCACAGCGGTTAAGCGCCTGCCTTCAGCTCAGGGCATGATCCCGGCATTATGGGATCGAGCCCCACATCAGGTTCCTCCGCTATGAGCCTGCTTCTTCCTCTCCCACTCCCCCTGCTTGTGTTCCCTCTCTCGCTGGCTGTCTCTATCTCTGTCAAATAAATAAATAAAATCTTTAAAAAAAAAAAAAAGAAAAGAAGTAATTGGTAGGGCAGGATATTGAGGGAGGCTGAAAGAAGGAGGTTTGTTGCAAATAATTAGAAAATAAAGCAACCTAATGGCAGTAGTAGTAATAGTAGTAGTAATAATAATAATAATATTAAGTGAGAAACATGTTCCGTCACTCAAGTACTAGCTTTAGGCTTTAAACATTCAGAAATGCGAAAGATCCATGGAGAATTATATCCCAATACATGTTCCATGCATTTATGCAAGAAAATGAATAATATCTAGTGATTACAAACACAGGTGGTGCGATTTTGTTTTCAACTGCCCCAGAGTGTAAACCTTGATCATTATAAAGGTGTCAGGAACACTATCTTGAACCGCTATCTAAAGCTATCTAAAGCCCCTGCCTAATTCGTCTGGCTCCAATCTCAAACAGATACCAAGTCAAAGAAGCTACTCAGCTCAGAGAAGACATGTCACAGAAAAATCTTGCAGTGTTATAGATTTTTCAAGAATGACATAATTATCTTTTGTAGTATTCCACCCAGAATGGAAGTGAAACGAGAGATCACTCTGAACAGGTGCGGAGTGTCATCATTATGCAGGATTGAAGAACACCGAGTGAGTCAGCTGTAGCCCACACGGGACTCTGTTCTACTCATCACGGTCTCCCAGGGCTTGGCACCTAGAAAGCATTTAATCAATATTGGTTGAATGAGTGAATGAGAATGTTGTGATCTTAGAAATGTGTTGCGAGTCTTCACTTAAATTGAATTTCAACATATAAAGACAATTCTTTAAAGGCCAGATTCCTAGGCATCTTTGGAACTCTCAAGCAAAACTCCTCTTCAACACCTAAGACCAAAAGGTCCTGAGGGCGCAGGGTGGGATGAGAACTTGTAGAAATAAAGCGAGCCTGATACATGGCTTGACGGAAGAGAAGAGAGGTGTAATGAATGCTCTGGTGCCCTGTCCACTTCCCCTGAAGACTGAGGCACTCCTGTCCTAACACGTGGGAATCTTGGTGGCTGACAGCTCTTAGCTGAGGGACCCTCAGGGAGTTACCCTCAAAAGAAGAGAGAGCTGTTTAGCCTAAGGCCCCACTGCTTCCCCAGGAGCAGCCCACATTTTCTACCACTTGGTTGCTTATTATAATGTTAGGATGTTTAAAGATGGTTTCCATTTAATTTTAAGTATTGGTAATATTAATGTAGCACTTACCATTTATTTGTGTGGCATTTCTACTTAGAATAAAAGACAGATACAGAAAATCACGCAAAAATACGTAGATTAGTGAGCTATGTGTTTGTTGTAACCCCTGCTTGGGTTTAGGAGTAGGACTTTTCCAGCTTGCTGGAAGCCCCTCCATGTACCCCAGCCCAATCTCAGCACGCCTCCTCCCCGAACTAGTCGCCATCCTGAGTCTATAATAATGACTTCTGTGCATTACGTTATAGTTTTCTCAAAAAGTAATGCATCCCTAAACTGTAATTTTGTCTTGCCTATTTTTAAAATGTAGGTCTTTTAAATCTCTTTTAATCTGCGGTTCCCCTTCCATCCCTTTCTTTTTCTCACTAGTTATCTGTTGGAGAACCCGAGGCATCAGATCTGCAGTTTGTCATGGTCTAGATTTTTCCCTTTAACACTTTCTTGTCTCTCCCGTGGTCCCTACAAATCTGCAGCTGGATGCAGACACGCAGCCAGGCTTGTGTTTGATCCCTTCTGCAAAGAAAGGAATTTCAGTCCCCATTCCCTCCATTCAAAGACATCCATTCATGGTTTTATTGAAGCTCAAATTGCCCTGTATTTGGCTAGTAGGAGTCTCTACGTGTTGGCTTCTGAGCCCTTTAACCGACTCTTTGATAACTTCTTTGCTATTTGGTACAGCAAGGTTTCCAGGCTCATCTTGTGTATTTCCAGCCCCAGACATGGAAATAGTTATTTCTCTGGGAAGCTTTGGGTGGTATTTTGGAGGGGGTGGAGTGGCAGTGGTGGTAGGACTTCAAAACCACAGTGTGTTTGCTGGGAACGGTGATTGTTTCTAGGTCTCCTCAGTGGACAGAGTTACTTTGTGAATTCCTACCCATAGGCTTGATTTAGATTCAGGAACAAAGTTTTGTTTTTTTGTTTTTTGTTGTTTTTAAACTAAACTTCTGTATTACATCTGCTTCTTTTCTTCCATACCAGAAATCTTAGTTCTTAAGGACCCAGGAATTCAGAATACCTCGCTGTTGTTCATTTACTCAGTTCCAGTATTAGATACACAGATATTGGCAAGATGATCCCTGAAAGTAACTGAAATGTTTTTTGCATATACTTTCCTCATCTTCCATTAATTTTAATAGCTGTATTATACCTGCATTGCCTAAGCATGTAGCCATTAATCCTATACTTTCCCCCTTTTAATGCTCTTTGGATCTTAGTTCTATAAGAACTGTATGTTTTATAAATTTGGTCCTTACCATCAGCCCTTGTGTCTATGTCTCTCTCGTGATTTTTATTCTCATTTATAGAATATTCTGAAACTCATTTACAGTATATTCCTCAGGAAGGGCTCATGGGAATAATATTCCTTGAATTCTTACATGTTGATAACAGTTTGTTTATGCTCTTCATAGCTGAAAGTCAGTTTTGCTGGATAAAAAATCCTTTTCTCCAAATTTCCTTTAGACATCCCTTGACTACATTAATTAGGTTGCTGTATTTTTTTTTCTGTCATAAAACATTGCTGTTGTTAAGTATGATGGTAGCTTAATTTTTTCCCCTTATAAATCACTTGCCTCCCCCCCCAAATGCTCAAATAATTTCTTTTCTCTTTAAAACCATATGCATTGTTTTAGAATATGCCTTCGCATTGGTCATTCCGAGTTGATAGGCTCAGGTGAGTGGTGGGTTCTTCCAATATATATTCTCAATTCTTTTTTAATTTTAGGAAAGTTTTCTTGAACTATTATTTTAGTGTTTGTTCTCTTCCTTGCTTTGGTTTTCTTCCTTGGGGATTTCTGTATTATGGAATTTGAAGCTTCTTTGCTTATCTTTTCTTTGTCATGTTCTTTTTAATCCTTTTTATCTCTTTGTTTCTTTCTTTCTTTCTGATTGTTAAAGTCTTTGTCCTTCTCACCTTCTATTTTCCAGAGGCATATTTTGTGCTTTTTTGCTTTTGTGTTCCTTCTAATGCAGTCTTTGTTTCTGAAATGTCTTTTCATTTATTTATAATTCTTTCCTATGCTCTGTCACCTCGTTTCTGAATTTTTCTAATTCTGATTTATATTGTTCTTTTACATCTTGTATCATTTCTTAATGTTTTAGCTCATTTTGAAATAGGTTACAGTTTTGATCTGTCCCTGTCTTTCTGATACGCTTTTATTATCTGTAGTGATGTTACTCTGCTCTTTATTCTCTTTTATCTTATAATAACTTTGCATAGGACTTGACTTCGATACTTTTCTGCTGCTCATTTTTATGTGGAATCAGATTCCTGAAATTTTAGAGGCCTGGTTCAGGGTAGATTTTCTTTCTTTCTTTCTTTTTTTTTAAGATTTTATTTATTTATTTGACAGAGACAGACAGCCAGCAAGAGAGGGAACACAGGCAGGGGGAGTGGGAGAGGAAGAAGCAGGCTTCCAGCGGAGCAGGGAGCCTGATGAGGGGCTTGATCCCAGGACCCCGGGATCACACCCTGAGCCGAAGGCAGATGCTTAATGACTGAGCCACCCAGGCGCCCCCAGGGTAGATTTTCTAACTTCACAGAGTTTCCTCTTCTTTTGTTTTCCAGGACTTCTATTTCTGAAATTTTAAAGGCCTGGTACAGGGTAGCTTTTCTGACTCAGAAAGTTCCCTCTTCTGTTGTTTTCCAAGACTTCCAGGGCTTTTCCAAAGCTTCTGTTTTCCTCCTCCACTTTGATGTGTATCTTTTCTTTCTTTTCTCTGTTGAGCCTATTCTGTTCAATTTTGATTATATTCCATCCGTTTTGCCATAGTACAGGGCCCTTTCCTGAAAGGAAGCCTTGTTCTGGAAGAAATCTTAGAAGTGCTGGATTCCTCCAGTGCCTGTAGTCCTCATAGAAAGCCCTCTTTGCACTCACCCCTAAAACCCTCTTGGATTCGGTGGCTATTGCCAAATGGGTACATGGTGCTTTGTTTTTGCTTTTATCTACTTTCTTCTGCACAGACCCTGATACTAGGCTTGCTGGTGTTGTGGCTCTGATAATTCATCCTCACCAGCTGGTATTCTGAGGTTTGTAAAGAAATCCAGTTATCTAGTTTCATTGTAAATGTTGACCATGCATTTTGGTTTGCTATTTAATTGATTGATCTGTTTTAATGTAGATATTTAATAAAAATATACCATGTCCACCATCCTCTTCTCTGAAGCACTAAATATTTGCCAAGCCTTCTACATACGTTATCTCTTTCAATTTTCAGGATATCCCAGTGGGGTAGGAATAATTATTATTCTTACTTCACATACAAGAAAACTCAGGCTCAAGGAGTCAGATGGTTTTTTAAGATCACCTGGCCAGTAAGTGGTAGTGCTAAAATTTGGACCTATGTCTCTTTGATCCCTAAGTCTGCTAACCTTTATGTAAAAAATAATTTTAAATCAGTTCTTTAAAATTTAAAATATAGACATCCATAGAATGTTTTCCCAAATAAATGGTGGTAATTAATGGTTAAGAAAATATTAGAAAATGTGCATCTTTAAACATGAGAATTGGATGATCTTCTTCTTTTGTGCACATTCCCAAGTTTCTTTTTTTTTTTTAAGATTTTATTTATTTATTCGATAGAGACAGAGACAGCCAGCGAGAGAGGGAACACAAGCAGGGGAGTGGGAGAGGAAGAAGCAGGCTCATAGCGGAGGAGCCTGATGTGGGGCTCGATCCCAGAACGCCGGGATCACGCCCTGAGCTGAAGGCAGACGCTTAACCGCTGTGCCACCCAGGCGCCCCCCAAGTTTCTTTAATGAGTATATATTATGTTCAAATCGAAGACCCTGATACACCTTATTTTAAAAATTAAAATGAGCATAGTTGAAAGGTTCCTTGGCTAGTCTCAGAAGTTTATTTAACCCATGATGTACCTGAAATACAGTACAAATATGTGTATGCATGTGTGTATAAATATATAAATACGTATACATACACACATTTGATCAAAGCAGCAAATCATGCATCTGCAATATTAAGTTTTAGCATAATTGTTTAGATGCTTAAGGGTTAAAGATGTAGGATCTGTGTTCAGGTAAACGTCAGTTTCAATTCTAGATCTTTATCTTATTTCAGTTACCTTGGTCAAATTTTTCAGCTTGTTCAAAATTCAGTTTCTTTATTCGTAAAATGGGGACCATTTCTTATGGTTGTCCTGAATATAAAATGACATAATGCTTGTGAAACAAAGCACTCAAGACAGTGCCCACAAAGAATAAGCACTCACTAAATATGAATTTATATGAATATAAATATGAATTAACACAACAAAAACAAATAAATTAGGCTTAGTTAGGGGAAGTAGGTGGAGGATTATAGCCATCTTGAAAATAAATTTTGTATAATATCAAGCTTTTAGAAATAGATGACTTTTTGTTTGTTTTAAAGGGGAGGATTTTTAGAAAATTTATCAATGAATGCCTTTAATAGATTTTCTCACAACTGGGAGAAATAAGAGTTTCAGCAAGTAGCCTTAGAGTAGGTGGCCCAGTGTGGACATATACAGTTCATACATGAGATAAAAAGCATGTTCAACTGAGATACTTGACGTATAGAGGCCAAAGGCAGGCTGTTCCAAGATGGGCCACTTTGGCAGGAATACTATTTTTAGTTGAAAGTAGTCAAAACCCAGCATATGCAAGGAAAGCTCTCTTCCTGGTCCTCAACTCCTAAATTTACATTGGAGAGGAGAGCCTGTACCAGGAAGAGAAGTATTAACAGAGAGCCTTTACCTCAGAAACTTATCTGCACAGTGGGGCAACCTTTGTTTTTCTGAACATCTCCTTTCAGCTTCTTGCTAATGAGCTTTCTCCCCTTTGTATCCTTAGACCCTGCCCCTCTCCTTAGCTTGTATAAGCTTCACGTTGCCTCATTGTCTTTAGAATTTCCATGTCTGTGTGGATTCCCTATATGTATACCTATTAAATTTGATTTTTTCCTGTTACTCTGTCTCATGTCAATTTGATTCCAAGTCCAGCTAGAAGGACCTTAAGTATAAGAGGAATTTCTTCCTCCCCAGCAGGTGTCCCTTGGAAATTGACTTCTTGTGGTGTTGTGGGGCCAAATTGGAAATTGCCCCACTGGCCCAGTATGTCCTTGACAGAAGACTTTGTCAGGCCTCCTTAGGACATGATCTGGAAGGTCATTTGTAACACTGATAATTTAAACAAATTGTACTGAAGTGGTAACTTGAAATATGCCTTGGTGAGATTTGTTAGAATATTCATCTGCAATGAGTTTAACTGGATATAAAAGTGTGGTTCTTTTTGGATAATGTAATACACACTAACTTCCCCCACTGGGTTTGTTATTTTGTGATGTTTGCTGTAGAGATAATAGAAGCATTTAAGTTTATTGAGCAAAAATACGTGATTTGAAATGTATACATGTGATGGCTCCTTCTCTAATTTCTGACTGTAACATCATTTGTTCAATGATGAGATGCCTGTTAACATACAGAAGGCAACATAGAGGTCATTTTCTGTGTCTAGAACCTGAGAAGATAGAGAAAGTTTGGTTACTGTGCATGTATTACAAAAGAAATCACATGGTACCTCAGGCAATGTTGCCATTTGAGGTGCATTCCTGCCAATTAGTGATCCCATTTATGCACCTGCCTTCCTGGGCCCAGCTTTTCCCCCCACTTCTCTCCTCAAAACCACCTGGGAAGTCCAGTAGCGCTGACAATAAGCATGGCTGTGAGCAAATGGGCAGTTGCCTCCAGTGCATTCTATGAAAGAAAATCATAATGTGAAAAGAATCTGTTAGCTAATGTTACCTGTAAAAAACCTCCTACTTACAAATGTTACTTGTGATACATACATAGCAGATGATGTTCAGCTCCAAGAATCTAGAAGATTCTTTTCATGTTCCCAGTTTCTAGAAAAGGTGAATTTCTTAGCAACTAGTTGTTTTTATTTTCTGATGGGTATTTTGTGACCTTTGAAACAAATGTCAGGAAGGAAGACTCCTCTGCCCTTCAAAGTCCTCCTAGCTGAACTTAGAATCAAGTTCAGCAGATGAACAGGAGAAAGTCATGGGAAATCCACACAGACATGGAAATTTCAAAGACATTGAGGCCACAGGAAGCTTATATGAGCTAAGGAGAGGTGGAGGGGCCTGAGGATACAAAGGGGAGGAAGACCATTAGCAGGAAGGTGAAAGGAGATGTTTGGAAAAACAGATAAGTTCCTTAGGTAAAGGGGGGGATGTCTCTGTTAATACTTCTCTTCTTGGTACAGTCTCTCCTTTCCAACGTAAATTTAAACAGCTGAGGACCTAGAAGAGAGCTGCTCCTGCAACTGCTGGGTTTTGATTACTTTTAACTCAAAATAATGTTCAAGCCACGGTGGCCCATCTTGGAGCAGCCTGCCCTGGGCCCCTACACAAACAGTGATTCACTCTTTGTTTTGGTCACTAGGAAGTCACGTTTGTGGTCCATCTCTACAAATCCTACGCTACCTAAGCCCTAAAGAAACGAACTTTAATGTAGTTAGTTATCTGGAGAACAGGGATCTATCTCTAGATGTTTCTGTCTTCGTTTTCCCTTCATCATGATTTCCTCATTTATCATTTATTCCTTAGTATATACACATTGCTGTCAGTCATTTCAAATCCTTTTTGAATCTAGTTAAATTAGATCCATACCTAACATTTTCCAAGCCAGAACAAGAGTTCATAAGGAGGCCTACATTCCTTCACATTGTTTGATCCAGTAATGAAATTGTCACTTATTAAAGAAAATAAAGTTGCAAGGATTTCATATGGTCTGTTCCATTTACTGTCTTTTGAAGAAAAAAACAAACAAACCTTTCTTGCTCATTTACTTGTTATGATCAATAATTACATCTTTACCAAATAAAGAACTTGTAAGATCCTGTTTCTGAATTCTATGTGTGGTGTAATATAGTTTTTAAAAATTCTGTCTTGACTTAGTTTTGAGACTCTGTCTAGAGGCTGGTAGTTCCCCCCTCTTGAGCAGCTAAGTTCACACCCACAACCACCTGCATTATATGGCGTGGTCATACTCCAGGACACCATATACCTGCTTTAATTGCCCCAGGGCCAGATGCCAGACAACCAGAGACAACCTATCAGCCCCAGAGCCTGAAGAACTTATTCCAGTTAGTGAATCCCAAACCTGCTTGCCCTGCCTCATGCTTTCCTTCCCACAGAAACCACGATAAAGGTGCTTGTTCCCCACATCCCCCTTCTGCCTAATGATTGACTGGTCACTTCCCCTGTGTGGTCCTTTGTGGCATGCTGTGTTCTCCCCAGGGAACTGTGCAACAAAGCTGTAAACTCTGTTTGGTTTCTCTCTCTTGATCTGCATCTGGTCTTAGCATATCTCACTCAAGGTAATAAGGTTAAACCAGTGAGCAATACTTAACAGATGCCTCTTCATTTTCATTGTTCCTGGTTTTTAAAAATTTTAGCAGTCCACTTTTTAAAGATTCTCTGTGTTTTTAGGCTTTTTGTTTTGTTTTCTGAGATTTGCTTTGGTATTTTCTATCATTCTTTAATTAATTTAAAAGATGAAAAATAAAATGTAATCCACATAAAATACATTGCAATATATTTTTATCAAAAAATGTAAATTCCAGTGAATGTATAAAACAAAAAATTAAAACTTTTTCATATATGCTTGCAAAAAGTTATATTCTCCTAAAATATTAAAAATCTATTAAAATTAAAAGGCAAAATACAAATTATAATGAATAGATATCAAAATTTAAAATGTTATTTAGTAGTGCTGACATTTTAAATTTAATTTTTAAGATACTTAATTAAATCTTATTAAATATTTTCAGACAGAACTATTCACAGGCTGAGAGTTCAGTATCCATCAGGTTGCAAATGTAATGAAACAATGTCATGTTTCATGTGGGTAATGTCTAGCCTAGGGCTTCTCAACTGGGGACATTTGGCAATGTCTGCAGACATTTTTGATTGTCATGAGCAGGGCTGGGGAGAAACTCCTGGTTTCTAGTGGATGGACCTGCAATGCTGCTAAGTCTAAGAATCTTACAGTGCACAGGAGAGCTCCCCCTCTCCACCAAAAAACAAAAGAGAAAACTAAAAACATCTCAAAGAATATCCTACCCCAATTCTAAATAGCTCTGGGGTTGAGAAATCCTACTGTATGTGTATGTATATATATGTGTCTGTGTGTGTATGTGTATATATGTATTAATTATACACACAAATGTAATAGTAGTATGAATTGTTTAAGAATGTTTTTTTTTTTTTTTTAAGATTTTATTTATTTCTTTGACAGAGAAGGAAAGAGACAGCCAGCGAGAGAGGGAACACAAGCAGGGGGAGTGGGAGAGGAAGAAGCAGGTTCCCAGTGGGGCAGGGAGTGTGACGCGGGGCTTGATGCAGGGCTCCATCCCAGGACCCTGGGATCAGGCCCTGAGCCAAAGGCAGACGCTTAACAACTGAGCCACCCTTAAGAATGTTTCTCGGTGATCATGTATAATGGCTGCACCTATTGTATTAATTTATGAGTACGTCTGGAACCATGAATTGGAACACAAAGAAAATCAAGAAAACATTTAGCATGGCTGGGAAAGAATACTTTGTTATGCAGTAATCTTTGGTGTTCATGCTACCTCAGAGGAAACATTTGGCAGGTTAATTAATTTGTCTTGTCTCTCCAGCACTTCTGCCACTGAAACCTTCATACTCCAAAGCTGGGCCCATTCATCAGCAGTGGCACCGCCCACAAACTTTTCCAGCAAGCGATTGAAGTCCCTGTATGTGTGGTGGATATGGGGCATGAGGTAAAGGGTGTTTCTTTGGGGTCCTAACAGTGTTGATCCTAAGGGTGGATGTTTAGAATATAAAAGGTGCTTCGCCAGTGCAGGATCCCAAGGGACAGCGGCAGCTACGGTCCTTGAGACATTTATTTGTGTGTCAGTGCGTGTGTGCTATGGAGACCCTCTAAAACACCTGCCCAGCACAGAGGCCCCTAGGCTCACATCTAAGGGCAGTACTGACATAAATACTTTTAAAAAAATGTGTGAAATTTGAGACCTTGGATTTTCAGCTTGAAATCACGAGGTGTTTAGGTGGGAACCAAGTCAAAAATGAATAGAGCAGCGTCCTGGGATTGAGCCTGATTCTTCCTCTCCCACTCCCCCTGCTTGTGTTCCCTCTCTCGCTGACTGTCTCTCTCTCTGTCAAATAAATAAATAAAATCTTTAAAAAGAAAAAAGAAATGAATAGAGCATACCGTAATATTGGAGTTTATTTTACATTTCTACCGGAATATGGTAATAAAGGACGGGCATTTCTGTCCATCGGATAGACTACTCAGTAAAGGGAAGGGCATGTGTAGACTGATCCCAGGCAAAGTTGTTTGGGCCTAGAACAAGATGAGAAGTGGAAAAGCCTGACGTGGGCGAGGTCTGGGGGCACAGGGACCCTTGATCCTGAAGCTGCTTTTGCTTGATTCTGCCCAGGGGATCACAGTGAAAGAAAACTTAGGTTTAAATACTTTCACTTTGCTGGATCTTATTTCCCTTCCCCACTCCAATTTCCCTGGTTCATTTTCTCTTAATTGGTCCTGATTGGAAGTCATCATAAATCAGAATAATTTCTCTTTCATGCTCTTCAAATTTTAACTTACCAAAAAAAGTCTTTAGCTGGAAATGTCCATAAAAGATGAATGTCAGTGGTTTCATCTCTAACAGGGAGAAAATGAAACTCAGACATTTTGGAGTCACAGTCAAACTACCTCAGTATGATTGTGAATTGATTTATACAGGGCCTTTAAGAAACTTCATGTCCTTTTTGGAATATACTAAGCAGGAATCACTCTCTCACAAATCCAGAAATTATAGCCACCCGTGAAGTTAAATGCTATATCTGTCTTAGCCTGGGTCTGTACTAGTCCAATAATTTACTTCAGGACTCAAAAAAACGATTTGACTCTGCTATCTAGTTCTCGAAATGACTTATTTAATACAGAGTATTTAGATAAAGGCTGAAGATTTCTTTCCTTCCTCCCTTCCTTCCTCCCTCCACCTCTCCTTTCCTTCCTTCCTTCCTTCCTTCCTTCCTTCCTTCCTTCTCCCTCCCTATCTCCCTCTTTCTTTCCTTCCTTCTCTTATTCCCTCCTTTCCTTCTTCCCTTCCAGATTTCCTTCTAGATTGCTGAGATTGAGAAGAGGTAGAATATGTTTAAGTTATGTCATTTTATTTGAATAATCACTGAATTTATCCTATCTCTTCATGAACTTTCACAGTTAGAATCTGGGCATAAACCACAGAGGAAACTTGAGAAGACATTTTAATAAAACTAATCCAAGTTCCCAAGTTAAATCATGGGCTAGTCTATTTTTTGGAACAGTTTAAAATTTTTTCAAAATTCAGTACATAAGCGCTATCTAGATAAATCATGAAGGTCAATCAGAGAGATCCAGAAAAGATTAATGTTAAAAGAATAGAACTTTCATTTTGGAGCCATGTCTCACTCTTCTCTGTTCAATAGAGACGTTTCCAAATAGAGCTCCTCTCATGCTGTCATCTCAGTTAAGGTCAATAGGAAGGCTGTACAGAGGCCAACTTGGGTGATCTCTTGGGTACTTAACCTACTGAACCACCCAGGCACCCCCAACATCAGTGATTTTAAAGGATGAAGATAGGACAGTTATTTTATGGAGAACAAAAGGTGCAGAATAGAATCCGAGGATTAGGTGGGTGGAATGGGTAAGGTGCCTCTAAGAGGAGGGGTAAAAAGGCAAAGTGTTAAGTTTTTCTCACTTCCAGTTTTGCTCAGGCTTTGTCTAGTATTTATTCATTCCTCTCACCTGATGGGGCCATTTACATTCAGTCTACTGAAGGAAACCCAGATCGTAGGGTTTTCAGATGTGGGGAGTGGCATGCACAGGAGATACAGAAGTATTTCCTCCCACAGGATGTATCAAGGACTACCTGGCCAGAAAACCATGTCCCTCCGCTTAGCCCTTCCAACATTTCTGAGAAAAAAAAAATACGAAGACTTCTAAGTATCATGTCTTGAATAGGATTTCCTATTTTACTAAATAATTGGGTTTGTAAGATACACATCTGCCTATTTTATGCCTGTACATTACAGTACCTGTACAATAAGGTGGTAATAGAAACGGATGGGAAGGGGAGGAAAAGGAGGGCGCAGAGAAGGAAGGGGAGGAAGGGGAGAGAAAGGACGGGAACGTTTATTGGGCATCTGCTCTTTGTCAATCACTGCATCAGGCATTTTACATTGGAGGAAATTAAACCGTATAGTCTAGTATGTTCTTTGCCAGCTCCAGTGACTACTGCACACTGAGACTAATTTATTGTTTTCAGATTAAGTGGTAATAATTGGAGCAATCACTTTATTTCTCATGCCGGGTGGCATCGTTAGGTGGAGTTGTAGTCTGTTTGGGCTGCTGTAACAAAAATACCATCCAATGGATAGCTTTAAAAGCAAACACATTTCTCACAGTTCTGCAGGCTGAGAAGTGCAAGATCAAGCAGTTGGCAGCTTTGGTATCTGCGGAGGGCCTGCTTCCTGGCTCACAGGCAGCCATCTTCTCCCTGTGTCCTCACTGGTGGAAGCAGTGGGTAGTTCACTGGAGTCTCTTCTCTTACACCAGTAAACCCATTCTAGAGGGCTCCACACTCCTGACTGAATCACCTCCCAAAGGCCCTTCTTTCTAATACCATTAGGTTGAGGGCTAGGATTTCAACATATGAGCGGGGGCGCAGAGCACAAACGTTCGGTCCGGAACAGATGGGGAGAAGGAAATGCCTTCTGCCTCACTAAGTAGACAAGGCACGATGCTATACTTCTAAGCCAGAGCTTGGTACTCTACGGTGTAGCCCAGACGCTGAGTGTCAGAGACGGGGACAGAATGCTGAAAGTCCTGAGGAAGCTACTCGCCAGCTCTTGAGAATTTTTCCGTGTTGCCTCCTTAGGAACAGCAAGTTTAGTGATAAGAGATAGATGAATAAAGCCCAGAGACCAATTAACAGGCTAGATGTGCTTATCTCATCAGACCGTGACAGTCAAACAAAAGCTTTCCTGGAGTGCCTGCCTAGAAGGAGTTTTGTGGAGAACACACATGCTTAAAATGAGCACCTGCTTTTGAGGTGAACACACTAGGATTACAGATCTGATTTTTCCCAGGGTTGATGAAATACTTGCCTTTTTTTTTTTAAAGAGTCTTACCTTCCGGCTAAAGGAATTTGAAGTCTTCGGTGAAACTTGACGTTTTCACATTTTAGATAGACTTGACTCATCTGGCCTGCTGGAATTCATGGACCAATTCATAGAATGCATTAAAAAAACAGGGGAAACAAAGACAGGGATCATGGTGGATTTGGCAGTCCCAAGGATTTCTTTCAGTAAGTATGGTGAGGTGCTTTCCCATGGTGGTCCACATTGTCTGCTGTTGTAAGTATCTGATACAATCAACTCTCTGGATAAAAAGTCCCAAATCCCCCCATTTCATATGCAAATGAGCAGCTCTTCTGTTAGAGCAATAGAGTTCTGGGAAGGTGCTTATTTTGACTTTCCGTCTCTTTACTGTAAAACACCTCTCCCCTCCAGTTCACTAAGATCAAGAATGCAAAAGATGGAACCAGTTTAGGGAGGAGTGGATTGGGAGAGGGGAATGAAAAATGAATTCTATCTAGACATATTGAAATCGAAGCTCTCCATGTGGAGATACCTAAGAGACGGGTTAAGAAATAAGTCTGGAACCCAGAAGAGAGATATGGCCTGAAGGTAGAGACGTGGCTCTTATAGGTGTAGATGGTAATCGGCACTGTTATGGGCATTGATGCATAAAGTGAGAAATAGAATCTAGGGTGGGACTGTGGAGGGAATACCAAGTTCTTGTGGCGTCGCTCAAAAGAAAATCAGTACAAGAAAATCACACTAGAACACATGGTTCCTGACTGGAATTGAAATTGAAACTTTCTCCTGGTCTAAGCCATGATGACCGCATTTCAGCCATCTTCATAAATCATACTCTGAGATAGACGGTCCAATTAGTGGTGGCTGGTGGCAAAACAGGGACTCTTTCAGAGTCCAAGATAGCACAGAAACTTGTGTGTGAGGGAGTCAGGGGACCAGAGTGCGGGAAAATGAGAGAGGTAGAGAAAAAGATTCTGAAAAGGAGAGAAAAGCAGAGGTACATGTGTGTGTGAGCTGCAGAATATTCAGTGAGTACCCCTTGTATTTAGCAGTCATTTCTAAACGATCTAATACTGTGAACAGAAATACGTTCCAACAATAACCGATTATGTACTTGATTCTCTGACCACGTGCATCAGCTACCTCGTAAAAGCATTGCTGTGAAGTTTAAAATTACACTTCCAGGGGCGCCTGGGTGGTTCAGTCGTTAAGCGTCTGCCTTCGGCTCAGGGCGTGATCCCGGCGTTCTGGGATCGATCCCCATGTCAGGCTCTTCCACTGGGAGCCTGCTTCTTCCTCTCCCACTCCCCCTGCTTGTGTTCCCTCTCTCGCTGGCTGTCTCTCTCTCTGTCAAATGAATAAATAAAATCTTTAAAAAATAAATAAATAAATGAAATTACACTTCCAGCATTTGTCTCCGTCAGCAAGGTGCATTTAAAATTTAAGAAATTTAAAATGTGAGAGTGCATTGTCTTCCTTGGGCTTATTTATTAATTTTCAGATTTCTTTATCAAACATTTATTGACTTCACTTTTTTCCCAACATTTACATAAACATATAGAAGATCAGGGAAAATTATTTCGTCCTCGTGGGGGGCAAGAGGGTCACACAGGTGAGAAGTGTGAGGCTGCCTCCTGTGGCTCCAGCAAATCCGCTACGGGTAAACCTCCCCGGAAGGTCAGCTGTAGGAGCCAAAGGTCAGGCCATCAGACAACTGGACTGCAACAAAAACTGCCTGGGCAAATTTTGGTACCTGAC
The DNA here is from genome assembly GCF_023065955.2 of Ursus arctos. Classification (NCBI taxonomy): domain Eukaryota; kingdom Metazoa; phylum Chordata; class Mammalia; order Carnivora; family Ursidae; genus Ursus; species Ursus arctos. The sequence continues at coordinate 15,206,578 of NW_026622941.1, forward strand.
AAGCCACGTATCTAAAACTCGATTCTTCATCTTCCCTTCTTCCCCTCAACTTCTCCTCTTCTCGTATTTACTTCCCTGTGATAGCATCACCACCACCCCCCAGTAAGTGTTTTCCTAAGCACTTTCTAAATTGTGACCCATTAATGGGCTGTAAAATCAATTTGGTGGGTTGTGACCAGCATTTAAAAACAAAACCAGAAAAGAACACACCACAGTGCATTGCAATATAGTGAGGTTAAGTGTTCCAGAAAACTCCAGTATCTGTTCTGCATAGGTGTGTATGTGTGTGCGTACCCTGGGTGTCAATGTAAAATGTTTCTTGGTGGATCACAGTAAAAAACAAAAAAACAAACAAAAAAAAAACAACAAAATAAAACAAAAATCTTTCTGAAAGCCGCTGTTCTTTATCCAGTTGTTATCCAGCTGAGAAACCTGGGAGTCACATTAACTTTCTTCTTCTGATTAGATATATTTCCTTTCCATCCTTTCCACTATTGCTTTCATTCAGGTCTCCACGGTTTTAGTGAGATTTATAGCAGTAATCTCCTCACTAGTCTCTGTCTCTAGTGGTGTCTTTCTCGAACTATCCTTCATGTATTTGCTGGAGCCATCTTTCTGACATGCACGGTCTGGCCCCAGCCCAACTCTCTGGCCCCATCTCCTTCTACTGTTCCTCATACAGCTCTTCCGTCAGTCACACTAAAAGAATGGCAGTCCCTTGATACTCTTTCTTACCTCTTTTCCCAAGTTCATGTTGTTCTCTGCCTGGAAGCCTCTTGCATTTTTCGTATCCCTCGTTGCTATATACTTAATTCTTATTCTTCTTGTGGGGTTTAACTCAAGACTGCTTCCAATAAACACTCCCTACACCATCCGTCTGGTTTCCCTGATCTTTGTGGTCCAAAAATACTTTGTACATCTCCTCAAATGTATTATATTATCTGAATTTCTGTCCTCAACCTAGGAAAGGAAAAAGTATAAATAGACTTTTTTTGCTACACCTCAATTTATATATTAAACCCCCATTCTCCCAAGGGAGATGGATACTTCATGGCAGTCAAGTTGAGGTTTATTCTATTTTTTTCCCTGGAGTAGAGGCTGAATTTTAGGGGCTTGCCTGATACGAAGGCTTGACCAGAGGGGAGGATCTGGAGAGGGAGAAGAAAGGATCCCTGATGTTCTCTCTATGAACCAGCATCTACTAAATCTCTGTCATCCCACGTTCTGGGTTGAATTGTGGCCCTAAAAAGATATGTCAAAGTCCTAACCGCTAGTCCCTGTAAGCATGACCGTATTTGGAATAGGATCTTTGCAGATATAAAGCAAATTAAAGTGAGGTCATACTGCACTACAGTAGGTCCTAAATCCAATGACTGGTATCCTTATAAAAAGAGACAAATTTGAAGACACAGGGAAGAGACCCCTGTGAAGACAGAGGCAGAGGTTGGAGTGACGTGCCTACGTAGGATTGCTGGTAACCACCAGAAGCTAGGAGACAGCATGGACCGGATCCTTCCCTATAGCCTTCAGAGGAAGCATGGCCCTGCTGAGACTTTGGTTTTGGACTTCCGGTCTCCAGAATTATGAGAGAATGCATTTCTGTTGTTTTAAGTCACCTAGTTTGTGGTGTGTAGTTATGGAGTCCCTAGGAAATGGATCTACTCCATCATCTATGCAGGCCCTTCAGGCCCCTGCTACTACCATGCCTTGCTAGCCGGGAAATCTTTCTGATTTCTGCAGGCTCTCACTGTCTCTCTTTTCTCTTCCTGTGTTGTGCGTAGGTTTGGTGAAGTTACTTAAAAAAATAATATTCTGCCACATGATCAACACACTTTCCTATAGTCCATGATTTACTCGACTGTTTCTGGAACAAAGTGATTATAACTTTCTAAGTTCATATCTGTACTGCCCAACCCATAGTGTGTGTTTAATAAATGAGTCTGGTTGACAGTATGGCCAAAGGAGAAAATAATGAGCAGAGGCTCTCAGACATCTGTGTGTCAACACCCTTTGCAATACTAGAATTTCAGGCAACACACTTAAAGGGATTAAAACACAAAAGTTGTTTAAATAAGCAAATTGGGAAAACTGAGAAAAAAAATATTCATCGTGCTATTTACTTGCTGCCATTCAACGACAACAGGACTGTTTACCGCCCTGAGCATGTTTTCTTATTTATTTATTTATGAAACGAAGTTCTGACAATTTTAGTAATCACGTGGTGTGAGATCACAAATATATTCAGATATGCAAAAAAACGTAAATTCTTAAATTTTTAATAGTAATCTATTCCTCATAAGCTTTCTACCCACTGGATCATGCATGGGGGGGGGGAAGCCAGCTATATTTTATTTTTATTTTATTTTATTTTATTTTTTTTTTTTAAAGATTTTATTTATTTATTTGACAGAGAGAGAGACAGCCAGCGAGAGAGGGAACACAAGCAGGGGGAGTGGGAGAGGAAGAAGCAGGCTCACAGCAGAAGAGCCTGATGTGGGGCTCGATCCCAGATCGCCGGGATCACGCCCTGAGCCAAAGGCAGACGCTTAACCGCTGTGCCACCCAGGCGCCCCTATTTTTATTTTATTTTTAAGAAAGATTTAAGGGGCGCCTGGGTGGTGCAGTCGTTAAGCGTCTGCCTTCGGTTCAGGGCGTGATCCTGGCGTTCTGGGATCGAGCCCCACATCAGGCTCCTCCGCTGGGAGCCTGCTTCTTCCTCTCCCACTCCCCCTGCTTGTGTTCCCTCTCTCGCTGTCTCTGTCAAATAAATAAACAAAATCTTTAAAAAAAAAAAAGATTTAAGTATTGTTTGAGTGAAAGGGTGGTGAGGGACAGAGGGAGAGGGAGAGAATCTCAAGCTGACTGTCTGCTGAGTGCGGAGCCTGACACAAGGCTCAATCTCATGACCCTGAGACCATATCATGACCTGAGTCAAAACCAAGAGTCAGGCACTTCACTGACTGAGCCACCCTGGCACCCCATTTTTAAAAAATGATTTATTTATTGAAAAGCCCACCCGTGTGTCGGTCTAGTGTTTAGTCTATCTTCACGTAAATTGGCCTCTGTGTAGAGACCCAAATACAATGCTCAGTCTTTCGGAATTCCACCTCCATCCCTGTTACATTGGTTTCCCAGCAGTTTCCGTAACAAAGTACCACGAACTGGGTGGTTTAAAACATAGTAATGTCTTGGCTCACAGTTCCGAAGGCCAGGTGTCGAAACTCAGGGGTCTGGCAGGGCCGTGCTCCATCTGAAATTTTAAGGGGCTCCTTCCTTGCCTATTCCTAACTTCTGGTCATACGTTAGCAACCTTTGGCGTTCCTTTAGCTTAGCTGCGGAATTCGAGTCTCTGCTGCTTCATCACGCGGAATTCTCCCTGTGTCTCTGTCATCACGTGGCTGTCTTCTTGTAAGATCACCAGTCAAATCGTAATAGGAGCCCACCCTATTCCAATATCATTTCATCTTTTTTTTTTTAAGATTTTATTTATTCATTTTGAGAGACCAGGGTGTGCTTGCAAGCAGGGGGAGGGGCAGAGGCAGAGGGAGAGAGAGAATCTTAAGCAGGCTCCACGCTCAGCACAGAGCCCCATGCAGGGCTCGATCTCATGCCCCTGAGATCATGACCTGAGCCAAAATCAAGCGTTGGACACTTAACCAACCGGGCCACCCAAGCACTCCCCCAATATCACTTTGTCTTAACCAATTACATGAGCCATGACCTTATTACCAAATAAGGTCATATTCTGAGGTACCGGGGGGTTGGGAACTCAACATATCTTTCTGGGAGGCACACAACTGAAACCATAATACCCACATTTTCTGGTAGGTGGAACTGAGGTACATGACGGCGGGTGATTGCATACCTGAGAGTGCGTCACTGTTTTTTGCATCCTTGCTGGTCTCTGCTGAGACGTGGCTGTTCTGAGTTGCCTGTGGGCCTGTGTGCTGATGTACAACTTTTCCTACTCTTGTCCTAATGGTGTCCTCTGCTGAACTGTGATATTGGCGTGACCCATTCTCTCTCTGGTCAAAACTCCACTAATTTCCTGGCTTCCCTTTGGGAGCATGTGGGAAACTTGGAATCCAACTTCTCAGTCCAGTCTCATCATCAGAGACTGAGGGTGTTCAGGAGAACCGAATTCTGGCTCTCCTTTTGCCTCCAGGTGATGAGTCATGGAGATTACATTACCGTAGCCACTCAGATAGAGGGCAATGCCTAAGGCAGTTTCTTCCCAGGCTTATAAATGGGAGACTCTTGGGTTCTTACGTAGCTAACTGTAGGTTTCTCCAGCTTTCCCTGAACCTATCCCTCTACTTCCACAAGGTTTTGAGAAGGCCGGGGTGGGGGAAGAAAATAATAAAGGGTTCTGATATCTGCCTTCTTTTTCTACCCAAGTCTTCCAAATTCTTTCCACAGTCCCTTAGGGTGAAAGGGATAGACCTTTTTTTCCCCCTAGAATAAGCCGTATTGCCAGGTGAGCACAGAGGGAATATGCCCTTTTCAGTTTGGAAGGAACCCCTGTGATTTGTGTCCTCCAGACATGGGTTTAATATGGGGGCTTAACGTGGCTTTGAATGGAGCATAACCAGAGATAACCAAGTAGATTGGTTTCATAGGACAAAAAAATCTTATGCACTAATAACCTGAATTACAATGTGTAAGTTAAGAGAACAGGCTTTGGAGGGAGACTGCCTGGGGTCAAGCCTCAGCTCTACCACTTTCTTTCTTTTTTTTTTTTTTAAAGATTTTATTTATTTATTCGACAGAGATAGAGACAGCCAGCGAGAGAGGGAACACAAGCAGGAGGAGTGGGAGAGGAAGAAGCAGGCTCATAGTGGAAGAGCCTGATGTGGGGCTCGATCCCAGAACGCCGGGATCGCGCCCTGAGCCGAAGGCAGACGCTTAACCGCTGTGCCACCCAGGCGCCCCAGCTCTACCACTTTCTGTTTGCCATTGGGAAAGTTACCTAATTGTTATGAGTCTGTATTTCCCGGTGTTGAAAATAGGAATAACACCAATACCCCCCTGAGGGTTGCTGTGACGATTCAAGGAAGTAATTAAAGGGTTTCAAGAGCACCAGGCACACAGCACCCGCTCAGCACGTGTTGGCCGACCTCACTAGTAGCATTTGTTTGGCATTACCTACTTTGCTATTATGCTGTGCCTTTGGCTTTTTCACTCCCAGCGAACTGTAGTCTTCTCTCTGTGGCATTTTACCTGACAAGACATTGCCTGTCACACCACAGTATATAGCCTCAGTTTTAACACAGATGCTTCTCCCATTTGGATCACAAATTGCTGTTATCCCTGTGGAGGGTTGGCAGCCCATCAGCGAGTGGTGAGAGCCTGATTAGGAAGCCCCGATCTCGTGGTGAATAGCCCCGTGGCCCCAGTGTAGGCATGAACTTTCTAGCTGAAGAGAACAAATGGTTAGCCTCTTAAATGCTAAACTAGACATGACGCCATTCACTTTTTGTTTGTTTGTTTTATTTTTAACTGGTGTTTTTCTTTGTCTCCTGAATATGCACGCAAGATGACAATTTTCATCTGTAGGACAGTTTTCATCTTCCTATGGGATCTGTGTAACAATACAAAATAAACATAATGGAAAATGTTACGAAGCAAACCTCATCCTTCCTGATGGAAAGAGGATACTCTGATATCTGATTTTTATTTTTATTTTTTTTTATTATTTTTTTTTAAATGATTTTTTATTATATTATGTTAGTCACCATACAGTACATCCCCGGTTTCCGATGTAAGGCTCGATGATTCATTAGTTGTGTATAACACCCAGTGCACCATGCAATACGTGCCCTCCTTACTACCCATCACCAGTCTATCCCATTCCCCCACCCCCCTCCCCTCTGAAGTCCTCAGTTTGTTTCTCATAGTCCATAGTCTCTCATGTTTCATTCCCCCTCTGATTACCCCCCCTTTCTTTATCCCTTTCTTCCCCTACCGATCATCCTAGTTCTTATGTTCCATAGATGAGAGAAATCATATGATAGTTGTCTTTCTCTGCTTGACTTATTTCACTTAGCATTATCTCCTCCAGTGCCGTCCATGTTGTAGCAAATGTTGAGAACTCGTTCTTTCTGATAGCTGAGTAATATTCCATTGTATATATGGACCACAACTTCTTAATCCAGTCGTCTGTTGAAGGGCATCTCGGCTCCTTCCACAATTTAGCTATTGTGGACATTGCTGCTATGAACATTGGGGTGCATATGGCCCTTCTCTTCACTACGTCTGTATCTTTGGGGTAAATACCCAGTAGTGCAATGGCTGGATCATAGGGTAGCTCAATTTTTAACTTTTTAAGGGACCTCCACACAGTTTTCCAGAGTGGCTGTACCAACTTGCATTCCCACCAACAATGTAGGAGGGATCCCCTTTCTCCACATCCTCTCCAACAATTGTTGTTTCTTGCCTTGTCTATTTTTGCCATTCTAACTGGCGTAAGGTGGTATCTCAGTGTGGTTTTGATTTGAATTTCCTTGATGGCTAATGATTTTGAACATTTTTTCATGTGTCTGTTAGCCATTTGTATGTCTTCATTGGAAAAGTGTCTGTTCATATCTTCTGCCCATTTTTTGATTTGTTTATTTGTTTCTCGTGTATTGAGTTTGAGAAGTTCTTTGTAGATCTTGGATACCAGTCCTTTATCTGTAGTGTCATTTGCAAATATATTCTCCCATTCCGTGGGCTGCCTCTTAGTTTTTCTGACTGTTTCCTTGGATGTGCAGAAAATTTAATCTTGATGAAGTCCCATAAATTCATTTTATCTTTTGTTTCTCTTGCCTTTGGAGATGTGTCATGAAAAAGGTTGCTTTGGCCGATGTCGTAGAGGTTGTTGCCTATGTTCTCCTCTAGAATTTTGATGGATTCCTGTCTCACATCGAGGTCTTTCATCCATTTGGAGTTTATTTTTGTGTATGGTGTGAGATAGTGGTCAAGTTTCATTCTCTTGCATGTAGCTGTCCAATTTTCCCAGCACCATTTATTGAAGAGACTGTCTTTTTCCCACCGGATGTTTTTTCCTGCTTTATCAAATATTAGTTGCCCAAAGAGCCGAGGGTCCATTTCTGGGCTCTCTATTCTGTTCCATTGGTCTATGTGTCTGTTTTTGTGCCAGTACCATGCTGTCTTTGTGATCACAGCTTTGTAGTACAGCTCGAAATCTGGCATTGTGATGCCCCCAGCTTTGTTTTTCCTTTTCAACAGTTCCTTGGAGATTCGGGGCCTTTTCTGTTTCCATACAAATTTAAGGACTGTTTGTTCCAGTTCTTTGAAAAATGTCCTCGGTATTTTGATCGGGATAGCATTGAAAGTGTAGATTGCTCTGGGTAGCATGGACATTTTAACTATGTTAATTCTTCCAATCCATGAGCATGGAATATCTTTCCATCTTTTTATGTCTTCCTCAATGTCTTTTAAGAGTGATTTATAGTTTCTAGAATATAGGTCCTTTACGTCTCTGGTTAAGTTAATTCCAAGGTAACGTATGGTTTTTGGTGCTATTGTAAATGGGATGGATTCCCTAATTTCTCTTTCTTCGGTCTCGTTATTCGTGTATAGAAATGCAACTGATTTCTGAGCATTTATTTTGTATCCTGCCACGTTACTGAATTGCTCTATAACTTCTAATAGTTTGGGAGTGGCTTCTTTTGGGTTTTCCATATAGAGTATCATGTCATCTGCAAAGAGAGACATTTTGACTTCTTCTTTGCCAATTTGAATACCTTTGATCCCTTTTTGTCGTCTGATTGCTGTTGCAAGGACTTCTAGTACTATGTTGAATAATAGTGGCGAGAGTGGGCATCCTTGTCGAGTTCCTGATCTTAAGGGAAAGGCTTCCAGCTTTTCCCCATTGAGAATAATATTTGCAGTAGGCTTTTCATAGATGGCTTTTATGAGATTGAGAAATGTACCTTCTATTCCTACACTCTGAAGGGTTTTAATCAGGAAAGGATGCTGTATTTTGTCAAATGCTTTTTCGGCATCGATTGAGAGGATCATATGGTTCTTGAGTCTTTTCTTGTTGATATGATGTATCACGCTGATTGATTTGCGAATATTGAACCACGCTTGCATCCCAGGTATGAATCCCACTTGATCGTGATGGATAATCCTTTTAATGTACTGTTGGATTCTATTAGCAAGTATCTTGTTGAGGATTTTGGCGTCCATATTCATTAGGGAAATCGGTCTGTAATTCTCCTTTTTGATGGGGTCTTTGCCTGGTTTGGGGATCAAGGTAATATTGGCCTCATAAAATGAGTTTGGTAGCTTTCCTTCTGTTTCTATTTTTTGAAATAGCTTTAGGAGAATAGGTATTATTTCTTCTTTGAATGTTTGGTAGAATTCCCCAGGAAAACCGTCTGGGCCTGGAGTTTTGTTATTTGGAAGGTTGTTTATCACTGACTCAATTTCTTCATAATTAATTGGCCTGTTTAAGGAATCAATTTCTTCCGGTTTCAATCTTGGTAGTTTATAGGTTTCCAGGAAGGATTCCATCTCTTCCAGATTGCTTAGTTTATTGGCATATAGCTGTTGATAAAAATTTCTAATAATCCTTCCAATTTCAATGGTGCTCGTCGTGACCTCTCCTTTTTCGTTCATAATTTTAATAATCTGGGTCCTTTCTCTTTTCTTTTGGATAAGTCTTGCCAGTGGTCTGTCAATTTTATTGATTCTCTCAAAGAACCAGCTTCTAGTCCTGTTGATCTGCTCTACTGTACTTCTGGTTTCTGCTTGATTGATTTCAGCTCTAATTTTGGTCAACTGCTTCCTCGTGCGTGGATTAGGCCTGTCCCTCTGTTGCTGTTCCAGCTTCTTGAGGTGAGAATATAAAAACTGCATTTTAGATTTTTCTATTCTTTTGAGTGACGCTTGGATGGCTATGTATTTCCCCCTTAGGACTGCTTTTGCAGTATCCCATAGGTTTTGGACTGTTGTATTTTCATTCTCATTGGTCTCCATAAATTGTTTAATTTGATTTTTGATTTCCTGGTTTATCGAGTCATTCCTGAGCAGTATGGTTCTTAGTCTCCAAGTGTTTGAGTTTCTTCCAAATTTTTCCTTGTGGTTGAGTTCCAATTTCAGAGCGTTGTGGTCTGAGAATATGCAGGGGATAATTTCAATCTTTTGGTATTGGTTGAGACCTGTTTTGTGTCCCAGAACATGGTCTATTCTTGAGAATGTTCCATGGGCATTAGAATAGAATGAGTATTCTTTGGTTCTGGGGTGTAGTGTTCTATATATATCTATGAGGTCCAACTCGTCGAGTATGGCATTCAAAGCCTTTGATTCTTTGCTTAGTTTTTGCCAGGGTGTTCTGTCTATTTCTGATAGTGGAGTGTTGAGGTCCCCTACTATTAGTGTATTTTTATTTATATGTCTCTTTATTCTGGTTAAGAGTTGGCTTGTGTATCTTGCTGCTCCCCTGTTGGGGGCATATATATTTATAATTGTCATATCCACTTGTTGAATACTTCCCTTAAGAATAATATAGTGCCCTTCTGCATCTCTAACTATAGTCTGTAGTTTAAAATCCAATTTATCTGATATGAGAATTGCTACCCCAGCTTTCTTTTGAGGTCCATTTGCGTGAAAGATGGTACTCCATCCCCTTACTCTCAGTCTGAATGCATCTTTGGGTTTGAAATGAGTCTCTTGTAGACAGCAAATGGATGGGTCATTTCTTTTTATCCAATCTGCAACCCTGTGGCGTTTATGGGATGGTTCAAACCATTTACATTAAGACTGATTACTGAGAGATATGATTTTAATGTTGCCATGTTGCCAGTAAAGTCTTTGTTTGTATTGGCTGTGACTTTCTGTTCTGTATCACTCTTGGGGCCTTTTTACTTTTATAGAACCCCCCGTAATATCTCCTGTAGGGCTGGTTTCGTGGTTACGAAATTGGTTAGTGACTGGCGATTCTGAAATGTCTTTATTTCTCCATCAATTCTGAATGACAGCCTTGCTGGATAAAGGATCCTTGGCTGCATGTTTTTCTCTGAAAGAGCTTTAAATATGCTCCCCCAACCCTTTCTCTCATTCCAGGTCTGTGTAGACAGGTCTGACGTAATTCTGATGCTTTTGCCTTGGTACGTGAGAAATTTCTTTGCCCTGACCGCTTTCAATACTGTATCCTTGCATCTAATATTTGCGAATTGCACTATGACGTGACGTGGCGTAGGTTTGTCATGGTTGAGCTTGGGAGGGGTCCTCTCTGCCTCTTGGACACGAATGTTTGTTTCCCTTGCTAGATTAGGGAAGTTTTCAGCTACAATTTGTTCAAATATCTCTTCTAGACCTCTGTTTTTCTCCACCCCCTCGGGGATGCCGATGATTCTAACATTGGATCATTTCATTGAGTCAGTAATCTCCCGTAACCTACATTCGTGGGCGTGGATTTTTTTAAGACCATCTTCTATTTTCATTTTTTCCTCTATTAACCCATCCTCCAATTCACTAACCCGTTCCTCTGCTTCTGCGACCCTGGCCGTCAGAGCCTCTAGTTTTGCCTGCATTTGGCTCATAGAATTTTTAATTTCTGTCAGATTCGCTCTCATTTCTGTCCTTAGGGATTCTATATTCTCAGTAACCTTTTCGTTAATAGTTTTTTCAATTCTACTCATCATTTTGACCATCGTTACTCTGAATTCCATTTCTGATAATTTGGTTACATCCATATCCATTATTTCTGTGGCAGAGGCCACAGTCTCACTGTCTTTTCTTTGCTGGGGGGGGCTTCTCCTTCTTGTCATTCTGATGAAGAGAGGTTGCGGGGTTTCCAGAGCCCAAATTATTGACTGGGTCCCAGGCCGTGCCCCTTGTTTTATAGGGATCTTAGGGATGTGGGCTTTTTCTTTAAAGATTTTATTTATTTATTTATGTGGCAGCCAACCAGCGAGAGAGGGAACAGAAGCAGGGGAGTGGGAGAGGAAGAAGCAGGCTCCCAGCGGAGGAGCCCGATGAGGGACTCCTTTCCGGAACGCCGGGATCACGCCCTAAGCCGAAGACAGGCGCTCAATGACTGCGCCACCCAGGCGCCTCGGGTTGTGGGCTTCTTGATTTTTCAGCCTGCCTTCTGGGGGAGGGGCCTGCCGCGCCGATACTCAGGCAGCCCTGTTTGGGTAGAGTCTCGGCGTCCCCTGCGAGGGGGGATGGGGATGGGCACTCCCTGAGCCGGTATTTCCAGGCTTTTGTTCTCTGGCAGCTTTCCCTGGCGGTTTGCTGTGCCTCTTCTGAGAGTCAGAGCAGCAGCAGCCAAATTTCAGCCTCTGTCACAGAACAGAGGGATTGCGGCCCGTTCTCTACTAATGTTCTGGCCACTTTAACTCTGTTTCTGTTGGTGCTGCTCAACCCTGCAGCGTCCCGGGATGTGCGCCCCACACCCGGCGTCCCAGCCCTCACTTCCAGGGCCGGTGCGTCTCTGTCCTTTGTGTTTCTAATGCCGCCAGCCGCCAGCCGCCCCGCGCGCGCTCCCGGATCTCCCGGTCTCAGTCTGGATCCAGTGAGCGCACCGGGATTCCGGGGTTCCGCGAGATGCCTGGTGGCGCGCGCACCCGGCTCACGGTCTCAGTCTGCTGTTTTGCGGGTGCCGTCCGCGAGCCCCGCCCGCTCCCCCGTGCAAGTGGCTACCGCTTCCCGGCGCCCGAACACGGCGGCTCCCTCCCCCTTCCGTTTATCTTCCGATATCTGTGCACGGTTTCATGGCTCCCCGCTTCGTACCTCAATACTCAGCGCTGGAGATGTTCATTTGTAGAGATCCAGATGCATCTTCCTGCGTCTCAGGCTGGTTCCGTGGTTGTTTAGGCTGGTCTGGTACCTATCCAGCTCGACTCGGAGGACCGGCTGAAAACGGTGTCTCCTACTCCTCCGCCATCTTAACTCCTGATATCTGATTTTTAATTCATGCTGCTGTATGGAAAACTGCCTGATGATTTATTGATTTTGAGAATAAGATCTCAAGGAGCAGGAAAGTTCTATAAGAACAGAAGACTGCCATACCCAAATTTATATTTAGCTTATTGGTTTTGACAAAGGACTTAGTTTATTCAACACATTACATGAAACTCTATCTAGCAAGTGTTCTTGTGGCAGATTTTGGAGAGTAATGGAACCTAATTCACGAGAGCGCTCCATCTACCTTTGTGCAATTAAATGCTTATTGAAATATAACTAAGTCTACTAGTTTTCTTTCTGGAGATTATAGGGTTGAAAATTGTTGAAGTGAGAATTAGTGAGGTTCTGCTCTATTTAGCCCAAGTTTTGTCTACTGTAGCTTAAAAGCCATTAGTTCTTGTTCTGTCTTCTTGACTAATGAGAATAATGGATTCCTGTCTTCTTTTTACATTATCCATTTATGTATTTTTGTCCATTAAGCTTTCCCTTTTAAAGTGATGTTTTCAAGAAATGCCATATAGATGATCTGTGAGTAGAGGTTCCTGGTTATACTAATATGAAAGGGTGAGTAACCTTATTTCTGGGTCATTAAACCAATTGGTGGAATTGGAATTAGACAAACAGATCTTTTCCATCTCTAACTTTATAGTATGTCTATCAGATTGGAATAAAATGCTTTGCTTAATGCTTTTCATTTCCCTACTTACCCACTAATTACTCGAGTCTGTTCTTTATAGAATTTTAGAGCAGGAAATATCATTTAAAACCATGTAGCTCAATTTCATCATTCTACAGATGGCCCAGGATGGTTAGGTTCTTTCCAGCCTCAGGTTTTCTCACGTGCCTGAAACACTTTCCCCCCTCATTCTTTATATGGCTGCTGTCCTGTTACCCATTAGCTGAAAGCTGAAATGTTAAATGTCATCACTTTAAAAAGATCTTCTCTGACTCTTCTGTCTGGGAAGGCTCTCTGTCCTTTCCCATCCCTGTACCTTCTTGATTTTCTTCCCAGTACTTACCGTGTGAATCATAATCCGTGGTGAACTACTTGTTCATTTTCTGCCCTCTTTGCTATGCTGTAAGACTCACGAGGGCAAGATTGGAGATAGAGCTAGCAATCACCCGTGCCCAGTGCCCAGCAAGGTGTCCGAAGCTGCAAAGGCACTCACTCTAACAGCTAGAACTTTTCTCTTTTCTTCTTTAGTCACACACATCCGTGCATGTGTGCCCACACACACGCACACACACATTCCTGCTATAAACCAGCAACATTATTTACCTAAAATTCTTGGTGCCATGATGGCCATTAGGCTTTTGCAAATAGTGTTGAATACTCAGTCCACATAGGAGTTCTCATGTTAGTGTTATGGGCAAGGGACTAATACGGTTATGCCAAAAGCATTAGCGGGAGCATCGAGGAAGTGGAGTGGTCGCTATTTTTCCTCTCCCAATAGGGAATGTAGATTCTGAAAATGGAACATTCATGGTAAGCTAAAGACCCAGCTTTCAAAACAGTATGCGAACATGGCTCACGTAGTAAGTTGAAAGCAGGTATTTTGGAACTTGGTTGCAGTAAGAAACTGTGCTGAGTCCTAGTTTGCAGCTGTGTTGCGACCTAGGATCACCTGTAGAGTTTTTGAAAAACAGATACCCTGATTCTGACCCTGGAGCCATTGGATCAGAAACTGCCGTGGGGGTTTCTGGGAGTATATATGTTTAAACATTGCCACTTGTCATTCTGTCGTGTACTGGAATTTAGAACAAAATAGGGAAAGAACTTGGGTCCTCCATAACCGAATTTGTGCTCAGTGTGTTGAGTATGTCCTTTTGAAAGTCAATAAGCCAGTAACTGCCGTGGATGCAAATTATGCCCACTGTTGAAGTTTCTTAATTGAAAGTATTTTGTAGCTAATCACGGATGATATTACTTCAGGCTGCGGTCTAAATGGGTTGGAGAACAGTTCTGAAAATGGTTCTGACTTATTTTAAATACAGTCCGTCTACATGGTAATTTTGTTGGAGTGATTACTTTTCCTGGAAATATGCCAGTTGTGGCTTCATGTAGATTTGTCACCTCTCTCTGCCCACTCACCATATGGATTTCTTCTCCTGTTTTAAGTCGGGGTTCAGGACTTGCCCCGTTCAGAAAGATTTCCATAAATAGCTCCCTAAGCATACGGTCTGTCACACTGATCCTCACGCACCTTCGTAAGTCGCTGTGTCTTGTGCACAAACTTCCATGAGTTGCTTACTGGTTGCAATGTCTACCTTCCTAAGCAGTTCTGTGACTTTAATCTAGATTACAAGGACCCGAAAACGTATGGCCCAGCTGATAAACGTTCAGTAAATACGTGTTGACTCAACGAATGGCCAGTCCTGCTCATTTCAGGCAAGTGTTTTTACAAGGGAAATTTTAAAGAAAGAAGTAGGGGCATGGAGTTGTTGGCAGTTTGTTCCTGTGAAATAAAAATGAAATAGAGTTTTCTTTTTTCTTGTGGCTGATTCCCTTTCACAGGTTTCTTCACCAATTGGCTAGTGTCCAACTTTGTCAGAGCGGAAACATCAGACAGCTAGAAAAGAGGTTCTCAGTTGATAAATATTTGATTTACAAGGTATTGAGAGGTTTAAAGCAATGGAAGGGAGTTTGCCTAATGGGAGATGTGTTTAATATAGTGAGGAAGATCACCGATAACCAGGTCTGTTTTTCTTTCCAATGGCCAGTGGGTACCTAACTTCATCAGCCTTGTTGCTCTACACATTGTTCCGGACCGAGCTGACAACTAAGCCAGACAAGGAGGACTGGGACACTCCTGGTTCCACAACAGAAATACAGCTGAAGGGAATATTCTTAGATTTTCTTTTCTTCTTTTCTATAACCTGTGATAAATATTGTATGTCTCCGCAGCATAGGGAAAAAAATGATTGATCCTTTCTCAGTAATATAGATATGTGGCTGTATATGTTATATGCAGAATGAATGATTGAGAGAGCGTGGGGAGGGGGCAGAGTGAGAAATGCAAGCCACTATGTATAGAACTGCCAATAGCAATCTATCAAAGGCATGTCAGGAATGCTAGCATAGATGGCGAATTTTCTCTCTAATTTCCTCGTTTGCTATTTTTCTGTTCTCCAAGTTTTGTTTTCTTTTTAAACGTTACTTACCACTCCACCTCCTCAAAGTGTCAAAGAAATAAGAACGATTAAGGGGGAGAAATAACGAACTGATTGAATCAAATGCTTAAGAAAATAACATGCTGCCTTTTATACATGCTGTAAATCTTTGGTACAGAGATAACCCTACAATCCAGCATTGCATTTTAAGAGCAATGCACTTTTTTTTCCCCCATAGAAATGGTGCACACTGTTCATTCTCAGTGGGGATGTTATTGGCCCCAAGGGAGCAAAAATTGTCTTGGGGGGAGGCAAAAAAAAAAATTGGATCTTATTATAGTTTTATGATCCTCCAAAGGGCTATGAGACCGACATAGATATACACCGTCTATCTTTTATTTTAATTTCCCCTGAACGATTGAAAATTTTCTTTGCCGAATATATTGTATCTGAGGACATTCAAACAGGTAATTTTACAAAGACCGTGTTTTGTTAAGAACTTGGTTTCGAGACTAACAGCTGAACAAAAAAAGAGTTCGTGTAGGCTCGCCAGTGTTAAGTCTGAATTCGTCATGGATTACTTAGCTATGTTACTCTCCTCAAACTGCTGGAACGAGTAGGAATATGAGTAGAAGACGGTTATCACAATTTCGGGAAAATGTGCTATCCTTTGATTGTGAATACAATAGACCTGTTGAAAGGCAGTAGCTAATATGGTTGGGTCTGTTTATCCAAACGGTGGAGATGAGTTTATGAGTTTTCACCAAGACATTTTCTTGCCCCTCCCCCCGTCTCCCCGCAGTACGATCATAATTCAGTACTTTATTATAACTCTCAGAGTTGTCTGCACTGAGCCTCCAGCAATTTATCAATTACAGTTCAGATTTTGCTTCCTGGCACTCGTTCCCCTGATTTCTGCTTGTGAGTCTGTGCTCTGGGAAGCTGCGACTCCCTCTATTTACCTCTCTGTCTTGGCAATCTTGGGGCAGCTGTTTGCCCTGTGTCCTCCCCTCTCTAATGGATTCGAGAAGAGTTGTTGATTTTTCAGTCTGTTCAGCTTTTTACTTTGTGTTCAGATGGACTGGCAACTTTCAAGCTGTTTACGTGCAGGAGTGGAAGCCAGGAGACAGGACTTCCTTGGTTGCAGAGTGTTCTTTCGTTCACTGTTACGATCTGGGTTTATCTTGTCTCCACATTTAAATTGTATACTGTGGAACAGAAAAGATCACGTAGAATCAGAAAGCTTAGGGAAAAAGAAAGGGAACTTCACCAAGCCAAAATTCACTTGTTTATTCATTCATTTATTCATCATTCAACAAATATCTGTCGTGTAGGTATCACACAGAAGGCTCTGTGCTCGAATTTTGGGAGGTACAAATATAAATTAGTCATCAACTAATCATGTTTTTAGAGAGCTCAAGTCCAGCAACAGGAATAACACATTTTCCCCTGTTTCCTCAGAAGAATAATTTTTAATGGCTGTATTTTGTGTGAATATACCATGATTTATTCGATTATTCATTTATCATTGGACTTTTTAATCTTACTATAAACCATACTGCAAGAAACATCCTTCCATATAAGACTTAACTCCTTAATTGCTATTTCTAGCATAAATTTCTGGAAGTGGAATTACTAGGCTCAAAAGTATAGATTCTTTGAAATATCTTGACTTTAATATTCTTTTTATATTGCTTTTCGGAATTTTTTTTTTTTTTATCAATTTGCACATCCAGTACTTATGTGTGAGTGTGACTATACCCTCACTGGCACTGAGTATTATTACTGTGAAAATCTTGCTTAATTTAATATAAAAGAGAAAAAAAAATGTTATTTAACACCAAAACCGATTGCAGCAGGTCTTGCTTTTTAAAAAGAGGTGGCATAATTCGGATTGATGAGAAAACACACATCTAAACCTTTCGTTCTTTTCAGAGAACCTTGTGGAGTTGACAGAAGGGCAAGGCAGGACATTTCAAAGTCTCTGTCCGTCGGTTTTTCTGTGCTGAAGGTGGGATGCAGAATAGAGATTTATTATTTAGGAAAAATCAGTGACTCAGGACGCCTTGAGCCATGTAGGGGGTGAACAACGGCAGAAAAAATGGAGGGATGTTAAGTTTTGATGTATGTAGGTAGGAGATTCAGGGCAGGGGTGGAGGGAAATGGGTTGAGGAGTTGAGTTGAGCCTGAGGATAGGGATTCTGACAATTGAGGGGGGAGGCAAGGTTTAGAAAAATAGTGACTCACAACCTCGCTGGCCCTACAAACCTTTGGAAATCTGTTCTTTATGTGAAAATTAAGAAAAGAGGATACGATCTACGTCTGTGGCACGGTGTTTGCAGAAAGGACCACATTATGAGACGGCAAGATGCTCCATCCATGCCCTGAACTCATGGAGCCAAAGTGGAATGAGATTTATAAAGAATCGTAAGTGATTCTGAAGAATTTCAAAGGCATTAGGAAGGATTTAGGCTTTCCCCTGTGAAGACTAAATTGGGTTATATATCATTGATGCTTAAAGTTGGATTTTTTTATTAGTTATGAGGCTGAACATTTTTTCATATGGTTTTTAATTTTTTTGGCTCTTCCATTTTTCTTCTGTGAATTATCTACTCAGATCCTGTTCCACTGGCATTCACAACTTACATGAAAATATTACAACCGGGCTATACGGGAACAGGACAAAGCCCACTTTTCTCATGTCAACACGAGAACAGGATTTGTAAGTGATAAATAATATTCGGTCAGTAATACTACTCTAGATGTTCTTTCTTGTGGATGAGGGCTAATGAATGTCTGTACCACTGTGGGTCTCCAACAATTATTTGTTAAATGTGTGCGAAGATTACTTTGATTCTGTCGAGTGCCTCTTGCTAGGGAAAGGCTAGGAATAGCCCACTTACATTTCAATAGCAGCAAGAAATTCCTTCTCTACCAACTTCCTCCTGAAGCATTATCTCTTATTTTCAGATTAGTCATGAGGGTTCAGAAATAAAATGAACATTTTTTCAGTTGGCTGCGGGATAACATACATTTTTCTAGAGAGCAGGAGTGGAGGAAAGGCACTGCTGGTAGATTTAAGACAATGCTTGGGATTGTGTCTAATGGCACACTAAAGTTTGGACAGACTGTATCATGGAGACCATCAAACTCTACCCAGGGCTACCTGATTTTGGAGCTAAATGCCAGACTACCTCGTTGGTCTCTTCGTGAACTGAGGTGTTTAGTTCTCAGTGAAGTACTCTTCTCAAAAAAAGAAATCCAAAGGTGACTTTGTTTTGCTTCCGATTTGAACACTATCAGAATGTCCATGAGGAAAAAAAAAAAAAAGCCAATCTCAAAAGGGCTTATCATCATAATAGCAATATTTTAAAAGTGATAAACTTCAAAAGCAGGATGGGCTTTTGTCTGTTTTCCTGCTGGGAGAGATAGTGTCCCACAGGAACTTCCTTTGGGAATCCTTGTCAGAGGATGAAAAGAACAAGGTTTATGTAGGCAGTGCCAACCCCTATTCCCTTCAAAAAAGCAAAAACAAACAAATAAGCCAAAAAACCCCCCAGTTACCTCTTCTAGTAGTTTGCCATATGGGTATAGTAAAATTTCAGTTGACCTGCTATTAATTGATCTGTATAAAAAGATAACGGATTTATTTAAAAAACCCATTTAATCGATACATTTCCTTAATTTTCTGCATAAATGAGAGGTGGCTGAAGCAGGATAATATTGAGATCAAAATCCCTTTGGCCCCAGATCATTGATAAATTGATTATGACACTAATCAAAGCCCCAGGCTGGAAAGCAGGAAACCTGGGGAAAAGTTTATTAGGTTTGCTTAAATAAACCTAGGTCTTGGAATTGCAATGGCATTGCTCATAGCTACAAATTATTCTAAGGCGCCCAATAGAGCTGGACAACCTGATTCGAATCGTCTTCCCATCTCTAAGGAAATCCTGATCTTGTACTCCCTGGGCCTGTGAGAGCTGAACAAATCTCGCCTCTGCTAGATGGGGGCAGATTTAAGTGCCAATTGTACCTGAAAACAATAAAATGACTTCCTCCGTCAACTTAACCCTGAAGAAACTGAGAGGCAGATTCGGAGTTCGTGGGTAGCCCTGTTACAGATGGGGCTGTGGGCATGATGCGGGGGTTTTATCTCCCCACAGACCATCTACAGATTGTGGCCCGGAATTTTCTTCCTGTGAGTGTCTTCATTCCGACCATCTTTTATGTGTCAGACTCCTTGATACATAAATAACAGAAAACAATTCAAAGCAGCTTATGCAGAAAAAAAAAGAGTTTTTTGGCTTGGGAACTGTAAAATGTCAGGCTAGAACTCACACTTGATATGCCTTGATCCAGGGGCCAAAATGATGCTCCCAGGACCAATTCTGCCATCATTTCTTCACTCTACCTTCTTTACTGGCTCCATTCACAGTTCTTTTTGGAAGCCAGTGGGAAGCTTGTAGCTTCAGCTCAGCATCTCCTAAGGCTCATGCCTCATGAAGAAATAGAACTCCATTTACTAAAGTAAACTAGACACGAGTCTTGGGACTATCTCTTTTCAGCCCAGATAGGGTCATCAGCTCACTCGCAAATGAAACACGGTGGCCAGGAGAATGGAATTTTCTTCCTGTGTTGTCTGAGTCACGTACTCATCCCTGGGCCTGGTGGGTGATGTCAGCTACGTTAGAATTCCGTACTCAGAGAATGGAGAAGGGAGCGAAGTGAAAGACATGGGGGTACACTGATACCACGGAGAGACGGTAGATGGTGCATGGCCAAAAGACTGCAACATTTAGTACACAGTTATGGAGGCTTATTGAAAAGATCATGAAGCCTGGCTCCCTCCAAAGGCGAAAGACGTAGATTTGATTAGAATAAGAATTAGCCAGCTAAGTCATTCACGGAAATACCTAGTGCCCCATCCTTCATGGCAGTAACTGGAAGACCTTTCCTTGCCAGTCCCTTGGAAAATAGAAATTTCACCTTTGGGAAGTGGGCTGCTGACCTCAAAAGAAAGGCCAGTGTGAAACACTATCATTTCCTTTAACACACCTTTCTTTTTCTGTTTTGTTTTATAGTTATGATGAAAGCTGAAGGCCTGGTGTCAGCTTACTGGGATGTTGTCCACTGGAGGGAGTTTTCCTGGTTTCAGAGTGAGAGTTGGATGAAACAGAAACACGATACTACCGCAGAGATAGTTTTAGGCACAAGGAACACCATTAATCTGGCACCAACGTCCGTAAACAATTGGTTTCTTAAGGCCTTTCTTGGTCTTCTTTGTGTGAGAGGAGATCATCTACTTCTAAGACTTTTTTTTTTTTTTAAGACTTTGAATAAAGTCATATGTGGAGAGATGCTACTCACATCTTTTTCCAGATGAGATTCATTTTCTAGATTCAAGCTGTAATTTAATTCTTACTGGCATCTCAAACCCATTATGTTTAATATAATGTACTCATTATACTCATTATTCCTGTGTTCTCCATGTTGGTTTTGCTACACTATCATTAACCCAGTTACCCGAGCCATAAACTCCCCTCCCCCTATTGATTTCCTTGCAACTTTCAAACCATCTTTTATAAGGTTCCCACTTGAACATTTATTTATTTATTCACATCACATTTCATGTGCCTAAATTGCAAACTTGCTATGTACTAGGTCTGTTTGGGGTGCTGGGGATACTACAGTGAAGAAAACAAAGGTCCTTCTCTCTCTCTCTCTTTTTTTTTTTTGTCTTTTTGTTTTTGTTTTTTTAATGGTCCATCTCTAGAAAAACTATATTTTAGTGGGAAGAGAGAAACTATATATGCATATGTATGAAGAAATTTAAATAAGACAGGTAGAGGGTAGATAGAAACCTGGGAGTGGGGAATTACTTTATCTGTAGGGTAGTCATGGTAAGTTTCTTTATTAAATAGTATCTGACTAAAGAGTTTAGGGAAGCTAAGGAGCCAGTGGTGTGGCTATTGGGGTAAAATGCGATTAAAGTTTTGAAATAGCAGAAAGTACAGAGGTGAGAGTATGTGCAAAGAATAACAAGGAGTCCCTTGCAGCTAGAGTGGAGGGAGTAAGGGGCGTAATGGTAGAAAATGAGATCAGAGGAAATAATGGGGGTAGAAGGGGATGAGATCAGGAGAGAGTGTTGTGAAGTTTTGGCTTTTACGGAATGAGATGAGAATCCACTGGAGAGCTTTGAGCCAAAGAAAGAGTTTTCTGACAGACATCTTAAAAGGAATATTCTGAAAACTGTGGAAAATGACCATAGTTTTAGGGTTGTTATGGACTGAATGGTATCCTCCAAATTCATACATTGAAGCCCTACCCCCAGTGTGACTGTACTTGGAGTTAGGGCTCTTAAGGAGGTATTTAAGGTTAAAAAAGGTCATAAGAGTGGGCGCTGAGGAGGAGTGTCCTTATCAGAAGAGGAAGAGACATAAGAAACCTCTGTCTCCGCATGGGCATAGTGGAAAGACTTTATGAGGACACGGCAAGAAGGCGGGCTTCCACAAGCCAGGAGGAGAAAACTCACCAAAAATCAACTCTGATGCCACCTTGATCTTGACCTTCTAGCCTCCAGAACCATGAGAAGAGAAATTTCTGTGGTTTAAGTCCCCCAGTGTGTGGTCTTTTATTATGGCGGGCTTAGCAGGCTGCTGCAGGAGTGATGCCAGCTGCTAAAGCAAAGGGAAGAGTGGCAGACTATGTCAGACTATATCGATGAAGTTGAAAGTGACACTGACTGGCAATGTGGATAGCACTGGTGACCTTGACAAAGCTATTTCATTGGAACGGAGTGAGTTGAAGAGAGAATGAGAAAAGTGGATGTAAAGACCAAACATGGACAAAGAGATTAGGGACTTGGAATATCAAGGGGACTAGTGAACTAGAGTAGTAACTGGAAGGAGACTGTGGGGACAGGAGAGGGGTCTTGTAAGATAAGAGATATTCAAACAGATTTTATGTTGATAGGAATGGTTCAGTAGAGAGAGAAAACTGTCAGGACTCTAAGAGAGAGAACTGTTGGAGTATCCCTAGAAGATGAGACCTAGTGTTCCAGGGTGGGATCTTGGTTTTAATAGGAATGCAGTTTGGGGCACCTGGGTGGCTCGGTCAGTTAAGCATTGGGCTCTTGATTTTGGCTCAGGCCATGATCTCAGGGTTGTGAGATCAAGCCTCTTGTTGGGCTCCGCACTGGGGTTGGAGCCTGCTTTAGATTCTCTGTCTCTCTCTTCCTCTGCCCCTCTTCCTGCTGCTTGCACGAACTCTCTGTCTCTGAAAAATTAAAAAAAATACATAAATAAATTCGTCCATTGTAACAGGGAAAGGCACAGGGTAAATGGGTTTAGATGCAAGTAAGCAGACAGACCCGGCCGCACCAGTGTGTGGGCATTCCCTTCTGATGGCTTCTACTTTAGCAACATGGGAAGCAGGTCATCAGCTGAGAGTGAGGACCAGGAGAAAGGCAGGGGGGTTGAGGAGAGATAGGAAGGTGTGACTAGTCCCCTAGAAGATGAGGGGTGTACATGCAGTCAGCCAATGCAGAATTGTTGCTTGATATCGGTGACTATGGATTTAGAGTGAGGTAGTAAAAAGAATTCAGTGTTTTTCTTCAGCTTTGTTCAGCATCGAGGTTCTAGTTCACAGTAGACAAGAGTCGGTTTAACCAGCACTGGGATCAGGGTCCAGTTAGAAGACAAACCACACCAGGAACTAGAATAGGGAAAATGTAATATAAATACCGAGGTGAACAATGGCTAACTATTAAAAAGGGGGAAAGGGCAACTCTAAGGTACACAAAGGTAGCGACTGCAGAGAGTGGCTTCCAGGTCTCTGGAGGAAGGAAACATGAAGAGGGGAAGGGATCTGGAAACTTGGAGGAGGGCCACGCTGGAGGGAGAGCCTGGCCGCTGCAGTTGCGTGCTGAAGAGCGACACCTGCTGGTGAACCCCGCCGCCGTGGGGAAGGCAGCCTCGACGCCAACATGCCAATCCACTTGAGTCTGGGGGTAGACACAGCACCAGAAGAAAAGGCACCTTCTTTGTCCTTGGCCTTGCAGTCTCCCTCAATTGGCAGAGCCCATCCTCGGGTAGCCAGCAAAGAGGGAATGATGTCTGCAGAACCCCGCTCCGGTATCACAAAGCCAAGCAAAGAAGGGTGGGTTTGGAGCTGAAAGGCAACAGCAATAATTGGCACAACCAAATGAGCCCAACGCAGAGGGAGGGGGTAAGAAAGTGGAGGGTGTACGTCAGAGAGCAGATCGGATCGCGACGATGAATCGTGGAATCTCATCTGGAAAAGGAGGGAAGACAGTCACAAGAAGTGGGATCAAGGCCATCGCACTGTATGCAGTCCGTGTGAATGACAGTCTCTGGGGGTGTGCAGGGTGTCACCCGCCCCACTGTTTGCCGAGGCCCTGGAATGCATCACAGGACCGAGTGGGACCAATGAAAAGCTGGGGGAAGGTTCTAGGTGTGAGCAGATGTGACCCTGCTATGCTACTTTCCCAAATCCTCATAAAGCTCTACGAGAGTGATCTGTTGCAGAAAAGCCAGCAGGTAAACTTACTCCCCCCGGAGGCATTCCCGTTTACTCTCAGGACCGCAGAGAAGGCAGCTGGCCACCTCAACTGTTGCCATTCAACAATGCAAAACTCCGCTATCTTTCAGCGCTTGTCTTCTATATTTTCTAAGCTCAGAAAAATAAAGCCAAGACCTGTAGTTCTAGTATCTGTGTGACCAAACAATGAACTATTAGGTATGTTTTCCAAACTATGTGAAGATTCTCATCTCGCCTTTCTCCCTCATCGCCTCCGTGTCTCCCTGCTCCCACCTTCTTGGGAATCATTGACCTAAACATATAAATGCCTAATGGGGGAACTTTGGGTATCCGCTAAAGGCCACACAGGAAGAGATCGCAGGCACGAAGCATTTTAGCCCACGAAAATCCTGCTCGTAACTGACAGCCAACTCTGCCTGCCAGTAATTATAGCCTGTCAGAGTTCACAGGCACTTGGATTTCACAAGGATGTGTGAAGTGCACAGGCCTTACATTTCTCAGTAGGGGCCCGCCCTACGGCAATGTTTTTACAAAATGACAGTTTTCAGCAAGATATAGGATCTTATTTAGGCAAATAAATAAATAATAATAATAATAAGCGTCATTCTTCATGTATAGGACTATAAATGAGGCTGTAATTAATGAGCTTGCAGAGTCAGGGGCACTGCCAAAGGCACTTTGTAGCTATTTATTTAGTCATCATTAGGAGACCCCAGATCTATTTGGGGCGACAGGCAGCGTGGTCTTAATTCCTTTATCTACTTTTTTTTTTTAACCTATTCATCCAGATCTCTCAAGGGTAAGATGCCTCTTTTTTAATCTACCTATGCAATATAAAATTAAGAGCCAATTACACCACTGTCAAGCAGAGGAAGGCTTTTAAAGGATAACTGGAGAGTGATATATAAGGTTTTCTAATCACTACACCTAATTGCAAAGAGGAGTAAAGAAATTTTCATGAGTATCTGAACTATAATTAAGTACAAATAATCAACTATGAACTTTCCATTATTTTAGCAGTGTGTTCTCCGAGGCAACCACACTTTTCCCAGGAGGAAATAGATTACTGTTTGTGGTAAATCAACTGTATGTGAAAAAAAAAAAAAGGGGCATAACAACAGAGTGGGAAAGAAGGGAGATAAGAGTCCAAGAAAGTAGCTGTAAGAATTCCTGAGTCAGGAAGAGGTGGGGGAGATTTTGGAAGCTAAATGGAGAAGAATTAAAGAAAAGAAAGACCCAAATAAGTGTGAAATGGGAGGAAGGGGTAGGTGGAGAAGCAGGGCTAAGAAAGAGGGGATAAGGATCCCATCTCCAACCTACTAGGGGAAGACCAATCCAAAGCAATCCGTTTCCAAGCTGGACTTCATTTAAAAAAAAAAAAAAAAATCCCTCACTCAGTGGGGACAGATTCAGCTGCTAATTTGTTTACAAACCTCGGTTGATTTCCTCACTGTAGTGGGAGGTAAGATTCAGGAAGGAAGGCTGTGCACTGGGGATAAATGGGCAAAGTGGAAAGTGTTCTTGCCCTTCTAGAGGCAGGGGATTTATTCATTTTCCTTTAAGTTCACATTTCTTTGGCACGTCCCAGGTTCTAGGCAAAAACACTTTTTTGAAATTGCGAGCCAGACTAGCAAGTTTGTTTTCATTGTCCTTACTTTTTGGCTAAGGAGAAAGATAATCACATGAGTAACCAAGACAATATCAGGTAATAACATCTGCTATGAAGAAATTATAGTGGAATGGTAGGACGGAGGATACACTTTTTTATATGGAATGAATTATTAGATAGTTCTATCTTTCTTCCCTCCCTCTCTCTTGCTGTCCTTTTCTTTCTGTTCTTCACACATTTTATTGAGCTCATAATACATGCCAGGCATGTCTGTTTCATTTTTTAATACTTCCCAACCCCCGCCCAAGATAACAAGTACAGTGCTTTGCACCTGACAGGCACTCAGTGACTTGTTGGAAAGATTCAGTTGTTCACAAACTTAGATTCTACTCGATGAAGAACCTAATATATCAAAAGAGAGGAGAGACAAAAATTCTGCATAATTAACACAGAAACAGGTTAAAATTAGATGACAGTGAGCCTTATTGGCACAAATAATGACTATATCAATATGGCATTTGAAATAGCAGGACCGCATCACAGATCTCACTTTTGTGTCTCATCTGTCTTATGAATTTGGAGAAAGCAAGGCATTTTGCCAAATTTAGAAGCAATTCAAATTTTACGTATTGAGAGTTTCGACTGAAACGTGTGTATGTCTGTATTTGAGCTCTGATTGCTGGCAAGATAAAATTTCCTAGTTAAAGGAAAATCGGTTCTCAAGACTGAGAGAAGGAGGAATAAAGTGGGGGAGGGAGGGGGAGGGGAGGGGAGGGAGGGTGGGAGGGGGAGAGTGCGCCAACGTGCAGAGTTAACTCTAAAGAATCAGAAACAGATGGACTGATGTCTTCAGAGGTGGAAGGGAAAACAAAGGGAAAACAGTGATTGGCAGAATGCAATTTGAAGGTTGTTGCCTTTGATCACGGAGCCTTAGTATGTTGGGTGACTAACAAGCTTAGGCCGATTTCCCCTGGTAAAGAAGCTTTGGATGACATAAGCCAAACATTTTTCCTCTTAATTCTCCTGGTAATAGCCATTTATCTTTTTCAAGCCGTGGTGGAAACGGAGGAGTGTACGTGAATGCAGATGCTGGACCTCTCTGCCCACCTCCTATGTAAATGTTATAATAGGATTTCCCTGACTTAGCCGTACAGGATAGTGGAGGTGCCCAGAATTTATTTGGATTCTCACCCCCGCTCACGAAGACTACTACATAGGTTTGTAGAAAAGATCGGCGCGAAGCAGAAAAAGTCACAGCCACACTAACACCTCTGGGAAGCGTGCGGGTTTACCAGAAAATACAAACCAATCTGAAATCCTAGTAAGAAAGTCACGGGTGTCTTAGGATGGTCGTGGCTGATCCACAATTGACTTGGGCAGATGTTCAACTGCCATTATCTTGCATTTCAACATTCATGAATAAATTCCCTCAACCTAAGGCATATAAACACACATTCATGAAAGAACCCACACGACTCTTTATTTTTAGGAGATTACATAAAATATTTATGTCCCTCTGTCCTCCTAACCAATTACTTCCCCTTCGAAAAAAAATAGTACATATGAAATGTGATTAAAAATTTACCTTGTAACAAATAACTGGCAATTAACTAATTCATTTCCACATTTCTTCGTTCTCAGTTACAGTCAGGATGTATTGTAAAATAACTATCACTTTGGAACCTTTCAAATTGGAAATACACCATATCAATGGTGGCAGGCAAGTCAAAACACAGTGTAGATTTCGTATCAATCAGAATGTCAGATGATCTCATTAGAGTTTCAGGTCTATATGTGGGTGCATTTCAACTACTCTGCTTTTGCGGCATGAAAGTTTAGCAAAGATTAAGTCATTTACCAGCGACAGTTGGCTAAGGCAGCTGAGTGGAAGCTTTGATGAAATGTGTCAGTCATTTCCCAGCACCCCTGCCTTCGACAGGAGGCTATCAGGAGTAACCGCTGTCGCTGAGCCGTTGCCAATGTGGCTGGAATTCTTTTGACAGAATATTCCTACTCTAAATTCTGTCTTTAACTTGTTTGTGAGCCTTCTACGTCTATGATGGTATTTACCATTAAGATTAACTTTCTCAGCATCATAGCCTGGAGTTACTATTCCTTTTTTGAAAATAATTTTGGGGAGTAATGAATTGAAGCGAAACGCTTTAGAGTTTCTAGAAAGAAAGAGTACATAGGTAGTGCACAACGAAACTTATGTAATGTGTTGTTCCAAGCTTTACTTAAAATTAACCACCTACTCTTATTGAGCTCAATTCTGAGAGTCAAATATTGTTTCTGGTCTTGTCCCTCTCATAAGCCTGACGCAAATCCAGATGTCTGGTGCTGTTGGTACACAGCATAAACTCTGCACAGCTGCTTGTGGTGTATTTATGGAAAGCAGAAAAATCTTGGCCTTCCGAGGGTCTCAGTAACAGGTCACTCTAGGAACTTTTCCAACTATTTCAGATACTGAGCTTCCAAAATATTGCCACTTCTCTTCTTCGGAGGAATCGGTAGCAATCAGATCCTAACAAAATTTGGAGTCTCTGAGCATGTGCACGCAAATATTACATAAAATGGTAAACAAATTTAACACCTAAGAAAATGAACTTGAAGTAATGACCATCTGTTATTAAAACAGTGATTTTACCCAATCTTTAAATATTTTTCTCAAACTAAAGGAAGCTACTTTAAATTTATCTTATCGCGAAAATCAGCACAAGGTTCATGACTTCTGTTTGAAAAGTGCCTTGTGGAATTCTTAGCCACACAATACTGATTTTAACTAGCACCTTGGTACTAACTGAGTAGACTGACCTTTAATAATGAGACATATTAGCCTGGCCATGATTACCATCAAATGAAAGCAGAGGACCTTCTAGTTCAAAACTACCCTCTCAAATTAGCTCGTGTGTGTTTCAAAAATTGAATATTTATTTTAGGATATTACATATTAATTTAAGACTTTAGTGAAAGGCATGTATTAAGGAAGCTGAATCACACGGTGGAGCATTCTTAAATATTTTCTAAATATAAAGGAACTTTCTTTGGGGTTAATTTCTTAAGGAGAAAATTTCACTTAAAAGATTCTGAGTCGTGTTTTGAGATCTTGAAAACTTTTAGTAGGTGAATAATCAAGTGGCGTTGATTTGAGGGTGAAAAAGACATGTCAACAGATAATTACAATAAAATGTGATAAGTGCTATTATAAGGATTTGTGCCAAGTCCTCTGAGAGAGCTCCTCCCCTTCCATATGGGAATTTTGGCAATGACAGAATCAGGGTGTGGGTGAATTTGCTGAAGTGATTGCAATCAGGTCAGAGAATTAAAGAACTCTTGAAGTGGGGACTTAAAACAGTCTTCCTACTGATGGTATGTTGAGTATGAAGGAAATAATGTTAAATAGGATCAAAAAAGACATTATTAAGATTATCTAAGAACTCACTGTGGCATTCTAATTGAAATTAAAATTCTGCCTAAAATTGACTACAGTTATAATGCTTAAAATTTATGTAGCGCTTTGTGCTTTACAGAGTAATTTCTCACTGTATTAGCATTTGCCTTAAAAGGTAATTTAATTTTTAATATATTTATTCATATACCATTCATTCGCTCAATAAATACGCTCTGTGCCAGATACGGTGTTAGGAGTTGGTAATTCCAAGATGAATAAGAAACGGCTCTTGTGTTTATAGAATTGTATTCTTGCTAGACGTGAACACCTTTGAAGGAAAAGGTATTTGTAGCGTATAGGTACTCACTAAATGTTTGCTGAATGAATAAATGAATGTGTGTTTTGGTCAAGTTGGCAAATAAAGGATTCTTTTACCAAATAGAAGTTTGGGCATGATAAATTCATGGGTGCTGGAGTCAGAAGCCTGGTTTTAAGTTTTGGCTTAGATATATAGTAGGATACTGGAAAATTCACTTAACCTTTCCAGTCTCAATTTTTCTCGCTGTGGGCATAAAATGATATCTCTCTTATAAGGTTGCTATGAGGATGGATGTGAAAGAGGTTTCTAATCTGAAATGCTATTTAGATGTTAGTCATTATTAAAAATATGATCCCAATATTCTACATTATAGAGCAACATTTAACGGTAAGTGGCTCGATCAGGAATAAAGCAATATAGCCTTTCCAGAGTGGGTAAATCAAGAGTGCTAGTCTTGGCAAAATGCCAGGTACCCTGAGGCGAATACACCAGTGATTAGAATCAGAGGTCAAGACAGAAGTCTCTGTATAGATGAGTAAACCAAAGGGGACTGGAAGTGTTGTGACTTGGAGGTGGTACAGATCCCGGGTAGTTGTAACTGAAGGTACGGGGTTCTAAGTCTGACCAGCAACAGGCAAACGTGTTCCAAGGTCAATGAATGGTCCTACAGTCACCACTCAGGCATCTGAATTTTGGTGCTGGTATTCTGACGACGCTTGGAGTTTCACTGAATGGGAGCTAAGGAGCTGGATGAGTACATAGATGAAGGGCTGTCCTGGATGTTGCTAAAAATATGTGAAGACAGAAGGAATTGCACTGAGGTGGGGCTCATAGACAGCGGGCTTGATGACAAGGATGATGATGGTGATACTGTGACTACAACAGCCACTGCCAGCACGAATAACTATATGTTGATAGTTTACCAAGTAGTCCCCATTATCTCTGTTAATTCTCATTAAAAAGTTGTAAAGTACTTATTCCATATTACAGACAAAAGCATACACTCGATGAATCAAGTCACTAGTCTAAGGTCATATTACAAGTCAATTGACTTAGCCTCTATGAATCCACATCCCCTGTCACTTTGTATAAGATGATTGACCCTTTATGTCAGGGTCCCAGACTATCAGGGTGCTGTGCAGAGTGGCCTGGGGGAGCAGAAATTGTTTCTGGACAGTCAACAGCATTTACTACAGGCTGCCTTGAATTGTTTTTTTTACGTATGTGTGTTTTTTTCCTTATGAAGTGAAAAACTCCTTGAGAACAATAAACTTGACCTTATTCTCCCTTTTCATTGATACATCTTCAAGGGCAGTATTCGTACCTGCTAGACTAGATACGTACATTTAGTAATTATTAGTGTTCTAATAAAAATATTGACTCAAAGTTTGCTTTCCATTCAAATAGCTAATTCATGAATTGCTGCCATTTCTTCCCTCTCTAACAGACATATGCAGATTTCACCACTAAACCCATTTCTTTTTCATGCTACTAAATCCCTCTACTGTACCGTAGGACCAGCACATCACAGCAAAACCCTTCAGGCAGGGAAGTTCCTGAGCGTGGCTCCTTGCTGACTTGTCGCCCATCACGGTGATCCTCTTTTCTCTCCACGTAGCATGTGGCGTATCTAATGTGCCATACACTGTCCCATTTCTTTTTCTGGTTAGCTTCTCCGTTCTTCATATTCTTTGAACTTTATATTTCAAAACTAAATATTTAGCTTATTAAAGGAAGGAGAGACAAAAGAGAAAAGTGGAAGGTTAAAGTGGAATGAGTGAATGAGACAAATAATTGTTAGATTTTAAAACATAACTTGTATTTAAAATTACATTGCATGTCTCATTTTTAATGACTATAAACTTGTTCATAGAATGGAAGCTTAGGTGAGACCAAAGTGTGAGCGCAACGCCTGTCTTTGGTACTTATGAAGCTGCTTCTGGTAGTATAGAATCTGTCTGGCTCTCCAGTCATGCCAGACTCTTTCTTTCCTGGCCTAATCTTTTTAGAAACCAAGTAGGATGGGCTTCAAAGGGGGGGCAGCTGAAATTGGCCATGCTGAGATTGAAGTCTTACTCAGTAGTTCTCGATCAGCAGGCTATAACAGAAACATCTTGGAAGCTTTGCAGCCCATCCGGCCCACTCTTCCTCTCTCTAATGAGTTATCAGAATGCTGAGCGGGGTGATGACCTGAGCCGAAGGCAGACACTTAACCAACAGAGCCACCCAGGTGCCCAACTAGATTTGTGACTTTGAATGAACTACATAACCTCTCTCTCCGACCATCTTATTCTCTCATTTGAAAAATGTAGTTAATAATTCCTGAAACACTTAGACAAAATTTGCTGAAATACGTGCTAGACCTGTCTGGTAAAAACTAAAGAACACTGATAAAAGAAATGAAAGAAAACCCAAATAAGAGGAAAGACATATCACATTCATAGATTGGAAGATTTAATGTAGTTAAGAGTAATTCTTCTCAAATTGATATATAGAGTCAATCCAATATTAATAAAACTCTTATTGTGAGTATGATTTTTATAGAGAATGAGAAGTTGATTCTAAAACTTATAAGGAGATCCAAAGGATCTGGAAGAGACAAAAACAATTTTGAAAAAGAGGAAGGAAGATGGAAAATCACTACCTGATTTTAAGACTTAACTGTAAAACTGTAGTAACCAATACAGTGTGATCTTGGCATAAGGCCATATAGATCAGTGGAACAGCATGGAATCCAGACATATATTATCAATTGATTTTTGACAAAGGTGCCAAGATAATTCAATGGGAGAAAGACAGTCTTTTAACAAATGGTGCTGGGAAGAGCGGCTATCTGTATGGGGGGAAAACATGAAGCTCTGCCCTTATTTCACAACATATACTAAAATAAACTGGAGATGGAGCATAGATCTAAAGACAAGTGGTAAAACATAAAACACCTAGAAGAAAACGTAGAAAAAAATCTTTTAAACATTGGGTGGACAAAGATTTCTTAGGACACAAAAAGCATACAAGAACATATTTAATAAATTGGACCACATCAAAGTTAAAAGCTTCTGTTCTTCAAAACACACCATTGAGAGAAAGAAGAGGGAAGCAACCAAAAGAGGGAAAATATTTGCAATATCTAACAAAGAACTTGAACCCAGAATCGATCAATTACTCTTACAACTGACTAGGAGACGAACAACTCTCCAAAATGAGCAAAAGATTTGAACAAAAACTTTTAAAAAGAAGATGTATAATGGCCAATAAACATGTGAAAAGATGCTGAACATTGTTATGTGTTAGGGAAATTCAAATGAAAACAGAAATGAATACTATTTCACACCAACCCCAGTGGTTAAAAAGGGTTGTAAAGGGACGTCTGGGGGCTCAGTTGGTTGAGCGTCTGCCTTTGGCTCAGGTCAGGATCCCAGGGTCCTGGAATTGAGCCCCACCTCGGGCTCCTTGCTCAGCAGGGAGTCTGCTTCTCCCTCTACCTGCTGCTCCCCCTGCCTGTGAGCTCTCTCTCTGACAAATAAATAAATAAAATATTTTTTAAAAAAAAGGGTAGTAAAGACTGATAAAAAGACTGATAATTCCTAGTGTTGGTGAGGTTGTGCAGCAACAGGAAAAATAAAAACAGGAAGCAAAAACAAAAACCAGAAAACCCCAACCTCTTACTTTGCTGGTAGGAACATAATATGGTACAACCACTTTGGAAAACAGTTTGACGGTTTTTATAAGGTTAAATGTACACTTACCATATACCCTAAAACCCCACTCCTAGGTATATGTCCAAGAGAAATAGATGACCACAAAATGTTCATCATAAATGCTCATCGTAGCTTTTTTGGTAATAGACCCAAACTGGAAACTACTCAAATATCTCTCTGCAGGTGAATGGAAAAATAATGGTATGATAGCCATACAATGGGCTAGTACTCAACAGCCAAAAGGAATAAACTACTCATACAGCAAGATTGAGGAATCTTAAAAGATAATACGGAGAAAAAGAAAACAGACACAAAAGAGTTTGTACTGTATATTTCCATTTAAGTGAAATTCTAGAACAGCAAAAGTAATCCACATGACAGAAATCAGGTCAGTGATTGCTTTGGATGGGGAAGGGTGAAGGAATTGGCTTAACAGCGGTCTAAGGAAATATTTTTGAGATGTTCTATATTTTAATTTAGATGGTGGTTACATGATGTTTTCATTTATCAAAACACATCAAACTCTACACTTAAAATATATGCGTATTGTTGGGGCGCCTGGGTGGCACAGCGGTTGGGTGTCTGCCTTCGGCTCAGGGCGTGATCCCGGCGTTGTGGGATCGAGCCCTGCATCAGGCTCTTCCGCTGTGAGCCTGCTTCTTCCTCTCCCACTTCCCCTGCTTGTGTTCCCTCTCTCGCTGGCTGTCTCTATCTCTGTTGAATAAATAAATAAAATCTTAAAAAAATATATATATATATGCATATTGTTGTTTAAAATTATATCTCAAAATAGTTGACTTCAAAAAAAGCCTGCCTCATATAATTGCTGTGAGAAAAAAGTTATACACATGTGATATAATATAAATATATATTATATAAATATATAGCAAGTGTCTTGCATAATAAAAATTGAATACATGAAATGTATATTTAGTCTACTTTTACAGTTGTCATCAGGACACTCTGAATGAAATACAAGAATATAAGCTATGATCATTATAAAGTGCGAGCAATTTATAGACAGACTTTGGTAAAACAAACAAACAAAACGCCACACAAATTAGCATAACAGTATTTATTTAAGTTCTTTGCTGAAAGTTGGTCAACATTAGCAAAAAAAAAAAAGGTTTATTTGTCCTTTTTAAATTTTATATTATTCTAGTACAGTTAACATACAGTTTATTGTTAGTTTCAGATGTACAATATAGTGATTTGACAATTCCACACATCACCCAGTGCTCATCACAACAGGTGCACTCCTTAATCCCCATCATGTATGTATGTATGTATGTGTGTGTGTGTGTGTGTGATATATGTATAAATATATATTACAACTTCTTTATCCATTCATCTGTTGATGGACACTTGGGCTGCTTCCATAGTTTGGCTATTGTAAATAATGCTGCTATAAATATAGGGGTACATGTATCCCTTTGAATTAGTGTTTTTTTATTTTTTTTGGTAAATACTCAGTAGTGTGATTACTGGATCGCAGGATAGTCTTGTTTTTAACCTTTTGAGGGGTCTCCATACTGTTTTCCACAATGGTTGCACCAGTTTGCATTCCCACCAAGAGTACAAGAGGATTCCTTTTTCTCTACATCCTTGTCAACATTTGTTGTTTCTTGTGTTTTTGATTTTAGCCATTCTGATAAGTGTGAGGTGACATCTCATTGTAGTTTTGATTTGCATTGCCCTGATGATGAGTGATGTTGAGTATCTTTTCATTTGTCCATTGGCCATCTGAATATCTGCTTTGTAGAAATGTATGTTCGTGTTTCCTGCTGATTTTTTTTTTTAAAAATTCATTTATTTGAGAGAGAGAGAGAGAGTATCTATGCATGAGTAAGAGGAAGGGACAGAGGAAGAGAGTCTCGAGCAGACTTCCTGCTGAGCAGGGAGCCTGATGTGAGGCTTGACCTCATGACCCTGAGATCATGACCTGAGCCAAAACCAAGAGTCAAACACTTAACCATCTGAGCCACCCAGACGCCCCTCTGCTGATTTTTTAATTGGATTATTTGTTTTAAGGGTACTGAGTTGTATAAGTTCTTTATATATTTTGGATACTAACCCTTTACTGGATATGTCATTTGCAAATATCTTCTCCCATTTGGTAGGTTGTCTGTTTTGTTGATTGTTTCCTTCACTGTGAAGATGCTTTTTATTTTGATGTAGTCCCAATTGTTTGTTTGCTTTTATTTCCCTTGCCTCAGGAAACATATCTAAAAAATGTTGCTACAGCTGATGTCAGAGACATTTCTGCTGGTGCTCTCTTCTAGGATTTTTATAGTATCAGGTCTCACATTTAGGTCTTTGATCCATTTTGAATTTTTTTGTGTGTATGGTATAAGAAGGTGGTTCTGTTTCATAGTTTTTCATGTTCCCGATCAGTTTTCCCAACACCATTTGTTGAAGACACTGTCTTTTCCCCACTGGATATTCTTTCCTTCTTTGTCAAAGATTAATTGATCATAATATTTTTCCTTTAGATGCTTCATTTTGAAGAATCTGGAAGATATCCTTTACTATGCATTGGCGCCATACCCACACTAAGCACGTGAGTGTTATGACATCAGGTACAGATGGACCACCAGAATGAAGGTGGGAACTTGGAAGTGGGCCAGTGGTAGGAAGTGATGCTGGACACCTTTGTGAGGCAGACTCTGAATGAATTAGAAAGCAGTCTGTCCAGAAAAATAGGGTTATGGATTCGTACCATCTTCTGGGTTCTGTACGTTTATGATAGGCTAACAATAAGATTGTTCTGAATGTGGTAATGGACTTGACTCCTGTAGCTTTCCAAGTACTAACTGAGATTTTAGATTTAGGCAAAGAACACAAATGTACAAAATGTTTACAAGATAGCTTGAAAAATATTTGTAGTTTTAATTGTTCAATGTTTGATATATTTTCAGAGTTAATTTTTCTAGTTAAAATCATCTAATCAATCAACCACAGGGCAGCCAACCGCAACATGGAAACTAGATGCTATCTTAGGCTGCAAAGATAATGGTCTCTGCACTAAAATGGTACAAGCTGTATGACTTTGGACATGTTGCTTCACCTTCTGGAGCTCATTTTCCCCACCTTTCGAATGGCTCTTGCATTATAATACTTCTGTGAAGAGCTAATGCACAGATGGTACTTAGAACAAGATCTAGCACTTGGTAAGTGTAAATTAAATGTTAGCTACTAATTATTACTAATTCTTTCTGGGAGACTAAGGTGGAGATTTCTGTGTGAAGTAGGAGGCTGGGCAAGATGATCTCTAAAATTTCTTCCAATTCTATGTTTCTGTAGATTCAGCATATTGGGAAACATCCTTCTTTTTAGAGGCTTACAGATCATTGCCTTGAGTGTGGAATTCTCTTCCATGAAGACTGAAACAGTAAGCCCATCTGGGTATGATTTCACATGACTTACCAGGCTGGTTTAAATACTTGCACAGGAGACTGGCTTTTCTCTCCAGCAAGTCCGTGATCCGTTGTTCCTGGGTCACTTTTCATCTGTGATATTCTCAGTGAGAAAAAGAGTAGGACACAATACTTCTTTCTGTTGTTTTCCCAAGCATTGTACAAAAAGTTACATGCTATGACAGCTTATTAGAACATATTGACTAACAATCTAACATAGAGAAATCTTGGGCCCCTGGGTGGCTCAGTTGGTTAAGCCTCTGCCTTTGGCTCAGGTCATGATCCCAAGATCCTGGGATCGAGTCCCATGTGGGGCTCCCTGCTCTGCAGGGAGTCTGCTTCTCCCTCTCCCTCAGCCGTGCCCCCCTGCTCACGCCTTCTCTCTCAAATAAAATCTTTAAAAAAATAAAATACAGAGATCTCCACTGATCTATGAATTAATAAATACTTATAGTATGTATGCTATGACATAAACATTGTGTGAAGCGTTGGAAACATACTCATCGCTTAAAATCCAAGTTAAATACTACGTAAAAAAAAAAAATCTCATCCGGATGTGTATCGTGACCCTTGGCTGTGTTACCAAGCCCCTCCAAATTAATGCTTTTCTTTGTCTTGGACTCAGCCAGGCAGTGCTTCTTGTCTCAGCTGGGGTGAGCTTTGTCTTGGCTAGGAAGCCCTGCTTCTGGATGTAGTTGGGTGTTGGCAGCAGCTGTGGGTGACTGGGCCACATATCTCTCATGTTTCATCAGACAAGCCTGGGCTTGTTGTCACTGCAGAATCCGGGGTTTAAGAGAAAGACGCCAGAGCCTAGGTTTAGAACATCATCCTTTTCACCAAATTCTGTTTCACCAAAGCAAATCACAAGTCCAGCCCAGGTTCAAGACTTGGGGAAACTGATTCGTCTCTTCATGGGCAGATCTACCAAGTCACATTGCAAAGAGCACAGATACAAGGGAGGCCAGTGTTTGGGGCCATCCGTGCAATCTATCCCCCACCAGATGCAAACACCAAATAGATGAGAAGTGCTAGTGTAACCCTGTTATAGAGGCAGACACCCTGCAGGACAGTGTAAGAGATTAACCATATTCGCTGTACAAAGCTGCTCAGAACTAATGGAAAGGTAAGCCACACTGGGGTTCTGCCAGCCGGACTTTTTTTTTTTTTTTACTCAGCGTTCCCAACAGATGTCCAATAAGCTGACAAATATATAAAAATTTTTAAAACAGCACATGATATCAATGACAAAATTATAGTGTCCAGAGTAATTTAACTGGAGGTGTCAGAGTAAATAGCCAGCAATGTGAATGTTCTAGAGGTATGCCGATTAATTACATAGTATGAGAACCAGGGACTTCTGTTTACAGACAAGGAGTTAAACTCTCACAGCAGCGCTAGAGAAGACTTTTGAATTAATGGCTAATTTCAAACAAAGCATTTAATGTCACCACTTGAAATGTTTCAGTAATAATTCAAATGGTTTAATTCTAAGCCACTTATGATTAAATTTCAAATATGCTAAGGTATTATTAGACATTTATGGGAAAAATCATTTTTCCCCTGCAAATTAAATGTTCTTCTGTGACAACGATTCAAGTTATGAGGGGGGGGGGTGTCCCTGTTTCCTTTTAATTATAGCCCAAACACTTACACGGATAAAGCGGCAACACGATCACTATTTCATTTTGGAGCCATTATTAACAAAATGCAAAATATCTCAATATCTATCCCTCTCCCCCTCCCCCTCGGTTTTCTTTTTAATCCCATAAAAGCATCTGTCTTTGATTTCAAGTGGAGTACCTGCTGTGCAGGATGCAATGCAAATCCAATTTGTGTGTAACAAAACCAAATGGGCTGAAATGAACTCTGCATTTTAAAGATGTTTTTGTTTAATCATTGCCATCACTCGTCTTTAATGAATGCATAATCAAGTTAAACTTCAGGCAAGAAACGGAATGGCTCTTCTTAAGACAGAGAAAGCGAATTCCTGTGATATCCCTCACCGCCGATCTGCCTCCTATTCCTGTGTTGGCAGGAAGAAAATAAGAAAGATCTTCAAATGCGTCTTACGGCAAACTGTTGAGAACCATGGCGTGAACGGCGGCACTGCTCATTTTTTTCTGCTTTCTTCAGAAATCATTATAATTATTGTTTAGAGCAGAAAGTGAGATGTGAGATTCCTGGGTTCTCATTTCATCCTCCCCTTTTCCACATCTCTCAGAAATGGGAGGTGTAATAAAGTGCTCTGGGAGTTTGGAGGAGCATTTCTCTGTCACACACCATCCAGCCTCAAGGGTGGTTTCTAATGAACTAAGTAGAGAGTTTCTGTGTGGTAGTGAAACTTCGGTGGCTCTTTCTTTGGGAAGGAGGGAAGCTACTACAAAGACCTCAAGGTGTCAGATCATTTTCGTATCGTCTGACACCGGACAAATAGATCAGTGACAAACAAGGAAGTGGGAGGAGGGAATGTTTCATTCATTTCACAGATGGGAAAGCCAAGCTTGAAATGTGCGCTGACTAACGCGGGGTCGCGCGGTTAATAAATGGGAGAGTCCGAGCTGGAACACTGCTCTCTCGGTCCTCAATCTTTCCAGAGCCATCCTGAAATATAACACTGTGTTACTGTAAAGCAGAGATGACAGACATCAAAAAGGGACTACGTAGAAGACTCGTTAGGTCAGTGTACATAAGCTTTGTATTTAAGGTGAATGAGAGTGGCATAGGGTTGAGCACAATGTATAAATGTATCCTTTTTTGTTGTCAAGCAAAAATCTAGAGATTTATGAGAGTGCCAGAAAGCAGCACTTCATTTCTTCTGATTATTTTTAATGGTGAAGAGTTAGGATTGGTTTTATTTATAGCTGAGGTCTCCATGGTAGGATTTCTAAAACTCTTGAGACGGACAGTTTGAACACCTGCCATTATGTTTGAAATTCCAACATTGCAAGTTATTTTTATGTGATAGAGCATTGCCTTCTTTAGGGAAAAATTCTTTTGGAGCCCTAACACTGTGAACCGGCATCTGTCCTTTACCCTTAAATTTCCAAAGATTCATTAATTTCCTTTCTGATTAGGAACATCTCCCTGGGAGCAGAGCCCTGTGATTGCATACCACGATGGTTTGATGACTGATGGGAAGGTTAAGTAAGGTTGGAGAACTGCTTACAGGCCAAGGCTGTTAAGACCCGTGGTGACTATTGTGGAAAGCCAGGGGATGGACCAACCCTGACAAAACCGCAAAGCTAGGTGCACTTATCTGCAACTTTTTTGAGGGTGAGTGCTCGCGAGTTAAGTTGCTCAGAGGGCAGATGCAACGATGCGTGTTCCAAAGATTGGGTCTTAGGAGTTCCCTTATCCTTGTCCTTGATCTGTTTATCTTGTCCTCCACCTACAGGGGTTCTATTCAGATAAGGATATGAATGTGGAGTTTTGAAAGGTATTAAAATTTCCCACGTGACAGGAGGAAAAATTATAAGCATAATAATTAAACTGCATTCTAGGAGAACAATATGACATGATATTTTTTATTGACCAAACTCTTTGATCCCATGACAGAACAGCACCAAACAACTTTCAATAAAATTGTTCTAGAGAGGTTAAAAGACACATGTGTTCTCTCCTCACTGAAAACATTTCAATTCCCACATTGCACTCGCTGGTCAGTGAGACCTCTTCACCCCTCCAACTTCTGCATTTTTTATTCCTACTGCCAAAAGGAAGGCTTCTTCAATATCGGTGTACCTGGCACACGCAGAGGCCAGAAGGTCAGCCATGTAAATGGACTGAGTCAAACAGCTTATTATGTTCAGAATCTTTTTTATTTTTTTGAAGTTAATGTCGTCACGTGATTTGCTTTAATGTTCTAGAATCATTTTGAGCAGCGGACTCCGACCCGGCTACCAGAAATAAATTTATTTGGGGGAGATATACTTGCCAGTTGAGTTCTAAATACAAGGAACTGGCTATCAAAGGATCCCATTTATGAGAGTTTAAAAATAGTTAAAACCAAAACTCTTTAGCCTTCTTTGCAGTACAAGGGTTTATATCAAATCCTAGCGTATCATTGTAGTGATAATTCAGCTGTTATCAACCTAGGTGGCCACTGGATGTCCCCACTCTTCCTCAAATGCAGCCAAGGCATCCCTTAACTGGCAGTTATAAAAACAATGCATTTTGCAAGGAACCTTTAGAAAGATCCTGCAAGAGTTCTGGTGTGCTTAGCAGCCTTGTTTGCCCCTGGCAACAGCAGGGTGGACTAGAAATGGTGACTTAGAGACTGAGTTGAGTGGAAGGAATTCTCTGGGTCATGTCACTCTGCGTCATGCATATTTACTTCCATTTGCTCTCCAGTGACTAGCTTTTCTAAAAAGCTTTAAAACAGAAGTAAGTCTGTGGATATTCTATTATAATTCACGCAGGTGAAACAAGTATGACTGGGGAAGGGTGAGAACATGGGAGAGTGCCAACCTTGCAAAATACATGAAAAACTGCCTCCTGGGAGTGCGGGATAGAAAGCCAAGGACATTCTTCAGCACAGTGGAAACTCTGAATTTTGATCACTCAATATGCTGAGCAGTTGGACCAAACCAGGTAATGGCGATAGGACAAATGACTGAACTTTAAATTTGGAGTTAGGACACCGGGATTTGAATCTTATTAGTAGCTCTGTGCCATTGGACAAGTATGCTTTTGTTTCTGAACCTCTCAGGCCCTTGTTTGTAACATGGAGAGAGTAGTCCTGTCTTCAGATTTGTTGAGAAGCTTCACTGACGTTTTGTATATATGAAAGAGCCCAGGGCAAAGTGCT
Source organism: Ursus arctos (assembly GCF_023065955.2). Taxonomy (NCBI): domain Eukaryota; kingdom Metazoa; phylum Chordata; class Mammalia; order Carnivora; family Ursidae; genus Ursus; species Ursus arctos. The sequence continues at coordinate 15,247,410 of NW_026622941.1, forward strand.
TACAGAATAGATGTCAAACATATTAGAAATTTGAGATGCAATGAAAAGTTGAAAAAGGACTTTACATCTTCAAAACACCTAGGTCTAGTTAAAATGGAAAATAGAAGGATTTAGTTTTACTTCCAATATAGTTTATGATCTACGTGGAATTAATGAAAATTTGTTTCACCACATCAACTCTCCCTTTACAGTGTCAGGGAGGGAGAATAATGCAAGCTACTTAGGCTTCACCTAAACTGAAAGGCCTTGGAAAGTAGAACCCTCTTAAAAAAAAAAAAAGTGCTGTAGATACCTTGTTACTTTTCAGGATTTTTTTAGAGAGGGAAAGGCAGTGCAAATGAAATGAGGTGTTTTTTGTCTTTTTGTTTTTGTTTTTGTTTTTACTGACGAGAAGCTGAAGCACAGAATGCTGCGCAAAGTTGAGGAAGGATTTTGCACCATTAATCACACGACTGATGCGGTAGAATTTACATTTGTTCTAGAACCATGGTCCGAAACGTTCAGAGAATTATGGAAAACTGGGAATTTTCCTCTCTGAACAGGGTTGGTAAGACTCCCAAATGAAGTCCCGTTTCTCTAATTCTATTCTACCACCAGACTATTTTATTTTCGTTTAGGGAAAACAATAAAACTTGCTTGTAACTAAGGAGCAGTCCTGGCACACTGTTCCTGCTGGGAAAACAGTATTGGAGCTCATCTGCAGGGAGACACTTTCTCATGCTCACTTCCAAGCACTGACTACCAGGCTACTAATTAGTATTTCTCAAAGGAAGAAGCTGACTCTTTTTTTTGGTTATGTATTCTCTACAATAATACCAATGTTTCTATATAGTTTAGCCAAAAAAAAAAAAAAAAAAATCGGATAGTATTTCTGTCATTGGCAGCTTCAGTAAAAGTTATTTCGGAGATGCTGTTTGATTTGAATGACTGAGAGTAAGATTCAAAGGCTTTTATTAGCTTTGGTTTGGTTGAGAGTGATTCTAAGCTGCCGAGAGGTTTGATAGTTCAGGAGTTAGGTGGGTGAAGAACTAATACTTCTCAGGGTTTGTGGCCAAGGTACAACTTTGTAAATTGGCTTTGGTTATCCCACTGAGAGGTTTTTTTTTTAAGATTCTATTTATTTATTTGCTAGAGAGACAGAGAGCAAGAGAGAGAACACAGAGAGGGAGAAGCAGACTCCCCACCGAGGGGGGAGCCCGATGCAGGGCTTGATCCCAGACACTGAGATCATGACCTGAGCCGAACTGACTGAGCCACCCAGGTGCGCCTCCACTGAGAGATTTTATTGACCATATTGTATAAAAAGAATCCACCCACAATGTAACCTCGCAAGGTGCTCCATAGAATGGATTATAGGCTCTGCTACCCTTAAGATCTTTGGACCTAAGAACCAGACGTGAGTTAACCAAGAACTGGAGTAAGTCTCACTGACATTTTCCTTTTTTGGAAACTAATACTAGTCTTGAGTATTAGTTAGGCATTCAAGAAATGCCAATGGAAAAAAAAGATATTGCTCATCACAAATAAAACTGATGCCCTCGAAATTAGTTTTCCGGTTTGGGTAATAAGCTTGACTTTATCTATCCAGACTGTTTCCCCCAATTCCCCATATTGTTTAGCTGTTTTTAGTTGGGAAGAATGCTGAATAAATAAGGAAAGGGTAGAAGTAGAACTGCCAAGCAAAGTTGGCTCTTCTGTCTGAGAATTGAACTGCAGTCTAATTAGCTCTAACTAGCTGAGCTAACCAATCATAGACGTCTAAACTGAGCTCAAACTTTTGTATGTATCAGAATCATCTAAACGGCTTGTTTAAAGCACAGCCTTGGGCATCATCCTCCAAAATTTTAATTCAGTGGATCTACAGTAGGACCGAAGAATTTGCATTTTTTGTGAGGACTACTGTGATTCATCCTCAGATGGTTCTGGGGCCAGACTTTGAGGAACAATGGTAAGTGATACCCGAATCATTTGAATTCACTGGAAGCTAGTTAGGATGCAATGAAGAAGCAAAGCTTTACCTTCCTTCTGAGGGATGGGGAAACTGAGGGAGAAAGGGGACAGGGAGGAAATGGAGCTGGCTAGATGTCTGTAGTGTTGATTGTGAAAGTCATCCATCCTGGAAATGTATGACTTCCCTTTTTCATTAGATAAGTACTTCCCATCGTCCCCTTGGGACTGCGCGCCACACGTAGTTTGGAGGGTAGGACTTACCCCATAGAGTTGCTAGGAGGAGGACATGGGAGAGTACAAGTGAAAGTGCTCAGAACAGTGCTCAGAACTAAAGCCTGGCCCTTAGTAAGTGCTTGATAAAAGTTAGCTATACTCCTGCTTCTGATTCAGTTCTTTTCTGGGAAAGAAAGGGGATGCAGGTGGAGCTGGGAAAATGAGCTCACGCAGAATAGAAGAAAAAAAATCTAGAGCTTGTGAGCTCTTAAATTGTGCCAAACCATTTTGTCACTAGATTTCAGTTATTTTAAGATAAGATATCTCTATCTTGTAAACTTGTCTGTATTTGAACTACATTTGCAGTATTTGTTTTTTATTTTGGTTTTGCTTTGCTTCTTGGGAAAGTCCTGTGTGAAAAGATTCTAATGCTGACGTAAAGTGAGCAGTGCCCTAGAGCATTCCTTCTTGGGCTTGAGGGGGTCTCTGAAGTAAAATTTTGCCTATATGTACTTACGTGCTTTTGTGGATACCGGGTAAGAAATTTTCTCTACCAGATTCTGGGAGAGCACTGGGATACCAGAAAGGTTAACAATCATCCCCTGAGAGCCAGCTCACCTGTGACCTTTTCCTGACCTCACTTTCTGTGACCCGAGGTGAGTGGTTGTCAACCAAGGGCAGCTTTGCTCCTTGCTCTGGGGGCACATGGCAATGTGTTGAGGGAGTTTTGGTTCTACAAGAAGTGGGTGCTACTAGCGTGCATGGGTAGAGGCCGGGGGGCTTGCGAAATATCCTGCAGTACACAGGCAACCACTCACAATGAGGAATTATCTGATCCGAAGTGTCAATAGTGTCAAGGCTGAGAAACCTTGTCCTAGAGGTAAGATCAGCAGAAGCCCAGCTGGGGATTGGACGCAGATCTGGTGAAGCTGGGTGCTAAGTGAGAAGCAGCAGAGCTGGGAACAAGGGAGGTCGTCACTCCTTTCCTTTTGAGCTGTTCCTTTAACAATGGTATGGGCTTCCTATCAGCACAATGCCAGATGCCAATGGCAGCTGATCTTTGTTTGGGTACAGAATATTCCTACCAACACTCTCTTTGGGACTTCATGACTCGCAACTGTGGGGGTACACTCCCGCCATGTTGTCTTACCACTTTCCCTGCTCATAGGTCAGGTATTGGGATCCCTAGAAATTTGGATGTTTGATTCAGAAGCAGGCAAATTTAAATTTCTTCTTTTGTAGTGTAGCTTTTATCAGGGGAGACATTTCCTCACTTGGGTAATGGAGTCCCAATAATAATTAGCAGTAATTGAGATCCAGGTAGGAGCTTTCGTAGAAAGGCTGACAACTCAATCACTCATACTGGTGACCTGGGGACTAGTCTCATAGGTCCTTGTTTAGTCACATGAATGAAGAAGAGGGAGGCAGAATTGAATGAGATTTTTGTTAGTTTTCAGGAAGCATTGCATTTGTTGTAAGCAGTTGGAAAACTATTTATCTGGACTAAATGCCATGAGCCAAATACAACACACACACACATACACGCGCGCGCGCGCACACACACACACACACACTCATACTTTTCTTAAGGAGAATCTGAGCTCTACCTAATTATACACTGAGATCAGAGGGTCAGCAGGATTATTCTTTGAATAATATATAGGTTCTGTCTAGTAGCCTGGGGACAAGATCACATGTGTCCCAGTCATGTCCCTAGAGTGTCTTTGTGTGACTCTTACTTAACTTTCCTTCAGTTTCTCCATTATTAAAATGACCTAAACCTTTATTGTTTTCTGTTCCGTGAAAACTCTCCCATACCTCTGGAGAACGACATTGGGAGGGGAGGCTAACATCAGAGAGAGCTGTGAAGTTTAGAGAGACATGAATTTATTAGCATTCGAGAGTCATATCCTGGTTTTCTGGGGGAAATAGAGTAAGCGTGGGAGAGAAAATCATTTAGACAATGAGGACATCCTTTTAGATGGATCACAGATGAGAAAAAAATTCAGTGGGAAAAAATCCCTGAAAGAGCCAGGGTACCTGCCATGGAAAATAAGATGTAAGACTTTGGCTTTGTCATATAAACCTGGGGAATAGACGCCAATCAAAGTTCACGGAATTTTGACAGTCTCTCTAACGTTCCTCATGAGAGTACAGAATAAGAAGTCATCTGGACTGATAAGGGCAAGTTCTCCATAATCCGGGACAAATGGGGTAGATGCCAAAGCTATAAGAGTGTCAGTAATCTTTGCCCTGTTGTTCTTGTGATTTTTCCATGAGGAGACAAAAGAAAGAATTATCTGGTTTCTAGTTCCAGCTTTGCCACTCACTAGCTGGAAAAAAAAAGGTCCTTCATATGCCAAGAAGAATCCCAGACAACTTTCTGTGACAGAAGTTTCTATGAGAGGGGTGCCTGGGTGGCTCAGTCGGCTAATCGTCTGCCTTCAGCTCAGGTCATGTGGGATCGAGTCCCATGTCGGGCTCCTTGCTCTGCCTGCCATTCCCCCTGCTTGTGCTCTCTCTCCCTCCCTCTCTGACAAATAAATAAATAAAATCTTAAATAGAAAAAGTTTCTAAGATAGAGTAAAATTTCTGTAATCCATACCCCTGGGGCTCCCCAGTTTTAAACAAAATCTCCAGCTTGGACCTTCCCCTGGCTGAATTTATCATGAGAATTATTTACTGCTATGAGTCCCAAGCTTGAGTCTACACTGCTGGCACTCCAGGCAGTAGGACGCATCCACTCCTTTTGGCAAAACCTATAGAATCACTAGAAGCCTGTTTGCATAGAGGCCCATCGACATTTTATATTCTCTGTCCATGATAGAAATTCTTTAAGAAGAGAGTTCTAGACACCCAAGCTTGCTCTACTAGCCTTGGTAGTGGACAAGGTTTTGAATACATAGTGGTGTCCATTATTTTTAGTTTCCTGTTCCCACTAGCATCTCCATGAGACCTAAGGGTGCCTGGCTGCTAGCTTTGGTATTTGTGTGACAGGGTAGAACACAAAATGGGCAAGGCCTTTGGTGGGGAACAGAAGTGGGGCTTCTGTGAATTGAGGGAGTAAGAATACAGAATCTGAGGGGCGCCTGGGTGGCACAGCAGTTAAGCGTCTGCCTTCGACTCAGGGCGTGATCCCGGCGTTATGGGATCGAGCCCCACATCAGGCTCCTCCGCCATGAGCCTGCTTCTTCCTCTCCCACTCCCCCTGCTTGTGTTCCCTCTCTCGCTGGCTGTCTCTATCTCTGTCGAATAAATAAATAAAATCTTTAAAAAAAAAAGAATACAGAATCTGAAAGGCTCTCTCAGAGTTACATTATCAGGAGCTGTCAGGGTACCCAGGGGCTCTGACAAGGGGATCTGGCAGTGGTGATACCTGGAGTGGTCCTGGGGACTCTGGGAAGGAGGACCCTACGGTTAGTGGCCTCACTGTGGGTATAGGCTGCTGCTGTGCTACTGAGATCCTCTTGAGGGGCTTTTTAGGGACTATGTGTGTATGGAAGAGATGTCACAACAGTGTGTACTCCACGTGAGGTGGAGAAGCTTCTTCCGTAAGAACCTGGGAGGTCCCCCTTGGGGGAGACTTTGAGCAAGGGGCAGGAGCTCCAACAACCACAGGTCCAGGGGGCAATTGGACAAACATGGTGTATAACTGTAAATGTGAGCCCCTGTTTTCACTCTCCCTCCTCCTCCTTTAATAGCACCCCTCCACACCAGCCTCCTCCCTCCAACCATTCCCTATTCCTGGTGCTGAAAAACCACTGGGTCAGAAGTGAAATCTTATGGGAAGTCTGAATAGAACTGAGTTAAGTAGTTGCAGTGCTTGTTACTGCATGTTTGAAAGCAGTTCTTATGTAATAGTTAGAAATAGAAATGCTTTCAGGGGGTTTAAGATAATTTGATTGTAAATTTCAGATGATAATGGTAAAATGCAAGGAAAATACTAAAAGATGCATCCGAATGGAATATCCTGGAATAGAACTTGTACACATACCGTAACTTCTGGGAAGAGAGCCATAGCATATGGTGAGCTACACAACCTTACCTGGTGATCCTAGCTTGGAACAGAAAATCATCAAGCTTGCTTCTGTGACTTTTCCAGGTTTAAAATCATGTACAATTTCTTAATTGTGCTGAGCTTTCTACCCTGACATCCTAGGTCAGACCACTATAATGATCTCTAACCTTTATTTTATTTTTGCTTCCTTGCATCAATTTTCCCTATTTTAGGTGACTATACCCCAATTTTCCTTTGGCAAACTACTCTATCCCTAACTTTCTGTACCTGTCCTTCATTCTGATGGAGTAGTTGCAATCTCCAACTTCAGAGATGGGCACTGGGATAGACCTCTGTGTAATTAGAGAATTATATTACTCTAGTTGCAGTGATTGATTCAGAAATGGGCATAGGATCCATTGGAATCAATGGGATATCCTGAGACAATCGTTGGAAGTTTTAAAAAAGAGCTCTGGCTTGTTTCTGCAGCTATCTAGGAACCATGATGTAAGAGCCTGGCTGAGAGTTAGTAAAGCCAACATGGGGGCAAGCAGAAGCAGATAATGAGAAAAGAGACATTGATTTCTGATGCTATCTGGAGCTTTCCATAACATTATATCAAGGGACCAGAACTAGTTTTATGTGTGTATGTCCTGTGCAGGCGCACAGGGCTCCATGCTCGGAAGGATGCTGTGCTTGAGTTTTATGCTCAGCCGTCGTCTTGAAAATCTGAATGCATTTTATTCTTTAACTTGTGTTTTGTAAGTGAGGTCCAGTGGAACAATGGAACGTGTGGGTGAACACAGGAATACATGTAAATGTGTCTGCTCTCCTTGCCACCCCACCTGCATATAGCATTCATGATGAACCAGAAACACAGAATTCCAGTAAACTCCACAATGTATAGAGACTCAGGGAGACTCAAAGCGAGTACAAGGTGAGCCTGTGGTGTCTGTGACTGAGCAGGCAGGGGGATGCTGACGGTCCAGGGAGGCATGCCATCCCTCTGAATCAGAACTCACTTAGAATGCAGAAAGCAAGCAAGGACACCCTAAAAAACTACAAACAACCAAGCATCCCTGTCAGGAGTTTTCTTGCTTGCGTATTACTTCCCTGTATTAGTAACCATTACTCTGAAAAATGATCACTAGAAGGAATGGGAAAGAAAGAGCAACTTTTAGTTGCTTTTCCTTTCAGTCCTTCCATACTCATCGGTAAATGTAGGGTGGAGTGTTGGTAGAATTTATGCGTCTCAAGAAGTAAAATAGAAATAGTTGAGTTAGTTTCTGCGGTGTTTCCACTATTCTTGTAAGATTGGTATGGCTATGCACGTACAGGCTATGAAATACGAGTTGGGCCATTTTGGTGATTCTGCATGTGAGTTAAGTGCTCTTACCTTTGCATTTAAAACCGGCATTGCAGGGCGCCTGGGTGGCACAGCGGTTAAGCGTCTGCCTTCGGCTCAGGGCGTGATCCCAGCATTCTGGGATCGAGCCCCACATCAGGCTCCTCCGCTATGAGCCTGCTTCTTCCTCTCCCACTCCCCCTGCTTGTGTTCCCTCTCTCGCTGGCTGTCTTTGTCAAATAAATAAATAAAACCTTAAAAAAAAAAAAAAACCGGCATTGCACAATCTAGAGGTGAATGGTAAAATTCATGCTAATAATTTAACATTTTAATTTTTCTCTGCTTAGAATGACTTAAGTAGCAAAAAGTAAAAACAAAAATGCCCCCAAAACCTGAACAACAAAACCACCATGATAAGTTGGAGGGAGACAAAAAAGGAAAAAAAGCCTGATGTTTTAGTAGCATTTGTGGTGGTTTTTTGTTTGTTTGATTGTTTTTGTTTTTGTTTTGTTGTTGTTGCTGCTGCTTTTTGAACCAGGAGCACCATAGTTTCATTTTTCACTAGGCTTTGCCAATTATAGCCAGCCCTGTGAGGGACTGGTAGGAGTTTGCTAGGGCTTCTTTTCCTTGGCTTGCAGATGGCCACCATCTTGCTGCCTCTTCACAGGGTTGGCCCTCTGTGCATGTTTACCCCGGTATGTTGGTCTGTCCAAATTTCCTCTTCTCGTAAGGACACCAGTCAAATGGTATTAGGGCCCACTCACCTAATGACCTCATTTAACCTTAACTACCTCTTTAAAGTACCTCTCCAAGTACAGTCACATTTTGAGATTCCGAGGGTGAGGGCTTCAATGTATGAATTTTGAGGGGCTATGATTTAGTCCATAACTAGGCTTTTCAACAGCATTAGCAATAAATTTCCTTTTTTTAAATGTCAGCTGTGTTGGGGGTCTTGTAGCTGGTGTATTAAATAACGAATATGCAGAGTACGACCCGCTGAATGAGGGGGCATCAGCTACACACATGGAGTGGCAGGTAGCTTCCTCAGCATCTGAGCTTCCACTTTGGGGAAGTAAAATCCCGAGAGTCATTTTATTTGAAGGTGCAGTTTCAATAGACTCACTCAAAAGAAATAAAATCACAAGATTTATTACACAGAAATCCCAGAAGTGGGGCAGAGCGCAATGAGCCCCAGGAGAGGGCAGTCCTCCGTCCCAGGTCATGAGCAAGCAGGAGACAGAGAACGGAGAAGGAAGCACCTGCTACTTAGAAGGTGGTAAGGGCAGAGTTCCCTAACTTCTCGTGGGCTCAACCATAGTGGTTATTTTAATAGATGCCCTGGGAAAACCAAAGCAGGAACTTGTGGTGGGAATCCTAAGCTCAGGTCCTTATCTAAATGTCCAGACTCTGGGTGTGAGCAGGTCATACAGCAAATGCCTAAGCAGCAAAATAGTTGTTTTCTCATCCCATCAAAGTAGGTTTCAGTGGTTTTTTTTTTTTTTTTTTTTTTTGTCACGTAGAACTTAAAAGAGTCTAACTGAGACTGCTTCCCAGTGCAGCCTCTCAGCTCCTACTCCTCAGTATTCTGTTCTCTGCGGACGAAATATTTTTAATGCTCTTAAGAGACTTGGAAATGAGGGAAGAGAGACAGACAACGTTGTCATAAGGTGCAACCAGCTGTTTGTTAAAATATGCCTTCACATTTTGTGCATGAAGTTCAGAAAATATTTGTGGTAGTAGAGATCAGGTATCAGCTGCTTCATTCTGTAAATAGTAGAACAAAGCTTGGGGAAGTCAAATTCCATCTAGATAGCTTGGTGAGCAAATACTAGAACCCGCATCTCCCGAAGCCTAGGTCAGGATTCTTTCCATTCTACTCAGTAGTACTTAGCTCCAGTGCCCATACCTAGTACTGAGATGGAGTGCATAATTTTGATCCCTGAATTGGCTCACTTGTTTGATAAAAACCTCACCTCTCAGGTGGTGTTTGCAAAATTTTTTTAAACAAAGGATCATTTGAACGAAAAATGTACCAAATACACAAAAAGGTACGAAGATCCCCGGCTAAATTCAAACTAGCAAAATATGTGCAATAGAAGAGTGTTTTCTCATTTTAAAACAACTTCTTTTATGGAAGTAATGCAAATGCATGCATTTCTCATTCAGGAAAAATCACAAATGCTACAATCAAAACTGAGATCTTTGTAGATGTGACTTCAATTACAGTATGTGCAAGGTGATCAATAATTATAGAAGGCAACTTCTCTAAGGCGATATTGGGCTGTGGAGCCAGGATTGAGATTTGAAATTTAGAACACCCTCTACTCATCCCCCGGAGTTAATTCTACATGCAGGGCATAGACTTTGGTCTCAAGAACGAACAGGGAGCAGAGAAACGCTATTTTACTTGCACAGTTTTCTAAAGAGGAATCACGTACGGGGTGGATGGATATTTTTTATTTATTGAATGTTCACAGCATTTCTCATTGGTGTCTCTAAGCAGCAGCACCTCGATCAATAGGAAGGCATGAAGTTGCAAGATGGGGATGAAAAATGAGATTAAGAGTAATGTTTGTAAAAATGCTAAGATACCTGTTTGAGAGACAGGGGAGGCTGGGTGACCGACTCTCTCAAGCTCCCCTCTCTTCTTCCATGAGAGCACTGATGCTGTGGCCTCCTTAAGAAAGCTCTTTCTAAAGTGTGGAAAAATAGAAGGCATCGTAGAAATTGAGACAGGGATAGAATGAGATTTCAAGGGAAATGACCATTTGGTCAAAGTTGAGGTATTTGTCACTGTCCTAAATACCTCTGACTATAAAGTAATTTGGCTTTTTTTTTTTTTTTTGGTCTTGGTTCTGGTTTTCCACAGATATACTAATATAGCCAAGTAAATGTTTTCATGCAAAATAGTCACCTTGACAATGCACGTATTACTACATAGTAGCCATTGCTTAAAACATCTTTGGGATTGCCTTGATTCTTTGAATATTTTCAGAGCTAATAAACATGTGACTGTTGATTTCTGGAAACTGCCAGAAGCTTGAAAGTGCCAAGTTTGGTGAATAAAGCCATGATTTAAGCAAATCATCTTTTTTCTTTTTTTTCTTTATTGTACAATTGCTAATCAAACATGGAGAGTCAATATGAACTAAGGGAATTGATTTTCTTGTATTGTTTATAAAACGATGCTGAAGGGTTAAGAAAGAGTTGAACAATGACAGCACCATAAATAGAACTTCTGACGGTGGCTATTATGAAGGGTCTAATATTCAAGTACATCTGGTTATTTTTGCAAACACATACATATACATACAAATACACACAGAGCTTACATACAGGTTGTACTATTTTCAATTGTCTTGGTTGTGTAAAAATATAATTTTATATGATTCAACTAAATATACATTCCAAGACACCATTACTCCCTGGTTATAAATATTACAAACAAAGTCAATTCTGAGTTTTCTCTGTTTCTGATTGAAGCACCATCAAGTCATAATTTCTGCTTCTTCCTAGGGCTAAGGTGTGATGTTTTCATAGTCTCATAGCAATAGTGAAGAGATAGTGTCTACTCCTTGGTCTTCACCTGTCCTGCACTGGTCTCTCCTGAGCTAAGCAGTTGTCCCATTTGGTCCTGTATGCTGCTTCGTACTTCGGTGCCCCCTCATCATGACTGCAGGGTCCATTTGGGGGCACTTGTTCTCTCTTTTACTCTGTTCTCTGTTTCAGAGCTAACATCTGTTCCTGAAAAGGTGAAGAAGAAGAAAGAGTCAGTGTACCTCCCATTCCTTTTGGATTGCTGCAGACCGGGAGAAATCTTGGGCCCTCTACCCTAGGCATCCCACGAAGCCATTCAGTTCCACAGCTGCCTTCTTTGGTGGTTTGGAAAAAAAGCCATATAAAGATGTGCCTGGTGTGCAAACAGGATCCCTATGAATATTTTTTGATCCACTGACGGGATGAATGCAGATGTTGTTTCCCAGAGTTCCAGAAGGGAAGTCAGGAATGTGTTTTCTCTTCTTTTGGATTCCCCAAACTAAACAAAGGTTCTATTCTTTTCTCCACTCTCTTTGAAACTATTCCTGAAGTAGGAATGGGGGGAAGAGGATGAAGCCCTTCCGAGAAACCTGGCAAGAATAAATCTAGATCTCCAAGGACTCCGTGTATCAACGTAGTCACTTGAGGAGGCTACCAAGTGTCCCACCTTATCTGGTTAAATTATACTTACCTTTTAGGGTCTAGATGAGCCCTACCCTTAATTCTCCTCTGGACTGTGTGCTCCATGAGGAATCTTCTCTGTTTTTGTCATCTTCGTATTACCAGGTATTGTACTTGGCATGTAAGCAGCCAATACGTATCTTTGAAATAATTAATGTGAATGTGAATAACTGAACTATTTGAACCAGTATATTTGGACATTTCAGAGGGTTACTGGTATTTTCTAGATTTTGGTAGTTTAGTTATCTCAGAAGACTGGAATTATTGTCTTAGTCCTGGCTGCATCTTTACAAATCTGGAGATAGTGGGTTAAGAGGGAAATGTAACTATTCCCAAGTTAATACCCCTTATTGAGCCCAAAACTCAGGGACATGATCTGGTTTTAAGAAACCATTTATTTAGCTTTTCAGATAGTTAGTTAAAAAATTTAGTTTTGCACACATTTAAGGTCCTATTAGAGTGCTTTGGGACAACTTGAGATTTGACAAAGTCAGTAATCATATGTAAATTTTTGGTTATATAACCAACAATCCATTTCTTACACTCCAGATTCCTCAGTGACCATAAATGACTTTGAAAGGAAGAGTAATCCTCACCAACTTGTACAGGGAAATCTCCAGTGGACACTTCCCACAGTGAAGATTAGGAATGGCTGGTAAATCTTTAATGGACAATTGGCTCCACTCTTCATGGGTTTATGAGAACAGCTGCACCAAGCTTACTAAATTGAAATGTTCTGCATTCTGCTAAGATGGGTCAACTTTTGTCTTCCTTCCTTCCTCTCTTTCTTCTTTCCTTTCTCCCTCCCTCTCTTCTTCTATTTCTTCGTTTGTCCCCTCCTTCTTTATTTTTATTTTCCTTATTACATTTCTAGTCATCCTGTCTTTAACCTAGTTAACTAGATTTGCACAGAAGTAATTCTACTTATGATCGGCACGTGTGGGGGAGAATATAGTGCATATTTCCATTTATTTAAGCTGTGTCCATATCCAACTCAGCTGTACGTAAGAGCTACATTTTTTAAGGTTAAAGAATACATTTCAAGAAAAATAATAGTTGTCTGGAATTTCCTCTGGACATATACCTTCCTTTTATCAGTTACCAAAGACAGAGTTATTATACATCCTCAGAGTCAAGACAAAAATTTATCATGTGCGTGCAGTATTCCATCTTGATTAACTTGGGTTAATCGCAATGAGACAGTACAGCCAATATGAAGGGTGGGAGTTAGAAGATGTCAGTCCTTTATCTTAGATTTGGGAAAGATTATTGAACTATGGTTTTGAAATCTGGAGCTTCTTTCACTGGGGCAAACATGCATTCAGTTTTTTTTTTCTTATTTCCTTTCCCTTAGTTTTGACAGTGAATCTTCCAAAGAGATGAAGACTGGATTATCAAGATGCATTTGTTAAACAACTAATTGTGTATGTCACTGACAGACTGATAGCATTTATAGGACACTTAAAAAAAAAAGTTTTTAGTTTGGAATATTTTAAGCATACACAGAAAGAGCGAGGATGGTATTTGCACCCCGTATGCACTTTATGCACCGAACCCCAGGTCCAACATTTGTTAACTCACAGCCAAATTTGATTGATCGCAATTTTTCCCACTTCCCCTCACCTTAAATTATTCTGAAGAAAATATTAGACATCACAGCATTTCATCCATCTGTATTTCTATGTGGATATTCAAAATGATACAAATTGAAAAAAACATAACATCATGTCATTATTACACCTAAAAATTAACAGTGATTCCTAGATTATTAAATGTTGTCAGTGTTCAATTTACCTCATTTCCCCCCACATTTGTGTATTGAATCAGAATCTAAGTCCAAACATTGAAATTGATATGATTTTTAACTTTCTTTTTAAAACTTTTACTTTGTTGTACAGGAGACTGACCCTTTTAACACATATTTAAGTGTACAGTACATTCTGGTTGACTATGGGTGCCCTGTCTTACAGCAGACCTCTAGAGCTGAAAGCTTATGCTGATTAGTAAGTTCCTATTTCCCCTTCCCACAGCCCCTGGTAATCATCATTCCATTCTTTGATTCTATGAGTTTAACTATCTTTGATATTTTCTCCCATTCTGTAGGTTGCCTTTTCATTTTTTGACAGTTTGCTGTGTAGAAAGCATTTTAGTTTCATGTGGTCCCACTTGTTTATTTTTGTTTTTGTTGCCTGTGGTATTCATGTCATATCCATAAAATCATTACCCAAACAAATGCCATTAAACTGTTCCACTGTTTTCTCTTAGGAGTTTCACAGATCCAGGTCTTACATTTAAGTGTTCATCCATTTCGAGCTGATTTTTGTGCATAGTGTAAGATAAGGGTCTAACTTCATTCATGTAGATACCCAGTTTTCCTAACACCATTTGTTGAAGACAAATGGTCCTTTTTCCGTCGTGTGTTATTGGCACCCTTGTCAAAGATCAGTTGACCCTAGGTGTGTGGATTTATTTCAGGTCTCTCTATTCAATTTCATTGGTGGGAATACTGTAGTTTTGTGATATGTTTTAAAATCAGGAAATCGATGTCTTGTTTTTAGTATAGAAGTCTTTCACTCCTTAATTAAGTTTATTACTAAGTATCTTATTCTTTTTGTTATTGTAAATGAGATTGTTTTTCTAATTTCTTTTTCAGATAGTTTGTTGCTAGGGTAGGAAAACAGAACTAATTTTTATTTGTTGATTTTGTATCCTGCAAATTTACTGAATTTATTAGTTGTAAAAGTTTTTTTATGGAGTTTTGGGGTTTTCCATATTTAAGATCATGCCATCCGCAAAAAAAAAAAAAATATTTCACATCTTCCTTTCTGATTTAGATGGCTTTTATTTCTTTTTCTTGCCTATTTGGTCTTGCTATGATTTCCAATACTATGTTGAATAGAAGTGGTGAGAGTGGGCATCCTTGGCTTGTTCCTGATCTTAGAGGAGAAATTTTCAGTGTTTGACCATGGAGTTGGTGTTATCTGTGAACTTTTCATACATGGCCTTTATTTTGTTGAAGTAATTCCTTTCTATTTCTAGTTTATTTAGAATTTTTATTTTGAAAAGATATGTTGAATTTTGTTAAATGCTTTTACTGCATCTTTTGAGATAGTCATGTAATTTATCCTTTATTATGTTAATGTGGTGTATCAAATTCATTCACTTTCATATGTTGAACTATCTTTGTATCCCAGGGATAAATACCACTTGGTTATGGTGATCTTTTCAGTGTGGTGTGTTGGGTTTGGTTTGCTAGTTTGTTATTGAGGATTTTTGCATCTACATTTATCTGGAATATTGGCCTGGAATAATTTTCCTTTTCTCTTTCTTTCTTTCTTTCTTTCTTTCTTTCTTTCTTTCTTTCTTTCTTTCTCTCCTTCTTCTTCTTCTTCTTCTTCTTCTTCTTCTTCTTCTTCTTCTTCTTCTTCTTCTTCTTTTCTTTCTTTCTTTCTTTCTTTCTTTCTTTCTTTCTTTCTTTCTTTCTTTCTTTCTCTCTTTTTTTCTCTTTGTTTGGATTTGCTGGCAGGGTAATTTGGCTCCATGAAATGACTCTGAAGTATTCTCTCCTCTTCAAGGATTTGAAAGAGTGTGAGAAGCATTGGTATTAATTCTTTAAGTGTTTGGTGTAATTCACCAGTGAAACCATCTAGTCCTGAGCTTTTTTTTGTTGAGAAGTTTCTGATTACTCCATACTAGTTATAGGTCCCTTCAGACTTTCTGTTTCTATATGACTCAGTCTTCGTGGGTTGTATATTTCTAGAAGTTTATCCATTTTCTCTAGGTTATCCAGTTTGTTGGTGTATAATTATACACAGTGTTCTCTAAATTCCTTTTTATTTCTGTGGCATCAGTTGTAATGTCTCCTCGTTTCTTCCCAGGCAGTGGCATCTACCTTACTGTGGCATTTATTGCTATGAATTCCCCTTAGTACTGCTTTTGCTGCATTCTATAAGTTTGGGTATGTTGTGTTTTCACTTTTGTTTGTCTTGATGTATTTTCTAACTTCCTTTCTTAATCTTTTTCTTTGACCCAATGGTTGTTCAAGAGTGTGTTGGTTGTATAGCCTAATGTATAAAATTGTCGTATCACTACATTGTACATCTGAAACTAAGGTAACACTGTGTGTCAGCTATACTTTAACAAAAAAAGGACCATGTTGCTTAATTTTTGAAAATTTTTTATATTATTATTATTATTTATTTGAGAGAGAGAGTGAGAGAGAGCACAAGAAGGGGGAGGGTCAGAGGGAGAAGCAGCCTCCCCGCTGAGCAGAGAGCCTGATGATCATGACCTGAGCTGAAGGCAGTCGCATAACCAACTGAGCCACCCAGATGCCCCATATTGCTGAATTTTTACATATTTGTGAGTTTTCCAGTTTTCCTCCAGCTCTCGATACCTAGTTTAGTTCCATGTGCTCAGAAAAGATGTATGGCAAAACAGTAATCTTCTTAAATTTGTTAAGACTTACTTTGTGACTTAACATGTGATCTATCCTGGAAAAAGACCCAAGTGCGCTTGAGAAAAATGGTGTTTTGCTGCTCTTGGGTGCAATGTTCTGTCTAGGTCCATTTGGTCTACAGGTTAGTCAAGTACTTTAGTCCTTATTGATCTTCTGTTTGGATGTTCTGTCCATTATTGGAAGTAAGGTATTGAAGTATCCTACTATTATTGTATTGATGTCTATTTCTCTTTTCAATTTTGTCATTGTTTGTTTTATATATTTAGGTGTTCTCATGTTGGGCGTAGTTGTCCCTTTTGTGACAGTTTTTGACTAAAGTCTATTTGAACTGATGTAAGTGTAACCATCCCTGCTTTATTTTGGTTACCATTTGTATGGAATATCTTTTTCTAATAGACAGCATATAGCTGGATCTTGTTCTTTATCCATTCAGCTATTCTATGTGTTTTGTTTGGAGAATTTAATCTATTTACATTTAAAGTAATTATTGCTTAGGAAGGATTTATTATTGTCATTTTGTTGTTTGTTTCTGTAAGTCTTTTAGTTCTTTGTCTATTTTTTCTTCTCTTGTCATCTTCCTTTGTGCTTTGTTGATTTTTTGTATTGATATCTGCCTTTTGCACAGGACAAATAGGGGAGTTGAGTGGGGATGTGGTGGGAATCTGTGTCTTTCAAGTTCTTGACAGTGACAGTTTCTGCAGTTCCTTCAGGAATGTAGTATTGCCGTTGGTTTGCTATTTTCTGCCATAGAGGCCATCCTAATGGATTCCACTTGGCCTTTCTCACCATAATAACCCTTACCCTACAGGTCAGGAAGCTAATGTGAGCATTATGCCAGCAGCTAAGTATGTCTGTTCCAATTATTCATTCTGGAACTGGAGAAATAACCACCAAATGGGCTTGGGGACCCACTGACACACTGTGATTCATCTTCTGGGACCTGTTAGTCCCTACTCTGTCTTGTGGGCCACTGTGATATTTTGGGTCTCCTGGAATGAGTGTCAGTTCAAAGCCAGTATCTAGTGGTCTTCCCAATATCTGATTATTTCCTCCCCCCCCCCCCATGTACAGGCACTCTGGTAAAAGGCAGTAGATCCCTTTTGGGGAAAGCTGAGAGGAAAATTAACAGTATTGCATTTCTGTAGTGTACTGTGTTTCTTTCTCAAGGGAAACTGGACTCCCTTTCATCTAAGTGTTCTGGGTCTGTAAACTGGCTCAAGCCTGAAAATTGATCGAATGGCTATGACTCTCTGTTTTATGATCCAAGTTAGACTTTTGTGCACTTAACCTAGAATTTTTCTGCTTATACACGGTGAATAAGAATTTTGTATTTCATGTCTAGGAACATCATGAGATCAGCTACTCAATTCCAAAAGTCTGCATGAGTCATGCTATTCTGATTGCCACTTTGACTCTGCTGTCCATTATGGTAACTATGCCCAACCTGTCTTTGGTGGTTGAGTGCTGCCAGTTGGCTCCAATCACTCCTATTGTATTTAGATTTCCCAATTCAGTGACTACAGTTCCCACTGTAAATTTTTACCTACCAAGAAGAGTGATCACAGAGCTCTTCAAGGATGGTGGAACTCCCTCACAAACTTATTTATAATAATATTGTGAAAGGTATGTCTTCTGGATCCTTCCAGTATGGGTGAGTAGGTCTTAAATGACAAATCCATGCTAATATTCCAGTCTTCCTAAGCCCTTGAATCCCTTCTTATACATTAACAGGCTGGGCTTTTCCGGTTTGTTCACTATGGGCCATTCTTTGGTTCATGTTTCAGCCAACCAAATGAAGAAATTGTTAGAAAGCCATTTCTAACTTTCTGAGTTGCATTACGTGCACAATTTTGGCTTAGTGAACCCATATCAATAAATTCTACCTGACCCAGCTTTATATTCCTTCTACCATTATCCCACATCCTTAGTGTCCATACCCACAGATATTCCCTGATTTTCTGTCTGTATAAATCAGAAAACGCATGTAGTTCTTCTGGAAGGTAGTGCATCTCTTCATGGAACACATGCTGTACCTCATCTCTAGGGGTCTACTGGTACTTGAGTATAGTTATAGGTCTAGAAGCATAGAGGGGTGATGGGGTGGGTCATGGGGATACTCAGCATTAGCTTGCAAGGAAACTTCCTCAGGGAGGCCATTACGGTTTCTTCAGGCAATGCAGACTGAGGTGGAAAGGACAATACTATAATGGGTGAAAAGGCGATTCCACCGAGGGTGGGGAGACCACTTCCCCTGGTAAAGACTCATCAGAATTTAGTTTCAATGTCCCCGGTTTCATCAAAGTCTTCCTGCATGTCCCTGTTTCAGTCTGCAGGATCCCATTCTTTCCCAATCAATGCCCTCACTTTAATAGTAGACACCCTGAGAGGCTCTGAGTTCAACTTGGGTTGTCACTCAATCACCAAAATCACAGGATGGTTCTGCATTTGATTTTCAGCAATTTCATCTCCGCACTACAGAAGATAGGGGTCTCCTTTGGGGCACATAAGGAAACTCTTAGGTCATTTATGGGGTGCTTGAACAGGGAATTCAAACCTCATAGCTCATCTTTTTCTTGCATTATTTTGTCCAGCAACATTAGGAGTAACCAGCCAATGTCATTATATTCATTAGTTTTTAAAAAATACTCAAAAATATCATTACGAGTTACCTAGTTTCTTGGTTCACGTAGGTAGTTGATTAGGAGTATCCCATGCAGGTGTTTCGGCTAGGTCATGCTGTGGGTTATCAGTGTTCTCTTTATAACTATTGGAAACAGAGTCATTAGCATCTTTACATCTAGTCAGGTTAGAGAGCCAGTTCCAGAAACTCTGGAACCAATTCAGAAAACTCATTCTTAATGTCCTGTCCCTCGAGAACTACTTTTTGTACCAAAATCTGTATTAGTCAGGGCTTTCTAGAGAGAGAGAGAGAGAGAGCTAATGGGATATGGAGATTAATTATGAAGAACTGGCTCACGCAATTATGGAAGCTGAGAAATCTCACAACCTGTGGTCTGTAAGTTGGAGACCCAGGGTATGATTCTAGTCCAAGTCCAAAGGCCTGGGAACCAGAGGTATAAATCTCAGTCTGAGGTCAGGAGACCTGTTCCAGCTCAGGAGGCAGGCAGGAAGGGGATGAATCCTCCCTTCCTTCACTTTTTGTTTTATGCAAGCCCTCAATGGATTGAATGATGTCTACTCACATCAGGGAAGACAATCTACTTTACTGAGTCCACTGATTTAAATGCTAATCTCATCCGGAAACATCCTCATAGACACACCTAGAAATAGTGTTTAATCTGGACACTTTGTGGCCCAGTCAAGTTGACACATAAAATTAGCCATCACAGTTCCTTTCCATCTCATATACTGATTATCTGTATGAATTTCTAACTCCATTTATAATTCACTTATGAGTACCAAGGAAGTGAAGACTTGCTAATTGTGTATCTGAAGAAATTCCAAATTCCATGAAGTGAAGACTTGTTATGATGAATCAACAGGGACTTTTGTTCTGCTGAATGAGATTTCTACTTCTCAATCTCTTCTAGCTCTCAAATTGAAAGAATTCAGGGTCTGGTATCAAGGTGATTGGTATTAATGGTTAATAATTTTATCTGGAGTAAAATAAATAGGAAAGACAGAATTTTTTTAGTTTTCCTGAAATAATGGTGAGGAAAATCATATTAATTAATATCTATCTGTGAATGGTTTGGGGGGTATAGAAGATGTCCAGTGAATAATTGCTGATTAAAGAGGAGGAGAAAATAGTAGCTGATTCATTTTTACTGCTCATCTCAATGTCTGAGGGTCTTTGCCACATGCATTATACATGTTGACGTACAAAGTATTGTGAAGAATATGTTCTTTTTTTTTCTTTTTTTTTAAAAAGATTTTATTTATTTATTTGACAGAGATAGAGACAGCCAGCGAGAGAGGGAACACAAGCAGGGAGAGTGGGAGAGGAAGAAGCAGGCTTCCAGCGGAGGAGCCTGATGTGGGGCTCGATCCCATAACGTCGGGATCATGCCCTGAGCCGAAGGCAGACGCTTAACCGCTGTGCCACCCAGGTGCCCCGTGAAGAATATGTTCTGACCCTATTTTGCAGATGTAGAAACTAAGGGTCAGAGAGATTAAATGACTTGTCAAAAGCTGCCCAGCTACTAGCATTCAGAGACTTAATTCAATTCCAGTCCTGACTTCAGAGCCTATGTATTTTTACCCTGCCAGCATTTCCAATGTATAGCAAGGAAGAGCAGTGCAGAGAAGTATTCTCTGAGTAAAAGACTGTGTGGCTACATGCACTTGAAAACTCTGTATAAGTACTGCGTGCTAACCGATTGCGCCACTGGAGCATTAGAAAACTCTGGATAGGAAATTTGTTTCTCAGCGATTCCTAATGTATGCAATAAAACTTCTGAGAACTCCTGAGGAAATTAAGTTGTTTGCTAAATCTAGCACTTGACTATGGACACTTTTGTTCTTTCATAATAATTCTTCGGAGAATTCACACTTTACTGAGCTAGGCTAAGAGTCAAAAGTCATGGAAGCTTCACTAGCTAAACAGATGTTTATCTATGGGTAAGTTGGATCACCTCTTTGAGCCTGGATTTCCTCATTTATGAAATAAAAAATTGGCCAGATGTTTCATAAGGTCTTTTTTAAATATAAATGACTGATGACCCTGATTCATTCTTTACATGAACAAAACCCACTGTCTTGTATAGATCACTGGCAAGGTGTCTGAAATCTCCACTCAGTTTCCTACAGGACACCTAAAATTGATTATGTACAAACATGTTTCTATCCTGTTCCTCCATCCTCCTGTATTTCTTTATTTCTCTATTTTATTAAGTGGCATTAATAGTCACTTAGTTGCTTGCCAGAAGCCTGTTAATGATCCTGGACTCCTTTTCCTTTGTCATCACCACCTCCAATCAGTATTAAGTGTGGTAATTACATGTGTGGGCTTCAGTGCGAGACTCTAGAACTCCCAGTTCTAGTTGTCGGAAAATGGGCATGGAGCTTTCCTTCCCTGTGTCTCAGTTTTCTTATGTAAAAAATGAACACAATAATTCCAAGTTTATAAAGTTTTTGTCAAAAATACACGAGATAATTAAATGCACAGTGGAGATTCAGAAAAATGGGTTCTTCTTATTCTGCCTTTGAATTTCTTCTGTTCTTCCCCTCTTCCCCATGCCCAGTACTGCCGCCATAACCTCAGACCTCATTATCTTACAATATTCACTTACATGGAGTCACCAACCCAGGCTAACTCTTGTCTAGTCTGCACCAATTTATCCTCTACATTTCTGACTGAGCTTTCTTTTTGAGTCACAAATCTGTCATACTATTCTGCCCTTGAATCTTGCACTCCAGTCAAACAACTGTTCCAGTCAGGAGTCCAAATGACTTGTAATTTTCAGACTGAGCTGTGATGGTTCACGCTTGGTCATTGGCTTGTGCCACTTTCTGATGTTACCTGGAATGCTCCTGCCACTGCCCTTTGTTTGTCTAACACATACCTGTTCATCTTTAAACTTAAAATGTTCGCAGCGACATTTCTGGTCCCAGATGCATTTCTAGGATCTTGCTACTTCTCATGAAGAAATGGAGCCTATTACTTCTCTTTTTAAGTCTAGACAACACTTTCTGACATCTCAGCAAACAAAATCAGTGTAGGGGATGCTGTGTAGCCCCTGAGGCTTGGTCATAAAAGGCAACAGTGTTTATGCTTGGCTCGCTTTCTTTTTGTGTGTGTGTGGGGGGGGGCAGGGGGTGCGGATGCTTGCTCTTGGATATCAGCCACCAAGCTCCAAAGAAGTCCAGAGTAGCCCATATAGAGACATAACTTGAAGAAGTCCACATGGAAAGGAAGAGAGGCTCCTAGCGAATAGCCAGCATCAACTGAGGGCTGGATCTCAACCTCTCTCCCCCCCATATATGTATGTATATATACTCAATATATATGTATATATTCTCTTTCTCTCTCTATATATATACATTCTCTCTCTCTCCCTCCCTCTCTCCTTCCTATTTATAGAGATCAAGATACTTTATGTATATATAGAGAGATGGTGTATACATAAATATAAATATATGTATGTATGTATATATGTGGAGATAATATATCTCACAAAATATATCTGCACAAAAATCCCTGCCTTCACGGACCAGATATTCCCTATAGCCTGTGGCCGTGTGTAGGAAATAAGGATACTATATAGTAAAAGAGATGTCCTCAATGAAGCCAGAAGAGAGGAAAGTATCCTTTTAGATAGATTTACTCATTAATGTGAAAAATCATTTACAATTTAGCATGAATTAGAAGAGAAAGCTGGAAGGAGAGAAGTGCTTGGATTTTTTCCACCTGCTCATCTAGCCAGTGAACTTCATGGACAGTTATGCATTCAAGCTTCTTTGTAATTGAAGCCTTCTCTTGTGTGCTGCATATGGCGATCTCGGCTAGCCGTATGGGATGTGACTCCTGCTTCAAGAGTAATGCTGAAGTTTGTAGCACTCACTGCCGTGGTGGGAAGCAGACTGTTGTTGAAGTGTTATTATTAATGAGGATTACTGCTGGACAGCTTGAACTAGAGGATAATTTATTCTCCGCGAACTTCTAATTGCAGTAAAATGGTTCATTCACTGCCACACTTGTCCGTCTTGTTTGCTCCTGTCTTTCAGGCACGGTTGGCTGCAGTGAAATAAGGCAGAGCTGCACGAGCCTCACGAGAAACAAAGTCTGCATTTCTGGAGACCCCGCGGAAACTGGTCAGGGAGCTTTCACTCGTGTAAGAGAGGCTTGGGAAAATGATGCAGAGCGGTCTGGCATTCTCACGGGGGTGATAATCAATTCATGCGAAGCAAGGCGCCTACTATGCGCAGTGCATTATGCCGAAATGGGAAATGAGTTTCCAGATGGCCTCTCACTGCTCTCGCTTTTGAAGCTCACACTTTCTCTCTGGCATTTCCGCTAGAGAGCTCTTTCTCTTATTTTAAAATTTAGCATACCCTTTGCGTTCTCTCATTTTGTTTCCAGAGATTGCCTTGGGAAAATGAAAACTGCCTGTGATAATGACGTGTGTGCTTTCTTGGTAGGATCTTTGATGTTATGGTGACTTCCTCTTGATTTTTGCCAAATGTCTGCCTCTCATTGATTCCATTTTTCTCCATCTTTTATCACTGGTAGAACGACTGCCTTGCTCTTTGCATAAATGTCATTAAATGCACTCCTGACTTGCTGCTACCATGGTAATAGACGTTTGTCATAGGCTCATTACTGTATTTATAAGAGATTTGGTCACTTGTGGTTTAGCAGGCTTAGGAAACAACCGGATTCCCAGCCAATAAAATGATGCAAACCTGTCTAAGATGGATGATAGAGTAGGGTTTGGTTGCTATTATTATTTAATAGTTAGTAAGGTCTCTGAGTGGACTGGTGACGGTATATCAGCTCGGGAAGTGATCTTGGCTGTCAAATAGCATCCATTCTGCTGTAGACAATCTTAATGAGACACTCAGCCAGAGAGAGAGAGAGGGGCAGAAAGAGACTGAGAGAGAGGAGAGAACAAGACAGAGAGACTGAGTCTTGCCATCACTATCCTTGATTATCTTTGACAGTTTCAAACTTACTGGATAATAGGCCTGGAGGAATCCCAGGGAATGTCTGTATAGATGCTAAGAAAGTGGAGGGCCTAGGTGACCTCAGGCTCCCATCTTGATCTAGCAACGAGTGCTTTGTATGAGGAACAGGTGGCTTACATTGTGATTTAAGGGCCACTGGGAAAGTAGCCATACAATCGTTATCGGATAGATGTACCCATTCACTGCCACAGAGCCTGAAATTCTGCCCTTAGAGTCATGCCTTTGGCTTTAAGCCAGAGACAGTAATTATTCACAGAAGGGGAGGATGGGAAGCACAAGTTAGAGGTGTTAAGAATTGCTCACTGAGACTCAATCTAGCCATTACTTATGGAAGAAGTTATATTCTTGTGTGGTGGGACAGAAAAAGGTTGGAATCCACTGGGCTAAGACATTGCCTTCCCTGGAATCTCCCTGAGATTGTATAAAAATCTACTATAGACAACAGCTTACTGAGAGGCAGTATGTAGAGAGGGCTAGACCCTGGATTTTGTAGTTGGACTCCCCAGGTCTAAATGTTTACTCTGTCCATAGTCCCTGTATAATCTTTGGAAAGTCATTACCTTCTCTAGGCTTCATATATATATATATTTTTTTACCTGTAAAATGGATTAACAACTGTACTTAGCTCATAGGGTTATTGTGATGATTAAATGAGCTAATACACCAAACTGCTCACTTAAAACAGCGACTTACACTGAGCAAGAACTACAGGAGTCTTTACAATTATTAATATTTTGGGGGGTAAATTTGTTTTTCTCAAATTGCTGTTTTCCAAGGCCGTTTGGAATTGACTGTAGCACACCCAGAACATTCTGATGAAAGGAGAAGGGAAAGATGTTTTGAGCCTAAGACCCCCCACCCCCACCCCAGTCACTCTGGGTGGCTCTTTTCAGTGGAGGACAGTGCATGGCCTCACAAAAGCTGAGCGAGGAAGACGAGATGTTAGAAAGACCCTTGCTTTTTGTTAACCTTTTGTCAGGGTCTCTAACCCAGCCATAACCTTTCTTCTCGTTCTTGTTTCCTTTTAGATGAGGAAGAGAGCGATTCGTGTAAGTGGTTGGGGATGAGCCTGTGTTGGTGACATTGTGAGTGCTGTTTGTAGAAGTTGCTGGCACTTTAGAGACAGAAAGACCAAGGTTCAAGTTCTGTCTGTGACATCTACTCTCTCTGTGAGTCTTGATAAATCACTTAACGTCTCAGAGCTGCAATCCCTCATGTACCAAATGGGCATGCCAAAATGTGCCGACCTCCCAGAGGGGTGGCGCTAATCAGATGTGATGATACGTGTGACAGCACCTGTAAACTGTAAAGGGTGACATAGATGTGAGTTGTTATTATTCGCGGTCCCTTTAATTGCCCTGTTCTCTACCGGCAGACCTGCCTTTCAGCAGCACCTGTGCGCTGTCAGCACTTGGCCGTTGATTTTATTTGAGGGCTTTACTCGTAAGCCTATAACTGGTAATTGTACGCCGGCTTCTCGAACCGTGGAGATGGAACATGCCCGTTGTCGGACTGGTCCAGGGAACTAATGCTGAAGCTGTTTCCATGAGACAAGGAATCCTGGCAGTGCTCGGGAGGGGGGATGCTCTCTCCTCAATTTGTGAATCACACCGTATGAATAGGAAACTTTTTGGTATCATGAGCTGTTTTGGGGTGATACTGTTTCTCTGATGGTCCATCAAACACTTTCAGAAACGACGAGAATTAGAGGTTGGCCAGGGTGGAATGAATGCTATAAATCAAGATTACCTGAGGGGATAGGACAGATAAGAGGTTAAGTTGAGTAAAGAGATAACAAGGGGACGATATCCAAGGAGCTTGGAAAAATTTACCAACTTGCAAGAGCAGATTTCTGAGTATCACAAAAGAAAAAAAAAATCATTCTGATGGAGACATTTTCACTAGCAAATTCATGTACTAAGATTATGGTTTTCTTAATTTCGTGTATCAGCTCACTGCAGTGACGTTTGGCTGCCTTGGATTGAAGTGTTATAAGAAAAAAAGGAAGAGGAAAGAGATGTCACTGTCAGTTGTGGACAGAATCAGATGGGGTCAGATCTGTGCTCTGCGGGTCACAGAAAACATTTTCAAATACCTTGCCTTTCAGGTCTCGATCATGGACAAAAATAGACCACAGAAGGGGCTTCTTAGGGAAGACTTCATTTTTCCGATCTTTCACAACTGAAAAATGGAGCAAATGAGTGTCTGGGTACAGACCCTTGGCACCAAGTGACTGGGAGTAAAGGGAACACTGCAGGGACACGGAACTTTGCCCACCGCTGAGCATATTACCCGAGAAATACAGTACAGACCCAGCAGGCTTCTGCAAACAACACATCCCTTTAAGTTAATTGGTGTTATATAGAAGCTGAAATGCTCCGCTTATTTACAAAGCTGCAGATTTATGTAAAGCAAAACCAATTACACTTAATGCCTAAACTATTCCAGGTGCTCAATGATAATGCTGCTAGGCTCTAGAGAAGAAACTGCAGTGTGAATGCATCCTGTTCCGAATGGAGGCATGTGTAGTTACCGCAATTTAGCTGATCACAAGTGTCAACCCCAATGTGAGAATTCCAAGCTCCTTTGGTGCTTGCTTTGGGTCAACTTTATAATTCGGTAGATCTCTTTTCATCCCTAAGGACGAGTGAAAGCATAATGAGTGCTTTTTTCTATTATGATGTAGAAATTAGGGAGATGAAGGCAAATTAAAAAAAAAAAAAAAACCACACACGCAACAAAATAAAACAGACCCTTATTCTCATGGGGAGAGAGACTGCCAGAGCTCCTCACTGTACTAAGGTGAGGTGTTTAAAGGTTTTCTGGTATTTTGGATGTTCGTTAAACCCAAATTGCAAACGTGGCTTTTAAGCTTTTGCAGCAAAGAAAACCTCTAAGACATATCCAGGGGTTGGCCTCACTATTTTGCCAGAGAACAAATACAAAACAAGAAAGATTTGGAAAAGTTACAGGGCAAGAATTCGTGTACGTAAGAGCTAGTCTTTTTATTTGTCCTCAAAACAAACAAACAAACAAACAAAAAATTGTTTGAGTAAGAGAAACACCTGGTGCTTTACAGCTGCTCTTTTGCAATTAAAAATGCATATCATATCTAATCAAGAGGAATAAATCTTTTATTGTACCGATCTAAAATATTTTAGGTATACACAAGGGAGATGCTTAATTGCAGAACCATTTGCAATCAGCTGATAAACCTACCTATCCTATCCACTGTGAACTGTCCTAGAAAGCAGTGGTGTTTATACTTTAGGGAGCACAAGAATGATTTGGGTGTGTTTGTTAAAACCACTGAGTCCTGGGGGCGCCTGGGTGGCTCAGTCGTTAAGCATCCACCTTCGGCTCAGGGCATGATCCCAGGGTCCTGGGATCGAGCCCCACATCGGGCTCCCTGCTCCTCTGGGATCCTGCTGCTTCCTGTCCCACCCCCCTGCTTGTGTTCCCTCTCTCACTGGCTGTCTCTCTCTCTCTGTCAAATAAATAAATAAAATCTTAAACAAAACAAAACAAAACAAAACAAAACAAAACAAAACAAAAAAACCACTGAGTCCGGGAGAAAGAGTTGGGTTAAAGCAGTCTTTAGGAGGGGCCAGAAAATTTTCCTAAAGCAGGTGACCCTCAAGCGAACTTTGACAAGCACTGCTACAAAGGCTTGGGGCATGAGTTTTATTTTACATTAGTTTATTATTTATTTTATTTTATTTTTTTAGAGAGGGAGATACAGGGATTTGGGGAGGGACCGGGGGAGAGGGAGAGAGAGAATCTTAAGCAGGCTCCACACCCAGTGTGGAGCCCAACGTGGGGCTCGATTTCACGACCTTGAGACCATGACCTGAGCTGAAACCAAGAGTTGGATGCTTAATCGACTGAGTCACCCAGGTGCCCCAGTTCATTATTTTTAATATGCATTTCCACATTTCTTTGTTTATACAGGAGGAATCTCTTTAAGAAGACGATTTTGTGAATGTATCTGAATTGGTAGCACTGGAGACCAAAAGATGTCAGTTGGGTTAGGGAATTCTTTTAAGCTTCTCTTTTTGATTTATCGCTTACCCTCTCAACACTCGTTTCACTTTCTCCAATTTCCCTTTTTCCTTTAAATCATTCCATCATTTACCTTTATTTTATAACTTCTTCAGTATGTGACTATTCTTTCTTTGTTAAAGATCTCTATTTTAGTTAACATTGCTTTTCAATTCAGAGAAAATTTCCTTCCTTCCTATCTTGATAGTGTAACATCAGGATCAAATACAGTAGGATCACATATAGGTTTATTATTTAGTCAGACATAGTGTATGATCATAAAGACTGGCATTTAATAAGTGCTCAATAAATGTGTAGAAAGGAGGAATGTTAACATACGATTATTTTGGTTCTATTAGCACATTAAAACTAACAAATATCATTTATATTGCTCTTAGTGGCTGAACCATTATTGTAAAAAGTTATAAAATATTGTAATGTGCATGAAATTGTCCTTTTGTTGTCATGGAGTATCACAGGCTTTGAAATTAACTGTAATATATAATGTGTTAATGCAAAAGGCATAATAGTTTACTAGAGGAGTCATAATTAGTCTTTATAAATAAAGTACACAGATAATAGTCCTGAAGTCCCACCCATACATGTTCGTTCTTAAACTAAAACGCGTAAGATGTTCAGCTGAAGAAAACAATGAATACTTTGCTCGGAAGACAGGTAGAGTCAAATGTAGTTTCATAGGGCTGTCTCCCAAAGATCAATACTTGGAGAAAATTCCTGCGTACTGCCATAAAATTTCAGAGACTTTTCATGGAGGAGAAGTGTTTCTTCACGATTACTTCCACTGATGTTCTGGGCATTAAAATGATTTAGATTACAATACCTAAAAAAGAAAGAAAGCAAGCTTTTTTTAGGACCAGATGTAGATGACTTGATAAATCATTTGCTTTCTTCCTGTGCTTGTCTACCTTTTATTATGGGCCATAGATACTGGCACAACAGTGATGATTATTTAAGAGCACGGCTCACCAGAACAGTCTTTACAAAATGACAAAAGGAGTTTCAGGTCATATTAAGGTGTCCCATAAGGACCTTTAGATGGCGCTCTTTCACAACCTGCAATGAGTGACAAAGCGCGACAGACTGGAAAGTCTGAAACCCTGTCAACTTGACAATGTTCTTGGAGGCCAGGACTCAGGAAAGGCTTATCAGATGCATGAGGGCTTTGTAAATTCGGTGTTGAACCTATGTGGAAAACACCGCTGTCAAAGAAGAAACCCATGGATACATTTCTAGAATGTGTACCCTTTACCCCTGACCCGAGGAACACCTGGTTTTCCTGAGTGTTTTCTAAGTATTGGGCACTATCCCCACCCTAATTACTGAATTCTCACTCTAACCCTGGAAGGATGAAATTGTCCCCATTTCACAGATAGGAAAACTAAAGTTCTAAGAGGTTAAATAACTCCCTTGGGGTTCATATGAATAGTAGTTGGCAGAGCCTAGGTTTGAAATCAGAGCTCTCTTATTCAGAATCCTGGCCTTTTGGTCCTATGGTGCACGACTTCTAAAGACACATTATTTTCATAAACACCTTCGAGTAAGCTTCTGGAGGATTTGAATTTCAGACTGCTTTATTCACTGCGATGTTCTTAGTGCCTCGACCGGTGCCTCGTACACAGCAGATGCTCAAAAATATTTGTTGAACAAATGAATATGGGCTACAGGTTCAGTTTTATCAGGTGCATGTAAGCCTCCAAAGTTTCCAAAGTTCATTTTACCTTCTTTCCCCTCCCAATATATTGCTGAAAGTAACTGTAGGAGAAGAACATGCTTTGGTCTCTGATTTACGTTGCTTTCAGTAATTGTTACAGGTTATGCACTAAAGATGACTGGTATCATTGACAAAATCAGTGCAATGGTACAACTTTATTTATTTTATTTTATTATTATTTTTTAAGATTTTATTTATTTCTTTGACAGAGAGAGAGACAGCCAGCGAGAGAGGGCACACAAGCAGGGGGAGTGGGACAGGAAGAAGCAGGCTCCCAGCGGAGGAGCCTGATATGGGGCTCGATCCCAGGACCCCGGGATCATGCCCTGAGCCGAAGGTGGACGCTTAACAACTGAGCCATCCAGGCGCCCCAATGGTACAACTTTAAGATGTGTTTTAAAACATTGGAGGAACAGTGGTGTTGTTTTAAAAACAAACACCTTTTTGCCCCCTCCCTAAAACATCTGTAATATCTTTTTATTTTAGTATCTGATGTAGGATACATATTTATATTCAGCACTATAGAGATGTTTATATAATACTTTTCAGCTAAGGAAAGACATTTCACCTACCTACTTCCTTCACCCCCCCCACCTGGAGACCTTCACGTATGACATGTTACCATGCCCTATTTCAGATTTGATGGAAGAGGACCCTAATAAAAGACAGAGAGGGCTGTTTTTTGTTTTGGGGTGTGTGTGTATGTGTGTGTGTTTGTTTTTTGTACAAATGAAAAATAAGTCTGGCCTGACATTCACAGATAATTCCTAACTGTACTCAGTTAGGTGATATCCCAGTGACCCTGACAAGATTTCTTTGGCTCTAGGGCTGACACTAGGATTCCATCAAACTCATGAAATTCGTGGTGGAGCTGCCCTCAAGTGAGGATGCTGTTTCATAATAATATACTGTCCTCAAAATTTTAGGGACAAGAATGACTTGGGATTGTTCTGCTCTTGATAGATTTGCCACTGTTATCTGGCTCTGAACCCCATTGGGTTTGGTCAAAATTGGATTGTGACTGGATGTTTATTGTAATCAAGCACCATGTGATTCCTAAATGTATCTCAATAATACCGTCCCTAGAATACTTGTGTTTTCTCCTGTGTCTTTGCATGCTTACTGTTTGTTAGTGTTTGACAGTCACAATCAGAATAGAAATAAATCAGAATCATTCAGTCCTCACGATAGACACTGCTGTCCTGCTACTGTAAGTTCCATATGATTTCTTGCCTGACTTCTGGCTTGGCGCGTCCCACCCCAATGGGCAAGAGATACCCAAGGTGATGTGTGTCTTTGCACTAATGTAAGTTGGTTTTAGTTGCTTGACCTTTACTGGCAAATTTTCCAGACTCTTTCCTTCTGATATGTGACACCTGTTCTTTCCCTATGGCGTGGTGGGTATGGTTACTTTAACTGAAGGGACTGGTTTCTTCCCTACCCACCAGACTCAAGGGGCTGTCACGGAGCAGGTGGAACGCTCCTCTAAGGCACTTAGAAATAGCACGCTATATGAGAGAAAGTGTTTATAAACAAACACATTTGGTTTTGAATCCTAGGTGTGTGAACCTAGTCAATTTGCTTACCTAGATTCTCACTTTGGTTTTCTTATTTATAAAGGAAAGTGATAAGATTTAGGTAACAGAGGGGTGGTGGAGATTAAATGTTATTTGTCTTGCATGCTGCCCAAGAGAGAGAAGTGCTCAACAGTTGGAAAATTAATTTCTTCCCTTCCTGCTTTGTTTTATCCTCTCTCTCTTTTTTCCCCTTTCCTCAAAAAGTATACAGAAAAAAAGGGGGAGGAGTATAGGGAACTAGAGAAGATATGCTAAGAATCAGATTTATTTCTAAATAAATTTTCTATTATCACTTAGTCCATTCTCATTTTTGGTTCCTCCAGTATTTGGTGCTTAGTATAATTTTATTATTGCTTCCTTCTCTGCACCCCACTCCACCATCTTTCACTTCTTTATAGTAATTCACATGTTCAACAATCACAGAGAAGGAATCACCCTTAAATAATTTGATTTGAGCACTAGATATTAGCTCCATGTAGACTGGTACTCCGCCTTCTTCAGTTCTATTTTTTGTAGTGCCTGGAACAATGCTGAGTATATTGGTTGAATTAGTGAATGAATGAATGAATGAATGTGTAAATCCCTGAGCTAATAGATTCTGGGTCCAGTGCTAGTTCTTCCACGAATTCAGCCCATAATCCTGGTCATCTTGGCCACACCTCTGCATGAGTCTAGAAGAAGAATTAAAAAGAGGAAGCAGGGAGCATAAGGCAGAGTATGAGGCCATTGGGTTTACTGTAGCTAACATTTTGAGCATTTTCTCGTCCTCACAACAACTTTATGACACAATGACTGTTCCTATTATTTCATTATACAAATGAAGAAATGGGTTTAGCAAGGTTAAATACCTTGCTGATGTTTGTACAGCGAAGTTGTAGAACTGGAGTCACCCGGGCTAACTTGAAAGTTTGCCTTTTAAACTACTTTATGAAAAGACGTGGGTCAGATCTTATAGTGGGAGAAAAAGTAAAAAAGTTGAGAAACTACAGGTTTATGAGAATTGGTAGATGGGCACCACTACGTGTTTGGAGGCAATGGGTGGAGGGGAGAGATGCTTTGCCTTCACCTTCAGTTGTCATTGATGGCTATTTTGCTACCAAGCTGAGGACATTCCTGTTGGATTCTTCTGCAAGACTCTCTGATACTCTAATTTGGTTTTCAATCCAAGAATGAGATAGATGTTTTAGAGAAAATATACATTGTGGGGGGTTAATTTGATAACTTACACACTGTGGAAGGTAAGAGATTTGAAAATCCAGGGAGCCCTTAAGACTTTTGACTTTGTCATAATGGGATTTAAGTGCCTCTCTCTTATACTGGACAATAAGCTCCATGAGAGAGGAGTATAATAGCACGAAACATTTATTGACTTGCTGACTTAGTGTCCTTCTAGTTTACTGTAGTCCCCATCACATGACGGGTAGTTCCAACAGAGATTTATTCAATGAATTAAAGAATGATTTAGGCAAGGGAGAAGTGACAATGATAGGATCAAATTTGACTAAACAGATACATGAATGGAGGAAAATGAGAAAAATAAAGATCTCTGTAGTTTCCACAATGTGGTAGGCACTGTGCTCGGCCCTTTACCAAAATTCATATCCCTAAAAGCCCACAAGATGTTGGTACTCTTGATTTTATTTTACAAGTATAAAAACAGAGGCTCAGAGAGGTTAGACAGTTTGCTCAAAAGTACACAGCTATCCAAGAATATGTCTGTGAGAGAGAGAGGTGGGCTGGCGATGGATGGATGGTAGATGATACATATTAAACCACTGAATGGTCTCAGGTGACTGACTAAATGATTTTGCAGTTTGTTATTGACCTTGAAATGGTCACTGCTGATTTAAAGGCCTGAATGGAATCCAAATCTTAAGCATCATTAGATTTCTAGCTATTTGTTTAATGGTATTTGCTTTTAATGATAATGACTCATTCATTCTTATTATCAGTATGGTTATTTCTAATTCTAAAATGGTACTCTACAGTGGAGAAAAAAATACCTTCCTTCAGAACATGTTTTAGAATCGAATAAAGCACTATTTTATTATAAGGATCAATGGCAAAAGTAAAGTCTAAATTGAACTTTCTTGCTCCGAATAATCTGTTAAATTTCTCTACTATGCTAATGTGTCCAGTCATGGCATACAGGATTCCCATTGGCCCAGTGATGGTTCCCAGATCAATATTTCATGGACTCGGAAATTGCTCATCTTACCACACACTTACCTTTGTGAAACACTCCAGAATCCCAGGACGTTCAACAACGTTAATGATGCCAAAAAGAAGAAGAAGCTTTCTAAATTGCCTTTGTTTAATGTGTTTGGAAACCAATTGCCTGTTTGGAACAAATGTAATTGTTATTCAACTGCAGAGTTGTAAGTTTCTGTGAATGTTTTATCATTCCACTATTCACACAGATTTATTCGCTTCAATAATATCTACAAAGCAAAAAAGCTCATCTGAAACTCATTGTCAAAATTCATTTAATTCTGTAATTAACAGTAAAATGACAAGTAAAGCACCCCAAATATTTTGAAGGTCACAAAATCTGAATAGCATAACACAATATAGGTTCAGAAGAACTGAGCTATAAAAGTCACCCTGATTATGCTAATTTACCAGAACCATGTATATATATATCTTATTTATCCTTATATGTCTAGTATCTAGAACAGTACCTGACATATAGGAATTGTTCAGTGAATACACATTGAGTGCATGAAAACTGTTTACCAGAGTCTGTTGCATATTCTAATTGTAAGGTTAGTGACATAATACATGTAGATTCCAGATGTTACATTATTTTGACAATTTAGATAAATCCAGTATCACCTCATTGTAATATCGCAGACCCTATTGGTCAAATTACTTGCAATCTCTGGTTGACATGAAGGTATTTTTTTGACCTGATAAGTAATGCCTTCAAATTAATACTTCTAAAGAAGATACCCCCACTTTCTTATGATGTCAAACTGCTATATACAAAACTATCACATGAGTATATATAAAACTATTTAGGATGCAAGGCAATTGTTTTTACTTCACTGCTACATTTTGACTTTTGCTTTGGATCTTTGCTATAATTCTCTCTTTCTTTCCATATCCAAATACACATCTCTATGGATCATCTCTATTTCCACACACACGCAATTTTCCTTCAGTGGGTTTGAGATACTATTATTTAATACATCATATGAAATGATGTATTATATATGGAATGCTTATTTTTATGCGGTACTTTTAAAACAACAATGGGATCTTAGTATTAACAAATACATATATATAATACCACAGAACGTTAAAAAGATTGTTCAAAAGGCAAAAATCTGTCTTGGCGGAGAGAACTTAAATTCAATTGCAGTTCTGAATGGGCAGAATATTTCCCAAAAAAGTTATGTATTATGAGAACAAGAATTGATCTCCTTTGAGCAGTCAGATGCCAAGGTTTTGGCATTTTCTTGCTTTTTTATGGGAGCAGCTCCCACAGTGGGTTGTGAGGAGGGGTGTGGGACTAGAACAATCGGTCTATGTGCCAATAAGACTTGATCTTCAGTGCCGTCTTTGGTACATGGGTTGTGAGTTGCTTCCTGAACTAGAAAATGGTTCTTGGCCTTTTCCTTGACAGTGCGTACTTTTAAATGAGATTTGAATTAAATGCTCTGTTCAGGGTTGATAGTCAGCAAGTACATAAGTATGACAGCTTTGATTCATTGTGCCACTTCCCATTTAAAGCTGTTTCTCTTCTGTCATTTAACAATGACTATTATTGTGGACCAACCATGAAAATTAGCTTGTGTCTTGGACCTATAATTGAAATCTGGTATTGAGTTGAAAGCTATGTGGTGAGTTCTACTTCCCTATTTTATTAATTTGTGTTCCATTACAATAGAAATGTATGGTGTTATTGCTGTATTGACATAATGCCTTCATCTGATAGGAGTAGCTTCATAGAATGTTTCCCTCTGTGTTTGCCTATTGGGTCTATGTAGCTTGCTCTGTGTGTGTGTGTGTGTGTGTGCGCGCACACACACACATAGAAACTAAACATTTGATTGTACTTGAATGGGGGTGGAAGTCAAGGTAAGGTGAGATAACATCACACATATTTTCAGGAAGAACTAAACCACCTTGCTAAGCTTATTCAAACAGTCCTATTTCCTTACTTCTCTTGAATTAATATCACAATCATATTTCTGTCCTTTTCATTTCACATCAGCACTTTGCATGTGATGCGATTAGACCATTTTTTCATCGTGTTTCTCTGGCGAGAGTAAGAGAAGTTTGTACAGAGTATGCGAAGCCTCAGAATTAACATGACATTAATTTTTCTTGGAGCATGAATTTTGGTCCATAATAAGTAATTGAAAAAGCTATCTTTTTATTATAACAAAGTCAGATGAGGGAGAAGAATATAAATTTTGTAAGATCTTTAAAGGTAAAACATAATATTTCTAAAAAAAAAATTATGCAATTGCAGCAAATACCAGCCTATCCTGATACTGCACCAGCTCACCCTGCGCGTGCCCATGTGCTTGTAACTGTCACTGGGGGTACTGTGGTGGGCACAAATAACAAGCGCGGTGACTTGGGATGGGCATGTCGGGTGACGGGAGGATGTCGTGCTGGAAAGGTTAGAGAAAGGCAGTGGGAATTTACGAGTAACGCAAAACATTTTGTGAGTGGAGTTATTTAAAAAATAAAATGAAAGATTGCCATATAACCTATTCAAACTCCTGATAACATTTCTATAGTCCTTCTCGAATATCATTTTTAGTGTTCACCTTCCTTCCTAATGCCGATCTTCATGCTAGCCCCATATTTTTGCCTTACTTGGCTGTAATTTTACATTCCCTGTGTAGCTAATTTACATGGTGAGTTCCAAGGTAAGCAGGACAGTCATCTGAAATTGAATACACACTAGCATCACGTTGGACAGAGAGATACTTCATGAAACGTAAAATTTGTTTTATTAGTATAGAGATTATCAGTCTATGTAAAGAGATAGCTTTGGGTGTGAAGAGACATAGAAAAAGCGTGGGCTTTGGAGGCAGAGAGACTTTTGAAGTCAAATACTGTCTCCATTATTTAATAGTCTTGTTTTGGGGCATTTGCCCGATCGGACCACTTCAGCCTCGGTTTCTCCTCTCTAAAATGACAATACCACGTTTCTCACTGAGCTGTTATGAGACGTAAAAGAGGTAATAGATGTCAAGGGTTGGTCACGGAAGAGGCACTCCATAAACTTTAGATTATCACCACCCCCATGCCTTAGAAGTGGCTCATACAAAATCATGTAGCCTGAGCTTGATCTTAGACCCTTTTCCAATCACATATTTCTTCATGTTCTTCATGTGCCATTTTTTTTTTTATCATTATCCCAGGACTGGTTGTAAAATGTTCCATTTAACATCATCAGTTGACTCAGCTCTTAGGTACTATAACTTTATTTTAGTAGCTTATAAACTTTTATTGTCGTAATTCACATTTGTGCCATTTTTCATCTGACATTTCTAGTAGCTGATTGAAATCTGGGACATCCTTGCAAAAGGAGACAAAGGGAAGACTTTAGGTCTAGAATGGGACGAACTAAACTGCCCCAGATCTTTACTTGGGTGGGTAGGAAGGCTAATAATGCTAGAAAAAGTACATCGCGTAAACAGTGGGGGACAGTAAGTGCCATATGTTAATACTCACAGTGAACCCTAGTTAAGTACTTTTTAATAGTATAACCAGCCTAGTTAGCAATGAGTGTTGGACCACTGAGTTCTAGAACATTCACAAAGTACTTTGCATGGCTCAGAAGTTCTCCAAATATTTCTTGTTCAGTTAGATCTATTTGTTCATTTGAAAATCATTCGTTAAGAAGTTTTCATGTACCAGGAAATGGACATTCCAAGTTCCTTAAGTAAAAAGAGGTCATAGATTAGTAGGGGAGACATGCAAACAGATAATTACTCTGGAGTATTAGACCTTATAGATACTAAGTAAAATGTTTCTATTTTATTTATTTATTTATTTATTTATTTATTTATTTTAATGAAAGTTTATTCATTTTTTTAAAATATTTTTTTATTTACTTATTTGACAGAGATAGAGACAGCCAGCGAGAGAGGGAACACAAGCAGGGGGAGTGGGAGAGGAAGAAGCAGGCTCATAGTGGAGGAGCCTGATGTGGGGCTCGATCCCATAACACCGGGATCATGCCCTGAGCCGAAGGCAGACGCTTAACCGCTGTGCCACCCAGGCACCCCTATTTATTTTAAA
The DNA here is from genome assembly GCF_023065955.2 of Ursus arctos. Classification (NCBI taxonomy): domain Eukaryota; kingdom Metazoa; phylum Chordata; class Mammalia; order Carnivora; family Ursidae; genus Ursus; species Ursus arctos. Next base: position 15,284,856 of record NW_026622941.1, read on the forward strand.
TTATCATGGTCATTTTGGAGACAGAAGGACTGTGGAATTATCTAGACTAGTTCTTGTATTTTACAGATTAAGAGTGAAGGTGCAGAGAGGTAAACTGAGGCACCGTTCAGTAGAAGAACCCTCATCTTCTTACAACTGCACTACTAAAGCTGCCATTGATGCTAATAGGAATATGTTACTATAAACAACACAAATTTGAGTCTCACAAGGCCCCTAAGTCCTAACCACATACTTCTCTGCTCTTTCAGATACACTCCCCACCCAGTGGGAAGTCCTCCCTACTTGGCTAGCTCTCCTGTTAGTCGGACCAGCTGCCTGCTACTGGTTTCACCTCCTTCCCAGCCTTCAGCACTATTCAAACAGGCGATCACATCCTCCTGCAGGACCCAAGAGTTGCCTCCCTGTTTTGTTACTACCAAGCCTGCTCTCCACAGACCCTTGTTCACTCCACTCCCAAGTGCAGCCCCCTTACGGCACTGCATGGCACTTTCTCTTCCCTGGGCTGTGAGTATATGTGCCTAATAAACTGCTGTCAGTCCATTGCTCAAGTCAGGTGTCCTACTTTCAGCCATCTTAGCCTACTTAGGTTGAGGATCCCTTCCACACCAAACAGGTGGATAGGAGGTGATCAGAACATGCCCCCACACAGAAATCAAGGTCAGTTCTAAACAATATAGATGCTGTTGCTCCAATGCATAATTACTGCTTGGGGGAGGAGAAGTAGCAGTTGCACATTCCATTCTGATCAGTACCCAACACCAAGTACCTCTGCCTCTAGTACCTCCTTAAACCATAAGACGAGAAGTAATGGAAGCATGACCATCAAGGTGCACCACGTTCTGGTAATACAGCTCCCAAAGGAGAGCTTATAGATGAATGGGATTTTTAGGGAGCACCCGATAGTCATGTATACTTGAAACCAGTTTACAGTCACATCATTTGATCAGATTGTTGGACAACCAGAAAATGGCATAAAATTCTCACTCCATCCCAGCAGTCTGCTCATCATAGTAACTTGGGTTTTAATGGGAGCACTTTCACAGAAGACTTTATTAAAAATATGGAAAATGACAGGGGCTAAGGGAATCCACACATATTCTTCATTGGTCAATACTGCCTCTCAGTAAATCTCTTCTTTTGGGGATGACTAAATACAATAACTACCCTGTATTCCAGTAATCACACTACTGGGTATTTACTAAAAAGAATACAAAAAACACTAATTCAAAGGGATACATATACTCCTTATGTTTATAGCAGCATTATTTACAATAGCCAAACTATGGAAGCAGTCTGTGTCCACCAAGAGATACGTGAATGGATAAAGAAGATGGTGTGTGTGTGTATGAACATATTATGTATATATAAACATTATTCATCCATAAAAAAGAATGAAATCTTGCCATTTGCAATGACATGGATGGACCTAGAGAGTATGATGCTAAGTGAAATCAGTCAGTCAGAGAAAGACAAGTACCATATGATTTCACTCATATGTGGAATTTAAGAAACAAAACATGAATAAGGGAAAAGAGGAACAAACTAAAAAACAGACTCTTAACTATAGAGAACAAACTGGTGGTTACCAGAGGGGAGGTGGGGGGTAGGGTGAGATAGGTAAAGGGGATTAAGAGTACACTGGTAAAGAATACCCTTTAATTATTATCCTTCTAAACCTACAAGTATGCTTGATAAAAAATAAGAAAGAGTCATATGAAGATTATGAACAGGATAAAATGTGACTGTCTTCTGGTATTAACATGGCTCCAAAGTTCTGTGTCCTGGTAAAGACGCAAAACATAGGAGTTAATATGGGAAAAATGATTTTAAAAAATTATAATTAAGATTAGATAATTTTGCTGTAAACCTAATATAAACTAAAATACTCTCATAAATTTACTAAGAAAGTTTAAGTTGTTGAATGCAAGGCACAGACATAGATGTTAATAATCCCCCTACGTAGTAGTGATTATGTCAGTGAGTTGTAATGAGGCAAAAGGAGTCTGTTCATAACAGCAAACAGAAAAAGAGCATAAAACGCCGACAATAGATATAACAAATATTCAGGATATATACGAAGAAAAGAAAATCTCACTGAATCGAATTGTTTAACATTGAATAAATAAAAAATTATGTTATGTACTTAGGGAGAACACTAAAGATTATAAAAGCTTTATTTTTTTAATTAATGAACAAGCTTTACTTATTTAATTAAAATAAAAATGAGATTTGGGGAAAACTGATAAAATGCTTCTAAAATTCACCTGGAAATATGCACCCCAGGAAATAAGATTTTTACAAATGAAGACTAACCATAAGAAGTACGATTAGCAATAGTTGATACATAATATATACCATAAAGTGTAATAATTAAAGAGAGGGTGATGCTAAGCCAAAATCAAGAGGCAGCTGAAAGGTATAGCCCTGAGACAGCCCTGAATCTCCTAAGAACTAAAGATATATTAAAGTATTTATTACTGATTAGTTTCATTCCACTTATCCTATGGCAGTGGAGTATTTATGGTTTAACTAACTTTTCACAACAAATATCAAGTTATACTGTGAAATTTGGTTATTTGAAGGAAATAAGTGTTTATCTAACACATAAGTAAAGTTCACATGGATGAGACTATTATATTCAAAATACAAAACTACTGAAATTTCTACAACCATAGATAAATGCAATGATATGAATCACAACAAAAAAGGTTGATAGATTTGATTACATGTATCAGCAAAACTTGTGCAAAACAAACTCATCTATGAAATTAAAATGCTAACTTAAAACTAGGAAAATATTAGCAATAAATTTGACTATATGATAATATCCCTAAAGTTAAAAAAACCATTTAAAATAAAAAATAAACAGGACAAATAGGCCAAAAGAAAAAATGGGCAAATAGTATGATGAAGCATTTCATGAACGTGAAAAGATAAAAGTATTCATACCATTAGAAATTTCAGTTTTCCATTTTGAAAAAATATAAATTAAAGTAATAATGCAATATAATTTTTGCCACTCATTAACAAGAATCAAAATATTATTATGCGTAAGGCTGCGGCTAACACATTGAGACAAGTATTATTCTACTGCAGTGGTGGCATAATTGATGCAGCCTTTTAGAAAACAATTTGTCTTTACTTCTCAATACTCTTTAAAATGTTTATCCTTATTGAATGAGTAATCCCATTTTCAGGATGCTAGAAAAAAAAAGTGAGCTTAATTTTTTTTGAATTTGAAATGACATGGAAATATGCTCACGATATTTTTAATGGGAAAAAGTGGGTACTTGATATGATTTTTTTTATTGAGCATATAGCAGCATTTATTCAATTGTGTTTAAAATCTCTATATAAATTTAATACCCGTGCACACATGCATGCAAATAAAAAAATATTGGAAAAGAATTTACCCAAATAATAATTGCCATCATTTTGTTGGTCTTCCTCCCTCCCTTTAGAGTTTGGATTTATTTCATCATATATTACCTTTACAGCAAAAAATAACATTTTAAAACCATTTCACCAAGCATACTTTTGGAAAACTCTGCCTTCCCCAAGTCACTTCTGGTTTATGATAAAACAACGGAAAAGGGTGGTTTTCTATCACAAACTACCCTTCTTCTGCAATTGAAGTATTGAATAGCAGCCTTGATGCTGTGACTCGGAACTTATGTGCTATTTATAAAACCGTCCTAAGATATTATTATGGAAATCATAACATCCCAAGTAACAATAACCAGTCTATTCTGAAACCTGAGATTCACTCACTTTAGTGATATGTTGCTATATTTCCTACTGGAACCCTCGATTTACCAAATATCTCAAATATACATGGCATTATTTTAAGTGCTGTGGCATACCGCTTTTGAGTAGAAGCAGATTTCTGCTATGTCTTTTCAGAGGAAGATTCAGTCATTCCCCTTTTTACCAACACCGTTTTATTTTGAACATAATGGAACTTTGAAAATATTAAAATGTGCCTTTTGGAATCTCTTCAAATGATAGTTGGGCACAGTGAGCCATGATTTCCCCTCAGACTTTGTTAGACCTATTTTTTTAAGTTAATTTTTGTAATGCTGGTGATCTAGCAAACGTCCAAAATTGTTGAGACAGAACTGAAATGGGTTTTATACCTTACTTTATCCCTCGCTTCACTATGTGCGAAGAAGTATGTAGTTAAAAACGTGTACCAGCCATTCTCCAGGATGGCCGTGCTTCTGCGCCACGGGAAATAAACTCTGGTGAAGCAAAAGGAGCTTGGGAATCAGGAATCCAGCCCTGCTGTAAGATTTGGGCAACTTGTATAACTTTCTAGGTTCATTTTCTGCTTACGTGGGAAGAGGCTACAAACATCTACCCCCAAAGAATTGTTGTGAAGATTTAATGAAATAATATATTTGCAAAATACATATAGCAAGGTCTGCATATAACTGACACTTAATAAATGTTAATTTCTTTCCTTCCCCCTTTCAGTAACCTGATTTAAATGCTTCATTTGAGATTCATAGCTCTCCTACTTGAGTTAATTTTTAAAACACATTAATTTTCATGATACCTGAAGGAAATAATATCTAACAACTATATGCTAACTTTGGCTTTTCTACCACTTTTTCGTATTTGTCTAATAAGTACCCAAATTATTATTACCCTCAATTTACAGATGAGGAAACAGAGGTGCAGAGAGGCTGAACTGCTTGCCTAAAGTTACGCGAAGGAGACAGAGTAATTATTTGTTGATTGAACGGGTGAACGGAGGTTGGGCCTCAAATCTGCACATGCTTGATACCTTGCTCTCATAACAATGTCTGCATCAAGACTTTAATTTGCATTTGTACTTCTTGGGAATTGTGGATAAAAATGAAGTTAGGTTGCTGTTTCCAGGAAGGGCCACTGTGTCTTTCAACACTGTAGAGAAATCGCTGTGCATTGTTCACCTGAACTGCAGAAAGAATGAGCATGGGTGATATTTGGGATAACAGGCTTTCTTATAAGGGTGAGTTCATTCTCTTGAAGAGCGTTGGGAGGTAAAAACCCATCAAGATAGTGTGTTCTCATGATGATTTCAATGAATTATCATGGAAATGAGTTTTAGAAGAGAGGTAATGCTTTGTGATAATAGCCCGATAATGCCATTAGCTATGAACTGTAATTGTAATAGCATTAGTCAAATGAATATATCTGATATTAATTTGAGTGTCAAATATTTCTATAAGGCTCTTCTTGTTAATTAAACATCAGCCTTGGTATTATTAATTCACTTTCTGGCCAGTGCTGGCACATAGTAGGAACCCAATATGTATTTGTGAACTGAATTTACAAGTCAACCTAGAAGTGGAGCTATTTAAAATTGTAAAATATTGGGTTTAAATAACATCACGGATATAGCAGGAACTGATTTTGCCCAGTATCTGCTTATTTGTACAGTCCTTTCTCTGATTTGTAGATTCAGTTAGCTAAGGATGGAGACTTGTTTATTTCAGAATTTGAAAAGATATCCACCCCCTTCTCTCTTGCATATTTGGAGGGAAATCGTATATAAGATTTGCTTCACATTACTTTAATTCGGGAGTAGAGTTTGTGCCTTTCTTCCTGTCTTGTGGTCTTTAGACCACTTAAAAATCCACCGGACAGCTTCATAACTGCATTGGACACCTGAATGTCACTGGACCAAATCATGCTTTAGGTCCTTTTGTATCACTCTTCGTGATTACCAGTACCAGCTGGGCCTTCAGCACTGCCCGCAATCTTAATGGCTTCTCTTCTAAATCATCTGTTCTTGCTCTTGCGACAGCACATTCTTAGCTCCCTGCTCTCCCTATTCCTCATTTTCATCCCAATCTCCTGCTCTCGTGAATGGCTCGTTGCGTACTTCATAAAGAAAACGGAGAGTCTGGAAAGGTAGGTGCCAGCATCTTCCCAACACCAGAACCACACGTCTGTTTGCCTGGGCGCCCACCCTTCCCATTCTCCCTTCTGTGTGAGTGCAGGAAGGAAGCATCCACCCCCAGGAAGAAGTCAATCTCCCTTCTTTCTCATGCCTTTTTAGCTTCTCAATCTACACCAGATGTTTTCTTTCACCAGTTAAATATGCCCAAGTATGTCTCGAAAAAAAAAGTACCTTGAACTCACACCTAACCTCCCAGATAAAATGCAGGACTCACCATTAAATTCAAATTTCAGAACAACAATGAATTATTTTTTAGGATAACCATGTCTTAAACACTGCACAGATAGTTTTTTGGTGTAAAGTGTGTTCGCAATATTGCATGGGACATGCTTGTACCAAAAAAAAGTATTCATTGTTTACCTGAAATTCAAGTTTAACTTGGTGTTTTGTACTTTCATTTGCTAAATCTGGCAAATTTACCCACATACCCATGTAGCCCCTACTTTCTCTCTTAAATCTTCGTCATTGCCAAGTTCCTTAAAAAAGTTGTTTGAATGCAATACCTTTACTTACTCACTTCCTAGATGTTCTTCCCCCCACTCCAATCTGGTTTTTATTCCCTTCTCACCACTGAAATGATTCTGGGTAAAGTTTTCAGTGGTCATAATATTGCTAAATCTACAGATTTTTTCCGTTCTTCATTTTACTTGATCTCACAGTAGGATTTTACCTAGCTTATCATTTCCTATTTGAAACAATCCTCTCTTTTATCTTCAGTAAATAAATATATGCATACACACAGACACACATGCATACCCGTGCACGCACGTGTGTTTGTGAGTGTGTGTGTGTGTGTGTGTGTGTGCTCCCTCACTTCTCTGGCTGCTGCTTTTCTTTCTTTGGCAGGCCATTCCTTCTCCATCTAAACTGTAATATGGGGCTTTTCAGGTCTAAGTACTGGGCTCCTTTTGCCCTCATTCTCAATATTCACACTAGGTAATTTAATTCACTTCTATGGCTACCAATGCTATTTTTGTGCCAAGGATTCACATATTTATATATCTAACCCAGAGCCTTTTACTGAGGTCTAGATGTTTCTATTTGGATGTCTCACTGGTATGCCAAAATTAATGTGCTAAAAAATGAACAGGTGACAAGTTTCCCAATCTGTTTGCCTTCTAGTGTTCTCCATTTAGCAAAGGGAATTTTTGTCCACCCAGTTGCTCTTGGCAGAATTTGGATGCTTCCTTGATACCACTCCTCTCTCCTGCATCCTACCACCTCCTCACTCCACTAGGCACTATTGATTCTACCTCTAAAGTCAAGCTTATATCCATTCATTTCTCTCCATCCGCCTACTTTCTTCCTAGTTCATCGCTACTCTAGACTCGCCTGGGTTAGTTAAAGTGTACACTTCTCCCAAACCATTCTTTTTCCCTTCTAACTTAAACTACATCCATAGTGATTTTAAAACAAATAGATCATGTCACTTTCCTGGTGCCTTTATGATTTCATATTACATTCAAGTTAAAAAAAATTCCTATAAGCCAAAGGTCCTGCATAATTTTGCATCTGTCTAATTCCTCAACCTGACTTCATGTGATTTCCTCCCATTTGCTGATTATTTTCAGATTACTGATTTTTGAGTTCTTCTGATGCACCTAGTGTTTCTTTACTTCCAGGCCTTGGTATATGTACTCTCTGCCAGAAATACTTCACACCAAGCCAAATACCACCATCCTTCTGTTGTCAATTTCAATAGTATTTCCAGGCACTCTTAGTATGAGCATCCATGCATATCTAATTCCATCTAGACTTGTATGTTTTCAGTGAAAAGGAAGCTCCACTAATGACATGGGTCCATGAGGCCAAGAAGAATCTCAGAGTACTGCTTTATTTCATCTCATCCCAATCTGGACCTGTAATTGAATAGGATACCTGATGTCCTCATTTATGGAATACATTCTTTTTTGAAGAATTATTAAAGTGCTATACCAGATTTTCATACCCATGGTAATCCTAGCCTACTTGGAAAAAGTTGAGATCCCACTCAATTTAGAATAGCAACAACACAAATCATTGTTTCTGTGCACTTTTATTAACCTGATACTTTATTTCCTCTAGTCCTTCTAGAAATCTTGGAAGCTAAGTTATTAGTGACACCATTTTAGAGAATGGTGAATGAGAAATTGAGACTCAGAAAAGTTAAGTAATGTGGTCAAGATCTCACAGCTTGTTAAGGGCTGAGTTGAATTTGAATTCAGATTTGTCTGACTCAGAAATCTGCCCTTTCTACCTCTGGTGAGCCAACAGCAATGAATAGTTGCTTACCCCAGTATAGTGGGTATTTTAAACTCTGCTTTGATACTGTTATGAACCCTGAGGGCTCTGAGCAGCTCCAAGGGTCTCTGTGAGCGCCAAAGTTTGGGGGCATAGGATAAGTTATACCTGAGATTCAGAACCTCATTGTACAAGGAGGATTCTGAATCTGCTTCTGACTGAAGACCATGAGTAGGATTTGCCTGCAAGAGTTGGTGGGGGCCTGTCAAGTAAGCTCCAAGAACACTGGAATGAATTTGAAGAAAATATCTCTCAGAAAATAGGCATGGACCCATGGAATCCAGTTAAATAGCTTTCCAGGTGCATAAATATTTTCTTTCAAGTTTACTGCAACTGTAAATTCCTATTTCAAGAGTGACTCCATGATTCATGCTGACGTGGCTGTCAGTGGTCTCAATAATCACAGAGAGTCAAATGAGAATTTTAAAAGATCACATTTTTAATTTAAAATGATCTTGATGGGAATCAAACAGCTAAATTCTTTGCTCCTTTCCTGAATTCTAGGAGGAAGGACGAACAGGGACAAGAAGATGTATTCCTTCACTTCTTGATTCTGCCCAATTATCCTTTTTCCCATAGACATTTTGCTTTGGATCTTTCAATCACCTGCACGTCCGTAACTAAGATGTCACTTTCCACTGAATTCTGTTTTGTTATTTTTGTCAAAAAGTAAGCCCGAACCCATGAGTGTGAGAAAATTGATCTGGTTGCTAATGGGATATAGTGGAAATAAGCAGTTTGACTGACTTCTTCACTCCCTCATATTAGCATTACTACTTTTAGAGAAACTATTCCTGAAATGATTAGTGTAGGAGGATGGGTTTAGTCTTGTATCTTCTCCTTTAAAGCACTCAGAGTTAGAGATCCCAGAAGGATCAGTTTTCTCACTTGTACTGAAAATGTCACTCTAACAGTTATCTGTCTGCACAGTCAAGTTTTGAGAAATCTTTTGAATTTACCGCATTCACACCATTCTCCATCATGGTGCTAAAAATGACTAATGCGGCTTGGAGACTGGGAGACTGGGAGAGCCGATCGTCTCTCCCAGTCATCCACCAACACTCACACACTCACATACACACATGCTCGGCTGACATGAATCCTTAAAGGTTTAAAATATCTTATATGCTAAATGGAATGCAGAGGCGTGCGGGATGCTTACGTACATAGTTACAGTGATGGGGTCACTCTGGTGGGTTCTGTCAAAAAAAATTGGTCTGGTTGTTTAACTAAAAGACTGGTCTTGTTTTTAACCAAAGGGGCCACTATAACATATGACTTTATTTTCTATTTAAAAAAATCTCTGGTATGAAAATGATCAAATGCATTATTTAATTTTATCCTCTCGTCATCTCTGAGAAAAGTGGGGTGCAGCATTCCCTTTTTCAAATAAGAGGAAATAGTCTTAGGGAAGATGATGACCTACCGAATGTCGTGTATACAAAGGATCACTCTTTTTTAGGGGCCCTGACTAGTCACATAAGCCACGTTAGGGTCACAAGAACCAAATCCTCTAAATAAACATCATTTCCTTCCTTCCTCCCCTTTTTTTTAAAAGATTTTACTTTTATTTATTTATTTGACAGAGAGAGAGACAGCCAGCGAGAGAGGGAACACAAGCAGGAGAGGAAGAAGCAGGCTCCCAGCGGAGCAGGGAGCTCAACGCGGGGCTCAATCCCAGGACTCTGGGATCATGCCCTGAGCTGAAGGCAGACGCTTAATGACTGAGCCACCCAGGCGCCCCCATCATTTCCTTTCTTGATGATTGCTATTCTGATGGCTAAAGGGATTTTCACAAACGCAGATATATCCTGCTCCCAGAAAAACATATGACAAAATCTCCTGTGATGTCATTCAGGGAATGATGGAGAAGTGCATGAGCTGAATGATAGTAATTAGATGAAGTGGGAGCTGATTACATCCAAAAGGGGAAGATTAGTTGATAACTGGCAGTGAGTGAGGTCTCTAGGAACTTTCCACAAGGCTCTATTTTTGGTCCTGTCCAATTCACCAATTTGGTCAATTACCTGAAAGAAGTCTAGGCACTTGTTTACTAAGTTTGCAGATGACACAAAGCTAGTAAAGAAGTAAAGATTAGTAATTAACTGGGTGACAGAATCAAGTTTTTAAAATGTCTGTTATTTAAAATGATGAGTTGACATGTATCGAGGATAAAGATAAAGTCTTACATTTAATTAGAAAAAAAATTGTGGTAAGAGGAGTCAAACTGAACTGAAAGCAACTGTTACAAACAAAATTTTAAAAAAGCCTCAGGTTTTCATTAACCATAAGTCCAGTGCAACTACTGAAAAAGTCAACACAATCTCTGTTGGCGTTCAGAGAGAGAGAGAGAGAGAGGGAGAGAGACACTAGGTTGATAACAATAACATCTTGAGGATTGTGTTTAATCCTAGAAGCCATACTATTGGACCATAGCCATCTTTACTGAGCACCTACTGTGTGTGTTAATTACGTAATCTTGATAGCAGCGTGATGAACTATGCATTGCTGTTACTGGCATAGAAACTGAGAACACATACCTAGACTGTCTGGATTTGAACCTCGTACCTCATTATGTCTCCCAAGATTTATCACACGTTGGAGGAGTTGGTATATGGATAGAAAATTAGACTTCCTCTGTGGAACATAGTGATTAGCAGATGGGCAGACACAGGTTACATTCAAAGCAGAGAATTTTTCTGGGTGTTAGATGACGCAGGCACATCTAGATTTGGGTACAGTGTTAGCCTAGATGGCCTCTGACATTAATATCCAGTAGTAAGATTCTGATTTATTGGGTGCTTGCTTCGGCAGCACATATACTAAAATTGGAACGATACAGAGAAGATTAGCATGGCCCCTGAGCAAGGATGACATGCAAACTCGTGAAATGTTCCATATTTTTCGAGCCCTGGGTGTTATATGCAACTGATGAATTATTGAACTCTACATCTGAAACTAATGATGTATTTTATGTTGGCTAATTGAATTTAAATAAAAAAAGATTCTAATATATTGGGATAGGATTTAATGTAACACAGTATTATTATGAACAACAACAACAAAAACCTCTCAAAGAAGAAGCAAATTGAATTAATTAGTGGTAATTTAAATGGTGTTCTCTTGAATACAAGTAGAGAGCACCCCACTCACATTGATGTAGCTAAGATATCCTTGCCATTTGTCCTTGGTAAACTTTGCCAAAATTATATAAACTTTTGTTTACCCATCTTTTATTATATCTAGAATATTATCAATAATATCCAACGTGCAGACCCCCATCCGAAAAGGTTGTATTGCAGAAATAGCAAGTGTCATTAAAAGGCCCTTACACTAGGTGACTCTTAATAGCTGTTTAGTGTATTAAAAGCAATGTTGATGTTGGTTTCAGAACACTGAAAGGGTCAGATTTCTGTCAGATACTAGTTGTGATGATTTGACCACTTTGTTTTCTTTTTTCTGTCTTACTATATTTCAAAAATAAGTATAAGATTGCCTTTATATGATTGTTGCAATAAATGCAATAATGTAAGTAACAGTTCCTACCACATTATTCAGATTCTCAAGAAAATGTAGGTTTTCAATGAAATGGTTTGCAAGAATAATTGGGTGTAATAGAGAATTTGCCTGGCCTTTGTCCTGGTTCCTGTTTGGTAAACACTAAACCCTTTGAGTTCTCTGAGTAACTGGAATGCCTTCGTTATTCATGGCAGGTCTCTCCAGCCCCACCTGATGGTTTATGCTAATGAGAGGACACATTAGGGGCCTGCCAGCCAGGAAAATTAAGCACATGATTAGAGGGTTGAGGCTTTGAGCCATGTGATAGCCCAACCTCCAGAGGGAAGAGGCTGGAGACTGTGTTCAATCACATGGCCAATGGTGCAATCAATTCTGTTTACATCATAAAACCTCAATGAAAATTCTGCACTCTGAAGTTCAAGCAAGCTTCCCTGGTTGGCCATATTCTGCATAGTGTCACACATTGGTGTGCCAGTTGGCCACTGCATCCCTGGGGATGAAAGAGCTTTCGCTTTTGAAACCCTCTTAGGCCTTGATCTGATTTGTATTTTTTGCTATCATAACGCTGTAATCGTAAGTCCTGTGCTTTTCTGAGTTCTGTGAGTCATTCTCGCAAATCGTCGGTGGGGACCTCCACATTTATAGCCAGCTTATCAGAAGTGACCGCAGTCCTGGGGAATCTCTGAACTTGTGGCTAATGACGAAGGTGAGCACAGTCTTGTGAAGTTCGGCCCAACTGGGTACGTTCCTCAAACGTACATATGAAAAATGTAGATTTATATCAAAGATAAACTGATAGTAATATCTGACTTCATAGCTCTTCTAGAATATGGAAAATGTGGTTTGATTGTAGACATTTTTAAAAGCAAATTTTCAGGGCGCCTGGATGGCTCAGTTGGTTAAGCGTCTGTCTTCGGCTCAGGTCATGATCCCAGGGTCCTGGGATCGAGCCCTGCATCAGGCTCCCTGCTCAATGGGGAGTCTGCTTCTCCCTCTTCCTCTGCCTCTCTCCCCTGCTCATGCTCTCTCTCTCTCAAATAAATAAAATCTTTCAAAAAAAAATAATAAAAGCAGATTTTCATCTTCATTGAGTAATGTTGAAGAAAATAAACATATGCCGAACACATAAGATGTTTAGGTAGAGATATAGGTAAGACTTTCCCAGGTTATCTTATAAAAGTCTAATACCAGTGCTTTGTCCCTTGTTTATACATAAAGAATCTAACCACCCGAGCAGTCAACAACTTGCTGCTGTTCACGCGGTTGTTACGATGGTTTGAATTTTCGTGCTTTGAGAAATGGAACCATATCTCACAAATTCCGTGTAGCACAGAGCCTGGCACACAGTAAGCAGTCAATACACACTTGTTTCACTTTCTCAGTTAACTAAGACAAGGGCAATAATTCATCTTATTAACAATCAATCAAGGATTGTACATTTGTTCCCTAGAACTCTACGCTACCTACCAGCAAATTTATCCTTCTTAATTTGACTTGTTCCCTACACCCTGGAAATTTTTTGAGGATTTGGGAGCGTTTATTTCCTTGTCATGGTATCCCCAGTGTCCAGCGTGGTACCTGGAGCAAAGTGGGTCTTCCATAAATATTTTTTGAATGAAGATAGTGTTAAAAAGAATTTCTCATTCATAGAAGCTATTTCTTCCGTAGTTTGAAAGTAAGTAAATTAAATTTGTTACAGGAAAATACAAACCAATGCTTTCTTTACATGATTTTAAGTGTACACTGTAAGTACCTTTGAAAGTAGAGAATAGGCTTGTAGTATTTTCATAAAATAAGCAAAAGTAAATTAAAAAAAATGTTAAGCCATGTTAACATCTTAGAACAAATAAAGGAAAAAGCCTGTGGATTTAAAATACAGCCAAAGACATTTCACCATGACATCTAATCACTGTCATTCTGTCGATTTTTCTGTCAGCACACGTCTGAGTAGCACTTTCTTGTTGCACGTGAATTTTTCAGATGGGGTGTTTCTCCTGATCAATTTCTATGGGAAAAATTTCCCAAGACTATTTGCTATTCAGTTCACAGTTTCTTTTTGATTGCATAGACATGATTTCTGGAAAATCACAGGGAAAAGAGATCATCCAGATACCCCATTCTCCTACATTTCCACAGGACTTACCTTTTCTGAGGATTATCTATGCCAGCTATGAGGCATTATTGAATATGACCTCACTGAAAGATCTAATAAGAATATAATGACTGATTTGTTTTAAAATACACTAAAGAAAGACAGCGGACAGGGCCTCATGAGAAGTGACATTCTGTAATTACCTCCTCCTATCAAAAGAAAAACAATTCCCAGAAATTAATGAATACAGCAAGAGTCTATTTCCTATCTTAATTCTATCTTAATTGCAAAAGTGGATCAATTAAAAAAAGACTACACTGGCAAAGCCCTTCTTTTAAGATTTTGTCTCCCAATTCTCTAGTCATCAAATCAATATATATATATATATATAAGCATACCATGAACCTATTTTTACCTTCTGAGATGAGATATACCAACTCCACCAGCAATGCCGCCATGAAACAACCAAATCCATTGAACAGTGTCAAAAAATTCATAGAGGTTCCTCTGATGGTACTCGGAACAAGTCCATATATCACAGACACTGAAAGGAAAAGAGAAAGTCAAAAATTAGACATTCTCTGTGAAATACTTCCATAGATATTATTCAAATCAGTGTTGATCATACCTCAAAGAAAGCTTACCAATAAAGGCAAAATTTGGGTTGGACTTTGTTAAAGTTACTATAGTAAGGCATACTATGATGGTACAATTTAGGTATATCTAAAAGGAGTAAAATACGGCAAAACATACTCTTGTATAGCTGCAAGAAAAATTTAATTGCTTGGTGATTTGAGTGTCCCAACATATTCACCCAAATTTCACCCCGATTTGAATATTTCTTAATTTTGGATTGAGGTGAGGCTTGTACTGGGTACTGTGACAATCTAGTAATAAGGTCTATGATTCTGTGATTCCAAGTAAATCATTAGTTTCCCTACAGAAAACTTGAATTTATCATATAAAATTAGCATGGGGGTTAAGAGGATGGGTCTGGAGTTAGACAAGATTTTGCTAGAATCCCAAGTCAACTATTTATTACCTCTGTAATTTTAAGTAATTACTTAAACTTCCCAAGCTTCAGTGTTCCTCTCTATAAAATGGGAATAATATCATCACTCACTTGCAGAGGGGCTGTGGTTCTTCCTTGCTATAATGTATGTATAATCCCATCATATATGTAAAATGCTGACTTGTAGGAACAGAATCAGGTTGGCTATTTTTAACAGTATTAATCTTACCAAGTCAAATGGCTCCTTCTTGTGCAAAGTGCCTTACATGCATTTAAATTATCCTATTTAAGGAGAGGTTACCTAAAGAGAGACTAGAGCTTAAGCTTTGGGTCTCCAAAAAGATTATCTTTCTTCCCCCAAGTCATTGTTGCAAGTGGCAAGTGGCAAGCTGTTGAAAAAAACACCGTGGAGGAAATTTTTTTTTTTTAATTTCAATTACAAATAATTTTTTTGAACAGACTCAATTATAGAGAACAAACTGATGGTTGCTGGAGGGGAGGGGCTGGGGGATGGGTGAAATAGGTAATGGGGATTAGGGAACACACCTGTGATGAGCACCAGGTGATGTATGAACTCGCTGAATCACTATGTTATACACCTGAAATTAATATAACACTGTATGTTAATTAACTGAAATTCAAATAAAAACTTAAAAAGCCCCCCCCCAAAATTTTCTGGGTATCAGACATAGATGAAAATGAGTATATCTGATTTTATACATATGATATTAACTATATTAAAATATGCATGGCAACCTTAGGGGTACATGCTAAAATATTTACAACATTTATCATAATATGGTATCTGGGATTTGCTTCAAAATTATACAACGAGGAGGAAGAGAGTGTGCAAGTGAGGGTAGAGATGAGACAAGTTTGGCTGGCTTGAGAATGATTGAAGCTGGAACGTGAACACACAGGAGTTTATTGCAGTAATCTCTCTTTCATATTATGTGCGGCAAAAAATTGGAAGGAAATACATAAAATAACAGGAATGGTGTTAGCTTTGAGTGGTTGAATTATCGGATTTTTAATTTTCCTTCTCCTTACTCTTTTGTACTTTGTGCAAATTTGTCTACAGTGAGAGATCATAAATAAACATTAAAGTTCATTTAAAAAAGAAAAGTGGTGATAGAAAACCAATATACCAGAGAGGTTAACCTTTAGTTTCCTTTTCTTTCTTTTTTTTTTTAGACAGGGGAGGGGCAGAGGGAGAGGGAGGGAGAGAGAATCTCAAGCAAGCTCCACACCCAGCACCGAGCCCAACTCGGGGCTCCATCTCATGACTCAGAGATCATGACCCTGAGATCATGACCTGAGCTGCAATGAAGAGTTGGATGCTTAACTGACTGAGCCACCCAGGTGCCCCTTAGTTTCCTTTTCTAGAAAGAGATCTCATTATCTTCTCCCTTCTCTCTCGGGAAAATGTCACCCTGGTTTACGTGCCCTCTACCCCAGAAAAACTCTGCATTTGTTCAGCCCGTTTAAATAAACTAACGAATACATAATGTTCATGTATTCATGTACCCTCCTAGCATTCATTTAACATTTCTGTTTTGGTTTCTGCATATCCTCCACATGTTTTCATTTATCATCCGATGACCATTCAAAGGAGTCGCTTGTCTGTGCTCCAGGAAACGGGCTGCGCTTGGAGGCTGAGGCGGCCCTCAGCTCAGGCTCTGAGCATCCTTCCTAGATGTTCCACTCTGGGCAGGCAGAGAGCAGAGACGTGCGCGACGCTAAGGGCCGCGCTACACAGGCACTTAACACCACAAATACTTATTGGAGGTGAAGATAGTGATGGTGATAAATAAAATACTGTGGAGAAGGACTTCAAATATCAGCGGCAAGGGGCCATGGGTACCACAGCTCTCGTGTGGGGTGCAAATCACACTCAGGAGCCCGAGGCCAAGCTCACAAGGTTTTGTTTCTTTCAGGAAGATCTGGAGGACGGTATGAGGGAAATGCTGAAGAGGCTTTGGGAAGAAATGATTCACTGTTATAAAAAGGATTTGGCTTATGAACTTTCCTTTCTATAAATATGAGGAGACAAACAATGGGCAGAAAGACGAAGTAGGCCGATTTCTTTCCCTGAGAAAAAGCAGAACGTACAAGCCCATTATTACTCTGCTAGTTAATTATTAATCCTATGCTTTTCTCTTGCTAGAACTTCTGGTGCGGTATATAATTCATGAACACACTTTGCCAGCTCTCTGCCTGCTGGTTAATCTCTCTTTGGTGTCATTTTAGTCGTTTTGAAAGCCTCCGGTTCCCTTTTAGAGGACTTCGCTTTTCAAGTCCTCGGATCTCCATTTTCAGGCACCGACTCGCATGCTCTGATCTCTTTCGACTTTAGTGATCATCAGCCTGATTTTGTAGGCTCTGCGGTACTTCTTTTAGCACATGATAGCATACATAGTATCCACAAGTCTGCCACTATTCCCCAATTCTCATTTTACCGTGAAGACACAGTAAAAAAGATTCGGTGTGTGTGAAAGCTGGTCTTGCCAAGGAGAGCTGAAATGTGCCTCCAGGTGGAGGCTGGTTAGTGTTTGCAAAGATACCCCTCACAGCATCTGTGGAAACTACGGACTGTGGGGCTATAAGCACCTTCCTGAGGCCCTGGTCCTGGGGACTCATTGCTGAAATTTCTTTCACTCTGGTTGTTCTTAAACTGTTAAATGTGCTGATAATGTGTGGTGAGAAGTTATTTCGAACATGGGTAAGAGAAGTACCTCCGTCTCAGAAAACGGATTTGATTCTGTTACCCACTTTCAGATCATCATTCCTTCCTCATCCCTAAAAAGCTTCAGCTTATTGTTTCTGCTTTTATCAGTATTATTCGATGGTATCACCTCATATTTCTCTTTTGTGCGGTTGTCTGTTAATCTCTAGGATATTTTCCTCTGTTATTCAAAGTCATCAGCTCCTCTCTCCTCGCCACGTTCTCCAGTTCTATTCCTGCCTTAGTTCCTGGCAATTTTATCATATATAGAGGTCACCCTTCAAAACTTCCATCCTGCTAGATCTTGGTTTCTCAGTTCCTTGACCTTCTTTCTAATGTCCTCCTCCTCCATTCTACCTTAGCCATTCATTACCACGGTCACACCCTGAACCTTGTTCCTCAGACCAGGAGTTGGTGAACTACCATCAGATAAGGTTCCGGCTGCCACCTATTTATAAATAAAGTTTTATTGGAACACAGCCACACCCATTCATTAGGTATGCCTATGACGGCTCATATACCACACTGACTGAGTTAAGTAGCTGTAACAGAGACTGTCTGGTGTGAAAAGCTTAACTGTTTATAATCTGACACTTTTCAGCAAAAGTTTGCCAACCCATGCCCTAGGCCAGTAATTGTAAGCGCTCCATAATCTCAACTTTGTGCAACCCCCTCTGATTATAACCTCCTGCCTTCCCAGTTTACTGTCTGCTACTCAACCACAAAAATGCTTAGACTCCTTTAGGACCTCCACTCCATTGCTCCTTTCATTATTCTTACCTCTTTCATACCCTTTACGTTCCTACTACTCTTTTTAGCTGAGTTAAGTTCCATAGTTAATTGTTATGATCATATTCTTTCACATACCCTCATTCCCTTGCTTTTCTCTTGCTTTCTGGAAACTGATTGGCTCAACAGTTCACTCTCTGCCATCTCTGCTCCTAGATCCATGCAGCCTAATGTTTCTGGAAGAAAAACACATAACCATGTTGACCAACTCATTTTAAATTCCTGACCACACACCTCAAAGGTCTCCTAATACACCCTGGCAATGTTCTAGATCTCCCTAGTTCATTCACTCTCTCATTGTCTTAGACAACAATTTCATATCTCTGCTCTCTCCTCAACCCCCCCCAACTATACTCTCCCATCCTTACTCAGAGCTCATGGCCTGACATCCTACTTCACTGAAAAAAAAAAAAAAAATCAACCAGCTGGAAGAGAATTTCCGTAGGAATCCCCACACCTGTTTACGCACCCATGAGTTTCTGCACCTTCATACTCTCCCTCCAAACTGTTACCATTGATGAGCCGTCTTACTACTATCGAAAGCCACATTCTCAACTTGTAAATTAGATCTCAACCTTTCTATTTGCAGTAATTTCCCCTCCCACTGCCATCAACTTTCCCTCTCTTTTTTAAAAAAATTTCCCCCTCTTTTGAATCATTCCCACCAACATGCTGTATGATGCCATTGTCTTTCCTTCTTCAAACATAAATAAAAAACTCATTCTTAACCCCATTCCTTTGTCAGCTACTGTCCCATTTCTTTGTTCTCTTTTGCAGCAAAATTCTTCACATAAATTATCTATAGTTCTTCTCTTCTCATTATCCCTTAAACTCATTCTAAAGAGGCTTTTGTGCATTCCCATATCCCACATAAGAAAGCTTTTTTCCAGACCACCAATAATGGCCAAATTCTCAGCCAATTCTCAGTCCTCATCTTACTTGATGTATTAACAGCATTTAACACGGATGAACACCCCTTCCTTGATACCATTTCTTCATATGACTTCTGAGATACTGCTCTCTTGGTTTTGCTTTTTCTTGCTTGTCACTTCTTTTCTCTCGTCTTTGCAAATTTCTCATCTTCTTTTAATGTCTTAATGATGATGTGCTTCAGGGTCGAGTTTCTGGATCCTCTTGTCTATACTGACTCCCAATGTGCCCTAACTCTCTTGGTGATCTCAACTAATCCCATTGCTTTAAACACTATTGATGTGCTTATGACTCTCAAATTTGCTATATCTGCAGCTCAATATGAAAATACAGACTTGGATATCCAATTCTCTATTTGTCACCTCGATCTGACATCTTGTTTGTGTCCAAAATGAAACGGGTGATCTTCTCCCCAAAGCTTGTTCTGCCTGTAGCCTTTTGTCTCTCTGTAGATGGCAACTCCATCCTTCCAGGTGCTCAGGCCATAAATTTTGATGTCATCATTAACTCTTCTCTTTTTCTTATACCCTATTGTTCCTTCATTAAAATATAACTAAGCTTGGATTATTTCTCACGACCCACACTGCTACTATTCTGGTCTGAGGCTCTCATTTCTCCCCTTAATTCATCTATCCTCTATCCTTTTCCTCACTGTACTATATTCTTAATCTATCCTTTTCTTCAAG
The DNA here is from genome assembly GCF_023065955.2 of Ursus arctos. Lineage (NCBI taxonomy): Eukaryota > Metazoa > Chordata > Mammalia > Carnivora > Ursidae > Ursus > Ursus arctos. Next base: position 15,304,839 of record NW_026622941.1, read on the forward strand.
GTAGGATATTCTCCACAGCAGAGAGAAAGATTCTTTAAAAGTGTAAATAACATCATGTCATTCTTTTTCCCATTTCACTCAGAGCCCAAGTCTTTACAACGGCCATTCTGACTCATCTCTTACTAGTTTCTCTCTTCCTCACTCTCCTCCAACTTCATGAGACCCCTTCCACTTCATTGCCAGATATACTCCCATCTTTGCATTTGATGACTCCCTTGCTAACAGTGATATTCTTTTCCAGATATCCATGTGGCTGACTCCCTCAACTTTTTCAAGTCTTTGCGTGTTACCTCTCATTGAGGTCTGTCCTGACCTATCTCTTAATGCTGCAGTCTGCTGCCTCCTATGCTTGGCGCTCCTGACCCTCCTTATCCTGCTCTATCTTTTCTTTTTCTATAGTACTCGTCACCCAACATGTTCTGTAATTTAATTACATTTATTTTTTATTATCTTTCTCCCTTTGGTAGAATGTAGGTTCTACAATGGCAGAAAGTTTCATCTTTTTTTTTTTTTTAATTGATTTGCCTTAAGGTTCTAAAGTAGTGTCAGGCCTATTGTAGGTACCAACACAGTATTTTTTGAATAAATAAAACAAACACGGGTTATGAGACAGCTGGGGTATACATTGCTGTAATTAAGACATAGTTTGAAAAGTTTTCTGTGTGTGTGTGTGTGTGTGTGTGTGTGTGTTTCTTGTAGCTCATCTCCTAGGTATAACATGATTTAGCATGGTAAACAATGTCCAGTGAAATTAGGGGAGAAATCCACTGTGCTTTCTCACCCAAGGCCATCAGTGTAGGACATTGTCAGGAATTTGAATGATATATTTTTATTGTACTCACATAGAAATAGCTGTATATTTAATTCTCATTTGTTTATTCAGTATATGTATTAATCATCTTCTCTGTACATGCACTTTAAGGAAGAAAGAACATTAGAACCTAAGGATAGACAATAAGGATAAGAATCTTGATTTAAAGCCTGCACATTCTCATGGTGAGAGGGAAGCAGTAAACATACACATATAAATACGATAATTGCGGGTCCTGACAAGTGCTATTAGAAAAAATGGAACAGGGTAATAGAGTGAAAGTGATAAGATCACCTAGACAGCCTCTTTGAGGAGATAATCTTTGAGAAAATTTGATGCTGAGAAGAAGCCAGACACTTGAAAACAGAGGAAAGGGGATTCTAGGTCGAGAGAAGAGCAAACACAAAGGCCTTGGGATGAAAATACGTTTGACGCTTTAGAAACACAGAATGAAGATCATTAAATTTCTAGGGGAGCGGTCAGAGGGAATAATGTTATAAAATGTAGTTGGAGCAGTACAAGAGGCCAAACCGTGTACAGTCTTATTCACATTTAAGGAATTTATCTCCAAAATCCTATTGAGAAATTTGAAGCAGGGGAATGGTAGGACTTCTTTTGGAAAGAGCATGATGGCTATTTTGGAGAATGGACTCCTGGGGCAGGAGAAGAAGCAGGGAGACAAGTTAGGAGGTTCTGACAGAATTGGTGAGATATTGGTGACCACGTAGGCTGATGCGGGACTTGATCCCATGACCTGAGCCAAAGGCAGACGCATAACCGACTGAGCCACCTAGGTGCCCCAAATAAATAAATCTTTTAAAAAAGGAGACCTAATAGACATCTATGATTATAATTCCATAAACTTTCTTTTTCTTTCTTTTTATTTATTATTATTTTTTTTCATTTTTGAAAGGCAGGCCGTGGCACGCAGCACCTCACTTGAATATGTGTCTGGAGTCTTGGAAACCTGACTACCCTACATTCTCCTGCAAATGGACACTGAGAGCTTGTTTGGAGGTTCTAGCAATGGAATGCAGCTACTCACATACCCTTGACTGAAGAATGTCCCTCCTCTATGAGGTAAGTCATCCTTTTCCACCGAGTCTGCAGCTTTGGGAGGGAAGGAAGGGGACACCTGCCTAGTCAACCAGATCAGCCGAATCAACCCTGAAGATCAATGGGGTGACAGATGTTACGTCAGATCGCCTACACATCCTACACAGAGTTTATTAATTGCTTTTACTTTTACCTTTTTCAGTGAATTGCTTTGGTATCATATATGTATGTGTCTGTGTGCATATATACGTATGTCCTTATTAAATATGTATATTTAAGGAATTTGGAAATAACTGAAGATAATAGAATAATTGAAGATTTTGGACAAGTGAAATGATCAGAACTGTCATTTAGGATGATTGAAGGTCGTGTGCTGGTTGATAGAGTGGGAGAGATAGTGGAAGTAGGAAGATAGGTAGTAAAAAAATAATCTTGGTGAAGTATAATGATTTACAATCAGGGCTCCCACTGCAGGGAAATATAAAGAAGCTAAAAAATAAGATGCAATAGATTACACCGATAAACACACACACACACACACACACACACACACACACACACACTGCTGTATTGCAAGACGTCACTGAACTACCTTGATGAATTTGAAAATGGCTAGTTTAATTAATATCAGCAATCTAGATAATCCGGAAAACGCTTGATATTTAATAAAGTTATTTTGAACCTGTCTTATGAAACACTAGTGATCACACTTAATTTAGTGTAACTTAATTTAAAGACATTGAATTATCTGGAAAATTGGCTCAAATTTTCATTTCATTTGCATGTTTATACACTCTCAGAGTACCTTATAAATGTCATTTTTGGAGGGAGTATCTATGTGAGTTTATCTGCGAGTGGGAGGGCGGGAGGTGGGAAGAAGAAGACAGACAGGAGAGTTTTCGTCTGAGTGTACTGGACTTGTCTTCTAGGTTTTAGCAATTTTTCCTCCTGTTGTGTATTTGACCAAATAGTAACTGCCTTTAACTAAGTTCATAAATCTTTCCTTCCATCTACATTCAGGTAGAATTAATAATTGTTCTGTATCTGGCAGAGGAGTGAAGAGAAATTAAACCTTTTTTTTTTTTAAATGAGGGTGATAAATAGGCTTGTTCTGAAGCATTGTGGGAAATCTCCAGGGAGTGAATAGGTCGCCAACCGCTTGAGGTGATGTGTTCTGTGTAAAGGCTCGGTGTGCTGCTCTTACATGAGGTGATGAAATCGTTACTTACCAGCTGGGTTGACCAGTGTTTCAGCCACTCCAAGTAAAACGTACTGAAAAACCAGGTGGAAACAGGGCATGGAAGAAATGGTGAGGACGTTGCCTGAAAGAGGCTGCTCCACTGGAGGGAAGTGTTTTCTCTGTATTTCAAAGAAGCCAGCTACCATCACAGACAAGGCGGCAGAAAGATTTCCAGCGACTGAAGGAAAATAATGCAGACAAAAAAGAAAGAAAAAAAGAAAGAGCCCCAAATCAGTGCAAGAGGCCATAACATTTCTTACACATTGACACTTGGGGATGTTTGCTAATATTTTTTGCTTTGGGAATATCCAGCTGCCAGCTACCTGTGTTATCTGGCTATGCTATGCTTTGACTGTGGTCTCTCAGAAACAGCTGCACTGACTCCCTATTTCCCAACTTACTGCTTGGAGGGCCTCTGGAAAGTTAGTTAACCTCATGATCACTTTTCTGAGCTCTAAGATGGGGTTAATGATGCTTACCTTTGTAGGGCGAGTCTGAGATTTAAATCAGATAATGTACTGGTATTATTATAACAGCTCCGTAGCAATAGCGAGCAATTATTGAAGATAAAGCAATAGTTTTGAATTTTTGTCCTCAGATAAGATATATTATTTTTCATGACTTTTTAAGATTTATTGGAGTCAAAAATAGTTTGGGGGAAATTTAAAATAAAGTGATCTCATCACAAAGTTTTAATCATTTAAAAAATGGGTTGGAATGATCTGTATTATCAGTCCTCAGTTTTCTGACATTTCTCTGATCTTTGCAGAGAATTAAAGACTAGAAACGTTTGTTTAGAAAAAAAATAGTGAAGGTGAATAGCTAGATAAAGAGTATAAATGAAAGCAATTATTCAAAAAGTCGTCTTGCTCATCTTTTCATTTTACTCTTGAGGAATTATCTAGAAAATTTTGGATGAAAATGAGTAGGGATTTTGTTATGATTTTGTTACAGTTTATATCCACTGCAACCATTCCATTTTCTCAATTTACCATTCATATTACTGGACTTAATCCCATCTTTAGAGCAGAGGCAACCTTGAGATTGATGGAATTTACTTGAAATTTAGAGATAGTCACATTTTGCTAACTTGCATAAAATTTCAGATAAGGCAAAGCTTTCAATTCAAAAAAATCAATCTAATGTTTAAATAGCTTAGTGTTTGTTTTGGTTGATAGAGAAACTGGTAGGTAAATTTTTTGATTATATCTCAGTATTTAAATGTATCTGTAAAGTCTGCTCTTTACTGAGTCTCTAAGAAATAGAAGGTGTAAAAAAAGGGGGAAATCTGAATAACAGAAAATTTGAGCAATTTTTAATTTATTTTTATTTGAAATTAGGTTCCATAAAGGCTCATTCATAGTGGGGTCAAGATTTTGGTTCTTTAAACAGCTCATATAAAAAATCTGAGTCTCAACATTATCTACGTTTAAGATCATGTTCATCACATAATTGCATTTATTTAGACTGTTTGGCACATTATACGGTCATCAGAAAAAGAGCTAATACGTCAATTCAATTTAGTATTTACTGTCCTCCTGCTCTATGCAAGGCAGTATGTTAGGCACAGTTGGAGATATAAAATTAAAAAATATCTGTTCTCAGTCATTGCAGACTCATATTCTGTTGGGGAATCTAAGAAGACGAACTTATTTCTAGCTGGGGAGGTGAGAGAAATAATTTTATGCTTTAGAGAAAGAAGGGTGTCCATATGAAAAGGTGGGGGCAGCATCGCTGGCATGAGCAAAAGCACAGAGTTATAAAACATTTGGACAGATTTTCAGAATAGTGAGAAACAAGTTATTTGGGAATTGGGGGACAAGATAGATTGGGGTCAGATCATAAGAAGCATTTAATATATTTTTAAGGAATCTGTAAATTGCTCCGAAGATAATGGAATCACTGAAGATGCGAGACCCAAGTGAAATGATTAGAACTGTCATTTGGGATGATTACTCTAAAGGCTTTGTGCTGGTTGATAGAATGGGAGAGATAGTGGAGGTGGGAACATAGTTAGGAAGTTAAAATAATATTGATAAAGTATAATGGGGCTTAAGTTACAGTCCTGGCTCCCACTTCCAAACATAGACAATAGAAACATAAAATGCAATAGATTCCACTGATAAAGCCATAGCAAGATCAAAGAGGAAGCAGATGTCAATGTTGAGTGTAAGTCCAGGTGACTGGAAGGATGGTAGTGCCAATAATATAAATGAGAACCCATGACAGGGAGAAAATGAATTTGATTTTGAGTTGGGGTAGAGGCACAAAGAGATAATTTAAAGAGAAGTGCTCAGAAAACAACTGAAAATGTGAATCATAGGTCAGAAGACAGGTTGAGTCAAGAGATAAAGATTAATGAATCATCTGCATGGAATGGAAATTTAAGATCAGGTGAAATTTAAAAATGATGGGGAGCGAAGGAAGAGAACATCTAAGCAATGCTTTTAAACATATTTGCATTTGGGGGCAAAAAAAAAAAAGAGCTAAAACTATGGAAAGAAAGGCCAGAAAGATAAGTAATCTGTAAGGGAAGGTTTCAAAGAGGTGGTTATACAAAACAGAACTTCTGATCTTTGCCCTCCTTTTTCTTCACTCTTCCCCATCTCCACCAGTACCTTCACATACTCAAGGCAGGTATCTGGGATCCTCTGTCTTTCCCCCATCTCCAAATATATTATTAAGTTATCCAGATTCTATTTCAAAATGTATTGTGAATTAACCTGCTTCACTTCATAGCCACTGCCATCATTTTAGTCCAAGTCATTATTATTTTTAACCCAGACTATGTGCAATACCATATTTAATGGTCTTTCTGTTTTCACTCTTGCCCACCTGTACCCTACTAAGCACCATACAGTCAGGGAGATCTTATATAAATGCAAATTCAATGCTACTCTTCTGCTTAAATTCTGTCTGTAGGTTTTCATACGGTTAAGATGAAATCCCAGGGGCGCCTGGGTGGCCCAGCGGTTGGGCGTCTGCCTTCAGCTTAGGGCGTGATCCCGGTGTTATGAGATCGAGCCCCACATCAGGCTCCTCCGCTATGAGCCTGCTTCTTCCTCTCCCACTCCCCCTGCTTGTGTTCCCTCTCTCGCTGGCTGTCTCTATCTCTGTCAAATAAATAAATAAAATCTTTAAAAAAAAAAAAAAAGATGAAATCCCAAATCTTCAACATGGCCTTTATATTGCCTGTACTTATCATCTCTCTCTAATTGGTTGCTACTTTCTCCTCTCTGACCATTTTTCAGCCACATTTTTTGTTTTTCTTGACCATCTTAAATTCGTTCCCACCTTAGAGCCTTTGCTTTGCTCTTCTGAAACATTTTCCCTACTCTTTACTCGCCCACGTTCGCCATTGATATTCAGCATATTACTGGAAGACCTAGCCAGAACCTTTAGGCAAGAAGAAGAAATAAAAGATATCCAAACTCATCAGGTTATGTACATTGAATATGTACAGCTTTTGTAGATCAATCATACCTCAATAGAGCTTTTTTTTTTTGAAAGAGACTTATTTGGGGGCACCTGGGTGGCTTAGTTGGCTAAGTGACCTACTCTTGATTTCAGCTCAGGTTATGACCTAAGGATTGTAGTATTGAATCCAGTGGTGGGCTCCATGCTGTGGGTGGAGCCTACTTGGGATTCCCTTTCTCCCTCTGCCCCTCCCCCACAACTTGCTTGCAAGCAAGTGTGTGTGCTCTCTCTCTCAAAAAAATTTTTTTTAAAGAGACTTATTTGGATTATTTTAGGAGGGTCCAACCCCTATTGTAATCAATAGGAATTGAAATACAGAGAAAATGAAGAAGAGAAAGTTATATTTTAAAAAGAAAAAGAAAAGTTATCTGATTGAGAGAATGGTGAGAATACCTGTGAATAGTGCAGTGGTTGAAAAGACCTTTACCAGGGTACAATAACATGGCGTCTTCGAATATCACTGATAGAGAGTGTGCTCCAGTTAGGAAAAGAGGTCATAAACACAGGAAAGAGCATCAGAAGGGCACTAGGCTTTTCAACAGTCCTTCAAGTCTGTGGATCACAATCAGAACAATAGCTTCAAAATTTTGAAGGAAAATTATTTTCAACCTAGAATTCTGTTTACAGGTGATTAATCAAGTGTAAGGGTAAAAAGACTTTCAGTCATATAAATTCTTGGAAAATTATACTTTCCAAATACCCTTTCTTAGGAAGTTGCTAAAAAATAAATGATAATGAAAGAGGAAGTCAAGAAAGAGGAAGAGGTCATTAGAGATCTAACAAAAAAGAGCACCATGCAGCCCATCTAGAGGGCCATCGTCAAGACAGAGAACAAGGACATAGACGTCCGCAAGAAGATCTCCAGAGGAAGAGGAGCCTCTAGTACATTACCTTACGTGTTTTAGCGCTGGGACGAAGTAGTGGTAGTGTCGTGAAACTGGTAAAGCAGTTTGAAACTTAAAAAGCAAACAATTTTTAATTAAATAACTGAGGAAAATCACATACTTTTTAAGTACAGAAAATAAACTTTTATATGAGAAAATTGAATCCAATTCTTTGGTTTTGCCATGAGTTTGTGTGTGTGTGTAAAACTGATCGCCGATTTAAATAAAACTATTTCTATAATCTTATTATTTAGCAGTATTCACTTAGACAAACAACATCTAAAATTTGAAAATGATTTGTCTTTGGGAACCATGACTGGATGGCGGATAAAGCCAGGCTAGAGACCATAACTTGCTGTTAAAAGGCTTTCAGCATTATTTGTTCACTAATCTAACATGTTTCCTGAATCTAAGATGAATTAAACTATAAGAAGAAACATGTTTCTATGTATCACCAAGAAGGGAAAAAAATGCTGCCAATCCATTATAATATGTAACCCAATTTCATTTCATTTTATTTTTTTATTTTTATTTTTTTAAAGATTTTATTTATTTATTTGACAGAGAGAGACAGCCAGCGAGAGAGGGAATACAAGCAGGGGTAGGGAAGAGGAAGAAACAGGCTCCTAGCGGAGAAGCCTGATGTGGGGCTCAATCCCAGAACGCTGGGATCACGCCCTGAGCCGAAGGCAGACGCTTAACGACTGCGCCACTCAGGCGCCCCGTAACCCAATTTTAGAGATGAATCTTTACCTACATATAGTGTTGCTATGAGTCCATATATGTTCCTTCAAAATAGTGTATTGAAGTCTTAACCACCAATGTGACTATTTGAAGACAGGGGTTTTAGAGAGGTAATTAAGGTTCAACGAGGGCGTAAGAGTGGGGCCCTAATCCAATAGGACTGGTGTCCTTAGAAGAAGAGGAAAAGGCACCATGTCCGTGCATGCACAGAGGAAGAGCCATGTGAGGACCTCGCGAGGAGATGGCCATCCGCAAGCCAAGAAAAGAAAAGCCTTAGGAAAAACCTAGTCTTCCTACACCTTGTCCTTGGCCTTATACCATCTAGAACTGTGAGGAAACAATTTCTGGTGTTTAAGTCACCTAGTCTGTGGTATTTTGTTATGGCGGCCTGAGCAAACTGACGCAGGTATATTCAGGCATGACATAAAACTTAAGTTGTACAAATTGCACAAACTGTATTGTCCATGATAATCATATGAACTGTAGGGGCGCCTGGGTGGCTCAGTCATTAAGCGTCTGCCTTTGGCTCAGGGTGTGATCCCAGAGTCCTGGGATCCAGCCTCACGTTGGGCTTCTCCACTGGGAGCCTGCTTCTTCCTCTCCCTGCCTGTTCCCTCTCTCGCTGGCTGTCTCTCTCTCTGTCAAATAAATAAATAAAATCTTTAAAAAAAATCAAACAAACATACGAACTGTAAAGAAAGTGTTGAGGTAGGTAAGAATAAGTTTTCAAACTTTCTTGTTTCAGACTTTGAATTCTATGAGAATCTTCTCCGATGGCCCCCATCCTAACTACTTCAGGGTAATCTAGATAAAAAACATCACCCCCCCTTTTTTTGGTTATCACCTTGTACTATGTAAACCAGGTTATATTTTACTCAGAAAAGTTGATAGCATTTGAGGCAGTAGCTCAGACAAGATACCTGCAATTTTTTTTTCTGTAAAAGCCCGATAATAAACATTTTTGAGTTTGGGGGACAAAAAGGCAAAATTTTGAAGATATGAAAGTAATTTATGCAACAAGAGGTAGAATATGTTTCTACAAATTTTTTATGGATGAAATTCAAAATAATAATTCTTTGGGGAAGGTGATGGAATTTCACTTAACCGGGGTTTAAAGTTACTGCTTCTTATCATTGGATCAAGAGCAAACGTTCATCTGTGAAAATAATTCTTTTTTTTTTTTTTTAAAGATTTTATTTATTCAACAGAGATAGAGACAGCCAGCAAGAGAGGGAACACAAGCAGGGGGAATGAGAGAGGAGGAAGCAGGCTCATAGCAGAGGAGCCCGACGTGGGGCTCGATCCCATAACACAGGAATCACGCCCTGAGCCGAAGGCAGACGCTTAACCGCTGTGCCACCCAGGCGCCCCTGTGAAAATAATTCTTAGTTTGCCGGCCGTGTAAAAACAAATGATGGGCCAGATTTGGCCCTGGCTTAGCCATCAGCTTTTATTGCCTACTCCTGAATTTGAACTCTGACCGGATGAGAAAGAGTGGCAGTTTTTCCTGGGCTCCTACTGCCTGTATACAGGCATGAACCATGACAGAGCAGTCTCATGGCCTCTTTATCTGTCCTTGATACTCAAACCGTAGTCCCTGACCAGCAGTGTACGTATCACCTGGGAGCTCGCTAGACCTCCAGAATCTCAGGCTCCACCTTCGAAAGACTGAGTCAGATCTGCATTTAAATAAGAAGCCTCAGCGATTCCCATACACATTAAACTTTGAGAAGTACTGCTCTAGCATAAAGCACTATAAGAACTAATCTAGCAAAATCCAATGAAAGACGGTCCTCCAGACAATTTCAAGCGAAGTGCAAATACTTAACTCATTTACCCAGATATTTTAGGGCAAAGCATATTTTTTACCTGAAGGATCTAGATAACCACATTTGCTTTGTATTTGCTACTGCACTCTGATGCCAGTGAAAAATGACTTTCTTAAAATTCAAAACAAAGTTTGATTACAACCTAAATTTAATCCATTCCGTTTTTATTCTTAACTTCTATGAGATCATAACTCGTCCAAAGCAGAGCGCAGTTTATCAGAATGTACACATTTTAAACCTCCAGCAGATCTGTATTTACAAGATAAAGCACATGGTTCCAAAGGAGATACTATATTCGGATAAATAATGTATGTTTTAATATTGGCTGTGGGGTTGTAGACAAGTCTGTAAGAGGCTTGAAGCTCTTATAGTTTATTCTATTACTCTGCCATGTAATAATTTTCCAAATTAGACCACAGTGAAATAAAGGAAAGTCAGAATTTATTCAAACGTTGCCGTTTCATGTTGAAGCAATCTAATACTAAAAAAATAGATATGTTAAGATTCTGCAGTTATTGGTTAAATTTACCGACTGAGAAAACTATGGGTTTTTTTATGGGTAGTCTGATGTATGAGTCTCTGATACGTAACACAACTGTGAGTATGAAATTCTACTGAGCCATGATCCATGATTTTGGCCAATTCCCAGAATAGGAAATTTGCTCATGAGAGAACATACAGGTGTCCATAAACCACTCTCGGAGACAGTATGACTTTATTGTCGTATGTGTCTGCTGCCTTTGCAGAAGATATTACTGACTCACTACTAGAATGGTGTGTTTTTAACTTTCATTGTTCCTATTAGTGGTATGTTCCTATATTTGAACGGAGGTATTCGTATTCTGTCTTTTGTTTCTCTTTAGACCACCAGAACTCATTTCAGGAGGGTCAACTTCAGTTGGTGTTTTATGTCTAAATATGGAGCAGGTAACTCATTTACATAGAAATCAGATGCACACGTGTTATCTGTAAGATATCAATTATTGCTTCAATTGGTGTACGAGCTGGTCTACTTTACTTCACAGTTAGTCCATTGTTGATGTCCACTGTAAAAATAAGAACTTGAGAACACTAATGTGCTTTTATGAAACAAATGAACAATCGAATAAATGAATGATCCAGGCTGGATATTTACACATTACTTCTTTTAGTATTTACAGTTCCTTCGAGCAGGTATTTTCAATGGGTATACACTGTGATTTTCTTTTTGGAAAAAAATGCATCAGTTCTAAAACTGTAATAACGAAAAAAGTGGTTTTACTAAAATATTCCTTTCTTTTTAAAAAATTTTATTTATTTATTTGACACAGAGAGAGAGAGAGGGAGTGAGCACGAGCAGGGGGAGGGGCAGAGGGAGAGGGAGAACTCCCCACTGAGCAGGGAGCCAGATGTGGAACTCGATCCCAGGACCCTGGGATCATGACCTGAGCCGAGGGCAGACGCTTAACCGACCGAGCCACCCAGGCGCCCTAAAATAATGCTATTTTCAATGAAGGTGATTGGACCTCTGACTCAATTTTTAATTTATCAAGCACTTTGGCTCCAATCAAAAAAGGAACCCTTTTTTTTTTTTTTGAAGATTTTATTTATTTATTTGACAGAGAGAGAGACAGACAGCGAGAGAGGGAACACAGGCAGGGGGAGTGGGAGAGGGAGAAGTAGGCTCCCAGTGGAGGAGCCTGATGTGGGGCTCAATCCCAGGACTCTGGGATCACGCCCTGAGCTGAAGGCAGACGCTTAATGACTGAGCCACCCAGGCGCCCCCAAAAAGGAACATTTTAGAGCATGTGTGCAAATGTGGATAGGGGCAGAGGGAGAGAATCTTCAAGCAGACTCCATGCTGATGTGGAGCCCCAGGTGGGGCACATTCTCATGTCCCATGAGATCATGACCTGAGCCAAACCAAGAGTTGGCTGCTTAATTGACTGAGCCACTGAGGTGCCCTCAGAAAGGAACCTTTTATTACTGTCAATTATTAGAACAAGTACAGTTACTGGTTATGTAAAAAGTGACCAACACCTTGGTTGTCCCTTTATCATAAAGGACTTGGGGTTAAAATTTGAATTTTCAAGTTTTTATTTTAAAGAGGAAGGCCTGGGAGATGTTTGAAAATACTTCATCGACATTTCAACTTAAATGTTATTTAAAAGCCAACATAATTGCTACCTACTGTGTTATACACTTCTGCTTTATGTAAGACTTAATAACAATCTTAATTAGGCTAATTTTAGTCAGATTAATACTTGTGTATGTCAGCACTAACTGCTAAATACCACATACTGTAGGATTTTAATTAACACTAAGGAAAGGAAGTACTCATCGTATAAACATTTTTGAACTGAAAAAGGCTAAAATGAAGTATGTCCAATTATGACAGAGCATAAACCACAATATCACTGATTTTAGATTTTAGGTGAATTAAGGTTGACTCGTAAACAGATAAATCTGCTCACATGTAGTGTTAGGAAAATACAGTCTTGGTAAAACTCTGAGCGTATCAAGCCTCTGACTTTCACGGTTCTGGAAGGTTTGGAGATTCTTTATAGTTGGTACTGTGATATACTTTTTGATTTCTTTAGGTGATAAAGTCAAAACCGTCATATCTTGAATCAGAAACCCTTCTCTTGTTGCATTGTTTATGAGCTAGATAGAAAAGGTAAGTTTATTTTTTCCTTTATTAAATTTCTAGTTTGACCAACTGAGTGAGATTTCCCCATCCCTCATTCTTGGCCTAGGCTGTGATTATCCATGTCAAACACTAGGCATGTGCACTGTCTGTACCATCTGCCTCCTGAAACATGACAGTCCCTGGAAGGGGGATGACGAATGTGGAAGAGAGTGCCGGGTCTAAGCAGTAACTGCCTGTTGTAGTGACGAAAGGATTTGTTTTCATTCATTGCAGAGCCTTAATTAGAAATAGTAGTAAGGGGGCTCCTGGGTGGCCCAGTCGGTTAAGTGGCTGCCTTCAGCTCAGGACATGATCCTGGAGTCCCAGGATCTAGCCCCACATCGGGGTCCCTGCTCAGTGGGGAGTCTGCTTCTCACTCTGTCCCTCACCTGGCTCTTGTGCTCTCTTTCACTCACTCTTTCTCTCTCTCCAAAATAAATATAATCTTTCAAGAAAGAAAGAAAGAAAGAAAGAAAGAAAGAAAGAAAGAAAGAAAGAAAGAAAGAAGGAAAGAAATAGTAGTAAGGGGGCACCTCAGTGACTCAGTTGGTTAAGCATCTGCCTTTGGCTCAGGTCATGATCCGAGGGTCCTGGGATCCAGCCCTGCATTGAGCCCCACATTGGATTCTCTGCTCAGGAGGGAGTCTTCTTCTCCCTCTCCCTCTGTGCTCTTTCTTTCTCTCTCTCTCCCTCAAGCAAATAAATACAGTCTTAAAAAAAAAAAGAAATAGCAGTAAGGATTCCAAATTAACAATGATAATTTACCTATCATCTAACAATTACTTATAGCTGGTAAGTGGAATAATAATAATAATAAATAATAATAATAACGCTGCTGCAATGGCATTAGAATGAGAACACCTGAATTCAAATGGCACTTACTCTCTTTTAGATCCTTGACCTATTAAATGACAGTTTATCATGAGCCTAAATGGGATATGTATAAGAAGGGGCCTAGGTTCAAATTAGGAACTCATAAATATTTGTTCACAAGTTATGTACTTATATACGTCATTCATATTTTCAAGGCACTTGGGTTGAAAGTGAAAGGAGATTTTAATATTGGACTAATTCAGTTATGTAAATTACTACCAAAAAAGTAGCCTAAGTTTGTGCTTGTATGCCCTGATAAAACTTGTTAATCTTCCATAATCATAAGCAGAATAGGAAGAACTGAAGCAAACATCTAGTTTTAAAAGATGCATATCATCACACTTTTTTTATATTCCCATAGCAAAATATTATGCAAATAAATGAACAAGTATGTAAATGAACAAATGAATGGAGTCTGGCTTAGAAACAACCGAATTCAGTATTCTGTACTCAGAGGAACATAGCTCATTTTTTTTTTTAATGAGTCTAGTTTTTCCTTTTTCTTGTCCAACAAGTCTGTTACCAATCTTGAAGGGGAATATTTAGTTCATATATATGAGATATGTTAGGTAACTCTGCCTAACTTTCCTCCATCCATAAAAAACATACCCCTTTGAAAGAATAGAAAGGATTTTAAATATGTAAGAGTGGAGAATTGTCCAAGAGAAAGTTGCTCATATTTAAAATGAATTTAAGATATCTTATTCTCAGGAAAGACTTCTAATGTAATTCTTTCAGCCATGCTGTATAGTATATTTTCTTAAAATGGCCCGATTTTTTAAAAAAAACTAGTAATTAAGCATAATTTGAGAGCCCAGACCGGATTTCCATTATACTGTACAAGACTGCTGAAGTTTTTGGCCGTTTGCAATATGAATTACCCCCATTTTGTCCTGTATTCATTCTGTTTTAATAGTGTCCTTGCTGGGGACGCCTGGGTGACTCAATTGGTTAAGCCTCCACTCTTGGTTTCTGCTCAGATCATGGTCTCAGGGTCATGAAATTGAACCCTGCATCAGACTCCACGTGCAGCACAGAGCCTGCGTAAGAGTCTCTCTTTCTCCCTTTGCCCCTCCCCACATGCATTCTCTCTCTCTCTCTCAAATAAATAAATAAATAAATAAATAAATAAAATCTTAAAAAAAAAAGTCTACTTTCTGAGGGCATGTACGATGTCTTGCTTTTTGCTTATATCTTGAAATAGTGTTGGGCATTCACTAAAGACTGGTTTTAGAATTTCTACACTGGCAGACCAAAAAGCACTTTTTAAGACTTAAGGATTGTCAAAACCAAGTAAGATTTATAGTTTGCCTAAACCAATTACGATAAATAATGTTGGGGTTAGCGGCTTAAGAACTCAATCAAAAAAGGTTATTTGCTAAAGGCCTCTATAATTGGAGATAACAACATCCACTGCGCTAAGTTCAGTCACTTTGAGTTCTTTCCAAAAACAAATCTAACCTGTGATGTGATCTGAGGTGATTTGGTGGCTTTGGTAAATAACAAGAAGCATGCTCTCTAAAAGTAACTTCTACAGAGAAATAGCCAAAAAAATATAGTAATGGGTTATTAAAGGCTGTATGGTCTCCACTCCTCTCTAAGAGGGAGGAATTAAGAATAGAACAGGTTAACCAAGAGAAGAGAATCTTCTAGAGTTATATCTCAAGTAGACCATAAGATGTTAGGTTACCATTATAAGATATTTCTTAAGTGTTTCAGATCACCCTTGCTTTCTGTTTATGCACACCAGTTAGACCTGCCCCCTACACATGATGGTTCAATACTAGTTAACATTTACAGAGCTTTCACTATGTGTCCAGACTATGCTCCAGGCACCGACATCATCCGGAGTGATATTGAAAGTCTTCCAGAACAGAGGGACCCCAAATTGATTGAGGGTCTGCCCCTGGGTGAACAAAATAAGTGAACTAGAAGACAAGGAAGGTTAGGCGGCTTTTCAGGGTCGCGCAGCAGGAGCTCAGCAGCAGAGAGGCTGAGGCCGTGATCTCTGATTCTTAGGCGGAGCCTGGTTTGGCCGTACCAATCCTTGTCCCCTGTTTCTTGGAGGTGCCTGAGGGACCTTGGCCAGGCAGAGGCGGAGTGTGATCAGAATGGACTTCAGCTCCTTCCTTCTCTCCCACCGCAATTGGAGAATTTTTATTTTATGGGCTATTGCTTGTGTTCTGAGTAAGATGACCTACTTTTTTTCCCTTTCAAAAATGAAAGTTGAGCTTTAGTGTTCTCCCTATAACAAGAAAGCAGCGCTATGTGAGGTGAAGGGTGTGTTAACTAACCTGATTGTGGTAAACACAGTGTGTACTTGTCTCAAATCATCACATCGTACACCTCAAATTTCCACAATATTATATGTTAATTAAGCTGGAAGATCAATAAAGCTGGAAAAAATGCTTGAAAATTTTTACTATATATCTCACTTTCCGAATGAGTATTACATTGAAATTTTGAATCACAGTACTAATTTTTAATAAATTTTGTTACTGGTTCAGAAGTTAATGCCTCCCAAATATAGTCAGGCATTATTTTTTGGGTTCGTGAACCAGTGTTAATTTTTGCTTTTAAGATTTTATTTATTTCTTTCAGACAGAGAGAGAGAGAGTGCAAGCACGAGCAGGCTCCTGGCCGAGCAGGGAATCAATCCCAGGACGCTGAGATCATGACCTGAGCCAAAAGCAGACACTGAGCCACCCAGGCATCCCAACCTGTGTTAATTTTTAAGAACATACTCAGCATTGACTTAGGAGTAAGGACCGCCTCACTCGAGGAAAGACAGGACATTTGGTAGTACAGGAAGCTTCGCCAGGTCTTCATATCAGCTGTGTCCTCTGAGGCAGCATACACGGATGGGGAGAAAATGGGCCACTGATGTCTGTGTAGAGACTTGAGGAGTTGGATTCAAATTCATTTTCTTCCCAATTTGTCAAATTGGGAAGAACAATATATGTTCTACTCCAGAACATATAGCTAGCTTAGATCTTAGCAGAGTGTTTTTTTATTTTAAAAGTTGCAAACAATTCACTTGAGATGCTAAGTTGTACTTACTAATACACGCCAACAGAAACGATCCATCTCTCTTCGAGGGCAAGAGGCAGGTGCCGAAATACTCCAGACAGGGGGCCAGAATTAATAGTGGTAGGGTGCTGACGACATTCATTACCGCAACTGGCAGAAGAAATCCATCCAAATTCAGGTTGGAATTCATGGTCTGCACATAATATCCTGAAGGAATCTGTATTGAGGGGGAAAGCGGCCAGGCATTACGAGGGTGGTTTAACTCTGGACAAAGCATCTTGCAGCAGATGCCTTGCCCCTCGCAAGTACTCTGTGACAGTCGAGTGGCATGCTCCCCAATTATCAGCTGACAAAGGGCAGTATGATCTCTGTTTAATCTGTTGACAATACACCTGATTCTTCATGGAAGAATCTTCTGTTATCCCATCTAACTTCTTAATTTTCCAATGGAAAGTAAAGATGGCCCTGATTTTGTGCTTAGGATGACACATAAGAGATCAAATAACTTACTAAAAAAATATAACTTTGCGTAAAAGCAAACAGACTTTTTTTTTTAAAAGATTTTATTTATTTATTCGACAGAGATAGAGACAGCCAGCGAGAGAGGGAACACAAGCAGGGGGAGTGGGAGAGGAAGAAGCAGGCTCATAGCAGAGGAGCCTGATGTGGGGCTCGATCCCATAACGCCGGGATCACGCCCTGAGCCGAAGGCAGACTCTTAACCGCTGTGCCACCCAGGCGCCCCCAGACGTTTTCCCGAAACAATAAATTAAAAACCAGTAGAAAGTATTAAGGATGTTTGTTTTTACCCTGATGAAACAAATTGGGGGCTAGAAAAAATCCTTTGTATAGTATCTAGTCTGGTGGCAAAATAGATAGGAATGATTTTTAATAAAAAGAGGGCCCAGTATAGAAACACAGTACTTGTCATAGGCTGCCTTTGTTGGCTCCTTGGATAGGCTTCACTTCTAAAATGAGCCAAGTAACACGAAAAAAGAGAAACAAAATACACTTGGGTTTACACTCTCGTTTTAACCTAAGTGTGTGACACTGGTGGACCACAAAGGAAGCTGTGTGAAAAAGGGCTGTGTAATAAACTAACAGGTAAGAAATGAAAAACAAATAAACAAAATCCCCCCAAAACCAAAAAGCCAAAACAAAGAAAACCTCTACCCCACCCCAAACCCTCAGTGTAGTGTCAGAATTTCTTCATTTTTAAAATAACCCTAATCCTAAGTAAAAGCATAACCTGAGCTTGGAGCCTCTTGATGTGTTCCAACCTCTTGTTAAAAATCACAGTGTCACAGGAAAGAAGGCTTCTCTTTGCTTTTCTAGTTCGTGAACTTGGTTGCAGTCACTCATCATTATCACTCACAGTGCATAGCATTTCTCTGATGCCCAGTGGAACACAAAACTGCTAAGGCCCTTGGAAAGGAAGTCAAACTGAGTCTGGTCCTTGGAATGGATTCTCCAAACCATTTTTTCTTGCTGTGTGTGCACTACGTTATAATTTCTGCCTTATTGCCATGGTGGGAGAGAAGCCCTGCTCAACTGTCCAGATGATAACTTCCTGTTGGAGGCGTTTCACTGACTCCTCTGTTATCAGTTGTTCAGTTCGAGAGGGTATAAGAAGAGTCAGAGTCGTAAGTACAGCTGTTAACGAGAATCCCCCTTGTAAAAAGAGCCTCTTGCTAGTTAACTACTTAAACCCAGGAATGGACCACATTTGCACAGACATTCTTTCTCTCTCTATAAAATTTGTCCTGGTGATAACTCATCTTCCAATCTTTAATTTGACTTTTATGATCATCAACAAGGATTGCTTTGGTTGGGTGCAGATGGCAAGACTGAAGGGAACGGTAGCTAGTTCAGCCCTACTTCAGTAAAATTATTAAGCACGTATCCCCCAATCAGAGGAAAATGAATGATGTTTTTAAAGAAAAGTGCTGGCAGCAGATCTGCTCAAAGACTGAAAGGCTCCCAGCATAACTTGGAAGTTTCTGTTACTGATTTCAAATGAGAATTATTGTTAATAGGAATAAAGTTATTATCGGCATGAATCACAGACACAGAAATCTGTTAACTTAATAATGTGGCGAATGTACTATTAATCTTTAGTGAGGCAATATTAATATATTGCCTAATCTAAGAAAAGGCTCCAGTGTCTTGAAAGCTTGAAATCATTTCTGCTTCTGCCTCAAGTTCTGAAATCATCCCCTTTTAAAATTTTAAATACTTTTATTTCATACAAGCCTCTGAGTATTCAGAAATAATTGCTGTCAATAGAGATTCATTTTCACCTTTGAGTGGCCAGTAATGTCAAATGGCAACATCATCAGCCTTAATATCAACATATTTTAAATGTATGTCTCGGAACTGAAGGTCAATAATGACTACTAAATTTAAAATATGGAATTCAAGGATGTTTTATTCTTGGTACTTTGATCGCCTTTATGCTGGTGATTATTTCCTCTGAAGGTGAAAATCTAATTTCAGCCTATCCCATTGGAAGTTTCCTCTGCCTCCCTTGAGAAGTACATTCTAAGCTTTTTTTTTTTTTTTTTAATTTTCTGGCATAACATGACGGTGTATAATTTTGAAACCTACAGATCTGTGTCAGGAATTTTTAACCCAGCTGCCAGAGAGGCATTGTGGGTAATAACAAACTGTGGCTGTTGATACCAGCGCTGAGTCTGGATGCCATATGTTAGTGGGGTGACTGCAAGCAAGTTACAGGTTACTTCATGTCTCTGAGCCTCGGATTTAGGATCATAATAACAGACATTGTAAGCTTGCTGTGGGGATTAAATTAGATACCGTGAAATCATCTTTTAGGAGCTATGTCCCATATATAAGTGATCAATAAATAGTAGTTTTTGTTCTTTGCAATGCCTGAGTATCTAGATTTGGTCAGATAGTTAAAATTCAGTTTATTGAAATTTATGGTAATTTATGTCAAATTAAAAAATTTATGACAGTTTGCAGAAGAGACTCAATTTAGCCCAAAAACAAAAAAAAAAAAAAAAAAAAAAAGAAAGAAAGCAAGTGTCACTGCATTACGAAGATAAAGAATCAGTAATTTGTGCTATTTGTACAGAAAGTTCGAGGCTAGGTATGGACTACCTGGTAATTTTGTACTTATTATTAATTTTGCCCTTTTAAGATGTTCTTTATGATACTGAAGATTATGTATATGGGTAATATTTTTGTGTTTTTGTGCTGGCTCCTATTGTGGAGTCAGGAGGGAAGTTGAATCTGCTAAATTAACCTATCTTTCATGCACTGGTTATAGCAAGGATTCTTGGCAAATTTTTTGCAAAGGTCCAGATAGAAAATATTTCCACATACTGATTCTGTTGCAACCACTCAAACCTGCTGTTTTCATGCGTCAGGAGACATAGTATGACAAATGAACAAGAATGGCTGTGTTCCAATAAAACTTTATTGGCCCCGAATTTTGAATTTGGTATGATTTTCATGTGCCATAAAATATTTTTTCTTTTGATTTTTTTCAAGCATATAAAATTTAAAAACCTTTTTATCTTGCAGGACATGCAAAAAAAAAAAAAAAAGAGCACGAGAGAGAGAGAGAGAGAGAGAGAGAGAGAAGCAGCAAGCTGGATTTGGCCTGCAGGCAGTAATTTGCTGACCCCTGGTCAATTAGAGCAAACATTGTCCAGAGAGTCAACAGGTAGATTTGTTTTTCCTCTATTATTAACTGTGTGACTTAGCTATCCTTTCCATTATCACTTAATTTTTCTGAGCCTCAGTTTCCTCTTCAACGAATGAAGTAGTTGTGTAAGTTAATCTCTAAGTTTATTTTCAGCTCTATTGTTCTATGATTTATGAATATAACTCACTCATTAGCCATCTAAATTCCAGGTTAGCAGCAAATATAGTCCTGAATTTCTTCAAAGACTTTGGAGTCACTTATATTTCTTCATAAGTTCATCTTTGGCCATTATCATATTAAAATTGTTTTTTAATCATTTATATTTATGAAAGTACTTTGCACTTGCTATTTTCCCTCTGATTTCTCCACAGCATAGGGACTGAATCACTAAGGAACTAAGGGTGGGTGGGGAAATAATCACTTGCTCATTAGAGCATACACTTGAGTACAGGGGAGGTGGTACTTAAATCCGTCAAGTTATCTACATGTTAGTACTAGCTTTTAAAGGCTTAATGAAGGAGGCAGGCAAACTTTGGCTGAAAAAAGTTGGCTAATTGCCCATAGATCTGATATTTTTGTGCATTGCTCTTATGCCTTGTGACTGTGCATTCTGAAATGTCTGCATCTTCTGAAAGGCATTTCCAGTTTTACAGGAGAAACAACATACTGGGTTCTCCTCAGGTATGCCTCTGCCTGACCCCACTTGTCTCTTGAAATTAGAGCCTGTAATGATGAGAAGCACTTATAGGATAACTGCCTGACAAAGTGTATGAGAAGAATTTGATGGGATGAAAATAAAGATTTACATGTAATGTTCACATACAATCATTTTATTATTGTGGGGTAGTACTCATTACCCTTCCTTACCTGCATAATGCATATTCTGTAAAGGAGCTGAAAAACGAAGAGAGGGAGAAGGGTGAAGAAAAATTTTGTATCTTCCACATGGAGCTCATTGTAGCAACCGCCATTTTTTTTCTTGGCATGGTCTAACCAGCTTGTCACATCTCCAGCAAGACGCCTATAGCGCAGACAGCATATTTTCAGTGCATTAATGAACACCCCAAAGGTTGTCAGGAGGGAGCAACCTGCAAGTAATTCAAGATATTATGTATCAGTGAAGGAATTGTTCTTCAATTTTCCAAGACTTCCATCAGAAAGATGACAATTGCAAGGATGAAGGGCAGTAAAGTGACTGAGAAGGTTTTAGCACCCAAGGGGTTGAATTCAAAGGAATATGCTTCTGACAAGGGTTCTGGCATCCTGGTGACCAGCCCAAGATGGTGCCTGGCAGCTACTGTAAAAAATGACAAAGGTAAGATCAATGGGAACATGCTACAAAGGGAAGAAAGGTGACAAAATAAAACACCAAAGTAAGAAATTCCACAATCTCTTAGAAGTCTAACTCGTTAATGAATAAGACAACTAGAACTTTCTTTTACAGTCTTAACACAAAGGACTAGTACTATTTCTTAATATAAATGGTTATATAAATCATCCTCACTCATCAGGTAGAGGGTGGTTTCTTATTTTGACATGGAGATGAAGTGAAATGTATTCTCAGCTTTGACGTTATCCTTGAATTTCAGACCTAAGGTTAAACCTTGAACTCTTCAAATGACTTTATACATGTTGATAGTGTCACTAAAAGTTCAGATTGGATTAGCTGGCTTTTGACTTTTCCAGTAGTTTCCTCTGGGTTTATATGGCTGTCACTTCAGCATCCGAAGCATTTTATTGCTTCAGAATTTAGCAGTCACTTACTGCTCGTGATTTGCAACCTCACTGTTGCTTCTCTGATGATCTTTCAGATTCCACCTGTTCTTTGACTCCATTAGGACTTCCTGATACAATGACAGATAAGGTACCCCCCCCACTTTGAGTTAGCCGTTTAGCTCTGCCACCATAATTGTTACAATTTTTCATAGTACTCCTCCCTTAACCAAATAAATCCTTCCACTAAATACATAGGTACCAAGCCATGGTTGCAGGATAATTGGTAAAATAAATGTAAAAATGTTTGAGTTTCTCCAAGGAAAGCTGCTAAAGAAATTCAAAGGATAGTTTGGTGGTCATTTTGTTTATGTTCAAATTTCCCATAATAAAATTCTGCATGAAATACATTCTAACCAAATCCATATAAATGCCATCGAGCATTGGTTTTTATATTTAAATAAAGAATATTTATTAATATTTCTTTTTATGGTTATAGAGTGATTATATTGATTTGATCTCTTTTAAGAGTTGTAATAGGCCTATTATGTCAGCCTTTGATTAATTGAAGAAGCTGGGGGCCTGGTAATTGAATATGGAACCTTTCACCTCTAAGTCACTGAATCAAATCCAGCCCAAATGGGTAGTGACCAAGAATGATAATAGCAGTGGCTTTTTGGTGGCCTCTGTGAAGTGTGTTGAGGTCAAGTGGAAGTATGTCAGAATAATTGCATCTCCCATGGGCTCATACCTGTGGTCACTATTGCCTCTTTTTAGTCACTATTGCCAGACACAGAGGAAAGCCCAGGGACTGAGAACACCACAGGAACAGAAGCCCCTGTGGATGGTTGCATCTCTTAGGAAAGAAGAGGGACATCTTTTTATTATTGTGGGAAGAACTGCTCTATTATGAGACTTTCCTAGCTATTTCAATTAGTTTACTTAAGACTTCAGTAAAATGAGAACTGAGAATGCCTTGATGAACAGTCTGGAGACTGAATTTGAACAGGTCTGGGCTAGGAGGCTTAACTTCCTGACATTTCCTTATGATCTCGTCTCTGTTGCTCATCAGTCTGTTCTCGGCTCAACTTTTGCAAAACAGTGCTGTGTAGTCGGGAGTGTTATTCCTGGCATTAATCCAACTTACTCTATGCTTTCGAATAGGCTTTATGATGAAATGATCACTATTCATAGGATGACAAACTATTTCCAACGACATTCTTCCCAATTTCCCCTCTTTTTTTTAATTCGGGCACTTATATTGAGTACATGTTTTGAACCCATCATTACATTTTTGTTGAAGCAGATTACTATTGGTTGCAAGATGAATTGGCATCTCCTCTTAATGCATGGTAAATTGATACCTGCAATCTTATTAAACAGTTAAATATCTTTATCATATAGATATATTTCTATCTATATCATATAGATATATTTCTAAAGAGAAATAGTTTAGATTATTGCTTCTTAAAGTAGCTGTATTAAAAAATTTTTTAAAAAAGTCTCAACCATTGTAGTCAATACATTTTAAGATAACCATAAAGATAACCTAAAGAATAAAATAAAACAGACATATAAAATATAAGTCCTGATATTTTTATTATTAGATTCAACAGATGTAGAATCTAACTTTCTATAAATACTTCTACATGTTTTCTTTCAATGTCTGTATTTATTTTGTTGCATACCAGTAACAAGCACTTCATCGATCTGCCCTGCTCCATGGACAAGGCTTTGCGTAGCACTGGCTTCAACTGGATACACACTTTGAAAAGTGAGTTTTATTTAAACAAGTAAAGTTATATCTGATCGGGTGATATGACACAACAAAAACAAAATGGTTATGAACAAGGAATGGTTGAACATGAATGAGGTCTAAAATATTAACTAGGACGGGGCGGCATGTAACTGATTCCAAACAAATGTGAATATGAAATCATTCATTCATTCAACATATTACGTACCTACTATGTACCAAGGGCTTTTGGGCCCTGAGAATATAATAGTGAACAGGACCTATAAATCTCTGTTTTCTTTCTGGTGGGGGAGATATTAAATAAGCAGAAAAATATTAGGCAGGTTCAAGGATGGAAGCAAAATGGGTCGATAAGAGGGACACTCATTATGAAGACCGCAGAAAGAGTTGAAATTTGAACTGCGGATTGAATGACTGGACGCAGGCAAAAGACATGGAGAAAGCATGTGCCAGGCATCTCATAGGGCAGAAATAAGCTGAGGGGCACCTGGGTGGCTCAGTCGGTTAAGCATCTGACTTTGGCTCAGGTCATGATCTTAGTGTCCTGGGATCGAGCCCTGTGTCAGGCTCCCTGTGCAGTGGGGAGTCTGCTTGTCTCCCTCCCTCTGCCCCTTCCCCTGCTTATGCTTTCTCTGTCTCTCTCTAAAATAAATAAAATAAAATAAAATAAAATAAAATAAAATAAAATAAAAATCTTAAAAAAAAAAAAAGCTGAAAGAAGTTCAGGATCCCTAAAGGCCACTGAGGCAGTAGCTTAGTTAGTAAGAAGATTGGAAGGAGATGAGGTCCCAGAGTTGGTCAGGGATCAGACTTCACAGACTAAAGTAAGGAGCTTGGAGTTTGCCCTTAGTGTTATGGGAAAGCATTAAGGAATTTTATGCAGAGGGGAGATATTGTAGAATGTATACATTTAAAAAGTTACTCTAGAAATCTGACAGTGGTGTGGATAATAGAAAACCAAGAGGGGAAGCTGAGAGAGGCCAAGAGGTAGTGGCGACTTGGACGTCGTGATAGCAATGAAGGCAGTGGACAGAATGGCATGTGTGTTTGAACAACCAGCAGTATTTCATGATGGGGGATAGTTTGAAGAAATGAGAAATTTGAGGATGACTACTTATTTTTCCTTAAAATACTGGGTGTTCGTGATATACACTGAGATGGAGAAGACAAGAAAGAGGCTGGGTTGCCGTTGGGTGAATCAGGAGTTGAGTTTTGGTCAGGTTAAGTTTGAGAGGAGCATTAGATAACCAAGTTAAAATGTTGATGCCTGACTTCAAGAAATGTATGAAAAGTTCTTGTCTTCTAATGCCACATTTTCTGTTCTTTTCATTTTTGAGGGCTTATACCTTTTTGTCCTTGTATTTTTATTTTAATGAGGTTTTGAAAGGTAGAATTAAATATATGTGGTCAATCCATGATTTGATTAGAAGTCTTATTCCTAAATTTCAAATACACACACACATATATATGAAATATATATATGAAATATATATGAAATATATATATGAACTATATATATGAACTATATATATATGAACTATATATATATATGAACTATATATATATATATATATATATGAAGGGAGAGGGGAGGTAAACTGTGTAGAAATGTTTTAAATTGAAAAAATAAAAGTTTCTACCATAAAAAAAAAATGTTGACTAGAAGTTGGATAATTGAGTTTCAAGATGAGGCTGATATGAACTTGAGTGTTTAGTATATATTTGGCATTAAAAGTGGGATTAGAGATTACTTAAGGAAAGAGGGTGTGAAGGTATGGGGTCCAGGGAATGAACCCTAGGGCTTCCCATCAGTTAGAAGACTATCAGAGGAGAAAAGAGAAGACTTTCAAGGAGATTGAGAAGAAGTGGATGGTGTACTATATGGGTTTTAAGTCAGAGGGAAAGAAGGCAGAGAAGTAGTAATCCTAAATGGATCAGCTGACTTGGGAGGGAGTCATAAGCTAGTTTGAGAGGGTGAGAAAAGGAGCTGTACAGTCATCTGTCTGCCCAAGGAGAGCAACAGTTGCCCCATCAAACCGGGGAGTTATTCCTGAATGTTGGGAGAGATACCCTTTTGAAAACATCTCCGACTAAACTTCACACCACCTCCTTGGATTAATCCATTAGACTTAATAGAAAATTCATGCCTTCTGTACAAATAATTTGGGGTGTCATGTAGACTTCACTTTTAAAAAAATCCCTTGTCATTATAATTTTCAAATTGCTTTTCTGCACCAGGAGCAGAAATGGGAAGTTGAAAAAAAAAAGGAATGAAAAATGCAACTGAGACTTCAAGCTCCAGTTTAAATGTGCATGGCAAACACACCAGGCGTGCACATTTTAAAATAAAACAGATGAGCTATTTTAAATGTTTTATTGCAAAACTTAAAGATTGTAGCTATTACTATTAAAAAAAAACTTTAGAAAGCAATTTTTCTATTCTTTGTACCTTTAAGTCCTTGGCTCTGATGTTCTGCTCCTCTGACCTTGATCTAATCATGAATATCTATGCTACTTAATTATAATAAAAAAAAAAGCCTACATTGCACTCTAGATGGTAGATGCACATTTTTTCTTCTTTGGTCACCTGCCAGTTCTCAAAATTATAGCAGTGGGAAGAAATGCAAATGAAGGCCGTGCTTGACAGCTAAACATAATGGAATGCATGGTCCACATTTGAAAAGTTACCTTAAAATAAAAGGTAGCATATAAAAAATCATTTCTTTAAGGTCACCTATGGCTTTGAATTACAGCTTTGAGGAATTTCCAATTTAGTCATCAGAGAGGAAGAAGCCAAAATAAGGATTATGTACTTTGCTAGAGGGAAGACAGAGTTTTACTTCATCGTTGGGTGATCTTATAACTTGGAAATAGAAAACAAAACAAAACTGAAAACTGCAAAGTATTCAGTTTATGGAGTATTGTGTAAAGTAAACAACTCGGGAACATTTTCTATTATACTTTTCATTACAACGAATAAAATTTTTTCTCATAAATTTCCATAGAAAGTTTACTTCATCATATGTTAAAATATGTAACATACGGACTACAATAGGTTGGCAGTGAATGGTTGATTATATATATCTGTATTACTTGAAGAGTTGTATTTCTTTATTCAGATAAATATATTCTCAAATAGGAAATTGGGAAGCAAATGGATGGATGCCATATAGATATTTAGAAATTTTGTATTTAAAATTATGTGTGTGTGTGTGTGTGTGTATATACACACACACGTGTGTATATATATATATAATAAATTCATATTCACAAAACCCCAGAATTATTTGCTAATTTTACACTCCAGAAATGGCTAAGTTGTCTTTCCATGAAATTTTATGCTTTACAGCGTTGTTTTTTTTTTTTTTTTTTTTGCTATGCGGGGCTGACGAAACCATCCCTCAGATACCTTTCTGCGTATTGAACCCATTCCACAAATTGCCAGGAGGATGTGCACTGCTTAGCTGTGATCCGCAGACCACAGAGCTCTGAGAAATGGGGGCAACATGCTGTCATAAAATGAGCTCTACACTGGGCGTTGTATGTAAGTGGTAAAGCACTGAATTCTACTCCTGAAAACAACGTTGCACTGTGTATTAACTAACTTGAACTCAAAAATTAAAAAATAAATAAATAAATAAATAAATAAATAAATAAATAAATAAAATGAGCTCTAGCCTGAGAGAAATAAGGCCTGGTTTCTGGTTCCACGTCAGCCATTTTCTGTGAGGTAAGTTATTTAGTTTAATTATGCCTCGGTTTCTGCCCTTGGTTTACCAATAACAAACACGAGCATTTACCATATTCCAAGCATTTGTAAGACACAGGAATACCTAATTGTATTCACAGGTAGATCATTTCAACATAATATGGCAGATCAAATGGCAAAGATATGCTGAAGTTGCCAGAGGAGCAGAGCAAAGCATATGGAGCCTGAGTTATGAAAAGATACACGGTTCCCTTCCTACTGACTTCACAGGTGGGGGTGAAAATGAAGTAACATTGGTGAAGGTGCTCAACTGGTAAAAATACAACTCATTGTATCACTCTTACTGGTAGTAGTTGTGTAGAGAAGTAGTAGAGACAGTGGTAGTAGTAAAAGGAAAATACATGAGAAATTAAGCTCAGAATTAGACAAGATAGATAGATAGACTGACCAAAGGAACAGAGTAGAAACACCAGAAGTGCAAGTGTCTGTATACGATGAAGGGGATGTCTCAAATTAGTGGGGAAAATACAGACTTTTAAATAAGTGAGTTTGGGTAACTTGATAGTTATATAGAAAAAAGATAAAATTGAATTCACTCTTAAAACTATTTTATTTTTAAAAAAGATTTAATTAATTAATTAATTCAAGAGCGAGCAAGTGGAGGAGCAGAGGGAGAGGGAGAGAGAGAATCTCAAGCCGACTCCACGCTGAGCATAGAGCCCAATGCGGGGCTTGATCCCACAACCCCAAGATCATGACCAGAGCCAAAATCAAGAGTAGGAGGCTTAACTGACTGAGCCACCTAGGTCCCCCATAACCTATTTTAATGTAACTTCCAAATGGGTCAGAGATGTAAGGGTAAAAAAAAAAAAAGAAAATATGAATACTGAAAGAATATGAGTGAATATCTGTATAATCTGGGAGTAAGGAAAACTTTTCCAACATAATTCAGTAGGGAGATAGATAAATTTTATTATAAGCATAATGCCCCACCAAAAAAGGCAAAACAAACTTAAAAATCTTGTGTGTAGAAAAAAACACAAAGTTAAAAGATATATGACAATTGGAGAATAATAATTTGCAACTTTTATCATAGACAAAGGGTTAACATCTACAATATAGAAAAATCTTTTAAAAATCAAAAGAAAAGGTTCACAATCCTATAGAAAAAAAAATGGACTAGATGTATGAACAGGTAGTTCACTGAAAGAAATACAAATTGTTCTAAGCAATGAAAAGATGTTCGACTTTTCTCATAATAAGAGAAATGTTGGTTAAAACTTTTGCAAGATACCATTTTTCACCCTCAAGTTGTCAAAAATCCAAAAGTTGGACAACACGATTCTGCTGGAAAGACTATGGGAAACAGGCATTTTCATACATTTTTGGTGGAAACACAATGGTACAACCACTGTGGAAGGGAATTTGCCAAAATACAGCAAAATTGTATGTAGATTTACTTTTTGATTTAACAATCCTACTTCTAAGAATCTACCCTTAAGCTAGGGGGAAAAAGTGCGAAGAGAGGATTACATCACGCTATAACTCTATCACGCTAGAATTCATTAGAATCTACTTAACATAGCAAAAGAAAAAAAAAAAAACCCAGCCTGAATGTCTAACAATATGAGGCTGGTAAAATAAACAATGGTTCATACGCAATGGAGTATCAGGCAGCGACAAAAAGGAATGGGGCATATTTTTATATACAACTATGAAACAATCCCCAGTTTACATTAAATGAGAAAAGCAGGTGAGAAGAGTGAATAATATGCTATTGCTTATATAAGGAGGGGAGAAAATACATACATGGAGACATACACACACATATAAACTTTAGTATTTTCCCTTATTACAAAAATGGAAAGATAATTCTTTAAAAATACGTAAATGGACACCTAAGGGAATAGGAGAGGTTATAGGACTGTAAATAGACTTTGTTTTCTACGTGAATTTTTAGATACATGAAACTATTCCCATGACTTAAAATTAAATTTTAAAAATATGTCTAAGTATAAAGAAAAAATGGAACAAATACATTTAATTGTACATAAAGTTAGTGACATAACCAGACAGAGAAAACCTATAATAAGTAACTTTAGAACATCATAATTTTGGTGTACTTTCCTAGGGATTATAACATAAAGAAAAAAAAAAGAAATCCTGCAAGAATCTTGAAGCTGTTTTCAATAACCATACGGGGGGCACCAGTGTCAGTGTGACTACTGAGTTTGGTGTACATTTCTAGGGATGATAACATAAAGAAGAAAAAGAAATCCTGTGAGAATCTTGAATGTGGTTTTCAATAACCATACTGGGGGCAGCAGTGTCAGTCTGACTACTGAGCCTTCAAGATAAAACAAGTGTGCGGAGGTATTGCTGTCATTGAGAACTGGGATTCTTGGGCTGCAAAGTAGGAGAAAAAGATCTGAGTTTGATAGGGTAAGGAAAAACCCTCCAGCACTGGTTTTGAGTAAGTATTAGTATAATCTAAAATGTATGTTATTTTAGAAAGAAAAAAATAATAACATTTTCTAGTTTTGTGCATGGAAAAGCCCAGGAACTATGATGGACTAAGTAGCATTGAGCATCTTCATAGCCGAGATTATAGTCTCTAAATACCAATATCCGTAGAAAGGAAACACTGTTTTTTTGGAGAAAGAGAAGATTCCAAGTTCAGGGAAGGAAATGATGACCATAGAACACGTTGTTATACCAGAAAGCAAGAAAACCACGAAAGACAACAGAGGCTTGTCTGAAGGACTCAGACACCTCACTACCCAGATATGGAACAATTTGAGCATTGATAACTGTAGTGGATTGAAACTTACCAAAAATTTTAAGTCTATAAATTAATAATAATAGTTAAAAAAAAATCAACCAGCAGGTCACCTCTGAAAGATACTGAAGCTCAACTCTTAATTTGAAAGTCTAAAACTGGAGGAAAAGAATTAAACATTTTTTTTCTTTTTTTATATAAACTGTACTTTTGTGTAACTGAATAGTTAAAGAGGCGCCATTTCTTTTTATAGAATTACTTCAGCTAATAATGGAGGAATCAATATAAGACTATCACTGCCCTGCAACC
The DNA here is from genome assembly GCF_023065955.2 of Ursus arctos. Classification (NCBI taxonomy): domain Eukaryota; kingdom Metazoa; phylum Chordata; class Mammalia; order Carnivora; family Ursidae; genus Ursus; species Ursus arctos. The sequence goes on from NW_026622941.1 coordinate 15,335,390, forward strand.
CACAGTGGGGTATGGACTTGGGCAGAAATCATCACTAGGTGCGTATAATCAGACATCTCTCCTCTTCATTGAAGTCCATGACACCACCAATGAAGGAATTTTGTAAAAAAAAAAAAAAAATCTTAATCTCATCAAGCGTCTTTCAGACAATTAAAAGGTATTAAGAAGGAGAAATACCTGTTGCATTCCAACTTGTGGATGTAATCAGTGAAATCCAGACTATGAGAAATGCTCTGTAGAATGTTCAGACTTCTTTATTTTTTTTTTTTAAAGATTTTATTTATTTATTCGACAGGATAGAGACAGCCAGCGAGAGAGGGAACACAAGCAGGGGGAGTGGGAGAGGAAGAAGCAGGCTCATAGCAGAGGAGCCTGATGTGGGGCTCGATCCCATAACGCGGGGATCACGCCCTGAGCCGAAGGCAGACGCTTAACCGCTGTGCCACCCAGGCGCCCCCAGACTTCTTTAAAAAAAATTGAAAAGAGACAAAAATGAAAGAGGACTATAGATGATGTAAGGGGCATATCTGCCATTTGGAATGCATGGGCCTTATTTGGATTTGATTTGAACAACACAAAATACACAAATTTAAAAAACGGAAACAGATTTTAACAGTGAGCAGATAACTCAAAGGTATTAAATTCTCTTTCTTCCATTGTGTGTGTGTATGTAATAATGACATTGTGAATATATTTTTTGGAGTATTTCATTTACACACTTGCACACAAAGTAAATGCTATAATATTCTTAATATTTTTTTAATTTAAATTTTAGTTAGTTAACATACAGTGCAATATTGGTTTTAGGAGCAGAATTCAGTGATTCATCACTTACCTACAACAGCCAGTGCTCATCCCAACAAGGGTGAGTCTTAATACCCAACCCCCATCTAGCCCATCCCCCACCCATGTCCTGCCATCCTCCCTCAGTTTGTTCTCTAAAGAGTCTTTTATGATTTGTCCCTCTCCCTCCTTTTTTTCTTTTCCCCCTTCCCCTATGTTTATCTGTTTTCTTTCTTAAATTCCACATCTGAGTGGTATGATCATAGGGTATTTATCTTTCTCTGACTGACTTATTTCATTTAGAAGTGCTATAATATTTAATTATTGCCTCAAAATGACCAGGCAGGATGGAGAATGAGTGAGTGGAGTTGATGATAGCTGAAGCTGAGAGTGCATACGTGTTTTTTTTTCTATTTTTGTTTTGTTTAAAACATCCAATTATTGAACCGTTTTGAACAAGGGAAACCTAAAAGATCTTAGAGATCGTTGATATTCTTGCAGACTTTGTTGCTCTCAAGGGTGGTAACTGGCAAAATCTACAAATTCTGTGAGTTGAAAGAGCAGTTACAGGGGATCAAAGACGGAGAAGCTCAAGTAGATCAAGAAAACGGTAAAAATAAAAAAATTAATGTAAGTGTGATTTACTTACATTTTTCTGGCTGGTAAATCAAGTTACAGTGCATCATATGAAGAGTTATCAAAGCCATAAGTGTAGACATAAAGGGAATGAGTAACACGAGGGCCCAGGCCCCTGAGTGCTGGATGTAAGATATTCCCAGAAAGACAACAGTTGCTTTCAGGTTCGTGATCCAACAAAACCTGTGACAGAAATAAAAAGACCACTCAGTTACTTCAGAGAACAATTGCTAATTTCAATGCTTTGATATAAATGTAAGTTATGAAGTGGTGGCCTGTTGCTGAACTAGAATTTGCAAATACTGTTTATTAGACTTCTGTTTTTTTTTTTTTTTTGAAGATTTTATTTATCTGAGAGAGAGAGAGAGAAGGAGCAGGGGGAGGAACAAAGAGAGAGGGAGAAGCAGACTCCCCAACTAGTGGGGAGCCCGACATGGGACTTGATCCCAGGATCATGACCTGAGCTGAAGGCAGGCGCCTAACCAACTGAGCTACCCAGGCGCCCCTGTTTATTAGACTTCTTAATCAATGTATACATATCAGCTATAGAGTCTTATCAGTTTTGTTATCTTTGTTTCCTTCTTTTTTAGAACACATCTGAAAAGAACGTGTTCTCTTCTCTAAAGTAGAAGTTGACCTTTACTGCAAAGGGCTTCATAGTAAATATTTCAGTCTTTGCGGGTCATACTGTCTCTACAGCAGCCCCTCAACAACGTGTTGTGGCAGTAGAGAAGCCATAGACAATACTTAATCAACCATGCCTAATGAATCCAGAAAGGGTTGCATGGTTAAAGAGTTGAATCTTCCAATTTTTCCACTTGTCAAAGTATGAGTAAACTCAGAACTACTGTGGTTATACCCAGACCATGCATTAAGCCAAAGAAATGAGTGAGATTTGAATAAAACTTTCAGTACCTCTTCCTAACAAATAGTATCACAGCTAAGCACCTGTAGCAGTGGTCTGGTTTGTAATTTGGGGGAAATAATCTGTACCTCTCAACCTTTCATTGGATCTAAATCTCTGCTGTTAGAATCCCATTGCAGAGGTGGGGTCATAACATTAATTTAAAAAATTTATGAGGTAAAATTAAAAACAATAAAATACTTGCTTGAATGTATAGTTTTACGAGTTCTGGTAAATTTTTCATTTGGGCAAACACTAATAGATCTGCGTTTTAGAACACATAACATTATCACAAAGGTTTAAAGGGCCTATCTGGTTAGATAAAGCCCACTCAGGATTCCAGGATAATCTCTTCTTTGATTAATTTAAAATCAAATTACTAGAGACTTTTTTAAAAAAGATTTTATTTATTTGAGAGAGAAAGAGGGAGGGAGAGAGCGTGTGTGCATGAGTGGCAGAAAGGGCAGAGGTAGAGGGAGACAGAACCTCAAGCAGACTCCCCACTGAGCAAGGAGCCTGAGGGGTTCAGTCCCATGACCCTGACATCATAATCTGAGCCAAAACCAAGACTTGGATGCTTACCTGACTGAGCCACCCAGGTGCCCCTAGAGACTTCAATTACATTGCAAAATCCCTTCACTTTTGCCATATACCAACATAATCTGGGATTGATATACTGCCATATTCTATTGAAGGAGTCAGGTCACAGGTTGTGCCCAGACTCTAGGGGATGGGTCTGTCAAGAGTGTGACCACTCAGGTTCATCTTGTGACATTTCCTCTACATGTTCTAATTGTTCCATCCTTCCTTCTTTCCCTCCCTCCTCCCTTCCTCCCTCTCTCCTTCCTTCCTCCTTTCCTTCCTTCTTTCCTTCTTCCTTTCCTTCCTTCTTTCCTTCCTTCCTTCCTTCCTTCCTTCCTTCCTTCCTTCCTTCCTTCCTCCCTCCCTCCCTCCCTCCCTCCCTTCTACCCTTTTTCCTTCCCTTCCTGTCTCTTCCCTTTTTTTTCTTCCTCTAAGTGAAAGAAGAAACAGAGTCAACTGGTAAGCATGGCTATGGGGAGGGGATATTGAAAGTTTGAGGGGAAAAGAAAAGGTCAGAACTTATCTAAACGAGGAGGAGGAGAAATATTGGATGCTGGTTACTTGCTATGTAATGCTAAGGGGCCCACTTGAGGTTGGTCATGAACATAGTGCCATGTTGGTTTCTTTGTTTGTTTTTAAGATTTTATGTATTTATTTGAGAGAGAGAGATGGAGTGTGAGAGAGAGTGAGCACGAGCAAGGGGGAAGGGCAGAGGGAGAGAGAGAAGCAGGCTCATTGCTCAGTGGGGAGCTGGATGCGGGGCAGATCCCAGGACCCCAGGATCATGGATTTGAGTGACAACTCTGATAATCACATGACCTGTGTCTTAGGCTATCTGGAATTCTGGGTCTTTATCTTTAAAATAGGGATCATACCCTCTAGACAGGGTTTTTGTAAAGATTGAATGAAGAACATAGACTGTAGCTTCACTGTGCTGAGCTAACTTCGTCGTGTTCTTCACTTTTCTTCAATCTTGATTTCAGAAACAAAATGAGCAGTAGTTGGAGCATGGTGAGCAAGGAATAGAGCATTTGAAGAGATGATCAGTAAGTCAGTGCAATCCAGATCATGCAGGGCCTTGAAGTCCATAGTAGGGAGTTTGGTTTTTATTCTTAGTACATTGGGAAGCCATTTGAAGGCAATCGATCATGGGGCTGGAATGATCTACTTTTAGAGATTTTTTTTTTTAATTTATTAGAGAGAGAGACAGCCAGTGAGAGAGGGAACACAAGCAGGGGGAGTGGGAGAGGAAGAAGCAGGCTCCCAGTGGAGGAGCCTGATGTGGGGCTCGATCCCAGGACTCTGGGGTCACACCCTGAGCCGAAGGCAGACGCTTAACGACTGTGCCACCCAGGCGCCCCGGAATGATCTGCTTTTAAATGGAAAAAAAAAGAAAGGATTATTGTGTCAGGTCTATGCATAGGGCCGGTAAGGAGACCCATCACAGCTACTGTAGTCTGGAGGAGAGCTAGGAGTGAACTGGAGTGGGGGTAGCAAACTCAAGGGAGAGAGGGAGATCAGCGTGTGATGTACATTTGGAAAGGAGACACGTGCCCAGCTAGCCTTGCCCCTTTGCTGTCCTATAAACACAGTTGGTCATTTTCATTCGTGTGACTTTTTTTTTTTAATTTTTATTTATTTATTTGAGAGAGAGAATGCAAGCACAAGCAGGGGGAAAGGCAGAGGGAGAGAGAAAGGGAGAAGTAGACTCTCAGCTGATTCCAGGACCCTGAGATCATGACCTAAGCCTGAGGCAGATGCTTAACCGACTGAGCCACCCAGGTGCTCCCATCCCTATAACCTTTCTCACTTAACTAAAGTCCCGTGTCAAGTCTCTTTTCCTTCATTCAATATTCTCTTGAATAGAAATTCTCTGAACTTCTAAAACAATCCATTCCGCAATGACTTCACGTTTGTCAGTTTTGTCTTCTCACAGATTGTAGAGTTCCCTGGCAGCAGCAACACCTTATTCTTTGTCTCCACGGGACATAACGTGGTTCTAAGCCCACCCATAGGGAGAGTAAGTAATTGATGAATAACATGGCATCTCAGAAAAATCAAGTGATCAAACAACAACATATAAAAACAAATTTTCAATAATTGACTTAGGAAAGTAATCGAACATCAAACATGGCCATGCTGAGGAAACTGGTTTGCTAAAATCCACTACCAGAGACTTGTCCCAGTGCAGGGAAGATGCAAAGCTCGAGTTGGGTAGGACAACTGGATACAGTTCCTAGGCTCAGTCTCGGGTCATCCTGTCCTGCTGTTGCACGCTGCATGCTTGAGTTGTGGCTGTGGCAACTGCGAGAAGCCGGAGCTGCAAGCAGGGTTGCGGTTCTTACAATCTTTGGGAAACTCTTCTTTTAAATGTTCACTATTGCTGAGAAAATCCGAGAGGACATTGTGTGGCTCCCCGGAACACCACGTGGTGATGTGAACTAAATCGTTCTAAAGAGGGTCAAGGGAAATTACAATTATTCCAAGACTTAAATCTTGCGAAAGGTAGTTAGAAACAAAAGAATTATAGTGTTGAATAGCTGTGTATAGGAAGAGATTTCACATCAAGTACTAAATGTATTTTAACAAATGCCATCCAACCTATTTGATTGTGTAATTTTCTGGAAGAATTACCTAGTACAGGCATGTTTTGTATATGTCTTTATTGATCCATGGACAGGATAAGCCATAGATAATTAAGGGTGAAATTGTGTATGTATCAACTGTAAAAAAATAAAAGAAATAAAAATCCACAGTTTTCAAACTCACCATTAAGGCTCCTTTCATCTCATAGCTCACTAGCAAATTGAATATATAAAGCACCTCTCACACAGAAAGTCAGAGAGCAAAGCACTAAAGCAAAATAAATACCAGTGATTAAGGAAAATTGAAAGCAGCAGTAAAAATATGTTTCTTTAGTCTACTTTTAAATACAGACTGGGAACTGCAAATAACTGGGAGTACATATAAGTCTTTTTTTTTTTTTTTTTGTCTTCGTGATTCTATGGTATTGAATACAAATAAGGAAAAGAAACCTTGTTGATGCAAATCTCAGCAATCCTTTTGAGATTATTTCTTTTAAATATTCGCCTTTACTTATTTAGTAATCATGATTAAAGCTGTTCAAATACTTTGTCATTTCTTAGGCTGCCCCATTTTGACATACTTCAGAGTTATTTTCAGTGATTTTAGGTAAAATGGTTTAAATTGGTTTTTCTTAACCTGAGAAGATACCAAGAGGGAAGGCAAGCTCTCGGGTCTTCCTGGTAATTTACAGAGTTCAGGGAGAATATTTTATTCTGCATTGAATAATATTGAGATAATTCACCAGGGGATTTGTGGTTCTTCAATGGGATAAAATTGTTCAGAAAACTCAAGGAAACACTTGGGTGCTGATATCCTGGTAGATGGTGGTTGTCAATGTTTGCTTCTTTTAGCATAACCATTGACCCATTGAAGTATTTCAAAGAATACTCTGGCGGCCATGAATTTAGAGAAAAAAGAAGCAAATGGAAATTTTGCAGTTCTAAATACTATTTATCTATGATTTTTTTTCAACACTGCAGTTAAAGAAAGGCATTTAATGAAGGAAGAGTGTTGGTTTTGGTGAATAGACAGCATGATTAAAGTTAAAGGTATATTTTTAATTAAGAAATTCAGAAGAATGTTTCACTTTTTCTCTCTTGCTCTCCTTGCCTCTGCTTCTTTTAACTTATTCTCATTCCCTTTCTCTCTTGGATCCTCCCTTCTTTCCCTGCCCCCCCAACATCCCAACTGTAAGAATTGTTCCTGTATATCATTTTCTTATTTCCTTAATTTATGATCTTTAGACCACTGCATGTTTACTGATGAAAATAGGTCCCTACTCATATACCTACCAAGTTGAAAAGTGACCAAGCAGGGCTTAAGAAAAGGAAGGAGCAGTAAGACAGATAAGAAATTTGCCCGCCTTTCTTTCTCTTTCTTTCTTTCTTCTTTCTTTCTTTCTTTCTTTCTTTCTTTCTTTCTTTCTTTCTTTCTTTCTTTCTTTCTTTCTTTCTTTTTCTTTCTTTTTTTCCTTAATATTCTTTGCTTTCCACAATTATGTGTTGGAGAGGAATTCTGAATGTATTTCCTGAAAGCTTACAACTTTGGCAAAAGTAAAGAAGGAGGTGTCTGTTGTTATTAGAGTGGGTGGGTAGCATTTGAGAAGCTTGGCTAAAGCTCATGCAAATAGAATTTTGGAAGGTTTAGAGATTTTTTTTTTTAAAGCTATTTACAAGCTATTTCTCAGTATGCAATTCAGATGATATTTTGAGTATTAATACAATTATTCCATGTACTACTTTGATTTTGTTGGCTGAAATGTACCCTATAAATTATGATTTTACTATTGCAGAATTAAGTATATTCGTATTTTGTTTCTCTTCTCAAGGATTAGGTAGAATTTCTCAATCAGATAGATTTCTAAGTGCGGTGCAAAATTGCTATGAATCGTCAAAACTTTCCAAAGCCGCCTAGCATCCAGTATGTGCGCTCAAATGATGTTCGGTCCATTTCTTTTCAAAGTTATCTCTAGACCACGTTAGTATCCTCTTTCCATATATCTCTGGAATTGTTTTCAAAATTCTGAAGCACTTGATAAAAGTGGTATACATTCCCCAGCTTTGCTTCCAGGAAATTCTGATCTTGGAAGTTGTGGGTGGGGTCTGGGAAACATTTTTTAAATAAAGCCCTGAAGTGATTCTGAAAATTAGACAACTGCTTGAGAGCAGTAGTTCTTAAACCTGATTACTTAGGCAGCTTAAAAAAAAAAAAAAATCCTGGTCTCTGGATCTTGCCTCAAACCAATATATATGGAAACGTTGATACCAAGGCCCAGGAATCAGTATTTTTAAGAGTCCTCGGGTAGCTTTTTTGTGCATCCAGGATTGAGAATCGCTGCTTTCAAACAACACTCAAGTCAATATTAAAACAGCTTCTGAAAAAGCATTCCGTGGGATAATAATTTTTTACCTCTAGTGTTTCCTTAAAAGTTATTAAATTCAAGTAAGTATTAGTATCAGAACATTTTAGTGTGAGACAAATATGTAGACTCAATCTGAGTACCAGAAATATTCAAAATTTCTGAGATAAAATAAGTTAGTCTCTAGATTTTTTTCAAGAACTCTACCAATATTCTATTTGGACTTTTAAATCATGTATAATTCACTCTGGTAACTAGTTAGGAACAGACTATGATATGCAGATTGGATGCAAATTACCAGGTGAAGTAAGTAGAGAAATGTGGAAGCAAGATTTGAAGTTAATTGCAGTAGAATTTAAAATTATGGTTATAGACAGACTTAATTATCCACCTTTCTTTTTGCTTCCAGAAAAGATTCTGCACAGGTGTATTTACCTAGATGATCTCCAGTGTGGTGACTCTTAATTGCACACCTCAGATCTTGGAAAATGCTGAAAGAGCCAGGTTCTATTCTAGATAACTGCACAAGGATGTTGGAAGATTATTATGCCTCTTGATTTCAGGGAGTTTAGCTTTATTCTTTCAATAAGGTACATAGTTGAGGAAGATCCAGTACCAGATGGCAATGTTGGCTGGGAGTGGTTTTCTCACCTACACTTGGCAGCTCTACTCGGAAGTGGTGCTTTCCATGCTCGAGACTTCCAGTCTATACTATTGAACATAATCACCGGGAAGCTTTAGGTGATATAGATGCAATGACACATCTCATTAAAGGTCCTGTAACCAGGAACGTCTGACATCTGTGCTGAAAATAGAACCGCATGCAGGCTTCAAGTGGCTATGGATTCAAGTGGTATGCTGTTTTTTAAAGACACCACTGAAATTCATTATATTAACCAAGCTTGTAATTTCTAGAGGCATTTTTGACATGGAGAAATAGATTTTAAATTAAGACGCTGCCCATTTAAAGATGGCCGCCTCCTAAACGGGTTCCCTCTTACCCAGAATTTAGACAATGATTTTAGCTGATTTGTCATTTAATAACAATAGCTACCCTAATTGGAATCCCATGATGTGCTAGGACACCTTGTATATAAACTATACAACCGCCGTCCAGCGTATTCCCATTTTGTGGATGAGGGACTGGTGCCTGGAGAGGTTAAGGGACCAAAAAGCACAAAAACTCCTGTGACAGAGCCAGGATCCTGTCAGCCTTCTGACTGCCCAGTAGGGTCTCTGTTCATCTTGCCACCCACCCCTGCAGTACGGACAGCCATAGAGTTAATATTCTTTTCTATAAATTACAAAAAGCAGTTGCCCATAGAAGTTGCCCTGTAGCTTGGTACTATAAACTTAAAAAAAAAAAAACCCAAAAATGGAAACAACCAGATTCAGCCTTCAAGAAGCTTACCATCCAAAGAGTCCTTTGTCAAATTAAAGAGTAACACCTTGATTCCTCATGCACATTTCTAGGTGCTTTTTTTTTTTTTTTTAAAGATTCCATTTATTTATTTGAGAGAGAACACATGCACAGGGAGGGACAGAGGGAGAAGCAGACTCCCCACTGAGCAGGGAGCCTGATGCCAGGCTCGATTCCAGGACCCTGGGATCATAACCTGAGCCAAAGGTAAATGCTTAACCGACTGAGCCACCCAGGTGCCCTACATTTCTAGGTGCTTTAACTTGAGGTTTTAAAATTTCTGCATGATTTTTTTCTTTTTTTTTTTTTAAAGATGTGTTTATTTATTTTTAGGGGGGGAGAGAGAGAGAGAAAGCACATGAGTGTGATGAGGAGGGGCAGAGGGAGAGGGAGAAAGAGAATCTCAGCAGACTCCCCACTGAACCGGGAGCTGATACTGGCTAGATCTCTTGACCCTGAGGTCATGACCTGAGCTGAAAACCAAGAGGCGGATGTTCAACCAAAGGAGCCATCCAGGCGCCCCTGCATGATTCTTTTTATTAGAGATTTTAGTGAAATTAGAAAATAATAAGAAACCACATTGAAATGTGCTCCTCCTAAATTTGGCCTGGCTCCTCACTGCTGCAGAAATTCATTTTCACCCCACTCCCCATCCCCCCTTTAAAGGCCTAAAGTACAAACCCATTGGGAGTCCCCCCTTTCCCAAAGGAAATATTTCATTCATATAATGTCTCCTTTGTAATCAACACTGAGAAATGTCACTTTGATTAAACACAACTCTGAATGACTAAGACCACAGTACAATAAATTCTCCAGAGCTATCTTTCAGAACAACTGATTGCTCTCCAGTCTTAATCCTCCAGAGTCTTATTTAATCAAAATGATGTTGCTAATTAAGGATTAAAACCTCCGAATAGAATAAAAAAGAAGGATTTTTCTTTCTCCTTTGGGCAGGTCAAGGAGGCAGAATTTGCTATATGGAAGTAAAGAGTCCCTTCCACCTTTGGAAAACTGTATTATTTTCTGACATTTGGACTGAATCCAAAATAGGCCTGAGTGCTTTGTAATATTAATGTAATTAGAGGTAGGGGGAGGAGGGAAGGAAGGAAGGAAGGAAGGAAGGAAGGAAGGAAGGAAGGAAGGAAGGGAGGAAGGAGGGAAGGAAAAGAGGAAAGAAAGAAAGAAAGGAAGAAAGAAAGAAAGAAAGAAAGGAAGAAAGAAAAAGAAAGAAAGGGAAAGAAAAGAAAGAAAAAGGGAGAGAGAAAAAAGGAAAGAAACTGCCTTGGATAGTTATATATACAGAGATTATTTATGCTAATTTTTTTTCATTTAATGCTTTAAGTATGAATTTTCTTTAAACGTTTTGTCTGATTCTGTTTGTGCAATGAGTTTTTCCATTGCTAACATTGGTGGAAAGACAGAATATTTAGAAAAATGTTGACAATTCATTTCACAGAAAAGAGGGAACAAAAGAATGTATCTCAGATCTACTTGACATTCACTGATGAATAATAACACCAAAATACTCTACCTGAAGATCGAATTTTTTTTTGAATTTGTATATGATAATAAAAATTGGTTCCTTAAAGCCACATAAAACTGTGTAAGAATTCACTGGGAGAGAAAAAGATTCACAGAAAGGTGGTTTGATTTTCACGAAATACAAACTCTTTTAGGTGTGAAGGGTGAAGTGGATGCCAAACAGAAGTGCTGGTTGATGTTTCAACAAATTGTAAAACCCTTTTTCTGTCCTTTTTATCTTCTCTCTGCACGGTCCTGTGAATTTATAATCGCTGTCAAATTCATCTCTTCCAGTGTAGACAGAACTAATAACAGCTACCACTTATGATTACCTACTACGTGCCTCTAATTAAACCCTAGAAGAGGTATTATTGATAACCCTTCACAAATGATTAAACTGAAACTTACAGAGAATAAATGACTTTACCAAGGTCAGATAGCTTGTGTTAAGTCGAGTCGAGGTCTGTCTGGCTCCAAAGCCACCTTCTGTTCAGTATGACAAGCCACTTCACGCTTATTTGTAAGGTGAATGCATTCTTGTGTCCCAGAAGGTGCTGGTAAGCCACGCTGGTCTGTACCTGACTCCTAGGCTCCCACACTTACTGGCTGATTCATTGTCACAGGCACTGTCCCATCGTCACTTGACCCAGGCCAGTCAATGACAAACACTGACTTTCTACCATCAAAATGGGACCAGAGAGCAATGAGAAATCCCAGAAGGGAGAGGAATGTCATAAGCCTCATTTCACTCCTAGCCCAGTGCTACTTACCAGTTAAAAAAAGACATTTGTTTCTGGGATCCATACTCCTGAAGGCCGTAAGCACCCGGTGGACAGACAATGGCTCTCATTCCGCCTGTGCCAAGGCAGATGGCCAATAGTGCCATGTAAAACAGCCCCTTCTGCTCCTTTTTTGGTATATTATTAATCATATGGTGAGTGCCTATATAGAAATCTTCCAAGGGAAAAGCAGCCACAGATAGCAAAGCAGTGCCTGTAGATAGAGAAAAAAAAAGAATAAATACGGCATAGACCAAGTGAATCACCAAACCACATTATAAATAAGGTTTTTCCTGTGCAAGGACCATCATTATGTGATTGCGTTCGTGAAATATTTGTTGGTCACTGCAATTCTGGAGATACCATGATTTTTCTAAATGTGAAAATTTTCTTCACTATGTGTTTTAATTAATCCAGAGGCCTAGTTTCCCCCCCTTAAACTTGACCTATCTTCTCTCTCAGAATGTATAAGCAAATCATGTCCATTTTAACAAAATTTGGAAATATATCATATAAGAAACAAGCAATGCCTGTAATCTCACCCCCCAAAGAAAACCAGTTAGTAAGGGTTATTCTCAGTCGCTAGAGTGATAGAAAACTCGAAGATCTCAGACTTGTTAGGAGCCTGTTAAAGAAAATGTTTTACGGAGAATATTATCATAGCGGTAAGAAGAACATAGATCTCTTTTCCTTTTCTACTTCTCTTTCTCTTTTTCATGCCCTTTGATTTCTCTCACTTCTTATGCTCCTGAGCAGAGCCATCTTGGCGCACACAGAAGTGAGAAGGTGAGGTGGGTGATTTGGTACTAGGTGGGAGGCGGGGGAGGACAGGAAGGCACAAGGGGTGGGGGTTGAGCCTCTTCTCACTTCCATCTCACAGGCACTAGGCTTGAACACTTTCCTTGTTTAATAGAAATTTTGATTCAATTCTATACTTTTGCTAAGCTCTTTAAATTCTGTAAAACATTTATATGTATTATTTGTTTCATCTTGGAAAAACTTTGTGATGTCAGAAGATAGATTTTCTTATTCCAGTTTTTCAAAAAAAAAAAAAAAACAAAACAAAACCCCGGTTCAGTGAGGTTAAGTGATTTGCCCAATGTTACAGAGTAACCCAGATATAATCTGCCACTTTTCATAATTCCTATCAACTGGTCAAATCATCCTTTTTTTTTTTTTTTGGTCAATTTGATTAGTGTTTAAAAATGGCTTCTCCCTGTTACTTTTGTCCTCCATTTTGTTAATTTGACATTCATGTTTTTGGTGTGATTTTTTATATGGTGGCTGTATATGCTTAGTTTTCTCAATTGGACTATAAGTTCCTTAAAGGCAGAAATTGGGTCTAATGTTTTATCTCCCTTAGGGTGGCTTTTACAATCTGAAGAATATATGTGCTCAATAGGTGGTAACAAATTGATTTACCATGAGAGCGGGCCCTTTAAATTACTGAGTTTGAAATGTTTCCTATTAAGTTTGGCCGGGTATGATACCAACTGCTTTCTCTCTCCCACTCAGTCCTCCTTGTCTCTGGAAGTGTGATGTGAGGCCTGGTGAGGCTAAGGGTTATCCCGAGGGGGTGGGCAGAAGAGTTTCTTCTTGCAGCAGCCATATACTTAAAGACAAAGCACTTTTAGTGGTACCTTTGTGTAAATTGGAAAGACACTCTACTTCCATCTTTTGAGAAAATGTTGTAATATACTGATTTCATTAGATCAAAACTTTATTTTTATCTGTTGTAAAACTGAAGTCATAAAAATACAAGTCTACAACATGTATGATAGACAGTCTCCTCTCTGATGTGTGCTGTGTTGTACACTGCCTAACCAGCACGCACACTGGATAGCTCTGTGTAAAACACCAGGCTGGGTCATATCCTCTGCTAGGTGGTGGGGGTCCACTGGCTTTCCTCTCTAGGAGCTAGTGAGTCCATCAGAGAAGACTATCCAGTGGAAATTAGATTATAATGTGGTAAGTGAAATTATAGAGGTATGATTAGAATGTGGTTGAGCAAGGTGGGTCTTGAAGGAAGGACAGGATTTTGGGGATAGAAAGATAAAGGAAGGTTGACAATTTCAGGCATAGAAAAATAAGCATAAGTAACATTAGAGAAGTAAGGGATTAGAGGCAACCAAAAGTTCAGCATGGTTGGGGTCATATATTGAGACAAAAATCTGGAAAGGTAAATTTGGGATAGATTATAAAAATTCTTATGTACAAAATTGGATTTTATTTTTTAGATAATAGAGCCGATACATAGATTTATTTTATAGATTTATATTGAGATTTATATAGATATATAGAGATTTATTCTTATTTATTCTTAGTGTTAGTAGAAAGGTGTATGGATTGGAGTCATACTGACGTCTGATAGCCCAGTAAATAGGCCATTGTAATGGTCAAGAAAAAGAAAGCTGCATTTTTGAGCTAAGGGTTAGCATTTGAAACAGAAGCATTTGAAACACATTTTTGATAGAACCTCTGATACACAGCGCCTGGTTGGAATTTGATGGCAGCCATGAGTGGGGGGCACAAAGGAAGTACCTCTTAGTAAGAAAATGAATGGATGTGGAGTTGACTTAGGTCTTTTATTTGTCAAATTCTAAAATTGGGACTCAGTCCTAGTCTGATGGCTTACACGGAAATTGAGACTGATAGGAATTGCCATGTTAAACAAGAGTTGCCAAGTGCCATGGATATGGCCTGTTACCAAGCCAAGAAAAGTAAATCATTCAGACGCTTGCTTAAACGTCTCCTTATCAGAAACCATTCCCTGATACAGAACAGCAACCATGTGACTGTGTAGTCTGCCCTGTCTCCCCCTTATCCACCTATCTTTTTCATCACAGCACTGCTGAGCACCTGACATAATATCATTTGCTTGTTTATTTTCTCTTTCCCACACTGGAAAGTCAACATTGGCAGAGAAGAGACTGCTTTCTTTTCTGTTGCATTCCCAGATCCTGGGATAATGCCAGAGTGGTCACTGAAGAATATTTGTTGAATGTGGAATAAATATTTGCCATGCAGTGACTTTGTTTTTACTTAACAAAGCTGACTTGGTGAAGAGTTGTGAGTTTGCATCACCCTCTCATTGGTGAATGGTAAATGGTAATTTATTACCTGCCTGAAATTGGGGGATATGATGAATACCTGATATCCATCCTTCCTCATTTATCTTCTCCCCTGTCTCCAAACCTGCATTTCTGCTACATTTCACAGGGTCGGTGAACCACATACTAGCTTCCTAAGTTCCTCAGCTCAGAAACTTGGTTAATTTCTGTTCCTCCATCATATTTGTGCTCTTGTTTAGTTGCCAAGTTTTTATGGTTTTTCACATGTTCTCTCCTGGATTGACACTTCTCCTAGACCATCCTCCTGAGATGTTCTGGTCTCCCTCTATTTAACCTCTCACTGTGGTTGCCTATCCTGCTTATTGAAGAAAAACATTTCCCAGATGTTTTTCATCATATCTTCAGTGACTCCTTGTTGTCCAGAAGAACAACCTGAACTTTTTAGCCTGTTCTAGACTGTTCATCAACTTACTTTCTATACCTTGTCAAACAATCTTGGTATTTCCCCCCAAATTTCTCATGATCACTTCACTCCCGAAGTTTTGTAGATATATTTATTTTTTTTTCTATGTAAAGAAGCTTAGTGTAGTGTTTGAATTCATTCATTTATTTAGCATGTAGCCATAGTTCATAATATAGAAATCATGTCTCCATACACAATCTTAATTACCCTATGACTAATTAAAAACCACCTTTTGATGAAAACATTCTTCAGTTATTCTACATGAACTTCAAAAACCTTTTTAGCACATTTCATCTTGGTTGTGAAGCAAATGAACTTCATGTCTCACATAAGAATTTGTCACGGATTTGGGCTTGGGGTAGGAAGGGGAAAAAGGAGGGTGTTTGAAGGAGTACAGAAGACAGATATGTGAAGAGATAATTATAATAAAACACCATCAGTGCAACAATATAGGCATCAAAGCATCCACACATCGACACACACACATACGCACACACGCTAACTAGCATCCCTCAAATAATACAGAGAACAAAGTAAATTGGAACAACATTCTTACCTCATTTATCCCATTTTACACTAAGAGCAAGATAAGAATAAGAGAGAGCAAAAACTCTAACGAAAAGCTATTCAATTAAGTTGCAAAACGATCCAGTCAGAAGAGGACACTCACCTAGAAAATGTAGACATAAGCAAGCGTATACCAGTTTGTTTCTTCCTAGACAGACATCAGCAAGCCATCCCGCAAACACAGGGCTAAGTATTGAAGTCCCAATAAAACACAAGTTCAAAATGGCTGCCTGGTAGTTGGGGTAGCCAAGCTTGACAGTGCAAAAGGGGATCATATTGCAGACGACTTCAAAGAAAGTGAACCTCTCACACACCTCCACCAGAAGCAAACAGATTCCAACCCGAATTTTTTTCACAGCGTATGCTGAAGAGAAAAAACCAGTATGTCTTAGAGTTTTCTCCTTCTCGGGGCTGTGATGTAGGGAAACTTTCTCATCCGTTGTTTTGAAGTCTGTAACAGACATGACTACCCTCCTTGAATGCAACTTATGTCGTGTTTCGAACTTGGTGATTTTTTTACTCCCACCCTTCTAAGGAAAAAAACAAATAAGATCTTTGCTTTGAATTTCACAACTGCATGCTAAAGTTGCGTGAGGTTTTTTGCACATTAACATGGAGGAGCACGGGAGAGGAGACACAACTTTTTAAACGTTCATGGTAGCCCAGTGTAGCCAAATCTGATTTGTTTGTCTAATTATTTAGAGGCTAATTAGGCTCTGCCTCCAAACTTATATTGTACTACATGAATCCTGTTGCATTCGTGTGGAAAGTCGTCTGCCTCACACTGATAAAGGTTTAAATACCGAGGCAAAAGAAGCTGTTTTTCAGGAGAATTTGAGCGCTAGATCAAGAAATAATTTGAGTCTAATAATTTCTGATACTTTAATTAAACAAGCCAGAACAGCACCAAGAGATAAAGCGCGAAAGGAAATCTGTTTTGAGGGGGCAGGATACCTTATCATTATTACATTTCTTGTTATTTTTGGTTGGAATTCTGATAAGAAAGCTAATTAGGTAACAAAAGTGCTAGTACATTTAGGTAACAAGCAGAGTTTGCAAGAAAGTAATTTAAGTGCACTAATGAAAGGGGAAAATATTAAACAGAAACCCTTTTCCTTTAAGTTGACCCCATGCTTGTAGAACAGTCTCTCGGAGGACATCAGAATCAAAAGGTGCTTTTTGACTCCTTATTATGAAGTCAGCAGCAGGGATGCGGCAGCCATCCTACACATGCTTTGGGGAATATTGGATCTGGTATCACCCTGACCTTCCTCCAGCTGGGTGAATGGAAGTTAGCATTCTATTTTGGAAAGCAGGAGGGCACCAATTAAGCTAAAAAAGCAGCAGCAAAAGAGAACTCTTGAACATTTAGGGATTTAGCTGCAAGGACATAGGAAGACAAGAAGATGGAACTATTGGGTTCAAGTCATAATACTTCAACACATAGGGTGTGAGTATAGGAATGTAAATTTTATATTGGAGTCAGAAGCAAAAGACTGATAAGGGCTTTTGACTCTGATTCTTATCTTTTGACCGGAGAGATTGGGAGCAAACACTCTGCTTCAGTTCCTTCTAATAGTTTCATTCTATTTTCATCTGCTCAGCATCACTTCCCCCTCTTAGGTAACAATGCCCTATTTTTTTTCTTTGTGTCGAGTGATCATGCAATTTATTATCTCAACTTGGACGCTTCCGTGAGTGAAAATGAAGCTATTTATAGTTATTCCTGAAAAATAGATACAAATGGGGACCATCTAGGGCAAGAAGCAACATACATCTTACCTTTGGGGAATAGCTTCCCTCTATTCCATGAGATCCTGGCGGGGTTTTCTTCTGGCCAAAGGAATCAACACATGGTCCAAGGCAATCCTCTTACATTTTTTCCCCGAGAATTTTAATCATGAGGGGAACGACTCCAGTTTGGAATTGGAAGCTGAGTCATTCAGATGGCAGCTGTCAGAAAAGGGACTGTTTCTGAGGTTCTGATGGAAAAGTCAGTGCCATCCTGGTTCTTATCCTTCAGGAGACATGATTAGCTTTTCCTCTGTTAAGGACTCACTTTCCATCAGTTGTAGTTTGCCTAAGGCAGCCATGTTTGATTTCTGTGCTTGGCAGAGAACCCTAAGCGATACTTTATGTTATTGTTTGCCCCAGATGCAGAGAAAGTTTTTCCCCAGCCACTGGGTATATATTTAACTGGCACCCGACAAAGGACTCCTGCAGGATTATATCATAAGTAGGGTAGTCCTAACCCTTTCCAGGCCCTGCTGATAAGCATGTTTGAATTCTTCAGCTACAGTGTGTGCCCTTGTCTCCAAACAGGCCACAGGTAGTGGCAACCTGTGGTTTGGAGATGGTTGAGTCAGGGAGAGCAACAGCATTTGCTGAGTAGAGTTAAAGCAATGGGAAAACACCTCTTTTTTACGGCTATTTCTTAATACCAAGCCCAGGGGGAACATAAAGGACAGCTACCAGTTCTACTTGAGAATAACACTTGGCAGGGAATATTGAATACCGTCATCCTTATCAACAAACTTGAGCCCTTGAGTGGAGGCTTATGCATCCTTTAGCTTCGTGCGTACTTCCACCTGCCCCAGACCTCAGGTTTGCTCTCTTTCTCCCTCCACCTGCCTTAATAAAATCACATTTTTCCTCCATTTTAAGAGCAATGTATGTACACTGGACCCAACGTGGAAAATAATCTAGAAACAGATATAAAGCGAAAGTTTTCGCAGAATTTATTTTGATGTTTTCCCCCACGACTATTTTTTATTAATAGACTTTAAATATTTAAATTATATAATTATATGCAACTACTGTATAATGCATTTTCTATCCCTTTTGTAGGTAATTTAACATTCCGTTATGAAGTCTTTGTGAACATAAATTTTTATGGTTGTATTAATAGATACATCATTCACTTAACTATTCCTCCATTTTTGGTTGGTTACGTTTGTCTCAGATCAGTTATAACCCAGATGTTAACTTTTGATTATACACGCACATCTAAAAGAAAAAAACACCTTTATAAACAACGCTGGAATGAGTATTTGTTCATAAAACTTCCCCCATTCCCACATTATATTCTTTAAAAAAAATTTCTTTTAATTGCAGTTAGCATACAGTGTAATATTCATTTCGGGTGTACAGTTTAGAGATTCCACACGTACTTATAACACCCAGTGCTCATCACAAGTGCACTCCTTAATCCCCATCACCTATGTAACCTGTCCCCCACTATCCATCTGGTAATCCTCAGTTGTTCTCTATAGTTAAGAGTCTGCTTCTTAGTTTTCCTCTCTCTTGTTTCCCCCTGTGATCGTTTGTTTTTTCCACAATCGCCAAATTATGTAAAGAGCCCAAGTGTCCATCAACTGACCAATAGAGAGATCTTATATATACTCAGCCATCAAAAGAATGAAATTTTGCCATTTGTAACAATGTGAATGAAACTAGAGGGTGTTATGCTAAGCGAAATAAGTCAGTCAGAGAAAGACAAATACCATATGATTTCACTCATATGTGGAATTTAAGAAACCCACATTATATTCGTAGGCTAGTATTTAACAGTATTACTGGGTTAAAATGTGGGAAAGTTTTCAGGCGTGTTGACATAAGTCAAATTGCAATACAAACTTCAGGCATTTTTTTTTTTAATTGAAAAGCCCATGTTGTTTTTGGAATGCAAAGACTATACTTAACACTAGAATACTTTTTTTTTTTTTTTAGATTTTATTTTCTTATTTTGACAGAGAGAGAGAGGGAGAGGGAGGAGCAGAACGAGAGGGAGATGCAGGCTCCCCACCAAGCAAGGAGCCTGACCCGGGGATCATGACCTGAGCCGAAGGCAGACTTTTAACCGACTGAGCCACCCAGGTGCCCCAACACTAGAATTCTTCACTGGAGAAATGAAAGTCATAAGTCAATGTGTGGGGTGATAATGTTGACCATACTTAACAGGTATTGGAAAATGTATCTTATTTAATATGAAAAATTAGTCAGAGGCTCATTTGATGAACTAATGATCTTCCATGGTTTTTACTAAGCATCCAGAGTGTGAATGCATCAGATCCCATGAGGGCTGCAGGAATGTACCAGACGTGGAAGCCCTGCTTTTAAGGAGGCTGTTTTTAGCAATGAAGGATTATAAAGTATTTTTATAATCTCCAAGTTGACTATAAATTTTGAGAAAACTGTAATATTTTCTAAAATGGTTTTACAATGTGTTACTGTAACACTTTCAAATTTTATGTACATTTGCGGAATGACTTTTCATAGGTCCTGTAAACACTAAATAAGCATTTTTAAGGGAAGAGCTTTTCTAACTCGATAATTCTCTGTATATGATAAGCACAAAGGTTATTTGAAGATATTTATTCTTTTAGGCCTATCAACTCCATTTTATCCTGTTGACTATAAAGTTTGATAGAAAACCTGGTTTGAGCATTGTCAAGCACATGAAGGACTGGTCTTAACTATAACTTAATTATTAAAAATTGGGCATCAAAGACTTGGAGTGAAATTTTTCCTGCATTGTTCAAGCTGTAAAGTGGAAATGCAAAGGTACATATAGGGCTGTAGTTTTGTTTTAGGAAAGACATTCTCTGTGTTAGTCTTTACTCTTCCATTACACAGAGGCTCTGGCAATTGTGTGTGTTTCTGCCCCGATCCTTCTAAGATGTGAAGGAGAATTGCTTCAGACTCCAGCAGATAATAGCTCATGCAGTCCCAAGTACCAAGAAAATGTTCCATTCTTCTTTTTCTGAGGATAACTAAGAATGAAGGCCATTGTACTCCTAAGGGGATTTTCTTCCTTACCACTAATGACTGTTATGAATTTTGCTATTGCACTGAAATCTGCATAGAAGGTGTATTTGTATAAAGTAAGACTAGAATGATTTATCACATCTACACTGTAATAATTTTATGTGTCAACTTGGCTGGGCCACAGTGCCCAGATAATTTGGTCAAACAATATTCTGGATGTCTCTGTGAAGGCATTTTTGGATGAGATTTACGTTTTTCTTTTCTTTCTTTTTTTTTTTTTTTTGTAAGATTTTATGTATTTATTTGACAGATAGAGACAGCCAGTGAGAGAGGGAACACAGGCAGGGGGAGTGGGAGAGGAAGAAGCAGGCTCATAGCAGAGGAGCCTGACATGGGGCTCGATCCCATAACGCCGGGATCATGCCCTGGGCCGAAGGCAGACCCTTAACCGCTGTGCCACCCACGTACCCCGAGATTTTACGTTTTAATCACTGACTTTAAGCAAAGGAGATTGCTTGATCCCATCATTTGAAGGCCAGAAGAGAACAAAGGCTGACTCCCCTGAGCAAGAGGTGATCCTTAAGGAGATTGCCTTTGGACTTCCCGGTAATACTGGCTCTTTCTGGTTTTCCAGCAGACTGCCTTTGCTCCAGCACGGTAACTTTCTCCTGAGTCTCAAGCCTCCCAGAGTCCGCAATCAGATTTTGGACTCAGGAAGCTTCCACAATCATGTGAGCCCATTCCTTAAAATAAATCTCTTACTGCATAAATGTGTATCCTTTTGGTTCTGTTTCTCTGGAGAACCCTGACTGATAGACACCATCCACACCATCCCTCTTTCTCTGTCTTGTCTTTCTGTTTTGATCATGATGGAAAAACAAAGACGTCCTTAAGAATATGGAATCGATAGCTCCCAAATCTGTATGTGTAACCAAAACATTTGTCCTGAGTTTCTGATTAGCTGACGGGCATCGCCATCTAGATTTTCTACTGAAAAATTCAAACTCATCACATCCTCTGCTAACTCATCATCTTCTTTCCAGGCCCTCCTCCTCTCTTGCTCTACCTTCTTTAAAATCACCACCTACTCAGATATTCTAACCGGAAAACTGTGCGATGTCTTAGACTTTTTCTTTAGTGTTTCCTTACCTATTTTGTCTACCTTTTCACAGGAAATATTTACTGAGTTCTTACCACGTGCCAGGCTCTATCTAGACTTTGAGAGCAGGGAAATACTGTCAATTCGACCTTCTAAATATTTCACAAATCCATCTTTTTCTTCTTCACCTTTTCTACTCTGATCTAAATTTGAACTTTTAACCTTTCTCCCCTTCTCATGGCCTCCAGTATGGCTTCCTTTGATCTCAACCCCAGTCACATGTACATTATTTTCACCTGTTTGCCATACCTGTGGAATCTCTTATCCCTCTGCCTGTTCCGATTTTTTCTTATTATATTATTTCCTTAGTGGTATTGTTTAGAATGATTTGTTCTTTAAAATCAAGTAACTCTATTTAACAGGAAAAGTTTAATTATTACTATAAAAGGCATCACTTGCCATAATAGAAGGTAAAAATAAATATAATAATCCTAATTAAAAATAATGGCTAATGTTTTTTAAGTGCTTTTTTAGTCAGGCTCCATTCTAAGAATTAATTCATTTATCTTTGAAACCATTTGGTGATGTAAATGCTAGTTTTATGAACCCCATTTTACAGTTATGGAAACTGAGGCACAGAATACAATTAACTTATTCAAGATAATTAATTATAGAGCAGAGACTTCAACCTGGGTGCTTTGACTCCAGAGCCTACACTGAACAGAGGCTTTTTCTTTTCTATAATAAAAATATGGCAAGATATTCTACAAAAAACCCACCCCCCCCCACGGAATTCTACGTTATTTAATGCCCAAACTACATATCACTTGAAATCATTTCCAATTCCAAGATATTGGGAAACATTCTTCTATTTAATTCTCCCTAAACCCTCCAGAAACTTTTATTTTGAATTTGATCAATGTGCTCCCATGCTTCAGGTCTGTGAACAACTCCTTTAGACTAAGTGATTAAATTAAACATTCTTTGCCGGCACATAGGCCTCTGCTGATCACGTTGCTGCCTTGTGACGAGAACCTTCCCTTGCCAGTCTGCTGTGGAGCTGGATCACATGCTCACAGTTTCATGACTAGGCTCTGCTCTTTTCTCTTTTCATGCTTCTCACATGCCATTGCTTCTGCCTGGAACCCTTTTCCACTCAGGGAGCCTCTTTTCATTCCTTAAAACTCAGCTTTAAGTATCACATCTCAGTAAAGTCTCCTCTGATTCTCAGATAGTCTTCTCTGTGCTCTTAAAACACTGTATCTCTTTCTCTCTCTCTCTCTCTCTTTCTCGATACATATGTTATGTTATAGTAATTAGCTTGCATGACTCTTTTCCTCACTGACTATGAGATCTTGGAGAACAAGAGTAGTTTCTTATTTGTCTTTACACCCCCACTGCCTAGCACACTGCCTGGAATGTACTGTTGTTTAAGCACGTGTCTAGGGGCTGAGAGTGGCTGTGCCGTTTGCCATATTCAGACACAAATAACCTGTATTCCATCAGAGTTCTGCAAGGAGTGCTATTCGTGTAGTTTTCCCCAGTCTGCTACCAGGATCTTGACTCTAATAACTGGGTGAAATCCACTTGAAGCCTATATATTAAAACATTTTGAACGGATAAATGACTTCCCAAATGAAGAAATGAAAGAATGGTTTAGGATTACACATCCTTGGGACGTTATGACGGAAACAAAAGCAATCCTATGCACCAGTGGACCTTATCTGACTATGACCAAATATTTATTAAGCGCCTAGTTGAAGCCAGGCCCTGAGGATCCCATAATGACAAAACACCAGCCTTGGTTTTCCAGGGCTTACAGTGTAGTAAGGAATATTATCAAGCAAGAACTACAGTCCAGTGAGCTGTGTGCCGTGATGGAGGAAAGAGAAATTGCCACAGAGCGTACAGCAGAGCTTGTACCCCAACCTCAGCAAGTTCACAGAAAGGTTCCCATTGAAGCAGTATCTCTGCTTGGGTTCTTCCGAGGGACAGAATTCAGCCTGGGGAAAATATGGAAGGTGAGGGGTGCATCTAACGGACAGCATCTTAGAGCATTTACTCTTGAAGGACCTAAGAAGTTATTTTTAATGCTTTGAGGCAAGAGCAGATTCAGAAGGTCTGGATCAGGGAGCTGCAAGGATTTGGAGAGACATGAGTGTTAAAGCTGAAAAGATAAGAAAAAACAGATCATAAATGGCTTTATGAGACAGAATTTTGATCCGTTCTTGAAGTCATTTTTCTTCCATATGACAGACTTATCTAAGTAGAATGAATTTCTACCAGAAGCAAGGTATGAAGGACTAAAGTTTTTCATACAAATAATTTTTTTTCCTACTCAAGATCAGAAGTATGGGTATGAGTTAAGAGGTACTGGCAAGACCCAATAATTTCTAGCTACCTCTTTTTCCCACCACCACCACCACCACCTAAAGTACTAATATAATAATCTAGGCAAAAATAAATGGAAAAAAATACTAGGATTTGATAGAAAATCAGACACAGAAACTTTAGGGCTCCTTGGACGTGTGGCATGAGGAAGCAAGGGCATTACGGATGATGGGCAGCTTTTTAGTGTAGACATGTCAGTGGATAGTTTTGTTATGCAGCACAAAGGAACAGACCTGGAGTAAAGGAAAATGACTTTACTATATGACAGATCAAATTTGAGGCCCCAACAGCATATTCAATTGGCCACGAAAGAGGGGAATCAAATTCTCTTTCTTTGTGCATGTGGAAAGAGTTACTTCTTGCTTTAAGCCCAGGTGAAAGGTATCTTCCAATGAAGCTTTGAATAACAATATTAAACATTCCCAAAGTGAAGAAAGCTTAGACCATTGCTTTCTAGTTAATCACCTCTATTGAATGCCATTTAAATTTCATGAGAATTTACTGGGCCCTATGCCACCCCCAAGGAAGGGGCCTAGTGAAGGCTGTAGGAGACTGTAGCAAATGCTGAACATAAACTAGAACAACAACCTTTTCTGGAGAAAAAGTTAAAGTTTTTAATAAAATAGGAAAATGGATATGCTTTAGTTGTTTTACAATTAATTACAAAATACGAATCTAATTTAGTTTTAATTTCTTTGAGTCACTTCCTCTTATTTCTGGCAGTGAACTAAACAATGTGGCTGTTATTTTAACACTAGATTATATTTTCATTAAAAGAAAAATGAAAGCAGTTGGATCATGTACTATGTTAATCAACGAGAAGGTGAAACCAATTCTCTGTCATTCATCTCAGATTTGGGTTTTGCCTGCACCAGTTTTGGGGAAAATATGGAGGAGGAAATAATTAACTTCTGCAGCACTGGTCTTGAAAACTTAACATAATGATGAATGTTAAAGCCTCCACTCTCGCCCCGCCCCCACTCTTAAACCAGTCATTTGCTTAGAATATGAGCTTGGCCACAAGTTAACAGACCTGATTTAAAGGAATGATGGCGCCCTTAAGGAAGATGTCTTACCATTGTTGGGGGAGGATTGCAGATGGTGGATACACAGATAGGACTGGTGATATCTCATTTTAGAAACCCATAATTTTCGACCAACTATCCTTTAATTTCAAAATTATATAATTTTAGATCTGGAAGAGGGCATTTTGGCCAAGCTCCTTGTTTCACAGTGTTTTACAGCTGAAGGTCTGAGAGGTGAAATGACTAGTCTAAGCTATTTTAACTAATTAATAGCCTATCCTGCCATAAATTCATGTCCTTTTGCTGCCAGTCTAATTTTATTTTTATAACATTACAGTTGGGTGAAAATATATCTTAGAGCTTTGAAGTTTGAGTACTTCGAAAATTAGAAACTGACCTGGAACAATAGAGCTTATGCTTAATCAAATCTATAATATTGTAGAAATGCATTTAGACCTAGTTCTTCCACTGTCTACACAAATGTGTACAATAAAATTTTTAGGACCTCCGTTTTCTTAAACAGTGACTAAGGGCCTTTGTGTAGATGAGATTTAAAGCCCTTTCTGGTTCTCTGATTCTAATTTCCCTTGCTAAAGACCTTGGAAATTTACAAGAAATATATCCCTTTCACAATAGTAATGGAATTGTCTTCCCATAAATTTTTCCCTTTGTATATGTAAACTATGCAGAGGGCATAAGTAAGATTTAACTTTTTTAAAAGATACAATTACCTTGGTTATGGCTAGATTTCTATCTTCGTAGTAGTATCCCTGTGGATCCAATTTGAGAAGTGGGGAAGGTGGAAAGCAAAGGAAGAGCTTCTACATGGCTCTCTTTCTCTGGACCCCGGAGTTAAAAATTATTATCCCTGGCCTTTCAAAATTTATACAAGAGAAAAAAAAACAGAAAATTTAAAAATATATAGCTATAAATAGCACTTTTGTTCTGATTTTATTGTTTTTTTCAAACGCTGCAAATTTTATTCTGGGGACTTTATTCAAACACATGTAATTACCTAAGCTAAGCAGTTTTTCATACTTTCAAAGCTCTTGCATTATTGCACCTGTACGACGGCTTTATAATTCAGTAGTAATTGAACAGCAATTATTTTTCATGATGCATGTACATTTTTATATCAGATTGTTGGCAGATATTCTTTATGATGATGTCGTTTTCACTAATGAGGAAATTAGAGCGGGTTATCTCATAGAGTGAGATGTCTTTTTCTGACTCATTTCCTAGCTCTTGATACGGATTTTAGAAAAGTTTTTGTATTGTAAAACAGCATCCACAAATGGGAACAATGTTATCTCTGAAACCTTGGAGGGTAAGGGGAGTGTTGAACTTTTTTGTAGGAATAGTTAGATCCTATCTGTCTTGTCCATATGATGAACTCTGATATTAAACTCATATATGCAACTATGTATCTATTTAAATTATAAAATTCCAAGAGAACAAAGACCAAACCTTTCAAGGTTTTCACAAACAGTGTGAAAACTGTCAGAGAAAAAGACACAGATCTGGCCTGTGGAATTCATAGTCTGATGGTAGAGATTGAAATAAAAATAAAATTAGAAAACAGTGACAACTGTTCTCATAGAAGGATGCACAGGGCACTATGGGATAACAGATAAAATACACTTTAATGTGATTGTATTCAAAAAGATTTCATTGAAATCTCAATGAAGGGGCACCTGGGTGGCTCACTTGTTAAGCGTCTGCCTTTGGCTCAGGGCGTGATCCCGGCGTTCTGAAATCGAGCCCCACGTCAGGCTCTTCCACTGGGAGCCTGCTTCTTCCTCTCCCACTCCCCCTGCTTGTGTTCCCTCTCTCCCTGGCTGTCTCTCTCTCTCTGTCAAATAAATAAATAAAATCTTAAAAAAAAAAAGAGGAATCTCAATGAAGAGCAATGGGTTACCAGGCCAAGAAAGAAGGGAAGTGCATTCTGGGAAGAGGGAGGAGTGAGTCACAGGCAGTAACACGTGAAACCAAAGAGAGAGTTTGAGAACTGCAGATATTTTGATAGTACTAGAGCACAATGAAAAGAAGGGGTGCTGAAAGATAAGTTAGATGAGGGGAAATTGTGGAGGCTTTTGTCATGATAAAGAGCATAGCTTTTATTCCGAAGTTAGGAGAATGCCATCAAAAGTTTCCACCTATGGATTGGTGGAGTCAGAACTATATTCTAGGGAGCAATGAGGAACATGTTTCTAGCAGCAATGTGAAGAATGGACAGGAGGCCATAGAAACTGGTTAGTATAGAAGCGATCTTGGTGATAAGTGATGAGAGTCTATTTAGGGGTATTTTTTAACACCTGTTTATACCAAGATGCTTTTTGTTTCAGCATAGTGGTTTTCTTCATTTGATATTAAATATATATTAGTAGTAGTGGCTGAGTGTGGGGGGGGTGCACATCCACCCCCAGTGAACCGAGAGCATCCTGGCACTGCCCTTGATAGCCGGCAGAGGGCGCATGTCCACTGATACACTGAATTCTGAGTGCTCTGTGCTGAGCCCGACAGCCAACACGGGCAAGCAAACTCAACATTACTGAGCCATATGGAACACCTGCACATTCTTTTGGAGGACTGCAGTGTATGCACAGTAGGAAAGAGCTTCATTTCCTCCAGACCTCCTGCAGAGATACCACAGTGGCTACTGGACAATGTGAGGAGGACTTCAGTGTGGAAAATTCTCCCTGTCCCCATTCCAACCGACGAGGTGGCTGTGTGTTTTAGGATTTCCGGGACATTTTCTTTTTTTCTTGTTCTTTTTTCTATTGAAGTGTAATTAACATACAGTGTTATTTTAGTTTCAGGTATACAATATAATGACTCCACATTTCTATACATTACTCTGTGCTCATCACTAGTGTACTCTTAATCTCCTTTATCTGTTTCACCCATCCCCCACCCACCTCCCCTTTGGTAACCACCAGTTTGTTCTCTGCATTTAAGAGTCTATTTTTTTGTTTGTTTGCTTGTCTCTCCTTGTTGTTGTTGTTGTTGGTTTATTTTTTTTAAAACATGTTGAGTGAAATCATCTGGTATTTGTCTCTCTATCTGACTTCTTTCTCTTAGTATTATAGCCTTCAGGTCCATTCATGTTGTTATGAATGGCAAGATTTCATTCTTTTTTTATGACCAATATTCCGTTATATATACTACATCTTCCTTATTCACTCATCTATGGATGGACAATTGGATTACTTCTGTATCTTGGCTATTGCAAATAATGCTGCAGTAAACGTAGGGGTGCACATAGCTTTTTAAATTAGTGTTTTTGTTTTCTTGGGCTAAATACTCAACAGTGAAATTACTGGATCATATGGTAATTCTGTTCTCTATTTTTGATTTTCAAAGAAATTTTCATACTGTTTCCCACCGTGGTTGCACCAGTTTTCTTTTCCACCAAGAGTGCACAAGGGTTCCTTTTTCTCCACATCCTTGATAACACTTGTTATTTTTTGTCTTTTTGATTCTAGCCATTCTGGCAGGTGTAAGAGGTATAAGATGATACCTCACTGTAGTTTTGATTTGCATTTCCTGATGATCAGTGATGGTGAACATCTTTTCATATGTCTATTTACGGGTGTTTCAATGGGGATAGAAAACAGGGTACACATTAGTGAGTCATTAAAGAGGGAAATTTACAAATATTTCTGGCTGATTTAAATATCTTTGCTAGGGGAGGAGAAATCAATTTTGACTCCCAGGCTTCTGGTTGGAGAAATGTCACAATGATGTTTCCTAAGACACAGGTTGGTGGAGGGACTTTGTGGTGGGAAACTTGATGGGATTGAGGAAAATAATGAATTAAGTTTGTTATGAGGCTTTTGAGAAGCCGATGGATCATACAGAAAGAGATATCCAGTATATTCGTATCTGAAGTGATGCAGGCAAACGTGGACCAGAGATACAGATTGAGTCATCTATTTACTGATGCTAGATGGAAACATAAAAGTGGTTGATGCCTTTCAAGAAGGGTGGGGAGAGAAAAACAAAGGCAATACAAAACATCTTGGAGAATTTTAATGTTTAAGACAGAAAAAGAGTTGTGTAAGTGGAAATGTAGGAAGAAAGTGGGAATGGCAGCAAGGGTGGGATTGCCCAGTAGATTTAAAAAGAACTGAATGTCAAATGTCAAGTTAGATGAGAAATAAAATGTACCTTATGTGACTTAATATCTTTGATGAGGAACCAATTTCATTGGTACATTAAGTGCTATACTGAAGGTGTTTTCCAAGTGCTCAGATCATGTTACTTGATACTTATATAAGATGCCTATATAAGAGGTGAGGTGAGGAGACAATCCATTGATATTTGAGCTGGGCCTGAACAAAGTGGGAACTTGTCTTGTGGAAAAGGTGATAAAGAATTCTATCCAGAGTATGAGCAAAACCCTGAAGTCTGATACTGGAATATTTGGGTGACTGTGTGGCTGAGAATAACCTGGTCTTCCCCCTCCTCCAGGCCTCACTTTTCCACATGTGCCAATCACCCTGATCAAACTGAAGCAGAAACCAGTTGGTAAGGGAGCTTCAGAAACAGAGTTTTCAGAGGGCAGACCCCAGTGATACAGAGATAAGTAGGAGAAAAGCCAGGAATGAGCAAGTAATAATAGAGATGGACAGAAAGAGTAACTCAAAAGACATGCCTTAGGTATTGATGCCCAAAAATGCTGACTGCTTGGAATGGGCTGGGGATACTGGTCCCAGAAGGATGCATAAAAAGTGACTTCATTCGCCCTTTTCTGGGCCTCCACACACATTTGGATGAATGATGTTTAACTGGGATGGAAAATACAGAAGAAAGAGCCGGTTGGGGTCAGATATTGAGCTTGAACATAGGCATATGGCTGAAGTTATGAGAAACATTCAGATGTCAATAGAAGAAATATGGGCCTGGGGCACAAGAATATGAGCCGTAATGATGTTGATTTGGGAATCATCAATGTAAAGATTATCATTAGAGTGAAGAGAATAGATGAGGTCATCCAGGAAAGTTGTGTATAGGAAGAAAAGAAGACCACAAAGGACATTTCCTTGTGGAGGGCTTGACAATTCTGGATTAGATATTTATAATATCTGCTCTCATGAACCATCCTTCTAGATACTGATGTCATTGTTGCCAAGGATATCCATGGTAAGTAGGTTAGTGAAGGGAAAGACTGAAGTTATTGTAATATTGCTAAGTATTCTAATATTTCTTTTTAAAAAGAACTTCAAGTATGGAGAGAAAGAAAAGTTTAGATTGTTTAATTCTTTATTTGCTTGTATTTTTATCGTTTTTAACAAAAATAGCCACACAGATGATTTGGGTTGACTCATTTCACTTCATCATCTAATTTCCAAATACCTCGTTTTTTTTGACTTGTGTACTTATAGTCATACCCAGTTAATCTGCTTTAAAGAATCTACTTTGGGCCTTACTTTGGCCACCTCTACCGAGAGAAATCAATGACTATTTCCTGAATCTCTTTGTGCTGTGCTGACAGTCTCCATTTAACACCCAGAGAGCACAGAACATTTAGTTGTTGCATTCCCTTACATTTGCAATTCATTTTCTGTGTCAATTCATGTGGCTGATATTATAAAAATCATTTTAAACCTAGTTTAACTTTTCTTTTTTAACGTTTGGCTTATTCATAATTTTATGAGCTATAAATTTTATTGCATTGTGAATTGCCTTTCCCATCTGCAGATAACTCTGAGGAAGTCCTTGGAGGAATTGCTTAGGATGTGGTAAAAAATGAAAAGAAAGAGACTTCTGTTGTGATTTGGTTCATTTTAAGCCAAAATGTATCCTTGAGTAGAAAATGACCAGGAAGGAAAGATTTGGGCTCTGTAAATCTAGTTTTATTTGAAGTATTCACTCTAGCTGAACAGGTAAATGTCCACAACATGCAAAATGAATATAAAATTTAATACAATTGCATGGTTTACTGAAAACAATAGCTCTAACTAATTCATATGAAGTCTTTCTCAGCGAAAGATATTCCTCAGTGTGAATTATCCAGATAAGTTGTCAACAAGAACTAAAATGATGAGAAAACACAAGTTTCTAGGTGTGTGTGTGTGTGTGTGTGTGTGTGTGTGTGTGAAATACTGATTTAGTCTTGGTATGGGTTAAGGCTGGGGTTATTATAATTATACCAAATATTTATTGAAGGTTTTGGGATTTCCACACCCATATTTTATTATTAAGGCAAAAGCAGAAATATGTAGAAGAAAAATGATACTGATTGGTTTCATGTTGGGTTTATTGACAGAGTCGAAATGACTCAAAGGGTATTAAAAAACAGCAACAATGAATTTTGAGTCCAAGTTCATTTGATTTGTTAATTCAGCACAAATATAATTTTATCTGATCACAAACTATTTAAACTTACTGTTTTTATATTTCCGATTGTGTATAATTATTCCTCTTGAGAGTTTGGAGAGGTTCAATATCAGATTATTACGAAGTAGTAGATGCTAGATTTGAATATTGCTCCCCTGGCTCAAACCTCACTCTTAATTTTGCTGCCTTGTAGACACTGTCTGTCCGTGATACATATTTTCACTATACCCATAAACACCAACATGTCACCAGTGTAGGGCCTTTTCCTGAGCTTTTTCTTCTGTCTAGAATGCTTTTCCCCTAGATAGCTTCATGTCTAACTTCTTCACTTCCAACAAGACTTTCCTCAGATACCATCTTCTCAATTAGGCATACGCTGAGCTTCCTCTTTAAAATTGCTTTCTGTTTCCCCACTCGTACATTAGGGTGACCAACTTGTCCTGGTTTCCCTGGGATTTTTCTGGTTTTAACACTGCAAGTCCCACATCCTAAGAAACCCCCTCAGCCCAATATAACTTACTCTGCCTAAGTTTTTAACCTATCTATCCATCCATCCATCCATCCATCCATTTATTTATCTATCCACACAAATACCACACAAACATGTGCACAGACACACAGACACACACACACACACACAGACACACACACACACACACACACACACACACACACACACACACACTTAATTGAATAGTTCCCTATTGTAGAATTAAGTTCCATAATATCAGGAGGCTTTGCTATTCCCCACCCCACCCCGCCCAACCCCCAACAGAAACATCCAGTGGCCTCAAAGTAGTGCTCAAAGAATACTTGTTAAATGAATGAAAAAATTTATATGTCAGGGCAGATTAGTAAAAATTAGAATAGAAAGGCCATGTTGATATTCCATCTGTTCAAATAGCGACCAGAATTATGTTCTGATTCTTATCATTTTCCTAGCTCGTAGTTACAGGTAAACTCTGAATGAGTCAGAGTTCCCAAATGTAATGCCTTAAATACTGGTAGTTTGAACTGAAAATTGAGATTTATATAATGAAAATGCTGATTCATATCAGAATTGTGCTACAGGATAATCAGATTGGATAGAAACTTTCAGTGTGTCTCAGTCTGTTGTAGACACTGATAGAAAAATAAAGAAAAGAGAAGAAAATAATGGGCCTAAAAGAGCATTATAGAACTAGCTTGGCATCTGACTTTAAAGAAGGCATGGAACAGTAAGTACTAGCAGATTTAGATTCAAATTCAATCAACCAAAACGTGCTTAGGCACTTTTATATGTAGCATACAGATATATGTTATCTAGTGAAACAAAACAAAACAAAACACCAGAACACAAATGTAACAAACCTGGGTGTGTTTTTAGATGGTGTTGGGAAGGAAAATTTTTCATTTTTCATTTACTCTTCAAAGATTCCTCCGGCTTGTCTAAGAATTAAGTTGACGTGAGACAGACTAACAAAACAAAACAAAACAAAATCAAATTTAATTTCATGTTTTGGGAATCCCACTTACATTAGGGGCTCAAAAACAGAAAGCCAAAATCAGGTATATATACCATCCTGTGCTGAGGAATGGGAGAGGGGCCTGGGGCTTCAAAGGGGAGGAGGGCAATTCACAGGGCAATAGGAAGAGCAGATGTTTAGTAATTAGATGTTCACTCTGCCATACAGATGGGTCACTCTGATAAAATTTATCTCTGGTAATAATTCTAATTCTGGAAAAGACATCCAATTTATATTCCTCTAGGTAGTAAAGGGAGGGGCAAACGTTTCTCTTGAGACCACAAGATCTCCATTTGAGCCTTTAGCTCAAAATAACCTATATTTTGGGCATTCTTGCTCAGAATCCCTTCAATGCCATCAGTGCAAGTACTACCAGTAAAAACGAAGACATTAGCCCAGGAAAGTTGCATGATTTACCATGATTATTCAGAGAGTCTCTCCCTACACGTCTTTGTTACGTTTTCTTTTTAGCTTGTGTCCTGGCCCCGTGGCTAAGCACTGCTATTTTTCATTTTTTCCTCTGCTCCTTTCTCATTTAAACTTCTGTGGTTTGGGATATTTCTCCTCTTTCACTATCTTCTTCCACATCCGGTCAATCATCAGGCTGTATCCATTTTACCTTCAGGTATTTTTCAGATTGTCTCCTCTTTCTTACCCTTAGTGTTCCTTAATCAGGCTTTTATTATCCCTTGCCATAATTATTGTAAGAGATTTCCTGTTGATTACCCTGTCTCTACTTTGGTAACATTACAATCCCTTCTCTGTTTAGCTGCCATCGTCCTCTCTTTACCCTGTCAGTCTCCAGGATGAAGTCCTTGCTCCTTAAGAAGACTCACATTGCTCACCGTAATCTGGCCTCTCCTTCTCCCTTCAGGGCTCTCTCTGCTTCAACACTGAACTACTCATAGTTCCCAACAGAGCTCTGGCCTTACTTTCTTTCCTTTGGCCCATGAAGTTTCCTATTTTGTGAATACTGTCCTCTCCAGTTGGCTAAGTTTTCTTCACATTTCCAGAATTATTTTAGATTTCCTGTCCTTTAGGAAGATGTCCCTGTGCTTCAGTCCATGGCAGGTGACATGTTCTTTCTCTGTGCTTCCATTTCACTGTACTTCAAGATCTTACATTATTACTATCTATTTATATCTCCTTTCCCCACTTTGTCCTTCTCTCTTGAAAACATGGGTGGAGTCTTATTCCTCTTTAAATTGACAGCATCTGGCAAAATACTTGCTGATCAGATAACTGTTTATCGAATGATTGAATAAATGAATGAATGTTTATATGGCTTCACTCTTATCAGCATTACATCTATGGGCATGCTTTGAGTCATTCATTGATCAGCAAAGGACTTCCTTTTAACTCTCTTTTCAAAGGAATCTCTTTTGTTTCTCTCCTGGAGAATCTTCTTTTACTTCGACACCTGACAAATGAGTCACACCTCAGCTGTAATGAAATTTTCCTTCTACTGCCAATTCTCTGTTCCTCATGGAAGGATCCATGTTAAAACTTTTTACTTTATTCCCTTCAGACTATTGTAATAGTTTTTTGGCTGGTGTCCCAGCACACATAATTAACAGACTTCAGTTGGTATGAAATGTTGTCGCTAAAATCCAATCCAACACTGGATCAAATAAGCACATAACTCTGGGTTTTGTGTCATCAAAATTAAAGATGGAAAATTATTATTAGTTCCGCATAGACCCATTCCTCCTGGGAATTAAGGCAAAATTATTCCCCTCTGGTGTTTTGTCCACTGAGTTTAAGCGAATCAAGCAACAGGTCCTCTACTATTTCCCTTGGGAGATTCTTTCATTGTCAAATAGAAGTGATTAAAAAGAAGAAGGAAAAGAAGAAAAAAAAAAACCCTTCAACTTATATTAGGTTTTCTTAACTTTTTTCTTTCTAGCCTCCGCTCAGTTGCATTCTGAAGCATCTGTACATGATGGAGTGTATCTTTTGGCCAAAAGGTTTCTTTTCCTTTGTGATGCTTGTTGAAGCCATTGCCTTTATAATGACCCATTTAATCCCAGTCACTTGGAAATGAGTTAAATACTGCCTCCTTCACACAATCTAAATTGGTTTAACATCTTTCAACGCCAGTTATTTGTGTAATTCCCTGCACATGCTATTGTGTACACCTTGATCTGACTACATAGACATCAGGTCCAAACAAATGATTTCAGGGGCCCCGGAGTGAATTACTGTATTGATCTATTCAATAGACCTAAAATGCTTGTTTGGATTTGGAAGTCACTTGCAATCAGCCACATTTTAGTGGAAGGTTCAGTCTGGGAATGACTTAGTAGTAGGATGCAAAGCCATTGCCTAACTACCTATAGGCATCAGTATTCCAGAAGTTTCCCCTAAAGATTTTCTCGACTAGCAGGCTTTGCTCTGAGACTTGATGTCAATTTTCTCCATTAAAAAATTCTTGACATTAGATTATGGTCACGGGGGAGAATTTTCCCATGAAAATCTCTTCACAGTTACATACTATGTTCATTAGGGAGGAGTTTAACACAGGGGAAAGGAAGCTTGCTGGAATTTGAAGCCAGATGGACTTCCATTCAAATACCAATTCTTCCACCTTCTAGTGAAACATTAAAAATGTTATTTGCCTTTCTAAATCTCTGAT
This sequence comes from Ursus arctos, assembly GCF_023065955.2. Taxonomy (NCBI): domain Eukaryota; kingdom Metazoa; phylum Chordata; class Mammalia; order Carnivora; family Ursidae; genus Ursus; species Ursus arctos. The sequence goes on from NW_026622941.1 coordinate 15,370,825, forward strand.
TTCTCATTTAAAATTTGGGAATGGTAAAATAATGCTCAAATGATTGTTGTGGGGATTAAATGAAATAACATTGGTAGTGCATCTTGGCACATGGTAGACTGTGAATAAAATTTTTATTTCTTTCTCCGCTTCCATAGTCTTGCTAGGAAGACTATTCTACTACATAAATCAATGAGGATGTGTTGGAAAATGTGGATGAACATCTGGGATAAATTTAATATGTATTTTATAGAGCTAGGAAATCAAGGTACAGTTTATGTTTAATTATTAATAAATTACCACAAATGCCATTAAATAGAAAGTTGCGTAGAAGTTGAAGATACTACTGCTACTGCTAATATTATCCACTTAGTGATTCGTCACATCCCTTAATAGCTTCCTCTTCACCAATAAAACCCTTCAAACTTTTTTTTCCAATGTATCTTTCTGTATCCTCAAATATTATTTGGGGCACCTCAATCTTGCCTGTTTGTGTCAATAGTATGTAAATGTATCATACTAAAAAGTTATCTCATATGTTCTGGAGGCCCTTTTTCCCCCTCTTATTTACAATTACTTTGTCAATAATATTAATTAAGCTCTTGGAGCAAGCAAAGTGTGTGTGTGTGTGTGTGTGTGTTGTTTGGGGGTGCATGGATGCATCGAGCAAAACGTGAAATAAAGAAGCATTATGCCATTTAATTGGGTCCTGTCTCCAAAGCTTCCATCATTCTCCAGGCTGATTTTTGAGGTCCTGGAAGCTTTATTACTTGTTTTGTGTTACTGTATATCTTACTTTGTTGCTTAAGCAAAAGACAGTGGAACTCTTTGGACTTAGGATGTGGGTGCGGTATGGGGATCCAGCAGGAGTGGCCCAGCCTCACACCACCAGATGGATTTCATGCTAGTCTGGGTCAAGAACTGGGAAGCCAGTTTGATTGAGGTCCTATAGGAAACCCAGGAGAGGATGAACTGCTGTGTGAATTGTGGTCTTTAGTACACAAGCTGTAAAAAACCTGGTGGTGTCAAGGATTTCTAGATTGTGTTTCAAGCTAAGTTATGATTCAGTAAAGAGAATCCATCCTTTTTTCACTCTCTGATTTGTTTTCCCACCCAAAAAAGTTTTTTTTTGCTGCCTTAGCATTTAAGTTGCATGTTATATTTAAAGAGGTTTTCTAACTTTTTTTCCTTAAATAACTCTGTGAGACAGACCGAAATCAACCCTGGTTGAAGAAAAATAGTTCCTAGAGGCAGATGTTTACTTTAACTTGTTTCTATCTAGAAATAAGCTCTGATCCCATTAAAAGAAGTGTCATAGCAGTATTAATTAGGTTATTTTTACATAAATCTGCATTAATATCCAAGACTTTACTCCAGGTATGCAAAATAAAGTAGCATTAATTAATTCGTGCTACGTCTGTCAACTACATTCAAACCCAAGATCCAAAGCGTGAAAGTGGCTGAAACACACAACAGGTATATAAACCAATTAGTGCTAATTCATGCTTAGAGGAGACGCATAAAGCAAGTTTTCATACACACACACACACAAAGGAGGATGTCACAAATAGATACCCTCATGTTCGTAGGTGGAAACATGACCACTCCCTTTCCACTCCTCCCTGCCCCCCCTACCCCAAAGAGACATGTCATAAATAACAACAAACACACATAGGCTGGAGGGACAGAGAGCCCTTGTCAAGAACTTAATAAAGCCTCCATATACATTTTTTCAAATTGTATTATTATTTTAGCTTTTAAATATGCCCCACTCTCAAACACTCGGTGCAGAATTAAATGAGGTGGGGGTAGGGAGCTGAATTGTTCTCCATTGGTATATTGTGGGAGTGTGGGGGGTGGATTGAGAGGGAGGCAGAGGGAAGGGAAGGACAAGGGAGGAATGGAGGGAGTAGCAAGGAGGTCTAAGCAGTAAGGAAGACAGAAATCCTGCAAAGGCTGACTATATACTTTGATTCACCAGAGCAGACAGTATTACATGGGGAAAGATTATAGAACAAGAAGAGGACAAAACTTGGGGGAAAACTGTAATTTATGAAAACAAGGAAGAAAAAGTGTCCATGAAGGAGATTAAAAGCAAGTTTTCCTTTTCCTGAATACCCTCCACCTTCTTTTTTTTTTTTTTTTTTAAAGATTTTTGTTTATTTATTCGACAGAGATAGATAGCCAGCGAGAGAGGGAACACAAGCAGGGGGAGTGGGAGAGGAAGAAGCAGGCTCCTAGCGGAGGAGCCCGATGTGGGGCTCGATCCCATAACGCCGGGATCACGCCCTGAGCCGAAGGCAGACGCTCAACCACTGTGCCACCCAGGTGCCCCATCCTCCACCTTCTTAATTTTCATAGTACCGACACAGCACATAGCTCAGAGTGTGGTTATCTCCCTCCTGGACCATTGCTAACACCTTTTCTGTGTGCTTTGGACTTTGAGAAAAATTGGAAGCAACCTAATTTTCACCAGGGGGAGAATTAAGAGAGAGCTTGTATTACATTCACATATGAATATTACACAGCAGGTAAATTGAGTGAACTAGAGCTACATGTATTAACAAGGAAAAAAACCTCAAAAACATAAGGATGAATGGGGGAAAATGTGCAAAATGATATATCCAGTAGGATACCATGCATATAAAGTTTAAAAACTAAAAAAAAAAAATCAGTTATTATCATGGATACATACATAGGAGTGGGAATGATAAACAGGAATTTCGGGATAGAGGTCATGTTGGGAGAGAGAGTAGAGAGAATGGGATTGGGTAGAGTTGAGATACTGGCTACAGCTCTATCTTCAATATCCTATCACTCTCTTTCTTTTCTGTAGGAATAGAACTTGCACCTGAGTTTACAAGGGCACTTGGCTGCCTAACTAGAGATTATGTTTTGTGGTCTCACTTGTAGCCATTGTATGCTCATAAGACTCAGTTCTTCGTAGTCTGATTCAAAGCGATGTGTGTGACTCCCCAGTTGCTTCCTTAGAGGAAATTGCTTGTCTTTGCATCTTCTTCCCCTTTCTTAAGTGCTGGAATATGGGCATAATACTGGTAATCTAGTCTCAACCCTGAGGACATGGGGCAGGGGTCCTTGGGCCAACAGCCTCATCTGATGCATATAATAGTAATTCATTAATGTTCATTCCTATGTCTTATTTTAGTGTGTGAATACGCCATGGTTTATCCTGTTGAGGGACATTTAGATCATTTCCTGTTCGGGGCTATTAAGAATATCCTTATATAAGTCTCCTTCCTCAAAGATGAGAGTTTCTCTGTGGTATGTTCTGTCTTTAGTCTGTTTGGGCTACTATAACAAAAATACTGTAATCTGGGTGGCTAACAGACTAACATTGATTTCTCACAGTTCTGGAGGCTGGGAAGTCCAAGATCAAGGTGACAGCAGTCAGTGTCTGATGAGGACCCAACTTCGAGATGGCCGCCTTTCCTCTGTGCTCTCACATGGCGGAAGGGGCAAGGGAAGTTTTCGTAGTTGCTTTTATAAGGGCACTAATCACTCAGGGCTCCAGACTCATGACCTAAATCACCTCCCAAAGGCCCTACCTCCTAATATTATCACCTTGGGAATTAGGTTTCAACATATGAATCTGGGGGAGACACAAACATTCAGACCATGGCTCATATATTTAGGAATGGGATTGATGAATCATAGGATATGTCTATGTTCAATTTTCCTTGGTAACAGCTTTTTTCTAAGTGGCTGTAACAATTTAAATCATCACCAGCAGTGTGTTAGAGATTCTCACCTTGTTTTTGAGTAAATTTTAATTTTTAAATTTATCGTCATTTTAATTTTCACAAAATCAATTATTCACTCTTTTACTGTGATCTTAATTTACATTTTTCTGATTACCAATGAGGATGGGGATTTTGTTTTTTTTTTAAAGACTTGAGAGAGAGAGAGCACGGGAGCAAGAGCAAGGGGAGGGGCTGAGAGAGGGAGAAGCAGACTCCTCACTGAGCAAGGAGCCTGACAGGGGCTCAATCCCTGCTCCCACTCTGCGATTCTGACCAGGAACCCCACCTCAGCCCTGAAGACAGACACTTAACCTGCCTCACCTACTGAGTCACCCAGGCGCCGCCCCAAGGATAAGCATCTTTACATATGCTTGGAGTTATTTGCCTTTGCTGAGAAATGCCCATTCACATTTGTGCTGATTTTTCTGTTGTGTTGTCTTTTGCTTATTGGTTCTTCATATAAATCCTTTGTTCAAAATATGCGTAGCGAAAGTCTCCTGTGATTTGTCTTTTTTTTTTTTAAGATTTTATTTACCTATTTATTTTAGAGAGAGAGAAAGCACGCAGGGAGGAGCAGAGGTGGAGGGAGAGGAAGAGAGAAAGAACCCTAGCAGATTCCATGCTGAGCAGGGAACCCAAGTAGGAACTGGATCTCAGGACCCTGAGATCAAGACCCCACCGAGAACCAAGAGTCTGCCACTTGGACTGAGCCAGCCAGGCACCCCTCTGCGATATTTCTTTTTAACTCCTTATGTCTTTTGATGAATTCAGGTTTTTAGATTCAGTGTAGCAATACACCTATCTTTTACTCTATGGTGTGCCAGTTTTATTGTCATTTAAGAAATCCCGGCCCTCTGTGGTTGCAAAGATAGTCTGTATTTTATTCTGTAATTTCCATAGTTTTACCTTTCATATTTGCCTTAAATCTACAACGAGTAACTGATTTTTGGATATGATATGGGTTAAGAATCAAATTTAATTAATTTCCGTGTAGATAACCAATTGTCTTAGACCCACTGATTTAATAACGATTACTCCCCCCCACACACACTGGTCTCTAATTTCTGCTCCATGTTATTTGTGTGGGATTATTTTAGGATGCTATCTTTTCCATTATTCCACTTATCTAACCCTATGCAAATGCCACATGTTCCTATTATAACTTTAATAGAAGTGTTGGTGTCAGATAGGACAAATCTCCTTCTCCTCTTCTAATGGAAGATTATCTTGCAAAGTCTTGCTTCTTTGCTATTCCATTTTACCTTCAGAATCAGATCGTCATCTTGCTCCATTGTATTTCTAAATTCCATTGTTCTCATAGTTTAATCTGGGGATAATTTTGGCTCCCGTTCTTAATTTATTTTTAAGTTTACATAAACACACTTCTTTTGTGTAACTTTATCATAAACCTGACTCTTATACTTTTTTGTTTTATAGAGGTTATAATCTTTTTTTTTTTTTAAGATTTTATTTATTTATTTGACAGAGATAGAGACAGCCAGCGAGAGAAGGAACACAAGCAGGGGGAGCGGGAGAGGAAGAAGCAGGCTCATAGCGGAGGAGCCTGATGTGGGGCTCGATCCCATAACGCCGGGATCACGCCCTGAGCCGAAGGCAGGCGCTTAACCGCTGTGCCACCCAGTGCGCCCCTATAGAGGTTATAATTTGATTCAAAATCAAACAGGGAAAGTAAAGAGGTAATCGGTTAAGAATGGTTTAAAAAAAAAAAAAAAGAAAAGAAAAGAGTTTTGGTTGTTGCTTAAAGGAGAAATTTATACATTCAGGAAAAAAAAATACCTTAGATGGAAACAATGAAAGTGCAAGTCATAAAGGATAAATGTGAGGAGCAAAGCACGTGCTTGATCTGGAAGAGCGGGGTAAAGGAAGCAGAGGCCATGCTGGCTACCAGCTGGCCCAGATTGGTGTAGGATGGCTCAGCTGCATTCTGGAGCACTCCCCGAGGGAGAGAGCTGAGGATCCTGAGGTAAATACCGAGGGTGGGAAAGAATGAGTTCATTATGTAAATAATAGTTGCAAGCCAGATGTTCATAGCCTGGGTGTACCTTACTTGCCTAAGGCAGTTGTACAATGCATTTTGAGCAAGTTTTCATATCCTCAGGGGCCTTGCTATCAAATTCCAAAATTACTCCCTCTCCTCAGACAGCTTTTCTCACAACTGCTGAAAAAAAGAAACCGTTAGGAGGGCTTCACATTGAGGAAATGCTGGTAAAGTGTGTTGCATGCAACCAGGAACATAGTGGGAATTGAGCAATTCAGATAATTCTTGTCATGAATGTTGGACTGTGTAAAAAAAAGAAAAGATCTTGCTTTTCCGTGTTTATATACTGGAGTACATAAAATGAAAAAACCCAATGCCACGAACCTAATTTTTTAAAAACCTAAGTAGGCTTTTAGCTGCTCAGATCCCATAAAAATCAAAAGGACGAATGTGACTTAAACTTGCTTTACTGAAGCAAATTTTCACAGCCTGGCATTTAAAGTGCACTTTGGGGCACTCAGATAATCCCACAGGCATGTAAAATCGGATGCTATATCTGCATGTAAGTATTCTGTTCTGGGATTTGGAATCCCAATTGGCAACCTGGGAAAACCGTATTACTTACACTTGCTCAAATAGTCTCTAATTAGTTCTTCTGACCCTCTTGTATACTAATAAATGGCCCATTACAGAACATTAAAACTGAATTCTTTCCATTAAAAATGATTTCCTTGCTAGTGAGCATGATCTAGGTTTAATGTACAATGTTGGTTAACATTGGATTGTTCTAACGTACGGTGAATGCTTTCCAGTATGAAGTGATTGTAGCACTAATTAGGCTTTCTGGTTCAGTCAATTAGCTGAGGGGGGATGAGTCTTTCTACGGTGGTCTAAATAGTGCTTATATTCTTAGTTTGTTTTTGGTCTATTACTTTTTGATCTAAAGAGCTGAAAGCTCCAATGTGAAATTGTATAATGAGCCTTGGAAAATTATGAGCCTAAAGAGACTTTTAGATCACCTCATCAGGTCAATTTTCAAGTTTTATTTGGTTAGTGGTACAGACAGGCTGATGCCATAAGAACTTCTTCTGGGCTTCTGGTACATTCTTCAGACCATCCAAGGTCCCCATGGCACCTACCACAGTGTCCCACATAGTAAGATTACATGGTGGATTAATATCATAAGATGAATCTGGTCACCACGATTTCTAAAATGCTTATCTAATCAATCGATATAGAAAGATTTATTGGGCATCTCTATGTGCCCACAACTGTGCGTGAAAAGCCCTAAGGAAAATTTTAAAAATGCATTAATAAGGCTCTGTGAAACAATATCATAGGGATTATATTATATTTTATCATTTCAGATACTTATAATTATCTTAGATTAGGAGTATCCCCAAGAAAGTGGGCCATAGGCTTACTCACATGTGAGTCAGAATGTCGACTAGGAGGTCAGGGAAGATTTTAATACAACAAGCACACTTTTTCTCGTGAGTTGGTATGGTGGGAATTGTACTCATTGAACTAATATTTATTGAGCACCTGGCATATGCCTAGTGTCCTGCCAGGTTCTAGGCACATAGACAAAGAATTATGACTGCCTTTCAGAAGAGCATGGTCAAATGGAAAAGAGGGAGACATGCCAACAACTGTTATGGTTAAATGGAGTAAGCATCACGATAGCTGTGATTACAGTTTTAGACTGGCCGACACCATCTCCCTGCTTAGCTGGGCTTTGCTTATCCAGATGGAGAGGCAAGAAGACTGTGAGTGGACAGGGATAGCAGGTGAAGCCGAAGGAATTGGTCAAGGATGTTGAATAAATAGGAAAGTACAGGGAATAGGAAGTAGATGCAGGAAAGAGGAGATAATTGTTGAAGGTATGAGGTCTGGTGGAGCCTTGGGGAGATAGTTAGCACTCACCATTGCAAGGGCTTCCTACCTGCTCTTCTTATTTTCAGCCTGAGAGCATAATTATCACGTGTAATTTTCTCAGAATATTGCCCATTTATGCCCTCCTCTCCAAGGTCGCCCAATTTTTTAAGAAAATGAGCCCAGTCTCCTTATTTTGGCTTTTGAGATCTTTACAGTTTGACTACAGCCTGCAATTTTGACTCAAAAAATGGCATTTTTATACGTTTCGACCACATAACTTTGTCTCTCCCTACTCCATAAATAGGCTCAACTTGAGTCAAGTTTGACTCCTTATTGTCTCAGTGTCTTTTCCAAAAATTCTGCTCTCTGCTAACAGCCCTTTACAAGTACTGCTCCTCTATGATGCTCTTCATGGCCCTCCTTTACCCGTGTCCGCAGGGAGTTTTTTCCTCACTTGAACCCACACTGTAACTTACTCCTCTTTCTTGTGTCTTCTGTTTTATATTATAGTTATTTATGTGCACGTATGCTTTCAACCTGTTTGATTATAAGAGAATCTTATTGTACTCAACTTCTGGTCTTTTTTCTCACTGTGCCTATGAAGCCAATGTCCATCCTGTCAGTCCAGATGAAAGAATGAATGCTGGAGATCATATCACCCCAGGCACAGCTGGATCAATCAAGGAACCTATAGGAATGCAACCCCACAGGGCTTACAAGGTGTTAATCAGCACTACCCTAAAGATAGCGTCACCAGATGTACATAATGAGATCTCTAATGTAAGGAATAAAGATATTTCTCAGATTTCAAGTCTCCTGAGACGGAAAAAACCTCCGTGGGACCAGGCAAGTGATACCAGAGCATCTGCTAATATGACCTAATGGGCCTACAGTCAATGGGTTTCACCTTCTCAGAAGATCCCTGCCCCAAATTTTGTTCTTAAAAACTCTCCCTTCCAAGGCATTGGAGAGTTGGGGACTTTTGAACCTTAGCTCCCTATTCTCCTGGGTGGCACCACACCAGTAAATAGCCTATCTTTCTCCACTGCAAAAGCTCGATGTCAGTTTTTATTGGTTTGCTGAGCATCGAGTAGAGGGACTTTCATTTGGATCGGTCACACATACAGTAATCTGCACCGTGTAAGACCATAAAGACCAGTTATAAAAGATAAAACTGAGTGCTGCATGGAGTTGATAGTGAGAGGCTTGAAAATCCCAGACAGAAGATAGGAAACATGGGGAGATGTTGAGTTGTGATCTGCCAGAAGACTGCTGGAAGAATCCCTCTTGCTCTCACTCTCTTGCTCTCTCATTCTCTCTGTCACATGTGTGTGCATATGTGTGTGTGTGTGTGTGTGTGTGTGTGTGTTTGAGGGTCTTCTAAATATTTAAATTAAGATTAGGAAGTCTCTGCTAAAAGTATTAATAGTTGCAATTCTGCAAAACCATTATAACTTCCCTATTTATTGTGTAATGAGATTGACAACCTCATTTAAACGTTGTGAATAATGCAAACTGCCTTTGTTGGGGATTCTACTGTACAATTTTCCAACAGTTTCAATTAATGAATACAAATTATTGTCAATGCCAGTGATTTCTGAGAATGATTTGACCCTAAAGATTTTTTTTGTTCCCCACTTGCCTAATAAAAATTTTATAAAGAAATATTTTATATATATATATATATCTTAAGAAAATTATCTGGGAGTGCAGCAGAATATTTGTGGATACAGACAGAAAATCCGAATTCAGTACTTGTGTGATGAAAGATATGTATGAAAAAAGTAAAAGGAAACATGACGATGAAATAAACAGTGCTAATCTGTCCGTGCTAACATATTTCCAGAGATAGCTAGCTTACAACTCATGGTGCTCTTTTCATACCTGTAGGAGATAAGCGTTTTTTCAGATGTGGAAACAGGCCTAGAAAGATCACGTAATATGTTCTAATTTTCTTTCTTGCTCGCTCTAGCTTTTGCTCTATCTTTCCTCGCCATTTAAAGAAAAACTCAGTATGAATGAAGAACTCACTACTCTATACTCGTACTCTATACTCTATTTGCTGGCCAACCTTTTAACCCCAGATTCTACTCTAAAATAGTGAATTGTTCAGAGGCAGTCACTGTTATTTAAGTTAGGCAAAATTTCTTTTGTTTTAATCCCTTCTCTTTCTCTGCTATTCCACCGAGCAGCTCTAAAATATAGTTACTGATCTTCACCGAATCCAGGCTTTATATCTATATTATTATTCCTGCTTTACTGATAATTAGAATGAGACTCAGAAAATTTATGAGACTTCCCCAAAGTCACTGGGATTCTGAGATTACAGGTTGAATCGTATCTCCCTATTTCCTGCCCCTCCACCCCTGCCTTCATTCATATGCTGCAGTCCTAACTTCTAGTACTTCAGAATGTGACCTTATTTGGAAATAGGGTTGCTGCAGATGTAATTAGTTAAATTGAGGTGAGGTCATACTGGAGTAGGATGGGCCCCTAATCTAATAGGACTGGAGTCCTTATAAAAGAGGGAAAACTGGGAACAGACGCACATACAGGGAAATCGCTGTGTGAAGATGAAGACAAAGATTGGGGTGATGCCTCTATTAGCCAAGGAATTCCCAAGATGGACAGCAAACCACTAAAAACAGGGGAGAGGCTTAGCACAGATTCTTCCTCATAGTTCTTAGAAGGAACCAACCCTGCCAACACTTTGATTTTGGACTTCAAGCCTCTGGAGCTATGAGAAAATAAATTTCTGTTGTTTAAGCTGCCCAGCTGGTGGTACTTGGTTATGGTAGCCTTGGCAAATTAATGTGGACTCCAGCCCAGGCCACTCAGCTCCTGTGCCCTTTCTACCACATCACAGCTGCATTTTCTGAATAGATATCTCTGACTTGAGCATTAAGGTCTAGCTTAAGTTATACACAGAAGAGGAAGTCACTTCTTTTGTCTGGGTGTCCTAGAAGGTTTTACTGAAAAGTGATCATTTGTTAGGGGCCTTGATCACAGAGTTGCAGTCCATCAGATGTAGGCAGATTGGGGTGAAATTCCAGGGAGCAGGAACAAGAGCTCTTGCATTCAAAGACAGGAAAAGGGGAGCAGAGTAGATTAGAAAAAAAGATTAGGGAAGGTAGATAGATTAGGCAAATGTCCTAAGTAGGCTTCTAGGCATGTAGTTTTAACGTTTTAGAAAAACTTGTAGGGGATTGACATATTTTGATAAAAACAGTTCTGACCAAAAGGATGGACTTGAAGGGAGGCCGTAGGAGGCTGATGTCACTGTTATTGTAATAGACCCACGTTATATGTCAGCCCACGTCCACCTAGCTCCATCTGTCCCCAAACCCAACCTCTACTGTTTGCCCGTCTCCCTGGCCTGAGCAGCCGCAGAAATGTCACTAAGCGGGCTCATGAGTCTCTACAACAGCCACAATCAATCATTTCATCCCCTAACACCACCAACTGCCTCAGTCTCCTCTGGAGCAAGGTCATGGCCCAGCACAACCTTCATAGCTGCGTGAGATACAAATCTCCTTTAAAGCTGTCTGTGGCTTCAACAGTGTGTTTTAACTTGGTAAGGAGGTACTTAAGCCTATCATTTTCTTTCACTAAGGCCTCCAAGGCCCTCAGAAATCACTATCATACATAACACTCCTCATCATTATCAATGCCTCATATATAACAGACATTTCCTTTCCTGATAATACCTTGCTTTGCATATGTATTCTTTTCCCAATTAACCAGAGGAATAAGCTTTAAGAACTGGGATGCCACTGCATCTAGGGAACCTTATACGCATGCTTCAGACTAGTGGGCAATTCTACATCAAAATTCCATTCCAAGTCTGCTGCCCAATATTACTCCTCATAGAGCTGTGCTAGCCTATCTCAGAAACTGAGGCAAAATATGCATGTTGGTGTTTTATTTTGGGGTGGGGAGAGATGAGGCATGAGAGCCAGGAAAGGAGGAGTGAAGGAAAAGGAAAGTGAAGCAGGAGATGAAACAAAGCAAATGTAAGTCGAGCTGGTTACAGTATCTAACAGAAAACCAAAACCATGCAGCTGAATGGCAAGGCTGAATGGCCCTCTACTCAGATTTTTCACTTGTCAAGAACAGAAGGTTTATCTGCCAATTCTTCCCAGTCTTCTGTCCTTAATTGGCCAAAATTCTATGGGTGTTTGTTCCCATTTACCTTTGGGTTGTGTTACCTGGCCCCTCTGGCAGCTGCTGGCAAAGCCAAAGTCTCCACGCACTGTTGGTTCCCACTATAATAGCAGAGGATGTAAATACAAGGTGGATTAGTTGTGCTATATACTGTGACTTGCATCCAGCATGGTCCTTGATACTCCAGTACTTCTCTAATGGGCCTATAAATAGAGTGACCATGGTGGCAGCAATGGAGTCTTAAGATGAGTTCAACAAGAGGGTCTTCCACTTACAAAGGCAATCCAGCAACCAACACTGCGGAATGTACAATTTGGCAGCAGTATGACTGATACCCCTTGTAAGTCACCATTTTTGGGGGGCCAGCCACGTGATCACAGGTCAATTACATTGAACACCTTCCATCTTGGAGAAGAGAGTAACTCATCCTTACCAGAACTGATAATAGATTGAAGCATATGAATTTGTCGATATATGACCATTTTTGTGCTACATAGGAGATAATTTTATGTGGTTCAGTAAAATGCATTATTCTGGCTGTGGGTGTGGCAGACAGAACGATGCTCCCCTCTCCCAAAACATATCTATTTCCTAGTTCCTGAAACCTGTGAGTATGTTAGCTTACATGGTAAATGGGAATTAGAGTTGCGATGGAAGTAAAGTTCCTCATTAGCTGACCTTAAGATAGAGAGATTATCCTGATTTTCTAGATGAGCCCAATGTTAATTGGGTCCTTAGCTGTGGAAAAGAGAACCAGAAAGATGGCAGTGTGAGAAGGACTCAGCTCAACATTGATGACTTGGAAAATAGAAAAAACCAAGGCATGTGCACAGCCTCTAGAAAGTGGAAAAGGCAAGGGAACAGATTCCTACCTAGAGCCTCCAGAAAGGAATGCACCTTGCCAACACGTTGATCTTAGACCAGTGAAATCCATGTTGGACTTCTCATCTTCAAGGCTGTAAGATATTAATTTGGTTGTAGGCCACTAATTGTGGTGATTCATGATAGCTGCAATAAGAAACTAAAATAGTGGGATTGTTTTTCTTCCCTGCAGTACCCATACTGGCATTACATTCCAGTCCTTTACTAGAAGTCTTATCCACTGACACAATATCCCACACAGTATTGCCTTGGGCTAGGAGATCTATTTCTTTCCGTAAGGGAGGTGCAACATTTGGCTCACTCCCCAGATATTCATGCATGTTCCTCATAATTCACAGGTAGGAAACTTGATAAAATATGGAATAGCCTGTTGAAGGCTTATTTAGGACAATAGCTTAGGGGTAGCTATAGTGTTAGGTCCTATTGAGGGGATACGTAGAGGCTCCAACTTCTCCAGTGGCTGTCCAGAGGGATCCAGTAACCAAGATGGAAGCATGGGAAAGTTAGAGCTCAAGAGGTGGACTCTGGCCAGTGAGAGATGGATGATTATCTGTGTGCTGTTCCTTTCTTTTCTCATAGAGCCTTCCTAGTAATGCTTTCATTCTGCCTCATGGAACTGAAAAATTACCTGGATATCTTTGAGAAGCTGCGCCAGTCCCATAACAGATCATCTTGTATTTGCTTTTCCTTTTTCCTGGCCTCTTCTTCTTGTTCCTTATCCTTCCCCTCAATAAAATGTTTGCATATATGCTCTGCCTTAAACTCTGACTTTGAGAAAACCTGGGCTAAGATATTGAACTTGCGACATGTTGAAGACTTGGACTACATGAGCCACGCAGTCATGCAGATGACAAAGAGGGGTAGATGTGTGAGATAATTAGGGAGAATACATTCCTGCATTTGCTATTGCACTGGATTGGACTTGGAAAGCTTAGTGAGGGTAAGAGAGGCAATTATGAAAACTCTGAAGTTTATAGCATTGGCGACAGCTGAAATAATGCATTAACTGAGATTTCAAATATTTAAGTGTGGAGAGAAGGTAATGAGTGGAATTTTGAATCCATTCTGCTTTAGATAGCTGTGGGACAGCCAAGTGTTGAAGTCTAGGAGGAAGTTGGAAATGTGTTCTTGGAGCTAAGGCAGTGGCTTTGGTAAATGAAAGGTTGAGGTCAGCTCACTACAGTGTAAATTTTTTATACACATAGATTTTTTACGGCCACATTTCTGGCAGACACGTAGGTGTGTTTCAGCAGTGAATATAACACCTTTTGGAAAATAAATCATCCAATAGCATTTATTTGAATGTCCCATGCCCTAAAACATTTTAACACTCCTGTCATTTATTTCTTCCAAATCATCTATCATTTATCCTTTCCTGGCTAAGGCCACATTTATCCACAGGGCTGGCTATGATGTGCTATCAGAGGAACCAGGAAGGGTGCTCTGTCTCAGGAATTCTCTCTCTACTGCATTGCTCAAGCTTGGTATTCAGAATTAGTGATTCTACTATTGAAATGAAAGATGTAATTCATCAAAACTCTGTAGATCATTATTGGGTTTGGAGAGACTGAGAGTAATAGATTCTTCCTGAGGGAAGATTTTTATTGTTAAGAGAGGTGTGTGTGTGTGTGTGTGTGTGTGTGTGTGTGTGTGTGTGTGTGTATGTGTGTTTGGTGATGGGGGTGGGGGAGAAAAGGGGATGGGGAGAGAGAGAGAGAAAAAGAGAGAGTTAGGGATATCGTGAATGGTGTAAAATAGTGGTTCTATTTAGTGCTTCTGTTTGGTGGTTAGGAACTCAGGCTAGCCTGGGTTCAGTTCTAGCTGTGTTGCCCCTGGTCCCATCATATTGGAAAAGTTGTTTTACTGAGATTTAGTTTTGCTGCATCTATAAAATTAAGCAAAATCACAGTAAATGCCTGTAGGGCTTCTGTGTGAATTAAATGAGAAATCAGATGAAAGGCACTTAGTGTATAGTAAGCTCTCAAAAATTATTAATAATATTTTTGAAGTATGGATTGTGAAGCCATGGACAAACATTACCTACTTTTTACTTCTGTCTGGAAAAGGCCTTTTTGATCATGTATCATCGCTCATTAGTGGATTTAAATTCAGTATCCAATTTTTTTCACTTAATTCTCTTACTGTATAATTTAAATACATAAATTGATTGCAAGCACCCCTTACTCCCACCCCAGTCGAAGTCCCATCCACCTGCCTTGCTTCTTGGCTCACTGAGAAAGCAGCCTCTCCTGTTATGGTGCTCGTCCATCTACTTGGAAGGTGTACTATCTGCTTTACCTCCAAAATACATCTTAAAATTTTCGCCTCTTATCATCTTCACAGCCTCGACAATGGCAGTGACCTCCTGATGGACTCTGATTTTCATTTTTTGCTCCTACCATCTGTTCTCCTCTCAATACAGAGACCATGTTGAGAATATGGTTTTGATTAGATTAAAATCCAAATTCCTAAACATGGCCTCCAAGCGCTTCCATTAGCAGATTCCTGCCCCATCTCCTACCTCATAATGTATCACAAACATGTGTTCACAAGCAGTGTCCCTCCTCTGATAGCTACCACAACAGCCTCTTCATTTTCTTCAGAGCTCTGGTATCACATTTTTGGGTAATTCTCTTGTTTATTATTTCCTTTGTATAAACCTCTCTCTTCTCTAAGGGCTTCACGAGGCTAGATGCTTTATTCCTATCTTGTTTATCTTTGAATCTCTAATGTTAAAAGAGTCTGGCATAGAGAAGTCACACAACAAAGATGTGTTTAGTAAATGGATGAAGGAGTGAGTGAACCCAAGGACAAATATTGCCCATCCATGTCTCCGTGACTATCGGCATCAGAAAATGAGGTGACCACCCACAGGATAATAAATACAAAGTGTCTCTGTGTCTATAGGTAGTTGAAAAGAAGTAGAAGTGAAGGTTTTAACAGCTGAGAAAGCAGAGCATAGTAGCAGCAAACACATTGTGTGTGTGTGTTTACCAGGGATTATTCCAAGAAATTTATTCGTATTAACTCAGTTGGCTGTCACTATAAGCTCACAGAGTAGAAGCTGTTATTAACATCCTTACTGTATAGGTGACGAACAGTCACAAAGGAGCTGAGTAAGTTGATGCTGAGGATCACACAGGCTGCAGGTGTCAGGGCAGGGCGTGAATCCAAGCTGCTATCCCAGAGCCCGTGCGCATGCGCACCCTACTCTGACGGTCCGAATTAGTCCGACAGGCTCATCAGTGTGACATTGATGTGCTATAAAGAAAACTGGGACCATGTCTCATAAATGTTTATGTACACTCCAGCACTTAATCCATTGCCTTACCTGTGATGGTTGTGTATCAAAATGAATCAGCTACTGCAGTCCCTGAAAATGGCAGCAGGGCAGTGAGGCAAGAAAGGCCCTAAGCTAGCCCTTAAAAAATCAACAAGTTAGTTGGGAAAATGTTCTAGAGATTGGGGGGGGGGGGGGGAAAGGTGATTAAATAAAAATGGGGAGCATAGAGTGATAATAAATACAAATAATAGAATTTTTATGGAATCCAGAAAAAAAATAGGGTGAGAATGAATGTGTTTCCAGGGAAAGAATGACATTCAAAAGAAGGAGGGTAACTATACTAGAGAACACAAATATGTGATTAAATTGGCAAACATAACCCTTCAGTGGAGAGGAATGACTCACTAGGCTGCATAGTTTGATGAAAATATCATCTCTTGAGGCCATGCGATTTCCATTTCTCTGATTCCATATTTACCAGGCAACCTTTGAATTTAAATTCAATTTCTCAATGTTTCCTAGCATGGATAAAAAACAAAAAAACCCAAACCACAAACAACCTGTCTGCTTTAAAGCACAAATTTTCCTGGGAAATTATTAGACTTTCTCGGGATTATCAATTCAAGTTATGTTGCGTGAGCACTTTGGAAGGAGCTCTTCCAGCTACGGGTGCGGTGTGAAGATAACTGAACATCGTCCCTGCTCTCAGCTTAGGTTGTGAGGGTGCTTGCTTTTGGTAAACATGGGGGCCTAATTGTCATCTGGGGGGGCGTGACCACTAAACTCCTTGATCTGTAGCCGTGGAGAATCAAACACTCGATCTACGTTACCCTGTAGTCATGTGTCTCCACCTTAAATGCCCATTCTTCTGGAAGGAAGGAACTTCCCTCTAGACAATTTGCTCGTTTGGCCCTGTTCAACCTTGATCCTCCTCCTTTTCTTGTTTTTTTTTTTTTAAAGATTTTATTTATTTATTTGACAGAGAGAGAGATCACCAGTGAGAGAGGGAACACAAGCAGGGGGAGTGGGAGAGGAAGAAGCAGGCTCCCAGCCAAGGAGCCTGAGCGGGTCTCGATCCCAGAATGGCGGGATCACGCCCTGAGCTGAAGGCAGACGCTTAATGACTGCGCCACCCAGTCGCCCCCCTCCTCCTTTTCTATCCTGTGAAAGAATACTGACCTGGTGAACCAGCAACGGACATGACCCCAACTGAAGACTGAGCTAAGGCCCGACCTTCCATGAGCGCGGCACCCTGTAATATTGGTGTTCTGATCTCCTTTTTAGTTGTGGCCTTGGGAAAACTTAAGAGATAAACGATGTGTGATCTTGGTAATAACTTGGAAGATTTTTATTATTTACTTGCATCAAAAGGCCATGGAAGAATAAAGCACTTAAGCCTGTTTTAAGAGCACTCATTTTCAGTAAAGAATTATGTAGCATGATCTCTCTCTCTCTCTCCACCCCCCCCCCCAACACACACTTCCTCCCAGCATGTCATTATATAACCACACTTATCATGTGGGGTGAGGACTGGGGAAAGGAGCATGGAGATAACATTACCTTGAAAGACTTAAATAAACTTGCTTACCACTGTGACCTTCACCCTTTGTCTTACTTCTCAGCTCCTAACATCTTATGATTTTTGGCATCACCCCATAAGCTTTGGTGTGTGGGTCCCTCCCAGAGCTAACATTAATAAGCAGACATAAAAGTACTCACAGTTATGTAGATCTTTTTTTAAGTAAATTTTTTTATTCTGAACTAATTATAAACATACAGAGAAGTTGCAAAATTAGTACACGGTTCCCATATACCCCTTCACTCAGCCTCCTCTCATGTTAAAAGTTTAGATTTTAAATTTTATTTGTTTATTTATCAGAGAGAGAGAGCACAAGTAGGGGAAGGGGCAGGCAGAGGGAGAAGGAGAAGCAGGCTCCCTGCTGAGCAAGGAGCCTAATGTGGGACTTGATCCCAGGACCCTGGAATCATGACCTGAGCCAAAGACAGACCTTTAACCAACAGAGCCACCCAAGCATCCCTGTTCAGAGCTTACACAACCACAGTAACAATGATCAAAATGACGAAATTTACATTGGTATGAGACTTTTTTACCAAACTAAAGACCTTATTCTAATTTCTTTTTTTCATCAGTCTTATATAATACCCAGTGCTCGTTACATCACGTGCTCGCCTTAACACAATCACGTAGATCTTAAATATGAACACGTTCTAAGACAAAAGGAGTGGAGTTTATCCCAGAATGAACGTTTAATAGATAGGAAATACAGGCTGGATGGCTAGAACTCTGCTTTGCACTCCTGCATCTATGACCTTCACCCCCACGCTTACATGGCAAGGCCTCACCGCCTCCTCCTCCAGCCTTGACTGAAATCATCGAAACTACATATGAGGCTTTTTTTCTTCCCACCCCTTTTCTCCTCTGTTCTATTACTTTTTCATAGTTAATGTCTATGTGGAACTAACTCACTGCACTGTTTTTCAATTCGTACTCCCCAAAGCCTCCTCTGGAGTCATAAAACCATGAATAAGAGGAATTAGCAAACAGAAAGCCTATGATTTTAGAGTATCTGGGGTAAATGGGAATATAATTAGGCTGGTGCTGGTTTACAATTAGGAGAGGGATTATATCTGCCTTTACTCACTATCTCTGAAGGTAACCTGGAGAAATATGACTAATTTGGGGGAGAATTATCATGTTCGCCCAGAGCTCTAGGTCAGGCTCTCTCTCCCCGAGCTGTGGTAACCCTACAGGCCCCTTCTCACAGAGAAAGCACCAGCTAGCACTCCTGCTGCTTTATAAATGCTCTCTCCAACCTGAAGGGATTGTGCTCACAGCACAGTGCAATTTTCATTTAGAAATGGGCTTCCAATGGTGTTGACACACCTCATTAGCTAAGCCCTACCTCTTAAGTCAGGGACTTTTGTACAGGTGTTAAGTACGGGAGGAAGGAAAAATAACAAGGGAAGGGAGAAAAGCATCATTCTTCACCTAAATAAATAAGGGAGGACATTCTCTATTCCGAGTCCCTTGTAACATGTAATTCTAAACTTTATTATTGTTGTTGCTATTGTTTTCTTCCATTTCACTTTTCTTCACCCCCGGGCAGGAAGTCACATTAGCTGTGGACGAGGAGGGTGAGGTTAGATCTGGGTTGAGCTGTTGAGAATTATAGAAAGATGGCTCAATATTGCTTTTCTCTCTATGGCTTCCACCGCTGTGCATTCTCTTCATTGTCAGGTGTGCCATTTGGAAGCACTCAGTTGAATTTATTTAAATGTTTTATTTTATCAGCCTCTGCTGAGGGCATATTTGGCACTTTATTTTACTTATTGGCTTATTCAATGAGTTGTTTCTCAGTTGTCTAAGGGAATATGTGTCCTGATAACTACAGCAGGTGTTTAAACGTTTGGCAGGGCTTGTCACTTGGAAGAGAACCAACCCAGCTCGGGCCACGTCCTGGGGTAGTAAATTCCAGCTCCACTGTAGGTTTCTCTTGCTTGTCGGTGATTTACATGTCAGGAAGAGCGTCTAGGAGTTTCTATTGAGTTAGATGACTCTGCCGTCCTCAGAAATATTTAATGAACCAATTCTCATGATAAGACCAGGCTAGAGACAATTGTTCATTCCTTTTGCTCTTTTTCTTCCTGTTTCTTTCTAAGCGCGTTCCTGAGAAAGAGAATTGCATCATAAACCTGCGGCATGTAATTAATATGTGATACTCGCCTTTTTCTGGACACTTTTGTATGTTTCATGATTAGCTTTTGCTAACAGCAGAAATAGGAGGGAGAATGTCAAGAGAGAGAAGCTACTGCAAAGGCTTTTTGTAACAAACCATATCAACAGACATTACCAGAAAAAACACAGCTGCAGAATGGTGGCGACATGCAGGGCTGAAAAGCACCAATGGCCACCACAGATAACAACGTACATTTAATTTCCTTTAAGTTCGTTATTTACAGGTTATGGTTCTGCAAAGCATATTCTGGAAGCCTCTTGGGGTAAACTGATAGTTTTTAGAGCCAGAACGTTCTTCTTCATAAACTCGGTACCCTTTTTTCCAGGTTTCGTGGAATTATTTTTGTTTTAACTCTGATTCTATGTCCCTTTCATTTGATGTATTTTTAAGCCTCATTCTAATTATTGGCTGTCGTGAACGATTTTTCCAGAGATGTCAAAGAATGATTCTAGTTTTGAAATGCACCACTCCTAAACAATCAGCAAGTAACCCACTGCCTGAAACACATACCCTATTTTGTTCAAAAACATTTCCTACAGTTCAGGAACCATGTTGAAATCTTTGCTCGCTCATTTAAGACCTGGAGATATCACAATAATTCTAGTCAATCTCAAATTATGCTCTGGGAAAATTGCCCTAGTGCAGTGTTCCCAAAGTTCCAGTAACCATAGCAGTCAACTTCTTGAAAATACAGATTCTTGCCTGGAACTAGACTAGTTTGGATCAGAATCTCCAGGGGGTATGGAGTTGAACCAGACCAAAGAAGGTCAGAACCAAGAGTTCCATAGACACACCCAAGCTTCTAGAACATGACTGTAACCAGATGATTGGTCTAGACTTGGAAGGACAAGGATGTGAATATAGAAAGAGAATTTGAAATTGGGAGATGATTCCAAGGAGAAAGAGCAGCTGGCCTATGAAGCAGGATGGGACTGCATCTCATGTGTCTCCCCAAGCAGAGACAGAGACAGAACAGGTAGTTACTCCAGGGCCTGTCTCTATAGGGACATCTGGCAGAGAGCCAAAGAAACGGCTATTCAGACATTCAACAGATGTCAAGAGCCTCCGTGCAGGGATGGGGCACAAACTAGGTGAAAGACCAGGTGATAAAGGTGGCTCAGGGACAGGAACCCAGCCCTGCAGAAACTCGGTTGCACTCATCACAGTGTCATGAAAGCAAACAATCTGATTTAACATGGAGATAAAACATCTCAGATATGAACTCTGAAATTCCTTCTGCCTAACGCCTGGGCTGGTGTCCTCTATGGGGTAAGTCTTAGCCTATAGGTGAGGGCTGAGTGTGCATTTTCCCAAGCGATACTCTGCTCTATGTGGTGAGAGCCAAGCGCATCATTGCAAAACCCAGGGAGGTACTGGGGAAGGAGTGGGTGAGAGACCAGGGCAACGATTTGCGGAAAGACAGGCTTGGGAAACGGGAGAAGTCAACAGGCCTGGAAACTGTCCTTTGGTGACACGTCAGCCTTTTTCTGCCCACACTCACCAGCTCTCTGTGCTTCAGACCCCTTTTGCTTTTATCTGTTGATATTTGCTTCCCAAATAATGTACTTGTGTGGACGCATATCTCCATTGTCCTGGGGAAGTATTATATACATTTATTAAGTGGAAACAGAACTATATGTAATGAGCCCCCCCCTTTTTTTTAAATGGAAAACACAACTCTTAAGGTAGTGACAGCAGTGAAGCCTGCATTCCTGTCACTGAATTACTGTTGGAAGGAAGAATTCAGGAGCTGGCACCTCCGCGGGGCTGGGAGAACCACTGGAGCCCAAGCTGAGAAAACTTCATGTTTTATAATCCACAGCAGTATTGATTATTCTCTGCTGCCTTCTGTGGGAACCAGAAATAATTGCAGCAAGAAGGCTGGCCAGGGGCATGTGGAAAAAGAGGTTTCCAAGTAGTTGAAGAAGCACCAGGGAAGGGAGTAGCTATCGACTGGGACCTTCAGGTCCCAGGCTATCTCTTGCAACCCGCCTCTTCCTCCACTTACCTCTGGCCAATGTTGATGAGGAGTAATCGGGAACATTCTTTCATTCCGTTATCAAGCAAACTCCGAAGGGAAGTCTTCCCAGACCGCCTCCTGGTTGCTCTCATTTCTAAATTTTGAGCTGGTGACTAGAGTTACTACGGAGGTGGGGACCTGGTACCCCATGACTTAAATAATGCTTATTTATTTATATCTTTGAATAAGTTTTTTTTTTAAGGTACTTATTGTTCTAAGAACTGTCAGGATGAAGCTGAAGGGGGTGAGTTTGGGCTGGAAAGACAGTGTCTGTTTCTTGAGTTTAAATTAAATCCTTGACATTATAAAACATTACAGATACATTACCATTGTCGACTGTGTACCGTTCATATGTTTTTGCTACTGCATTATTCAGAATTAAGTTAAAAATTCTTTTTATTGTGTCTTAATGTTTCTAGGATGTGGACAGATCAATATTTCTAGTCTGTGCACACACTTTACCTAAGGGCTGTGAGTCATATTTGCTTTGAAAGAAATAGCACTTAAGGACTGTCAGTCAAGTCAGTTGTAAGAAACATAGAACTCTTTAAGAATTACTCTGCCTCCTCCTCACATCTAAATATAGCTAACCAGTTGGAGTGTCTAAGAAAGATAGCTAAGCTGTATTTAAAAATTGGTGCAATAGCAATTAATCAATGCAAATAAAAAACGCAAGGTCTTTTGACCTATATATATCACATGTAGAATCTTTATTAAATTAGCATTTATGTAACAGTACGAGAAGGAATATTTGTGAGGAAATGACCCAGTTTACTAAAGTCATTTGTATGTCAATATCATAGCCTTTTGTTTTAACAGGTCCCTATGCCCTGGCTGGGAAAACCCTGGGCAGTGTGTTCACACACTGGGAGGGGATTTTTAGTCTCTATTTGGCCACTGCTTAACTGCATGACTTTTAAAAACAACTGCCTTCGTTTCTTCCTTCCCAAGGTCTGATTCTCCTTTCAGACTACAGGTTGAGGACAGCTATCGAGAATTAACTGTATGTTTTCAGATTTACTTGCTGTGTCCCCGTGAGAAGTTGGCATTAATATCGTACAGCTTGATATAGAAGAAATCCTCCTTTAGTGCTAAAACTGGCTTGCCTAATTCAGATCTGTTTACTGTTGCTGAGAGTAAATAAAAGCAAAATTGTCCCTTTGGTAGCTAAGAGACAAATAATGTTAACAACTATTTATCCACTGACTACTTACCTTAGGCTCGTCACTATGTTACATGCGTGTATATTTAATCTCCCTGAGTGAGCTTCCATTTACCTACCACATCATCTCTATTTGCAAAGTGATATTTGGATTCGTCTGGCATATTACTGCCACGGGTGCCAATAAAGGAACCATACTGTGCCCTAATATCCCTGATTATATTTGTATCAGGGTCTGTAGAGGTTGTATCAGCAGACGGAACAATGGACTGTACCATTAAGTTAGCACAATTCTGCAGCATTGCCTGGCAGACGCTCACACTTAATCCAAGAGGTTATTCAACCCTATCCAATATGATTACTCTATAAATATTTGCCCAAGCTCAGCACCAGCCGTTATATCACTAATCACACGCAAGTTTGTTATAGCGAAGACCCCCAGCGTCAGCAATTTGAAAAACAAAGCTAATTAGCTTTGATTTAGGAATGGGAAGACTTATTAAGTTGAAAGTGAAGAGTTCACATAGGATAGCGGCTATTTACAGCACCTATGAATGTGAAGGAGATTTACTATTGTTTGCGTAGGATTTTGAGAAGGAATGGAAAAGTCTGCTAGGCTAAGGATATGGGCATAGGCGACAAGACCCAGTGATGATGGCGGTGAGGGTGGGACAAGAGAACAATCCCCTTAAAAATGCTACTGCATATAAATATACATTAAAGGGGCACCTGGGTGGCGCAGTCATTAAGCGTCTGCCTTCGGCTCAGGGCGTGATCCCGGCGTTATGGGATCGAGCCCCACATCAGGCTCCTCTGCTAGGAGCCTGCTTCTTCCTCTCCCACTCCCCCTGCTTGTGTTCCCTCTCTCGCTGGCTGTCTCTATCCTGTCGAATAAATAAATAAAATCTTTTTTAAAAAAATAAATATACATTAAAGAAACAGTTTACTTTCTATGCAACCAGCTGTAGGCCAAGTCCCTGGCTTCCCCTTCCAAACAGATCACTGCTCCTAAACTCCTCCAATAGGAGAATTCTGGTGCCAACAGCAATGCTGACCCATATGGTTTGATTTGTGGAGAAGGTTGCAAAGGAAACCCTTACCCCTGCATCCTTCAGCTACCCGTCTCTTGTGGTACTGTGGTTATTATTATTATTATTATTACAGTATTTGCATCCTTTAAAAAATATTTTGAGTTGCAAAAATTTTCCTTAGCAATGT
This sequence comes from Ursus arctos, assembly GCF_023065955.2. NCBI lineage: Eukaryota > Metazoa > Chordata > Mammalia > Carnivora > Ursidae > Ursus > Ursus arctos. The sequence goes on from NW_026622941.1 coordinate 15,394,929, forward strand.
GTATCTTTATTAGCACCAAATAACACAGTATTACTTATTACGGTTTCTGAAAGGCACTACCGGTCAATGGAAAGACGTCTATCCTGAGACACGAAAGGAAGAGAACTAACATTAATTAAACCCTTACATTGGGTCAACCACTGTGCTACCCTCTTTAATACACTTTCATTTCATTCAATACTCATAACAATTTTATTTGGCAGGGCCCTTAATATCCCCTTTAAGGATGAGGACACGGAGACTGCGTAGGTTTAAATGACTTAGCTATGGTCATCTCACTGTCTCCCATTGAAAACCAGATTCTTCTACTCACAGTTGAGATCTTAGGTAAGTTGTTTCTTTCTTTGGGGTCACTTGCCTCCTCTGTGAAGGAAGAATAGCAAGTGGGATCACTGGTCTTTCAGCTTTTTTGATTAGACTAGCCTATCAATAAAAAAAAAATTGAACATTTACCCTCTAACATATATGTATTATGAGACACACACACACACACACACACACACATGCTATTATGAACCCATTCATTAAATAACAAGCTGATTTCTTTCTTAAATTTTACATTTAAAATACATAAAATATAAATCCTAACATATTTCTCCCTCAACTTAATGAATCAAAACTCCTGTGTACCCTACTTTGGAAAACCTACAATTCTAGGCTGTCTGTTTGGTTTTGTAAATTACAGAAAGAACGCATTGATAAAAATCTTACTGCCTTGGCTAAATTACAATAGGGGAGTCAGAAAGAACTGGGAAAACTAGGTCAGGAAAGTTCGGTTGCGAGCAGTAAATGATGTAATGTGGAGAAAGTAGGAACTCAATAAATAGCGAACAAGTAAGGATCAAAGGAGGTTGTGATTAATTAAAATAATCATAATAGTGATGGCATAGTAATAGTAATAGCATACTTTCTATGTTCCAGGCCCTGCTTAATAATTTTGCATGTGTTTATTTATTTATTTATTTATTTAATCATTGCATTCCTGTGAGGTAGGAACAAACTATTATTATCGCTGAAAGAGAAACAGGAAAAAATATGGAACAGAAAAGTTATGTAACTTACCAAGCAAAGGTCATATATCTAATAAGTGGCTGAACAGAAATTCAAACCTAGTCACTTGGTCTAAAGAATGAGCTACAAAAAGAAGCAGAGAGGACAAAAGGTCATTAAAAAATTGTTAAGCCTTAGTGGATATTTGTTCATTGTCTTGTTAGAAGCCAAGCCTCCCTACATCCTAAAACCATTCCTAGTTTCCCAATCAACATTTGGATGAAGCTCTCTCTCATCCCCAACTCTGGAGGTAGACCCACTCAGCAGTTGTATTAGTTCTCCAGGGTTCTCCAGAGAAACAGAACTAGTAGGACGGATAGATAGATAGATAGATAGATAGATAGATAGAATAAAAGATAAGTAGATTTATTATAAACAATTGGCTTGTGTGAGGACGGAGGCTGAGAAGTCAAGGTCTTCAGGGTGGGCTGGCAGCTTGGAGACTAAGGAAAGCCGATGGTGCAGATGAAGACCATGGGCAGTCTGCTAGAGGATTCTTTCTTGCTCTCAGATGCTCGCCTTTTTATTCTTTTTTTTTTTAAAAGATTTTATTTATTTATTTGACAGAGAGAGAGACAGCTAGCGAGAGAGGGAACACAAGCAGGGGGAGTGGGAGAGGAAGAAGCAGGCTCATAGCGGAGGAGCCTGATGTGGGGCTCGATCCCATAACGCTGGGATCACACCCTGAGCCGAAGGCAGACGCTTAACCGCTGTGCCACCCAGGCGCCCCTCGCCTTTTTATTCTATTCAGGTCACCAACTGATTGGATGAGGCCCTCCCACATTATATAGGACAATCTGCTTATTCAAGGTTCACAAATTTAAATATTAATCTCATCCAACAATGCCTTACACATTGACACGTAAAATTCACCACCACAGCAGTGTAAGTTATTCAGTGTATTTTATCTGTCTCATTTCAGAGATGGATGCATGACCCAATTAACACCAATTAGGGTCAGGAAAGCTTACCTCTATGACTTGATACATTTCTGGAAACAGGACTACCTTGCAAACGTGAGGGGAGAGGTTGCTTGGAATGCAGCCAACACCAAGCAAGCAAAGCTGGGTAATGGAGAGAGATTCCAAATCATTTTATAAAACTTGATCTAAGCCCTTAAAGAAACTAGGTGTACCTGTGGACTGACCAATTATGTGAGTTAATAAATCCCTTTTAATTGAATTTGCATTGGGTATTCTGATACTTGGAATGTAAAAAATTCTAACAAATGTATAGAGAGAACTTAGGCAGGGTAGGGGGCCATACTTCTTGACATCAACCTCAAGTCATAGGCGGCAGCCACGGTGTTTCATAAAAGGACCGGGACAGCTGACTCTTAGATCCAGAATAGCATTGCAGACATTTTCATATATTTCTAGGTGCAGAGAAAAGCCTGGATGACCTTTACTGCTGGATGAACTCTTGCCTACCTCAGGGTTTCACCTAAGGTTCACTTAATGACTAATAAATAAAGGGAAGGATATGATCATACATGAATTGGATCAAAGGCAGAAATCTGGAAGGATCTGTGATGAAAATTATCCTAATGTACTCTATAAAATAATTCATTTTAAACTCCAGTGAGAAAAAATCTTGTAAGAATCCCCTCTACAAACATTTTACTTTTTAAAAAAAAATCCAGGTCAACCTCTATGTGTTTCTTTAAATTTTTTTTCTATTTTTATTGAGAAGTAATTAACATACATCACTGTATAAGTTTAAAGTATACAGCATGGTGGTTTGATTTACATATATTGGGAAAGAATTACCATGATAGGTTCAGACAACACCCCTCTTCTCATTACAGATACAACAAAAAGAAAAAGAAAAGAGAGGAAAAGAAAGGGAAACAAATTTTCTCCTCATGACAAGAACTCATAGGACTTATACTCTTAACTTTTCTGTGTATCATATCGCAGAGTTAGCAACAGTCATCATGCTGTACACGACATCCCTAGTACTTGTCTGTCTTTTGATCACCTTCCTCCAGTTTTCCCTCCCTCCACCCTCTGCCTCTGGTAACCACAAGTCTGATCTATTTTTCTATCAAGTTTGGTGTTTGTTCGTTTGTTTGTTTTTAGATTTCACATGTAAGTGAGATCATACAGTATTTGTTTTCGAGTGAGTGTTTGCATTTCCTTTGGATATATTCCCAGAAGTGGAATTGCTGGATCATAGGTAGTTTCATTTTTATTTTTTGAAGATCCTCCATCCCGTTTTAGTGGCTGCACCAATTTGCATTCCCACCAGCAGTGTACAAGTGTTCCCTTTGCTCCACATCCATACCAGCATTTGTTATCTCTTGTTTTTTTGAAGATGGCCGATGGCCATTCTAACAGGCATGAGATGATATCTCGTTTGTATTTCCCTGATGACAAGTGATGGTAAGTATCTTTTCAAGTACCTGCTGGCCTTTCATATATCGTCTTTGGAGAAATGCCTATTCAGTTCCTTTGCCCATTTTTAAATTGGGTTCTCTATTATTATTTTTGTTATTGAGTCATATGAGTTGTTTATATATTTCTTTCTTTAATCTCTTATCAGATACATATTTTGCAAATATTTTTTTTCCCATTCTGTATGTTGTCTTTTCACTTTGTTGATGGTTTCTCTTGCTGCGCAAAGCTTTTTAGTTTGATGTAATCCCACTTATTTATTTTTTATTGTGTTACTTATGCTTTCAGTGTCATATCCAAAAAACCATTACCAGGACCCATGGTAAGGAGTTTATTACCATATTTTCTCCTCAGAGTTTCATGGTTTCAGGTCTTGCATTAAGTCTTTAATCCATTTTGAGTTAATTTTTTTGAGTAGTGTAAGGTATGGGTCCAGTTTCATTTTTGGACATGTGAATATTCAAATATCCCAATATCATATATTTGAAAGACACTCTTTTCTCCATGCAGTATTCTTGGCTTCCTTGTCAAATATTAGCTTACCAGATATGCTTAGGTTTATTTCTAGGCTCTTGGTTCTATTTCATTGGTCTATTTGTCTGTTCTTATGCCAGTACCACACTGTTTTGATGAATGTAGCTTTACAGTATAGCTTGAATCAGAAATTGCGAAGCCTCCTGCCTTGTTCTTCTTTCTCAGGATTTCTGTTGGAGTCTTTTGTGGTTCCATATAAATTTTAGGAGTGTTTTTCTCTAATTCTGTAAAAAAAAATGCCTTTGGAGTCTTGATAGGGATTACATTGAATCTATAGATGTTTTTGGTAGTACTGACATTTAAGAAATATTAATTTTTCCAATCCATGAACATAGGATACCTTTTCATTTATTTGTATCTTCTTTAATTACTTTCATCAATGTCTTATAGTTTTCAGCATGGAGATATTTTTCACCTTCTTAGTTAAATTTATTCCTAAGTATTTTAATTTTTTTGATGCTATTACAGATAGTATTGATTTTTTTATTTCTTTCTCGGAAAATTTGTTGTTAGTGTAGAGAAATACTACTGATTTTTATATGTTAAGATGTTAATTTTGTATACTAAAAGTTTATTGAATTCATTAATTAGATCTAACTGTTTTTGGTTGAATCTTTAGGATTTTCTTTATATAAAATCATATAATATGCAAATAGAAACAAATTTACTTCTTTCCCAATTCTGTTAACTTTTGTTTCTTTTTCCTGCCTGACTGCTTTAGGACTTCTGGTACTATGTTGAGTGAGAGTGATGCAACACCTCCATGTTTTTCCTGATCTTAGAGAAAAGCTTAGTCATTTGTTGTCTTACACCATTACTTTGTAGACTTGTGTGCATGAAAGAAAAATAGAAAGATATGTATCACTTCAATAATTTTTAGAAGACCAAGACAGAATGTATGCTGGGATTTTCCCTATGGGTTGGGCAAGAAAGAGAAAGCAGAATAGTGGAAAAATCTAAGTGTGTTGCTCAGCTTGGGGGTGGTAAGTTTAGAGATAAGCACATGGAAGCTGGAGTGCTTTCAATTGCAAAGTCAGGCCGAATGTGGAATAGACAGAAAAGATGTGCCTTCAGATTCAAACAAATCTTTACTCTCTGTCAAAAGAGGAGCAACATAGCAATGAGCATCTGGTCAGATAACAGGCCAGGCACTAAAGACAAGCTTGGGAAATCAGAAAATAACCATTGAGTAACAGACATTTTTGTCAGGGAAGCCTTCTCTAAAGTCTGGAATGAAAGCAGGACTCTAGACATTGGAGCTAGCAGAGGGGAAGAACTCAAGAATTCCAATGAGATATATGTGACAATCCAGAATTGAGTCGGAAAAATGTCATGCTCTAAAATAATTCCAATCAGAAATCAGGACAGTATGATGTAACAGCAGGAACCTTAGACTTAGAAAATATAGGTTCTACTTACCAACTGAGTTATCTTGACAGATATTATAACCTCCCCGTGCCTCAGTTTACCCTCTGGTAAAGTAAGAGGATTGGACTAGATGAACCCCAAGATTCCAGGAGAGTGATTTAGGGATTTCCTAACCAAGGAAATGCATATTTGTCCCAATCACTGGAGATTTAGGACCATCTCAGAAACCCGTACCTTGGTGTAAATTAGTTAAATATTAAGGTTCTGTGTAAGATTTCATTGAAACACAGAATTATACTTAAAAAAATAGTTTGAAAACCTCTTGAGCTGATGCTACTAGAGTTTGTTTTCATTATATGAACATGAGAACCAAGATTATTTCTCCTTCTTGCAAATAACCCTAGATGATAAGTGTTTTGTATTTTGTTGATATCATTTGAGAGTATTTTGTGGGGAAAAGCCTGAAGTACCTTTGTCAAGAGAAGTAATCAAATACTTGAATTTCCGATCAAATATATTTATTATTGTATTTTACATTAAAAAAGTAATACATATAATGGTGGACATTTTTCAAAAACAGAGATAAGTAAAAGAAAGAAAATGGAAATCATATAGACGCCTTTAGGCAAGAAAAAGACAATTATCACCATTTTATTTATTTCCTTCTAGTCCTTGTGCATGTGTGTGTGTGTGTGCGCGCACACGCACACACACACACACACATTGTTCCTCAATGAATTTAGAGCCCTATATTTATATATTGCATATTTAGGGGTGAGTAAAAATAGTCTAGTGGGAGTGTTAAAATAATATGAAAGTAATCAAATTATAAGATAATGTAAACATACCATAAAGGAGGTAAATATAATCTCCTGCAAAAGTTCAGTAGAGAACAAAATCATGTTTAATTTGGTAAAAGCCTCAGAATTAAGGAAAAATAGAAGTTAGGTTAGGCTATATAAATTTTAGACAAACTGAGGTGAAAAGAAGATATTGTCAGATAAAACAACAGAAGAGAAGTACAGCAACGGAAATAAGTCGAACATGTGCCAGTGAACCAACCTGAGAGTAAGCAATACATATAGACTCTTCCCCTAGTCTTCTGCTTTCTCTGCCTGTCCTGGAATTTCACATACAGTTAAGATATCAATAATTTGTATACTGCCCCCATAAGCTATTAGAATATTTTGTCATTCCTAAGCCATTGCAGACATTGAAATTCTGAAGGATGGAAGTTTCACAGTGTTGACAGAAAGTGTCCTGTCACTGTCTATGTGGCGCAATCTATTTTCAGATCTCATGGGAAGCGGGAAACAATTCTCTTTATCATTATAGCGGGTTTAAACCCCATCCCTATCTTTCTTATCCCCTGTGAGTGAGAGCTGAGATGGTCACTGATCTTACAAAGAGATGGCAGGCAGATCATTGTCTGCAGCCCATCCGTGCTTGAAGATCATATTGAAAGCAAAACCTTTACACAGAGGTCATTTATAGACTTCCATATACATGGACTGCTCTATGAGCATGTGCCCAAGTAAAGACTGAGACTTCACAGTAAAGTTTCTAAAGCAAGATGCAGCAGAGTTTTGCTGGATGAAACTAGAGTAGAATATGCAGAGAAAAAATTATTCTGGATCAACTTCTTGCCAGTTATTGAGTAATCAAATCCAATTATTGCCATATCTTCCCCAGGAGGAACGGGAACTGTGGTCAGAGCCTGCTGTATGTTCATTGTGTGTGAGTGGTTTAACCAAGACGTGGCTGTGCTCAAGGGCCCTCTACATTCTCAGTCTGTTTGTTGGAGTCCTGCTCAGTACCTCTCAGGAGTTCCAGAAGGAAAATCAACTCCCTAGGCCTTTAGAGAGAGTGGGAGACTTTCCTAAGAGTGTATGGGAAAGGAGAGAGGAGGAAGGTTGCATTACCTACTGTGTCTGAAATCCTGATGAAAATCCTTACGAGCCACATCTGCTCTTCCTCCGAAGTTCCTCTGCTTCACCAGCCATCTTATCTCTTTCTCAGCCCTTTGCCCTATGGCTCCTGCTGACCTATTGGCTCTGGTTTGTAAAGTTTCTGCTCTAATAACCCTCTGCACTTTTTATCTCTCTTCTATCTCATACAGAGTAACTTAAACGCTCTCTTTCTAGTTGCCAACTACTTTTGAGGGTGTCAAGAAATTGTAACCTAAAAATTTCCCTAACACAAATTTCATAATTTTACATATGTATACTAATTTATTATTTTCAAAATGTCTGCTTAACAATTTCCAACAAATCCTTTATACTCTTTTCAAAGAAGGAAGTTCAAGTTCTACATAAGTACTTCGTTGGGTACTATGATAGCTGGGTGCAGGTCCAACTTACCAAGTATTACATCAAGATTTTCACCCCAGAAGTTGACCAATTGAGGTAAGAAGACCCAGTCCATTTCCCCACATTTTACTTTCACTGCCATATGATGCATCCTGCAGCTGTGATCAGAAAGGTAGACCAGTGGAGACCATTGTTTCTTGAATCCTATCTTGAATTTCTAGGAGAGGAGTGGCGTACCAGAGCTGTGCTCCAGAAATTCCAGACATGCAGAGCTGGATAGGATATACTGGTGGGGAGAGAGACCAAAATTGGAGAATCCCCTTTAAAAATTGTAGTAATGTCTCTGTGGTCACTTGAAAGGTACCCTCTGAAGGGGACCTGAGATCATTTTCCAAATTCTACGATAGCCTGGAGGAAGTATTTCCTTTGTTCTGGACAATTTGTTATCTCTTATTTGGTTTTCCACCTAGAAAGGGACTACTTTGTAAAGTAGATCCGAGGAGTCTGACCAATAGAAAGGCAGAACTTTCTCTTTTTACTTAATAAATCAGAATTCTGATTTATAAAGCAGCAGTAATAAATCTGTTAGTATGAATTTATTTTGGAGAACTTGAACACTGGCCTGGGTCAATAAAAAAGAAGTATTTAAAGACAGAGGTATCTGAGAGACATCTTTGTCATGCTTCCCATCCTTCCCTCTATTTTTCATGGTCATAGAACATTTCAACGTCATTTAATCTCTGTTCTTACGTTTTTAAACCTATGCAAAGAAGGTAATGCCTGTCCTAAAGTGTTGTTTTAAGAATCGAACTATCAGTGGAAGATAAGACCCTTGGAAAAAAAGTGTTGTAAAAATGTAAAGGGTAAATGTCAACTTTGAAACAGAAATTGTTTGGCCTGTGTTCCTGATGGGCCATGTCTGGCTGCGCTGAAAGGGTAAAATACATTTAATTTATAGAAAATGTATGTCCCTGTCTATTAATGCTTGCTGTAACATGCTCCATTCTTGGGCTTTTTAAAATGTGAAGAAACAGTTGTATTAGATTTACATTATTTCTAGGATAAAAGTTTTAGTCGGTACAAATTGGTTAAGCCCATAAAAATTTCCTGGAATAATTGGACAGATGTCCAACAATGATGAGCCAAATTAGATGTTTTAGTGTGGGGTAAGCTGCTTAACTGACTGTATACAGTCCTTCTTAGCATTTAATAACCTCCATGCCTGAGCCTCCCATTTCCAGCCCTCATGCCAAACCTCAGCCTTGCTTAAAAATCTGTATTGTTGGGGTGCCTGGGTGGCTCAGTCAGTTAAGCATCTGTCTTCGGCTCAGGTCATGATCCCAGGATCCTGGGACCCAGCCCCACATCAGGCTCCCTGCTCAATGGGGAGTCTGCTTCTCCCTCTCCCACTCCCCCTGCTTGTGCTCTCTCTCTCTCTCTCTGTCTCTGACAAATAGATAAATAAAATCTTTTTAAAAAATTGTATTGTTGCTACTACTGATATATCTGTTCTAGAAAGAAACAGACTTTCGTTTCCAGGACTGTCAAATCAGGAGCTTTCACGAGAATACAAAGATTCACTCTATTATTGCACATCATAGAATTCAAGCCTGTAGCTTGAAAATAGAAGTCTTTGGTGCAGGCATTCGCTTGTTTGACAGTTCTGTTCTAAATTTTGAAACTACTGGTACTGTAAAGTGCCTGTCTGACAATGGTGTACCAGGGCTTAGTCATGCAAAATAATTATTGTTCACGGTTCCTTAGCTGAAGTCAATAGCTCTGTGCAAAACACAACATAATGCAGAGATCTAAAGTTACTAAATCAAAACTGAGAAAAAGAAGAATTTTAAACCCGTTTGGCAGAAAAGAAGTAGGTTCTACAAGATTCGCCAAGTGATTTCTCTCAGCACACGGAAGGCTCTCGTATTTCTAAAAGAGGCTCCATGATAGAAGTGATGGTGACTTCTGTTCGTACATTATGGCAATTGTGGTCAGTAAGCTTATATGATGTGAAAGAAGCAAAAGCAATTATGGGAATATTAGCAAATGGTGCATCGTGCTTATTTTCTAAACTTGAAATAATATTTTCAGGTTCGCTTTGGTGAATTCCGTGTTTTAAAGCCTCCAATATCTCATCTACACTGAAGGGATTGATGAAAAGAACCTAAATTATATAACTAAATTGGAATGTCAGAGTGGAATGGAATCTCATGGAATACCATGAGAGAGTGTAGTGGTCTCTGCTGGAAAAGTCAACATTAATCCTACAAATGGAGAATTACGTCTCCATGTTGCCTGAAACATTTGCCAGAGAATCTTGGCAAGATTCGGTGTTGCTCTTCGACAGTGAAAGGGATGATGTCCTTCTAATGCTTGGCAGACAATTGTACTTAAGAATATCCCTCTTCCGGGAAAAGCAAATAATATCTACTGTTTCTGTGGAAGAGGCAGAAACAGAAACTAAGACTTCACGGCCTTCTCTGAAATATATCTACATTTTCCTTCAGTACTTTCTACCCAATATTAAGATGGAATTGGTAGAGGTGACCGTGTAATTATCTTAGGCTTAGCTCATTACCCCTTCTGTGGAGTTTATAAAATTTTAAAAAATGCCTTTGTTATTGAGGTACGATTTGTACATAGTAAAGTACACAGATTTTAAGTGTATAGTTCACTGAGTTTTGATAAATGCGTACTCTCACATAACTGATATCCTGACCATTTCTATTACTCCAGAAAGTTTTCTTATGCTCCTTTTCAGCCAATTGGCACCCCATCCCACCACAACCGTCCACTTTTCTCATTTCTGTGATCATAGATTAGTTTCATTTGTTTTTGGACTTTATATAAATGAAACGGGTCTTGTTTCTTTTACTTGACATAGTATCGAAATTCAGCCATGTTACTATGCGTTAGTACTTTCTTACTATTTTTTGAGACCTAGTTAGTATTTCTATATAAATGTTACCACAGTTTGTTTTCTCTGCTTCTGCTGATGGATATTTAGGTTTTCTCAGCCTGGGCAATGACAAATGAAGCTGCAAAAAAATTCTTAAACAATTCTCTTTGGGTCTATATGTCCTCATTTCTCTTGAGTGATACCTCAGGGTGGAATTGCTAGACGATAGCCTCGATCTATGCTTATCTTTTGCAGAAACTACAAGCCAGTTTTCCTAGTGTGGGTGTTCCATTTTATACTCTCACAATCAATGTATGAAAATCCCACTTGCTTCACACCCTCATCAATATTTGATTTTGTCTGTCTTTTTAATTCTTGCCGTTCTAATGTTTGGGAAGAAGTATCTCATTGTGGTTTTGATTTGCATATCTCTGAATACTAATGACATTGAGCCGGTTTACATCGGCTTCTTAGTCACATAACTTCTTTTGTGAAGTATCTATTCAAGTCTTTTGCATATTTTTTCTATTTTTAATTGTATATTTTTGTCTCTTAATTAGGGTTATAGGTGTTCTTTGTAAATTTTGCATACAAGTTCTTTGTCAGATAAATGTATTGAGAATATTTCCCTTCAGTCTGTGCTTGCCTACTCATTTTCTTAATGATATTTTTTGACTAGAAGATTTCAGTTTTGATGAAGTCCACTTAATTAATTTTTTTTCTCTTATAGATAATGCTTTTTGTGCCTTGTCTAAGAAATCTTTGCCTACCCCAAAGGTGTTTTCCTGTTTTCTTCCAGAAATTTGAGTGTTAGTCTTTAGGTCTATGATCCATGCTGGATTAATTTTCATGTATGCTGTGTACAAGTACATTTTTTTCCCATATGGCTATCCAGTTGTTCCAGCTCCATTTGTTGAAAACTTTCCTTTATCCACTGAATTGCTTTGGTGCCTTGTTGGACATCAATTGACCAACTAAGTCTGATTCTATTTCTGGACTCTATTCTGTTCTTTTGATCTGCTTGTCTATCCTATAGCTTTACCATATTCTCTTGACTTGTTTCATGAGTTTTATTATTTTTTAGTCCTGTTCCTCTCCCTGTGGCTCCTTTTACGTCCTGTAGGTATTAGGCTCAGAGCTTATTTTAGAGGTTGGTAAAACTTCCAAACTGCTCTGGATCTCAGAGCGCATATATATAAAATAGGAAAAAATAAGAACTCTGTTATAGGATGGTTGGGAGAGATAAATAATCTAGTATCCTTTTAAAAAGCATATTATAATTCTAAAATAAAATTTGTATGCTCAGGGGAGCCTGGGTGGCTCAGTCGGTTCAGCGTCTGCCTTTGGCTCAGGTCTTGATCCCAGGGTCCTGGGATTGGGTCCGGCATCTGGCTCGCTGCTCAGTGGGGAGCCTGCTGCTCCCTCTCCCACTCCCCCTGCTTGTGCTCATGCTCTCTCTCTCTGTCAAATAAATAAAAACTTTAAAAACATTTGTATGCTTAGAATATTGCTTATTTTTATTTCACTTCTTGGTTCCCTTAATCTTAAAAGTTCTCATGCATGCTGACGCAAATCTTCAAGAAGGATATGCACCCTTAGTTTCAGGTTACAGGGGCACTTTTTCTGTGGATTTAGAAAAAAACAAAGATCTAAGATAATTACAAGAAATGATGGGCACCTGATCCCCTCCCACTTACAGTAAGCCTTGTCTTGTGGTAATGGCAATCCTTTCTGATATTTCTCCTTTTTGGGCTTTTTAAAAGGCAAGAATTGCTAGGCTGCAAATGCTTTATTCTTCTAGACCTTTCTGATCTGATCCCCCTTTTCTTTGTTGGGACAGCTACTCTGCTGAATGACCTTTGCTCTTCCACCCCAAATCACTGACCTTTTAAACTGTTTTAATATTTACTAGGGAATTACTTGTCCTAAAGCTTGGGTCAAGCTTTTCTGAAAGATTTTATTATAGACTTAAAATGATGGTGAGGAGAAGGGTTCAAAGTCTGAAACCCTCCCTTTACCCAAAATAAAAGCAGCTGGATAAAAACTCTTTCTCTCTGTACTCATCTAAGAGCTTATAACAAAGATAAATAGAAAGGGTAAATTCTTTACTGCCCGAGTTCCTACCCCAATCAGCATTCTCATTTCTCAATTGAAATATTTTCTTCCTCAAGTTTGGTGGCCTTTGTACTGTTTTTGGCCTTTGTGTTTACTAGATTATAAACTCCTCAAACAAAATTACTCAATGTTATTTATCTTAGTTTCAGATTTTAGCATGAGGCCAAGTGCCTTGTATTCACTTCATAAATGTCTTTTGAATTAATTTATTACTGTTAAGTGCTGATGTTGTACTGAAGACAGTGTCACATATATAACAGACAGGCAATAATTGTTCACGGTTTATTGCTAGCAGGAACTCAGGATTTATTCACTGATTAGTTAAGTTTGAATACATCTTATAGTTAGAGAATCAGATAAGTCAGGTGCCCCCTTCTTTTCAAAAACATGTTAGAACTGCTCAACTGGAATTCTGTAGATCAAATTATTTAATAATAGCTTTCTGTACCTTTTTGTGTAATGTTATGGTTTGGGCTGTGTCACCGCATAACAAAGAATAGACTCATCTCAAAGTCTGTCCTAACCGGGATAGTGCTACGGGCGGGTTCCAGAGTACCTTACTGAGATAAGTAAATAAATACAATTTTCAAAAGATATAGACCTGAAAATGAAGCACCACTATCTTCTGATGCTAGATTTCCCAATACTCTACTGATAGGCTTATACAGAAATTGTTCTCAGGTTTGTGGTTAATTTCTGCTTCCCAGAGCAAACTGGTAAGTCTTACTTCCTTTTTTGGTAGAACACCGACTCGTCTATCAAATCCTAGACAGCTAGTCCTGAGGGCCCCCCTTAAAACCTGAAGGAGGTAAAATTAGGACAAAAAAAAAGAAAGAAAAAAAGGAAGTATACCACGCAGCAGGTGGTAAATGTGTAAGAAGTATTACCAGGGGAGAAATAACATAGATTGAAAACATAAATCCTTAAACAGTTTTAGATAAAACCATGGAAGCTAGATCCATAAATATTTTTGTGGGGACTAGGAAGCTTAGAAATATCCCTAATCTAGATATTGATGTTAGAATAACCACGCCCTCCTAAAACACTCCCCTGAAGGTCCCTGTAAAAACCATACTGAGCTGATTGTGTAATGAACTGATCCAATATAATCTCCTCCAATTCCATTTTGGACTCTGAACATGAGGGGACAGAGTGAGGAAGCAAGCTGTTTGGGATTACAGGTTTAGAAGACTATAGGTGATCTTTCCTAAACGTTACATTGTGTCCGTGCCAGCCTTTGCCATGCCCCTGGTGCAGGGAAAGTGAAGTTCAAGGGAAGGTAATTTTATGAATGATTTCTTTTTTTAAAATTAATTTTTTAAAAGTTCCATGATTTATTACTTGCGTATAACACCCAGTGCACCATGCAATACGTGCCCTCCTTAATACCCATCACCAGCCTATCTCACCAACCCCCCCCCCCCCAAGCCCTCAGTTTGTTTCCCAGAGTCCATAGTCTCTCATGGTTCCTTCCCCCTTCAGTTTACCCCCCTTTCTTCTTTCCTTTCTTCTCCTACCGATCTTCCTAATCAGGTTTCCCCCCGTAGAGATTTAAGTCTTCTATAAAGCTTTCAAAATTCAACATTAAAACCTTTTTAAAAAATTTGTTTCCAGCTCAATAAAAGTTAACCGCCTTTTCCTTGCTCTCCCACTCGCGTGCTAGAAAAGTCGGAGGAAACAGAGGTCGGATACTAACCGCGAACATCCCCGCCCCACTGAATAGGGGAAAAGGGAAGAAAGGCTTCCACGAGGCGCCGCAGGGGGTCAAAGAAGGGAACCAGTGGGCGGTGATTACTCTTGCACAGAAAAATCAGGCCACTTAGGGGAGGTGCTTGGCGAGGCTGGGAGCCCGGCTTGAAGCACCGGGGAGCGAATTAACTGGAAATTAGCTAGAGTGGGCGTGGCGCCTGCGTCCCGCCTTCCCCGGCGGTCACAGTCACCTCAGTGCCCACGCGAGCCGCCAGCTGGGACAGGTTCGCTGCTGCAGCACGACTACTCGCACTCACAGTACGTGCCCGGGAAGGGACGCGGAAGGAGAGGGTGCGCAGAGGGCGGTGGGCGGCAAGGGGCACAGTGGGTGCACGGGGTGGGCTGGAGAGGTCTTTGCCGGCGTCAAACTTCTTTGCTCCCTGTAGCTGCCAGGCGCTGGCTTTTCAGTCCGTCGCCTCGGAAAGGGAGTTGAGTTCCCGCACCCTTGTAGGTAAGTTTTCCCTGTCAAACTTCCCCGTCAAACTCCAGCAAAGAAATTTAAGAGAGAAATCCTTTTATGTGCACGTGGTGAGTTACTCACTTTTTATTCCCAAGCCAAGCCAGCGTCCGCTTTGAATGGGCCCCCTGGAATTCTGGGGTCCCAGGGAAGTTAAATCACAACCTGTCAGTGGCGGAGTGGAATTCACCCTGACCCCAGTCTAGCTCCAGAGTCTCTGGGCGCTCAAGGCTCTGTGTGCAAATCGTAGTAATATGTGAAGCCGCTACAGTTCGGACAACTTCTGTTCAACCTCGGGCGTGGAATCCTGCAGGGGCTCTGGACAAACTGGCCTTTGCACCCACTGAAGTTCAAGAAGGGCTCGCTCCTCGTGGTTCACTTTGCTCGGCAAGAGGAACCTCAGCAAGTTTAAAAATATTAGTAATAATAGAACAACAATAACAAAGTGCAGGAGAACAGAGATTAAACTTTGTGATATTATAGCCAGCCCCGCAGTGTGAAGGAGGAAGCCATGGGAAACTCTTATTTAGGGGGTGAAGCCTCAGATATTACTGCTATGGCTGAACTGGGGCAGTGGAGAGAAGGTGCTTGCAAATTTCCCATCCCCTTGCTTCCTTCCAAATACTCTCACAGCCTCTTAGTATTCTGGGCACCCTTTTGTTTTCTCCTTTGCCCTCTGTCTGCTTTCTCTCCAAGAGAGTGCCAAGTGCGTTATAATCAAGCATTGTTGTATGGTCACATGGAAAATTCCCCAGATCTCCAGCTTACAGCCTTATGGCCATTTATGACCAGAGTTCTGCAGGGCCTTCCCTTGCAGTGAATACCAAGCTACACATCCCCCCCCCCCGGGGGGGGGGGGGCTTACTATACTGGGAGTTAAGATAGTAATAGGGCTTGCTGTCCTTTGCTGTTCCCCAAATCAGAGGACTATGTGGGGACTTTGGTCATTTTCTTAAATGGCAAATCAGCCCAAATTTGAATATTGCTCTTGGTGGCAGATAAATACAATTTTTCTAAGGGTTTGTTTTAGAGTGGAGTTTATTAATCACTCAGGCTGGGAAAGGGGATCAGCACAGCCTTGCCTTACATTCTTCCAGAGCCCCCAGCATTTTCTCCCCAGCACCGGGGCTCTGAAGCATAGGAGGCCAAGTCTGCAGTCACCATCCCCGTTCAAAAAAGCTAGAACTGGGAAACAGCAACAAGGCCATTGAATTATCTTTTTTTTTTTTTTAAATCTTGTGGTAGTGTTAACTTTTGTGTTAGAAGGTATGAAATTGCAGAGTCATGGCTCGAGCAGATTTTTTGTATGTTTCACAATATGGATGTTGCAAGGCCACCGTAAGTAAGAAGAGAACTTTGCCCTTTTTGGCCCAGAGCCTGTAAAGAGAAGAGGAATATTGCCTGGTTGAGAGATAAAGACTCAACTGTAATAGATACAGCTGGTGTAGGTGCTGAGGGGTTGGGCGAGGAGGGCAAGATAGGAATAAGCAGGTGGATAGATAAAGGCCCCCAGAAAACCCGAGTGGTCTAGAATTCTTGGCCTTGATAGTGGATAGCCCATGAGTTAAATGCTTGAGAAAACTGGGTTCCAGTCTTGTTCCCTCTGCTGTGAATTTGGGTCACATTACTCACTCTACCTCTTCAGGCTTCAGTTTTCCTTGTATGTTAACGGCAGAGACAAATACTGCTTGTTCTGACTGCCTTAGAGTTTTCTAGATCAAGTGAGATAATGGGCAAGCTTTTTGAAAACCCTCAGGGCCTAGAATAGTGCTGAAGTAGGAACTTATTTACCAAATACTTATATAACATTTACTAGTTCCCAGTGCTTTTCTAAGCTCTTTAGACTTTGCTCATTTGATACTCACAAGAATCCTGTGAGATAGGAAGTATTTTTAACCTCATTATACAGGTAAGGTAAGTAGGTCCCAGAGAAGTTAAACCACAACCGGTAAGTGACAGAGCCGAATTTACCAGGACTCTAGTCTAGCTCCAGAGTCTCTGTGTGCTCCACACTGCTCTTTGTCCCTTCGAAGGTGGTCACATCCACCTTAGGGGACTGAGCCCAGCTCTCTGGTGAAAAAGATGGAGGTATTCTCTGCTATGCCAACCAGTGCCAGACAATGAAGGGAATGATACACTGGACAAATATAATTTATCACTGTAACATTTTATTCTAATTCATAACCAAGTTTCATGTTTTGTCTTTTCTTAGATTATTCATACCTCATTTCTAGAATACTCAAAACACTTAACATTTTACCCTCTTAATTATTAATACTACTACACTGCTCTCCTCCCTCCTGGCGACCTTCTCTAATAAAAAGTGTTTAGTAATTTTGTGGGTTTTTTTTTTTCCTTAAAGATTTTATCTACTTCTTTGCGAGAGAGAGAGAGAAAGAGAGAGAGAGAGAGAGAGAGAGAGAGCACGAGTGGGGGAAAGGGGCCGAGAGAGAGAGGGAGAAGCGGGGCTCCATCCCAGTACCCCGAGATCATGAACTGAGCTGAAGGCAGATGCTTATTAACCAACCCAGGAGCCCCAATAATTTTGTATTGACTGCAGTGCCCACCCATGATGTAGGCTCAAGGGAACTTCCTGACAAATCAGCTTTGAAAAAAAGTCTAGGCCAGCACCATCTTATTCCATCCTGTAAATCACTTCTGTTTCTTTCTTTTTTCTTTTTTTTAAATTGACTTATAATGTATAATTTGTCTCAGGGGTAGAGGTCTGTGATTCATCAGTCTTACACAATACACAGTGCTCACCCCCACATACCCTTCCCAAATCACTTCTGTTGTTTCTCTCGCCTTCGCTACTCCTCACCTGGCCCTCGGGTATCCTGGGAGTGGAAGATACCGGTCTCTGAGAAGTGGTTCATAGACCTGTAGGATGTGAAGCAGAGGCTCAGCATTGGCCCATCTCCCCAAACCACAGACTCAAGAAGTTAAGCCACATTCTTGGTGTTGGAAAAACTCTTGGTGTGAGGTGCGCTTTCAATGTGTTGTTCACACTGAAAGAAAAAAAATGTCGCATTGTCCTTTTCCTCCAACTGCTGACATCTTTGTGTTCTTTTCCCACCAGCAGCTCTGGAAGGCTTCCACTTTTTCTCTCCTTTTCCAAAACCAGTTTCACCAAAAGAAAACCGTTCTCTGCGCTTCTATTCCATGGCTAAATGCATTTCATTCTATAAACATCTGTAGCAACCTACGGAAATTGTTTAGTTGTAAAATTATTCTTAAATAACAACAGTTCCGACTTGATAAACTTTTCTTAATTTTTTTTTTTTTTTTATTAACACTCCTGCTGTGTTTCCTCGGATCTCTGTCCAGAGGCGTAGGACTTAAGGATCCCTTGTTAAGCTAATTGCTTTACATGAGCTTTGAAGGATAGCACAGTTTATTCATGACTTCTTCCCCAACCCCACCCCTGCTCCCAGAGCAAGAGCAGAGACCTCGAATGGTACTAAAAGTATTACCTTGCGCTGGGAGCTTGTATCACATTCTGTGCTTTCAAGACTACTGACTTGGGAGGTGGATTAATGTATCATATGCCTTTGGTTTTGTTTTTTAAACTGAAACATACAGTTTCTGTTTGCTTCAGTCTGAAGTACATATTCAGGCTACCTTTCAAAACAGGGGTTACTGGGACACCTGGGTGGCTGAGTTGGTTAAGCGTCTGCCTTCTGCTCAGGTCATGATCCTGGGATCCCGGGATCGAGTCCCGCGTCTGGAATCCCTGCTCAGTGGGGAGTCTGCTTCTCCCTCTGCCTCTCACCCCTGCTCATGCTCTCTCTCAAATAAATAAATAAAATCTTTAAAAACAAAACAAAAAAACAAAATAGGGGTTACTTCGGAAGCTTCGGTTTCTTTATCTGAAAAATGAGAGTAATAGAACCTACCTTGTAGCACCATTGGGAGAAAAAACAAGAGAACAGACGTGCACGGTGGCAGCCACAGAGCAGGCATTCAGCCAATGTTAGCTGAGTCAGTATTAAGCAGTTCGCAGTCTCTTGAAGGAGACGGAGTGTAGTGAGTGTACAAGACACCAAGTCAGAGACGTGGGTTTGTGTCCTACCTTGGCTGCTTAACATCTCTGAGTCACGTTTTCTTCATCTGTAAAATGCATGTAGTTACGAGGACTCTGCTAGCATAGTTACAAAGCTTATGTGACGCATATAAAGTATACGGCATAGATGCTGGTTGTAAAATGAAGCATATATGTATATGTGTGTTGGTTATATCGCATTCACAGCAATACGTAGACAGCTATACGACCAGTCGCAGAGTCTAGAAAGAGATCTAGACTTGTAGGTTATTGGTAGATTGATAGATAGTCTGATAAGGTTGCATATAGAGGTTGAGTTTCAAAGGCAGGAATGGACATTATGTCCAAGAGACCACACTGCATGCTAAGCGGATTAAATAGTGTTTAAGCTTGGGTGTGAGAAAAGATGTGTGTTGATGTGGAGGAGAGAGACGCAGCAGACAGCAGAGCTGATAACAGAACAAGAGGATGTTAAAAAGAATGGCTATCAGGTAGGGTAGGGAATTTAAATTTTAAGCTTTACCCTAGATGACTACCCACTTTGACTTGAGTATCACCAGTATGCCCTAGCTTCCCTTCTGGGTACATTCCCAGTTATACTTCCAGCTCCAGACAGAAAGTTAGGTTCAGTGGAAGGTGAAGTAACGTGAAGAATTGCATAAAGCTAATTTTCCTTCCCACACCATAAATGCCACTTCCTTACTTTGCCTTTGCCGGGCCCTTTGTTTCCATTATCCTGCTTCTCCTGGCTCCCTCGTGTTGTTGGTATTAATGATGACTATAATCATGGTGATAATGATGGTCTTAAAGATATAATCAACTTTATCGAGGTTTTCTTCGTGGGCCAGGTGCTGTGCTAAGTATGTTCCACATGTTATCTCAATTAAATCCTGGCAACAAACCGGTCAGTTAGGAACTATTACTATTCCCATCTTAGAAATGAAGAAATTTAGTTTCAGAGAGGCCAAATCTCTCAACCAAAGTTAGTAACCAGATGGTGGGACTGGAATTCATATCTGGTAGCCGGGGATCTTAAATACTATTGAAATGACAAAAAGCTGTAAGCTGGGTTTCGAAAGCAGGACATATATTACAGCTTAGACGTTTCTTTATTTTATTTTTTTTAAGACTTTATGTATTTGAGAGAGAGAGAGTACAAGCAGAGGGGAGGGACAGAAAAAGGAGAGAGAGAAGCAGATTTCACACTGAGTGCAGAGTCCAACTCGAGGCTCGATGTCAGGACCCTGAGACCATGACCTGAGCTGAAATCAAGAGTCAAACGCTTAACTGACTGCGTCAGTTGGGCGCCCAGAACTTGGGCATTTCTAATCAAACATTGATGGTGCTACTGTGTACATAATTTACTGTTTCTAAAGAGATCAGTCCATGAACTCTGGCCTTTTGTGTCCAACTTGTGGTTCATCCTGATCCAAAACCTGGGTTTTAGTCTCTCTTTATAGCATTTTGCCCATTTATTTTTGCTTCTCATACCTTTACATTTTCATTTCACTCCGTCCTTGTTTGATATCTTCAAGCATAATGTTATAGAACTAGAAAAAAGCACAGTATATTGTTTATTTTGAAATGTTAGGAAAGATTACTTCTCCTGCAGCAGCCCAAGATATTTTTCAGAACAATACGGTGAATGCTGTAATATAAGCACAAGTTATTCGAGGTATTTATGTCTGTCTTTCCTGTCTTGTCTAAAATCTTTTTAAGATTCCAGAGCAAAATTGAAAAAATGGTTGACCTCACTGAACTAATGGAAAATGAAGTATTCATGGCCTTTGCTTCCTATGCAACGATTATTCTTTCCAAAATGATGCTTATGAGCACTGCGACCGCATTCTATAGATTGACAAGAAAGGTAAGACATTTGGAGGCAATATTTTCCTGTAAGGGTTGGCATTTTGGAAAACAGTTTTCTTTTTCTTTTTTTTTAAAGATTTTATTTATTTATTCGACAGAGATAGAGATAGCCAGCGAGAGAGGGAACACAAGCAAGGGGAGTGGGAGAGGAAGAAGCAGGCTCATAGCGGAGGAGCCTGATGTGGGGCTCGATCCCAGAACGCCGGGATCACGCCCAGAGCCGAAGGCAGACAACCGCTGTGCCACCCAGGCGCCCCTGGAAAACAGTTTTCTTAATTTACTTTTTAAAGAAAATTTATGGCAAAGCCCAGCGGCACATTGTTTAATGTCGCAAATGAATTATGTCGTCATTTGGTACAAATGCATCTGATATGTTTATGGAATAGGCACTTTCTCCTGGAAGCTAGGAAGTGGTTTTTTCATTGTGGCTTTTACCTTTTATCATGCTGCTTTTATATGAGATTCTTGGAGTATCGAAGTTTTCAGGAAAACTCTATGATTTTGAAGTTAATTTTGTCAACTAGAGTTTAGAAAATAGTCATTTTCCAGGCGGTGAGCTGGTGTTTTTAGTTCTATTACAAGTCAAGGATATGCCTGTGGGAACAGAATTAAGTCCTTATTATCAGTAGAGCCTTTTATGACTGGGGCAAGGCATATGAATTTATGTAGTTCTGACTTCTGAAGTGGATGTTATTTCTGCCCAGTATCATAAGAACTATTTTTTTTTTCTTAAACTGGAGACTTGGGGAAGGTGGTAGAAAGATTTTGAAAAGTATATCTTATACTCAGGCAGGGTTTATAACACAGTAAGGGGGTGGAGCAAAGCTACATTGACAAAGTTAAGCTATGGTCATTGGTGTGCACCCTGTCCCTAGTCAGCGACTTCTTCCTGGAAACCACCTATTTCTCTCTCTTATTTATTTATTTATTTGAGAGAGAGAGAGAGAGAGCAGGGGAAGAGGGACAGAGAGAATCTTAAGCAGGCTCCAAGCCCAGTGAAGAGCCTGACATGGGGCTCGATTTCTTGAGATCAGGACCTGAGCCAAAAATCAAGAGCCGGATGCTTAACCAACTGGCCACCCAGGCGCCCCCCCCCAACCTATTTCTCTTTTAGTGCCTGTCCCAAGTTTTTGTCTTTCAGAGACTTGCTTTTATCTAGAGATGGCAGTCATCCTTAAGGTATTTCCCTGTTACTATCTTGAGGTATAATTCCTTCCCAAGGATATTTGCATTTTAATGGGAGCACCTACAGACATATTTAAGTCTCTAAGGGGTCCAGATGTCAGAGCAGCAGGCTGTAAAGTGACTGCCTACCCCTGGGTCCACAATGTCCTCTAGAAACAGAGTAGTTCTAGGCATAGCAGAAATGTACCCCATCTTATAAGAAAAGGAGAAAAGAACTCAAATTTTGGAGTGCCAGTGATATGTGCCAAGAGCCATGTGATACCCTTTGTAGGTGCGAAATCTTGGAATTGTTTTACATAATGGTTAGTATTATCATGTGAAATGAGCATTAGTCCCCCCATTTTATAGATGAGGAACTGAAAGTCAGAGAGGTTAAGTAGCTTACCCAAGGTTATACACCAATGAAGAATGAAGCTGAGATTCGAATTCAGATTGCCTCAAACTCAAATGGCATGGACTTTCCATTGTAATACATCTATTTACTTACTTGAAACATATCTAGCATGTGCCAGGCATTTATTTAGAAACAAGACAGACAGAGCTGACCTCAAGAGCTGATACTGTATCACCTCCCTTCCCATTAGTTCTCCTCAACATCTCTATCTGAAATAAATGCTTATATCGTATTAAGAAAAATAATATAATACTTATGGATTTCTAAGCTTAAATTAGGCTAATTTTGTAGTTCATATTTTTCTTTATTATAAATTATTAAACAGGGGAACATACTGAAATATTTTTTAAATGCATTTTTCAAGTTTCAAGGGATGGGGAAATCATATCAAACAGCATAATAATTTGCAGGAAGGAATAAATGAACATATGCCCTAGAATACGTACTTGGTATTTTGAGGAATGCCATTCAACTTCTTATATTTCACTATATTATTCAATCCAAAGTGTTCGTTAATTTAGCCAAAGAAAAAAGATGCACATATCCTAACAAAGTACAAAATACATTTCCTGCCCCTCACTCTTATGCTTCTTGCCTGTTCTCTAACATTTGTGGTTGGTAAATTAAAGAATTTCATATGAGCCAACCAGTTGAAAATGTTAATACTTTTGAGGGAAGTTTCATCAACATCACTATGAAAAGATGCCAGTTCACCATAATAATAGTGTGATGGCTTGGAATTATGCCCTCTTCCATTTTTGCTTCCTTTTCATTATTTTTATACATTAGTTTTTATTTAAGTTCTTATTTATGCTTTTCTTTAAAAAATGCTTTGCACTGTTAAGAAAAACTTAAAGTATAGACCCCTCCCCGTGTTTGAGCTCCAAATTTTCTTTTCGTAAGGGCCAACCTGGATGCCTGTATTTCTTCTGTTAAAATGCAAATAACGTATCAGATAGAAGACCCCCATGTTATTTGGCATTTGAAATACATTTTTTTCCCTTGGTATTTGGAATAGGTTTTTGTCAACCCAGAAGACTGTGCCAACTTTGGCAAGGGAGAAAATGCCAAGAAGTATCTTCGGACAGATGACCGAGTGGAACGTGTTCGGAGGTAAACCCACTGTCTCCTGTTTACTTGATAAACAATTTTGGTCAAGGAGTTCAGGGCGGATGTTGGGGATCATTAAAAGGGAGAAAAGTCAGTCATTTTAACTGGTCCATGTAATAATGATAGAAAACCAGGGATCTAGAAGTCTCCAACTCTCACTGCAGTTGCACACGTTGCCTATTTCCTACTTTGTTGGGGTTAATGACTTTGTTCTGTGTAGGGATTTTTCAAAAAGATTTACAGGTAGGAGGTAAAATGAGGATGGTGGATTTTTGCAGTTTTGTCATCTTTCTCCAGAGGTGAGACTGTCAGCTTGTGCGAACGGTTGAAGATACTTTTGCATAAGACTCAAAATATGAACGTGGGAAATCTTGCCCTCCTTTCTCTCTCTCCTTCATAGGTATTATGTTTAATGTACTGAGAATTCAATGAACAATGAAAAGCAATAAGCCAAGATACCATCCACACAGCTTCCTAATAATATAATTAATACACTTCTTTAAAAAAGCATGAATTCTAGTTCTAATCCTTGCCATAAAGTCATGTTAATTACAAACTTTCTTTTCACCTTTACTGAACTGTAATTGACAAAATTGTAAGACATTTAAAGTGCACAGCATCATGATTTGATACACATATTTGTTGTGAAAGGTTTATCCCCATTGAGCTCATTAACACATCCATAACCTCCATAATTATTACCCCCTTTGTTTTTTATAAGGACATTTAAGTTCTAATTTCTTAGCAAATTTCAGTTTTACAGTACAGTGTTATTAACTATTGTCACCATCTTACACTTTAGATCCTCAGACCTTCTTCATCTTGTAACTGAAATTTTGTACCCTTTTACCAACCTCTCCTTATATCCCCTGGCAGCCCCTGGCAACCACCTTTCTACTGTTTCTGTGAGTTTAATTTTTTTTTTCCCCTGTCTTTTAGACTCCACATATAAGTGATACCATACATTTGTCTTTTCTGTCTGCTTTATTTCACCTAGCCTAGTGCCCTTCAGGTTTGTCCATGTTGTTGCACATAACTTTTTTAAGGGTGGATAATGTTCCATTGCACATATCTACCATTTTCTTTATCCATTCATCTGTTGATGGACATTTAGGTTGTTTCTAGATCTTGGCTATTGTGAATAATGCTGCAGTGAACATGAGAGTGCAGATATCTCTTTGGAATAATGGTTTTTCTTCTCTTTCTTTCTTTTCTTTCCTTCCTTCTCCCTCCCTCCCTTTCTTTTCTTTTCTTTTCTTTTCTTTTCTTTTCTTTTCTTTTCTTTTCTTTCTTTTTCTTTTCTTTCTTTTCTTTTCTTTTCTTTTTTCTTTTCTTTTCTTTTCCTTTCTTTTCTTTTCTTTTCTCTTCTTTTCTTTTATATACATCCAGAAATGGAATTGCTGGATCCTCTGGTAGTTCTATTTTTAATTTTTTGAGGAACCTCCAAACTGCTTTCCATAGTGGCTGTATGAGTTTACATTCTCACCAACAGGGTTCCCTTTTTTCCAATCTTTGCCAGCCAGCATTTATGATCTCTTGTCCTTTGACAATAGCCATTCTAAGAGAGGGGAGGCTGCCAATCAAAACCATTGATTTTTGGCTGATTTTTGAATCAAAATCAGTGGTTTTAGATGTCTTCTTTGGACAAAAGTGACTACTTGGGTCCTTGCTTATTTATTAATTGGGTTATTATTATTATTGTTGCTATGGAACTGTATAAGTTCCTTGTATATTTTGGGTATTAACCACCTATCAGATTTGTAGCTTGCAAATATTTCCTCCATTGATTGTTTTTCCATTTTGATGATTGTTTCCTTTGCTGAGCAGAAGCTTTTTGGTTTGATATAGACCCATGTGTTTATTTTTGCTTTTGTTGTCTTTGATTTTGGTGTCAAATCCAAAAAAATAATTGCCAAAGCCAATGTCAGGGAGCTTACCTCTATGTTTTCTTCAAGGAATTTTATGGTTTCAGGTCTGTAATCTATTTTGAGTTAATTTTTGTGTATAGTATAAAATGGGGTTTGGTCTCATTCTTTTGCATGTGGAAATCCAGTTTTCCCAACACAGTTTGTTGAAGAGACTAGCCCTTCTTATTGTATATTTTTGGCTCTTTTGTAAAAAATTAATTTACTATAAATGCATGAGTTTATTTCTGGGGTTTTTAAAAAAGATTTTATTTATTTATTTGACAGAGAGAGACAGCGAGAGAGGGAACAAGCAGGGGGAACATAAGCAGGGGGGAGTGGGAGAGGGAGAAGCAGACTCCCAGTGAAGGAGCCTGATGTGAGCCTCGATCCCAGGACTCTGGGATCACACCCTGAGCCAAAGGCAGACGCTTAACGACTGAGCCACCCAGGCGCCCCTATTTCTGGGTTTTCTATTCTGTTCCATTGATCTATGTCTCTGCTTTTATGCCAGTGTCATACTGCCTTGATTATTATAGTTTTGTAATATAGTTAGAAATCAGGACGTATGATACCTCCAGCCTTATTCTTCTTTCTCGGAATTCCTTTGGATTATTCAAGGTCTTTTGTGGTTTCATACAAACTTTAAGGTTGTTTTTTCTATTTCTCTAAAAAAATACCATTGGGGTTTTGAGAGGGAGTGCACTGAATCTGTAGCTCACTATGGTAAGTATGGACATTTTAACAATATTAACTCTTCCAGTCTGTGAACACAGAATATCTTTCCATTGATTTGTGTCTTCCTCAATTTTTTTCACCAGTGTCTTATCGTTTTCAGTTATAGATCCTCCATCTCCTTGGTTAAATTTACTCTTAAGTATTTTATTCTTTTTGATGCTATTGTAAATTGAATTCTTTTCTTAATTTCTCTTTTTGATAGTTCATTGTTAGTGTATAAAAATGCAACTGATTTTTGTGGACTGATTTCATAGCCTACAACTGCACTGAGTTCATTTATTAGTTCTAACAGTTTTTTAGTGGAATTAGGATTTCTGATGTAATAGGTCATCTGCAAACAGAGACAGTTTTACTTCCTTCTTTCCAATTTGGATGACTTTTATTTCTTGTTCTTGATTAATTGTTCTGGCTAGGACTTCCAAACTATGCTAAACAAAAGTGGTGAGAGTGGGCATCCTTATCTTATTCCTGACCTTAGAGGAAAAACTTTCAGCTTCTCATGATGCGTGATGTAAGTTGTTAGCTGTGAGACTGTCATATATGGCCGTCACTGCATTTTCTTTATATCCAATTTGTTGAGAGCTTTTGTCATGAAAGAATGTTGAATTTTGTCAAATGCTTTTTCGATATCTATTGAGATGATTTATACTATTTTTGTCCTTTTTGTTAATGTGGTATTGATTTACAGATGTTCAACCATCTTTACATCTTTGGATTAAATCTCATTTGATAATAGTGTATGATTCTTTAAGTCCTTTTAATTAAACTGTTGAATTTGTTTTGCTAATATTTTGTTGAGGATTTTCATATCTGTGTCCATCAGGATATTGACCTGTAATTTTCTTTTCTTGTAGTGTTCTTATCTAGTATCAAGGTAGTGCTGGCCTTGTAAAATGAGTTTAGCAGTGTTCTATTCTCTACTTTTTTGGAAGAGTTTGAGAAGAATTGGCATTAATTCTTCTTTAAATGATTAGTAGAATTCACCTGTGAAGCTATTTGGCCCTGGATTTCTTCATGGGGAGGTTTTGATTACTGATTCAGTCTCATCACTAGTAATTGGTCTGCTCAGATTTTCTGTTTCTTCATGATTCAGTCTTGATAGGTTGTATGTTTCTAGGAATTTGTCCATTTCTTCCAGTTGTCCAATTTGTTGGTAATTGTTCATACTAGTCTCCTTTGTATTTCTGTGGTATCAGTTGGAATGTCTCCACTTTCAATTCTGATTTTATTTATTTGAATCCTTCCTTGTTCTTTTCTCGGTAAGTCTGAGGATTTACCTTATTTTATCTTTTCAAAAATACAGTTCTTTTCGTTGGCCTTTTCTGTTGTCTCTTTAGGTTATATTTCATTTATTTGCTCTGTAATCTTTGTTATTTCCCTAACTCTCAGTTTAATTTGTTTTCCTTTTTCTCGTTTCTCGAGGTTTTAAGTTAGGCTGTTTGATATCTTTCTCTTTCTTAATGTAGGTATCTATCACTATAAACTTCCCTCCTAGAACTGCTTTCACTATATCCCATGAGTTTTGGTATTTTCTATCTTCATTTGCCTCAAGAGTTTTTTTATTTCTCTTGGTTTCTTCTTTAACCCATTCGTTTGGTAGCATGTTGTTTAATCTCCATATATTTGAATTTTCCAGTTTTCTTCTTGTAATTGATTTCTAGTTTCATACTATTATGGTTGAAACAGATGCTTGATATAATTTTAAACTTCTTAAATTTATTAAGGCTTGTTTTTTGGCCTAACATATGATCATCCTGGAGAATATTCCATGTGTATTTGAAAAGAATATGTATTGTTGCTATTGGATGGAGTGTTTTTAAATGTCTTTTGGGTTCACCTGAGCTAATGTGTAGTTTAAGTCCAATGTTTTCCTATTGATTTTTTGTCTGGATGATCTATCTATTGTTGAAAGTGGAATATTAAAGTCCCCAATAATACTCTTATTATTGTATTCTTACT
Organism: Ursus arctos; assembly: GCF_023065955.2. Lineage (NCBI taxonomy): Eukaryota > Metazoa > Chordata > Mammalia > Carnivora > Ursidae > Ursus > Ursus arctos. Next base: position 15,423,007 of record NW_026622941.1, read on the forward strand.
TCTCCCTTAAGATCTGTTAATATTTGCTGTATTTAAGTGCTCCTATGTTAGATGCATAAGTATTTACTAATGTTGCATCATCTGGATGAATTGACCTCCTTCACCATTATATAATGGCTTTCCTCATCTCTTGGTACAGTCTTGAGCTTGAAATCTCTTTTGTCTGATGTTAAGTATGGCTTTCCACCTTTCTTTTGTGTTCCATTTCCATGGACTTTTTCTATCCCTTCATTTTCAGCCCATGTGTCCTTAAAGCTGAAGTGATTCTCTTGTAGGCAGATATAGTTGGGTCTTGTTTTTTAATCCATTCCGTCATTCTTTGTCTTTTGTTATAGTTATCTTTGCTACTTTTGTCTTCTAGTCTTTATACGAGAGTTATGTGATTTACCCACCATCATTACATTAGTGTATTTTGAATTTAATTATACTTGCTTTTACTGGTGCGTTTTATACTTTCATGTGCTTTGTTCTTACTAATTAGTGTCCTTCCGTTTCAGCTTAAAGAACATCCTTAAACATTTCTAGCTGCTGTAGTGGTGATGAACACTTTCAGCTTTTGTTTGGAGAATTCTTTATCTCTCCTTCAATTCTGAAGGACAACTTTGTCAGGTGGAGGAGGATTCCTGGTGGCAGTTTAAATTTTTTTTATTATTTATTTATTTATTTATTTATTTATTTATTTTTAAGACCTTAGAATATATCATCCCACTCCCTTCTGCTTTGTAGTTTCTGGGAAAAAAAAAAATATGCTGATAATCTTATGGGGTTGCCTTGTATGAAACAAGCTACTTTTCTCTTGCTGCTTTTAAGATTCTCTCCTGTCTTTAACTTTTGGTAATTTAATTATAACGTGTCTCAGTGTGGGTCTCTGTGGATTCATTTTTTGGTACTTGTGAGGTTCCTACATCTGGACATCTGTTTCTTTCTTTGGGGTAGGAAAGTTTTTAGCCATTAGTTTTTTGGTTAAGCTTTCTGCCCTCTTTTCACTCTCTTCTACCTCTGGGACCTCCATAATATGTACATTCATCTTTTTCGTGGTATTCCATAAATTCCATAAACTGTATTTACTCTTTTTCTTTCTTTCTTTTTTCTTTTTGTGCCTCCAGTTAGATGAATTCCACTGCCCTGTCTTCAAGTTTGCTGATCCTTTCTTTTGCTTGATGTAGCCTGTGTTGAACGCCTCTATGGGATTTTTAAATTCAGTTATCATATTCTTCTGCTCTGTGATTTCTTTTTGGGACTTTTTAATATTTACTATTGCATTGAAATTCTCACTTTGTTCATGCATTTCTCTCCTGACCTTGGTGAGCATCTTTTGACCATTAATTCGAACTCTCTATTAGGTAAATCTACTTATTTCTATTTCATTAAGATCCATTTCTGTAAATTTATCTTGTTCTTTGGTTTGAAACATATTCCCCTGCTTTTTCATTTTCCTTGGCTCTGTGTTGGTTTCTGTGCATTAGATAAAGCAACCACTTCTCCAAGTTTTGACAGTGTGGTCTCATGTAGGAGATGAAACTTGTCGATCATCCTGGACTGAGCCCCTGGTTGACTCTCAGACCTTTGTGATTGTCCAAGCTGCCTTCTTTGTTTTTACTGGCCTCCAGTAGTTCTGGGTATGCCGAGACTTGTCACATGTTCCAAAGGGAGGAAAACAATTGGGATCTAGAGATAGGCTGAGTGGAAGCTGGGTGCTCAGGTAGCAGCTGGGAAAGTATGTAGTTCAGCCCCTGCTAGGGAGATCCTGGGATTTGGGTATTTTTGTCTGCTCCCTCTGTGCTGGGCCTAGATATAGCCATGGGGAGGGATAGCTGCAGTGACTGCTTGAGCTTGTTGAGAATGATTCTTTGTTTGCTGTATTTTTATGAGACTCATGAGTGGTAGTGCTAATAACTATCAGGGCCAGGTAATCCAGGGACCACCCCTAGGGCTGCAGCCATAAAATCTGGAGTGCATACAGGTGTATGAGCTTCTTCCAGAGAGATTCTTGTGACTGGGATTGAGCTAGAGGGAGAAGGTGGGGGAGATGTCTGCTGGCTTCCCTGGTTTCTAGGAAGGATCAAAGCCCAACCTTAGATGCATGCATGCTAACACTTAGGCAGTAGATTTCACAGTATGCAGTTGGATCCCTTTCAGGGAAAGGCTGGGAGATGGACAATTTTGCCTGCTCCCTTTGTGCTGACGCACAGCAAGTCTCCTGCGTCCCTTAACAACTTCTCTTCTGTTTGCTGTGAGTCTTCTGGGTCTTGGGGATGCAATCCTCATTGATTTTCAGAGCTAGATATTTTGGGGCCCCATCCTTGGGTGAGAGACATAAATGTTTGGGCACTAAATGTAGGGTCCAAATCCAGTGCTCCTCAGAAAGAAGCTCAGAGTTGGGAGTTCCCTCTGAACTGTGTGGCACTATGCTGGGGTTAGGGTTTATGGCAAGATTGTGTCTCAACCTTTCCTACCCATTTCACCATGGGTATTTGTTCAACATGTAGGGGTCATTTAGCTGGTTTCTGGATTTCTTCCAGAAGTAATTACTTTGTGTGTAGCCGTACATTTGATGTGGCTGAGGGAGGAAGGGCGTTCAGGAGCCTCCTATGTCACCATCTTGGATAACCCTCTTCCCCCACAGAATTTTTTATATTGAGATTCTATTACCAATCTATTAGTTACCTTTTTATAACATCTGAAACATCTTCTCATTGAGTATTTTCTAATGCTCATCCAAACATGGTACAATTTTAGGCACATTTCAAGGAATAAGTAAAATTGTATAAAATTAAAGAAACAGGGACGTGTTTTCATAGCCATGCTTAAACATTCAGATATTTAGTTTTGTGGTGAATAGTTAAGATAGGAAACCTCATGAGTATATTTGATGCACTGTTTCAGTTTGGCGAGTATGAAGAGTGAACTGGATACTGAAATAAAAGAATTTTACTTCTGTAATTCAGGAACCAGCTGGAGTTTCTACACATCTTTAGGATCTAGATCATATTTGTGTTATCACTTTTTTTTTGATTCCCTGTGAAAGTCTGAAGCGCCTTCCAAGGTTCCTGCAGATTCCCTCTGGTTTTTGATCTCAAGATTCACTTTCAGTCTGGGTTCCTACACGTGTGCATGTTTCCATAGTCTACATTGTGTTAGGCTGATGTAAACTTGGCTCTTTCCTCAACTCTCCACAAATCAACTTAAAAAATGTGGATAAAATAGACTTGACGAAACCGAGGGGCAGAGTTTACATGATGACAACACAAACATTTCAAGTTGTATGTTAGGCAGCTCTGACAGGGTCCTTCAGCATCCTCTCCCTGGGGAAGTTGCACTGTATCTTCTTCCCCTCAAATAATGCCCACCATCACACCATTTTGCAGGCTCTTCTTTGGCTCCATATACACTTCTGCTCTTCCAGTACCAAAAAGATGCAAAAAATTTAACCCCAAGTTATTTATGAAGCAAAACTATTTTCCTCCTAAGAGGAAGTTTGTGCTAGGTAGTTTGAATAAAACGTTGGCTTATGCTTCACTTAGTGATATACTTGTTAAATGAGCGGTCCTATTGAGTAAATCAGCCAGTCTTAAAAACGGACTATGCCAAGAATGTGGATCTCAAGTAGTTCCAGGACAAAGAATCAGTGTGAAAATTTCAAACAGTATCAGCAAATTATAAGTGTTATGATGAAAAAGAATAAACAGTAGAAAAGGTGAGTACAGCTTTGTGGCGTTATCAAAACCACCAGAGACATTAAGCAGTTTAAAACGTTGTCTTTACCTTTTCGTACATCCCTTCTAGAGCAGGTAATCTCATACATGATGCTATTCATGACCCTATACTCATAACATTGCCCAGGACTTGAAAGTGATAATAATTAGATGCTCAGTAGCATTAGTAAGTTTGAAAGGAAGATCCAAGTGTCATGTGTGAAAGCTTAACAAAAGATATCTTGAGATTTTAGATTCTTCGCCACTCTCCCCTCCCACCCTAACCCCCCCATGCCCATAGGACTGTAGTTCTAGAAGAGAAAGCCATTATTGAAGCTAATCTAGTCAGGTTGTGAACAATTGACCTTAGTTCTGAAAGGAATCAGTGTCCTTGAAGAGGTGCAGCGACTGTGTGCACAGCGCCCCCTGGTGATCGGACACTGGCTTTTCAGTGTGACAACAGAAAGTCTCCAAGAAAGTCAAGGTGTCCAGTTTCCAGTAATATTTTTTTGAGACCTTACCGACACCATCAAAAAGTTTCTCGTAACAATTCACTTTTGGAGATACTTTTCAGATAAAGAGTTTCCATAATCTCCCCATTTCATTTTTAACCTGGGTTGTTTTTTCATTACTTCCACATATAAAGCTATTTCTATCAGTATTTCCCAACGTCAAGGACTACAAATGAAGTGAAAAGTATGCTTTCAGGTATGCAATATTGAGAAAATTAATACATACACATATGGGACAAATAATTAAGAGCATAAAGTAATATGTGTGGAAATGTGAAATAAGTGACCTAAAGTAAGTGACTTGTGTTCTGGGCAGACAGAAATCAGTGATGGTTAGAAAACATTTTACATATGTATTTCTTTAATACTATCTCGCCATGTTCTAGAAAGAATATGAGATCATATATACATTCGGTACCACAAGATGAAAAGAAAGTTGCAAGGTAATCAGGGCAGCTGGAGAAATAAAGAGAACCATTCAGAAGGAAAAGAAGGAAGGCTTGGCTTTGGTATATAGGGAAAGGAGAGACCTTTAGAATATACTACCTTCAAAGGCAGAGAATACCTTTTCACTGAATGTTAAATGGAATGTAGGGGACACTCACCGGGGATTCTGTCAAGGGACTGAGCCTTGGGCTAGGGGTTGAGCTAGATGGCTTCCCTTCTGGCCCCCGTGCATGAATAAAGCATTCACTGAGAGATTAGTGTGTGTGCATTACGGTCACTTTTTCCTATTATTAGGATACTATAAAAGAGCTTTAAGACTGGATTCCTGCCCTTGAGGGGTTTTTAACTTTTCCCCTGAAAATAAGACCAACATAAATGTAGTAATTAGAGAATGATATCAAGCAACCTCTTACTAGATGTTAAGTTGTGGGGGACAAAGTATAAATTCCTAAAATATTTAGGAATATTGCATGAAGGAAGAGCTTGAAGGATATTAGGATTTGGGAAGAGGAAGAGAAGAGAGATCATGTCAATTTGGAACAATTTCTTTCTGGAACTATGGACACTGCTATATGCTGAGTGTGAAGAGCTTTGGCTGAGATAAGGGAGTCTGGAAAAGTCTGGCGTGAAGCTTCTTTTGTTCTTGGCCACCCCCGGACAATTCTCAAAGATGCGTAGCAACTCTGGTCCAGGTCAGGGGGATGACACTGAAATCCAGGTGGTTCTGATCTGAGGCAGGGAGGTGTGACTGGAGCATCACGAACACAGAGAAGAGTTGGTGGGAAGGTCAGCCACAGAGCAGGCCTATACCAAGGGGCATCTGTCCAAAGGAGAAAGGAGAATGGGAACAGGAATCATCACGGGGCTGGGGGGGGAGGGGATAGACCCAGATAGAGAGTGGTCATGAAGACTGAAATCCCCCTGCTCAGAGATTTTGGGAGCAGTCTAGAAAGGACACGAAGATGAAAGAAGCTGCCCCTGGAAGATGAGCTCTGTTGTTTGAGCAGAGAAAAGGTTCCAGCAGACAGGTGATACTGAAGTAAAGCAGGTGTTCACTGGGAGAGCAGGGAAAGCGTATGCCCCGCCAGGGTCTCAAAAGATGGCATGAATTAGCATTGAGTATGTCCTGAATTAGCATCGAGGATGAGGGTCTGTTGAAAACAGGCCTTCCTAGGATGATGAGCAGTGTTATCTGTAAGATCATTTGGAGGGCTGAAGACAGGGAAAGAGAACTGAAGAAGAGAAATAAGATAGAGAGAGGGAGGCCAGAAAAAAATGAGGGGCTACTGAGGTCAAAAGAAGCCTTCCTCAGACGTTCCTTCCCTCTACCCCCAGTTGAAACCCATTGCCTCTTATTGTCCTTGACTTTCTTCTCTGTTTCAAAAGTGCCTTCTATTTGCCAATTGCTTAAGTAGGCTTAGAAGTAGACATTGTTTTCCAGGGGGTCTCCCTTTTAAAGCTTCTTCACCAACATTAAGATGTCTGCCCTTTAGGAAGTTGTGAGGGAGAAAACCAACATGGCCAAGATTGGAAGTGAAGTTGTATCTGTGATCTGGCAGGAGAATTCAAAGGACCAAAACAAATAGCCTTGGTGTAATTGGTGAAATGGACCCTTCCTTAGTAGGAAATAGTATTCCTGTCCCTTCTTGCCCACCTTGCTCTCAGTAGCCTGTTCCATGAAGGAGGGGGGACAGGAACACTCACACCTGTCTTTTGCTTTTACTTAGGAACGGGTCATTCTTTATTTAAATCTTTCAAAACCATTACTTATCTAGGTTACTGTCACCCTCTTTAAACTTGTATGTTTTTTTTTAAAGATTTTATTTATTTATGTGACAGAGAGACAGCCAGCGAGAGAGGGAACACAGCAGGGGAGTGGGAGAGGAAGAAGCAGGCTCCCAGCACAGGAGCCTGATGTGGGACTCGATCCCAGAATGCCGGGATCACGCCCTGAGCCGAAGGCAGACGCCTGACGGCTGCACCACCCAGGCGCCCCGAAACTTGTATGTTCTGATCATCCTTGCCAGGCAACCTGTGGAAAACAGGAGAGAGGAAAGGAGGGGGAGATGATGGTGATCGTTGAGCAGGAAATATGTAATAATTTTTTGGTAGAAGAAAAGAGAGTGACATAAAAGATTTTTTTTTTCATTTTGAAATACCTATTGATAGCTGATAAGCTTTCTCAAAAATCTCAATTTCTAGTCTAGATTTCTAGAGCAATTTTAATTCTGGCGACTTAAACAGGGACATTAGATTTTAAAATTAAGCACTTCAAAAAAAAATCAAGTCAATAATAAATGTGCCTTCTGTTCACAATCCTAGCCAGAGAAACCCAAGGTGCCATGAATTGGAGGAACTCTTCTTCTAGCTATGGTATAAAGATAACATTTAGGAAACCTATCTTTCTATCGTCTGTCATTTTTGTGTATTCTTTGTACTTTGCTCCCTCGCTTAGCTAATTCTGTCTGTAATTTGAGGATAGATTGGCTAAAATTTTACCCATATTTGAAAGGCTACTATGTATTCTGTAATTTGGAACTTGAGAGCATAAGATTCTTGGTGTTGCATTGATAAATTAATTGTTGGCAACCTAGTAGTTTGGGTGAATGAGCAAGGGATTGTCTGCATAACCATTCTGTAGACTGGCAGAAGTGAGAGGGGAGTCTTACGAAAGATTATAACCAAAAGGATTGTCCTTTTTTGCAAAGAATCTTGAATTGCCACTGTATGAACCTCAGAAGAAAAAGTATTTCATATCTACAAAACTGAAGTGAGTTTTATGATACAGATGCAGTTTTTGATATTCTTGAAAGTGCAAAGTATCTTCTTTGCTGTATGTTTGAGATACACTAAAAACAGAAACAAAATAAGAAGACATTTTAAATAAAAGCCAAATGGTTAAAGAAACAAGGCAGTTTGAAAAAAAAAAAAAAAGCTAATATGCATTTTTAAGATCCACTAACATTATATTTAGTTTTAGAAGAAAGGGAAAAATGAGTCGATTTCTACAGATTTTGAAATTAGTGATTTGCTACTCATCTTTTCCCACAGAGCTCACCTGAATGACCTTGAAAATATTGTGCCATTTCTTGGTATTGGCCTTCTGTATTCCTTGAGCGGTCCAGATCTCTCTACGGCCATCCTGCACTTCAGACTCTTTGTTGGGGCGCGGATCTACCACACGATCGCATATTTGATACCCCTTCCCCAGCCAAATCGTGCTTTGGCTTTCTTTGTTGGGTACGGAGTTACTTTTTCAATGGCTTACAGGTTGCTGAAAAGCAGATTGTACTTATAAGGAGAATCATGCAACTCATCCAATTATTTTCTAAGAATTCTGCACTTCCAATTTATAATGAATGCTTTTTTTAGATTCTAAGTGGGAGGGGAGCAGAGAAATTAAGACGGGGCAAACAGTCTGAATATGAACGTCACCAATATCCTGTATTCTTGTGTTATATTTGTACTCAAAATTTCACATAATTCTGAAGTCTTCTGACTTCTTCTTTACGTGCCTTGTTGTAAATTCTGATTCTAATTTGTAACATTCATTCAACATTTAATATTTGAAATCTACACAAAGGGTATATTGCAATGTTGTTGAATTGGAAATATGAAATAAAGGATTTAAAGAAGAGTTTTATTTGGTTTAATTTTTCCCAACTTGTATTTTCAAAAGTTTTAAACCTAGAAGAAAGTGGAAAAGTAGTACAATGAACCTTTGTGTATCTTTCACCTGGATTTACCAGTTGTTAACATTTTTGCATATTTGCTTTTGCTCTATCACTCAATGTTTTTTCAGATTAATTTGAAAGTAAGTTGCAGATACCATGATACTTCACTTCTAAATACTTCAACATGTATCTCCTGTGAATGAGACAATCTCCAAATAACTACAATACATTATCACACACAAGAAATTTAACATTAATATAATAATATTATATATATATAAAATTCATACTTAAATTTCCCCAATTTTCCTAATAATGTCCTTTATAACTGTTATATATTTTTTAAAGATTCATTTATTTATTTTAGAGTGAGAGAGAGAGAGAAAACATTAGTGGGTGGGGCAGAGGGGAAGAGAATCTCAAGCAGACTCTGCCCTGAGCATGGAGCTTGACGTGGGGCCTGACCCCTTGACCCTGAGGTCAGGACCTGAGCTGAAACCAGGAGTGGGTAGCCCAACCGACTCGCCACCCAGGTGCCCCTATAACTGCTATACTTTTGATCCAGGAATCAAATGAAGACCACACAAGCATTTTGTTATCATTTCTATTTAGTTTTCAAAAAAATGGAAGAGTTCTTTCATTTTCTTTCTTTCTTTTTCTGTATTTAATAGCATCGACATTTTTTTGAGGGATATATGCTGGTTGTGTTACAGAATGAACCTGAATCTGGCTTTATTTTGTCTATTACTTTCTTTTTTTTTTAAGATTTTATTTATTTATTTGATGGAGCGAGAGACAGCCAGCGAGAGAGGGAACACAAGCAGGGGGAGTGGGAGAGGAAGAAGCAGGCTCCCAGCAGAGGAGCCTGATGTGGGACTCGATCCCAGAACGCCGGGATCACGCCCTGAGCCGAAGGCAGACACTTAAGGACTGCGCCACCCAGGTGCCCCTGTCTATTACTTTCTTGTTCTTAGATTCAGATTAAACATTTTTGGTGATGTGTCTTTCAGATGACAACATATCAGTAGGCATATGATATCAATTTTAAATTTGATCAACTTAATAAGACAGTATCAACCAGACCTGTCCATTGTAAAGACATCTTTTTATTTTTGTAATCATATGTGGGGACAGACTGACACTGTGCAAATTCTGTTTTCCTATAAAATTTCACCCAATGGGTTTGGATTCTAATGATGCTCAGTGTGGTTTCTACATGAAAATATTAATATATAAATATAAAAATTGATAGAATATATAAGTATACAAACCTATAAACACATATAAATCCACACAGATTTAGATTTTTTGTCTTAAATGGAATTATATTTATTTAAATCCTTATAATGAAGGATGAACTTTTAAAATACCAATATTTTTCTCGTACTTGCTATTAAATTTATATTAATTATTCATTGTGCCATCTCTTGATTAGTCTTAATTTTAAATACATATTTCTTAAAAAGCACTTTTAGGGGCGCCTGGGTGGTGTAGTCATTAAGCGTCTGCCTTCGGCTCAGGGCGTGATCCTGGCGTTCTGGGATCGAGCCCCACATCAGGCTCCTCCGCTGGGAGCCTGCTGCTTCCTCTCCCACTCCCCCTGCTTGTGGTCCCTCTCTCGCTGGCTGTCTCTCTCTGTCAAATAAATAAATAAAATCTTTTTAAAAAAAGTGCTTTTAGTGGCTCATAATTGTTCGTTTAGATTTACCAAACAAAAGAAAATCATTGTGTAGCATTTTAGGTCTCATAATTTGAGCAACTCTGAAACCCACAAACAGAGCCTATTGGACTACAGAGAATTCTGTACAAGTTTCTCTTTTTATTTTATTTTATTTTATTTTATTTTATTTTATTTTATTTTTTCTAGTGTTAAAAACAGCTTTGTGTATATCATGGGTCTTGGCTTCAGAAAAGCTTGTGGTGTCATTAATGGAAAAGGCCATGAGCTTAGAAGTGAAAAGCCCAAAATTCAAGGATTGTATTTACCTGCATAAACACACACACATACACCCACTGCTCTTTGATCTATTTACCCTGTCTGAGCTGTAGTCTCCTCAAACTTCTTGTGAGATTTTTTGAAGGTCCAATGATCTTTGTGGGTGAAGCACACACTGTTTAGAAAAGTACTTTCTAAACAATAAAATGTCCTCCATGTGTAAAATTAGAGTAATCTATTGGTCATAAAGATTCAGGTAGTTGAGCTTTTCCTAGCTTCGCGTGAGATCTCTGTTTAACCATTTTTTTCATCGTTTTCGTAAAATTTCTACTTCCCTGGTAATGCTTCTCGGAGTAGAAGCAGAGTGGCCTGTGGCTATCCTAATGGTTAGGATAGGTCAGCTACTAATATTTGATACCCGTTACTAGACAGTCATCAGAATAACAAAGGACATTGAAGTTTTATAGTCTCAGAGGCATAAGAACCATGTGTATGTGCAGAACACACAAGAAAAACTGAAAACACCCGCAGATAACCTACTTCAATTCCCAAGTTTGCATAATAGTTGTAAAGACGATTTTAAATGGTTTCTAACTGTTTTTTCCCTCACAAGAGGAGCTGTAGATGGGGGGGCGGTCTCGTAGTGGAATTGTTTTAGTGGCTGCAGGTGGATGAAGGGGAAGAATATTTACTGGTCTAGTCTCTCCTGCATCAAGGAATCCCCGCCTGACCACATGATAGCCTGGGCTTTAGAGTGAAGATTGTGCAGGAAGCAACTTTAACCTGTGATTGGAGAAGAGCATGCACACTTTACATAAACACTGTTACCTGTGAGGGGCAGGGTGGATATTTTCATGTTTCTGCCACTTAATTAGAACTCTGAAAGCGAGGATTATGTTTTATTTATTTTCATATGTGTGTTCTCATTCGGGCACACATGCATGCACCTAAACATTCACACCCACGCACCTCGTACTCACAAACAGCACACTCACACACACCCATGTGTGTACCAGCACCAGTCCTAGCCATTATGGGTACTTAGTGATTACGTAACATGTTACTTCACACTTTGCCATCTCTCTTTGCTCGTGCCTTGCTCTCTCCTCACTTACCCTAAACTGACTTTATCATGAGTAAGCTGAGCTCCTTCTGCAGAAATCAGAAGCTATTTATCTGTAATTCTTATAGCTTCAATATCTAGGGCAGTGAGGGGAGTTTTGTTGGGGAGGGTGCAGTGATTCTCAGATTGGGCTGGAGGGTAGGGCAGATTTTATTGAAATCTCAACAGCTAGCGTCTATACACACGAATGTGTATATATATTGAATCTATATTATTCAGGATACAAGCACTATTGCTTTATCATATGGTATTACATAGAGTCTTCTTAGCAGGTGCAAACATCTATTTATAAGATGTACTTATTTGGCTTGGACGTGTTGAAAGGTGGTGGGACATAAGAGATTCATGTATATCAAGGGCCTTGGTGCTTTAAAAAAGGGTAAGGAACCCTTATCTAATTAAGGCCAAATGAATGAGTCCCTCTGTTTTGAAGGCTCAGAGATTTACTCTTTCAGGGTCTAGGCACCATTAGGTCCTGAGAGGTAAAGTCATAAGAACCAAAATATAAATGAGACTGCAGTTGAATTAGAATGGTAGAGAATTCATCACAACTCGGCCTTGTAATTGTCCCATGGTCTGGAGTGTGAATCCCATGGGGCAGTCCCTTCTGCTTCCATGGTCAAGGTGACTTGGAAGCTGAAATCATGATCAGAAAGGCTCTGTTGATTTTCTCTGAGCCAGAGGTTCTAAAGTCACTCCAGGGCCCAGGGCTCTCCGCACTGCAGGTAGGCTTGTGTGGCAAAAAAGCATACTTGGTGAGCATAGGTTAGACCAAAGAAAGTTCGATGAATCAGACGTTCAATGGTCTAAGACTCAAATAATCTGATACCTCTATTTCAAAATAGAGGTGATCTCATGAATGGATTAAAACATGCATAGTCCATTGGCTACAGCATCCCACATTCATCTCCTCACTTGGAACAGCCTTGGAGGTGGGATTAGCAAGACCAAGTCGGATCTGATGCAAGTCCGTCATCAATGTGGCTACTTAGACACAGTCAATGCATACCTTTGGGTCCTTCTTTTTCCCCGTTATCTTAGCTATCTGATCTGTCTTCTGACTGAGAGTCTCCCTCTTGTGTCTTCATGTCCCGCAAGCTAACGACTTACACCTGTGCTAGGTTCAGCTAGGAGATTAACTATCAAAAAGGAATGGTACAACCTTTGGTTCCTCGTAATTAGGGGGACCTCCAGAAACACCCAAGCACTGCTAATACCTACCCTCCCGCTCTCACATTCAATGATTCTACGGCCAGACGTTTCCCCAGGCAGTGTGGAGAAGGGCATGGAGTTTCGGTGCCTAAAGCACTCAACTTTAAGGCAGAGAGACTCAAGCTTTGGGTTACCTGCATGGGTTGTATAAGCCATTCACCTGAAGGTCCTACTTTATAAATACCAAAAAAAAAAAAAAAAGGTTTTTTTGAGTTACATCACACTGACGCTTCTTGGAGGCAGATGGTGAGACGTGAGGCAATTTGTCTTGGGAGTCTCTACAATCCATCTCAAAACAGCAGCACAAAAATCCCACGATCATCTCCCCCCTGCCAGCCTGAAATGTCAGCCCTGTGGGAAGCTGATAGGTGTTCCTGCTATCCGCGGAAACAGCACTTCTGCATTCGTATCTTCCAGAGCACTTTATTCACTATATAGCCTATGTAAACTGTTGGATTTGACAAGGAGGAGTTGTCAAAGGCAGACTTCTGGGAAGGGGCTATGTTGGGTCGAATTTGGCACCAATCTCTCACACTTGACAGCTCTGGCACGAGATCGTGGATGAGCTATAGAACCTAGGAGCCCCCTCAGTCAGCAAGCGCAGGCCCTAAGTCACATTTAATTCAGAAAGGCCTGACAGCCCTGCATAAAATAGGAGCAGTAAAATGGAGAAATAGGAGCCGTGCGCAAGAGTAGGCCATTTAAGTTCTTTCCTTTGACTGGAGTTTTGGAAAATATGAACAAGGACAGTATAGACTATGATATACCATGAGGAGGAGATGCGCATTACCAATCGAAGGAAAAGAATCCAAACTTGAAGCGAGAGCGACATGATTTTTAATAGCTCAAAGCTAAAAGGGGAAGCAGTAAAGAGTTAGAAGCTGCCTGAAGTTCTTATTTTTTAGCTTAAATAGTACATATCTGTATCTTTATCTCCATGTAAACAAACCAAAGAAAAAAAGGAAAGGATTGAAGCAGTTTTGTATAGTGACTAGAACAGTGGATTTGAAAACACCTATATCTGAGTCTTGGCTCTGACACTTTCTGGCTGCCTGAGATAATGACCACGGTATTTAACCTCCTTAAGCCCCATCTTTAATTCTAAAATGGCAAAATTAATACTTTACCTACTGTATGATAATCTTCTGCTGCAATAATTCTGTGGAACAAATCACCCATGACGCAGTGTCTTTGCAAATGATTCTGCAGGGTTGAGCCGATGTTGGCCGGGTTTGCTCATGTGTCTGCTGTAAGCTACACCTTGGCGAGGCAGGGCTGCTGGACGTGTGTCTGGTTGTCTTATGTAGCTGGGAACTGGCTGGAGCTTGGCTAATTCCAGATGATCTCAACTAGGATTACTGGGGCAACTCATCTCTATTCCATGTGGCCGATCCTCTAAAACAGGGGTCAGCAAACTATGGCTCTTCAGCCAAGTCCAGCTCATGGACTGGTTTTATAAAGAACGTTTGCTCGGAACACAGTTGTGCTCATTGATTGTCCTACTTTCGGTGGTGACTTCTCTGTCACCATAGCAGCGTTGAGTAGTTGAAGAGTTGCAGGAGAGACCCCCTGGCCCACAAAACCAAAAAAAAGTTTGCGATCTGGTCTTCTACAGAAAACGTTTGCTGACTCTTACTGCAATAGGCTAGCCTGGTGTGTTCACCGTGGCCATGGCAAAGAGCCATAGAAGAAATGAAAAATGCGTAAGCACCTTTTTAAGATTCTGCATGCATCACGTCAGCTAACATGCTACTGGCCAAAAAAAAAAAAAAAAAAAGAGAAAAGAAAAGTCATGTGAATTAAAGTGAGAATTGCAGAGAATTAAAGTGCTAGGAAACAGACTCAACCTCATCAGTGAGAACTGCAAAGTCACATGGCGAAGGGGCATGGATGCATGGAGAGAGAAAGAATTTAGGCTATTTATGCAGTCAATCTACCACATCTGCCCACTTTATGATGTTGTTATGAAGTTCGATTGGAACACGTGTAAAGCATCTTATAAACTCTGCAACATTAAAACAGCATTCATTCTACTGTGTCACCATTTGACCAGATTAGTGGTAATCTGTTATATACTCAGTATGATAGCAATAGTTATAACTAAATAAAAAATGCGATACTGGGTATGTGAACTTGGCCTTCTCCCTCTCATTTGCAATGTGCTGCGTAGGGAGACAGATGGGACAAGGAACAAATATTTGGATAGCCTTATTGCCTCCATAATCAAGTTGGTTCCCAAACTGTGCCCAGTCTGTTCTCTTGAATTATCATCTGCACCCTGCTCCCAACCAAGTGTTTCATCAAAATTAATCCATTGCTGACTATTGGTGCATTGAATATAGAACAGACAATATTATTGGCCCAAACGTAAACTGTTTGTTTTAGTATTTGCCACTGTGATTGTATATTACCTCTCTATGCATTGTGTTCTTCATGAAAATAAGAGCTGTGCTGAATTCTTGTCTGAGCTGCTAAATCTATAAATTTGATAACTACTGGGATGTAATTTACTTTTTCTTTATAACTCATGTTTCATGGCAATATAATCAGGCTTCAGAGCCAAGGATTGGTTCCAACAATAGTTTTGCCACTAACTTGCATGAGACATCCTTCCACATCACCTACTCTTGCTGTCTTCATTTTTTTACATTTAAAAGAAAGAGATTGAATTAGAAAAAACGTTTGAAATATTCACCCACTTTAGAAGTTCTCTTTGTTCTGAGGCAGGTGTTGGACTCCTCTCTTTCCAGTGATAAAGTATGAATGGCAAGATGTGGGAATAATTAGCGTAGAAAGCTTGTAGCCTCTATTAATGAGGTCAAAGATAAGTTTGTGAGTTAAACAGCATTTTGTGGCTCAACGTCTTAGAAAAATTAAGCTTTAAATTAATTTTCTCTGAATAACCAATGTGATGTCACCCAAACCAAATGATCATTTTTTGATTTTCAGGGGAAAAAAAAATGCATCATGACCCCTCCCCATCTTTTCAGGTTTGCTTCCATTAAATTTCTTCAGACATGACACATGCTCCCATTTCAGTAGACCCGTCACTAGTAGCAGGGAGTATTTGTGGGACGAATAGAATGCCCAGAAGTCAGGGAAATAGGATTCCTTGGTCTTTTTAATTCTTGGCTCCCAGAATGTTGACTCTAAGAGTTAGCGAGGTTCCTCTAGTCCAAATATCTATATGTCAAATAGCAGAAAATGTTTTATTCATTGCTTCATGAAAGAAATATTCACTGAGGACCTCCTATGTGCCAAGCACCGTTCTAGGTGCTTAGTACACATCAGTGATAGACACGTGACGATCGTTGCCTTGCAGAGTTTGTATTCTCGTGGAGATCCTTTCATTTACGGCTTGTAAAGAAGGCAAAAGGAAAGCACAAGGATTGGTTGAACTTACTGAACCTCTGTCTATACTGGGAATTACCCATGCCAGAGTTCAGTCCACTAGGGCCCGTGGGCCACAGCTGACCTGCTACTTTATATTGTTTGGCCCATAAGCTAATTTTTTTTTTAAAGATTTTATTTATTTATTTGACAGAGAGAGAGACAGCCAGCGAGAGAGGGAACACAGCAGGGGGAGTGGGAGAGGAAGAAGCAGGCTCCCAGCAGAGGAGCCTGACGTGGGGCTTGATCCCAGAACGCCGGGATCACGCCCTGAGCTGAAGGCAGATGCTTAACGACTGAGCCACCCAGGCGCCCCTAATTTTTTTTTTTTAACTAATGAACACTTGCACTAAATTTGATGATTGGCCACACTCACCTTGAACCCCAATTAAGCAAAATAGTAACCTTTGAATAAAATTCCATTCTTCTCCCTAGGAGATCTGAATTACAAAAACAAAATTGTGCTCTATTATTATCGTTATCTTTTGAACTTCATCAATTAAAAAATGTTAACACTTGTTTTCTCTCTTGTTATAAAAGTACCTATATAACATAGTTGAATTTGCCTTTTAGTTCAAAAGTCTAAATACTTCTACAGAAAAAGTGTGTTAGTCCCTGATCTATACAACTGAATCAAAAAGATATAAATGGATACAGAAATTTCTCTAGTTCTTTTTCACTGAAGAACTGGGGCTGGAATTTAATCAAAGTGACTAAGAAAACTGTGTTTCAACACTGATCCTCTCATACTTGAACCAAGGTATCCATGTCTGTTCCAAATTCTTATGTCCTACGTGGTATGGGTACGCTGGGATATTTGGTAATCTTTTAAGCCTTTGCTGAATTGTTAAAGGATTGAGATACTGTTAATTGATCTGAATGAAAACATAACTTCTTCCCAGCATGTTCTGCTCCTGGATGTGTGCTCTCTGGTAGCTGAATGTTCTCCCTGAGATGGGTACTTCTTGAGGTTACCATGAGGGATATTGAAGTTTTAAAGACTTTTTGGCTAGAAAAATTTCGCCTTGCTTGGATTCGATGTACAGAAATCATGACACTTCCAGTGTCACACTATTAAGTCATTCAGTTTCCAGAAACAGTGGTTAAAGCCGTTAATGAGTAATCACTTTTAGTAGTTTATACTAACATAGAGCAGAATAAGCTGTGGCCAAAGGAGAGCAAGTGGAAGCCTCGGAAACAGTTGATGGGATCTAATTTAACATCTTTGTTTTTTCCTGGGACATTTATGCTCATGGTGGTGATTTTATATTGCATACATATAATATAGTCATGGTTATTGCTTTTAAAATTGCTCCTAGTTTCTCTGATGGTTTTAAATTTATTACTATTTTATGGAGAAATAGTATATTATTCCGCTGGAAAAATCACGACTTCTCATTGCTCTGCCACGCAAACGAATTTTAAATTCACGAATTTAAAAATCGCCCCAAACCCTTCACCAAAAACAACAGTCACCATTGTATTTAGAATTCTAAGTTAGAGTTTTAAAATATATTTCAAAATATGAACTAGGAAATTACATACATACCCATTTTTAGGAATCCATCCCAAAGATACGCCAGGCAAAAATATGAAAGTACTTGTGAACAAGGCTATTCACGGAAGCACAGTTTGTAATGGCAAAATATTGCAAATAATCCAAATATTAGCCAATAGGGAATAGCTGAATAACTTATGATACACATGGATTATTATGCAGCTATAAAAAAGAATGAGAAAATTTCCGTGTTTACTACGCAATAATCTCCAGGATGTAACAATGTGTGTGTGTACATGCACTCACGTGCACATGCATGTCTGCATGCTTCTATTTTAAAAATTAATAAAAAGATAAACCATAAGGTCCAAAAGAATAGTTGACAGTAGGGGAAGGAGAGGGCAGAATGGAAGGGAGAAGAATAGAAACTATTCTTTTTTTTTCCTTTAAGAACATTGTTTTGAAGATGTGACTTTGGAAATGCAAATATTTTACATAATAATAAAATAAAAGTAATCACAAAGAGCAATTCCTAAACATTGAAAGCCAAAGGAAAAAGAAACCTCAAAGCGTCTCCTGTCAAGGCACGCAGGAACTAGCCCAAGTGACTTTAAAGCATTGAAGATTGACTGTACATCCTTGGTGGAACCACAGAATGTAAAAAACAAACAAATAATCTTCTTTTGTGTAATGGTATAATTGGTGGTAGTGTTAATATTATTCTGAGACCTGTGTATGTGAGACCTAGTGTGAAATAAAACAAATGAGTAATTACATCGGCATTGTTGAAAATCAGGATCTGGGGGCACAGCAGAAAGGAGAAACAGATATGAAATCCGTGAGTAAAAACCCTGTACTCCTGATTTTGAGTTGGAAGTATTAGTATGAACGTAGGATGTGTTTCATCTAGAACAAAACAAAGATAAACTTAGTTTCTATTTATGCTCAATGAAAAGAACTAACAGCCTGATGCAGGAAATATAAGATGAACCTGGTATGTATGACTTGTCACATCAGAAAATAAGGATACTAGTGTCATCTCAAAAGGACTCAGGGGCCTAAATGAATAGACGCCTGTGTCAAAGACAGGATGACTTAATCAGTAAGAACAATAGTTGCAGTAAATCATAAGACATCCAAGGTGTTTAAATCTGTGAGTTGATAAAATACTTATAATTACAACACATAAATATATGACATACATACCTATTATTTATATAATATATATGTATATATATACACATATACATACATAATATACATGTATGCATACATGTGTATATATAAAAAATATATATTTAATTATATATAATATAATACATTATATTATATGTAATATTATATATAATATATATTTTATATATTATTATATAATATATTATATAATATATTATATATTTATATATATAAATATATATAATATATTATATAATATTATATATATTTATATATATAAATATATATTTATATATATAAATATATATTTATATATATTTAAATATATAAATATATATATTTATATATATAATATATATATAAAATATACATAGGAGACAGTATATATTATCATCTTTGAAGGATGTTACGAGTCTTATTCTTTGTGAAAACTTAAAAAATAAAGAACCAAGCATTTTTCTTGCCCCTTTTACAAACTGTACCTCAGCCTAACCAGTTGCTGTTGAGAGGGAAATGTCTCTTTGTAGAAGCACACTAGCTAATAACTGAAGAAATAATTTATCTTTTCATTACCTTACAAATTAATGGATCTAAACTATGATTATTAATGGCCACTAACATCACAAAAAGAAGGCAACCAGGGAGAACTTACCCCTGAGGGCAGTGTACACCATCACCTACGAAGCTGGACCAAAAAGCCAGCATGAGTCTCTCCAGTCTCTAATTTTGATACAAATTTATAAGAAATACAAAGGACAAAAGCCGCCATGAGGATGAAATTAAAAAATCAGATTGAAGAAAACTTTAGAGGATAAACAACCCATTTTTTTCAACAAAAACTTAAAGAAAGATAGTAAAAGAAAGAGAAAGAGAGAGACACCTATAGATAAGAGAAATTTGAGAGATTTATCATCTCTCCATGTATGGACACCGTTTTGGATTCTTATTCAAAAAACAAGGTAAAAACAAACTGAAAACCAGTAAGTAATTGGGGAAATGTGAACATGAATGTATATTTGTTATCAAAGAATATTTTTTGAAAAGGAATTCCTTTAACATTTTCAGGTGTGATAATGGTATTGAATGTGCAAAAAAAAAAAGTCTCCATCTTTTAGAAACATCTCTGAGATATTTACAGATGATCTGATGTCTGAGACAGTTTCAAACTGCAGGGATGGGATAGAGAAGGACGGGAAGAGGTCAGTGTAAAGAAAGTGACATTGGACTTGAGGTTTTTTTGTTTTCTTTCTTTTTTTTTAAGATTTTATTTATTTATTTGTCTCCAGACAAGGAGAGCTGCAGGCAGAGGGAGAAGCAGTCTCCCCACTGAGCAAGGAGCCCGATGCAGGACTCGACCCCAGAACCCTGGGATCATGACCTGAGCTGAAGGCAGACACTTAACTGAGTAAGCCACCCAGGCGTCCTGGTTTTGAATTTTGAACTGTTGAAGATGAGTGATAGGTTCATGGAGAGTTACTACACTGTCTCTCTACTTTGATTTATGTTTGAAATATTTTAGAATAAAACATTAAAACCTAGAGGGTAGAGGTGAGCAAATTCTTCCAAGACCTAGAACTATAAGCTTTATCAAAGTCTAAATAAATTAGATGCTGTCTGTTGAAGGAATACTTTAAAAGTATTGTGTACTCTGATGAGCACTGAGTAATATACGGAATTGTTGAATCACTACAGTGCACACCTGAAACTAATATAACACTGCATGCTAACAATACTGGAATTAAAATGGAAAAAATAGATGAGCAACTGAAGGACAAAATATTTTGTACTCGAAGATTGTGTACAAGCTGAGGTGTATTAGCGGGTGCTTATGATTAACATTTTTATCCATAGTAAAATTTTATATTCTTTTTCACGACTGGATTTCTCCTGCAAAGTTTTTGTTAAGATGTTGCCCTGCAGGGACAAAATCTTAATATAACAGACACCGTGTGCATCTCGACAGATATAATAGAGATAATATTTTTCAAATATGTTTACAAACAATTTAATCTCTCTGAAAACCACACAGTTTTTTCCGTTACTGTATGCCCTGAGACTTTATCACCCCAGGAAAGAGGAGAGTAGGTACCTTCTAGAACTAAGAGGCAGAAGTAGGAAAGATGGAAGATATGACCCAGGAGACTTCTTCACTGAAGAGGGACAGGAAGCAGAAATGCTTCTGGTACAAAAACAAGGTGGTTCGTGCAGAATGGGTCCAGGAATGGGATGTTAACTGTGGTCCCCTGAGGGGACCCACACACTCCTGGCCTTTGTGAAAAGATATGGCCGCAGTGAGTACTCTGCCCCATGTCATTGGTTTACCAGTGCCCCCTCCAACAAGATGTGTAAAGTCCTAACCCCTAGAACCTCTGAGTGTGATCTTATGTGGACCAAGGATCTTTGCAGAGGTAAATAAATTAAAGATCTTGACTTGAGATTATTCTGAATTAGGATGGGCCCTAAATCCAATACCAAACCCTTCTAAGGGAAGAGCAGGGGGAACAGATACAGAGACACAAAGAGAAGGTAATGGAAGAGGGTGACAGACTGGAATTCTACGACTCCATGCCAAGGAATGCCAAGGGTTGCTGGTAACCATCGGAAGTGATGAGAGTCATAGAGCTGATTCTCCCT
Source organism: Ursus arctos (assembly GCF_023065955.2). Taxonomy (NCBI): domain Eukaryota; kingdom Metazoa; phylum Chordata; class Mammalia; order Carnivora; family Ursidae; genus Ursus; species Ursus arctos. The sequence continues at coordinate 15,444,304 of NW_026622941.1, forward strand.
CAGAGCCTCCAGAGAGAACCAACCCTGCAGACAATTTGATTTCAGACTTCTGTCTCCAGAACTAGGAGAAAAAAACTTCTGTCCTTTCACTTTGTGATAATTTGCCACAGGAATCCTAAGAAACTAATATGCCCTGCTTCTCTCTCTCTCTTTTTTTTAAAGATTTTATTGATTTATTTGAGAGAGAGAGACAGAGAGTGCGTGTGACTGGAGGGAAGGGCAGAAGGAGAGAGAATCCCAAGCAGACTCTGTGCTGAGCTTGGAACCTGAGACAGCGCTCCATCTCACAATCCTGAGATCACGACCTGAGCTGAAATTGAGTTGGATGCTCAAATGACTGAGCCCCCCAAGCCCCCCAAATCCTGCTTCTTGTCATGAACTCTGGGAGGAGTGCACCCAACGGGGCTCTGGGGTGATATGAGAGTAGTAATGTCAGTGTCATGTGGTTTGGAAGGGAAAGTCTCAGAAATAAGACCCTCGAGTCTCTCCTGGTTCACTTTCATAGACTGTTTCTTGAGGTTCTGACATGTTCTGGGTGGGATGGCGGAGAACAGGTGGTCCTATCACAGAGGTCCCGCAGTGAGAGTGGACTCTGGTGACGGCCACAGTGGAGGCTGCAGGGGCAGGTGGATAGTAGAGGTAGAGACTGGAAAGGGACATAAGTTGGGTGGGAATGGGGGATATTACCAGATACTAAATGTGTTGAGAGAACAGACTGGGGATTCCACCAGGGTGGACCTGTCAGTGGGGATTTAGACTGGACAGTCGGAGGTCGGAGAACAGAAGAAACCACTACAGCTCAGAGAAGCAGAAGCCAGAAGAGAAATACAACACAGGGACTGGAGACCACCTTCCCGGTAGGAGCTTCTTTATGTGCCCAAATTTCATTTGGAGAAAGAGGAGAACCTTGGAAAGAGAAATTGCTCGAATAACTAGTTGGAACAGTAGTAAGAGTTTGCCTGCAATGGATGATAGTACTCAAGAGGGGGTTTGGTGAGCATGAATGGGCAAATTTAAAAGTTTTCTTGTCACTAGAGGTTGGGGGAAGGTGGGCCGAAGGGAGGACTTTGGGATTACGTCAATGAGATACTTCCGTAAAAGCTGTACTGGGGGCAGGAATTGCAGTACGGAAAACTTGACCTTGCTACACAGAGAAGAGGCAACAAATCAGTGGTTGCAGACTTTCAATATTTTTCTCGTAATAAAATCCACTATGATTATTATCAGCTAATTTAGACCTAATCTAATTTATTTTCACATCTGTCTTCCTGTGAAAAAGTCAGCTTTTGACAATGAATTTCCGATGCAACCATCTCCATTTCTGCTTCTGTCCTACCATCAAAGGCCAGGAGCAGCCCAACTCTTGTGAGGGCTTTGTTTTATCGGTCTGGGTGGCTGGCTTTGATTTGGCTTGGTCATCTTGCTGCAAAGCTCGTGAGTCACTCTCATTAAGAGTCCTGCTGGTGCTCATTTACAAATCGAAGTTTGGGGGACTGTTTTTAATGTATTCACTTTATTTTGAAGCTCTGCGTCTTTTCTACCTCTCGAGGGTCAGGTCTGTTTTATAGACAACTAGAAAGAGAGGATGGAAGGAATTACCCACAAAATGAGGGTCTCCCACCCATGAACTCTCCTCAGCGCTGGCCTGGAGAATCTACCTGTTGTCTCCAGTCTTGGCTCCATTTGGCTATGCTTGTTAGGGGTGGTCGAACAAGTGGTGAAAGTTCAGGGGCTCCATTTCTGGGGCTTCAACCTTCTGACCTCTGCTTGCCTTCAAATGCACTGATTCATTTGCTAGGGTAGGAGGTAAAGTTCAATAAGTGAACCTAAAGTGAACCACGCAGCTCGCGGTTTGGAAATTCTTGGACTCCTCTGGAGCATTTCGGTGATTTCCCACTGCCACTAGATGTCCCTGTGTGGCTTTTCTTTTGGCCATCAGTGCAGTCGGCTCGCAAGTTACTTCTGCTCGGCTGCATGGAAGGAGAGTGCTCTGCGGTCCCCGAAGAGGCAGATCACAGTGGAATATTATCCAAGCTGGCCCCCGACACACCTTATCCTAGGACAGTGATTTCAAGTATGAGGTCAAAAGTAATCTGAGGTTGTGTAGCAATCACGACTCTCTCCATAGAGGTCCCTGGGGTCTTTCCAACTTGCACTTGTTAAACTTTCCTGCCTCCCGGCCCACTCTGAGTAGCCTAGACCAAAACTTTAAAAACAATCTTGAAGAACCGGCTCTTAAAAATATGTTTTTGTACTTGCGATCTCTTCTAGACCACTCAGTGGTCTCACGGTGCCTGACCAGCTTGCAGCTCACATCCCATGCAACTCACCAGGCGGGTTGGATAGCATCCAGACTGGGTATTCCCTGTTTCAAGAAACAAGTTCACCGATTATGGGCGTGGATGCGACGTTGTGCAGCAATGTCGACTGATTATAAAAGGTTTTTAACGCAAACTCAATCTCTGTATTTCTGTTGTCATTGACCGGCATCCGGTTGTAGACCAGTGCCGGTCTGCGGACCACACGTCGAGTGGCACTGGCCTAGGCATTCCCATAAGCTTCGTTCTACATCCTTGAATGAAAACCTATGGGCCATTAGGAAGTGGGACGCTCGAGGCAGCTTTGGAAAACTTGAATGGAGCCCCAAGCAATGTGCAGAGGGCTGTGGGCTCTGTCCTTTCAGGGCTCCTGCTCTAGGTCAGGTGTGGACCTTCCATTGACCTCCTGCCCTGAATCTCAAATGAAGGCTGCTTTGAACAGACACAGTGGGCGATCCCTGGAAGCAATAGCAGTGGAGCGGGAATGGGGGTTCTTATAGCTTCTGAACCTTCCGGCAGAAGTTAAGTGCGTCTCGTAAAGGTTCACTCTGCACTTTCGAGAAGAAATAAAGGTGGCATATTTATCAAATACCATGTACTTGGATTCATTTTAATAATTAGCCGTAGTGACACCAAGGTGATAGATAGTGCGGTGGCTTCCCCAGCAACCAGCTCCAATTCTGGAAACAGCATAAGAGAGTTTAAGCTTCCCAAACTGGAAAGAAATAGTTTATTTACTCAATGCACCAACAGTTTGTGTCCCAACAATCATTTATTCAGCCAGTTATTTGTAATGCAAAAGCACAATTTGCCTTAAAAACGAAGTTGAGAATGGTCCTTAAGTTTCCTGTGGGTTCACAGAAAATCACTGAAACCAGCAGTCATTGAATTAAAATAATAAAGCAAAGTTTTCTTCTTCTTTATGATTCCATAGGCTAGGTCAAGTCCAGCTGCAGAGAACATGGATTTCTCTGTTACAAATTCTTGGAAATCCTAATTCTAAATTTTGATAGAAAGTTTCCCCTCTCCTTCTCAGGAGAGCCACTGGGGGATGGGGTTTCTCAGGACTTCCTTGCTCTGGTTGGGTCAGGACAGCAATATGACCTGAGTGGCCCTCAGTGGCCGGCAGAGAGGCAGGACTCCAGACAAGAGGGAATGGGGAAGAAGGGTTTCATTAGCTGTTTCTTTGAAATTGAAGTACAAAACCGTGTTGGCGGGGCGCCTGGGTGGCACAGCGGTTAAGCTTCTGCCTTCGGCTCAGGGCGTGATCCCAGCGTTCTGGGATCGAGCCCCACATCAGGCTCCTCCGCTGGGAGCCTGCTTCTTCCTCTCCCACTCCCCCTGCTTGTGTTCCCTCTCTCGCTGGCTGTCTCTCTGTCAAATAAATAAATAAAATCTTAAAAAAAAAAAAAACCGTGTTGGATGAGCAGTGCTGGGGTTTTTGCGGTAAAATCTCGTGGTGGCTGGGAGTCAGGCATGGGGTGTCTCAGAGAGGAAGTAGGGCGGTGAGTGCCAGAAGCTTTGGATCAGGTGCTGCGAAGGGGAAGTGTTTATGAAGAGCGGGAGGAAGCAGCCCAAGTGGAAAAGGAAGAGGCAAGAAACGCTCACGGGAGAAAAGAAGTTGAAGGGCGATACACAGCTCCGTCAATCGGAGACTGGAACTCTACAGGGTAAGGCTCATTTTTATGTGTTCACATTTATGAGGCAAGGGCTTCCAAGGAGAGACCCTGAATACGTCCTCCCAGAACGATGACTCTAGTGAGGGCCGATCTCTGCAGCGTCTGCCTCGGAAAAGCTAGCACAGGCAGGGGCAGATCCAGGTTTTATGGAGCCCGAAGCTCACGCGGTGTGTGGGTGCCTCAGAAAAAAGGCAATTTTTTTTTAAAGATTTTATTTATTTACTTGACAGAGAGAGAGACAGCCAGCGAGAGAGGGAACACAAGCAGGGGGAGTGGGAGAGGAAGAAGCAGGCTCCCAGCGGAGGAGCCCAATGCGGGGCTCGATCCCAGCACCCTGGGATCATGCCCTGAGCCGAAGGGAGACGCTTAACAACTGAGCCACCCAGGCGTCCCCAAAAAGGGCAAATTTAAAAATTTTAAATTACGTATAAAAATAGTATTTACTGAGGTAAGAAAATAAAAACAGAACAATATATCCATTTTAAAGCGCTGGTAAGTACCACAAAACACAGAAAAATGACAGTATTTGTAATTGTCAGATCTATCTGTACAATTCTTTTCTATGTATTTTTATCGTATCTTCTTTCAGTACCTCTCCAAATGACAATGATTGCATACTATGATTTTCTATAACCGTCACAGAAGGATAATTCTCTCCTGTAACTTCTAGCATGGGATAGGGTTCAGGATTGGCTACCCTCAAAATATGGACCTTGGCATATGGAGCATTTAAAGGTGAAGGAGTTTGAAGAAACGGGAATGTCACTCTGCCCTTCCCAGCCCTTCTCTCCTGCAACAGATCATAAAACTCTCATGAAAGAGGTGCCCTCCCTACACCAGGAGGAAAGAAACCTCCTTATCTCTGAAGACAAAGGGTTGCCGAGAAAAATCTCACAAACAACCTTGCTAAGTTTCGCCAGTATACTACACTTACCCCATATTCCTTCACCTAGCACATTTCCACACAGCTGCCGACTCTTCGTCAAACCTAGCATCAAAATATTCAGATCTGTCTCTTGCAGGTTCATTTCCTATCAAAGGTCCCTGTGGCAGGTAAAACTTATACTAAATACATTTGTGAGCTTTTCTCCTGCTAATCTGTCTTTGTCAGTTTAATTTGCAGACCCCACCAGAGACCCCAAGAGGGTGGAGGAAAATATTTTCTTCTCCTACACACATTTAATCAAAAATTTAAAAAATGTATTGATAGTCTTAGAAAAAATTAGTTTTTTAATACATTATCAGTAATACCACGCAAACTTTCAGGATTGCTGTCAAATTTAGGAACATTTCTCCCAAATTTCTTCATACACGAACTGTTTGAAAGATTTCTACAGACGAGCCTCTGGTTCCATGCATTCCAGCGTGATTTCTCACCCTGAATTTATGTAACTGGGGTAGTTATCACAATAATACATGTTCAAATCATAATACAAACTCTAGCCCTTCACTTTTGTCCTTACCAGGTTGCGTCAGCACAGTGGCCAATATGAATATTTCTGCAAGCCATTACTACAAATGGATACTTAGCAATCACTTAACCATGCCCAGAAATGACTACAAGCAATATCTGTTTCTCTCTCCCCTGTCTCTACTTCTATCTTTGTATAGCTGTGCCTATTACATAATTATTTATATCTATTAAGTACTTATACAGATGGATGGATAGATAGATAGATAGATAGATAGATAGATAGATAGATAGAAATCAACACTGGTCCATATCCAAATAAAATCTTCTTAATGTATTCCCAGTTCATCTTCCGCTTAAGCAAGTATCGAAAATGCCTGAGCTGTTGTAACGTCACTCAACATGAGTTGAAATTTTCTGAAGGGTGTGTTTGAGGGGAAGTAGGCAATAGTCTTAACTCATTCCTGTTTAAATACATTAGTTTCACAAATTTCATAAAGACATATCTCCATGTGAACACATTGCTAGGGCTCTTTCCAGACCACTGGAAGACACCTGTCCAAATGAGGGGGTCTTGATGTTTAAGGCTCACTACTTCACAGTAAGTCTGTGAAAAGAGACAGTAGCAGGAAAGTTTGTCCCCAGAAATGTGGGAAATAAAAAGAAACCTACCCTATCATGTACACAGGGAGGAATGCAGTGTCCTTCCTCAGCCCCCAAATTGTGAACTATGTATAGGAGGAGAGCATGGGAGGAATAAATGCTTCCTTTTCCTGCCAGAGCGAGGAAAACTCACAGTGAGAGGCTGTCCACACAGAGATGTTACCACGGCAGCAAAGGTGAAAACAACAGATCTGGAGCATAGTTTCATCAAACCTAATGCCTGGAGGAACAGCAGGCAGCAGGGTCGATGGTTGTAATAAATAAGTTTGTAAGCCTTTGGCAACCACGTGGATTTGAGAGACATGGGTTTGAAGAAAGAGAGGAGGCTAATATTTCAGAGATTATGCTAACTGGGGCTCAGCCTGTTATACTTATGTTACCCACACCCTCCTGTTTTTCCATCCCTTGATCAGTGGCCCCAACATATCTGTTACCCTTAATCGTTAGTAATGCCTTTAAACCACTAGAGTATTGTATCAGTTAACACTCAACTCAAACCCAATCCAACCTAATGGTATAGTTCTTTTGTCATCAATTTTGTTTAGTAATCTACTATATTAATAGACCACACTTACCCAGTTTATAAACATTTAGGTTGCTTCCTTACTTTTGCTCTTATAAATAATGTGGCTGTGAACATTCGTGCATGCGTCCCTGTGCTAACAGACAAGATATTCTCTGAGATATACCTAGAAGACAAATTGCTGGACTATAGAATATATACATCCCTAATTTTACTTGGTAATAACAAATTGTTTTCCAAAGCGATGGCATTATGAATCCACCAACAGTATTTGATAGACCTCCTTTTGCTCTATGTCTTTATCAACACTTGGTATTGTTAGACTTTTTAATATTTCCCAAATTTGTGAATGGTTAACGGTATCTCACTGTGGTTTTAGTTTGCTTCTCTATGGTAGCAAGCATCTTTTCATACATTTTTTGGTTTTGTCTTTGTGGAAGTGCTCATGCAGATCTTTTGATCTCTTTGAGGTGTCTTTTGATAAATTTTTAAATTTTAATGTCATGGAATTTAAACATTTTTTCTTTTTGGTTTTGGTGTTTTCTGAATAAAATTAATGATAATATCTTGAGTTTGTAAGAATATTTCTCTGCATTTCTAAAATATTTATAGTTCTGTCTTTTTATAGACCACAGTTCACTGGGGAAGTGACATTTGAAAATCTAGTACAAGGCAATCTTGGAAAAGAAGAACAGAACTGGAGGTACCACAATTCCAGATTTCAAGATAGACTACAAAGCTGTAGTAATCAAAACAGTATGGTACCAGCCCAAAAATAGACACATAGATTGATGGGACAGAATACAGTCCAGAAATAAGCCCATGATTACCCATAATCTTCAACAACGGAGGCAAGAATACACAATGGGAAAAAGACAGTCTCTTTAGCAAATGGTATTGGGAAAACTGGACAACTATATGCAAAAAAATGAAACTGGACAACTTTCTTAACCAAACACAAAAATAAACTCAAAATGGATTAAAGACTTAAATGTGAGACTTGAAACCATAAAAATCCTAGAAAAGAGCACAGGCAGTAATTTCTCTGACATCAGCTGTAACAACATTTTTCTAGATATGTCTCCTGAGGCAAAGGAAACAAAAACAAAAATAAAATACTGAGACTACATCAAAATTAAAAAGGTTCCGCACAGCAAAGGAAATAATCAACAAAATTAAAAGACAACCTACTGAATTGGAGAAGATATTTACAAATGATTTATCTGATAAAAGATTAGTATCCAAAATATATAAAGAACTTAAAAACTCAACATCCAAAAAATGAATAATCCAATTTAAAAAATGGGCAGAAGACATGAACAGACATTTCTCCAAAGAAGGTATCCAGATGGCCAACAGACACATGAAAAGATGCTCAACATCACTCATCATCAGGGAAATGCAAATTAAAACCACAATGAGATACCACCTCACATCTGTCAGAATGGCTAAAATAAAAAACATGAGGAACAACAGGTATTGGCAAGGATGTAGAGAAAGAGGAAACCTCTTACACTGTTGGTGGGAATGCAAGCTGGTGCAGCCAGCGTGGAAAACAGTATGAAGGTTCCTCAAGAAGTTAAAAAATAGAACTACCCTCTGATCCAGTAATCACGATACTGGGTATTTACCCACAAATACAAAACTGCAACTAATTCAAAGGGATACATTCTCCCTTATGTTTGTAGCAGCGTTATTACAATAGCCAAATTATGGAAACAGCCCAAGTGTCCACGGATAGATGAATGGATAAAGAAGATATATATGATGGAATATTACTCTGCTACAAAAAAGAATGAAATCTTGCCATTCACAACAACATGAATGGATCTAGAAGGTAAAATGCTAAGTGAAATAGTCAGAGGAAGACAAAAAACAGACTTTTAACTGTACAAAACAAACAGATGGATACCAGAAGGGAGGTGTGTGTGGGAATGGGTGAAACAGGTGGAGGGGGGTAAGAGTACACTCATTGGCTTAGGTCATGTTCTCAGGGTTGTGAGTTCCAGCCCTGTGTGGGGCTCCACATTGGGTGTGGAACCTGCCTAAGATTCTCTCTCTTTCTCTCTGCCCCTCCTTCTGTCCCTGAGCTCATGTACACACTCTCTTTCTTAAAAATAAATAAATAAATAAGAGTACAAGTGCAAGCAACAAAAGAAAACAGTAGGTAAACTGAACGGCATCAAAATTAAAAACTTTTGTACTTCAAAGGATACTCTTAAAGTGAAAAGACGTCCTAGAGATTGGGAGAAAATACTTGTTAATCATATAACTGATATGGGTCTAGAATCCAGAATATGTAAAGACAACTCAATTTATTTATTTATTTATTTATTTATTTATTTATTTATTTATTTATAAAAAGATTTTATTTATTTATTTGACAGAGAGAGAGAGACAGCCAGCGAGAGAGGGAACACAAGCAGGGGTAGTGGGAGAGGAAGAAGCAGGCTCCCAGCGGAGCAGGGAGCCCAATGCAGGGCTCGATCCCAGGACTCTGGGATCATGCCCTGAGCTGAAGGCAGACGCTTGATGACTGAGCCACCCAGGCACCCCAAGACAACCCAATTTAAAAATGGGTGAAGAACCTAAATAGACATGTCCTCAAAGATATAAAAAATTGGCTAAGTGCATGAAAAGATACTCAACATCATTAGTCTCTAGGGAAGTACAAATCAAATCCATAGTGAGATAGCGTTTCACATCCACTGGGAAGACTATAATTAAAACAATAATAATAACAAGTTGTAGAAAAGTTGGGACATTCATACATGCTGTTGGAAATGTACAGCAGTGCAGTCAGTTTGGAAAATACTGTGGCAGTTCCTTAAAAGGTCAAACATAGAATTACCTTATGACCTAGAAATTCCACTCCTCGCTATAAGCCCAGAAGAACTGAACACAGGCTCTCAAATAAGTATTTGAACACATATGTTCATAATAGCACAATTCACAATAACCAAAAGGTAGAAACATGCTAAATGTCCACTAAGGGATGAGTAGCTAGACCAAATGTGATATATACATAAAAAGAAATGTGATATATACATAAAAAGAAATTCAGCATACAACATGGATGAACCTTGAAAACATGCTACGTGAAAGCAGCCAGGCACAAAGTCACATACTGCATAATTCCATGTATATGAAATAACCAGGATAAATAAATCCATAGAGACAGAAAGCAGATGTGGTTTCCAGGAGATGAGGTTGGGGGAAATGGAGAGTGACTGCTTATTGAGTATGAGGTTTTCTTTGGGGCTAGTGAAAATGCTTTAGAATTTAATAAAGGTGGTGGTTGTACAACATTGTAAAAAAGAGAAAAAGAAAATAAAGTATGAGGTAGGAAATACAATTTTCTCATCACCATTCATTGAAAAGTCAATCATTTCCAACTTAAATGAAATAAACCTGTTCTCTCTCCCTAGTCCCTTCTCTCCTCTCTCTCTTCTTCCTGGGCATTTATGTTTAGAAATGAGGGTCTGGTTGATATGACTGCTACAGTTCTCTCTTTTCAAATCTATAATAGTCATGGTCAAGGAGAGAATTTATTTCAAAGAGTATGCAGTCTGAGATTCTACAGTATGCATCAAGAAAGAAACTGGATCATATCTGGTTTTATAAAATTTTGGACAAAATAAAATACATTAGAAACATAAGACAGGTTCACAGTATTTGTATTACCATTTAACCCAATTTAAAAAATAAATATTTTGACTAGAAAAAAATTGATAATGCAATTCTCATTCTCCTCTCTATTTAAAATCTCCCTCTTATAACCAGTATAACACATCTCTTTCTCTGTGTCTCTTTCCACTTTCTGAATACCCTCTTCTTCTTCTTTTTTTTTTTTTTAAAGATTTTATTTATCTGACAGAGAGAGAGACAGCCAGCGAGAGAGGGAACACAAGCAGGGGGAGTGGGAGAGGAAGAAACAGGCCCTCAGCGGAGGAGCCTGATGTGGGGCTGGATCCCAGAACGCTGGGATCGCGCCCTGAGCCAAAGGCAGACGCTTAACGACTGAGCCACCCAGGCGCCCCTGAATACCCTCTTCTACCTTATCCTCGAGAGTTCTCTTTTAAAAAGACTGCCTTTTCTTTTTCTTGGGGCTTTTATATATACAGTTGGTGCTTTTATATATACATAAACTTAATAATATATATATATATATTTTATGTAAGTATTTATATGAATATTATATTATATAAAACATATTAATATGAAATTTATATATATAAAATTTTCTGGATTTTTTTATATCAATATATATGAAGTTTCCATATCTTTGTATGTCCTTTTCTGTCCTCTTTATATTCAATTCCATTGGTCTATGTGTCTGGTCCAGCATCGATAGCACAGTGTTTTAACTAAAATAGCTGTGTAATGTCCCCCCTGCCACCAACTCTACATTAAAATTTGGGGTAGGATTATGTTAAATCTATAAATCAATAGAAGACCTGTTGGAAGATTTGACATCTGTACATATCGAATCTTCTAATTCATGATCACAAATCTCTCTCCCCTTATTTATCTACACTATGATATCTCTCACAAGTATTTTAATTTCGCTATAAAATTTTGAGCATCCTTGGGACACCTGGGTGGCTCAGTCGTTAAGCGTCTGCCTTCAGCTCAGGGCATGATCCCAGAGTCCTGGGATCGAGCCCTGCATTGGGCTCCCTGCTCCGCTGGGAGTCTGCTTCTTCCTCTCCCACTCCCCCTGCTTGTGCTCTCTCTCTCTCTCTCTCTCTCTCTGATAAATAAATAAATAAACAAACAAACAAACAAACAAATAAATAAATAAAATCTTCTTTAAAAAAATGAATTTGGGGCATCTTTGGTTAGATTTATAACTAGTTTCTTAATATTATTGATGCTATTTAAATAGTATCTTTTTCTATTTTTTTTCCTGTTTGTTGCTGGGATATGGAAGTGTAATGGAGTTTTATATATCATTTTGTATCTAGTAAACTTAAATCTCTGAATATGATAGATTCCTTTGGATCCTCTATTTATTTGTGACTTCTAAGCTTTTCTTGGTTAGTCTAGCCAGATATTTGCATGTTGTTTTTTACTGTTGTTGTTGGTTTATTTGGTTTTTTAAGGAACCAACTTTCTCTATGGTTGATCTGCTCTATTATATGCATGTTTTTTGTTTTATTTATTTCATTTTTTTGTGGATGTGTTCTCTCTTTTATTAATTTCTGCTGTTAACTACATTATTTCCTTCCTTCTACTTTCTTGGATTTTATTTTCTCCTTTTTAGAATACATTTAAAAAGTATTCTATTTTTTAGATGGCTATATGACTCAATAATTTTTATCCTTTCAGCTAAAAAAATTTATTTATTAATTTATTTTAGAAGGGGGGGTAGTGACATTGAGAGAGAGAAACTCAAACGGGTTCCACACTGAGCACAGAGCCTGACTTGGGGCTCCCTCTCACACCCCTGAGATCACAACCTGAGCCAAAAACAAGAGTCAGATCCTTAACCAACTTCACCACCCAGGTGCCCCATATCCTTTCAGCTTTTTAATATAAATATTTAAGACTAGAATTTTCCTAAAAGTACAGCTTTATCTGCACCCTACATATTTGGTATTTAAGATTTGTATCATTCAGTTAAAATGTTCTAAATTTTCTTTCCAACTTCTCTTTCACCCATAGATTATATTAAATACTGAATGTGTTTGTTTATTCCTTCTTTTTTGCCTGTTTGTTTTGTTGTTGTTTCTAGTTTCTGACTTAAGTACACTGAGGCAAGAAGATACGCCACGTATGATTTCAGTCCTCTGAAATTTGTTTAAACGTTTTTTATGGCCCATTATATAGTCAAATTTGCAAATGTTCCCTGTGCGTTCAAAAAAAATTATTTTGCACTTGATGGATATGATATTCCGTATGTGTCAAAATTTAATTATGCTGTAAAATTTTTGTCTGACTTTTTAATAGCAATTATCAGAAAACTTGAAATCTCCTACAATAATTGCAGAACTATTCATTTCTCCTTATAATTCAGTTTTTGTGTCATGAATCTTGAGGTCATGTTTTAAGCAGAAACAAAATTATAGATGCAAATATACATATATATATTTGAATTGTAACTTTTATCCTTATAATATGACCCTCTTTCTCCTAAGAAATTCTTCCAACCTTAAAGTCTATTTTGCATGATAATTGATGTAATAATTAAATAATAACTAGCTTCCTTTTAGTTAATGTTTGTGCAGTACATTTTTCCATCTTTTACTTTCAACTGTCTGAATTATGTTAGATCTTTTTCTAATTGAGAGCATATATTAGATTCTTTTTTTAAAATTCAAACTGACAATCTTCATCTTTTTACAGGAGCATTTAGTTCCTTTTTAGTCCATGTAACTGCTGATATATTTGTGTTGATACCTAATCTTCTATTTTTCTTTTTGTATTATTGATCATTTATTCTTTTTCCACTACTAGTTTAGAAGCTATACATTCTATTTATATTTTTTATTATTATTCTTAAATTACTACAGGCATCCTTAACTGATCAAAGTCCAAATTTAGCCAATACTTTTAACCTTCTCTGGGATATTTTAGGGACCATAGAAACTTTTGCTTGATTTCTTTCTTTCTTTACATTTATACTGTTGTCCTTGTTTACTTTAATTTTTTTAACTCTAGAGATATATTTTTTAAAAGATTTTATTTATTTGAGAGAGAAAGAGAGCATGAGCAAGGGGGAGGGGCAGAGGGAGAGGAACAAACAGACTCCCCCCTGAGCAGGAAGCCTGATCTTGATCCCAGGACGCTGGGATCATGACCTGAGCTAAAGGCAGATCCTTTTTTTTTTTTTTTTTTTTAAAGATTTTATTTATTTATTCGACAGAGATAGAGACAGCCAGCGAGAGAGGGAACACAAGCAGGGGGAGTGGGAGAGGAAGAAGCAGGCTCATAGCAGAAGAGCCTGATGTGGGGCTCGATCCCAGATCGCCGGGATCACGCCCTGAGCCGAAGGCAGACGCTTAACCGCTGTGCCACCCAGGAGCCCCTAAAGGCAGATCCTTAACCAACTGAGCCACTCACGCACCCCTAGAGATTTTTTTTTTTAAGATATGTTTATTTATTTTACAGAGAGAGAGAGGAGTGGCAGAGGGAGAGAGACAGAATCTCAAGCAGACTCCTTGCTGAGCACAGAGCCCAATGCAGGGCTTGATCCCACAACCCTGAGATCATGACCTGAGCCAAAATCAAGAGTCAGATGCTTAACCGACCGAGCCACCCAGGGACCCCTGAACTCTAGAGATATTATTATCATTGTATTCAGTCAATGGTCTTCTAGCTTTACAGCTACATATGCCACTTTATTTGCTCCTTATTTCTTCGTGTATCTTCCAACTTCCAACTAGGATTACTTTCCTCTGGTTTGAGGTACATCTTCTAGATCTGTTTTTAGTGTGGATATGTTGGTGGCAGTTTTATTTTTTGAAAAGTGTCTTTATTCCACCTTTATTCTTGAAAGATATTTTGACGAGTATAGAATTACAGTGTGATAAATGTTTTTCTACAAGTACATTCCAACTATCATTCTATTTCTTTTCCACTTCCTTTAGTGCTGTTGAGATGAAAGCCATCAGTCTAAATGCTTCTCCTTCAAAGTTAATCTTTGCCTCTGACTACTTTTACAATGTATTTGGCACTTTTACTATAAATATTTTATTCTATTTGGAATTTATTGAGATTCCTGTATTTGTGTTTTGGCATATTTCATTAGTTTTGGAAAATTCTTAGCTAATATATTGTCAGTTATTTTTTGCATTCTCTCTTCACTACTTCTGAAACTGATTTACTATGTTAGATCACGTCATCCTCTCTTCCATATTTTTTCATCTGTTTTTCATCTTTTCTAATTTTTTGTAAATTTGTGCCACATTCTGGATAATTACTTTCGATCTCTCTCTAATTCACAAAGTCTCTTTTTAGTTGTGTCTAATCTACCTTAAAATCCATATCACCCTCTAAATTCCATATATTCCCTTTAAAATTTTGATTAGTGAATTTATTTTTTAAAAGATTTTCTTTCTTTCTTTCTTTCTTTCTTTCTTTCTTTCTTTCTTTCTTTCTTTCTTTTTCTTTCTTTCTTTCTTTCTTTCTTTCTTTCTTTCTTTCTTTCTTTCTAGAACATGAGTAGGAAGAGGGGCAGCAGGAGAAATAATGAGAGAGTCTCAGGCAAACTCCACACTGATTGTAGAGCTCAGCACAGGGCTCGGTCTCACAACCCTGAGATCATGACCTGAACTGAAATCAAGAGCCAGATGCTTAACTGACTGAGCCACCCAGGTGCTCCAGGATCCAGCACCTTTAGCTCGGTGGTCTTTGAAAAGTTACATAAGTTCTATAAGCCCTACTTGACATAGATGTCAAATGGAATTAATGATAATACCGATCTTATAAGGTTTCTGTAGAAATAACAAATAACTCGTATAAAGTACATTGCAAGGTGCCTGCTAAATAGTAAACTATTAATAAATGTTAGCTATTCTTATTATTTGGCCTGTGATATGTCTGAATTTTTGCATTAAGAAATCATGCATGTGGGGCGCCTGGGTGGCACAGCGGTTAAGCGTCTGCCTTCGGCTCAGGGCGTGGTCCCAGTGTTATGGGATCGAGCCCCACATCAGGCTCTTCTGCTATGAGCCTGCTTCTTCCTCTCCCACTCCTCCTGCTTGTGTTCCCTCTCTCGCTGGCTGTCTCTATCTCTGTCGAATAAATAAATAAAATCTTAAAAAAAAAAAGAAATCATGCACGTGTGATGTGGAAATTGGAGCTCGACTATTCCTCATTATTTCTTTTTATAGATCAAACTGAAGGGCATTAGACTTGAAGTCAGAAGACTTGGATTGGAATTCAACCCACTAACTATGACCAGGGTACAACCTAAATCATAAATACTACATCTATCATGTGAGGCAGGATACCATCTACCTTAGAGGGTTGTTTTAAGCTTTTGAAATATAGTTGATAAAGTAATTGCTCTACCCGGATCTCCCAGGTTTCATTTTTGTCAGTTTGTACACTGACAAATGTAGTGAGATATTAGAAATATTAATTTTGTCCCAATCTCTTCCTGGCCGGAATTAGTCAGAGGCAGTCATTACTTGAAGAGAATTAGAATTGTAAATAACAAGCATTTAGAGGAGAAAAAAAAACCAAACCTGACATTTCTTCCTGTCTTCTGGATATTGTTTTTTTGGAAAGAAGAAAAGGTCCTCAAAGTTCAAGACTCTGAAGGAAGCAAAACATAGAATATATGCCATGATAAAAAGCTAGAAATAGAGTAGTGAACTCCTCAGTCTTCCTACCCTTGGTGGTGAGAGGAGTCATTAATTTGGGGGTGAGTGGTGTGGTTAGTCAATGACTGTCACCTAGAAAGGAAGGAAGGAAGAGAGTGGACGAAGCCAATAAATTGGCATCAAGAAAATCACTATCACTTTGCTGTTTCAACCTCAATTTGTTGTGAAAGAGCTAAGTTGATTCCTGCAATGCTCTATTGCCATTTTGGTGACCGCCACGTGTCACTTGGGTTGAGGAATCTTGTTAGCTGCTGCTCACGTAGCTGTTAAGGGAGAGTCTTGCATTCACAGGGGCCTGCATGTTGTCTATGGATTCTTCAGCAGAAAACACATCGCCCAAGATTTTGCTGACTGTCATCCAAAGCAACCCCATTATGAACAGATCATCCAATTTTTAATGGCTTGGACATTTTATGAACATTGAAAACAGCAACTAAGTGGTTAGGAAGCATTTGATGAGAGAAAAATTTCTCAGCCTTGTATTGGATGAGAAAGACTGATGATGGAATACCCACTATGCTAGAATCCCCTTTTGTCCTCTCCCCAGATAATATAAGCAGAATCTACTTATCTTTATAGCTACATCTTAAAGGTCTCACCTACTCTTAATTCTTTCCACACATTCTCAAAGAAGTGTTGATTATCCCCTCCTTTTGGGTAAACCACTATATCTTGTTGTTCTAGCACCTGTCATAGTATGTTGCCAATATTTGTTTACATTTATTTCCACTTCTAGACTATGCAATTAATAGTGTCATTTAATCTTGGCATCTCTAGCATATAATTCCTGGCACATAGAAGACTCTTAGCAAATGCCAAATGAATGAATGAATGTATGTACATATTATTTCCTTCTTGTACACATAATATACGGCTTACTCTGTGTAGGATTTCTTTAAAAATCTGAGTGAACTTAAGTTTTCTGAGAGTCTGGGATCAGTAGCTAAGTGTAATGATATATGCCTAGTAAGAGTGGTGACCATAGGGTCTTCTATGAACAATATGAATTATTTCCTATGTGGTGTAATTTTTTGTGTGTCTTTGAAGTCTCTTTGTGACCAAATACTCTTCACTCTCACTTCCAGGATACCTGAAATTCTAGTATATCAACACTTCAAATATCTTAATATTTGAATGCCAAGATGCAAAGTTGTGAACTTACAATTAGTAGTCTTGGTGTAACAAAGATGGTAGAGAAGTGGACAACGAGAACCACACATTTTTGCAGCATAAATTTTGAATGAGTCATAAGTTCAACCTAGTTGTAAACTAGTATTTTGTTTAGAGTAGAAGTAGTTAAATATGCTTGTATTATTCCTCTCCCATCATTCCATTTTGTAATTCTTTTATTAATAAAAAAGATTGTTTTTTTAAAAAAAAGAGAATTATCATATTGAAGTAGAGTCAGTTCTTATTCATTATGCTACTAGTCTTGCATTTATGTCCTCTTTCCCAGAACCATCTACCACTTTCCCAATGGCCCTTTCTAACACATTTCCAAACACCTTGATCTCCATCTCCTTATCAAGCAAAAGCTGGAATTTGCCTTCATCTTGGACACTCCTGAAGGCCTATGAAAAGTGCATGGAGTCTTGTAAAGAGGAGAGAACCAGGGTGAGTTTAATTGCAAGGGTGTTGCTACCATGTTCAGCAAATCCTTTTACAATTGCTGTCCAGGGGTGCCTGGGTGGCTCAGTCGTTGAGCGTCTGCCTTTGGCTCAGTGCGTGATCCTGGCATTCTGGGACCGAGCCCCGCATCAGGTTCCTCTTCTGGGAGCCTGCTTCTTCCTCTCCCACTCCCCCTGCTTGTGTTCCCTCTCTTGCTGGCTGTCTCACTCTCTGTCAAATAAATGAATAAAATCTTAAAAAAAAAATTGCTGTCCAGTATTTCATTGCTTGTTGTCAATTCTTAGAAAACCTTCTTGACAAATTGTAAAATAATATACTTTAACCTCAAATCTAGTAATTCTCAAATCTTATCAACCACCAGCATTACCTGGGGCTCGTAAAAAAACAAAAGTTTTTCATCCCTTGTAGATTTTGTTTCAGTAGGTCTGAAGAGTTGCCTGTATTTTTTAAAAAGTTCCCAAAGTGATTCTAATATTCTATCAATATCCAAGCTTAATACTTAGGGTAACATTTGTATATCATGTGTCTCATTTCACAGATGTTTTGTACAACCAAATGGATCACTGGGGGTAGAATCAAAAGTCCTTCCAACTGCAGACACTGGAACTTGGTGCCTAAATAAATGTTTTACAAGATATTTCTGCCAGTGTTAAGCTATTTTGGGGGCTGCAAACATTCCAGGTCAACACTATTCTCCCATCTTTTTTCAAGACCCACTTAAAAACCTACTCTGAATGAAAGTTTCCTAACCTAATACTATTCATACTGATTTTTTCCTCTCCACGTCTCTGCATCCACGGAGCTTATAGTATGCAATTTAACATTTAAGGATATACCTTTATTAAAGGAAATTATGGAAACTCTGTAATTGCTAACTATGACTCAAATGTTATGCTTATTATTTTGTCCTATATTGTTTGTTGTTATATTTCTTCTCTCCTCCCTATCTAGATTTCAAAGTCTCTGAAAATTACTGGGTATGGCACTTTTCTGATACAAATAATAAAATATCAAAACAACATGCTGGTTAATTTGGGAATATGCTGCAAGAAGGAGAAGGTGAGTTGCTAGTTGAACAAGAGAATAGTATTGGTGTCCAAAAAGACAATTAGGTTTCTTAAGCTTTCATACTCTCTTTATCCTTTGGCATGCCAATTATTCTAGCTACTATCTTTTAGTTTTATGTACAGAGATTTCTGCTTTTTTGGGGGCAAAAATGTGGATTATACAGGTCAGAGACTCACAATCAATCAGTAAGTCATTTATTAGGTTCAAACTATTGACAAAAAGTGAAAGATTTGTGTTTCCCTCATATTACCCGATTTCTCTAGGTCTCAAGATGGTTATTTAAAAAAATATATATATTCTGTTAATTTTTATATGTTTTAGCATTTATGGTAGGTTAAAACATTTATAAGGAACTGAACATTAAAAGCCAAATTTGCATTTTGTCGTTAAAATATACATTTTTTGGAATTAAATGTAGGAGAGGAAAAATAATTTTCCTTATACACTTCTGAGTTCTTGGATGACACCTTTGTAATGAAAATCAGATTAACAAAAGAAAAACTGAAGTTTATTAACACATATGTATATGTGAGAGATACTTAGGGGAAAATGAGTAACTCGCTATGCTTGCTTAGAATTCAGGCTTAAATACCATCTTAATATAGAAAGGAGATGCAGGATGTAGACTTACTCTTAGGGGAGTGTGAATGATTTTTAAGAAAGGTTAATAGGTCCTTAGAAGAATATATGGGCGGTATGAGTTTGTGACAAAGTGTGGGTGTCATGTCTACTTCTTGTCTTCTGTGTTAAGAGTCAGTGTTCCCTCATTGATGAAACTCAGGGAGGGAACTATGACAATCGAGTTCTTTTTGGAGGATCTGTCTTTAGGCAGATAAGGGGATTCAGAGAAAGCTTATTTGGGCATTTACTATTTTCCAAGGGCCTGCAGCTCAAAATAACCACTATACCAAATCCGCATATCTTGGGGTAGCATATTCTGCTACCCTTCCCATACATTAAGATTTTAGATATTCTACTCTTCATATATTTCTTTCCATTTTCCAGTTTGAATACAAATGTAAGAATTTTTCTCACTAACATTTGGAGTTTATATTGTTTAATTAATATCCATAGTGAGGAAGAGCATATTGTGAATTATACTGATTTGAGGACATCCTCTGAGTTACTCACCATAATTGTTTGGCCATGAGTGAAATATACCTAATTACACAAGTAAAGGGAAGCCCAAATTCTCAATGACAGGAATAAATTGCTTATTTTCAAATATCAGTAATAGAGAACTCACAAACAAAATTCTGTAAAGTTTCTTTTATAAATGGTTGTAGCATAGCTAAATGTGGAAGTAGCCGAGATGCCCTTCAACAGATGAATGGATAAAGAAGATGTGGTCCATATATACAATGGAATATTACTCAGCCATCAGAAAGAATGATTATACAACATTTGTAACAACATGGACAGGACTGGAGGAGATTATGCTAAGTGAAACAAGTCAAGCAGAGAAAGACAATTATTATATGGTTTCACTCATTTATGGAACATAAGGAATAGCAAGGAGATCGGTAGGAGAAGGAAGGGAAGAATGAAGGGGGTCAGTAAAGAGAAGGGGTAATGAACCACGAAAGTCTATGGACTCTAGGAAACAAATTGAGGATTTCTGGGGTGGTGGGGGGATTGGGATAGGCCGGTGATGGGTATTAAGGAGGGCACTTATTGCATGGAGCACTGGGTGTTATACGGAAACAATTAATTATGGAACACTACATCAAAAACATGATATAGGGGCGCCTGGGTAGCGCAGTCATTAAGCGTCTGCCTTCGGCTCAGGGCGTAATCCCGGCATTTTGGGATCGAGTCCCACATCGGGCTCCTCCGCTGGGAGCCTGCTTCTTCCTCTCCCATTCCCCTGCCGTGTTCCCTCCCTTACTGGCTGTCTCTCTGTCACATAAATAAATAAAATCTTAAAAAAAAAAAGAAAACTGATACAAAAAAAAAAAAAAAACAACCAAAAAACCAAAAACATGATATACTGTATGGTGACTAATATAACATAATAAATAATTTTTAAAAATAAATAAATGGTTGCAGCTATCTTCTAGAAATAACTTGAAAATTTTTTGCATTCTGTATATTTTAACAAAAAGAATAATATATAATTAGTAGTTCCTTCTTGTGTGTCTGATAACTGAATAGTTGCCTTTAATATAGGGTCAGCAGGGCCTATTCATTTTAATTTGAGAATTTTAATTTTCCATTTGGGAACAAGATATAAAATGAAACCATATGGAGAAGAAATAACTTTATAGTTACAAATTTCAGTGATTATGAAGTCAATTTACACTTCTATTTTAAAAACTGTTGTATGTTTCTGCTTAAAACTATTGTTTATAAATGTTTTAAGCTTGTCTTTTAATGATGTAAATAAAGGTAGTTTTCAAAAGTTGTAAATGAGTAAGGGTCAAGCACAACCTAGAAAATAAATACAAAAATATATAAACTATTGAACTAGATTGAAGTACTATTGTTTAAGATTGGGAACTTGGAGAAATTTCTTTCACAGGAAAATAAACAAAACAGATGAGGGTGTAGATGTAGAAAGAATTTTACAGCCTGGAGAGATTCAGTTGAAAACTTGAAAGTTCATTGTTGAAAACTGAAGTTAGAAATTTGTAGAAATACCATTCCTCGTCTCATTTGTTAGTATATGTCCCGTCAAAAGCATGACCCCAAGGTAGCCAGCTGAAAATGCACCCGGTTCTTTAGCTTACAATTCCTATACTGATTGTCCAATTGATTAAAATATTTCTTGATTCAACAAACATTTTTTTTTGTAGTTTTTACCTCATTCTAGGTGCTCTGCTGGACTCTGAGCATAAGAATGGGTGAGAAATGGTGCCATGCTGGAGGAGCTCAGAGAGCTCTTTGTCCAAGGGGTTGTTGATAGAGAGTAGCAGGGCCAATGTGATAATCCAGGCTGTCAGGACTCCTGGTTTAGTTCTTTTTCTGAAAGGCTGTAGCGCTTCTAAGGTTTAAACATCTGACCAGTGCCAAAAATAGAGAATGCTCGGCAGTGATATAAATCAATCAGTACCTCTAACTCATGGTAGGTTAATAAAGGCCTACGTATTTTGGAACTATTAAAAGCAAACCTACAGTATCTGAGGTAATGGGCCCTAACATCCGTACAATAGGGGTCAAATTCTAAACCTAAAAAACATCCCCAAACACAAGTACTAACATCAAAGGTATTGGTTTTAAAATACAAAAACACTAAAGCAAGTATTTAAAGTATCAAGACAAGTATTTAAATGTAATTGAGGTCCTTTCTTAATTACTCAGTTAAAGCAATTCTACATATGGAAGACAGGAAATTTTCAGTTTCCAGCTTGAGCAGCTCTTCCTTGCTCCTTGCTGCAGGGAAAGACTTCTAGGACTTGGTGGCTGATTGTGCATGTATCGCTTCATCAGGAAAACAAAGCAGTCAAAGTAGGGCAAAGGGAATTCACAATTATTGAATATCCTCCACGGGCCCTGAGTTTTATGTTTGTCATATCATTTAATTATCAAAACAACTTTATGTGGTAGGGATTATTGTCTTCCTTTTACTGAACACTGAATTTGAATATTTTAAATACTATGCCCAAGGACACAGATAGTCAATGGTAGAGTCAGAAATGGAACGAAGCTAGTTTAATTCCAAGGTTCATGTTCTTTGCAGCATACCATTCCACCTCCAAGGATTAGAGCAAGCTTCACGTGAGAGGAAAAACACCTGAAGGTGAAGTAGGGAAAATGGAAATCAGGGAGGGCTAACATTTATATTTCTGTTGATTTAACAATTATAGCAGCAGAAGGGCTAGGTTATAATCCTTGTTATCCTCTGATCAAAATCATTTTCCACACGTGGTGCCAGAAATGGGACTCAGTTCCCACACTTGTGTTGTACCCAAGAGCGCACCCTAACGCTCAAACTTCTGAGAGTTCTGCTTTCATTGAGAAGTAGGAAGATAAATTTCTGGGCTTTGGAGGTGGAGAGCCTTGTTTAAATACCACTTTTCCACCAACTGATATATATAGACAAATTATTTAACCTTTCTGTGCTTTGGTTGTCTCAGTGGGGATAATAATAATAATGCTTCACTCCTAAGCTTGTGGGGGATAGATAGGATGAGACATATATAAAGAACCTAATATTGTCTCTAGTCCAAAGTGAGTGCTCTGATGAGATAGCATCCGAAAAACATCAAAGTAGCAGGGAACACTCACAATAAATTATCTTGTTACATAAATTTGTGTAAAACCATTCTATCTATAAGATACTGCAGGGAACATTGAGGAGAATATGATCTATTCCTTCAAGGAGCTTACCCTCTAATTAGGGAAATAAGATCTAGCCAAAATAAAACAACTGAGACATTTCCAAGCTTCCTGGAATTTCTATCAAAAATCTATCTTTGCAGGAATTTTAAAACATGACAGTTTTAACTAAGCACTGGTTTGGAGAGCTGTATCTCTGCCTGAAGATATACTTTGATGGCCATAATCTTTGTCTTTCTGCTTCAATGACATGGAGACGGAATGGATGCCAGGGTGTCAGAGAATCTTCCTAGCTGATTAGACTGCTATAGACATAACAAAGGCCATACTTTAAATTAGCTCCAGCAGTCTAATCAGAGTGAACAGACTAGTTGGGTCTGTGATGGAGACATATTGGCAGCTGATGAAGGCTGTCTAGAGGGATTTTGGTGAAAAACCAAAGTATATTAATGCTGAAAGCAGTTTGAATCCAATGTAAGGATTAAGGGTGATTCAGAAGGAAATGCTTATGCTAACAATTTATTTCTACTCTAATTTTATTTTCCTTAAAGTTTGTCTTCATGTATTGGCTTTAAGACTCATGCAAAATAATAATTTTTCAGATTTCTTACATGAGTGACTTAAAAATATTAATTGTTTTAAAAAACCACACTCAGGAGTATTTTAATACCCTAGACCATCTTATCAAGATGCGCACTACCATATGGGGCAAAATACCCTAATAGCAGATTCAGGTCTTTTGATTGACGGAGCAAATTGCATCTTGATTCTGCAACCCCTATTCAAAATCCAAGGAAAATTTGTATCACTTGTCATTAGAAGGACTCTCATCATGAACTTTTCCAGAATTTATCTAAATTTTTTACATATTTTTTAATTTAAATAGAAACCTGGCTTAACTTGGGTTTCCTGGGAAATAAATTTTGAATCTGAGGTTTCCGTGTTGGATGCTTATTGGGGACTACTCTCAGGATCAACCTGTGATGGAGTGACAGAAGAAGAATGACAGAGGGAGGAGTTATGATGCAATCACAGCAAAGTTGTTGGATTCTAAAGAAAACTCTGGAACTGGAATGGTTCTTCAGAGTTGGACCTTTATTTTCTGTTCATCAAACAGCGATGGGATTTGGGCTGTCCATGGGAAGGGGAGGTGACCTTTGGTGACATTGCTTTCTTCTGTCAATAGCTAGAGGACACGTCTGAGAACCTCTAAATATTAGCTGAGGCTCCCAGCAGTTGAGGGAATGAGTGCCTCAACATCTATTACAGGCCACCCATTGAGTTTCTCAGGTCCATTTGCTTTTCATGGTACGTTCTAGGAACACTTTCTCCAGGATTCTGATAGGTCTCTCTTTGGGGGGAAAGTTGCCTGAGAAAGGTTAGTGGCATGCCTTACTGGCCCATTTCTATAATTGTTCTCACGACTGCATTTGATACTCCCCATCTCCTTCCTCTACTAACCTCTACTACGCATTTCCCTGACTCATGGCTACCATCTCTTTTAGTCTAGATTACTTGACTGGAGATGATCTAGACTTCAGTCCTGAGGAGTCTGAATCTCTGATCACTGTACCCATGGCTGCTGCACATGCCCATTTATCAATAAAACTGGGTAAAGGAATAATAATGGTCACTTGAGTACTGAACATATGCCCCCATTGTTTAAAAGTAGCCTTATCGCTTATTGATCAAGGTCCATTGCTTCTAACAGTAGGGCTACCCCTTTCCTTCTCTGCAGGTTTCTTGACAGGAGGACTCTGTGTCTGACCAGGAAACAGCCTTAGCTTAAAGCTTAATGAGACTCTTGTTTTGTTCCCTGATGAAAGCATTTCCCTTCTTGTAACTAGACCACTAAACTTATGAAGCCCAGAGTTTCAAGAACGAGAAGCACAAATTCCCCAAGTGGGGACTCTTTTACTTCTAGTTCATGGCTTCTAGATCCATGTATTCTATTTATTGAAGGCATAGCGTATTATAAGTGTTGCATATTTAGAATGAATTCTGCATGTGAAAGATATTGTCCTATCCATGTATGGAATCATCTCCAAATTGTTATCTCACTTCTGCCTTCAAGCAGTTCTTCCATCATGCTATCAAACCCACAGTTTCCATGGTCATGTCCATGGTGATACACTCATTGCCATGATTCCTTTCCTGTAAAGTGGTTTCTTGGTCTGGAGCAATGTTAGACGGAATTTCGTGCTGATGGGTCAAACTCTCTGTAAGCCCTAGCATAAAAAGTAAGACAAATCCATACTTGGAATGAGTGTCTATTCTGGTCACAATGAATAACAGCACCTTCTAGAGTAGAAGAGTCCAATGTAATCAACTTATACTAAGTAGCTGTTTTAATCTCACTGGGGGATAGTGACGTATCTGGACCTAGCATTCATCTCTTGTCATCACTTTAGATCTCTGTGGCTGGCTATTTGGATATTTGGCATAGAAGCAGTGGCTATATCAACTTTAGTGAGTGAGTCCATGCTGGGCCATGCATACATAGTCTTCATCTCACCATCTTAGACTCTTGCACCCATTGTGTCAACAATGCAATGGTCATTGGCTAAGGCTGGCTAACATCAACTGACTAGATCATTCTGTTTCAATGGTTATTGATTCCTTCTTCTGTGGGACAGGTGCTTTCTTCTAGACCTTCTCCTGGCATTTTGTTTGTATATTCATTACTATTCTAATTACCTGAGGACTTGTTATTTTGCTGTGCAACATTCATTGACCCTTCCTAATGGTCTATCCTGTTCCTGGAATGATGAATTCAATTATTAAAATGATGGCCTTTTAATTTTACTCCTCTTTCTGAAGGCACTTGATCCATGGTAGGCCAATCCTATGCTTCTTCCCTGGAGAGAAAATGGTCATTTTACCTAAACAGGTACAGCTTCACCAGACCTTGCTATCACTACGCTGTTGTGGTTCTTGTATCTTAGTATTCTTTCTGGCCTTGGTGGCTGTCTGTGCTCTAGTCTGGTTCTTCAGCTTCTCATTAATTCTGAGGTTCTCAGAATCCATCTGACATATTGTTTTCCCCATAATATAACCAGAGGACAATTTTCCTATTTACACTCAATAAAATGACCTATCCAACTTCGCCTTATCATTAGGTATATTTCTTGGTGCAACTAGAGTGTGAGCCAGTGGAGAGCAAGAACGATGATTTATTCTTCTTACCCTCTGCAGGACCAAGAAGAAATGCAGATGTTAAATAAATGCTGTATTAAATTTAATCAATTATCAAGTGTTTTTAGCACCCTCCTTGTGAAGGATATAGTGTTTACGTACATGAGCACGTCGCAGTCTAAGTCCAACAGAGCAGTTAGAATCCACTTCTCTTTGACCTAAGCTGTCCTGGGAGAAGTTCTGGAAAAAATAGACAGGATTTCCTACCTAAAAGTATACAGGAATTAAGTAAAGCCCTTCATATACCACTTGGCAAAAATCTCCAAACTTCTCTGCAAAATCTAGTCATCCCGAACCTCCTAAATCCGTAAGTTGCCATTGATAACATCTAACTCTCCTCTCTCATAGACACCTTTTCATGCCTGGGCATTTGAGGTGTTGTTTTTATCTTTTCTTCTAGTTAATTGTTTATTCCTCTGAGGCCCAGGATTGAAATCTGTGCTCTGTTACTTCTTCACTTACTTGCTCCAACCATAGGGATGAAGTGTGAAGATGGTTTCCAAATCTTTATCCCAAAGCATAATTTCTCAGCTGTGCTCCAGTTTTATATCTGCTCCTGCCTGAGTGACACGGGCATATGCATATACTGCCGCCCATCAAAGCTAAATCTGGCACAAACTGAACTTCTCACCTTTAAGCTGTCACCTTGTCATTTTCCCCACCATCATTAAAACTACCATCAGCCCTCAGACTTGGAAAGGGAATATAGCCTCTGTTTTATTACCCTATTCATGCAGATCAAGTCTACATGAGTCCGGTTTCCCCAAAGTAAAGCTTCTTCTTTACCTCTCCATATATATATATATATATATATATATATATGCCAAAGAAAGAAACAAAACAGTATGTTTGGGTTGGTGGGAGGGAATTCTTGTATGATGTGCTTTTTCTTTATCTTTCAAAGATAGGCTGAGTGCTGAGAGCCTTTCATTTGTTTTCCCTCGAGTGGCGTCCGGTAATGCTCAAATGTGTGTGCCTCATCTCAGTTCGGCAGAGTTGGGCTGGCTTTCTGCATGTGCTCATGAGCCATCTGCAAAGGAACGCAATCATCTTCTGTGGGGGCACACAGGGGGTGACTGCCACAGTAACGTGTGCAGAGAATTGGGGTTGTCCATGGGCCAGTCAGGTGTCCCATGCAGCTCATCGGTGGATTTCCTGATGGAACCCGCAAAGTAGTTAGTAGGATCTGTGGCCCTTTGATGAATTCTGAGCCCTGGTTGCTTAGAACCAAGGTCTCTGCTCCCAGAACATATCTTCCCTGCTCTCAGGCTCTCTCAATCACTCAGCCATGCCAATCATCTCAGCATTTTAGGTAGGGTGGGAAAGAAGTGGGCTTCCTGGGCAGCATCCTGCCTGGCAGGAAAAGCTAGGCTCTCCCTCACTGCGCTTTCACTGTTCTACATGGAAGAAATCACTGGCTGAGGGGAATCTCTCTTGGAACTGAACTCTGCTACCTTGAGAGACAAGCGACACAGATAAAGTAAAACTGTTCTTTCCTTCTTCAGTGAGTCTATTTTTGGGTTTTCTTGTTCCACTGATGTTCCGGAACTTCTCTGCTTGACTCCCAGACTCCCAAAAAAGTATTCTTGTCTTTGGGTGGTTGTCAAATAGATATTCTGTCAGGGGATGACAGTGGAAAACTCCTATTCAACCATCTTGCTGATGTCACCCAACTGGTGCTATTTTTAAGAATATATTCTTGAATTCTTCTTGCTAGTATTTTGTTTAAGATTTTGTTTTCACTATTCATAAGTCGGATTTGTCTTTAATTTCTTTTTTTTTCTTTTTTCTTTGCTATAAGCATACAGACTTTGAAATACTATTATACTTGCTTTATAAAATGAATTGGAAATTTTCCTACTTCCTACTCTGGGATAGTATAATATTAGGACGTTTTAAAGTTGGAAGTAATTCCACTAAAAGTCATCTAGGTTGACTGTTTTTTGTGGAAGGGCCTCAATATTTGTTTCTTTATTTTTTCTATTGTAAATGGTTTGTTTATCCTTGGTATCTTTACTAGAAATGATTGTGATGAGTTGTATTTTTCTAAGAAGTATTCATTTCATCTAGTCCTCAATACCTTATGATGTTTAAACCTTCAATGTCATTTTTTAAAAATTTTGTGTATTTGTGCTTTCTTGATCTTTTCGTGATTATGTTAGGCAATGGTTTTTCTAATTGTTTGATATTTTTTAAGGAGTAACTTTGACCTTTTTTTTTTTTTCATTTTTTGTTTTCCACCTTGATATTTTCTGCCTTTATCTTCATTAATTCTTCTATTTAGTTTTCTCATGTTCTTTTTTTTCTAGTTTTTTGAGTTATCAATTTATTGATAGAGATGCTGAATGCTACATACTGTCCTTTGATAAGTGCTTTAACTTGAGCTTATAGATTAGAAATGTTTTGTTTTCGGGGCACCTGGGTGGCACAGTTGGTTAAGCATCAGATTCTTGGTTTTGGCTAGGTCAAGATCTCAGGGTTGTGAGATTGAGCCCCGCATCATGCTCTATGCTCAGTGTGGAGTCTGCTTAGGAGTCTTTCTCCCTCTGCCCTCTCTCCCATGCACTCTCTCCCTCAAATAAATAAATAAATCCTTTTAAAAATGTTTTGTTTTCATTATCATTACTTTTAAGTTGTTTTACAATTTTATATTTTGTTTCCCACTTTACCTGAAAGTTGTTTGGTAGTATGTTTTAAATTTTCTGGCATATGGGCTTTTTGATTTTTCCTTAAATTTGTTAGTTTCTAATTTCATTGAATTATTGTCAGAGTTCATAGTTTGTACTATTTATAGTCTTTGAAATGTATTCAGATTTTATTTTACAACCCAGGATATGATTAACTAATGCAATTGTTATGTTCACATGGAAAAAGAAAGATATATTCTTTATTATGGGGGTATAGAGTTCAATGAATATCTATAAGATTCATCTTATTGATTATGTTGTCTTCTATATCCATACTAATTTTTTGCCCATTTTATGTCTTGAATTGAGACAGCAATGTTAAATTTTTGTATTATCAATGTGTTCTATTTCTCCTTGCATCTACTAGAGTTTCTAGCTTGTGAAAATTATTGCTGTGTTTTTAGATGCATAAATATTAATAACTGTTATATCTTCATTGTGAATTGTAGTTCTTAGCAAAATAGAGTGCTCTTTCTTGATTTTATTGATTGTTTTTTTCCTGTATCTTACCTTGTCAGATACCTATATTACATTCTTTGCTTTCTTCTTATTCATATTTGCCTAGAATAACTTGAATAATCTTGAATTTCTTTCACTATTAACTCTAAAATGTATTTCTGATAATATGTACGTTAAGCACTTTTATATTTATTGTTGATTGGCATAAATGACTATAGTTCTATCATTTAATGTGTAAGTGTATATTTACATGTATATGTTTTATATAAATTTACTTTCATTATATAGATTATTATATTTGGTATCCCTTTTCATGTTTATTTGTTGGTATTTAAGAAAGTTTTTACTTTGCTTTAATGATTACCTTTATATTAGTACCCTACATGATACTTGTAATTCCTTTTTTTTTTCTCTTTCCCCCCCTCCTTTTTTTTCTTTCTGGTTACTCTTAGTTACCTACTATAAGCAAACTTGAAGTAAAGAATTGCTTCCTTTTCCTCTCATTTCCAGTCTCCTATCATTTGACACTTTCCTCTATCCACCACCATTTTTACAGTAATTATCTTATACCTGTAGTCATAAGATACAGCTATTACATTCAATAATATTTCCCATTTAAACATATATTTTTATTTTAATTAACACTCATTTAAACACTTAGACACACACACATATATATACACATTATATGTATATATTTATACACATATTTGTTTACATATAACTTGTTCCATAATAGGGTTCTCAAGAAGAGCTCATAGAAAAATATTTCTTGAACTCTTGAATGCTTGTAACAGTTCACCTATGCCTTTATACTTGACGGTCACTTTGGCTGGGTATAAAGTCTTTGGCTAACATTTTTTATTTTCTTGAATATCTTAAATATGCTCATTAATAGTTTTGGGGCCTAAAACATTTACTATTGAAAGTTTAATGACAGCCTGATTTTATTTCCCTTATAAGTGACTTGGAGTTTTTGCCTAATTACCTAACTTTTTGATCCTTTAAAGGCCAGCACTTATAAAAATATGACTTGTATTGGCTCTTCAGGGTTAATTTTTTCCACTTAAGCATTATGTCTTTTGTATAGCTAGTTTCGAGTCTTATTTTAATTTCACACTTCAAAAACTTATTGTTTTTAATATCTGTTCTTTTTCAGAAGCTCATATGCATACTGGATCTTTTTAGCTATTTCCTATGGCTTGTACAATCACTTCATGTTGTGGCTGAACTTTTGAAACTCTTATTGTTTTTCAGTAGATGTTTTATTCTTATAATTTTCTCTCTTTTTTATTGAAATAGAATTGATATATAACATTATATTAGCTCCAGGTATACAACATAATGATTTGATATTTGTATTTATTGTAAAATGATCACCACAATAAGTCTGGTTTACATCCATTACCATATGTAGATATAATTTTTTTTTCTTCTTTTGAGATTATTAAATGGCACTCTTCCCCCTTCCATGTCTCTTAGCTTAGTTAGGGCTTGGAGTAGTGGGAGTGAATCAGTAAATGCTGATGGGCAGCCTGTATATTACCCAGTCAACACTGGATGGTTGTTTTCTGCTTCATGGTTGTAATGGGGCAAACAATGGTTCTCTTAAGGACAGATGGGAGAGAGTTAAAAATAAAGCTTAAAAATGATCAACGTCCTAAATTTCTACTTTTGCTTTTGTCGTCCCCCAACTTTATGTTGCCATTTCTGATAATACATCTTCACCCTCAAATCACACACACACACATGCACTGTGTTAGGATTCTCCAGAGAAGCAGGCCCAACAGGATGTGTGTGTGTGTACACATATATATACATGCATATATATTACATATATATATATATATATGAGATATATATGAGAGAGATTTATTATAAGGAATTGGCTGTCATGATTATGGAGGCTGACCCATCCTAAGATCTGCAGATGAACTGACAACCTGGAGACCCAGAGGAGTTGATCGTGTAGTTTCAGTCTTAGTCTGAAGTCCTGAGAACCAGGCCACAGATGGTCCAGTTCTAATTTAAAGACCAGCAAGCTGGAAACCCAGGAAGAGATGTTGTTTCAGTTTTAGCCTGAAGGAAGGAAAAAACCAATGTATGATTTTGAAGGCAGTCAGGTAGGATTAATTTTCTCTTACTCAGGGGAAGGCCAGGCTTTTTGTTCTATTCAGGCCTTCAACCAATTGAATAAAGCCACCTGCTTTAGGGAGGGCAATCTGCTTTACTCAGTCTACAAATCTAAGTGTTAATATCATTAAAAAACACATTTACAGAAACACTCAGAATAACATTTGACCAAGTAACTGTGCACCCCGTGACCCACTCAAGTTAACCATCAAGCACACGTCTCCAATCCAAGATGGCCTTCAATGTTCCCAAGGCTTTCTGTCAGTTTTAATGTTGGTTTCTTATATCTATGCTTCTACCTTTCTTTTCTGATGTCTGAAGGGTTGATTTTGATAGAAGCCATTCAGGTCATTAGCCCGGGCTAATTTTCTGTCTTGTGGAACCTCCTATTCACAATTCCTGGATTACTTCTATCAGTACCAATACTTTTTTCTACATGAGGGTAAATTGCTTCTCTTTTCCAAAACTAACTGCTACTGTATCCATCTCTTTCCCCAGTCCCCATTATATTGTCCATTACATTGACCCAAGAACTTTATAAGTGTATCTGTAACCATGTATTTATTTCTGCTCTATCTGGACCAATAAGAATATTCCTCATATAGGCACACCATCAATGTTTATTGAGTGAACAGATAAATGAATGGATAATAAGTGGAAGAATGAAATAATCACTGAGAGCAAATATTTAATGCAAAAATCATGAAACACTACGCAAATAAGAAAGAAAACCATTTTATGAATGGTGGTAGAAAGTCATCCAGTTGAGCTGTAAAGCATGATTAAACACTTTCTAGTTTTAAAACACAAGATTAAACGACAGAAATTGCTGGTTCTTGCGATCACCTTTTATATCTCATTATAGTTAAAATAACTCTCATTTATTTTATTTCAATTTGTGTGTGTGTTCAATTTGTAACATGCTTCAACAGATTTGGCTTGTGTCTATATGCTGGATACTAGAAAAAACTCTTAGGGAATTACTCCATAACTTGTTAAATCCCTAGATTATTCAGAGATTCACTGTCACCTTAATTAAACAGCCATTCTTTTTTACTTTTCCTTTATTATCCTACCTCCTGTACTCTCCTTGCACTCTTTTTTTCCTTTAGCAGGGATGAGTAGAAGTTCTGAATTGTTTTTGGAGCATTCAGTTCTCTTTGGGGGATTAACCAGCATGCTTGACTTCCAAGAACTCTTAAAGTAAAACGATTTGACAGAATGTAAATTTAACCCTACTTTGATAGCTTCCACTGTATGGTTTTTTCATAAACGGAGATCACATTTAATATGAGTTTGGTTTAGGAAATAATTTTCTTATGAAATTGAAAGAATATAAGCAATGAAAATTAGAGAAGAAATGATATTTTTAGTTAGCTTAATCTGGTAGGTTTGCATAACTCTTTCATTGTTTATCTTTAAACTTATCTGAGATTCTCTTTTAAATATATCCAACAAAAGAATGTCTATTTCTTTACCAAGAAGTTCATTAAAAAAAAAATTCAACTCATATTTATTGCGCACCTACTTATTATATACCAATGTTCCAGGCACTGTTCTAGGACCTGGAAATACAGATAATAACTTTTCACAGCATGGTTTGTTATTTATATTTAATTAACTTTATGCTGATTTTATTTCTTTGTCTCAATTAAATATACAAATAAAAAGTAATGAGAGACAAGAGCATACAAATGTTCGAATACAAATACAAATGAATGAATATTGAAGTAGCACAGGTAGGGGCACCTGGGTGGCTCAGTTGGTTAAGCGTCTGCCTTTGGCTCGGGCAGGTCATGATCCCAGGATCCTGGGATAGAGCCCCACATTGGGCTCCCTGCTGAGCAGGAAGCCTGCCTCTCCCTCTTCCAGTCCCTCTGCTTGTGTTCTCTCTCCCTCAAATAAATAAATAAAATCTTAAAAGAAAAAAGAAGGAAAAAGAAAGAGCACAGATAAATTAATAAATTGTTCATAATTCCTTTGATTTATACTTACAACTTATAGACAATACTCTGGAAATATTATTAAGTGCTTTGTTCTTCCTAATTCCATGGAAATGTGCCTAAAATAAACTTGCGTCTTGAATTTTATATTCTCAATTTTATTTTCTCCAATTCATAGCTAGAGCATATGCAATTTCAATCAAGTTATTACCAGAAATTTTGATTTCTTTCTGTTAGAAACATTTTTGTCAAATAATCTTTTTTCAACATTCTGAGTACTAATAGAAGGGAATTTTCATCCATTCAATATTCAACAAATATTTAATAATCCTTCCTCACATGCTGAATGGTAGGTGTAGAACCATAAAAAGACAAGGCATGCAGTCAAATCAGAGCTACGATTCTAAACGTTATGAAAACAATTGTAACCCTAGATCTCAGAAAAGAAACAAACCATTCAGACTAAAGTGTAGAAAAT
Source organism: Ursus arctos (assembly GCF_023065955.2). Classification (NCBI taxonomy): domain Eukaryota; kingdom Metazoa; phylum Chordata; class Mammalia; order Carnivora; family Ursidae; genus Ursus; species Ursus arctos. Next base: position 15,478,100 of record NW_026622941.1, read on the forward strand.
TAAAAATTGTACATGATTATGTTGTTTTTATCTTTTTGTAAGAAAATTAAAAATTGTACATGCATTGTACTTAGGGGTGTTGTTACTTTAGATACTATTCTAGGATAGCCTTGAGTTTTCAATAGCCCTAAATCATGAGATCTACATAGAAAAATTCAAAACATAGAACCTAAGTGATATCCTTGAAAGAAACTAGCTATTTCCACTCTGATACAAGAATATATGTAGATACATTCACACATATAGCTGCTTTTGAAAATAGACTGCATAATTCCTTGGCTTCACTAAAATCATTTGAGCATCTTTTTTTTTTTTTTTTTTAAGTACGTTCCATACCCAGTGTGGAGCCCAACACGGGCCTTGAACCATGACCCTGAGATCAAGACCTGAGCTGAGATCAACATTCCAATGCTCAACCAACTGAGCCACCCAGGAGCCCGTCATTAGAGCTTCTAATTAGAACTACTGCAAAGGTCAACACTAGGGAAACTCAACCTCTTCCAACAGACCATTATTCGCTTTTCCTGAGATTTGCACTAAAGAAATAATGACAAATAAGGCTAAATCAATTGCTATTTACCCAGTGCTTACCATGTGAAAAGTATTCTGTTAGATACTGTGAGTGATAAAATCACCAATAAGGCAGGCTCTGTCCTCAAGTGTTTTATAATCTAGTTAGACAAGCTACGATATGTGATGTGCGGTATTCAGAGGAAGCTTCCAGGAAGACCTGATCAAAAAGATGGAGTAAGTTTTTCTTAAAGGATAGGTATTCTTCACACTTTAAATTCATTGAGAGAAGGAAATATGTTGTATGTGTCTTTCTATCTCCGTATTGCATAGGACAATGCTTTGCACTCAGTAGAAACTCAAGAAATATTTTCTAATTGAACCCATAGAAGTAAAAGCAATAAAAGAAAGCCTTCCAGGCAAAATGTGAATAATTTTAATAGTAAGTATAATAATAATTATTATTACAGCTACCATTTGTTAGGCACTCCTCTGTTTAAATGTATTGACTCATTTAATTTTCGGAACTCTATTGCAATGGTTGTTGTCGTTATGCCTATGGTATACTGAAGAGGAAACTGAGACACAGAAGTTAAGTAACTTGTTCAAGATCACACAAGTTAGTGGTTGAGCACCTTAATCCCAGGAGGTCTGGTTTCAGCGTCTGTGCTCTTGGCCACCACACAATTGTTCCTCACAGCTCTGTGGATAATGTATAGAATGATATGACATGGTCACTGCCTTTGAAGAACCTAATATTTAACTGGAGAAAATCGTATAAGTTCATGCCATTCAATTGCTAAATAGTAATAAATACATTAAAATTAGAGCTATTGGGGCGCCTGGGTGGCACAGCGGTTAAGCGTCTGCTTTCGGCTCAGGGCGTGATCCCGGCGTTATGGGATCGAGTCCCACATCAGGCTCCTCTGCTATGAGCCTGCTTCTTCCTCTCCCACTCCCCCTGCTTGTGTTCCCTCTCTCACTGGCTGTCTCTCTGTCGAATAGATAAATAAAATCTTTTAAAATAAATAAATAAACAAAATTAGAGCATTGCAACTGATCTTGAAATGAGGAACAAGGGCATACATGATTCCATTAGAGAAAGGGGAGATTTCTGAAATCCTGAGTACCCTGGGAAGACTTACTGGAAGAAGAGGAACCCAGATTAGAAACCCAGCAAGGTGACTGAGGTTAGACAGGAAGAAAGATGTGGGACATATCCCAGAGACAGACCATGTTGCAAATCGCAGTAGGGAGACTCTAAGCAGCAAACAACTATGCTCTGGGAAAAATGTATAGACCAGGCTGTCTGGAAGGGTCATTCTCTGTGTGGGAGTCAGTGCTAATGGTCAGAAAAGTCTGTTTGAAGCAAATGGTAGAGAAGCCTGGATGACAGGCTGAAACTTTGGCTCTTCTTGATTCTTCAAATCTGGAGATACTTGAATTTTTGGCAAAACAAGGTCACCCTGTGCCCAGTGGCTTCCAGAAATTCTTTACAGAATAAACCCCAATACTCTGCAGTCTTATCTCCATGAATGGCTGGTACAAGTTGACTTTCAAGTTCGTGATACTCTAGAGACCTCAGACTTCTTCTCAGATGGAGGGAAATGGCTTCCTCTTCCGTTTGGTCATCCATAAAGGCAAGCCACTCTTTTCTCTCCCTGTCCACGGCCCTTTGCATTATCACTTTCAAAAACTGAGGCATTTTCAAAAGAGAAGGGACACACCTTTTCATCCTTTTGCAAATGTGCTCTGAGGCAAGAGATCAGAAAGTCTGTTTGGAAAAGAGGAGTGAGTGCAGAAACAAGAGACAGTAAAACATAGGACAAACAGAAATAAACCCCTCACGGATTTCTTTATCCACCAGGTTTATCAGAAGGTGACTTGTTCGTACATGTCACATAGAAAGTGAAAGACCCAGATCAAATATTTTAAGGTATCCCTGAGTGTCTTTCCTCTAGCGCCTGGGTTGTCCTCATAGGGTTCACATTGTTTTAAAGCTGTTTGGCATGCCTGGGCTTTCCCTCTGTGGTACGATAGAATTTTTTAAAAAAAAAAAACCTTTTGCCTGCTCTTGGAAGACAATATTGTGCTAAATATAGTGCGATGATCCACTGCTTGTGAAATCAACTACGTGCCACAAATCCGAAGACGTCCTCAAAAGAAATATGGCAAGAAAAGTACACTGCCAGCTTTAATTGTACCTGCCATTTCCCTCACGGAATTTCACTGAAGTGGCTGGACATCTGCATTCCCCGCCCTGCCTGGCATTAATGTGATTTTTCTATAAAAGGAGAGGAGGACAAAAGGAAAAGCAAAATGTGCTCCACAATGGAAAATGTGATCCTCAGCCACTGGGATAAAATTACATTGACAGTGGGGGAGTTACTTTCTTCCTTCGAAGAGCAATGTTTGATGTTTGAACTAGACTCTCTGGTGATGAAGCTCATAACTTGGGAGATAAATCAGGTTCAAATTTAGAAAAGAGTTTTCAGAAGTTGCTTAGCGGGGTAGTTTTAGAGGTTAACATATGAATAGAGGTGACATTATGCCTTGTCTGTCTGTCCTGTGTTCATTGGACAGAGATAATATGGCCTCTTCCAAACGGTAGCACACATAACAAAATTTAAATTCTGTCATAATTATTCATTACAAATACTGTGGCATTTTAATATCTAGAAAATGTTTAAGTCTTGTCGAGTTTCTGCCTCTTTTCCCTCTTTATGTTGATTTCTACATCTCTTCCTATTTATCTCTTTTGTGCATCGCACATATTCTTCTATGAACTCGATTTTGCGGGTGAAAGGCCACAACTCACTGTTTGCATGCCTTATCTGTGCCCTGGAGAGCGGTAACTCACAAATGAGCCCGCTGCACCTACTGTACATAAAATAGCAACATCACTTTGAGCTCTCCCTTAATGTGCTAGGTTTAGATTACTTTGTGAGCAAAAGGGGTGAAAGGTGGCAGGATACTATTTTAACTAACTACTGGGGGCAGTATTTATTCATGGTGCAGAGTTTTAATAGGAAAGATGGGACATGAAAGCCTGTCAAATGCACTGCTCAAACAGTCTGACAACACAGGATATTTTTACAGATGAAAGGTGAGGAATCTCCAACTTCTCAGGATAACATAAATTGTATGGAACAAGTAAGACATGTAAAAAAGCCAGATAGAAAACTATTTATATCCCCTTTATGATTGCATGAAACCCTGCCACGAAACCAGAGGACTGTTTTAGAGTCGCATTTGTCAGGTACAAAGAGGAACATCGTGAACGTTGAAAATATACACTTTGAGAAAGATTCTCATTACATTTATAATTCATGTAATATTGTTTTATTAAGACCTGGGTGTTTCAGGAAGTGTCTATTCCAATTTGGTAACAAGGGGGAAACCAGAAATATACACAAAATATACAAGAATAATATCCTCCCGGATTGGAAGAGTGGCTTTGTCTGGAACCACCAAACAGACTCTGACTCTTATTTGGAAATAGCTTGAAAATTCTGCCTCTGCCTTTAATGAGAGCCTCATCTTTCCTTGGCTTCCCACAGCCTTGTCCTAAAACAGTGATTCTCAATCTCTCTTTCTTTCTGTCCCCAAACACTGGTGGTACTTGGTGTACTCCTGTTGGTTACAGTGGCTCCCTAAGACTGTTTGTCAAGGCGCAGGGGTGGAAGGTAAAGGGGCACAAAAGAAGCTCTGGAGTAACTTGTGTGTTTTAAAGATGATTTAGACACGCCCACAATTTTCTAACTCATGCCTAGGAATCACTAATGTTGAATTATTTAGCCCTCCGTAATCTGGCTATAATCCACGTCATTAAGTACATTAGCAATTATGAACCCTACTTATTTTTCCTGAATCTTGCCTTTTTCGTATATTATTCCATCTATCTGGAATAGCAAACCCTACCTCCTACCTACCCTATTTTTCTCTCTCCCCAGAACATTTCTATTTCTTTTAAAATTCCAAACTTAAAAAAATAAAAATAAAAGTGAAAAGAAAATAAAGTAAAATAAAATTCCAAACTCAAAATTGGTTCTTGAGTGAAGCCTTCTCCATCAGCCCCAAAAGACTTGGTTGTTGCCATCCTAGATATTTCCACAGCAACTTGATAATGACTCTGAAAAGAATTTATGTTACGATATTCTGATTCGTCTGTTTAAATACCTGTCTTCACAACCACCACCAGACTGAAGTCTAGGATGTTCGTTCATCTTTGTGAGTTCTGACTTCAAATACAGTGGCGACCGCATTACAAGTGATGAATAATGATTGACTATCATTTGCATATGTTTGCATATGTGTGTTTGTATATGTGTTTTCATTTTTATTATAAATAAATTGAGAAATATGCATTGAGAAATTATATAATTACATGCCTATATCCAGTAATATATATATATATATATATATATATACATATATATAGTAATATATACAAACCTGAAGTGTGGGCTCAATAAATGCTATGTTTGTATATCTCCATGTAACCCTTACTCAGATGCAGGTATAGAACGATTCCAACTTTGCAGAACGTTCCCTCATGCCCCTTCCTAATCAACACCTTCTCCCCACCATAGAGGTAACTTCTATTCTAACTTTAATGCAATAAATTAATTTTACTGGTTTTGAACTATATATGGACTTTGTCAGTGGAGTCAAACCTATTTACTTTCTTGTGTCTGACTTCTTTTATTTGGCATAACGCTTTGGAGACTCATCCACGCCATTACATGGTCATTCTATTGTAGTGTGGTATAGAATCCCATTGCATAAGTATGTCATGACTTATCTATCCATTCTCTTCTTCATGAGCATGTGGACTATTTATAGTTTTTAATTTCTTTTTTTTTTTTTTAAAGATTTTATTTATTTATTCGACAGGATAGAGACAGCCAGCGAGAGAGGGAACACAAGCAGGGGGAGTGGGAGAGGAAGAAGCAGGCTCATAGCGGAGGAGCCTGATGTGGGGCTCGATCCCGTAACGCCGGGATCACGCCCTGAGCCGAAGGCAGACGCTTAACCGCTGTGCCACCCAGGCGCCCCTATAGTTTTTAATTTCTATGAAGAAGCTATTATTAACATTTTTGTACCTATTATTTTTCGTAGACATTTATACTCTTTTCTTGATTGTGTATGTAGGCATTGGATTGTGGATCATAGGGTAGGTGTAGGATCAGTCTTTCAACATATTACCACTTTCTAAAATTGGCTGTGCCAATCAAAAGCTAACTATGAGATTCCCTCTTGTTCCATATCCTTGCCAGTAATTAATATTGTCAAACATTGACTTTAGCCATTTTGATGGTTTTATAGTGGTGCCTCCTTGTGGATGGAATTTACATTTCCTTAATGACCAATAATGTCAAACAAATTTTTATGTGTGTATTGGCCATTTAGATATCATGCTTTGTAAATCGCCTTCTCAATTCTTTTGCACGCTTTTTATTGGGTTGTCTTTCCCACTGATTAGTTGGAGTTCTCTATATATCTGGATACAATTCCTTTGTCGGATGTATTGTAAATAAAATTACTCAGATATGGTTTGCCTTTCTTTCGATGAACAGAAGTTCTTACTGGAGTCCAATTCTTTTTTCTTTTAAATTAGCTCTCTTTATGTCCTTTTAAGAAATCTTTACTTCAGCCAAATTTATGAAGATATTGTTCTGTATTCTTCTAAAAATTTGATTAATTTTCAAATGTAGGTCTATTAGCCATTTCAAACTTATTTTACTTTATGGTGTGCAGAAACCTTTGAGGTTTGTTTATATCTCACAGACATACGCTCCAGAACCATTTATTAAAAAGATCATCTTTACTCTCACTAGCTTGCATTGGGAACTTGTTGTAAATTCGTGACCATATACTTGTAGGTTTACTTTTGGGTTGTCCGTTTGATATCATTGGTAGATGTGCCTTAATTTTTGTATCTTGAAATCTGGTAGAGAAAGTCCTCTAACTTTGAATGTTATTAAGATTATCTTGAGTATTCTAGGTTCCTAATTTTTCATATAAATGTTAGAATCAGCTTGTCAATTCCCACCTACTCCCCCAAAAAACTGTTCTAAGATTGACTGGAATAATATTGACTCAATAGATTTTAATTTGGTTAAAAACACTGTAAAAGACAAGGAACTTAGATTTTTTGTCTTGTGTTAGTTGTGGTAACTCGTATTTTTAAAGGATTTTTTTCCATTTCGCTGATTTTTAAAAATTTTAGTAAATGTAAATTCTTTAAAAATCACTAATTACCTTTGTAACATCTTTACAATATATAGTTATGTTCCTATTTTTACTTTGGATAGTGATAATTCATGTTTTTTATTGTCTCCCACCCCCTTTTCTTGTCCATCTTACTAGTCATTTATGAATTCCATTAATCTTTTCAAGGTATCAACTTTTGGCTTTGTTGACTGTCTCTATTGTATGCCTGTTTCTGCTCTTACCCTAATTATTTTCTTTCTTCTACCTACTTTGGTTTGCTGTTCTTTTTCTCACTTTTTGAAGCAGAAGCTTAAATTATTGATTTTAGACCATTCTTTTGTAATACACGCATATAAAACCATGAAATTCTTGCTAAGCTTGCTTTACTGCATCTCATAAATTTTGACATGTATTTTTGTTATCATTTAGCTCAAAATATTTTCTTTTTTAAAAAAGGTTTTACTTATTTGAGAGAGAGACAGAGAGAGTGAGAGCATGGGTGGGGGAGGGGCAGAGAGAAAGGGGTAAGCAGACTCCCCATTGAATGGGAAGCCTGAAGCAGGGCTCGATGCAGGGCTCAATCCCAGGACCCTGAGATCATGACCTGAGCTGAAGTCAGAGCTTTAACCGACTAGCCACCCCCCCAGCTCAAAATATTTTCTAATTTCCTTTGTTTTATTCCCTGAATTTAGACTGACTTACAAGTATGTTGCTTAATTTCTAAATATTTATAGATTTTTCTAGTTATCCGTTATTCAGTTCTAATGTAATACTTCAATGATCAGAATGCGACTTAAATCCTTAAGAATTTGTCATGGCTTATTTTAGGGACAGAATATAGTCTATTTCGGTAAATGTGTTATGTGCACTATGGAAGAATATGCTTTTTATGGTTGTTGCATATGATGTTCTATATAAGTTAACTAGATAAATTTGGCTTGTCGGTTCTTCAAATCTTATTCTTATTGATTTTGTTTTAAGGTTTGGGCAATTAACTTTTCTTTTCTTTTAAACATCCTTTGTTTTTTAGGGCAGTTTTAGGTTCAGAGCAAGGTTGGGTAGAAATCAGAGTTCCTTTACACCTTCTACCGCTGTGCCTGCCCATCCTCCTCCACTACCAACGCCTGCGTGGGACATTTGTTACAGCTGATGAGCCTGCGTTGACGCGTCCTTTACCTCCAAACTCCACGGTTGACATTAGGAATCAGTCCATGCTGTACATTTCATAGGTTTGGACAAATGTATAATGACATATATCCACCATCAGAATGACATACAGAATAGTTTCTGTGCCCTAAAAATCCTCTTTGTTCTGCTTATTCATCCCTCCCTCCCTCCAACCCCTGGCAACCACTGATCTTTTTTATTGTCTCCATAATTTTGCCTTTTCTAAAATGTTACATAGTTAGAGTCATACAGTATGTGGCCTTTTCAGAATGACTTCTTTCACTCAGTAATATGCATTGAAAATGTCTTCTTGTCTTTTCATGGCTTGATAGCTCTTATTTTTAGTCCGGAATAACATTCCACTCTTTGGATGGACCACAGTTTATTTAGCCATTCACCTACTGAACGACGTCGTGATGGCGTCCAAATTCTGGCAATTATGAATCAAGCTGTTATAAACATTCACGTGCAGGTTTTTGTGTGGACATAAATTTTCAACTCTTTTGGGTAAATACCAAGAAATGCAATCGCTGGGTTATATGGTTAGAGTATGTTTCATTTTGTAAAGAGACTGCCAAACTGTTTCTTAAGAGGCTGTACCATGTTGCCTTTCCACCAGCAGTGAAAGAGTTTCCATTGCTCCACATCCTTGCCAGCATTTGGTGTCAGTGTTCTGGATCTTGGACATGTCTGGAGTGGCATTTCATTGTTGTTTTAATTTGTGTTTCCCTGGTGACATGTCATGTGGAACAGTTTGCCATGGTTATTTGCTATCTATATAACTTCTTTGGTGAGCTGTCTTTAAAGGTCTTTGGCACTTTATTTATTTATTTAAATTCAATTAATTAACATATAGTGTATAATTAGTTTCAGAGGCAAAGTTCAGTGATTCATCAGTTGTATGTAACACCCAGTGCTTATTATATCATGTGCCCTCCTTAATGCCCATCACCCAGTTACCCCATCACCCCACCCCCCTTCCCTCCAGCAACCCTCAGTTTGTTCCTAGAGTTAAGAGTCTCTTATGCTTTGTCTCCCTCCCTGATTACGTCTTATTTGTCTTGTTTTATTTTTCCCTCCCTTCCTCTATGCTCCTCTGTTTTGTTTCTTAAATTTCACATCTGAGTGAGATCATACGGTATTTGTCTTTCTCTGACTGACTTATTTCGCTTAGCATAATACCTTCTAGTTCCATACACATCATTGCAAATGGCAAGATTTCATTTTTGATGGCTGAGTAATACTCCATTATAGTCCATTATATATATGTGGAGCATATATATATATATATATATATATATATATATATATATCACAACTTCTTTATCCATTTATCTGTTGACGGCCCTCCAGGTTCTTTCCAGGTTCTTTCCACAGTTTGGCTATTGTGGACACTGCTGCTGTAAGCACTGGGGTGCAGATGCTCCATCAGATCACTACATTTGTATCTTTGGGGTAAATACCAGTAGTGCAATTGCCGGGTCGTAGGGTAGCTCTATTTTTAACTTTTTGAGGAACCTCCATACTGTTTTCCAGAGTGGCTGCACCAGCTTGCATTCCCACCAACACTGTAAGAGGATTCCCCTTTCCCCTCAACCTTCCCAACATTTGTTGTTTCCTGACTTGTTAATTTTAGCCATTCTGACTGGTGTGAGGTGGTTGGTATCTTATTGTGGTTTTGATTTGTATTTCCTTGATGCCAAGTGATGTTGAACATTTTTTTATGTGTCTGTTCACCATTTGTATGTCTACTTTGGAGAAATTCTGTTCATATCTTCTGTTTGGCGCATTTTTAAAATGGATTGGTTATTTTCTTATTGTTGAGTCCTAAGAGTTCGTTGTATATTTTGGATAATACTCCTTTATCAGATTTTTTTTTGCAAATATTTTCTCCCAGTCTGTAGCTTGTCTTTTCATTCTCTTGGCATTGCCTTTCACAGAGCAGAAATTTTTATTAATGAATTCAAGTCTATCAATTTTTTTTCATGACTCATGCCTTTGGTGTTTTATCTAAAATTTCGTTGCCATATTCAAGATTACCTAGATTTTCCTCTTTGTTATATACTAGGAGTTTATAGTTTTGCATTTCAGTCTAGAATCCCTTTTTGTGATGGATATAATATCTGTGTCTGAATTCTTTTCTTTCTCTCTCTCTGTTTTTTTTTTCCTTTTTGTTTTTTGGGTTTTTTTGCATGTGGATGTCCAGTTGTTCCAGCACCATATGTTGGGAAGACGATCTTTTCTCTTTTGAATTGCCTTTTTTCCTTTGTCAAAGATGTCAACTGTACTTATGTGGACCTACTTCTGGGCTCTCTATTTTGTTCTATTGATCTGTTATCTGTTTCTTCTCCAATACCACATTGTCTTGATTACTGTAGTTTTTAGTAAGTTCTGAGGTCAGAGAGAGTTGGTCCTCTAACTTTGTTCTCCTTTCAATATTGTATTGGTTATTCTGAGTCCCCCTTTTTGGGTTTTTTTTCTACTTGTTCTATTAGTTATTGAGAGGTCTGGGTTGAAATCTTGCAGTGTTTTTTTATACATCAGTTAAAACTTTGGTGTATTGTATTTTTCAAATCTTATATCCTTACTAATTTTTTTTTATCTATTTATGTTCTCATTTGCTGAGAAAGGTAGTGTTTAAATGTCCAATTGCAATTGTGCATATACCTCTTTATTCCTTATTTCTGTTAACTCCTGCATTGTTTATTTTGAATCTATATCATTAGGTGCATACAAGTTTAGGCTGATATATCTTCTTGTTGAATGAGACTTTTATCTCTGCATAGTGTTTCTTTGTGTGTTGTAATCTTTCTTGCACTCAGTGCAATTTTGTCTAATATTAATATGGTAACAGCATCTTTCTTATGTTGTTTTCATGGAATACCTTTTTTCCATTGTTTTATTTTCAACTTATCTTTACTTTGATATTTAAAGAGCACTTCTTATATCAATGTGCCATTAGATCTTTTAAAATCCAACATGATAATCCTTGTGTTTTAATAGGAATACTTAGTCAATTTATATGTAATATATTTATGACATAGTTGGGCTTAAATCTAACATCTTCTGGTTTTAAGTCTAACTTTTGGTTTTGTTTTTGTTCCATTGTTATTTGTTACGTAATCTTTTTTTTCCCCTGCTTTCTGTTGTATTGATTAAATATTTTTGTTATTTCTCTATTAACTTTTCCCGGGGGGGCAGTTATAACTTTCAGTATCATTATTTTGTGGTTACCCGAGAAATTACTTCTTTAATTCATTCCAGTGTACCTTCAATTAGTACTTTTAGAACATCTTAAACAATGCAAGCTGTTGCTACAGTTGACTCTATTTAATACTTTCATTTTTTTTTGCTAATTTTGTCATGCCCTTAATTCTAGTATAAAAAAACCTCACAAAGTATTATGATTATTGCTCCAAATGGTCAATAGTCTCACATTTATCCATATATTTACCCTTTCCAGAACTGTTTATTTCTTTTCCCCTCTCTGCTTTTATGTTGGCTTATTTTTCTTAAACCTGAAGGAAATCCTTTAGTATTTCTTGTAATGTTGGGCTGCTAGTGACACATCCTCTCAGCTTTTTCCCCTTTGTCTGAGAACGTTTTTATTCTACCTTCTAATCTGAGGCATAATTTCACTGGAGATAGCATGCTAGATTTTAGCAGTTGTTTCCTTTAGCACTCTGAAAATGTTTTCTGGCTTCTGCGGTGTGTCCGACATTGATGCAGGGTTAAGGAGCACACGACATTTATTGGGGGATGGGAGGAGTAGGTGACTCCCGTGAAAGACAACAAGGCAGACAGTGGGTTTGTCAGATCATGAGATTGATCTGACATCTGTGAGGGGAAATTAGGAAAGAAAAAGACTTGGGCAGGAAGAGGCTCATGCCATGTACAAATCTGACGCAGCCTTGACTAACTCTGGAGAGCTCTGAAGCAAATTCTACCCATTTGAGGAGTCCCACGCTAGTGAGAAATGGCCAGATCATAGTACCCCTGCTCTACTTAGTCATTAGATTGGGCCACGTGGCAAAAACATAGCCTTGGCTCAAACGTTGAAGTGCATCCTGAAAGCATTACAGACGGAGGCTGTTAGTTAACAAAACTCCATGTAACCGAATGACAAGTTCCCCTCAAAGAGGCATCAGAGAGGAACAGCTCCATGACTACCCTGATCTACCTCCTGTATTATACATGGATCCACCTTTTTACCCACTTAGGGGGTAGCTTCTTCAGGGTTCCAATGGACCTCTCTTCCAGGGTGGAAAAAAAAAAAAGAGAGAGAGAGAGAGAGATTAATGGGACAAACTATAGTCCACCTCTGCTGTAGTAGTTCTTGGGGCCACAACTGGTATTCCTTTTCTCCCTTCCACAATAATTTAAATTCCCCTCACCCTCAGTGCTATCTCTGCTGTTCTCCATGGCTCGTGGAGTGACCCAGGGGCCTCTGAGTTTCTTCTCAGAATAGAGTTAATGCATTTGTTCATTCACATGCACTGTCAGGCAATGAAGTACCAAGAGACATCCGAGTATATTCCATGAATGTTCTTCTCTGGCCCATTATGTAAGAAGTCTTAACTCATCTTACTGGTAAGGTTCGGTTGCCCCCGGCAAGATAATGACTCTTCTTCTTGTCTGTTGTTTCCTGATCTCGGGATTCCAAAGTGCCCAGGTGGCAATCATAGGATGTAGGTCAATTTCTACATATGTCTGCTGGCAAGAGTATGACCTATTGAGGACCAGGAGCTCAAACTGTACAGAACCCAGAGTTGTGGTAATGGGGAGTTTAAAGTCCTCCCATAGAATATGAAGCATGATGGTATGTATGTAGACCACTTTTACTTTTGGTTCGTGTGTGCTCGCATGTTTTATATTGGGGACACAGTGTGATATAAGTATCGGATTCAGTGTGGATGCCGCATCCTAGGGGCTGGTAACCCATGTCCTAGAACATTGGTCCTGAGCCGGTGCTTCAGCAGGACCTCCAGCAGGGTGTGCCAAAGCTCCGAGGCTAGCGAATTCTGAGTGGTACATTGTAGGATATGACTAGTGGATCCCATGTTTGGGTTTATTTTCATATCGTGTGTGTGTGTGTGTGTGTGTGTGTGTGTAGATAGACAGAGAGAGACAGAGATTTTAAAGAACTGGTTCACATAATTTAGGGACTGGCAAGTCTGAAATTTGCAGGGCAGACCAGCAGGCTGGAGGCTCAGAGAAAAGTTGATGGTGTGGTCTTGAGTCCAAAGACTGTGTGCAGGAAGAATTCCTTCTTCCTCAGAAGACTTCAGTCTTTTCTCTTAAGGCTTTCAACAGATCGGATGAGGCCCGCCAACAATACGGAAGGTAAACTGCTTTACTTGAAGTCTACTAATTTAAATATTAATCACATCTAGAAAATACCTCCCCACCGCATCTAGACTGGTGTTTAGCCAAAAACTGGGTACCATGGCCTAGCAGATTGATATGCAATATTGATCACCACAGCTGTAAACTCGACATACTATAAGCTTCCAGATAATGGTTTTGACTGAAGTCCTACAGGCAGAATTCAAACTCATACCCAGTAGAAGTGTCATTTGCCCGACTAAGATAGCAACAGCCCAAAGTAGTCAGCTTGCCACCTAGTGGTGGAATCTCCTTCAAAAATAGGGCCATATTTTGTGTTGATCTCGTTGCTGGCTCTTAATCAGTCAGAGGTTACAGTAGCTACATTAGCCTCGGTAAGTGGCATTCCATGCTGTTGGTCCCATGCATAATCTCAGTCTCTGTCACTGCGGTCAGTCCTTCTGTGTGCCTACTGAGCTAGTTCTGAGTGACTCATGACAAAGGCTGACTTATGAAAACTTGCTGAATGATCTTGTCTACTTGGTTTTTCAGTGCCTGTTCCATGGTTGGTGTTTCCTGTGCGCGTTAACTTTCATCACAAAAATATGCACTTTATACCTATTCCATCTACATGCACAAGCCTGTTCTCTAGACCCTCTTGTCACCGATCTTTCAATTTATTTCCATCAGTCCCTTGGCAAGCGAGCCAAGCCATTTACCACTGCCTTTGAATTCATGATGTGTTCTCAACTCAGAACACTTTTCTTTCACCAAAGCATGCATAGATGTAAGCAGCACTAAAAGTTCCACCCATTGGGGAGATTCTTCCCCAATATCTGTCAGGGTCACCTCTAAGTGTAACTATCGTGCAGGCACTGTCATTGTCAGCTTATACCATCTATCAAGCCCATCCTGCCATTAACCTTGTCAACCCAACCCTCAAGCTTTGTTTCCCTTCTTCAGCTGATTACATAGGATCGTTCACTTGGCCATTGGTATTAACTGAACGAAAGATGCTGATACAACCATGGTGAGTGGCATGTGGTTTTGTGCCCCTTGTTCACCCAGCTTTCTTATGCCCTCTGCTTCTGCTTCTGCTTCGGATATACAATTTCAATTTATGGTGAATTGCTGCTGGCACCACCTGATTATGAGACTTGGTGGGTCCAATGTAATCGAGCTCACAGGAAGTTTTAGACAGACTAATGGATAAACTATGAATCAGTAGCCTACCAAAAGCTGTTGTGTTGTTTTTTTTAAGGGAATATAGTTTTGTTTTGTCTTATTTTGGTTTTTTGCTGCAGATGGTGTGGCTTCTCTAGTGGCTTGAATTGTGATTTTCCCACTGGAATTTGTCATAAAATCCATACTGCATATTTTACGCTGCTGAAACCTCCACAACCATAAAGCCTGCTGGATTTTAAGTCCCAAACTGCAGGTTTTATTTACTGCAGCGTGGACTTGCTGCAGAGGCCTTTTCCGTTCCAAACCCTATTCAATCTATCGGTTCACTACCTCCTTACTTCGTGGGCCAGAGCAGTGTTCTTAGATGTGGGATGTGTGTTGCTTCCGGAACCAAAGAGGCCAACTGAGTGTTGTGGTTCTTTCTTTGTGGCGGGCGATGTAAGTCAGTCAAGAGTCTCTACTTTGGCGAGGCTGTCCTGGGATAGCCCTAATGATTAAGTACCCGCTGAACTGGCAGGTCCCAGAATGTCCATAGAATTTGTTTTTCACTCCTCGGAGCTCATGTGTTTTATAAAACCTTATCATTTACAAAGCAAGTTCTGTGACAGGATCTCCTCGTGTCCACCTTGGATACGTATCCACCTTGTTTCCACCATGAACTTATAATTGATTGTGGTATCCCTCAGACCAGTGGGTTCCTGATGGCCGTGTTGCATGATATTATCTCTGGAATATAATCTGGAACATAATTAGCCCACTTCCCTGAGGCTTTTTATCCCTTTCCGCATTGTCTGTCAGGGCAATTCAAGCATTGCAACTTCAATTATCATGGGCCATCACTTTCTCTAAATTTCTAAAAGCCACTATAGCAACAGATTTGCATCATCCTCTGGAGTCCTTGCCAAATGTTGAAGTCATATCCTGAGAGAACGCTTCTAAATTAATAAACTCTCTTGTGTTTAGTTCTCTGTCCTGTCCTCTTGATCAAGAACCCTCAAAATTCAGTTATGAGTACTCTGCACAGGCTCTTCTCCATACAAGCTGGTTAATTATTGAAGATTCTTTCTTTCTTTCTTTCTTTTTTTCTTTCTTTCTTTCTTTCTTTCTTTCTTTCTTTCTTTCTTCTTTCTTTCTTTCTTTCTTTCTTTCTTTCTTTCTTTCTTTCCCCTTTATTTCTTTTTTTTTGGGGGGGGCGGTATAATCCTTTTCCTCATCAATCAGGCCTGCTATATCCTTGACTTGCTTTTGCTATGACTTAGATCAAATTTTGGCCTGGCATGCAGAAAAGAAGATAGGGGGGGAAATCCTGAAAGTGACCCTGTTGCCTTGTGGGAGAGAGGACTCTACAGTGTTTCCCCACATGCAGGAGGTGGAGCTCTTGAAAAGGCCACCTCTGTAGGATCTAAGTATTTAGAGGATTTGGGGAGACCAAATCTTTGGGCATATACATGCAGATGGTCCTCATATGTCAGGATCTCAGGCTTTCCCAGCAAGGGCCCTAATCTTGGCATACCAGAACTGACTTGGTTGAGTACTCTATACTCTTTCCCAGCCCCTATTCTCAGCCAGATATCCTGGAGGCATTCTCAGCGCGAGGTCAGGAGATGTCCAAGGTCCTGGTAGGTGGTTACGGTGCTCTTCCATGAGCCTGCCTTTTTTCATGGGTTGTAGCCTTGCCTCAATTGTTGTCAAATGCCTAAAAACTGTTCATGTATATATATATATATATATATATATACACACACACACATGTATGTGTGTGTGTGTGTGTGTGTGTGTATTCTAGGTTTTCTAGTTGTTTATGATGGGAACTTAATGAGAAAATTAGGTACTTTATCATGGCCTGAACCAGAAGTCTCTTAATCAATGATTGCTGAATAAATAGATGTGTTGAGTTGGAGGAAGTTCTGATATATCCTGGTGGAAATGTTAGGGAGACATTGGGAATCATCTGTATACTGGTAGTAGTTTAAAGAGGCTATAAGACTTGTTGAGATTTTCAAGGAAGATCCTTGATCTTCCTTATACAAGGCCAAAGAGAGGAAAAATTTAAAAACAACAAAATTAGCGAACAAGAGTATTTATAGGATACTAGATTAAGAGAATTCAGGAAAGACTGGAAAAAGCGACAGAAATGTAAATATTTTATTTAGGCATTCTGCTGTGCTTCAATTAATTAACAAATACTTATTGAATTTGTTCTATAATTTGTATAATTAACAAGGAAAGGATTGTATGGATCTGTGGGTGAGTCAAGGATTAGGGTTCAGTGAGGAGGAATTTCTAAGAAGAATAAGTTTTGAGTTAAAGACGAATTGGATTAAAGCATAATGAAATGGGATAGAGGTAGAGGCTAGGGTTAGTTCAGCCATCAGCTAAGCATGAGCAGATTTAAGACCTTGCTGCTGTAACGTGTGTGAGGAAATAAAAAGAAATATCAGGGTAGAAGAAAAACAGTAATGGCTTCAGAATTTTCATGTTGATGGAGATTTCCAGCAACAATGTAATCGAAAGCAGATTCAGGGGACTTGTTCGGAGGCTGCATTTCCCTAGTAAGTACACTTTTAAAATTTGAAGTCTGTGTTATAGATCAATACAAATGATATTGAGTTGAAGTTTTCAAATACACGTTTGCTAATTCTCTTGTTATTTAAATAACTAATTATTTAAGCCGGGGTGGCTTTGGGAAGCTACTAAAGATTTTAGAAGACCTTTAATTCTCTCCAACCCTACCCCAAGCCACCCTGGTTCTGCTAATGAAATGCATTAATGTGTTGATAGAAACAAGGTGGAAGATTCTAAATGAAGGAGGAAAGCAGGAAGCATTATCCTAATTGGTCTGAAAGGCAGAAATTCACTTTAAATTAGATCTCATTTGTAAGTGAGGTAGGGGAAGGTTAGGTCTTTAAAAGTCAAGCTAACAATGATAAAAATAGATCATAAAAATACTGGTAATTTTACACCTAGTTAGATGGAGAAAATAATGGTGCTGTGGGATCTATGTTGAACTCTATGTAAGTCTAGTTGTTAAGGTGAGGATACTGTAGTGCCTGTGGAGGTGGATACTTTGTAGTTAGCAAAAGGTACACAACTAGATGGAGAAAGATTCACGGCCATCCGTCTGTCTGTGACGTAACAAATTCTCCATGATGAAACCGTTCATCAAAATAAATGGCAATAAGCAAGATCAACTATATTGTGTTACCAACAGGGGGCTCTGTGGCTTTGCAATAGAATTGTTCTCCTCTATTTAAGTTTCCCCCCCAATGAACCATACAGTTTGCTCTGTTAATAAACAACTGGGTCCTTCTCTCCATCCATCTCTCCCTCCTTCCTTCCGTTCTTTCAGCTAGCATCATTTACCTGCGTTCTTCATTAGTTAACAGTGAAAATATTCAGAAGGCAAATAGCTCCACTGCTTTCTCTCTACCTCATTGAACTGTGGGAACTCTTCTTGAGTGGTGAGGGTTAGGGTAATGAAACTTGGAAAAATGCCATCCTAGGATTCCTCTGTGCTACCAATATGCAAATAATTTAATAGTAATGCAGTCAAGAGTTCCCTGAGTAAAGACTCTCCATTTTCATCACTGTTGGTAAGTGCCAAGAGGGACAGATGAGAATAAGTTATAGCCACATTGTGACATGTAATAAATCTTCCAAAAGAGGTTTACACATACTCAGCTCTTTGGCTTTTATCCTGTGTACGACACTTCTGTTTGCTTTGCATCTAAGCAACAGAAAGTAATCAGCCTCTAAGAACTTAATTATTGGTTGCACGGATAACCCTTAGGGTGTGTGTGTCCAGTCACTTGGGCCTCCTTCTACATCTCTCATCACATAAAGCAACATGCCTCTCTGAGCGCCAGCCTCTCCGGAAAGCATGGTGGTTCATTTCTTCTTCTAGGGGGAAGACAAAGAGCTGCTGAAACAACAGAATACATTGAAATGGCCTTCCTTGGGAAAATGAGCTCCTAATAGTTCTTGATGACTGAAACAAAGGAAGAGTCCTAGGGCTAGAAATCACTCAAGAACAGAGCCTTGATAACAGTCAGCAGCTGAGAAGTAGAAAGTGTGAGGAATTCTAGGGAGGGGAATGGGGAAATACTGTAACAGGCTTGCAAAATCCAACTCAGAATCACACTAGTATGTTAATGAGACAAGTTTAAACCAGTCACACTCCCACCTCTTAACCAAACTGTTAACACAATTTAACACACTTTCAAAGGGGCACCCCTATGATGTGCTAATGAAGTGACTTTCTTCCCGGCAGGAGTCAATGGGCTTTCCCCTCTTTGTTGAGCTCTCTTTGATCGGGCAAACAAAATACTCAAAATACCTGGTCAGTCCTGGGAGGCGGTTAGTGTGTCTTTCAAATATATCTTAGGGGAAACTGAGGCATAAAGGACCAAATTTAAAAATTAAAGGTAGGACAATTATTTGCGTTTGGATTGATTTCCTGTTGCAGTGTTTCCCTACTGCTATTTAAATGTGAAACGAAGTGTCGTTCAGGAATTATATCTTTTAAGTTAGCCAGTAACTTGCGGAGTAACATAGATAACTTGCAGAGTAACAATAGCTATGAAGTGCTCTCTAATTGTTGAACACTGAACAAATGTATGAAGCATTACATTTCAATTTTTTTAAATTACATTGCAAATCATTTGCGTGAGCTGGACATTGAAACAATTGGGTTTTTTTAAAAAAAAAAAACATAAGTACTAATGGATCCATTCTAGAAACCAATGGATACATTTAAAGGAACCAAACAGTTTAATTCAATTATTTTCAGAACAGCTTCAGTGAAAGCAAGCTCTTAAAAGACATAGTTCCAGGTAGCTCCAAACACAGAAACTACACTCTTTTAGGCTAGGCTAGTGGTATGTACATGGGGTGTTTACTTTTCTGTTCTTTACATTGTACACACAAAAAAGTATACAAAATGTTCTTTTCATATGTATTGCACATTTCAAAATAAAAAAAAGAATTTTCAAAAAGACTTTCTTTGTTGCATAGCTGAAATCTTAAAATGAATTGAGCAGAGACGATGCATTTAGCATTCCTAAAAGTTTCTTGCAAGATTTTATAGAAAAACTGCCCATTATTCTATTTGACAACAAGCCTATGAATTTTGAAGAAAAACAAAAAGAGGACCTGTAAAAAACAGAAGGGTCTTTTTAACTGAACTACATAGTATACGGATCACTATCCGTAATTTTTTTATGAGTATCTAGGTTTCGGCAGAAAAGGTTTTAAAATTTCTTATTGCTCTTATAAACCTTTGTGATTATCTGACCATGATTCATGTAATATTATTGTATATCTGACTTTGGCAGTTACCCATTACACCATGTTAACATATTTCAATAAGTAATCAATTTGGTTTCCACTACGCTGATTTAATTCAGGTTTCATTACTCGCCTAGTATTTATTTTTTCGGCATGTTGTCCATCTTAGTCTAGGACTGCCCTTTTTGCATTAGCCATTTTAGGATAAAATACTTAATAAGATTTGCATTTAAAAAATGAACTAGAGGAACTGGACCCCCTCCAGCCAGAACAAGTAATTATGTCATTTGTATTGCAAAGCAGGAGTGGCTATAAAGCAATGGTATACTTTTTTTAAGATTGATAACCTTAAGCAGTATTATATTACACGGAAAATGGCAGGTCTGACAGAGGAACTAAACGTGGGCAGTGTATAAAATCCGGAGGCTTGTAGAGAGTTTCAAAGTTTTTGCTTTGCCTTCCAATGACGTACTCAATTAAAAGGACTCTGGGAAACAAACTGAGGGCCTCAGAGGGGAGGGGGGTGGGGGATTGGGATAGGCTGGTGATGGTTATTAAGGAGGGCACGTATTGCATGGAGCCCTGGGTGTTATATGCAAATAATGAATCATGGAACATTGCATCAAAAACTGGGGATGTACTGTATGGTGACTAATATAACAAAATACAAATTATTTTAAAAAAGTAATCATTTGCCGTTTATGTCTTTATTTTCTCTTCTATCTCTGTGTCATACATTAGTCTTTCTCAGAGAGAGCCCTGTGCCTATGTGGACAGCAGCAGTGCCATGTCACAGACTAGTCAATGCTTTCAAATTTGCATCCTAATATTCAGAGGCCAAAGTTAGATGGTGTCTGTATGAAGTGGCCAAATACAAATGAACCTATTTAGTGCCTATAATCACTTAGGAAGCCCCCAGTCTGCCCCGCTGAAATGTTCCGTTGTTCTTAATGACTGAAAATGGGCAGTGTTCTCAATGTTATTGCCACTGCTAAGAAGAATACACCAGAGAGCCTTCACTGAGCGTTAGATAGTCAGTACTACGCTCCAAGTGCTGTGTTAAGTACTTTACCTCCTCTAGCTGATTAATCCTCACAACCACCTTTCAAGGTTGGTGTCAGTAGTAATACAGAAGGATACTGTGTTTATGGAGGTTGCATTGTGGTCCCAGGGCCATCCGTTATACAAGTGGTAAACTGGGATTTGAACCCAGTGTAGTTTAACTCCAGAGCTCATGTTCTTAACCATTATGGTCAACTTATAAAAACTAAAAAATCTTTTAAAAATATTCCTAAGGTATTTTCTTAACAGAAGCATCTATGACTGTGTTTCGGTGAATGACAGGGCATTCCAATTTTCTGGCCCTAAATTGAGATCTTTTGAATTAGAAGTGGTCCCCTACGTAGTTTTGTGGAGGAAGGTTTTGTGATAAAATGTGCCCCAATTATCAATTATGGGCTTTCTTGAGGATGAAAGGATACGTAACAGGCTATTATCTAGGCAATGGTCAAATTGATATTTCTCAGATTTGATGAAAGTGTTCTGAACCTTAAGTTCACAGGGCTCACATTCTCATAAAGGGAAACAAAAAGAAATGCAAGGCAAATGGGAAAAGCAGTCTCATAAGAAAATCAAAATATCACGAAGCACAAGCCAGTGTGATACGAACCAAGAACGCTGACCGAGAAGCCGTCTTCTACTCTTCTCAGTTGTTCAGGAAACCCATTTAGGGAGTTGTTAAAAACTGAGAGAGGCAATTTAGAGATAGCAACATCCTCTTAGACTTCAAAGGAAGGAAATATATTTAGGGACCGCTCTGATATAAAAAGCCATTATAATTTTGAAGCTTTTCCTTAAAATATATTCTTCTCAATCTGAGACTCTAATGTTCAGTAATTGAATTCAGTGTTTAATTGTTCAATATTTCAATCAACAGTCTACTTGAAACAATAAATCAATCAAATGAATTGCCGGTTAGTATACTTTATATTATTTATACATACGTACAAATACATATATATCTACATATATATTTATATCATAATTGAAGCTCAACATTTTTTAGTTAATTATGGGCTAAGATTTATTAGTTTCCTAGGGCTGCCATAACAAAGTACTACAAAATGGTTCGCTTGAACAATAGAAACGTGCTGTCCCACAGTTTTGGAGGCTCCAAGTCCGAGTTCAAGGTGTCCATAGGGTTGGTCTCTTCTGAGGCCTGTGAGGAAGAATTGGCTTTGTGCCTCCCCTCTTGCTTCTGGTGGTTCGATGGCAATCTTTGATGTTCCTTGGCTGGTGAAGGATCAGCGTGATCTCTGCCCTCATTGGTACACATTTCCCCTGTGTGCCTGTCCGTCTCCAGTTCTCCCCTTCTATGAGGACACCAATCCTATTGGATCAGGGGACTACTCTACTGCCTTGTGTGCGTAATGTGACCTCATCTTCAACTTACACAGGCAGTAACCCCATCTCCAAATAAGGTTACATTCTGAGGTCTCGGGAACTAGGACTTCATGTGAGTTTTGAAGGGACCCAGTTCAACTCATAACGTACGCTTTCACTTGAAAGAAAGGAAGTGTTTAATATCATAAAATGTTAGAGTTATGAGGAACTTTAGAAATCCATGTGTCCTCCATATAAGAATACCTCAGCCCAGAGAAATGAAGGGGCTCATCCACTGATCACACAGACAGTGGCAGAGCTGGGAATGGAATTCAGATTCTTAAATCCAAACACGATGTGCTTCCCATCACCTAGGCTGCAACTGACTGATAGCATACAAGGTAGAAATTATTTCATCTAAAAACTGATTTTTTTTTTATGGGAAAATTAAATCGTTAAATGACATTTTAAAGTTGGGAGAATATATTTCACACCTTTTATGTAGAAAATTATAGAAGCTTCGCAAGAACAATATACTAAATAATTAAACAGCACTAATTTAATCTCTAGCTCTCTTTCCAATGGCACTTAGAGAACAAGGGCATTGTACAAAGCACTCTACTTCACTATCTTCATTTATCCCCCACCCTTGTGACTTCAAAAGGTGAGTGTAATTATTCTCATTGTAAAGACGAGGAAAAGAGGAAGATGTCAAATAAGTTGACCAAAGTCTCGCAGAGAAGACGTTATGTAACTAAAAACCAAACAGGTCAAATATGACCCCAAGTTCTTTCTTTTTCAACTATCACCAAGCTGTGCCACATATTTGATTTTTGGTATCACAAAATAGCCTGCAAAGATGTACAAGAAGAAGAGATCAAAGATGAATCATTTTCGATATAACTTTCCTACTGGAAAACATGGCTGCCATATAAGTAAAAATGCTGCTTAGGTAAGAGTATGTAAAGGAAAAGTTCAAGGCATCAAAGTGGAATTGTTGATGAAGTTTGTAGTTAGTGTGAAAAATGGTCAATACATTTGAGTAGACAAAGAGGTGGGAGATTTGAAGAGAAACAGGAAAGAATGATGTCAGATATCCCACGTTAGGAAACATGTGAAGGGAGAGAGTTTATAGAACCTAATCCCATACTGGAAACAAGTCTTCCTCATATGTGCATCAGCAGTGCCTGATCTGAAGGAAATGATGAATAAGTATATACGAATATACTGGAATTAAAATTTTGATATTGGCCATAGGAAGACATTTTTCATAGGATTTTGAGGATGATAACTGGATAGAAGTGTATCAAATGTACATAATCTTGTAATAATCTATTCTACTCCTTTGAAAAATTGATCCGTGCGGAGGAGAATAATAGCCAATATTAACTGAGCACATACTATGTTTCTGGGACTGCTGTAAATAGTTTGTCAACCTTGCATTTTTCCCTCAACAAATCTATGATGTGGGTACTAGTTCATTTCGATCTCCATTTTAAAATGAGGAAAAGGAGGTTTAGAAGCCACACAGTAAAAGACCCACTGGATTATTCAGAGCCATCACTCTTAACCACTGATATCACCAAGGAAGAAGAAATGATACAAGAAGGAATTTAATTCAGCTTTTTTTTCCCCACCCATCACAGCACTTGGCAGGTATTTAATAAATATTGGATAAAGTGAACTGAAGTTTTAAGTTATGTTTTATTAAGGATTGGGTGCACGGAAATGCTGACTAGCACAGGGGTGTCTTCAGAGGATAAAGCAGATGATGCTAAAGAATGAGAGGAAACATCAGAATCAAGAAGCCTCATCAAGTAAAAAATGATCTACGCATGAGCATGGATAGACAGGGTAACCTTGTGTGGAAAAGGAGATACCTCGCCAGGTACTGCTGTGTCGCACCAGATCTTGAATCTCAGAAATAAGTATAAAAAAGTTAAGTTTATAACGGTCATGAAACCCATGGAAAGAACTCCTTATCCTTGAAGTTTGTATATTTTGCAATTGTTTATTTCAAAAAAAAAATCAAATGTGAACCATATTATTCATATTGTATAACCATAAAAATTTCAGCAGTAAGTTATTGAAACAAAATCGATGATGGGTGAATTAATTTGGGGTGTGCATGTGCATGTGGGTGAGTGTATGGGAAGTTATCTTGAATTATTAAATGTCAGAATATCTTCATTTGTTTGATACTAAAACATATGAACAACTGCCTTAATATATGGACAACTTAAAATATATGGGCAGCTATTTACTTTACGTTTCAAATATAAACAGATTTATTTCACATTTACTGAGTTTCCAATATGGGCCAAATATCGTGCCAGGCTCCAGGATGTCTTCATATATTTTAAATAAAAAAGTTACTGTTTGTTAAACTTTCTGTCTATGAACCCTGGACACACTTAGCTTTACTACTTTTCCCCCAGTTGGAGAATTTTGATGTCTACATCTTCGAAATGAATCTATACTTTTGTCAAAAATTTCCTGAATCTTAAATGAAATTTGTTGCAGCCTCACACCATTATTTGCTATGCTTATCAGAGGCTGAATTAAAAAAATATAATATACTTACATTTTCTTTCTTTTTTGAGACAATTGTTAGGATGCATTTAAACTTTAGTACTAACCCAAAGAGAGCTATGTGAGTCTGTTGCAAAAAGAAAATTCTGTTGAGGTACACAAGTCATACCCTCTCCGACAACGGGCCTAACCTGCAGACTAAATCAAAAAGGAGAGGGGAATATGCAAAGAGAAACTTACCTAAGGATCATCAGTAGCTATTTCTACAATAAATGCCATTTTCAATCACGGCTGTCTCAGTAGAGGCAAAGGGCCCAGGAAGAACATTAATCTAACTCAGTATTTTGGAAATACTCTTAATTAACACATGAACTTAGTCACCTCCCCTGCATACTCCTCCATCTACGTTCTCTAACTCATAAGTAGTATTATCAGCCTTCCGATTTTTCCAAAATGGAAACCTCCAGCTCTTCTCAAGTCCTCTCCCTCTCCACAGCCAATCACATGTGAAATTCTGTCAGTTCCGCTTCTGAAAACTGATGGCATTCATTTCCTTCTCCACTTGTTCCTTAATTCAAAGGCCCACCTTCTAACCCGGACTAATGCGGGAGTCACTAAAGCCCTACCTCCCCCTTGTCCACACTGCTCTCCAGTCAGTCTTCACTTCACCCAGGTTAAAGACCTGACTTGTCATCGCCTACAGGAAAATCTTTTAAGTTCTATCCAAAGAATCCAAAGAATTCTGAAGAATCCAAACCATTCTTTTTATGGGATTCGTGTTGAGAGACTTATGGCTTCTGCGCTGGTCTTTTCAGAGCCAAGCACTAAGAAATGACGCTGGTATTGCTAAATATTTTTACTACAAACTTCTTACTAATGTATGCTTATTAAATATTTACAATGGTTCCAACTATAGTTTTAAATTCCTTTCAAAATATATACATACATATCATATGTTATATGTGCTATGTATATACATTACATATACATGTATATATTTACATTTTGCTTTGTTTTGAAAAACTTGGGAAGCCGCTTTAAACCTTAGGAGTAGTAAGCTAAAGATGGCCATCTTATTGGGTTGCTAAAAGTGTGCCCTAAATACCCTAGTTTATAATTCAGCAAAGTGCTTGGAGGAGGCACAGGAGATGATGAATGGTAAAGATGGGATTATTACTCAAGTCTCATTTGTGACAGTTGACTTCCGTGATATTTATCTTACATTTTTCTTTTTGGCTGTGTGTGTGAGTGTAATACACTCTATATATTAGCATTGGTCCATCTGTTATTATATTGGCAGCAGGAGATTTTCATTGATTAGTTTCTCTCTATTTGCTTTTTCTTTCTCTGAACCTTCATGCTGTAATGCAGAAGATTTATTTTCAATGATTTATTAAAATGTAATTCTAAGGTGACTCCTTATCAAGGAAGTAATCTGCAGGCTATCTTTGTTTAAACTTGCAACCTGCTTTGTCAAGGAAAACTGCCTATGAAATTTTCATTATAATAGACAGCTTTTCATAATGAATGAAAAACAGCTATTATGATTGAAAACAAATTGCTCTGAAACATATTCTTTGAAACAATGTGCTGCTTAATTGTATTTTGGAGGAGGGGGGGAAGCAAAGGCAATTCTATTTAATTGGTTACATTTTTCAGTTCTATAAATTAATTTGCACTACCCAATATCACTTAATTTTTCCCTAGGAAAGCTTTTGCTTGCCCTAGCAATATTATAACTGCTAATTCAATTACACTGAAATTGTTTAATAGAAAATATAATTGCTTATTCATACAGAATACCCATTAAAGAAGAGCAAAAGCGTGAACCCGAGGGTTACTGCATATTAATACTTTGGGAATAAAGATGGGAATGTTGTGCGGAGAAGGTGCTGGCTGATCTTTAATTGTTCATCACCTGCCTCCAAAATAATATGAATGGACCCAAACTAAATGACCACTCATTACAAGTTTCAATTTAGGAGCTTGGCTGGGGTCAGCAGATTGCTTATGCTGATCGCAATGATTTGAAGTTGTGATTACCATAAGCAATTTAAATTTTATTGATCTCCTCTTCTGAAAGTTGTAATTGAGCATAGATGTTGGACCCAGAGCTCTCCAAACTAAATTGTACTCCGAAGCCCTTGCTGGATTCCTGCAAGAATCAATAAGCAGTCAGTCACATTAACAATGAAATAGGTCCATTAACATACGGTGCTATTGGTGAAACTTTATTTAGGAAGGGTGTTAGTTCACTTCATTGTTTTATCAATGAATCTTGGCTGTACAAGGAAAAGTATTGCTTTAATATGTGTAATAAGCTTGTATGAAAATGAAATTATATATTATAAATATATGGAATATGACGAGGTAGGCAGTTGAGTCCTTCTATGAGCGTCGTTGTGATTCATATCATCATTTTACTGTAAACAGAGGTTTCATATGACTGGAATTGCAGCTCGCCTGCTGCGGTGCTTTGCAGTAATTCGGAATTTTTATTCCTCTTTATTAGATACAAGGTTTCCCTCCATCAAGGTTAAGTACATCTCAAAGTCTCCCATGTTCAGTGGTAAGTAGTTGCTTGTTAGGGAAGCTATATGACCTATCCTGCTGAGCCAGAGAGACAAAGCTGGGAATTCTAACAGAAATCCAGACAGTTCCAGGCAGTGTGGGACAGTATTTTATGCCTGGAGCCCTACTGAGTTTTAGGAACAACTCTGGCTTACCTAGTATCGTCAGATTGTAAAATGCTTAAAACTGTAGAAGTCTGTTAAAACTTAATGACGGGGCGCCTGGGTGCTGCAGTACGTTGAGCGACGACTCTTGGTTTTGGCGCAGGTCGTGATCTCCGGTGGTGAGATCCAGCCCCAAGTGGGGCTCGGTGCTGAGCATGGAGTCTGCTTAAGACTCTCTCTCTCTCTCTCTCTGCCCCTCCCCCTGCGCTTGTGTGTGTGTGCACGCGCTCTCTCTCTAAAATAAATAAGTAAATATTTTTAAAAACCTTTATGACAATAGGACATTGTTTATTTTTCCCAAATTAATCAGTTCCTTTTCTTCCACTCACTTCCCTCTTGCTTCCCTCTCAAACGATGCATAGTAAACTCTAGAGGATTCCCCACCTTTTGGAAATTTTAAATCTCAAGAGGTGTGGGGAAAATAACACCATCATCTAAGAAGCTTCCTGCTGATCCCATGAGTTTTGGGGTGTCTGAATTACTTACTGCATGGGGTCCTTTAAAGGGGCACAGTATGGTGAAGGAGGAAGAAAATGAGATCAAAAGCCTTTCTGTCCAATTTTAATGACTGAAGATCAATTTAATCAGAGTACATATAGCCAAGTTTTATTGGTGGATTCGACCAAGGTCAGGAATGGTGAAGACGTGGGAAGGGAATGTCAGATCAAGAGTCAGGTCAAGGTAGAGAATGTTACCTGACTCAGGATGTGGTTCAGGTTTTTGCTAGACTATCTGAAAGAATCCTGGAACTCAGCTTTTCAACTACATCTTTTGTCCTCATGACCTTGATGGTCTATACATAAAGCCCAGCAGGAATTTTATATCAAATATGGCCTTGGGTCACGTCTGTCTTTCTGGGGGAAGTTCTCTATGGGGGCTTTGCTTAAACAATCTAAAAGAGCAATAAGGATTTCCATGGGCTATGGAAGAGGCATATTTTATGAATCTGAGTATCACACTTCTTACCCACTTGTATTATAGAAATAAAAGGCTAAGTGGATTGGAAATGTTATACAATCTTTCCATATCTCAGTTTCCTCAGTAGTTTAAGAATAATAGGGGAAGACACTTCATATACAGGGTTGATGTGGAGACGGAAGGAAATAGTCCACGTAAGGAATCTAGTACAGTGCCTGATAGAGAGTGTGCCCTCCACAGAGGTTAGTCATTATTAGGAGGACATATCGCTGGCTTGCCTGGGATCACCTCGGTTTCTAATCGCGTCCCCTTACAATGGTTTGGATGAAAAACTAAATGTTCTCTCGAGCAATTATTATCATTCAATGAAAAGGTGAGGAAAAAGCAAAGCATGGAAATTTTCTGCTGACAGAATCAGAAAATGAGAGAATGAGAGAACTCTAGGAGCCACGAGGTTGGTGAGAGGGTTCGAGTTCATGGAGGACAAGGTGATGTGGGCTGCCCAGGACTTAGGTAGGTCTAGACAAAATGCAGAACTGCTAAACATTTTCTCTTCCACGCCCCTACCTTCCTTGTGAGATCTCTGCCCCCGACTTCAAGTGGTCGCTGTTCTGCCCGGACATCTCTTCTCTCGTGTGATGTTCCCACTCTGAGGAGCCTGCCTCATGCTTCCCAGAATGGCATCAGATTCCAGTCAGCTTCCTCCGGGGGCAGAGTTCATGTTCTGGGGGTTGTTTCTGTCATTCATCCCCTCCAGTTTATTCACTTTTAACCCATTCTTTATGCTCC
Organism: Ursus arctos; assembly: GCF_023065955.2. Taxonomy (NCBI): domain Eukaryota; kingdom Metazoa; phylum Chordata; class Mammalia; order Carnivora; family Ursidae; genus Ursus; species Ursus arctos. Next base: position 15,507,145 of record NW_026622941.1, read on the forward strand.
ATCTTTGGTAAATGATCTCACATTTAAATTCAGATTAAATAGCAATGGCTTCCTTTTTTTGTTTGTTTGTTTTGTTTGCCTTTTTGAATAACTGCTTATTGAGTGGATGATTACATAAATGAACGCTCACAGGGGCATCTGTATGTTACCAGACGTCTGGTGACGCCGTCCCTTGACTTAACAGACCATTCTTAAAAGGGAACTTTTAGGTTCCACTGCAGCCCATTAAAGGAGTTATTATAAAGCAGAAAGCTTTCTGGGCATCTCTTAAATCATATGGTGTTGGTAATTATTTGACCTACTTGCACGGTGGGGGAGATCTAAAAGAAGATTCAGAGGAAGATGTAGGATAAATGGGTGAAGAGGATGTTAAGCAAATTAATAGCAAAGCAAAATAGGAGTGATAAAGTAATAGAAAAAAAAAGAAAAGAAAGTGGGGTTGCTTTGGGGACAACAGAAGCTAAGAGGATAATAAGTTATTGCAATGAATCATCCTGGGTTCAAATGCCAGTTTCTTCTCTTCCTGACTATGTGACTTTGAACAAGTTATCTAACTTTTCCAGGTTTCATCTGTAAAGTGGGCATAAAAGTACAACCTACCTTATAGGTCATGAGAATCATGTCGAAGAATCTGTGTAAAAGCACTTCTCCTGGGGTGCCTGGGTGGCTCAGTCATTAAGCGTCTGCCTTCGGCTCAGGGCGTGATCCCGGCATTCTGGGATCTAGCCCCACATCAGGCTCCTCCGCTGGGAGCCTGCTTCTTCCTCTCCCACTCCCCCTGCTTGTGTTCCCTCTCTCACAGGGTATCTCTCTGTCAAATAAATAAATAACATCTTTTTTTTTTTTAAAAAAGCACTTCTCCTACAGCCTGGTGCCTAGTGAATGCTCAATAGTAGTTATCGCAAAACACTTAATGCGGTAGAAACGCAAAGTAACATTTCTCCCATTACAGTGCGATTTTTCCTACTTTATCTAACGCCATAGAAAAGAAAAGCTCTCATGATTCATCATCCTTTTTCCTGGCTAGTAGCAACCAGAGAAAAGTTTTTCTTTCTTTGGAAAAATGGGTAGTTTTTCTGGTAAATGATTTCTTTTACCCCATGGTGATTTGGTTTCAGATAATGATATGAGTAAAAATGTAAATCCAAGAGTCTATGATAATAACGAAGGGCTGTGTGTATTTTGCTAAAGGGCCGGTGTAACGCCAGCAAGCTACCAGTTTTTGGAATTACATCGTAGGTTAGGGTAACACAGTCCTTTGTGAACCATGTAGTACCCCCAGCTTCCTACCCAAAAGTACTCACTGGCATTACTGTGATGGATAAGCTCAGAATTTTAGCACCTTAACCAAATAGTTACCCGTTTCTGCTCAAACGACAGTCAAGCCAGTCTTCTTCTTCTTCTTTTTTTTAAAGATCTTATTCATTTATTTGACAGAGAGAGACAGCCAGCGAGAGAGGAAACACAAGCAGGCGGAGTGGGAGAGGAAGAAGCAGGCCTCATAGCGGAGGAGCCTGATGTGGGGATCGATCCCAGAACGCCGGGATCACGCCCTGAGCCAAAGGCAGACGCACAACGACTGCGCTACCCAGGCGCCGCCCAGGCCAGTATTCTTGAGTCAGTACAAGGTTTCATGTACTGACTGGGATACTGAGGATCCTTCCATCTTGGAGCCCCTCCATATCCTATAGCTTTGTAGTCTTCTGCGATATAATGTGTTGTAATGAAATAAATCATTGGATGACTTCTACGAATGAAGAGAGGAGAATTCTCAAAGAGAAAGTCTTTAAAAAAAAAAGATTTATTTACTTGAGATAGCGAGAGATAGAAAGCATGAGGAGGGAGAGAGGCAGAGGAACAGGAAAAGAATCCCAAGCAGACTCCTAGCAGAGCCCTGAACCAAGGAGAGTTGGTTACTCCATCAGCTGAGCCACCCAGGCGTCCAAACAGAAAGTCCTTTTGATTTCCAATCTGACTGCTTTCTAAGAACCCATGTCTCATCACCCCTGCGCACATGTGTACCTGACACAGCAGTGCTGTGTGTTCTACAGACTTGAAACACTGTGCTCCTGCGTCAACACTGCCTCCTAGCGGAGAATGGTGTGTGTGACCAGCCCATTCTCCAGATGTATCCATCATGTGAGCCTGGAGGTTTTCCTGATTGACTTAAAGGGTGGGTAATGGCCAGGTGGAGGGTGGTGGTGTGGTGAGTGTTTGGACAGGGAAGAAAAGCTCCACTGATCACTAGGAGATTGTTTTTAAGTGGAATCCTTTTGAAATCAAAACAGTTACGAAAGGCAAGGTGAAGAATATGAAGGCATTTCTCTAATTCACTTTATTCTGAAGGACCTGCGCCTTACGGGAAAGTGTGACCAACCAGATTCAACTCTGCTCACATCCTGTATTTTCAGGTCTAAATTTAACTAATTGACGTTTAAATGGATTGGGGCTATTAGTACAGAAAGTGCGACAGGCTATGTTCCCAATGATTTTATATCTCCCACCCCTTCAACTTTTTCCTTCCTTAAAAAAAAAAAGATTTTATTTATTTATTTTAGAGAGAGAGTGCAGGGGGGAGCAGAGGGGAAGGTTCAATCCCATGACCCTGAGATCATGATCTGAACAGAAACCGAGAGCTGGTTGGTTAACTGACTGAGCCACCCAAGCACCCCAAACCTTCTTCCTTTCAGCCTGTCTAAAATTCTTTGGTTTGCATGTTGTTTCTCGGTGAGTGCGTTACTAATAGGTCTCATTTTTCTTTTTTTAACTATTGAAGTTTCTTTGGAGGTAAAAATAAAAATTTATTTTATTGGAAATACCTGTGCCTATTTAAAGACTCAATTGCCTGTATATTCAAGAACAATTAATTTGTATAATAAACTCATTAGTACCGTCATCACATTTTTAAAAAAAAAGACGCACCCTGTTTGTATTTTCTGCCTGTATTTATTGGCAAGTACTCACATGGCCCTAGTGAACCCAGCAGTATATGGTGTATTTTTGTGCCCCGGGAAAAGAAATGGATTTATGAGTATTTCGGAGGTTTTGTCCTACCATCCCGCTCAAGTTTTTAAACAGTTGACTAGGTCCAGCATAATGATGCTGATGAAAAGTGAAGGATTCTCCTATGTAATTGGGCTTTGACAGAACAGTTTTACATAAAGAGAAAGTCACTATTGAAACTTGGCCATGAAAAAGAAGCTAGTACAGCTTACTTTCGTCATCTAGTCTTAAATTCATCAACCTTGATTTAAGAAAGGTTTTGATACCATGCTGAAGAAGAAAAGATTTCTATTTTGAGGTCATTAGACATGAGCCACTCGAACGAGAGACAAATGAGTCATCTGAACGGGTGACAGCAGAAGATATTGTATCTATCAGCATGGAACAGAATGAGCTGCTGCTGAAAACTACAAGAATCCACATTAGACATATTTTTCCTCGGGATGGAAACTGGTAACAAAGATAAAGGAGTTCAGTAATTAACTCTTTACTTTTCTCTCTCTTAACACACCCACTCTTTTGTGTCAGGCGCTGAAAAGAATGCCATCACTGAAATCTTTCATATTGAACATTTTGATGTTTCCGCCCCTTTTTCTAAAGATGTAACATTTCCCACAATTTTGTAGCACTGAGAACTATCACTTCTTCCCCCCCCCGATAATCCCAGTTCCATGCAACTTGTAAAAGGCAGTCTGACCCGGAGACTTCATAGTGGGTGGCAGATGGCTTTCGTGAATGCCTATTTCTGCTATTAAAATAAAATGACAGGAAACACCACAGAGAGAATTCTTTTATTTGAAAAAAAATTGAGGTTGTCATATGATGTGAAATACAAATCTAAGGGCTTTGGCAGTCACTAACCTCATGTAGCCTGATTATAACTGGAAGGTAAATGTAACATCTACCTTCAAGACTCCGTGAAAGATGCATTGTGTGAAAGGCGACAGTGCTTTCTGGCCCTACTACTTACATGTGTACCAATTTATTATATGAAAATGCAGAGCGCAACTCAGACAACTTGTGAGTGCTTATTGAAGTTGCCAGGCGAAAATATTTTCCTCCATGTGACATTAGCATTTTCTGGTTTAGACCAGCTGATCTTTTTGAATTGGGCTGCATGAACCATCGCATCCAATATGTAAATTTAATATGTATATTTAAATATTTTTCCTTTCAAATTGGAACCCGAATTCATATTATATCCAATATATTCTGAAAAAAAAAAAAAAGTCAGATTGCAGCCTTTTGTTCCCTCCAGACATCTATGAATTCTAAGAGCCTACAAGCTTAACATGAAGAGGGTCAGGGATGTTTTCAGGAGTCAAGAGTGTCACTTATTCTACTTTTTCAAAGTTCTTAGTTCTCATTACTAATTTTATATACCATAATCATTCACCTTGAACATTTGATAATACGTTTAAAATACTACCCTCTCCTTAATTGTTTCCAACAAGCACTTTTATTGAACATCCACCAGGCAAAAAAAGGACCATTTCGAATGTTCTGGAACCTCCCGCTTTCGTTTATTAATAATTCCGCAACAGAATGTCTGCTTCAGACATTAGTTTCTGAAATAGAATCGAATCTTAATTAGTTCAAGAGAAACTCTACTTAAGTAGTCTTAGAGAAAATGCGCTCGTTTCCCCCTCTAATATATCCTCCTGTTGTTTGACTGTGATGAGAATGGTCTTTTAAAAGAGGCCTCAGGTGTGAAACCAACTGTTCAGGCTCATTGTCAGCTGCTGGTTCCTAGAGTATTAATTCAAAATTAGGGAAATATAAGACTATGTCTACATTGGCCAACTCTCCAGCAAAATTAAGCCATTTTCAGTTAAGGGTGCAGCATCCTCTACAACGCCCTTGAGGAAGATTCCGAAGCTCATTCTATTTCCATCTGCTTCCATCATTAGAGAACGCAGTTGATTGATTCAACCTCACTAACAAGAAGAACGGAGGCTGTTTAACTAAAAGGTGAGTAGAGGCATAACATCTATGTCAAAATTTAGAAAAATAACACGCGCTTTGTTAATTTATATTCAGAGATGTATATATAAAATTTCAGATACACATATGTATCATTTTTAAAGATAAAAATGATGGTTCTTATGGTTGAAAATGGCCATATTTGTATTGGGTCCTTGTTATTGGGTGAAAAGTGCAAAACAAGGGTGGGCATCCAGAGGCCGGCTGTGCCTCTGCTCCCGTCTTCCATCAGGAAACGAGCACTGCATGCTAATCTCACACCTCTTCCGCGCCGTTCGTGTAGCATCCTTGATATTTTTCATTATCAGCAACATTATCATTCATATTCTTTGTGATGGATCCAGTGGATACAGCTTATTTCCCTCAAAAATATCAGAACTTCCCTTTGGGTAAACATTGGTATATATTTAAAATTCCTTGCGGGCCCTATTAGAGTGCTACAAAGTAGGCACTCAGGGAATATATGTTGGAAGATAAATTAATCAAAAGCATTATTTTATAAACTACTTATTAAATGCTTAAGGTACAGATTGTTAATTGCTCCCCCCCCAAGTATCTATTCACCCCTTCTTTCTCATAGGAACAGACTCCCTACCCCCCCCATCCTTCCGTTTTAACAGCGCACACGGCTAGCTAGGGACTCCATTTCTCCATCTGGCTAGCAGAGAGATACTGTGTTCAAGGTCCACCTCATCTCTTTAACAATGACACTGTTGCCTTCTACTTCTTTCATCTTCTCAGGGGTGGTGGTGAGTCATTCCCCCTGTGAGATGAGCAACCCTTAGGGGATAGGAGAAACTAAGGCAGAAGGTAGCTCTAGATGGAGTCAAGCTATTTATGGGTTAGGAAGCTCTCCCCTATCTCTGCACCATTACATGTGAGAGACAAAGAGTTCTGTTTTATTTGAGTGATTGTAACTTGGAGTATCTTTGCCACTGCAGCTTTGCCGGCCGTCTGTCTTACATAAATGCATAATAGTCTTTTCCATGGATGCCATTCTAGAATGTCATGGATCCATCCATTGTCCTCTAGTAGGGCCATGATACTCTGACAAAGCGGCTAGGCTTGACTTGCAGGGGCATCGGTATCCTACGTGTTGAAGACCAAAGAACACTATGTTAAGGCTGCCAGCTCTCAAGTAAAATATGGGCAAAATTTGTTAAGGCTGACGTCTTCCTTGTAAAGAGGCGCTGTGTGCTGGGGAGGTCAGCGTCACACAGATTACCAGACCAAGCTGCCCTTGGCTGGTGACTCAATCTATAATTCTGCCTCAAATAAATTCAACAGGAATTTCTTTTAGGCTTTATCAAGAACTAAAAACAAAGCTGAAAGTTGGCCTTGGATAATTAAACTATTTTTTTCTGAAAGCTTCTATGCGTTCACACACACACATACACACACACACACACAAATTATGAAAAATGGAGGAAAAAATTGTTTTATATTTCTGCTTACCCAGAAATCATATTTTTGTATATAGGAAAAGAGGGAATTTATCTTTGGGGCTCCATTCAGATTTGTTGAATTGACTGTTCAGAATAGAGATGTTCAAGAATATTACAGATTTCCTCATTTCTATGACCAATAATTAGAATAAATTTCATTATAATTTACTAATCTAAATACTATTTTTTTCTTTTTTTCTTTTTTTCCTTTGGCCAAATACAAAATTGGCCATTGTTCTATACCGTTTGTAGTACAAAAGGAAATGTTTGGGGGAGTTTTCTAAATCAAAAAATCAAGTGATTACTAGAGTTGTTTGGGCTTATATCTGTCCCTCAGTTGGGATTTCCAGAAATATCTGCTAAAAACTTTTTTCTGCATTTCAGATCAAGAAAGCAGGGTTTATTTCGGATCAGGGTTAATGTATTTACAGAAAAGGAAAGGAAATCTCTATATAACACCTGGGTCAAGTTTCCTCTTTTAAGCAATAAATGTAGATGTCATAATAGTAACAGTTTTCTCCATAATACTAGGCTTTCAAGAGAAGAATTTAATTTAATTTTAAGAATTTTAAGTTGATCTGTTTTGTCTGGGTAAACGGGAGTTGCCCATGTAGCGATCGTTTGTTTTCGGAAGGCTGTCTGTTACTTGTGTTTATCCTCCTCATAATAAAACAGTCTTGGATAGGTAACTTTTTGACTATGACTGACATGGATAATGATTAAGAGTGTCTAAATACCTCATTTATTGCTCAATTTTAGAGAGCTAATTGAATCATTGTACATGAAAACATGGTCCTTTGAAGATCTTTGGCAATCACTTCTAGAAAAAAAGAATTGGTTACGTTTTTTAAAAATTACCTGAAAAACAATATCAAAATTCAGTAATGGACTGAAAAAACAATTACTTAAGAGTTAACTATTTTTTCCAAATAAAAATTATATACTAAGATCTCGAGTTTTGGAGATCATTTTAAATAAAATCTCTACCAACCTTCCTTTATTTGAGAGCATTTTTAAACTAAAAACAATTAAGTTTTGAAATCCATTTAATTTTTACTTCTTTTAAGTACCAGCATAAACATCTGCCATCTGGCATAGAAATTAACTCATATGGTGGGAGGAGAGATGAGATTTATTTAAAAGTTCTTTGTCTTTGATACTTTTCCCTGCTGCATTTTCCACTAGTGTAATGTGAACCTGACTGTATTTAAATAACCATTTATCGCCATAATGGAAGAGCCGACTTAAAAATACATAACTGCTGTCATTCCAGGAGACCGTATTAAGGAAACATAGAATTTGCCTTTCTAGATCAGACCATTTGTCTGTCTTGTCTAGCACTTGCCTCTGGCAGTGGCCAATATCAAAGACAATGGAGAACAGCAGAAAAATGCAACATGAGCACAAACCATTTTTTAGGGCAATAATTATTTTCTCTGTTGGTAATCTTGGACTATGGGATATTAGAATTGAATCACCCCCACCTGTTTCTATGATTCATATTTTTATCAATCAATAAAGTAACCAGTTCTGTTAAAATTATTATACTGAATTAAACTGAATAATCTATGGTATTTCTGTATATGAGGTAAACTTATGGAACTAACACTTGGTATTTTAATGTTCTGATTTTTAAGCAAGAAGAAAATATGAGGACATTTAACTGTATAGCCAAAAAAAAGAGAACTTTTAATTTTGGCTAGTAGTTCAAAGTCTACATAAAAATGTATTTACTACAAAAGTTCAGCTTTCAGGTCCAGAAGACAATCTAACACTATCTAATTTTATAGTAAATTTACTATAGATAGTAGCAGAGTAATTCTATTCTAAGTGATTAATTGAAATGACCAGGCTATAGGCCTACCTATTTTTGTCTTCCTTGACAACTCACCAACGTTGTTGAAAAAAAATATTATGGAGGCAAATTCATCTTTTGATCCATCTCTGAAATTATAGGTAGACACGATGAACAGAATACTTAGCAAGTGTTAGAGCTCAAACACACACATACACAAGCTCTCCAACGCTCCAATCACATCAGACTTCCTGATGTTTCCCAGCCCGTTATTGGCCTTCACCTTATCCTCGGCTAATCCCTTCCCTACCTCTCCCCAAGTGAATATAAATGACTTTCCTCTGAGATTATAGGAATTATGCACATTCTTCTGTAAAACTGCTATCATCCCTCAAGGAATTATAAGTGCCTAAAATGTGTGTACTCTGTCAGTCAGCTTCTCACCTGGCCAATAAAAGATACTTAGAAACCAGCTTTTTTCTTATCTTCTTCGTAAGCAGAAAAAAAAATTGAGGGTCAAAAGTGAATATTTGTTAAATACCTGTACTGACCAAACTACAAGTACCACGAATGATGTGACCACCTGTTTTGAACAAGACCTTCTTAATGTGCAGAAATCAAGAGTTTTAAATAATTTGGGTAAACACCTGCACGCCTGGTTACTCAGCTGAGCAATGGTGAGTGTACGTGGCCGAAGGTAGTGTCACAGGTCACTCCCGTCCCCCAGAGGGCTGATGTGTCAGCTACAGATTTCATGAACTCTTCCTGAAACGAACTAGTGTCTTTGGAGATATTTTGTCAATATTTGCTTTTAACCTTATTGGGGGATAATAAAATCATACACGACCATCGATGGCTAAAGATACCCAAATGCTGCTGCTTAGGTCGTGAATGAGCTTTGAGAGTGCCCTTTAACTAGGTGCAGTTGAAAATGGTTGATTTCCATTGGCTTCGTACTTAACTGGCAGCAAAAGAAGGGGCAGTAAATAAATAAATATTCCAAAACACCCCCCCAAAAAAAAACCCTTTTCCCCTTCTTAAAATAAAAGGTGGAATGCTTGCTTTGAGCCCAGCTCTACAGACGTCTGGAAATCCTCGAATCAGTTCCTTAGCTCCCTGCATTTTGTAGGTTAGCCTTTCCGTGGAGGCACAAAGAACTTCCTTAGAGCAAATACTTCTTCCCGCGAAATCAATTCCTGCCTTTTACATGGAGCCTATCTAGTCAGAAATAAACTTTGCCAAGACTCCATCCATAATTCTAGTAGACAATTTTTAAATCTGTTGGCCAGAGCCTTGACTTCAGTATAAAGCTTCTATAGCCCTCTCAGTCCGTGATTCTCAAAGGGAGCACATTTGTCTCCATATAGCCCCTCCCCCAGAGCATCTGTCGATGTCTGGAGACATTATCATTGTCCCCACTGTGGGGTTGGTACTGGCAAAAAATGGGTAGAGGCCTGGAATGCTGCTGACATCTTACAGTACGTAGGGCATTCCACCCACAATAGAGAATTATCTGGTCCGCAGTGTCACTAGTGCCAAGGTTCAGAAGCCTTGTTCTGAATGAGGGACATTAGGAACACAACCAGAGGGAGTAAAAATGTCTGCCCACACACTCTGGGATGAAACTGTAGGCTCTATACTGTGACAGACGTTAAACACAAACCTATACCATTGTAGAAGTAAGACACTGTGCTTCTAATGACCCGTTTTTAGCGCTCCTCTCTAAGGAACCGGGCAGAGCCCTTCTATGGAGGTCTGGTGTTGCCGACATGCCAGTCTCCCACACGATTCTTCGCTATGTCGTCTGTGTTTTGAGTGGTCGTGTCCTTGTTTCATGGTCTGCATTGCTAGTTGCCAATAAGTCGGATCACTGGGAATGCAATGGCCTCAGATTCATTTTAAGGAGCAGCCTTTGCCATCTTATTCCAACAGGAGCTTTGCTTGCTCAGCAGCTCTGTGTCTAAGCTGAGCACTCTGTGCCAGACTGGGACAGAGCGAGAGATTCGTTTTGCAACCTTCCAGAGAAAAGATCACTTCCTGAGCAAGCTCCCCTCGGAAAGGCATCCGTCGTTGACTGTAAATATAAACACTATGACATTCCTTGTACAACATCAGTAAAAATCCACTTATCTTCCCCCACCCCACTTGCTGCAGCTACGCAAATTTTTTTCTCTCGATTTAACCATTTCTTGCCCAATAGCAAAAAGGCAAACTGTCATTAAAGTGACAGAAACATGCAAAGGTGTCTGTGCAGCTCCGGGTGAAGACTTGTAGGGAAAATTTCTAATTTTAAATTTCCTGGAAGGAGAAGGTGCGTTATTGGCTGTCATCTCTCCTGTTCATTCGGAACCAAGAGAAGTACATATAAAAAAAGTTTACACCTGTTGGAATTCATTCAAACTTGCCACAGCTCTTGGATATCAACACCAAAACAAACTCGAAATTACAACAAAAGCTGAATACATATCTCCAATATATTCTCAAATGATTAAGCTTAAAAATCAGTATTGTCTTAGACGACTGGTCTGGTCTTCCATTGTCATTGTTTTCTCTTGACTCAACGTGCAAATCATATAACCCTGTACCCCATCCCCTTTCTCTCACTGCCCTTACTCCACTGCCACCTTTCTTGCTTGACCATTCCTGAAGAAATGACAAATGGTGATCTTCCGATAGTTTCTGAATAAGAGTAATAATAATAATAATAATAATAATAATGATACTAAAGTACAAATTCAGAGAAGACGTGTTGAATTCAGAAGCCTGCGTATTTGTGCCTGGTGTGAAAGGTGTCCTAAGAAGGTATTAATCTTATTTTCTCTTCTCATGTTACATGAAAACTGTCATTACTGGGATAAGAATGAAATGAACGTAAGTACGATGAATGAAAGTGCCCACGGAAGTCAATACACCGCTCCGAGAGAGCATCGCTAAGCAGCACGGTAGGCCTAATGCCCCGCGTGAGCAAGCACCTCAGAGCTTCTACGTCTGTAGCTCAGGGGAGCCTGGCATTTAACTTGAGCTGCTTTTGGCTTAAGGTGAAACAAAGGGTATGATCATGTTCCATTTGTGGATCGCAGTAGCAAATCATGTTTCAGAAGGTGCCTTTGCAAGACAATGTAAAACACAAAACCAATTCTATACCCCTAACAAGGCCTGCTATAGACATGAGTTGTTTAATGAATGTTAAATAATGTTCATAAAAATGGGTGAGAGAGTACCACACCTTTTTTTTTTTTAAATGAACAGTGGAAAGGAAGAGTGAGGGAATCAGTTAGTTTTCAGTGTGAAAGCTTTGCCTTATAAATTAATGCTGATGAACATGATTTTTAAAATGCAAGTGCTGGAGTCACTGTGCTATGGGGGATCTGCTGCCTCTTAATACATATTTTTAATACATATTCTTAATTACTCATAGATAAATGAATCCCAGTGCTTTCGATGATCTCCAGATTTCTTACAAGCTCTGTTGTTAATAGCAATACCATTTCTCTTTTCCTTATTCCATTGAGCTGAGGAGCTGGAAAAGTAGGAAGTTTATGGTTCTGTTATCCCAACTTAAAGGCATTTCTTATCCCCCTATGACAAGAGTGGGATAGACAGCAGTTGAACTAAATACAAGCATGGCTTGCTGGATTGGGCTTTGCGGGTTACAAGCACTATTGCAGGCAACAATCCTATTGCTGATTCTTGCGATGAATAGTAATTCTTACTGACATCAGTCACCTTGGTTCTTACTTTTGGTGTTTCAGAAGTGCCTCCAGTGTACTCCCTTTCCAGGCGGCTGATGAATTAATTAGTATTTACTGAGCATCTACTGTGTGCCCGGTTCATTGTTAAGTATCTAGAGAGCTACGAGTAAAATGACAGAGTAAAGCAGAAAGCTCATCACCAACTCGAAAACACTACCTTCTGCCTGGCAGTTTAGGAAAAAGTTGGAGACATGTGAAAAGGGAACATGACCACGGCTGAAAAGAGGAAGTCGATTGTCCGTTGCCATCCTCCGTCTGCCACCACACGTCCCCACTGTCATATCCGTGTTCCAAAGCCAATGAGGACCTGGTAATACATGAGCAAGGTTCGGACCTGGTGAAGAATAACCAAAGAGTGGAAAGGGGACTAACCATAGTGATTGCAGCGAGAGACTAAGAACGGTGTGATGGAATGAGCGCAAATAAAAAGGACTCCTCACATTTTTTAAAGTCATAATCTAGTTGACAGGGGACGCCTGGGTGGCGCAGTCGGTTAAGCGTCTGCCTTCGACTCAGGTCACGATTCCAGGGTCCTGGGATTGAGCCCCACATCATGCTCCCTGCTCAGTGGGGAGCCTGCTTCTCCCTCTCCCTCTGCCTGCCTCTCCCCTTCCTTGTGCTCTCTTTCTCTCTGTGTCAAATAAATAAATAAATAAAATATTTTAAAAAATGATCTAGGTGACAGGCATCAAGACATTACTGCATGGATAGGGAGCCAGCCGTGGTTGTGAGATCATTGCCAGCTTAATTTGCCATCAGTTAAATCAGTATTGTGCTCTGTTGTTTCAACATATTAATATAAGTTTCATATGTCATTAATGTAACAGTTAATATAATATAAAGTATGCAGGTTAATTGATATACATTAATAATTTATTAGTATAAGTTAATACATAGTTATATATATATGTATATAAAATCAACATGGCCACATACAGCAATCTTCTCTCAGCAAGTATTTGCTCTGACCGTCTACTGTATCTGGCCATAGGTATGTACTAAGGGAGGGTGACTAAGATGTGGGTCTTGCCCCCAAAGAGGACAAACTACTCAGGTACTTTCTTTGGAAATGTGCTGATATTGTCACTACCCCAGAGTCATGGTCATGACTGGTTAAACATACGGGTTAAATATAGTCGTTTTGTTGGTTAAACCAACTAAATTGAGTCTCCTTAGTCCGGGGATAACTTTTAGATGAGGTGGGACCTGAAGGAAAGATTTGAATACATGAAAGGGATAAGGAGCGTTCCACATAGATGGAAATATGGAAGTGAGAAAGAATCTAGTTTTTGGAAGACAGCATGGTTCCCGCCTGACCTGACAAGGAATTAAGGTCATTCACAGAAATCAAGTGGGAGATAAGGGGATTTCTGCACTGCTCAGAGAGTAAGTGAAGTCTTTGGAAAGAGATTTGGTCTGGACGTCAGGTGATCTGAGTTTAGCTTTGTAATCTTGAGCCAATAAGTCTTAATCTATCCAGTTTTAATTTTCCTATTTATAGAATGACAATGAAAATACATATTTATCTATCATGTAACGCACATCTTCACAGAAGGGTTTCTTGACTGAATAAGAGCATAAAGCAAATTGCTCTGAGCTCTCGGAAGAAAGATATTATTCAAATCTAAGGAATTATTTTAAGATCTTATATTCACTCACTTTTATATGCGGTTTTGCTAAAAGAGAAAGATTAGTTTGAAGTTCATCCTGCTGTTTTGGTAAAATTGGTAAAAATGTCTTCCTGATTTTTTCTGAGCGTGAGATAAAATGTATTGTCCTCAAGCAAAGTAGATTATCAGTCATTTTCTTCGAACACCTATAGCTCAAAAGTAGCATCTGTTTTATTCATTTATAACCTAAAAAGTGACAAGTAAACTTATAAAATTCCATTCAAAAATAAGTTAAATGCCTGAGACAGTTTTTAGTTCTGCATTTCTTTTTCCTAACTCTGTAAGACAAATTGAATCTTCCCTAACTTAAATTTTAGCAGTTTCGAAAAAGGTTAATACAAACAAGTTTCTTTCAAGCATATATTTTAGAGTATCTTTTTCCTTACAAACATACTAAATTACTTTTCTACTCAACCGTATTTGAACAATCGTAAAGAATAGATAGAAACTTCTTCATTCTTGTCTACACCTAATGCTCAGCTATTACCTAAAGTCATACAGCCTCCTGAAATCTAAGAAAGATTAACTCGAACCCTTATTTTATGTCCAGTAGAAAGTCCAGTGTAAGAAGAAACATCGTATCTGAGATTTCCACTTTTTCTAAAGTCGGTCAGCTCACAGGTCATTTTACTACCCTGTTCCATTATATCATCCTAGAGATGAAACTCACCCTGCTTACCTGCTTGCTCGTTCTTTTTTCTTCTTTTTCCTTTCCTTTCTTTTCTTTCCTTCCTTCCTTCCTTCCTTCCTTCCTTCCTTCCTTCCTTCCTTCCTTCCTTTCTTTTATAGTAGGCTCCACACCCAGCATGAAGTCCAACATGGGGATTGAACTCACAACCCTGAGATCAGACCTGAGCAGAGACCAAGAGTAGGACATTTAAGAGACTGAGCCACCCAGGTGCCCCGCTGACCTTCTTTCAATAGATAAACTCATGAGGCCTTTTGGTGTTAGCCAAGTTTAATGATTCTTTGGAGAAATAAACAGGATCAATAATGCAACCTTATAAACATAAAAATTGAATATTAAACATCTCAGTTCCCAAAGTGTCTGTTTGTAGGTGTTTTCTGGAAATCAGGTTTTAGACTTCCTTAGTGTTTTGGGGTCTACCTCTTCTCTCACTCTCTTAAGAGTCCAACATAAAGCAAAATGAAAATAAATTCTTCATGTGTTTATAATCCAGAACAATTTGACACTCTCTTATATCTCATTAATTCATAACCTTGCAGTTATATTTTGCGTCCCAAAACACTTTTTCCAGACCTACATGATTCTATCCCTGTGAAGGCCTACTGTAACTGTATTTATATTTAATCACATATTTTATATCAAAATCTGTTTCAGACTGGTTAAACCATGACACTACTAGAAGAAAATTCTGGTGATTTATTTTTCAAATTTCAGAAGGCTGGAAGGATATTCTAAATATAAAATGATGTTAAATGACAATTTCCATTGTTCCAAAAGAGAATCCTGCATTATTAAACAGTCTTTCCCCATTACCTCTGCCCCTAACCCCTGACAACCACTGATCTGCATTCTTCTGGAATCTGTTCTGGATGTTTTTGTGGAATATAAGTTGATATAAGGGAAATCACACAATACGTGACCTTTTGTGTCTGGCTTTTTTCATTTCGCATGTTTTTCATGTTTATCCATGTTGTTGCACATGTTAGTACTTCATTTCTTTTTCTGGAAAAACAATGTTCCATTATATGTATATACCACAAATTTTTTTCTTTTTTTTTCTTTCCAAGTTCCCCTCCCCCCACTCCACCAAGTTTTTATTTAAATTCCAGTTAATTAATATACAGTGTAATATGAGTTTTAGGTGTAGAATGTAGCAATTCATCACTTACATATAATACTTGGTGTCCATCACAAGTGCCCTCCTTAATACCCATCACCCATATAGCCCATTCCCCTGCCCACCTCCTTTCCAGCAACCCTTGGTTTGTTTTCCATGGTTAAGAGTCTGTTTTATGGTTTGCCTCTCTCTCCCTGTTTCCCTCCATGTCCATCTGTTTTCTTTCTTAGATTCCACATATAAATGAAATCATCTGGTATTTGTCTCTGGCTGAATTATTTTGCTTTGCCTAATACTCTCTAGCTCCATCCATGTCATTGCAAATGGCAAGATTTCATTCTTTTTGATGGCTGAGTAATATTCCAACATATATATTCCAATTCCATTCTTTCTGATGGCTGAGTTTTATATATATATATATATATATATATATATATATATATATATATATATATATCACCTCATAAGCTAGCTCTATTTTTAACTTTTTGAGGAACTTCCATACTGTTCTCCAGAGTGGCTGCACCAGCTTGCATTTCCATCAACAGTGCAAAAGGGTTTCCCTTTCTCTGCTTCCTCACCAACACCAGTTGTTTCCTATGTTGTTAATTTTGGCCATTCTGACTGGTGTGAGGACATATCTCATTGTAGTTTTGATTTGTATTTCCCTGATGATAAGTCATGTTGAGCATCTTTTCATGTGTCTGTTGGCCATCTGTACGTGGTCTTTGGAAAAATGTATATTCATGTCTTCTACCCATTTTTTAACTGGACTATTTGTTTTTTGGGTGTTGAGTTGGTAAGTTCTTTATACATTTTGGATACTAATCCTTCACCACATACGTCATTTGCAAATATCTTCTCACGTTCTGAAATTTCCCTTTTAGTTTTGTTGATTATTTCCTTCACTGTGCAGATAATTTTTATCTTGATGAAGTCCCAATAGTTCATTTTTGCTTTTGTTTCCCTTGCGTCAGGAGATGTATCTAGTAAGAAGTTGTTATGGCCAAGGTCAGAGAGGTTACTGCCTGTGGTCTTCTCTAGGAGTTTGATGGTTTCCTGTCTCACATCTAGGTCTTTCATCCATTTTGAATTTATTTTTGTGTAGAGTGTAAGAAAGTGGTCCAGTTTCATCCTTTTGCAAGTTATTGACCAGTTTTCCTAACACCATTTGTTGAAGAGACTGTCTTTTTTTCCATTGGATATTCTTTCCTGCTTTGTTGAAGTTTAGCTGACCATGTAGTTGTGGACTCATTACTGGGTTTTCTATTCTGTTCTATTGATCTATGTGTGTGTTTTAATGCCAGTACCATATGGTCTTGAACACTACAGCTTTGTAATATAACTTGGAGTCTGGAATTGTGCTGCCTCCGGCTCTGCTTTTCTTTTTCAAGATTGCTTTGACTATTAGGGGTCTTTTGCAGTTCCACACAAATTTTAAGATTGTTTGTTCTAGCTCTGTGAAAAATGCTGGCAGCATTTTGATAGGGAATGCATTAAATGTATACATTGCTTTGGGTAATATAAACATTTTAACAATATTTGTTCTTCCAATCCATAAACATGGAATGTTTTTCCATTTCTTTGTGTCTTCTTCAATTTCTATCAGTAGTGTTTTATAGTTTTCCAAGTATAGATCTTTTACTACTTTGGTTAGGTTTATTCCTAGGTATCTTATGGGGTTTGGTGCAATTGTAAATGGGATTGATTCCTTGATTTCTCTTTCTGCTGCTTCATTATTCGTTTGTAGAAATGCAATAGAGTTCTGTATGTTGACTTTATATCCTGTGACTTTACTGAATTTGTGTATCAGTTTGAGCAATTTTTTGGTGTAGTCTTTGGGTTTCTTATGTAGAGTATCATGTCATCTGCAAATAGTGTAAGTTTGACTTCTTCCTTGCCAATTTGGATGCCTTTTATTTCTTCATATTATCTGATTGCTGTGGCTAGGACTTCCAATACTATGTTAAATCACAGTGGTGAGAGTAGACATCCTTGTCTTGTTCCTGACCATGGAAGAAAAGCTCTGCTTTTCCCCACTGAGGATGATATTAGCTGTGAGTTTTCCATAAATGGCCTGTATGAGGTTGAGGTATGTTCTTTCCAAATCCACTTTGTTGAGGGTTGTTTTTTTTTAAATCATGAATAGATGTACTTTGTCAAATTTTTTCCCCTGCATTTATTGAAAGGATCATATGGTTCTTATCCTCTCTTTTATTAATGTGGTGCATCACATCAATTGATTTGCAAATATTGAACCACACTTGCAGCCCAGGAATAAATCCCAGTTGATCATGGTGAATGATTTTTTTAATGTACTGTTGGATTTGATTTGTTAGTATTTTATTGAGAATTTTTGCATCCACGTTCATCAGGGATATTGGTCTGTAGTTCTCTTTTTTAGTGGAGTCTTTGTCTGGTTTTGGTATCAGGGTAATGCTGGCCTCATAGAATGGATTTGGAAGTTTTCCTTCCATTTCTATTTTTTGGAATAGTTTGAGAAAAATAGCTATTAACTCTTCTTTAAATGTTTGGTAGAATTCCCCTGTGAAGCCATCTGGCCCTGGACTTTTGTTTGGTGGAAGATTTTTGATTAGTAATTCAATTTGTTTTTTTGGTTATAGGTCTGTTCAAGTTTTCCATTTCTTCCTGCTTCAGTTTTGGTAGTTTATATGTTTCTAGGAATTTATCCATTTCTTCCAGGTTGTCCAATTTGTTGGCAAATAGCTTTTCATAATATACCACAAATTTTTTATAGACATTACTGAAAATTTTTTTCCAGCTTTATCGAGGTATTATTAATAAGTTAAAATTATATATATTTAGGTTGTACAATGTGATTTTTAAGGTGGATAACGTGATGACTATATATATATAGATATATCTATATCTATATATATATAGTGAAATGATTACTACAATCAAGTTAACTAACACATCCATTACCTCACAGAGTTACCTTTTAAAAAAATCTTTTGCGTGTGTGGGGGGGGATGGTGAGAACACGTAAGATTTACTCTCTTGGCAAATTTTAAGAATACAATACAGTATTATTAATCATAGTCACTATGCTGTACATTAGATCGCCAGAACTTATTTATCTTATAACTGAAGGTTTGTAGCCTTGACCAACATCTCCCCATTAGCCCTATTCCCCAACTGTTGGCAAACACCACTTTATTCTCTGTTCCTGTGAGTTTGACATTTTTAAATTCTACATATAAGTGAGATCATACAGTGTTTGTCTTTTATGTGTGGCTTATTTCACTTAGGGTGATGTCTTCCAGGTTTATGCATATTGTTACAAAGTGCAGGATTTCCTTTAGACTTTATTATTTTAAAAGAAGTCTTAGGTTCACATCAAAATTGAACAGAAAGCAGAGATTTCCCATATAATCCTGCCACATAACGTTTTAAAATATCTGTAAGTCCCCATGATTTTATGAAAAAAATCAAGATACAAAATGGATCAAAAAGTTAATGTAAGAGTTAAAACTTTGAAACTTCCAGAAGAAAACATGAATAAATCTCTGTAACTAGGTCAAGTAAAGATCCTTTTGATAGGACACAGAAAATTGAAAAAAAGAAATGATAATTAAACTCGATCAAAATAAAAACATGCTTTTTGAAAGATACAAGAAAATCTAAAGACAGGCTAGAGACTGGGAGAAAATATTTGCAAAACACATATTGGAGGATGGACTTGTATACAGAAAACATAAAGTCAATAATAAAAGGACAAACAAGTCAACATAAGAAATGGACAAAAGATTTGAACTGATACTTAAACAACAGGTCCTTGATTTATCTGCTGGCAAAAAGAGAAAGAGATTAGCCAATTTTTTCAGTAAAGGAAGATATAGTAAATATTTTAGGATTTGTGGGCTATATGCCTCAAAAAAACAAGGAAAGTCTCAAACAATCCAACTTTATACCTCAAGGAACTGGAAAAAGAAGAACAAATGAAGCCCAAAGTTAGTAGAAGGAAGGAAATATCAGACTAGAGCAGAAATAAATGAAATAAAAGCTAAAAAGACAATAGAGAAGATCATTGAAACTGACAGTTGTTTCTTTGAAAAGGTAAACAGAGTTGACCAGCCTTTAGCTAGACTTACCAACATAAAAAAAGGAGAAGACTCAAATAAAGTTAGAAATAAAGGAGGAAATGTTATAATTGATACCATAGAAATACAAAGGATCATAAGAGACTACTGTGAACAAGTATATATCAAAGAACTGGACAAACTAGAAGAAACGGATCAATTTCTAGAACATAAAATCTAGCAAAACTGGATCATGATGAAATAGAAAATCTGAACAGATCAATTACTAGTAAGTAGATTGAATCAGTAATCAAAAATCTCCCAACAGGAGCACGTGAGTGGCTCAGCCATTAAGCATCTGCCTTCGGCTCAGGTCATGATCCCAGGGTCCGGGGATTGAGTTCTGCATTGGGCTCCCTGCTCAACGGGAAGCCTGCTTCTCCCTCTCACACTCCTCTTGCTTGTGTTCCCTCTCTTGCTCTGTCTTTTTGTCAAATAAATAAATAAAATCTTAAAAAAAAAAAATCTCCCAACAGGAGATTCAGGACCAGAAAAGCTCACTGGTGAATGCTACTAAACATTCAAAGAAGAATTAATACCAATCCTTCTCAAACTCTTCCAAAGAATAAAAGAGGAAAGAATTTTTCCAACTCATTTTATGAAGCCAGCATTACTTGGATACCAAAACCAGACAAGATACCACAAGAAAAGAGAATTACGGCCAATATCCCTGATAAATATAGATGTGAAATCCTCAATAAAATACCAGCAAACCAAATTTAAAGATACATTAAAAGGATCATACACCATGATCAAGCGAGTTTATTCCAGGGATGCAGGGGTGGTTTGACAGCTCGAAATCTGTCAATGTGATACACCACACTAACAAAATGAAGGATGAAAATCATATGATCATCATAATAGATGCAGAAAAAGCAGGTGACAAAATTCAGCATTCATTTATGATAAAAAATTCTCAAAAAATGGGTACAGAGGGAATATACTTCAACGTTTTAAAGGCCGTTTATGCCAAACCCAAGGTTAACATCATATTTAATGGTGAAAACCTGTAATGAAATGAATGGTGAAAACCTTGCCTCTAAGATGAGGAATAAGACAAGGGTGCCCACTCTTACCACTTTTATTCGATGTAACTAAGAGCAAGAAATAAAAAGCATCCAGATTGGTAAGGAAAAAAGTAAAACTGCCATTATTTGCAGATAACATGACATGATACTATGCATAGGGAACCCTAAAGACTCCCTCAACAGCTGTTAGAACTAGTAAATTCAGTAAAGTTTCAGAATAAAAAGTGAATACACAAAAATCTGTTGCATATCTATACACTAATATCTAGTTATCAGAAAGAGGAATTAAGAAAACAATCCCATTTACAATTGCATCAGAGTGAATAAAACACCAAGCAATAAATTTAACCAAAGTGATAAAAACTACAAGACAGGGGCGCCTGGGTGGCACAGCGGTTAAGCGTCTGCCTTCGGCTCAGGGAGTGATCCCGGCATTATGGGATCGAGCCCCACATCGGGCTCCTCTGCTATGAGCCTGCTTCTTCCTCTCCCACTCCTCCTGCTTGTGTTCCCTCTCTCGCTGGCTGTCTCTGTCGAATAAATAAATAAAATCTTTAAAAAAAAAAAACAAAACTACAAGACACTAATGAAAGATATTGAAGAAGACACAAATAAACAGAAAATTATTCCTTGCTCATGGATTGGAAGAATCAATATTATTAAAATGTCCCTACTACCCAAAGTGACCTACCAATTCAATGCAATCCTTACCAAAATTTAAATGGAATTTTCAAAGAAATATAACAAATAATCCTAGAGTTTGTATGGAACCACAAAACAAAACAATACAAAACAAAAAAAAATAGCCAAGACAATCTTGAGAAAGAAGAGCAAAGCTGAAGGCATCATGCTCTCTGATTTCCAGCTGTATTACAAAGCTACAGTAATCAAAGCAGTATAGTATTGGCATAAAAGCAGATACATAGTTCAGTGAAATAGAATAGAGAGCCAAGAAATAAACCCATGCATGTATGGTCAATTAATTTATGACAAAGGAGCCGAGAATATACAATGAGGGAAAGACAGTGTCTTCAATAAATGCTGTTGGGAAAACTGGACAGCCACATGCAAAAGAATGAAACATGACCACTTTCTTACAACATACACAATAACTAATTCAAAACCAGTTAAAGACTTGAACATAAGACCAGAAACCACAAAACCCCTAGAAGAAAACAGGCATTAAGCTCCTGTCATAGGTCTTGATGGTTATTATTTGGATTTGACACCAAAAGCAAAAGCAACAAAACAGAAATAAACAAGTGTGATTTTATCAAACTAGGAAGCTTCTGCATAGCAAACAAAACTATTAACAAAAATGAAAAGGCAACCTACTAGATGGGAGAAAATATTTGCAAATCAGATAAGGGGCTAATCTTTAAAATATGTCTAATAAGAGGCAAATATTTAAAATATATAAGAAAACTCATTTAACTCAACAGCAAGAAAAATCCAATTAAAAAATGAGCAGAATATCTGAATAGTAAGTTTTCTAAAGCAGTCATACCGATGGCTAACAGGTACACAAAAAGATGTCCAATGTCATTAATCATTGGGGAAATGAGAATTAAAACTATAGTGAGATGTCACCTCATGCCAGTCAAAATAGCTAGCATCAAAAAGACAAGAAATAACAATTGTCGGCGAGGAAGTGGGGAAAAGGGAACCACTGTGCACCATTAACAGGAGTGCAAATTGGTGCAGCCACTGTGGCAAACAGTATGGAGTTTTCTCAAAAAATTAAAAATACAACTACAATATAGTATTGCAATTCCACCTCTGGCTATTTATCTAAAGACCAAAATGCTAACTAACTGGAAAATACTAAGCTATATGCATCCCATGGTCATAGCAGCATTATTTACAATAGCCAAGATATGGAAGCAACCTAAGTGTCCATCAATGGATGAATGGATAGAGAAATTGTGAGGTACACACACATATATACACATGCATACACAAAGGAATGTTATTTAGTCCTTAAAAAAAGTGAAATCTTGCTATTTGTGACAACATGGATTGACCTTGAGGGCATTAAGCCAAATTAAATAAGTCAGAAAAAGGCAAATACTGTTTGATCACTTTTATATGTGAAATCTCAAACAAACAAATGAACAAATAAAAATATAACAACAACAAAACCCCAAGTTTATAGACACACAGAGGAGGTTGGTGGTTGCCAGAGATAGGGAGGGGTTGGGAGAAATGGTGAAGAGGGTCAAAAGGTAAAAGAAAAAGAAAGAAAAAAAGAAAGAAAGAAAGAAAAGAAAGAAAGAAAGAAAGAAAGAAAGAAAGAAAGAAAGAAAGAAAAGAAAGGAAACAAAAGAAAGAAAAAGAGAGGGAGGGAGGGAAGGAAGGGAGGGATGGAGGGAGGAAAGAGAGAAAGAAAAGAAAAGAGAAGAGAAGAAAAGAAAAGAAAAGAAAAGAAAAAAGAAAAGAAAAGAAAATGAAAGAATGAAAATGAAAGGAGGAAGGAAGGAAGAGAAAGAAAAGAAAAGAAAACAGAAAAGAAAGAAAATGAAAGAATGAAAACAAAAGAAGGAAGGAAGGAAGGAAGGAAGGAAGGAAGGAAGGAAGGAGGGGAGGAAGAAAGGGAGGGAAAAAGAAATAGAAATGTTCATGGAAAAACAATGAAAAAGTTTATACTAGGCAAACAATAACCAAAAGAAAGTTGATATAGATATATTAATATTGGATAAAATAGAAATTAGGGCAAAACATATTGTTAGAGATGAGGGTCACTCCAGCTGGTAAAAGACGTGTATACTCACCAGTTTTAGATCCCCAGGAACATAGAGTCATTTTAAATTAATATGCACTAGTAACATAATCTAGTATATATAATGCAAACTGGATGAATAAAAAGGAGAAGTTGATAATTTTCATGACCACAGTGGGAGATTTCAGCACATATCTCTTATAATAATTCACAAGAATATGGAAGATTTGAGCAAATAGTTTTCCCGTTGGACCCAATGGACATTTTTAGAAATTTACACCTCAAAATTGAGTACACACAATATACATCCTTACATTCTTGGGAACACCCAAAGCATCATTTACAAAAGCTGACCTCATTCTAGGCATAAAGCAAATACCAACATATTTCAAAAAATGAATATCATATTGAACACATGGTCTGGCTACAGTGGGACTAATAAAGATCAATAACAAAAAGATAACTAAACGAAACACACCCTCCATCCGCAATTTAAAACATCCTCAAGCTAAAAACGTGGCTTGCCAGACTCCCTTGCAGCTCGTCTCCCGGAGGTGATTAAGTTTGCAAAAACCGCAGGAACTCTCCTAAGCCTCCAATTTGGAACCGACTTGTGAGAGAGGGAGATTGATCAAAGGCATTGATTCTG
This sequence comes from Ursus arctos, assembly GCF_023065955.2. NCBI lineage: Eukaryota > Metazoa > Chordata > Mammalia > Carnivora > Ursidae > Ursus > Ursus arctos. The sequence continues at coordinate 15,531,097 of NW_026622941.1, forward strand.
TTAGGGTGAATTGTAGCAGAAATACCATGGCTCAGGAGCTTGCCTCTGTGGTAGTGATTTTATAAAATGATCGGCAAAACCCTGGTTGCCTTAGGGTTAGAAGATTCCTTAGTATAGTTTTGTTTGGAGGTGTTTCCAGAAGGCACGATAAAGAACCTGTTTCTCGTAAGCTATTTTGCATGCTGCTGTAAGTTCCTACATTTCTTTATGCTTAAATAACCCAAGGTGAGCATTACTTGACTCTCTCAGCAGCACTTGAAGGTGTGGACAGCTCTTCCCCTACCTGAAATGCTTTCTTTGCTTGGATTCTGTGCAAGGACATTCTATAGGTATTGTTCCTACCTCTTCGACTGCTTCTTCGGGTCCTTTTGCAGATTCATCATCTTCTACTTGGGCCATCAAATCCTGCATTTTCTCAAGGCTTAGCCCTAGGCCCTCCTCTAACCTCATTTTAGAACTGTGTTGTTCAATAGGCTAACGCTAGCCACAAATGGGTGTTAATATTTAAATTTATTTAAAGTAAATAAAATTTACAATTCAGTTCGTCTCTTGCACTAACCATATTTAAAGTGCTCAACGGTTACACATGGTTCAGTAATAATTAATAAAAATATAGAAGATCTGAGCATATTGAAATGGATTGCATTTTAATCCCTTTGGGATTCATTAACCAATCCTGAATTTGAGGATTATCATCTTTCAAAATTTCTTTCAAGTTCTCAGACATTATATATGCAATGATTGCCTTTCCCTCTTCTCGTACTCTTTCCCTCTAAACTCCAATAATTAAGTGACATATCCATACATCTCTAGCCAAACACTTTATAGAACAAAGGCAAAATTAAAATGGGCATTAGAATATTATTAGAACCTGGGCACCTGGGTGGCCGACTCTTGGTTTCAGTGCAGGTCATGGTCTCATGGGTTGTGAGACTGAGCCCTGTGGCAGGCTCTGTGCTCCGCCAGGAGTCTGCTTGACGATTCTCTCCCTCTGCCCCTTCCCCACTCGTGCTCTCTCACACCTTCTCTCTCTCAAATAAATAAATCTTTAAAAAAAAAAAGAATATTCATAGAACTGAAGAATAAAAATAAAACATCAAATACATGCATTGTAGCAAAGTGCAAAATTCTTGTCCCAGTAGAGAAGAAAACTGAAAAATTATTGCCCAAAGTATTCAACTTAAGAAATCAGAAAAGTAACCTCAAAATAAATCCAAAGAAATTAGAAGACAAGGAATAATGAGGTAAAGGTAAATCTCTCCCTCTCATTCACTTCTTTCTCTTTCTTGCTCCACTCCAGTCACAGAAGGATCTTGATGACCATCAAACATGCCCCATGTTGCTCTCACACCACGATCATGGTGGCACCATACTATGCTTTTCCTTCTGGGAGCAGCAGGTCTCTCTCCCTGCTCTCATTCAGACCTTTCCCGAATATGAACTTTTCAGTGAGGCCTTTCATGGCTCCCTTTTACAAAACTACACCCCTATTTCCACAGTTCTTGACTCCTCTACCCTTGATATATTTTTCTCTTTGAATATATCACATTTAACACAGAGCACAATTTACATATTTATTTGTGTTTTTACGTTAGAATCTAAGTTTCATCGGATATGGGATTTTTAAACTTTTTTTTCCCCTCTAGTACCTAGAAGAATGTTTTGCTAGTTGTTGGAATTCAGTCAAATTTGTTAGGTAAATGAAATCAATGAATGTGAAAACAAACTACAGTAATAGAAAAGCAAAGTTTAAAAATGCTTCTTTGAAAAGCTTACAACTGGCAAATTTATTTTTTTAAAAGGAGAAATTTAAAAAGTGATATGGATAATATGAACTATTTTATCTGAAGAAATTTGATCAATTAGATGAAACAAATGTGTTCTTTTAAAAATGTTGCAGAGGCACCTGAGCGGCTCAGTTGGTTCAGCATCAGACTCTTGATGACCATCAAGATTTTGGCTCAGGTCATGATCTCAGGGGTCAAGAGAGCAAGCCCTGCATTAGTTTCCGTGCTGGGCATGGAGACTGCTTGAGATTGTCTCTCCCTCTCCCTCTAGTCCTCCCCACTCACACTCTCTTTCTCTTAAAAAAAAAAAAAATTAAAAGTTATAAAAAATGACTTCAGAAGAAACAGAAAACCTAAGAGGTAAGGATCAGCTTGTCCATGACTGACTTGCTATAGCCTAGCTTTTCCAGAAAAGGAGTTTGACCTCCAGTAAAACTCCATGAAAACTGGTCAGAACCTAGTGGTTAATATGGTCAGAAAGCTGATAAGAGCAGATCGGGATATTGGCCCATCAGATCACGCAGCTGAGTCACAAGTTTTGGGATTCTAATCTGGGAAACGTTTCCCCCTTCCCAATCTGGAAAGCTAAGGGGGTGCCGAGACACTGGGCACAAACTCTGCGCCAGTTGGCCACACCGCTGTCATTGCAGGGCTGGAATTCCCGCTCTCGATCACATGTACTCTTTCAGCCCAGCAATGATGAAGAGGCCACCGTGTCTCTCTGTTGTTGTATCCTTGTCCCTGATTTCATCAGAGAAGAGGCTAGTTCTTCCCTAATCATGGGATTTAAAAACCTTGGAGCTTAAGGGGCAGGGTACCTTGTATAGAAACTTGATAGCGAGCCTTGCAAGATCCCGTGTACTGCTCTGGGATGCATTGGGTAGAACCTCAAGCTAGCTACTGCTCTTGCCTCAGTGCAGCCGCCCCAAGAAAAGCTGCTTCGGAACAACAGTTGTATGTGAGGTCTGGACATTCGCCCTTGTCGGAGCAAGTAAACCTGAATAGGTTTTTTTTCTTTTTTTCTTTTTTAAGATTTTATTTATTTATTTGAGTGAGAGGGAGAGTACAGAGAGAGAGTGAGAGGGGAAAACAGACTCCCCATTGAGCAGAGAGTCGGAGGTGGGGCTCAATCCCAGGACCCTGAGATCGCGACCTGAGCCGAAGCAGATGCTTAACCAACTGAGCCACCTAGGCGCCCCCTGAATAGGTTTTTCAATAAAAGAAATCAAATCCATTTTTACAAAGAAAGCAACAAATCTAGATAATGTTACCATTGAATTCTACTAAATATCCCAAGGAAAAAATAACCTTATTCTTGCATAAAGACTTCCAGAGAAGAGAAATGGAGGAAAGATTTTCCAACTCTTATCAGATTAGCATATTTTGATATCAAAATTAGATAAGGACAATATGGTCAATGATGGCCAATCTCACTGATGCACGTAGATGTAAGTGGTAGTTATAGAAATGGGAAAGGAGATAAAGAAAGAGGAAGAAAAGAGTAAGGTACTAATATCCTCTTAGTATAGTAGAGGCACGACTAGAGACACGCTATCTGTATTTCCTGGAACATGTAATAGAGGTTTAAATACATTATTTACAGTTACAAAGGGAATGATAGAAACATTCAAACAATGATTTAAAAACTGACTGGTGAGTGGACTAATGAGAAGTGAAAGATTGTGAGTTAAATCCCCACCTTCAGTACCAGGAAGTTGAAAAGTGTATTACTGTGAATGGGTTGAGAAATGAAAGATTGAACAATTCATTTAGCAATATCACAGTAATGAATAGAAGAACTAAAAAGAAAGTGGTTAAAAGTGGTTTTCCTCTGGGAAATGAGTCAAGGAAAGTGTGGAGTGGAGAGACTATGGCTTTCCTTTATAAATCTTCCTACACAATTTAATTTTTAACCAATGCATATATTACTTTGATTAAAAAAATAAAATTGGATTATACCAAGCTCCTACTTAATTTTACTTAACGGTGTCTCTACTGATATTTGAATAAAGATAAATAGTTAGAGCTTATAAGACCCTGTAGAACTCAGCCTCTACCCCTCAGGCCATCCTCTCTCTCATCACTCTTTCCTCTCTGTGCTCTAGACACAGAGAACTTCCAGTTTCTCACACTGTCGTATTCTCTTCCCTTCCCAGAGTCTTGTCCCTGCTGTTCCGTCTGAGATGTTCTTCACCATCCAGTGTCCCATCCCCTTTTTGCCTCTGACCAGTGAACTACGGTAGTTACTTTTCAAATCTCGGGTCACAATCACCTATTCTGAAAAGTCTTCCCTGTCCGCACCTCCTCCCAGTCTAAGTCAGGTCTCTCTTCCATACCCTCTCAAGGGATCATATTCTTTTCTTCAATGGCACATTTCCTATTTTGCAATTATACATTATTAATATAATTATCTAATTAATATTGGTCTCCTTAATTAGACACTTAATTAGACACAAGGGCCATAACATCATGGATGTGTTATGTTTTATTCATCGTTATCTCTCCACCCCTTAACTAGGCACAAAACAGGGGAACAATAAATAATTACTGAACGAATGAGAGTCACCAACTGAATAATGAATGATGAGTTGAGAAAATCATCTCTGGTTATTGGATATCAATGAAAGTTTCTAATTCACTTTCTTCTTTATTTTCAGAATGTAGTAGGAGGGTTCATGATTTCTGTTTTAAGATCTCTAGTTCGTGTTGGTTTATTGCTGAGGTGCAGCAAGTTATTTATTTTTGAGATTTTCTTGGTGGGAAATGGTTTTACTCTTGCCTACGTGCTCTCAGTGGGAGCCCTCATGATTGATAAGCATTCAGAGTTCATAATGAGTTATCTGGATTGCCTGTGTTTCCGTGCTTACAATCCAGGGTAACAACTGGTCAGTTTCCCAAAGTGCTCATCACTGCTTTGAATTTCCATAACAGCAAATTCTTCAGGGGCAGAACCTTATTTTCTCATTGTCTTATTCACTCCAGGGCTTTACTTGAGTGTCTTTCCATCATTTAATTCTCACAAGAGTCCTCTTACAGACAAGGAGCCTACCATTTAGAGGGATTAAAAGTCTTGTTGAACATCCTACACATAGTAAAGGTAGATTAGACAGAGTCAACTTTTTTTACTCTTTGTAAAGCGCTCTTTGTATTTCCCCTTTCACCTCCTGTTGGTGTAAAGAGTCACTAACTACAATAGAATTGGTTGTTGTTCTCAATTATTTGCTGACTCCATGAAAAAGAATTATACGTCTCCATTCATTGCCATGTTATTCCATTACCTTCCTTCAGAAAAATATACTTTCCCACTTTGCTATGTGAGTTATTTTGGCCAATAGAATGTGAGGGGGGTAACATATGCCATGTTTATGCAAGAGCATTAAGAGCCACTGGTTATAACCATTGCTCTTTTCCTTCAACCATGAGAATAGCATAGCATGTCTTATACATGGGTTATTTTTTCAGCTTAGATCCCAGAAGGGAGAAGTGAAATGAATCCAAGGTAAATCTGATCCACAGCTGACATGTAGGATGAGTGAGAAACAAACATTTGTACCTAAAGCCACTGAGATTCCTGGATTGTTTGTTATGGAAGCTTATCTCAGCAAATGCTGATTAATATACTAGCTAATATTTATTGAGCAATAGCTGTATGCCAGTCATTGTACTAAGCACTTTGCACATATTATATCATTTCAGCCTTATACAAACTAATGAAGCTGATAGTACAATCCTATTTTATAGATGAAGAAACCAAAACTTAAGATATTCACATAAAGAGCAGGATAGGTTCAGGATTTAAAATCAGGCTGTATGATACCTGACTCTGGGTAATTAACTCCTCTATCAAAACCCATCTACCGGGGCGCCTGGGTGGCACAGCGGTTAAGCGCCTGCCTTCGGCTCAGGGTGTGATCCCAGCGTTCTGGGATCGAGCCCCGCATCGGGCTCCTCCACTGGGAGCCTGCTTTTTCCTCTCCCACTCCCCCTGCTTGTGTTCCCTGTCTCGCTGGCTCTCTCTATCTCTGTCGAATAAATAAATAAAATCTTAAAAAAAAAAACAAAAAAAAACCATCTACCCATCCCAGGACCCATGAGACCTAATACTTTAGTGGGTCAAATTTCAATTTCTTAGAAGACCTTGAAACATTATAAAATGACATGATTTAAGTACATTCTTCCAAAAAATGAATTCCTCAAATGGGTAGAATTAGCAAAATGGAAAACATATCTATTTACTGCTCTGGACTCAAGATACCAAGCCATACAGAGACTCTTACTTTCTGATCTATCATTGGGGAACATCTCCTGTAATACAAGACCTAAACAAAATTTCTGTAAAGAAGTATTTACATGTTTTGCCTTTAATTTCTATGTGGGTGGTTCAACCTCAGTCAGGGACATAGTTATTTTGAAAGGTACTCTATAGCTGCAGAAAGAACAGCCATCTGAGATTGGGGAAATCTGACTTACGCTTTCTTTCAAAACCAACAACATGTTTAATATTTGACATATCACCCTGCTCCCAATTACCTCATGTGCAAAATGGAGCTGAAAATACCTCACAGCTTATTGACTGGAAGCAGAAATAAATTTTATAACTCTAAGTACTGTGATGACTTTTTCTATGTTAGCTGACACCCTGATGCCCGAGAGAGAAAAAGAACGTTGCGATAGAAAGGGAGCTGCTCTGGTAGACAAGACCTGTATTCTGGTTCTCATTCTGCTGCTAGTTTGTGTTGTGAATCTCAGCAAATCACTCATTCTATGTAGGCCTCTTTCTACCATATCATTGTCCACTTCCCTCATCTCCTGTTGGCTGGAAGAGGCATTACTTCTGAACTGGATAAACAGAAGAACTTTATATTTTGCTTTTCAAATGAAACTATAGGTTTGGCTACTTCTAATATACACCATGTCACCAAGTTCAAGATGATTGGAAATTTTCTTACAGCTAGAATTATATTTAGCCATATTTTTTTTAATGAATGTGGCTCTTTCATCTTTGCTCACCTGTATTTTGTACAGACTTCTGTATGAAGTAAATGATCAGTGCCTTTTTCTTCTTGATGATGATCTTTTCTGGTCTTTCACATTTCGAAAGCCAGCGTCTCGGTGGTCATTTTCCACAGGGCACACGTTAGTTTATAAGGCAAAGTTCGATCTGAGAATGTTGCCGTTGCCCCAACTATCCTTCATCTACCTCGATAGTCCTCTGTGTTGTTTGGCTCAATTTTTAAATTCTCATTATTTAAAGTATGTCATTACATCAACTACATTGGATAAAGGTGTATATTAAGAGTATAAATACTTACGCTGTTGTAAGTTTAAATGTCGTCTTTCAATGCTCCCCCGAAAAGAATTCAAGGATACGGAGGATGCTGGATTCCAATGAGATTTCTCACCTCATATTTATAATATTAGTTTTCTTTTTTTTTTAAAAAGATTTTATTAATTTTTTTGACAGAGAGAGAGACAGCCAGCGAGAGAGGGAACACAAGCAGGGGGAGTGGGAGAGGAAGAAGCAGGCTCCTAGCGGAGGAGCCTGATGTGGGGCTCGATCCCAGGACTCTGGGATCACGCCCTGAGCCGAAGGCAGATGCTTAACGACTGAGCCACCCAGGCACCCCTATAATATTAGTTTTCTTAGTGAATAAAACAGGTGATAATTTATTAAAGTCTTGCTCCGAAAATAGTCGCTCTGTGAGTTTCTGACAGCACTTGGGGTCGCATTAAAGTCACCATGTCCCCCTGCGTCTGGGGAGCAGTCACGGAGCTTGGTTATTTCACCTAACAGGAGCCTGTAAAGATGGCCCCTGATGTGGCAGCTTGTAGCTACACATTAGTGGGGTTTGTGTTAGAGCCAATTGCCGCCTGACCTCTCCTCCCAGTAGAGGCGGTGTGGTGCCATCTGGACATCTTTTAGTCACATTAAATCATGTCATTTAAAGGGCCTCTGAATGTGAACCAGTTTACCTTATGCTTAGGAGAGAAATCAGTCGAACTGCTGAACTACAAGTCTGTGTTCATGTGTACTCTCCAATTTTCATGTTGTTTTAATCCTTTCTTTTCTGGACTGGTGAGAACACTGTCAGAGATGATATCTATTTACAATTTTGTTACTGTCATAACTTGAATATTACTAAAGATAAAAAAAAAATGTCTTTAAGGTAATTTAAACACTATACTTACATGTAAAATGGATTTCCAGGGCTGGCATCTTGACAATATTCCCAATCTGGGCATGGATGTTTTCAGGCACCGTTGGGCCAAGGGGCTGTCGCGCCAAAACATACTCACGTGAAGGACTGAGGAATTTCATGGGCACATGTCACGCTAAAGGCAAGAGAGGTGACATGACCAAGTCTATTAAAGGAACTCCTTGGGCACACGGCATGCATATGGCCTCAGCCTGCATAATCACCATGCACCATTACCCTAGGCTCAGTCATTTTAAAAATTTTCTTCCAGAAATAGGCATGTGAATTAGCTAAGGCCAATCAGAGCCCTCCTTAGGACTTTTGCCTTCCAGAATTGGGTTAGATTGTCTGCTTGTGAGGAATTCGTGAACATGATCGTAGGTGTGCCAGTGACCATTTAGTGCTTACACGGAATGAATCTGCCTAATAATTGGAGAGATGCAATTCATTACAGTATTTAAGTTCCCTCTTGTGGGCCTGCCAGGCCGAAAGCAGCAATAGGACTCCTGGACCCCTGGAATTAAAAATTACATGAGGGGCGCCTGGGTGGCGCAGTCGTTAAGCGTCTGCCTTCGGCTCAGGGGGTGATCCCAGAGTCCTGGGATCGAGCCCCACATCAGGCTCCTCTGCTAGGAGCCTGCTTCTTCCTCTCCCACTCCCCCTGCTTGTGTTCCCTCTCTTGCTGGCTGTCTCTCTCTCTGTCAAAAAAATTAATAAAATCTTTTAAAATAATAATAAAATAATAAAAAAAATAAAAATTACATGAGCTTTTTGTTTGTTTTTACTTACTTGTTCAAGTCGGTGGTTGTCAAAGTGTGGTCTCTGGAGCAGCAACATTAACGTCACCTGAGAACTTGTTAGAAATGCTCGTTTCTGACCCAGAACCCCCAGAAATAAGGCCCAAAGGTTTAACAGGACCTCCAGGTAAATCTGATACATTGGAAAGTGGTTTGTTACTTTGAAGTGAGTTTCTGGCCATATTCAACTGGCGAAGTCCTGATAGTGTATGACAAATATCATAGTAAATATCATTAGGAAATATCCTAGTATTCATGGTAATAGATTAGAAGAATGTTGGCTTAAAAAGTATTCTCACTTGGCCATGCAGGACCTAATTTTTTTTAAAGATTTTATCTATTTATTTATTTTAGAGATAGAGAGGGAGAAAGAGAGAGAGAGAGAGCAGGGGGAAGAGCAGAGGGAGAGGGACAAACAGACTCCACCAGAGCACAGAGCCTGACGTGGGGCTCGATCACGACCCTGAGATCACGCTTGGGCCGAAGTTAAGAGTCGGACACTTAACGGCCTGAACCACCCAGGTACCCCTGGGGCCTAATTTTTGAATAAAGATACTTTCAGGCGATTCCTCGAGTCTGGTCTCAGGTAGCCTCATACCAGCTTAGCCTCGAATATGTGTAGCCATTTGAAGACAAACATTGAAGAATCTGTTCCATCTGGGACTTCAAGTCATTCGAATTTTGAAAACGTGAGGAATACGGACAGGAATCTTCTCTGCAACTTCATGTCAGCTTGAACACATTTTATTTAACTAAAAGAACTGCTTAATTTTAGCTTCAATATCTAGGTTAAGAAGAGAACCTTTATAGATTGTCTCAAGGGGGGGATTGAGTCCCTCAATCTGAATATCTCTGCCTTTGATCCAAATCATTCCAATTTACTTTAACATAAGAGGGTGTCTTTTTTTTTTTTCAGCTTGGCTTAATGCTGGATACTGTGTCATCAGTATAAAAATATAGTCAGGAATCCCTTGTGAGTTAATGGTATAATAGCAGCGCGCTCTGATTAACAATAAAGAATATAAAAATGTATACGTGTAAGAAATATTGCATTGCTGACAAAACCCCCCTGTTCTTTACACGCTTATGAATGCAAAATATGCCGTGTGGAAAGCACTGGATTCCTTTTAATGTTATTTTTTAAATATTAGATGTCTCTGCAATGCATGTTGATGATGTGGCGTATTCAATTCTCAGATACCTTCTTTTGAGAGGATCTATGATTTGAAGCATAATATCTACAATCTGATAAGTTATTGCTTTAATTATAAAAATAATATCTCACTGTACACCTTGTATATTTAACGAGTCTAAGTATGACTCCCAGCAATTACTTATGACTTGTACGGTGCTGGGCTATACAACTTTATTTTTGAGGCTTTATTTCGTTGCTGTACAGTGCATGACCAAGGCCAACATTCTAGAGTGCTGTGGTTCAATGACAACGTGCGCAGGAAGCACAAAGTACGTTCCCAGTCTGGTGTCCATGCTGCTCTCCATGATCTTGTATGTTCTCTGCTCTCAGCCTTCGCATGTGCTCTTTTCTTGCCATGTCCAGCATAACAAACCCAAACCCATCTTCTAAAATGCAAGGGGAGCTGGGCCATCGATGACCAGGGTTGATGTAGGTCTATGGGTGTGATTACTAACCACGCACTCTCAGTCGAGGACGATAAACTTTCCAAGCAGAGGGGGATCATTCTTCACTCAAGGATTGGTAAGGGTACTCACCCCTTCAAGCCTCCGGGTCACTTTCTGCTGAAAACTTTCCCTGATTCTGCCAGTTTGGGCTACAAGACCTCCCTCTGTGCTTCCCTCACACTATATTCCTTCTGCTGTCAAAGCTTTTCCTGCATCTTCTGTTTTTCTTTTCTATTACACTGCATGTTCCTTGGATGTAGAATTAACACATTATTTGCCTTGAAATTTCAGCATCTATTACCCTGCCAAGCACTTGTAATCATCAGTAAGTATTGTTGATTGGTTATCATCTCCTTCCCTTTACAAACTGCTCATGTTTATGCCACCAAAATATAAAATTAGAAACCTGGAGAAAGCTGCATGTCATAGGGACATAGGTCATGATAAGGCCCATGTGCTGCAGGTGCGTGTGGATTGGGGCAGCCACATCCGGGAGAGCAAGCTGGCGTACTTAGCCGAAGCAATGCTATGCCCACCTACCACCCAACGATTTCACTCCTGGATATGTATCCTGGAGAAAGTCCCAGACAGGCCTGTGGAGGGGATTTGTGAGTTGGTGCTAATGTCAGTTATTTATGGTGGTAGACTCGGAGGCAAGCTGGGTGTCCTTCTCTAGGGAAGTGGGGATTTGTACTGCCCACTGTTCTAGGCAGCCTTCAGAAACAAGGAACCAGATAGGTGAACAGCCTGCAATATGGGGGGACCTTTAAAATATGATGCTGTGTGAAAAATTAGAAGCAGTAATACATAACACAATATCATTTATGCAAATTAAAAATTCATGGATTCAAAACAGCAAGGCACATTTTCAAAAACATGAAAGAATACATGTTAAACACATTTGAATGTTTGCTTTGGTAGAATGAGGAAAATGCGAATGAGGAAGACTGATAAATGGGAAAAATGAACTTAAAAAGGAATAAAACTTACAGGAATTTAAAAAATATAAACAAAGCCCCTACAGGTCCTTAAGAAATTTGTATTGGCAAAAAAACCTCAAAAACAAAAACCAAAACAACAAAAACCAAACAAAAAACAACCAGATAAAACCTCAAATTTTTAAAGTTTAGTGACTGTTAATTGATTATGGAAAGGGAATAACCTAGGAGCTGTTATCTAAGAGAAACCTTTGTCTTCTTAGAGGAAAAACTATATTCAATCTTATGCGGGGGGGGGGGGGGGGGCTTGAAAACAAGGAATCTGCATTTCATGAAAGATTTCTGGATGATTTGGAATCAAATGCTTGGCACTTTAAGAAGTTTCTCTGAAGGGCTAGTTTTGAAATTAGAACTCCCTGTTCACACTCTTTTTCCTTTCTGCCCCCCAAAAGGAACAGAAGCTGATAGTCACCGAGAGAAACAGAAAGCTCATGGAAACAATAATAGGTCTTTTCTCATCATTGAAATGAGGTAGTGTTAATCCAGCATCAAAAAACAAAAACAAAAACAAAAACAAAACCCCAACAGAGCAGCAGCAGCAAGTGGAAAAGAAGCAAAGAGCAAGTGATGAGAATACTTTGAAGGCACGGTCTGGAATCAAGAGAAGAAGGGTATGATCAAGCCCACTGCCTTTCCACATTGCATAGTGGCAATGTGGAAAGGAAGAGCAAAGTTTGGAATTATTGGAATCTTTTCAGTTATTTGTACTAATACATTTCAATTTTTTAAAATCCCATTTCATGTTTTATTTCTTTGCCCAATTGAAATTTTTCTAACTACTTTCTGAATTGACAGGAAAGACAGCTTTAACTAGGTTGTGGGCTAAGTAATGTCATGGTGAAACTTAGCCAATTTTCACTCTTTCCTTACCTACAAGCACAATTTTTCACCTGCTAGTAGCTATGGTTGTAACCATTATTTCTGTAATTTTTCAGTCTCTGAGGCCGTGGTTCTCAAACTTTGATCTGTGCATCTTTTGCAAGAATTGCCTTGGTAACTTCTTAATTTTCTGGACATACTCCCAGAGAGTCTGGGGTGGGATCCAGGAATCTGCATTTCTGCCAACTCGAGTCTAGGTGATAGTGTTTATAAACCACACTTTATGGAATATCTCCAAAGGGCTAGTCTTAGAAATCCGAACCTAAAACACAATTATAAAGGTCACATCTTTAAAGCTAAATCATCTCTTTGGCAGAGGTTAGTAGCGTTGGGCTGTGAGCCTGTAAAACGGGTGACTTTCTTGGTCCTCTCCCATAAAACATCATCAGGAAGGATTCCAAGATAATTATAAATAAAAGGAAATGTTACTTCTAGTGTACTTTTGAGTCTTCGTTATTCTCTTCATATTTAAGAACATTTTCTTAGATCTTAAATTATGGGAGAAGGACAGACCTCCAGCTTGAGCTGAAATAGGAGTAGTAGACTTTTCTGAAGACTCTATATAGAAAGCATTCCCTAATACCTTTCCATGGAACCCTTCCTTTGCCATTGAACGGGAATTACTTGGTCACCCATAAAGCTATGGTGTTTATAGCAACATGGGCTTTAAAAGAAATTGGTATCATTGTGATAATAGAAAACAGAAAGTTGAGATCATTGCCAATGCTTGGTTCTTCTTCCTGAGACCCACCATCACCCAGTCCAGGCTGTGTTCCTAAATGGCTTTATGCAGCTAAAGCTGCTATGGGGTACCAGTGCGGCCCAGAAAAGGGAGGAGGTAGGTCTCTTTTTGGGTAAGATTTATGACAGTACACTGTCATCCCTGTGAAAGGCAGAGCAGGTGCCTGGGCTCACGGTCCCATTCTTTTGAAGGAATACGCTGGTCCCTTGAAGAAAAAGCACACTGTTTATGCTCTAAAAAGACACCTGCTTTCTATGATTAAGTGATGTGTAAGAAAAATCTAGAAGCAAATAAGTAATTAAGTAAGGAGATTAAGCCAGGGTAGCTCAGACACAAACTAATGGAAAAAGGAACAAGCCAACATCTCCCCAATTTACAAACACAGCTGCCCATCTCAATTTCAAATGAGGTATTATTAAAAAAAAAAAAAAAAAAGAGTAAAAAAAGAACGGAATCAAATAGTGTGTGTTAAAGTAGCAACTTCAGAATTTGGAACCAGTGTTTGACTTAGAAAGGAGACTCAGGTGATGTAAAGAAGGACATGGATTGTATGAAGCTATAAAGGGTCATGACAAAAAAGTTCAGAGCTGCAACTAAGATACATTTAAATAATATTTTTCAATATCCTGTTAAAAGTTGTGTTTAGAGAGCCTTTTAGGACAGATACTTCACAAAAAGTAACCGAGTCCCTTCTCTTGGTGTGATTCCATAGAAGCGTCCAGGTTTGACGTCTCACCTCAGCCATTCAAGTATTCTCTTCAAATTGGGTACAGTAACAACCCTGTTTACATGTGTCTTTGTTATGCTAATGAGAAACTTACTTGTTTAACTCCGTGTGCAAACACAAAAATTATTTACTTTGAGTAGCTAGTCTCAATTTAATCAAGTAGGATGAGGTGACAGGTATTCATTTCTGTATCTTTTCCCCATAAAAGAATATTTAAACTTGCAGGCAGCGCCTCTCTTCCTCTGAGATAACAATAGAGGTATCAGATCCAGAACATTTTACCAGGACTGTGTGAGAAGCTTCGATTGCATTTGTGGGTGTTTCTGTCCCCGTTCGTTTCCCGATTTTTTGTCGGAGTACGGCTCCTATTAGCCCTTCAATCTGATTCAGGACCAAAAGAGTTGCTCCGGCTCTCCCCGCGCTCCGTCTGGCCATTTCAGCGGGCGCAGGACCAGTATCTTCCCGGAGCAAAGAGAAAAGCAGCTCAGGGAGAGCCAGTGTCTCCGTCCCAGTCCTGAAACTGACGAGGGCTTTTTTTCTCTCCCCTCCCCCATCCCCGCACTATTTGATTCACATTCTTATAAAGTTAAAGCAAGCTTGCTTCAGTTTTATCTTGTTTTCATTCGCTCAAGCTCCGTTTCTCAGTTCCGGATGTTCTGAAGATTGTGTGTGGAGATCTGACACCCATCTTTTCCTGGCTACGGAATCCTGGCAGATTAAACTATGAATACAATAGCACTGCATTCTTCTTAAGGCTACCAGACAAACACCCCTACCCTACCTGACCCTCACCCTTGGTTTCGTTGCACACGTTTTAAAAATAAACGTGTCAAGTTTAAAAAGGGTTGTTTTTTTGTTTTGCTTTGTTTTTTGAACAGTAAATGTGGCAGGTACGAATAAATGTAAAAAGCGTTTGGTAGTCATTTCTGACCATTTGAAGGGATAACCTTAGAATCTCAAGAAGGCTCCAGTTCCACGGAATAATTTCACAAGTGAATCCGGACTTCATTCTTGAACAGTTAGTAATTTTCAAAAAATTATGCAGTTGCCAGAGAAATTTTTTTCCAAATCTACGTCACCTCGCTTCTATCTTAAAACTATACTTTCAGCTTAATCCTGCGGCAGTGCCTTCGTTCAAAAACACAAATTCGAAACTTTGCCATGAAAATAATGTGCCAGAAATTAAACGAAGTGTAATGACAATAGGTGGAAACTATAAAATATTTGCTCAAGATGGCTCAGCGACAACAAGCAATAAACTAGACAAGCCGGGGTTGCGCCACAGCCGTACCACACAAAGATTAATTGCTCCTTCCCTTCCTCCTTTTCTCCCTCACCCTCCACTTCCTCCTTCTTGCTCTTCTTGTAATGACCAGACTCTGAGCTCTCTGAAGGCAGAGACTATTTTGCTCTCCATCGCAGCGCCCTCGAATGTGAACGAGACTCCTTAAAGGAGTTGTTTCTTGGCTGTATTGCTGACCTTATAAATGCACAGTAGGTATTTGTTGACGGAATGAATGAGTGATGAATGAATGGACGAGAGGTCATACTCCCAGTAATAATATCGACTGGGGAATCTTCTAGCCAAGATAAATTCTCTCCTATTATGTTTTCCTTTAGAGGATGATTAAAAGTTGATGTCATAATCAGCTTTGATATTTTCCATAGAAATGTTCTCTGATTTGGAAAGCCCACAACTAAAACCATTCCTGTGTTTTATTATAAAACAAGAGACATGTCTATATAGTAATGATAAAACTAGAAAAAAATAACCACTGTGGTTATTTGAATTAACCAAAGATTCCCTAATTTTTGCTTGAGTGAATGTTCCTTTTTTTTTTTTTTTAATTTATGTAGCTGCTTCATAGACACAGCCAAAACCAAAATGCAGCTCCCTACAGACCTCCAGAAAGGGAGATCATGCTGCTGCCTTATTTGGAAATGTTTCTTTGTGTTTCACATGTCCTCCTTCCATAAAACTTAAATTCCCTGAAACTATAACCTTCGCTCTGGCACCATGCCAGGAGAAAGACATTACAACTGCATGACTATATATCTTTCATGCTCAAATTGACTCACTCATCAAGTTTCATTTAACTTTTTTTTTCATGCTATTTATTTACCATTTTTAAAAGTATGCTTATAGCTCTCCTCTGGCCTTTTCCCCTGAGCTTGATGAAACATCCTAATTTTAAAAAGGTCAAGGGAAATTTGCGTTAATGACTCTATATTCATGTTGCAATATTTTTTCCATTCAAGTTCATAGTGCTATACTTGCCTGTTTTCTTTCAGACTTGATCAATTTAGTGACACACAGTGATCAACCAGTTCCACCCTTTTAATTTAAATTTATTGTAAATATCTAACTTGCATAGTAAGTTTTGTGTCATTTCAAAATGGAAAAGGTACGTGCTTTGCGTGCCGGACAGCCTCGCCCTTTGATGGTAGTGTTTATTCCTCCAGATTTCTATTGTTGTTATTGTGAAGATTTGGGGCAAAATTAATTCAGAGTAGTTTCTGCCAGAGCAGAGACATATCTACTTTGACAGCCTTTGCCCAGCACAATGTTGACACATAGTAGGTACTCAATAAGTATGTATGACTAATGACAAAAGCTATTGTTAGTTATTGCTGTTGTAAGAGCGAAGTTTATATGGAGAAAAATCAGTATATCTATTTATCATTCTGGGTTTTTTTTTTTTTAAATAAAAGCATAGTTACAGTGGATCAGAAATATACAGAAATCCATTATACATTTTCTTTTAACCTGAACCTCACTGTGACATGTAAATTGACTTGTTTATGTTAATAGCATCCATTTAGGAGTAAATTCCCAAAGCACTGCATGATAATTAGATTGGGCATAATTCACATACTGTATGCTACTTTGAAAATGGGCTCCTTCAAAAAGGTCTAAGCTAGAACAAAACGTGTACCACCGAACTCTCTAAAAGGATTCTCACTACATCGAACCACACACACAGTGTGGCAAAGATAATGTCAGCACTTAATGCAGAAAAATAATGGAACATGTTCTTTTTTGGTTCATTTACTGCCATATGCTACTTGAGTAATGAAAACCTATTTGGTCTAGAGACAAACGTGGATGTACTCTGAAAATCCTAGTCAATAATGAAACCTTGTATTTGCTATTTCGGGGACGACTACTAAGTGTTCAATTATGAAACATTTCCAGATTATTAGGAAATTTCATTTGATCTGTCCCCTATCAGGATGAGAGGAGAACTTTTAGTTTTCTTCCTTCATTACTCAGCTACTGTGTAATGAAAATTCTTCCAAATTTGGAAATGCCTAATAACTATGCAGTTCTGCAGTACTAAATTAATTAATATTTAAACATTTTTATCTCCATAAGAGAATGCTATTAAAGAATTACTGGTTGCCAAAATACTCATATTTATCATTACTTTATATGATATCAAACAGAATTGTGAATTAAATATTAATTTAAATTATTTTAAAATGTATCAAAAATTCTATTAATTATCTAAATTATTCTACGTTGTGGAAGAATCTGGAGTACAAATAATAAACTTTATCAATATTTAAACAGAAGTGAATTAAATAACTTATTTAATATTACTGAGAAGCAATGTCTACAGCTCAAATCTGAACAAATAAAAACCATGTTTTGCTGTTTATTTTATATGATTGCAGGAGACAAACTGGTTCCAGGATACAAAAATAATTAGAAACACGCAGGCAAATGATAGCAAACATTTTATGTACATGGCTTTTTTACTTTTATGCTAGGTTATGGAGAGATTTTTACTCCAGGACCAAAAAAAAAAAAAAAAAAAAATCTGATTAACTTTTTCTATAGACTCATTCCATTAAACTAGTAAGTTTTTCAGATATTTAGCCTGACTTGAGACCAAACTACAAATCGATGGCTTTTAATTCAGTTTGAAATTTTGAAATTACCTATCCAAGTCTCTATTGAATAAGCACAACTGTATGGGATTACACCCTCTGCTTAAATTAACTTCAAAGATGTTGTCACCTGGCCATGTTTAAACCCACAGATTTTTTTTTTTTTAAAGATTTTATTTATTTATTTGACAGAGAGAGACAGCCAGCGAGAGAGGGAACCCAAGCAGGGGGAGTGGGAGAGGAAGAAGCAGGCTCCTAGCGGAGGAGCCTGATGTGGGGCTCGATCCCAGAACGCCGGGATCATGCCCTGAGCTGAAGGCAGACGCTTAACCGCTGTGCCACCCAGGTGCCCCCTAAACCCACAGATTTTTATAGCTACCATTCATTTGACATAGTATCTTCCAGTTTGGTATCGAGTTTGTATAAACTAAAATGTAATAAATTTAGCTTGAACTTAGCTCCTACAGCCTCATACAACTAAAAACAGTGGCTGATAAATTACAAAGGGAAAAAATAAACCAGTTGGCAGTGGTACTTTGCTAATGCTAAATGTCAAGTAGGTATCAAAAAAGCAAAGAGGTCAAACTAAGACCGTGGTTTACTAAGTGGTTAGAAAACAAACTGAGGCCTTCGAAATAGACGCGGCACGGTCTTTACTTGCTCGTTTCCCTCCCACATATATTCTATTAGCCATTGTCTGAACATATAGGAGTTGTTTGTTTATAACCTGGAAAGAATTTAGGGCAGAAACTACGTGGCTTAGGGGAACAGGAATTCTGTACTTCAAGTTCCGGGTATCAAAAGCATGTCTTGCCTTTTGCAATCCTATTTACAGAATACTTCCTACACGATGGCCAGAGGAAGATGGAACTGGAGAAGTTCCAAGCCACTGGTGCGAGCTCTAGGAACTTGAGGCATTACAGTATGACATTAAGGAGCAGACATTGGAACAAGTCAAAAAGGGTCTTGGCGGCGGTAGGATCCAGGGTGTAAGTGAAGGGGCTCATGCCAAGTAAAAATGAAGAAAATGGGAGGAGGAGTTAAAGTGAGAGTTTGGGGAGAAAAGGGTTTATCTTCTCTTTTTCCTTTCTTTTTCTTCTCTCCTATCACTCCCTAAAATAGTTGGGTTGGACAGGAGTGTAAATGTGGAGGGTTTCAAGGGACAGAAAAGAAGAAAGAACAGTGGGGCCACACGGTATTTTTCGTACCTTTCTCCTCATTCTGAGCCTCGTTTCACTCGTAAATATTTTCTCCCCACTTTCCACCTTCATTTCCAATCTTTATGCTCTTTCCTCAAGCTTACGGGGAAGGGGGCAAAGGTGGTAATTCATAAGAACCTTATCAAAGCACGAAGAAGACAAACGTTCTGCCATCTTTCTTTCCTTTCAACCCTCCTGGCTTTTACGATGAGAGATAAAGAACGAGAACATTTTCTTCCCACCGCTGGTATCTCCTCTCTACCTTCGGTATTATAGTTGTCCATCCTGTCAGCCTGAGCACTGCTGCTATTCCTTGCTGGGATTGGGGTTCCGAAATGTATAAAGTACCTTCTGGATGAGAAATTTTTGGTTTACTCAGAGCGGTACTAGCCAGTAGCCTCCGCATTCTTGGGTAACCCAAGTAAATACTGCAGTTCCAAGACGTCCAGTTGAATATCGTATCATACTCAGAGAAACACAGTCTTGCAAATAATGCCGGTAAAAAGGAATCCAGATCTTTACTATCAGTGCTTGAAAATCACGAAAAGAAATCTTGATTGAACTCAAGAGTTCCACTTCTTGAACCCATTTTCCACTATTCCTCTCACTCTATCACTTTCTCACTGGCTGCTTTGACACCTCTTTTTAGCTATCTCCAATCATTTAATTCCCCATCATAAATCACCCGGGGTCAGGGCCTTTTTTCTTTTCTTCTTTTCTCTTTCCTTCAAATTTACTCTATGTTCTCTCTCCAGTAAATTTCTACCCTTTCTGATGCAAGTCTCTCCATCTCTGAGCTGGTATCCCCCCCATCAATTACCCCTTACGATCGCTAAGGCGAGGCGGAGATGATTATGTGGAGCTCGGACTAGAGAGACACGAAAATGGCAGACCTCCCTTAATAGGTTAGGGAATTTGAAGATGCTAAGAGGAATGGACACACTGATATTTTTTGCTCTATAACATCTTTAATTACCTTCTTCCTCTGGTGTCTCCTTTTTAATTATAAGCATATTCAGGTCTCTCAACCTCCTGAATAATCCCCATAAACCTGCTTAAAATCTAATATTTTATCCTAATCTTCAGATAACCCATAAAAATAGCTTACTCGTGGGGTGCCTGGCTGGCTCAGTCGGTAGAGCATCAGACTCTTGATCTCGGGGTTGTAAGTTCAAGCCCTGTGTTGGGTGTAGAGATGACTTAAAAATAAAATCTTAAAAAAATAGTTTCATCATGCTGCCTCCATTTCCTAGTCTTCCTCTTTTTTTTTTTTTTTTTTTTCTTTTTAAATCCCACTGAATCCTGGCTTCCACACCTGCTCTAGGTTACCAAGCCACCAAATTGAATGGCCTCTTTTCAGGCCTTAATCTACTGGCCTTCTCTGGAGCTTTGGTATTCCTTCTTGAAACTTTCCTGTTTCCATTTCCATGAACTATTTTGCTTGCTGTTGTTGCTGGGTTTTGTTGCTGGGTGTTTTTTTTTTTAAGAGAGAGAGAGCAAGAGCATGCCTGGGGTGGGGGAAGGGGGAAAGGTCAAAGGGAGAAGGAGAGAGATGTGGGGCTTAGTCTCACAACTCTGAGATCATGACCTGAGCCGAAATCAAGAGTCAATGCTTAACTCAGCCACACAGATGTCCCTCCACAAACTATTTTGTATTTATTTTTCCAACTACTTTTCCTTAGCCTTCTTATCTTCCTACCATATACACATTCCAGAGGGCAACCTCAACCATTTTCTGGATGAGTCCAAATCTTTAACTCCTGCCACCTTTTTTCTGCAGAATTATCAAAGGTCCCTTTGAGAGTCTAATGAGAGGCATCAACACCTTTCCCATGAAGAAAAAGAAAAAAGACAACTAGGCAGTAGGCGTGCAATGTTTTATATCTATTTTCTCAGGTTTTACACCATCTGTGAGGCTTGTTCATGGATAACCTATTCCTGACCTATACGGTCAACTGCCTACTAACATCTTTAGCTGAATCTTTTTTAAACATTTAAGTTTGGCCATTTAGGTCCTTAGCCTTCCCTATGGATACCAGCAAAGCTATGTCACATTCCTCTCAATTTCACTTTCAAGTAATGGCATCACTATCTAATGAGTCACCCAATGTCTTTCTTTCCCACACAAGATATGCCAATATATTACCAAGTTCTGAGAATTCTATAAAATCATTTCCTTTTTATCCACAATACTTATCATTGTATTAGTTTGGGCCTTCTTCATATGTTTTTCTGGAATATTACCTTATCCCCCAATATTTCATTCTGGATTTCCCTCACTATAATTCATCTATACATTGTCAACAGAGTTGTCTTTCTAAAACCCAGATCTAACCTAATTCCCAGCTTAAATACATTTGGTGGCGCCTTATTGCCTTGAGCAGAGGTCACAAACTCAAAGGCCCATAGGAAACAGACAAGAAATATTAATCAGTAAAGCAATCTGGGTCAGGAAACAGCCTGAGGTGTGGGGACCGTGGGGACAGCTGCCACTCAGTTCTTGCCATTAGTTGACATGTGGAAACACAAGTCTGATGTTAGTAAATACTGTCTTTTTTTTTTCAAGAGAAAGCAAAATTTGGGATTTTTAAAAGTGAAATCTCTCAAATTTAAATAGTTTGCTCTAACTATTTAAAGAATGGCTTAGGAAAAACTGTCTATGTTTAGGACAGAACGATGAGGGGTCTGATACTTTACCCTACTACATTTTACCCTGCGATCGTTTCATGGATGCTTGCAGAATACGAGAGAGACAAAGGACGTGATTACTCATGGTAATAGCGATAGCCAGGGTCAGCATGTATCCTGCTTCCTTGTGCCCAGTTCCCACAGGATGACAGGAAGAGGGCCATGAGAAACCTACACACATAGTTGGGTTGTGTTACAGGAGAGAAACATGGAGCTTTGGCACCTGAACCTTTAATGATGGTGAGTATGCCTGTCTGCCCCATACTCTGAAGGAAACGCTATCTCTATCTTCCAAGTCTGTTCACTCTGAAAACATCCTTGTAAAGATGGTGTGCAGTCAATGACTCTGTCCTCATGATGCGCAGGAACGGGGCGGGGGTACAGTGGGGAATTATCCCTAAACAACAACAATAACAACAACAACAACAACGTGTTTTCACATCAGATCTAATCTGCGGGATGGGAGCCTGTGTCCTCTGGTATAGCTCTGAGGTCATCAAAGAGCTACGTTTTGGCCACTTGTTTTTGTAAATAAAATTTTACTGGAACAGAGACACGTCTATTCATTTACATATTGCCTTTGGCTGCTTTTCTGCCACCACAGCAAAGGGGAATGGTTGCAATAGAGGCCAAGCTTGAAATAGTTACTATTTGACCCTTTCAGAAAAAAAGCCACTTTTTCTTTATTGGCCAATGGTATAGAAGATACAATTTTATTTTTTTTGGTGTAGGTTGTTAGTTTGGTTTTTTTTTTTGGAAGATAATATTTTAGAATGTCATCTAAAATACTTCAATTAAACATTCAAATCAATAATTAATTTATTCATTAATTAAACAAATACGTTTTGAAGACTTAATCTTATCAGACATGGTACAAGATGTTGATGAAACCAAAAATATGGCCCTTAGTTTCCAGGGGTTCTGGGTGCAAAGAAGGACACAGACAACAGAATAGTGAAGATGATATAACTATTCTTTTCTATGGTGGATGTAATCACATGGATTTATAGGAGTCCATAAGAGGGGCATATATGTAGGCTGGCAGAGTAAGGAAAGCTTCCTAAAGGAGAGATTTTTAAAGATGAAGAGGCCTTCCCCAGATGCAGAAAGAAGTAAAGACATTCCAGATACCAGAAGCTGATAACAAGATTTGAGGAAGAAGATGCCATTGGGCGAACATGTTTGGTAGGAAACATTAGCTGCAAAAAAAAAGGCAGGGAAGAGTGGCTGGGTAAGTGAGTTGGTCAAGTTTATTACAGGCTTTGAGTGATTTATGGAGTTTATCCTGAAACATTGAGGAAAGGAGACCAGTGGCCAGGATTTGATCTTTACATCTCTCATGCACCCTGCACTCCAACGGCATCATATTATTTACCTTTCTTTGAATTCAGCATG
The DNA here is from genome assembly GCF_023065955.2 of Ursus arctos. Lineage (NCBI taxonomy): Eukaryota > Metazoa > Chordata > Mammalia > Carnivora > Ursidae > Ursus > Ursus arctos. Next base: position 15,554,041 of record NW_026622941.1, read on the forward strand.
CTTTTTCGTGTGTGTGTGTGTGTGTGTGTGTGTGTGTGTGTGTGTGTTTTCAGGGAGCAGAAGGAGATCTTTACATACGTGGAGTTTCAGTCCCTACCAGACTATAAGCAACCTGAGGGTAGGCATCGTGCCTGATTCTATTCCTAAAACAGCATTGAGTACTAGGTACTTACTAGATGCTCACACACAGCTAGCAAATGCATGAATGCAATTCTACAGTCCTTCTTATTCATTCATTAAAGTCAGCTCAAAAAGGCCTCCCCCTTCTGAAGCTGAATTCGTCTTCTCTGCTTCTGCTGCCTTCGACAGAGTACAGCGTTACTGGAGCAGGTTGTGTTATTACATTAAACCAAAGTGAAAAGTGATGGTCTCTGGCAGCCTCAGGAGAATTTTAGAACCCAGAGGGAAATCGTATCCTATTTTCTATCCCCAGTGGCTTGCACGGTCCCTAATGCACACTGCATAGTCTTTGCCTAATTAATGCTGGTAAGATGCACGTGTATTTACGCTCTATCACATAGAACTACGATGAGTCAATCATCTATCTAAACAATTTAGACTATTCATCATTCTCTTTGGTAATCTGATTCATGATTTTGTTATCAACTTCAATCTGTCTTCACCCTGATATCAGTTTAATTGTTGGGCTCCACGGAGCTGATCACTATTAGTCTCACTATTTCTGTGCCTGATCAAATGAGTATGCGTTTAACATAGTGAACATTTCAGACAAACTGGATGGGATCATGAAGGCTAAGAACCATAACAACAAAGAAGAATGGAAGCAGTGGCTTGTTTGTGTTATAATTGTGTAGGCACTCTTTTAGTTACCATCTGCACAATTAGAACGATATTAAGCTTTTCCCGAGTGTAAAGTACGAATAGTAGGTGGTAGGGGGGTATTTTGGACTTACCGTATCCTTTGCCAGCAGTGGTTTAAAGATTCCTGATGCTGCTGCTATGTGCTTTTCTCCCCTCGGAGAGCACTCCATTTGCCTCATTAACCATAGGACTTGAATTAATATGAATTATTGAAGCTATTTTTTGTTGTCTGCTTTTTTTAAAAACCATTTGGCTAAACATCATCCTTCCTTTCACAGGAAAGGTTGATTAACCCTTTAGCATAATTGTTTAAAATTTAGAAAAAATAATATTTCCAGTTTTTCCAGAACATCTTAAGACAACGGTAATAATAAAATATAACTTAATTGATTGTTATGATCCTACTTCCCACTTCTATGGGGAAGACAGAAGTGCTATGAATATATAAGCAAGAAGATGGCTATGGATTCCCGTATTTCCTTCACCTTGCCGAATTTCTTCTTTCTGTTTTTCTTTCACACGTCTCTCCTCTTGTTATTACTCTTATAATGTCACCAACAATCTTGAATTTCATGCTTCTGAACATTAAAAATAAACTCAGGCATAGTCTTGGATATTCAACCACAGAAAAAGTTTAGTAAACTTTATAATTTGTTTCACAGTATAAATTTAGTCATTCACTGCTAAGGGGCTTAACTGCCCTTTTAAATGTTGTTTGAGGTAAATGTACGGACTGGCTGGAGCCCAACTGACAACCATTATCAAGATCCATGAATCCAGAGTATGCACACCAGACAGACGGTGGACACTACATACTGGTTCTTAACGATAGATAGATAGATAGATAGATAGATAGATAGATAGATAGATGATAGATAGATAGATGATAGATAGATAGATAGATGATAGATAGATAGATGATAGATAGATAGATTGATTTATTTGAGAGAGAGGAGGAGGAGGAAAGAGCATGGATGAGCTCTGCAGGGGGGAGGGGCAGAGGGAGAGAGAGAATCTCAAGCCAACTCCATGCGTCGCTGCAGAGCCCCACTAAGGGCTCCATGCGGGGCTCGATCCCATGACCCTGATCATGACCTGAGCCGAAACCAAGAGCTGGTTGCTCAACCGACTGAGCCACCCATGTACCTCTGGTTCTTAACTATGCTTACCCATATCTGGGTGTGTTCCCATTACACATCTGTTTAAAAGCATGTAGCCTACAGTCGGGTTGTGTTGACTCTGTTCCTTGCCTAGGGAACAAGGATAAAAGTCACTTCTCTAGGTTGTATAGCCGTGTCCGGAGCTCTCACCTTGGACACACTTACGTAGAAATGATTCGGAGCTTTGTGTCCAAGCCCGCTCACAAAGCAGATGGTGTAAAAAGGAAGCCCGACTTTGTAGTAACTATTATCTGGCTAAACTTCTGGGCAAGTTAATATACTTTTCTTGAGCTTCAATTTCTTCAATTATGTAAAGCAAAATTTTATGAAGATTAAGTGGGATCCTCTCTGAAAGGGCTCAGAATGGTATGGGCACACAGTAGGTCTTCAATAAATGTTAGCTATTATTTTCTCGCTCGAACCTTATGGAAACTCAGATCTCCCCCGCTCTTCTTGCTGACTTCTCTGGAAGTCGAAGTCAGCAAGGCTTTCCTCGGTCTTCCAGGATTTCCTGCCTTAGAATGCATGGATGTCATGGGCTTTGATCTTACTGAAGTAGTGAAGGGTGGGAGAAAAGAGGGAAGGAAGTGAGGAGAGAAGGAAGGAAAGGAGAAAGGGAGGGAACAAAGGCAGGCAAAATGAAGGAAGGAAAAGAAAGAGGAGAGGGAGAGAAAGAGAGAGGAAGGAAAGGAGGGAGGGGGAAGGGGGAGGAAGAAAAGAAGGAGATACTTTTTTCTTTAAACCTTTCACAGTCGATTGCGAAGACAGTTCCACTAAATAGTAATTAGCAAACTGTTTTTAAATTTGTACAAAAATAGTTACAGCTGAAACAGAAAGCTCTGTTTTAACACATTGCAATGTTGTGTCATGTTTGTCTTTATTCAGTTATTCAACAGTTGGTATTGCCACCCATCACCTTATCAGTATGCAAAGCTTGGTTTTCCATTTTGAGTATGTATTTTTGAAACATATTAAACATTTCCCTGCGAACAGCAAAACATTTCTTTTATAATATTTTGATGATAATTTTGCTTAATCCCAAAGCTCTAGTTTTTCTATTACACCATAAAATCATTTCGTATTTTATTATGCAAAAACAATGGAAATTATACTAGAACTGAAGATAAAATAAGTCTTCGGTATTTCTTCCTGGTTCTAAAGATGGAGTTTTTAGTCCAGAAAGTTAATAACTAATATTTAGCTATGATATAATTTAGAAAAGAGAAGCAAAAGCAATTGTTATGATGTTTTTAACTCTTATTAATATGATATTTACAAGCTTTTGTGGAGTGAAAACTGCTACAACGAGGAAGACCACAGCATGAACCAGGAGGCAAAAATAGATTATTTAGTCTTAGCTTTGTATAAATAAAATAGGAACATTCCATCTACAAAAGAGAGACCTTGCTGTATTTTAGAAATGTCATGTTTATATAGCAGCTCACGGACATAAGTCTACATTTAAAATTGATATGATTTTAAAATTGCTTCCAATTTTGTTTGACAATTATAACAGCCAAGCCGAAAGTGTTAGGCAATGTTAAAATAGGCACCGAGAAGACACTTTTCTATTTCTCCTGATGGTCATTGATATAATTAACTGCCAGCAGCAACGTTAGATATATATTCTGTGGCCTTGAATTTGAGTCCAGTTAACTGGCCCCTATGGGGCTAATGCCCATGACTTTGGCCTTTTTATACTATACTTAATAGTACAAAAATATAGATTTCGTTTGGCTCCTAAAGGATTCGCGTGTTCTCTATTTAATCTTCTCTTTGATACCTGTGCTGATTTTCCCCCCTTTCTCTTCGTTTTCAAGGAGCTAAATTTGGCAATAATTGGTAAGTGCTGATTTTATAAACTTAAAAAAATCATATAGGCGTTCTCCCCACCCCCTCCCCATCCCCCCAGTAACAAAATAGCAGCCAGACTAGAGAGGAAAAATGGAAATGTCCTAGCATTCCTAGAGGACAGTGTTCTTTATGCGCCCTTTAGGCTAAGAAAGGAGGTGCTGTTTCTTCTTCCTTGTTCTTAAAAAAACCGAGAGAATGCAAAGAATAGATCAGGAGAATGTTCTAGTTTTTCAACTTATCAACTACCACCCCCTCACTTCTCTTTTTTGTTCACCCCTTCTCTCACTGGCGACAATTTCCTCAGCACAGAGAAAGTGAGAGTGGAAATAGGGTCACACTTGGAGACAGTTAGGTGACATATGTTAATACCCACTCTGGACTAGCTAGGATCACCAATTTCATTCCTCTTGTTATCTGTACCTTCTGAACTGCAGCCTCCAGGGCAAAACGTATTTAACCTGCAATGATACATTGCCCAGGAGCCATTCAGTATTTATGTCATTCTGAATTTTTATTTAGAAACAATTAAAGCTATTTGGATTGCAAGAGTTTTCGTGGGTTTCAGGTCAAAGGTTATTTTTTAAAAAAGACTGAATAATCTACAACTTTATCAGCATTCAGCTAAAATAACGACTATAATTTGAAATTGCTCACCCTCCTTTTTGCCTCTCTGTTTATCCCCTACTTCTGTGTGGTATACACGGGCGTGCACACTGAGAACACAGAGGGGGGAGGGTATGGGTGTGGATAATGGGAAGGGTTTATAATACATTTGTACCTGGTAGTGAGAAGAAATTCCAATAAGCATAGTTTTCATGGATAATTTCATCTCTGGAAAAGAATAGATCTACCTCTTTTTAAGTAAAAAATATCCATCAGTTGAACTTAAAAATAGTTCTGATATGTTGCTGAGTTGGAAAATAGAGTGATGTTGTCATTTGGTATCAATCATATTTCTTCCTTTGAAGTTTTGATTCACTGTGTTACCTTTTACTATTAAACAGTGTAAAAACTCCTTCAAACTGCAAAACGCAGATTATTTCAAATTACTTTCCAAACTTCTACAATGATTTGTCTTCATCCCTGGAAAAAATGCGTGTTTAAATTACATTTGTATTGATGCCTGAAAATTTGAAATCTTTGGATGACATCACAAGATGAAACATAAAGTCCATTCAAGTTTAATCCCTTCATATGGCTTGAGGTAGACAGAAGCCATGTCCAGCGTCACTGGGCTTTGTCAAAAGATGAATCTATTACATAAATAAAGTAACCATTTCCAGTGACAGCAATTTGCATACTGTCCTGAGATGTATTCTAAGTTTTAGTTAAGCTCCTTTTATATAAATAAATAGAAATTTATCTCAGTTATTTATATAATGCCATATTAAAATGATATAGCTGGAAATAAAGAAACCGTAATCTCATGAGAACCTCATGAATGATAATCATTCAGCCATATGGCCTGACTGCCAGGACTCAGACAGAAATGGAGTTTAGTATCTGGGTGTAGCCTCAACAATCTCCCGGATTCTCACAGTCGGTTTGTGACTCATGCTTCCTCCCAGTGAGCAATGATTAAATTTTTGCATATTTGCTTCTCTCTGTATCATTATCAAATGGGTCATTCTTTCCTGTGTATATATGTACATAAATATACTAACTTACATGCTCTGCCTGCTAATAGTTTCTATTTCCCCACCCACTGTCTGTTCCCCCGTAACTTCAGCTTTTCATGCCCTGTATGGAATTTACCCTCATAACTTATTGTCAGTTTTAGCTCTCACTGCGCACTCCTGTTCTCTCTACACTTCCCATCATACATTCCTTAAAAGGAGAATTTTAATTGCCTTTTTTTTTTTTAATGCCAGACCTTATCATTAGTCCCTAACCAGACTAGGGTTGGCCAGTGCCGACTCGTTCAGTTCTGATTTATGAGGTCTGCGTTGGGCTGCCTCTTCCGCGTGGGATGTTAGCCAGAGCATTTCACACAGAGGAGTCTGCCATGTCTAGCATATCCTGTCCCGACCTATTGTCCCTTTAACCCACCATGTTTCCTAAGTTAGTCTTGCCATTAAGCCAAAGTGTTATCTAAGAGAAGTGACATATCAAGTCAATATCAGCCCTAAGACTCTAACTCAAATTAATTGGTTAGGTCAAATAAATTGATTATGCAGGTACACGGCAAGGTCCTGAGAGAATAAGTAACATTGGTAAGATTTTATGGAAATGATATTCAACTGGTATGAGGAGACCTGGATAGTCCATCTCTGTCATGAACTGAGTCTCAAAATTGAGAAAGTTGTTTAACCGTTCAGGGCCTCGGTTCTGCATCTGAAAATTTGGAGAATGGGCTATACACTTCACAAGGTGGTTCCCAATCCACATTCTGTGAGTCCGCATCGTGAGGTTTGAGGTCAGGGTAAACCTGACACACGACAAAGATGATAGCCTGGCAGGGGGTCAGGGTGGTAAGAGATCACGATCCGAACACTGCTTTTCTAAAAGAAGAATTGGATATCAGGAATTGTTTCCTGGAGCCAATATGTGCTGTGGGTCTAGGATGGGGGAGGGCCAACCCCACTGACCATAATTAACATAGTAAAGTAGTTGAGGTAGGGTCAAAGCCTGAGAGAAATAGATTCCGGAAGGGGAAAATAGAGTCAACCCATTAACAACTTCCGAAAATACTTTAGCTTTCCATTAGTCAGCATTCCTACTCAGTGAGAGTCAGGAGCGGCTACACTCATTTAATAGATTATTTGATTTACCTCTATATTCCCCTTGCTCCAGTTGCTGTCAGTTTTGATGGCTATGGTGGGGTGAGCCCTCAAGAGTCTAGACATGAATGAAATTGGATTACCCTGAAAGATCAACATGTAACCTGAAAACAGATCTGCAAAGTTATTGGAAGGAAGCAGAATGGCTCCCGGGCCAACCAACTTGGGATCATCTGATTCGATCCATGAGATCCAAAACAGAGGATTTCCCTTAGACGGCGGGCAAGCTAATCTAGAGTGTGTCAGAGTCCAAATCAGCTGTGTCCATCTGGGTACTCTCTGGGGAGAGAGAGTTTTAGTCAATGGACTTCCACTATTCCAGATTCATTGGCCAAGGAGAGATCACTGTCAAGGGGTATAGCAAATACATGGACAGTCTGGTTTTGTACATGGACCCTTAAGTCCTTGATTAAGGTGTATGTAACCCTCCAAGATGTATTTTCATTTGATATATGGAAAAAATCAAGTTTTGTCTTATGAGCCTAAGGACCAGACACTGGGAAGTCCTACATTTTCAATGGATTGCCACACTGAGGCCTTCAACACAGAAGCGTGCTGTAGATTCGGATTGTCTTCCCATGGCGACCACCCAGCATCCGTGTGTTCTTGGGTCATTCCTGTACTTAATTTGTAAAATGTTTTCACATTTGTACTTACAATAAAATCCAAACTGGCCTATCAGCTTCTGCCTCACCTACCTGCTACGTCATCTCCTCTAACTCTTCCCTGCGCTCATGGCACTCAATGCATACCGTTCTTCCTTCCGTTCTGATAACAGGCTAGGGTTGCCTTTACCTGAAAGGCTTTGCACATGCTATTTCCTTTGCCTGAGAATATTTCTCTTAATATTTATGTCTTGCTTCTGCTCATCACTGAGTCTTAAATATGATGAGGTTTCTGTGATAACTCTATCCCATCCAGCCCCCTTTCTCTACCTCAGGCTATCATTAATTGTTTTGTTTTGTTTTGTTTTTTGCTTTTTGCTTTTCTTTCTTTTTAATTTTATTTTATTTAAATTCAATTAATTAACGTAGACTGCATTATTAGTTTCAGCAGTAGAGTTCAGTGATTCAGCAGTTGCATATAACACCCAGTGCTCATCACATCACTTGCTTCCTTGATGCGCATCACCCAGTTACCCCGTTCCCCCACCCCCACCCCAGCAACTCTCAGTTTGTTTCCTAGAGTTAAGAGTCTCTTATGGTTTGTCTCCCTCTCTGATTCCATCTTATTTTATTTTTCCCTCCTTTCCCCTATGATCCTCTGTTTTGTTTCTTAAATTCCACATATGAGTGAAATCACATGATAATTCTCTTTCTCTGATTGGCATATTTCACTTAGCATAATATCTTCTATCATTTATTTTTGAAACATTTTACTTGTGATAGCTACTACTATCCAAAATGTTTGCATTTATTTCTTTTCTTCTTCTTTTTTTTTTTTTTAAATCTATTTCCCTCACTAAAATGTGTATTTCATTAGAACAGGATCTTGTCCGTTATGCTTGTTGCTACGTCCTAAGTACCCAGGAGAGTGTCTGAAACCTATAAAACACCCATTTTCTTTTTAAAAATTAACACTCATTTTAATGAATATAACAGATTTTTATAAGTACACTCTGGCCACTATCTCATTAGCGTAAGTGTCCCATATCAAAGAGAACTCACTGGTTTATTTTGGTCTGATGACATTCTCATGGGATTCACTAATGGTCCTGATTTTTAGGACAAAATAAAGTGGTTTCGGTTGCGCTTCTCTAGAGAGCATTAACCCAAAGCCAATAGACATTTAGCAGGACAGAGGTGTATTTCCTACTTGGAGGCCTGAGGCTGTTGCAAATGTTTGATTCATTAGGGAATACATGAATCAGAATAGCTGATGAGGCCAGAACAAGGCTAAATTGGGAAGTCTTCCATATGTTTCTAGTTGGGTAGATGACTTGTATATAACTTCTACAAAGAGTCTCAAAGTAAACTTTTCTAGTTCTAGCATTGCTCTGTATCTCAGGGGGGAAGAGGCAGTGTGCCATAGTGGAAAGAGCTCAGATTCTAGAACCAACAGAGCTGGGTTTGAATTCAGCTCTATCATTTGCCAGATGTATGCCCTTGGACAAGTCTTTCCGTTCCTTCTGAGTCTCAGTTTCCCCTCTGTAAAGCGGGACTGGTAATGTTTACTCCCAGAGCTGCCTGCAGGGGCGTAATCAATAGTCACAGTGCTTGGCACACGATACATACTTATTGACTTGGAGCTGCCATATTATAAAGACTTCACAGCCTAGCCTGGTATTGCATTTTAATATGTGTTTTATTTATCTGGCTTCAAGTTATAGCGACTGCTTTCAGGAAAATCAAATATTGGCCGGTCATGGAAAAACGGCTATCTTGAAAGATGAAAAGGACACACACCGCATCACAATGGAGTATCATATGAATTGGCAGTGGACCCAAAGCGGATGTGGGGACTGTGGTAGCTGGCATTCACGGATATATACAAAAGAACTCCAACATGAAATGGCCCCCTTGCTCTCCAAGTAGCTATTCCATTCTCCTTTTGCTGCTTAGTCTTTATATTGTACTGAGTATATCCTTTGATTACCTCATGCTTTCTGTTAACAAATGAACTCTGTTTCCTCACAACTGCAGGCTTCCATGATTCCATGTCTCCATGGCTCCACGTTCCCTGTTATTCCTTACCCTCAGCTTTATGCCTCCCCAGTGATATGTTCAGCTCGCACATCTGCTGACTGAGTGGACCTGGTTTATTTCACTATTCAATTCTAGAAACGGATGCGGATTGGTCTTACTCAAGTGTTATTACCAGGGTATACCACCATTCCCTCGATAGAGAGATATTCGTTCAATCCACCTGAAATCAACATTTGCGTGTGTCCATATGAACAGGTATTAGCAAATTCACATGGCGCGACTTCATGTACGATGCCTCTGGTGAGGCTTCATTGCTGGAGCCCGAGGGCAGGTGGCGTCACATAGAATAGGAACAGACAAGAACGATATATGTATTTTTAAAGAGTCTTCTTTCATGCCATGTAGAACTGATTGTGGCTGGGGCAGGCACTGTGATTACCTTTTTAGCAAAATAGTGAACCATTTGTATTGCCTGCAGTTTTAGATCCAGAAAGGACCTTTGAGACACTTTATTTAGTCCAGCCCTTTCACTTCAGAGATGAGGAGTCCAAGCCCCAAGTAGATAGGTCCAATGTCACAAATGGCGAATTAAACGTTGGAAAACAAAATCAGTGAAAGGGTATTGTAAAGACATTGGGTTATTTATGTTGGGGGGGGGAAGTCTGAGTATAGAAGACACATAAAAGACCAACTGTTCAATCAAAAATTTCACAATCCAGTGGGAAAGAAACATTAATTTTAATATATAAATGCCATCATAAGTGCACGCACAGGGTCAGAATGCCTAATTATGGGGTTGAGAATATTCAGGGAAATTGTTCTAGAAAACCAAATGTCTGAACTAAGACTTGAGGAATTGCATCAGGGTCCGTCAGGCAGTGGTTCCTGTGAAGCACGTTCCAGAGTGCATTAATGAGCGATCCGGAAGTGTATTTTGTGTGTGTGGCATGTGTGACGAAAAGCAGCTTCGGCCATAGGTTGTGTATGAGAAATGTCCGTGTCTCTCCCTCACTCCTACTCCTCCCTCCCATCCCGCTGCCTTCTTTTTTCCCCCATCTCTTTTATGTTTACCTCTGGTGAATCTTAAAATAACTTTGCATTCTGTCTTTCTGATCAGAGTAACAGTGTGAGAAGGTTGTTCAAGAGCACGCACCGTGGTGGAAGGAAACTGCTCTGAAATCTGAAATTTATCATAGTTAAATCGCAAGACACAGGATGTCTGTTTCATTTGGGGGTGCCCACCTGGTGAAATTCTCCCTCGCCCCCTCTTCTTAAGGGTGCTGTCATTTCCTTGGTGAAGGTCACTTTAAATGTTATTCAGGTCTTCTCAAGTATTTGCAATCGAGTCCAAGGTGGTGTCATTTTCACACTTCATAAGCACCCTTTCGATTCTTTCCCCCAGTCCCGATGCCCTACAGGACACCACTCAATGCATCCCCTTCCCCAGAATGACAGTGAGCCATCGATTGCTCTTCTCTGGGTGCTCCCCTTTAGCGAGGTGCCCACCACCAACTCTAGTTTGGTTTGTACGGTGTACTCTTAATGTGGCTGCTTTTTTTCCTCTGTTGGTGGGACTCGAGTTATAACAAATGATTCATGTGAGGAAAATCAGTGGTCTGTCTTGTCAGAAGAATTGTACCACAAATAAAAATCCAGAAAAGCCTACGTAGATTCCAAAAAATGTAATTATAAAAGTATAATATTTTGAACTTTCTGTATAACAAAACCCAAAATGACCACTTATAGAAAAAGCAAGAATTTCACATAGGCATTTACATTTTCCACTTCCTCCTCTTTTTATGGATTAAAAAGTAAATCTTTGCCAAAAATAAGAACTCATTCAGAGGGAGACAAGAAGAAAAAGCTGAATACTAAGCATTGCTTAAAGCAGGGAAGAGTTCGATTCAATACATTTTAACCTAAATTTAACTACAGGGTTCAACATTTAAATGTATCGAAGGATTCAGAATCAAATCTGCAGCAAAGTTTTCAAAAATCTACCAAGACTTTGGAGTGTGTGCATGTTTTTTATGTTGTTGGAATATAACTTTTTTTTTTTTTTGGTCATTTCTGTTTAATGATGGGAATTAATTTGCTAAGAAATTGAAATCAACATCAAAGAGAGAAGAGACAAGAAGAATTTATGGGCTGAGATTAGCACTCCAAAGAAAGGAAACCAGAATACAGCAATAAGATACCACTCTTGGTAGGCTGTAAATGTTCCTCTGCTTTTAAAATTCCCTAACAAGGTGAGCGAAACCGTTCCAAGAACACTATTGTCAAGAGACACCTTTGAACTGATCTATCCTGAAGAATAACCCCCAGAAAGGTAGAAAAAAAATAACTTTCATATATTTGTGGCCACACAGTGCAGCTCCGACTTCTGAACATTTTTCCCCAATTATTTTTGTAAAGTATTGATCGCAATTTAATTTTGCAGTCCCAACATGAGAGGCGCTTCATGCTGAAATGTCTCACAGGAGATTGTAATCAGGGTCTAGCCTGAAGGTGAAGCGCTCGTACATAGGTTTTACTCTATTTCTCTACTCTTCATCAGCTCGGGGATTGGAGCAGAGGGCATTCTCAGGCAGATTAATTTTTGACGATGGGATCGATGGAAGATGTTTTTTCCTCCTGACATTGAGTCATCTAATTTGCTGTTTATCTTTGGCTTATTGAGTTTTGAGCATTGTTAAATCATACCTTTCAGCTGTTTAATTTCATATGTGAATTTTGCATTCCCCTCTTGTACTTTGGCATAACTCTTTTACCTAAAATGAGCAGGATGATGGGCCTTTTTTGACACAGGGTTACTGCTTTTGAGTCTGTTAAGTACTCCAAGGTAATGTTATGGTACTTTCTAGCCTTTTTTCTTTGCTTGTGGCCATAGATCAGTTCACCTCTAGGGAAATCATTACTTGCCATCATTATTATCCCTAGCACCTTCATCTATCCTCCCTTGTTTCCTGACTCCATGGCTTGATGAAGTGCCTAGATGTGCGAACACCTTATCTCAGGTCTCATAATTAACCCCTTCATAACACAGGCCGAGGAAAAGGCTTTTTCCTGTGATAGGCTTCATCTCGTTCCGTATTTGGGCTTCTTTATAGCAATTACTGCAGCTTTAACAGTTTCGACTCTATTTTTGCAGTAGGATGTGAATTTTGTAAGTGTGCTGAAGGCTGTAAGAAAAAAACTACTTTCCACCTAGAGAAACGTGGCCTTATATCACCTTTCTTTTTTCTTTTTAAAGGTAAGCAAGCTGCACCTCAAGCCAACACCTTCACTGTAACATCGAACATTTCCCACAGTAGCGATATTATGTTAAATGTTATTCTATCAGTTTTCACGAGCGTACCCACAATTATCTGAGAAATTAATAAAATATGAATGGGTCTTTTTTTTTCCATTTGGAAAGGCACATAACATTTTAAAATAGGCTTGGAAACAAAATAAAAGTAGAGATGTTCACAGAATCTGCTGCCAGATCTGAATTTAACATTAAAACAATCTGTTAGTTGTATTAACTCAGTAAATAAAAAAAATCCTATTCCATACTCCAAACCATTTATAGGTTTGATTGAACAGAGAGATGTTATTCCGATTATGACAAGAGCCCTAGACCAGCTCTTAGTAAATCTAAGTCCTACTCTCTTACCAGTCGGATTTCCACGAGAAAGTTATAACATCTCTTTGGTTCTCAGTTTCCTCAGTTACAGAGTTTAAGAGAAAGTTTCTTCCAGCTGTAAAAATATGTCATTTTTGACATATGACTTTGTAATGTTCCATCGTACCCTTCTCTGTCCATCACCCAACTCCTCGCTCAAATTCTGCCTCCTCCGTGAAGCTTTCTCGCCTACTGCTGCCCACAGAGGACTCATCACACGTATAGTCACAATTATTTGTTTGACATTGTTTTCGCATGAGTTCTGGTAATGCTTTTTGGTGCTTAAAAAGGTTTCATAACTATATATTGCAAGGAGGACCTTTGAGTCCATTTTGCTTTCTACCTCAATACCCCTGAAAGATGACCAATATCTATTATTTGAGTACGCATTTGATTTTTTTATTTTTTTTATTTTTATTTTTTAAAGATTTTATTTATTTATTTGACAGAGATAGAGACAGCCAGCGAGAGAGGGAACACAAGCAGGGGGAGTGGGAGAGGAAGAAGCAGGCTCATAGTGGAGGAGCCTGATGTGGGGCTCGATCCCATAACGCCGGGATCACGCCCTGAGCCGAAGGCAGATGCTTAACCACTGTGCCACCTAGGCGCCCCTGCATTTGATTTTTTTAAATTTAAATTTAAAATTTAAGATCTAGTCATAGACATTCTTGTAATGAAAGTGAGTAAGCAAGACCGAAACTGACTTTAATGTTATTTAAATTTCTTACTGAAACTGACCATGAGCACAGCTTCAGGTGAGGAGATCTCAAAATGCTTGTAGTTACATCTGCATCATTAGCATAAGCATGGGGGCGCCTGGCGGGGCGCAGTCGGTTAGGCATCTGACTCTTGGTTTTGGCTCAGGTCGTGATTTCAGGGTTGTGATCTAGGGGTCATGCTATGGAACCCCACGTCGGGTTCTGAGCTCACAATTCTCTCCATGGAATTCTTTCTCTCTGTCTCCCTCTGCTCCCTCCTGCCAGAAAAAATTAATAAATCTTAAAAAAAAAAAAAAAAGAATAAGCATATAGGCTGGTGAGGTAACCGCTTTGGAAAACAATTTCTATCTTCATAATAATTTTATAATGATACTATTATTACATAACATGGAAGTATTAATATAATAAGAATATACTGATCTAATTGTTTTGCTAATCAGTTTCACGTCTTTATAGACACACATCATATGCCTTGTCCTACCGACTCACAAATTCTTTCCAGGCAAGAAAGTGGTGTTAATCTTTAACATTTGCCTTGTAAACATTTCAAGTTTCTCTTTAGTTCAGACTTTAAGTTGCTATTAAAGAATCAATCAACCGAAATGTGTGAGTATGTTTATACTCCATTAGCTGGCACCAGAGATGAGGACGAGTTAGCATTAAAAAAAAATGAGGAAATAAATTTTCTGCTCCACAGGAGAATATATGAATTGCACATGTAAATAAGAACTTACAAATTAGCATCCATATCTATAAACATTAATGTAGGTTAATGTCTTTATGAATCATACTGCAATTCTTTGGTCCAAAACTTTTTTTTAACTCAACAGCATAGAAACACAAGTGTTTCCAAACGTGTTTGTGCAGGAAAATAGCTGGAAATAAAGTGTTGTTTCCCCAAACTGTGCCTTTCCTTGGGATCTGAATATGTCGTGAAGGTCGAAGGAGCATATTGGGCTTATTAATGATGCTTGAAGCCAAGGACTATGGCCATCAGGGCCGAGTATGAAGTCGCATTCTCTGGTGGTGTTGACCACATCTGCTCATAAGGCCCCAGTCCTTGCCAATCAGATACCAAACACACAAAAATCCCGAGCAGAGGGAATGGACACAAAACCTGTTCAACTTGTTTGGCTGTTTTTGTGTATTTATAAAACCTTAATAGTCCGCTCGAAATCAAACCTTAACTTCTAAGATATTTTAACTCCAATGTTTTGGTCTTCATTTCCAGTATATTTCACACCTACTGTTCAGATGCCACTATTATATAAATCACTTATATACTTACGTATGGTAAATACATGCCTATGTGGCATATGTGTGCCTTGGTGGTATGATAGTCTTGACAGTAAATAGCCAGGATAAATAATGAAATAATTATTATAGAAATATTTAATTTGTTGAGCTTCTGTTAATGTTCTTACAATAAACTCTGTGCTGAATATCGCTGATCCTCATTGCAACCTTGTGGATGGCTACTGTTATTACATTCATCTTGCAGATGAGGAAATTGATCAGGAAGGGACTTTACGGCCATGGAAACCCATTTCCTAAGTAAGAAATGTAAGACTGAAAGAAGCTACATAAGGCTACGTGACCAAATCTCAGGTCAAAACAAAGGTCTTCTGACTCCACTGGAGTATTAATTCTACTCTGTCATCCAGTACCCGAGTATTGTATGTTGCTTAGGAGTATCACAAACTTTCATTTGTGATTATCTATCTCACTGAAAGAAATCAGACTGGGTGAGAAATTTCCTACACAATAATGTTAAGATTATCTTCCTTTGGAAAAAAGAAAACTCGTATGAAACAGAGTAAGATTTTGATACGGAGTAGGTTTTTCTTTAAAAAGTACAAACACGATTTTCTTTTCACTACCAAGGCTTGGCCATAAAACTGTTTGACTCGTAAATATGAATTCATTCTATCACCATAAATTAGGCAAAGTCGTTATATAATAACAACCAGGTCTTAGGACTTAAGTCAGTGAGAGATAAATCCTAACGTTGCTTTAAAGAGTCTTATGAAAGGTGGGCCAGGAAGGGAGAAATTGTTTTGAATGCTGGAACTGGGGAAAAAATGAGTCATGAGGGCTCGAAGCCTGGGGCTCGCGCGGGGCTGCAGCAGCTGGTGTGTTAAAACCCTGTCTGACTGTTGCTCCAACAGCTCGCACCTCTATCGCCAGCAGGGGCTTGGGTTCCAAAAGAGCTGAATCATGATTTATGATAACTGTTGCTGCTGCCTTTGTCATCATTTACATCTGTCCCGAGGAGAAGAAGCCCTGGCTTGCAAGACTGTCTAGCTCAGGGGAGAAATGAGGAGACTGGTGGTACTTCATTCTGAGGTCCTCAAATACCAGTAAAAATATCTCCCCTGGCCCATTTTTAGGTGTCCCATGTTATGATGGTGGTATTTGTTCCAGCCATTCTCGCAACATAAATTTCACTCACTATCATACATCTGGTCTCTTTGTATATATAAATACAATGGCTTTTCAAAACTACACTAAAAGGGGAAAAAGAATAAGTAAAAGTCCTCAAGTCTTGAATAATCCACAGAGACAATTAGCTCTTTAATAAGTTAGAAGCAATTGTAGTATAGTTGACCTTTGAACAATGCAGGAATTAGGGACACGGACTCCCCCCAATATATAACATTTGACTCCCCAAAACCTTAACTACTATTAGCTTACTGTTGGCCAGAAACCTTACTGAGAATAATAACAATCGATTAATACGTATTTTGTATGTTATATGTATTATATATTGTATTCTTACAGTAAAGCAAGTAGAAAGCATTACTAAGAAAATCGTAAAGAAGAGAAAATACATTTACAGCGCTGGACTGAAAAAATCTACATTTAAGTGGACCCAGGCAGTTCGAACCTGTGTTGTTCAAGAGTCAACTGTATTTTGTAAATCTGAGCCATATGAACTTAATAGACATCATGTCTTGCATTGACATATTTTTAAAAAATCTTTGGAACTGTGATAGGCCACAGTCATGTTTGTTGCACTAAAATTTTGAGTAAGTCCAAGAACTTGAACAAGGAAATTGTTATGTAACATCAGAGCAGCGAGACATTATGAACCAACATGCTAAGTTTGGGTGATTTGACCATGTGTAACCCAGTCCAGTCACTCCTCCCCCAGCCTTAAATGATTTAAAACACAGTAAGTTCTGGAACCTTCTGACTTGGTGGGTAGTTTACTCTATTGGTTTGTTAAGACTCCCAAGCTCAAGGAATACATTCACGGGGAATAAGAAGCCATCAGGGATCTGCACCCCATCAAATTTCCATGTATCCTTCATCTTGCCTACATAACTTGCACGGTCTTTGTTGCGGTCATTCTCCCTAATCCTGGAAACTGCACCAGCCTTTGGGGGCTGGCCCAGCACCACTACCTGCATGTACATCAACTTTCTCGATTTTTCCAAACACTATATAAGGCAGGCAAGGAAGGTGATGTTATCTGCAATTTATAGAAAAGGAATGTAAGGCTCAAGGGGGTTAGGTTATCTATCCAAGTTTGGAGAGCCAGGAAATAGATGAGATAACTCAGAATGAAGTCTTTTGAGTCTCGCTCCTCTGCTCTGCTACCGAGTGCGTAAAGAGGAGCTGCTTGCTTTAGAGTGCGTGGGTATTGTAGACCTAATCAAATTGCCAGTTAACAAAATAATTAATTCCAGATCATTTTGGCTTGTTTTCTCCAGGCAAAACAATGTCTATCTTTTTTATTTCATTGGCTACCCCATACATTTTCACAGGCTGCATGGCCAGGCTCAATGCCTACAGTCCATAGTCAACCGTAAATATACCCGTTTGTGCTAACCATAACTGAAGGTACAATATCATGAGGGAGAGTTTGGGAGGGGAACTTACAGAGAGAGAGTTGTTTTACAGAGCTTAAAAATATTAGGAATGAAAATAAAAACAGACATTGGTCCAAATAAGCTAAAGGTAAGACCTACACTCAAGAAGGCTATCACACAGGAAAGAAAAATATCCAGTGTTTATGAAGCATCGCTTTCTTTTTCCTAATGTCATATATCTAGGACGCCAGCCATATGTTCTCTTGGGGATGTTATCAATTCGTGGTAGTTTAATAACTACAGATGATGAATTTTACTTTATAGTCATTTTGTCTTTGATAAGTGGCAAAGCCTAATGCAAGATGCACTAGGTAAAAAGATAGTAGAGAATATGCATTTTAGTGCTAGCAGTACATTCTAGTCAACACTACTTAGTAAGGCCTATTATGTGAATCTACTCATCACTTGGCCGGGAAGACCTCTATGCTCGAACGAAAGGGGTTTGCCGTGAGGAATAGGAGTGTAAAGCACCCAGGGATAGTCAATGTGGATTGGAGAAGAGGGTCGAAGGGTGAATGGCATTTCAGTTTAACATCTTTTGGAAGATGAAAGTCAAATGAGCGCTCTTAGCCCTGGTGGTTCAGGGACAGAAGGGCCCCGATTGACCTGAATCCTGAAGTATTCATTAATTCACTTAACCTCATTCATTCCACATATGACCGGTAATTTCAGGACACCTTGCGCTTTACCTCGGCTCTTTTCCCCTTTAGTGGCACCTTAGATACAATTTCTTTGTTAGTGTCTCTCTGTCTTTCTCTTTCTTGTTTACCGATTCTTATGAAATTGCTTTCGTCTTTCCAAGAGTATCCAGACCCCTGTGACAATGATGACCTGTTCCACTTCAGAGATTACTCACTATTCTTTATAGCTCCCTGGTCTCTTTATTTAGCAACTCAGTGACATTCTGCTAATTCAAATACCCAGAGAAAAATTACTGACCATATGCCTTCTTTCTAATCATACTTTAAGGCTTAGTTAAAATGTTACATTTTCAGCAAGGCTGTCTATGACCCTCGTAGCAGAATTTAGTGCTATTCTTTCATGCAGGAGTAACTGGTACACAATTCTATCAATTACTATATTTTTATTCTTTTTAACGTACCCATCTTTACCAAGAAAGTAGAAATTACCCGTAGGGCCCAAATGTCCTCCACTGATACAACCTTAGTCCCTAGTGGTGCCTGGCCCTTGAAGAGATGGTCAATGGATATTAGTAGAAAGACCTATTTAAACTTCCTTTGTTAAAATAATGAAAAACAGAGGACTGAGATGAGTTCTTCTTCTGTAGGCAAAGTGTTTGGACTGTGTTATTTGTTAGAACATAAATGAGTTGGCATTTATGCTTATGGAATAACTTAGAAATCTATAATTGTAAATTCATGCTGATTTTAATGAAATCAAAACTCAAAGTGTGAAACCATCCAAATAAATATAATTTTCCCCAAACTGCTTTGATATGAAAAAGACTCTTTGGCATAGCTCCAATTAACTATCTTAGTCACCCACACAGAAGCAAAAAGACTCCCTCCATCTGATTATAAGTTTCTGCAAATAGCAAAAACGCTCAAAGCATTCCTGGTTGTTCTCTCTGTATGTGTGTTTTCGCAACCCAGAGCAAACAGAATGGACTGATTCTGTCATTTGCATGGAAAGATCTGATATATGTCTCATTTTTCAAGCTTTCCGGGTCCTATAAAATACGGTTTTAGCATTAAAAAGAAATCATATAAAATATATTCATAAAAAGTGATGTTTTTACACTCGGGCTAATATTTTACAGTCAAGGCACCTATTCAGAGCTTAATTATAATAGATTCAATGTAACGCAATGGGTGTGTTCTAGTCCGCCGTTCTTAAGTGTATTTTTTAAGGGTCTTTGTTTTTTTAAAATGTCAAGCCTTTGTGTTATATTCTCCCACCCTTTGCCCACTACCGGTATCCCTCTTTCTGTTAATTGTTCCAAACACCTGCTACAAGCTCAGCACTCAAACAAGCAAAAACTACAGGGAACTTGACAGCAAAACAAATATATACAGATATAGGAGTTTTATAGAAGCTGCCCTCTTCCTAAATGTGTAAACACTCAGACTGAAAAACGAGATTGTCTGCAGATGTATCTCCTGGCAAATGGGAGAGAAGTTACCCACTGAGGCCAGTTTATGGAAGCGGTGAAGGCATGGTAAACATGTCTGCCTACCCCTTGACATGTTGTGCCAGATGGTTGCGTAGACACAAGACAGACCCAGTGAGCCGGCTCATTTTCTCTCATGAAGCAAAAGGAAGTAACTCTCCACCGTGGGCTGGGGAGGATTTTTCCCCGTCCGTGTGCAATCTCATACTCAAGTGGTTTTGGAGGTGCCCACCCCTCATTATCTGAATGAAAAAAAAAAAAAAAAACTTTTCCAGCACTGGGCATATATCAAATGTCTCTCGGCAAGATTAGAGCTTCACTAAAAGTAAGAGTATGGTCTTTGCCCATGAGGTGATAAATTTCCAGCGCTAGCATCAGTGAAGACTTGGGGAGTGAATAAAGAAATGTCTCTAAGCATCTCTTAGGCATGTCATAAAAGGGCACATTCAATATAACTCATAGGAAAAAGTAATGTCTGACGGTGCTCAGGAAGGAGAGGCAGAGAATGGTGATGCTTTTAGTAGCAATTCAGGGAGGGGGCTGCTGTGGGTGTTTTCATCACTAAGTAGAGGCAAGAGCATTGTCTCCACCCTGCCTCCGCCCCCCCACCCAAAGCGATCATAGAGATGAGTTTCAGTGGGAGGGTTTGTAATTCCTTCTAGATGAGGGGCTAATGTTGAAAACAAACTTAACGCTGAAGCAAAAGAGACATGAGCTGGGCAATCACTTTGCATTTAGATTTTTTTTTTTTGATTTGACAAATCAGGAGAATTCTTAACATCCATGTTCTTTCATCTTTTTTGCTGTGGTTGCTAAAAAAGGGAGAACCATGTCATTTCTGAGGGTCTCTCGTAGGAAGGTACAAAGAAAAGAATGAGAGTTGAGGAAAAAAATAAATAGAGGTGCGAAGAACTGATGTCTTAGGAAGGAAACTGAGAAAGAATCATTAAGTGAAACAGAAGGACTCCTTTAGCTGTTCGGGACCTAAGTGTCCAGCATTTAGTTTTTAGGGACTGAAATGCCCAGACCTTGCACTGAGGGAGACAGGTTGGTAAAATGTGCAGAAGCTGAGTGTGACTTGGAAGAATGCCAGCACGAACGCACAGAGGCACTTCTTTGTGTGGTATTGTTTCTGTGGGTAAATGCCAAGACTGGCCCTGGGCTAATTGAAATGAGCAGCTGCACGGGTCACATCAGTATAAGGAGCAAGTAGTAACAGGTGCAAGGGGGCCACAGGCTTTTCCTTTGTCAATATTGAAGTAAACAGGTAATGCTGTTCATTTGTCTTCTTAAAATGTAGAACTTCAGGCTCAAATTGAAAGCCGCCCTTGGCATCTCCTATGTGTCTGTCATTGAGTCCAGGGTGCCTCCAGCTTCCTGGATTCAAAACCAGGCAGTTAGTCATGTCCAGGAGGAAACAAGTTCAGCGGCTCTATCTTCAGGTGTTGATACTCAGGATGGATTGCAAAATCACAGGAACTTCGAGCAGGTGTCGAGTGGCTTCCCTGATACGGATTGCATCTTAAAGTTGTTTTTCTTCAAGAAGCCTCTTGTGGGGGGCGAGGGGGGTGGGTGAGAAGAAAAGCCCTCTTCCATTTCTGATTCCATTCAGGGCCACTATAATCTTGTTCTTGTTTGCTTGCTTGGGGCATAAAAAGCACCAAGGCCAGCCCTGCGAAGTGTTTCATTCCCTCTGCATCCCTCGGCGTCGCTGTCAAAGAAATTGAGCTAAAATGGTTGCTGAGAGTTCCAAAATTAACATTCTCACCACAAAAACTTCAGATTGGACCCAGGAAAGAATCTCTGAGTGGGGTTTAATGATCCATCAAAGCTATAGGGTTTAATTTTAGACCAGAAATATTTTTCGTTTATGTTTATTAATGTGTGATATTTTTCAACAGAGGGAGAAAGGGAACTGTGAGCTATGAAACAGAAGCATAAACAGTTGATTTTATCATCAGGGACAATTAGCCATTTTAACTACGCTGAGTAGAAGTGCTCAGGGGTCCACAGCGGTTCATCTCCCTCGCAGGTTCTTATTCCAAACAACGTAGGATCCTGCCATTTCCAGAGGGCGGATTAGGGAAACGGTCTCTCCCACCCGCCCATGGCGTGTTCCTACCTGAACATTCTGACAAGTCTGCGGCTTCACGTGATTCATTGCTCATTTCACTTGACTTTCTGTCTACAGAACAATCCAGAAAGAACTAAAGCGTGTCTGTCTCCTCTTAATATTCGGAGTCACTTTTGTACCCAATGTATAAACTTTTGTGTGGCTCACCTAGGACCTGCCACAAATCCCACAAGAGATTATTAATAACAGGAAATGTCCTCTTGTAGAATGTCAGGTGAATCTGAAGAAAACCTGGCACCACAGCTTGGGAACTCTGGCCTCCAGAGACTCTCTCTCTTCTGCCTGCCACCTGAAGAACCAAGCTGGTGAGTTGAGCTGATTGGATTTTGTTAACTTATATTTCAAGAAATGAGTCTGATTTTCTGGTTTTGCCTTAATGAAGAAAGCATTGGCACGTGAGACAGAAGACTCAAGATTTGTGTCCATTTTAGAGCGTCATGGATCATCCGGCATTCCACTTCCTTATTCGCTTGGCAGGCAAAAGCGTTACAGGTGAAGGTGGGCAGTTTACGAAGCCTCTGGGTGGGCAACAGAGGCTGCACACTCTTGATCTGGGGAGTCAGCCTCACCTGTCGCCATGTCACTTAGACTGATCTGTTGGGAGACCCAGCCACCCCTTCGTCTCTATGGGTTCCCCTGGAAACAGGAACATCTGCTTGCTTTTCCACGAGCCATACTGTAAATCGAGCCTTGCTTTATTCTCAGTTAATTTTTTCCTAAACCTTTTTCTCCTAGCTCATCAGCCTCTTTGGATCAATATTGAATACTTTAGCCATGAGTTATTGATCTGGAGATTTCAGGATTGTGTAAACATTCCAGAATGGTAAATCTCATTGTCCAAGTGAATGATTAACTCACCGAATCTTTATTAAGCAACTATTCTGTGCAAGATATCGTGCAAGATTCTGTGCAAGAACTCTTCATGTGATCACAGTCTGGTGAAGGCTGCAAAACATATTTGCAACCGATTATATTACAGGAGGGTGAGTTCTCTGGTAAAAGAATACTGAAAAGGGTATATGTAACTCAGTCTTCAAGATTAGAGAGGCTTTCCCCACGCAATTTCTGCATAGCAGGAACTTAGCAAGTGAGTAGGTGTTTGCCAGGCAGAGAAAAAAAAAAGGTGGGACATTCCAGGCAGAGGTCTCAGCAGACACAGAAGCAGGAGGCAACGTAGAAGACGGCTATTTAGGGAAGAGGGAAAAGTTGTGTGGCTGGAGCGCAGGGCATAGGATTAAGGTGGAAGAAGATGAGTCCAGAAAGGGAGAGGAGGACGTTTATCATTTCAGGTTCGGAAAACTACGGAATTTTATCCTTGAGGCAGTGGAGTGCCGACTCAAACTGAGCCAGTCTCTAACTTGTAACTCCACATAACAAAGAAGTATTGATAAAAATAAGCCAAAAAGAGTAACTGAAATTGATAAATAAATACAATCTATTTGTAACAAATAGGATAATCGAGAAGAAAATAATATGAAATACGTATATTTGATATGCATATTTGAGATAAAGATGGTATTTGTTTATGTTCTTCCCTCCCAGAATTCTCTGGCAATACTTTCATTTGTATAAAGGGCATTTCTCTCCCACGATATAGCCTCTGACTCAAACAAAACATCTGCAATCAACACTGGCTGGATTCCCACCGCTAGGTACATTTCTAATGTGCTTTTCATTTATCTTTTTATTATGTATTCTAGGGGGCTGCATATAGTAAGGGATGGCATATGAAACACGAGGCTAAATGTTCCCTTATGTATTGAGTAGAGCAGGGATAAGAATGGCTTTTTCAAAAGCCAGAAAATAACCTCCACATATCAAAGAATATATAGGCTATGCTTTTTAATTCAAGAAATAGAATTGCAGGGGCACCTGGGTGGCACAGCGGTTAAGCGTCTGCCTTCGGCTCAGGGCGTGATCCCGGCGTTATGGGATCGAGCCCCACATCAGGCTCCTCCGCTATGAGCCTGCTTCTTCCTCTCCCACTCCCCCTCCTTGTGGTCCCTCTCTCGCTGGCTGTCTCTATCTCTGTTGAATAAATAAATAAAATCTTAAAAAAAAAAAAAAGAAAAAAGAAATAGAATTGCAGAATAATAAAAGTTTTGAATTCTTTTTTCTAAACAATGACTTTTTTTGAGTGCTAGACTTGGTAGAACCAATGGGAAATGATATCCATTCTTAACCTGAACTTTCTCTGTCATTTGATCCTCTGAAAGCGTTCTAGGCAGTCAATATGGATATTCGTCTGTACCACCTAGCTTTGGTCTATTCTCCCAGGCTTTTATTTTTTTTTTAATTTTTTTTAACCTTTCTTTTTTTTTTTAATGTTTTTTTATTATATTATGTTAGTCACCGTACAGTACACCCCTGGTTTCTGATGTAAAGTTCGATGATTCATTAGCTGCATATAACACCCAGGGCACCATGCAATATGTGCCCTCCTTACTACCCATCACCAGTCCACCCCTTCCCCCACCCTCCTCCCCTCTGAAGCCCTCAGTTTGTTTCTCAGAGTCCATAGTCTCTCATGCTTCATTCCCCCTTCCAATTACTCCCCCTTTCTTTATCCCTTTCTTCCCCTACCGATCTTCCTAGTTCTTATGTTCCATAGATGAGAGAAATCATATGATAATTGTCTTTCTCTGCTTGACTTATTTCACTTAGCATTATCTCCTCCATGTTGCAGCAAATGTTGAGAACTCGTTCTTTCTGATAGCTGAGTGATATTCCATTGTATATATGGACCACAACTTCTTAATCCAGTCATCTGTTGAAGGGCATCTTGGTTCCTTCCACGATTTGGCTTTCATATCCCTGAACCCTACCAGATCTGCTCATACTGGAAATCTAAATTATTTGTGGGACCAGTTGTTCTTGGGTAATCACCCTGTGTCTGCTCTCCCCCACCCCATGTACCCTTAAGTGTTCTTACTGTTCTTACTTCGATAACCTGGATCCTAACCTTTGACCTTGAACTCAGTGTCTGCCCCTGGTCTCTTTCAGGTTTGATTCCCTTATGGATTCCCTTTCTGGTTCTCTTATTTTCCAGCATTTAAGAAACTCTGCCTTTTGTTTTGGTCCCCCTGTTGCCGTAACTCTTCTTATTTTTTTCCTAGCTCACCTCCAGTTCCCCAAGTAGATGCAAAACTGAAAATTATACCTAAAAGATGGTTATAGATTAATAAGTGACTTTCATAAGAGTTGTCTGTGGGTTTGGTGTTTAAAATACACAGCTGGCTGACAAAACATGTCTGGAAAAGATAGGGATATTTAGCAATTTGGGGGAAATACTAAGACTTCTAAAGAATCTCAGTGTGAATAGAAGCCATACCAATTGTGCTGGATCAAATTTTAACATCTTAGATATGGACACAGATGTTCACTTGTGACAAAGCAGAGAAAATTTGACTATGCAAATATCATGGGAATTTCCCAGCAATGCCTGGGAAAATACCTCTGGTCCATAGTGAATCATGCAAATTGGCCACGAATGAGTAAAGTTGCCTTTGCATTAGGAAAAAAGAAGCATGATATTGACTTCATCCATAAAGCAGCAATGTAAGATGTGGTGCTCATTAACTATGGCCTTTAATCCATGTCACACCAGGCAGACTGTGGGGCCCACCTCTGAGTTCCACAACCAAACATACACATACGTGAAAGCATCAGAAATGTTCAGGGGAAAGCCAACAAGATTATCCAAGTTTGGGAAAAGAAGACCTTTGAGGAAAGGTCAAAAGATTGGGGATTCTTCTGGATGAGGAAAGATTTCAAGATGATCTATGAGTATGTTGAGGTTTTTATTCCGGGAATAGTTGATAAACATTTTCATCTATGACCACTAAAGGCAGAAGGGAAGGGTCAAGGCTGAAAGTGCAACACAGAGGATTTAGGCTTGAAGGGAGAAATGTTGGTTGAAGAAGGCTGTCAACCACTGGCGGGACTTTTTGGGTCTCCTTCTAAAGCCTGGGTAGAATGTCAGGAACTTGGCCTACATGTGCGCTCTTACCTAAAAGCCAGGGATCCACTAGTTGTGCCTCTCGCTGGGGTAGAATCTATACAGCACACTATTTCCTTGTCTGGGGACACTTTCCTGGAAGAGTTACAAACCAGTTGTATCCATTTAGTTTTATACTGTGACTTTGAAGCAAGGCTCTAAGTAATCTGTAACACTGATACATTACTGTCTGTCATTGTACCTCATGTGGTTCACTGCGTGTGAAAGAACTAAGTGTATAAATGAAATCCAAAACTTCCGAATCATCTATTCTATTTAGTTGTAGCCCCAACAGCTTTTTTTGAGGGACAAGTGCAAGAAATGGTTTTGAGAGAAGTAAAGACATTAAAGAATAGTCCTGGGGATCGTATAGGACGAATAAAAACTGATAATTCCAGTTAGCCTTCTGCTTTGGTACCAGAAAGGCAATCTTGAAATGACACCTTAATTCAAATTAACACGGTGGGGTAGGGAAACACACAATCTGTCACTCTCATTTCTTTAATTCATTAACTCTTGTAGATCTCATCAACCTCAGATTAAATTTAATGTTTTACATGAGATTTTTACGCTTGAGGAGGTAAGATTTGCCTTCTGATTTCAATAGGTTGTGTAAGTAATGCAACTTAAAGAGTTCAAGGTATTACCTTTACCACCCAGGTGTGTGAAACTTTATTTCTTCAGGTTTCTCATCATGAATTCTCTTTTAACGTATAAATGCTTGTATTTCCAAGTTCCTCTCCAAGGCAATTCAAAAGCAATGAGTCTAAAACTCATCTTCTTCCCCAACAAACTACCACGCCCTCCTGTACTGTGTCTTTGAAGTGTACCTTCTCTCCAGCTCCACGCTACTGCTTTTAAATCCACATTCTTTTTAACTGTATCAGCTGGTCCCCAGCCTATGGTCTCAGCTGCCTTCGCTGGAGTTTTCATCAAACCACCAGATTGAATGTCCCCAAATGTAAATCTGATCATGGCTCCCCCTGCCTTGAAATCCTTCAGAGGCTCCTAATCTTCTGTGGCAGGGATATCCACACCTGATTAATCCTGAAAATTACTACGGAGTTTTTCAAATGCATAGATCATCGGGCGTGAGGACATACTTACTGAGTTGAACTGTCTATACGCACACACATACACATCTGTATTTTTAAAGCTCTACAGATTTGGCGACCACTCTCCTACCCTGGTCTGCAGGGACAAGACCCTTCATCATTGGATTTTAATCTATAACCCGTCTACCTGCTAATTGTAGTTCCTTTAACCCACCAGAATTTCTCATACCTGGAGGTCTTTGCACAGGCCTGGAAGAGCTTTCCTTTCTTTCCCTAATCCACTGGAATCATGTCTACTTCTCAAGACTCAGCTGCTTTTTCTCAGAACTTACAGCTCATACTCTCAGAATTAGGCCCTCGTTTCTCTGCTCTGAGAAGCTCCTGTCCATACCTTAATAGTAACATCACACTGCTATGGGGCCTCTCTCTCTCTTGCTTCCCCAATGGACTGTCTGCTACTTGAGAACGAAGTATGTCTTGCAAATCTTGGAGCCTTTGCATTTCTTTCCTCTTTCCTCTCCCCCACTTTCCTCTCCTGACATTGCTCCCGAACTTCAGACAGTGATTGCTGTGTGGAAAGTACTAAATACGTGTTCCTGGAAGCACGGGGAAGGAAGGAAAAAGAAATGGAAAGAAGTACTCTTGAGATGATGCCTTGGAAAATAGTAGATTATTAAGTGAACTTTTCTGCCGACAGAGGAATCGATAGCACTTGGAGTGAAGCATAAGATTAGGTTGGAAGGTAGTTATAAAATGGAGAGTTTTTATTTGACGGGCACAAGGTTGAAACCAGATTTTGGATTCACAGCCAAAGAAAACAAAATTAATGGATTTCACAAATTTGTGTATTCATATTTAAATATATACATAAATTTTTATCGGGAAAACAAGATGAAGTGGGTGATTATTTCTCTGAGATAATAAAAAACAAAACTTATTACCTATCACCACCGTGTTTTCATAAAGGAAAGGCTAATTGTCTGCCCCCCAAAAAGTAGGAAAGGTGAATATCATATTAAAGAACTATTTTTGAGTAAATATAGTTATGTAAAATAAATGTAAATATTATCTTTGTTTTTCCTTTTTTCTGAGGACAAGAGCAAAACTTCATAGATCAGGAATGATCTTTAGACAGGATTTTGGGACTTGCAGAAAGACTTTCAAAACTTCCTTTATATCCAAAGCAGGGATCTGACATTATCTCCTCAAGGTGAAATAACCTTGAATGGCCTGACATTTGCACAATGGCTTTCTTTTGGATTTGTCTGTGGTTCCAACTAATTACTTGAAAATATCTTGCTATTTCCCCGCATCCTTCTGCCTATATTATTTTATGACAATCTAATAAGAACCCAGCCTTCCCCACTGACCGTATGTAAAAGTAGATACATTGTAATATTCTAATGGAAATGCTAACTTTATGTCAAAAAGTCAGGGTAGAGTTTGGGGCTCAGGTAAGATCAGAAAGAAAATAAGACACAAACGCTGGAAAACTTACCTTCTTGCTTCTCTTGTTAGAGGATTATGGGTTCTTATGTGACAGGAAGGACCTGAATTGGAGGGAGAAGGAATCATAATGTTGGGCCTTATAAGCTCAGTGCAAAATTCCCTCCTCGGAATCAGGCTGAGGCTGAAATCATTATATTTCCCAAGTTTCTGCAAGCAAGTGTATCAGTTAGGGATTTTTTTTAAAAAGATTTATTTATTTATTTATTTATTTATTTATTTATTTATTTGGGAGAAAGAGACAGAGAGAGAGAGAGAGAGAGAGCGAGCAGGGGGAGGGACATAGGGAGAGGGAGATAAGCCAACTTCCCCAAGGAGCAGGAAGCCTAATGCAGGGCTCCATCCCAGGGCCCCAAGATCATGACCAGAGCCAAAATCAAGTTGCATGCTCAACGGACTAAGCCCCCCAGGCAGGAGCCCCAGTTTGGGGTTGTTTTTGACTGCACGTAACAGAAACCCAGCTGCAGTGACAAGAGGTAGCTAAACCACAGTGACTAGGTGTCCAGAAGTAAGCAGGACGGTTGAAGTTCAAGTCTGTTCGAATCTGCTCCCCATTGGTGGCTCCACAATTCCATCAGGCCTAGGCACGCTTAGTTTGCAGTCTCATCTTCTCCATCTGTGCTGTAGTTGGTCCACTTCTAGCTCTCATTTGTGTTCCGGGCAGAAAGACAAAGGAAGCAATAAGGAGGAAGGAGTAGAGTGACTCTCAGGAAAGCCGAACATTGCCCAGACATCTTCCATCAACTCATTTTTATATTCCATTGTCCGGAACTGTGTCAAATGGCCATCCGTAGATGCAAAAGAGCTGTGACGTGCACGTTTTGCTTTGCCTCGCGCTGCCCCACATGCTGTAAGCAAGAATGGAGGGGAATACGGATCCTGAGCGGAAAGCTAGCGAGCTCTGCCACACTGACCCCTAGTATTACATTTCTTTTTTCCTTAAAAGCCCAAAGAATTTTTGAGGCAGGAATAGAACTCTATGCTTTCCTGAGAAATACAGTGTTCCTCACATTCAAGCATCCATCAGAGAGCATGCATTTCTTTTTATTCTCTCTTTTCTAGGTCTGTTTGCTACATTAACTGTAGTAATTTAGGGTAAAAATCGCCAAATCTCAGAGTCACATTTGACTCTTCCGTTGTTCTCTTCACATTTAGTCAAGTGAAATTTGCATCTTTTCCATTGCTTCCCCCCCCTTTTCTTCTCCAATCACTATAGTGTGTAGGTGCGCATCTCTTTCCCTGATTTTTACAAGGCCCTCTTGACTGAACTGTCAACATCCCCTCGTGTTCTTCCTTAGCCCACTTTGTACGTGTCAGTTTGAGTCCATCTTCTTGAACTTCGACCTTTGTTATGCCATACGTTTTTTGAAGATCTTTGTTGGCTTTCTATTTCCTGTCGGCTGGTTGAGTCATCATGAAACTAATTGCTTGGTGAACTTAAATTAAATTAAGAGTGATCCCTGTAAAAACATCAACATTCCTTCCATCTTCCAATGGTTCTTTAAGACTGAATTTAAGTGCCTATTGTGAAGCCTTTCCTAACGTGCCCTGACAGAAGACATCACTTAAATGGAAACGGAAATGAAAGGTTAATGAGGACTAAGAAAACTATGCTTTAAGGTAAATAATAAGCATGTTTCTCTAAGAAGTAATCAAGATCTGCATAAACCTGGTAATAGCGAAGTAGCATAAATATGGTCTCGTCAAACATCCCTATGAAGAGTGAGGTAAACCCTTCCCGATATGGGTTGCTAAGTCATGGTCTCAGCTCTTGACTTACTCTTCCGTTTCTTTATTCTCTTCTTTTCAGTGTCCAACTAAGGCACAGTACTGATACTCTTTCTCTAAGTGATTTCCGTTACTGTGGTTGTTTGGGCCCTGTAATTTTCAGGTTGAGTACCCCTTTCTGGAACACTTCACCTTTTTCTTACTGCATTCTGAATTTTCTCTAATAAAGCCCTTTATTTTTGGCTTTCTGGTTTTCTAAGGTGGTGTCTTTCAAAGAAAACTTTTTGATTGACACCTATAGTAAAAACCGCACACACACACACACACACACACACACACACACACACTTGAAATATAACCTACTACTAAATCCACCTGCAATGCATTTGATTCTATGAAAGCCATGAGTTTACAACTGAATTCAAAAGGCGAAAAGTTATGCAGGAAATTATACATAGAGTTATAATACAAAAAAGCTAAATATAATGCTATATCTGCCCTGTTCCTTCGACTGAATGTATACGCATTTATACAGTATCAATTTATATTTGTCTCTATCTTCTAAGTAGAGAAGATTAAATGTAAAGAATTATAAATCAAACCATACCAAAAATGCAAAATACTAATCAACACAGGTGGTAATGCATTATAATCAGTTCAAAAGAGGATCCAGTGATTTATGCAGGACAGAGGACTAGCCAAATGTCCTAATAGGAAATCTGACTAAATAGATTCAATTCCTTATTTCTCAGGAGATAAAAAATCTCTAAATGATCCTATAGCTTATAATGGAATATAAAATGGCATACGCAAGTTTCCAATAGTGCTAACACATATCAACGTGGGGAGAAGCACTGAGTTATAGGAAATTATCATCTATTTGAAATACTTGGACTTAAAAAAAAGTTCCACTGATGTAAAACAAGAAAAGCATGATTATTAAATTGTTGGCCAATTTGATAAGCACTGGCTCAAGTTTGAATCATTTAGAACAGAGCTGTTCATTTTCTTTTTCTTTTTTAATATTTTATTTATTTATTTGACAGAGAGAGAGACAGCCATCGAGAGAGGGAACACAAGCAGGGGGTGTGAGCAAGGAAGAAGCAGGCTCCCAGCAGAGCAGGGAACCTGATGCGGGGCTCGATCTCAGGACCCTGGGATCACGCCCTGGGCCGAAGTCAGACGCTTAACGACTGAGCCACCCAGGCACCCCAGAGCTGTTCATTTTCATGCCCCATCCAAGGCTCATGTAGTCAACAACACAGACCTTGTAACCTCAATGAGTTGAGACAATATCCTCTATTTTTCAAAAGAAATTACTTACTATTAAGGTAACCTCAAGAAGATAGGAAACAAAACCTAGAAATATTAATTTAAATCAATAATTTTGTTACAGCTTTAAGCCTTTTAAAAAAATGTTTTGACTCGATGTGAGAATTTCTGTCTCATTTTAAAATACTTGAGGCTCATTACATTGGATTTTATTGAAATGTTTAGAAAAATTTGACTAAGATTCTAATCAATGTTTAAATGGTTGGATCTGATTTATTAAATTTACAAGTTTTGGTTTATTAGCTGTTTAAATGGTGTACAAATGTTTAGAGAAATTGCATTTGTTAGAGTTGTATGTTTAATAAATTGGGCATTAAACAAGGAATAAAGAGTAGTGAACAAATTTTTCACACACCCAAATCTCTCAGGCAGAATTTAGAAATGCCTAGTACGATGCCACACACGTAGTCGGTGCTCAACGATTTTTTTTTTTTTAATGAATTTACCTGCCTCTTTCTAGGCAACTTCTTCTCCCATATTTTGTTTTTCTCTCATATTTTCTTCTCATGTACCAATTGCTGCCTCAGATGTGATTTCTGTGTCTTCTAGTCCCTGCTACTATTCACAGTAAATTGAGGAGACTCTAAGAAGAATATAGGCATTCTAGGTTGCAATTAACTTTCAGACAACCTAGCAGCTCCAACAAACTTGGACTGTGAAAAACTTGATGTCCTTAGCAATGGTTTAGCAAGTTATGTTGTAATTAACCTAAGCTATCATGCAACTAAAAATTCCTGGGGCTTCCACTGTGCCTTCTAGATTGAGGACAAGCACATTATTTATGCGTCTCATTTGACCATATTCTTCTGTGGCTATCACCACTCTGAGCCCTTCAGTTTAAGTACAATTATATACTGAAAATACAGGCACACTCTTGTGGGGTGAAACTTCCCTTTAAGATGACTTCATCTGGAATGATTTAGGTTCACAAGGACCCCAATATCTGGAAGTGATGCTGTGGTGATGGCGGCAAGTCGTTGAGGTAGTGGAGGGAAGAGCATCTTGGAAATTTTCCTGCGGTAATCTGAGGTGGTAAATAATCGCTTTTGTGGTCTATATTTAGGATAACTGCTTTATCCACTATGGCTTTGGCCTGGCTTGCCATCATAATTCCAAGACAAAAGAGTTCCTTAACTATTTGGCAGTTGACCTAGAGTCACCATCTTGTATAAGGGTAGGTATTTTAGACCAGTGAACGCCTACCTGGACACATACTGCTCTCTGACTTTGTTTCCATATCATTGTATGGAAGCAAGTTATAAAATATCAAAGACAGGGAACATCCTGATTTATATTATCTTGACCTCTGAGACTGGTCTAGCCTCATCTACCCATGGCATGTTTATCTTGATGTAGAAAATGGCAGCTTTCTATTCTGAGTTACTCTCAAGTGTATGTTGACTACCTCCTGTTCCTGACCCTCCTATACTAGGGATCCCCTTTTCTAGCTATCCCAGCTTCGTGGCTCAGACAAATTCCTTCATGGTGTGGTAGAAAGAAAGAGCTATCAAGCAGGTGCATCTAGGAAAATGTGATCACTCTCATTTCCAATTTTCACTTTTAACAATGATATTAACTCTGAAATATTAGGAGTTTTCAACCAAGCACAGATAACTTCCAGTTCTTGGCTAGAAAAAAATAATAATGGTGATGATGATGACGTCAACGACGACAACCATGTAAGAGATGATATAGTACAGTGGTTAAGCCCGAGAGCCACAAAACCTATGTTTAAATCTATTTACAAGCTGTATGACCTTGACAGGTTAAGCAAACTCTCTCTGCTTTTATTTAAAATCTGTAAAAATAGGGGTAATTGTACCTATGTTACAAGGGTGTTGTGTAAATTACCTGGGCGTGGAAAACTGCCTGATAGATGCTAAGTGTTCAGTGAACGTTTACTGTTATTAAAAGCTGTTGAAGATGGGTCATATGATAATGTTACATGTTATAAAGGGACAATGTCAGGTGACATGGTCCTTCTTCTGCAGAAGTAGGGTTAAAAAAGATTTGGATAATCTACTTTCTGAATTCTCGTTTGTCTTTGTGCTGTGTCCATTAAATTTGGTACAGTTAACAGCAACCACCTTGCCCATAAAGCCAAAATATTCTGTAATCAACTCTGCTATACCAAGTTCATGAGTATTCATCTCCTCAGCCCAGAATACCAATTGTGTAAAAAGTGCAGTGAATTCCAATTCACTTTTGATTGCAATGATCTGAACCAAACATGAAACCTAGTTGATCCAAGATGATTTGGGCTTTACAATTTTGTGTGTTACGTGGTCTGCACGCGCAAAACAGGAGTATCTTTGAATTTAACATATTCTTCTTTTCAGAAAACAGAATTCTTTTAATTAAATACGTTTTTAAAAATTTCAGTATGTGTAATTGTTAACACCTGCTATGTGTTACCAACAGATGTTTCTTACTTACCTAAGGGAACTGTTATAATTATCCTATAAGCTTATTGGAATGGCATTTACCAAGATAGTTGGGAAACTTTAGTTGGTGACTTTGTATGTAATATTTGGCATTTCTTTTCATCTTTTCCCCTATTTGCTGTCAATCTCCACATACCCTCCCCCACGCTGGGCCTTCCAAAAGCAAAAATGTCCTTTTGGGGCACCAAAACTTTTCCAAGACTGGTCACACCTATTTTAGTCTTTGTAAAAAGTTACTGAAATTAAGTTATGTGTATTCTAAAGCATTGTAAATTTTACTGTTAAGTGTTTTAGCAGCTAATCCTTACAATGTTCAGCATGGAAGTCTCTTAAATGTAAATGTATACCTTTTAGATAGATAACGTCCTTCTAATAGCTTGGCCTTGGAGGAAGCTATAGTACAAATGAGAGTTGCCCTTATTTTTCTGACCATTTGTAAGGTCTTATAAGCAATGCAATTTCTGAATTCTTCATTTATGATACTAATCACACAATTACCTACAGGCATGTGTTAAATATGACACTGGTTTCAGCCAAATAATGGGCCAATTGCAAACAATGAATAAAGAGAGGCAGCTCCATTTATAACCGCTATTTCAACAGAGCTCTATTGTAATCTTCGTGATCTGAGGGTGACTCACTAATTAATTGATGTTCTTTTTTATTATGTGCTATTGAGTTAATGAGTAATTTGTGTGAGATAATTCTCTGAACACATTGATTACTTGAGATATTTTCTGGGTCCTTCATACCAATGACATGCTGAATAGGTGGAAGATGGTATTCGCTCTTGTGTGCTCATTATTCGTAGGTTTGAGATGAGTCCAAACCAGCGCAGAGATGCACTAAAATGTTCTGACGTCTGGAGGACCCGAAGTCAGCCCAGGAGGAGGCTCTCTGAATGCTCAGGGCAAGGCCTGTCACATAGTAGCTACTCAATAAATGTCAATTGAAATAATGCCTATATTAACGGTTTGCTCTCTATTGCCTTAACTTGCATTAAAACCACATTTAAGAAATATCTATTATAGTGTATTTAAGAAACAGTAGTAATCAAAAGGCTTTTGCTAAAATTGTATTCTGTGCTAATGGCCTATTACAATGAACATGCACGTTGTTTTTGCAACTTGCGGAAGTGAACGCTAAACATGTTTGGCCTATATCATTTCTATGAAATTGTTTGTCTATGGTGAGAGGAGCTTGCTTTAAGTGATAGTTAAAAGGAAACCACTTGTACACGGTATGTTTTACCACAGATATAATTTTCACCACCCTGTTTCATTGCAGGCACAACATCTCTTCCCAGAAAATGTAGGATTTCGTTGAGGTTTTTTGTTTTGTTTTGTCTTGTTTTAATTCATTATACAGAAAATAGGAAATTTGAAATTGAGTCTGATGACAGCAACACAGTTGCTTTCAGGAAGATCACTGGAAATTTGTGTAAATGTACAAAATTACACCCAGCGATTGCTACCTTCATTTTTGACAGTTTTATTTTCCCTACAAAAGTAAGTAACAATAAACGACCTAGCTCGGAGATCTTAAACATAACATTTGGAGAAAGCATCTGAGGTACTCTGTCTATGTGTGTTATGATTTACCTTTTGAAAGTAAGTGTCCTTACGCACTTTATTCTTTTTTTCAAGCGGACTCAATGTATGCTTTCTAGATATTATCTTAGTATTTGCCAATTAAGCTCAATCAAAGAGTATAATACCCCTTTTTATTAATAACATAAATCCAAATATAAAAAAAATGAATGAAAGAATCCAGCAGATATTTATTAAGCAAGATGAAAGTGAAATTACAAACACAGGTCAGCTTTTAAACTCAGCCAGCACTCTGGTGGAGCGAGGTGCCTGGTCCTTCATCATAGGCAGCCTCTCTGAGATGCGTGTTAGGAGAAATCAAAGCTCCTTTGGAGGTGTCCTACTGGAGGCATCGGGCAGCAAGCTAAGTGACGTCAGGGCTACACAACACAAAGAGGAAAGGTGACGACAATTCAGGGACTTTGCGTAGTCAAGACAATTAGCTTAGTACTTCAGGTCAAAAATGCTACTGTCTATGGGCAATTAGCTATAAAATGACCCATTTCCGTCTGGTTTCACAATTTCATGGAGATTAGAGATAATCTAAAGAGATTAAGGCCTTAATCTTTAATCCAGGTGAGTAATTTTGCTTGTAGTAAAAAACATAAGAATTAATTCCTGGAGGATTTGGGAAAAGAAAAGGCAGTAAAAACTTGTTTGGTCTTTGGGTGGCAAGGATAATTGAACCGTTTCCAGGAGCTAAGAGAAGTTTGTTCCCAATTTACAAGTATTTTGACATATTGATAAACATATGCAAAACCATTTAAATCTAAAAATGATTATTTGAAAAAGATACTGGCAATTACAATTTGACATCCACACGAATTCCCGACACCTCTTAATGGGGGCCCGCAGGGCTGCTTGAGAAAAACCACTTTTCACGGATCCTCTGCCCCCCACCCCCACCTTTTGTTTGGTTTGGGTTTTGGTTTTGGCTATGCAAGTCTTATCATGAAACAAATGTAAGGCTCTAAGGCTAAAATAATAGTTATTTTGTGGGCCCCAAATAGCTATTTTGGAAATTTTTTTTTTTTTTGATATATCTCAAATCTGGGGGACATGTGACTTGAACACTCTTAACCATGAAGTATTTGTAAAAATACATATCATTCACTTTTCACAGAACCATTTCTTAAAAATGAGAGGCAATATCCAGATTCACATGCATGTTCATAATAAAGCTTTGTTTTAAAACAAATCCACACCAGCATTATTTTCAGTTTAATATTTTGGCCCCAAACCAAGAATTCAGGTATCACATTTAATTTTCATCTGCAATGCGTCTATTGGCCGGACAAAATATGTATGCAAATAGCACTGGGAAATAGTGTTTCCTATACAAGTGATCAAAAAAAAAAAAAAAGAAAGAAAGAAAGAAGAAAGAAAAGAAAAAAGAAAACCCACAGCACTAAATTTGCTCTAGCAAAATATTTCACTGTGCCCGTGTCGAATTAGATTTGTTGAAAAGTAGTTCTATTACAGGGAGCAGAAGCCAAGAAGCAAAGTGTGAGCAACCCAGAAGAAGGGATCATAGTCTTGTTTTTATTTCCTTAATTGTAATTGAAATAATCGGTCTCCATAATTTGTTTCTAGAAAGCTTTCTTCTTTCTCATCTATCATGTTGGTAAGGGAATAATTTTTCACCTTTAAAAAATGGCATGACAGATTTCAGCCTTAAGTGTGATATATTCTGAGTGGGTAACTACTTAAAGAAAGCAGTAAGAGTAAGACATGTCAAAGTTTTAAAGTCTTCACTTTTGAACGTTAAAATAAGTGTCAGGTAAATACAGAAAAATATATAATCACCAGTTCTCAGTTCTTTGACAATCCCTTTGTTTCTCTTCTTCTAGAAGATTCTGTAAGCACTATGTTGCTCTGATCAAAAAAGTAAGCTCACTACTCAAATATCATCATAGCTTCAGTGTGCATTATCGTGGTTCAGTAGATTTGCACTCAAATCCTTTCAGTGCCAGAAATTTATCAAGCCATGAAGTTATTAAACCCTAAGCTCTTAGGGAGAAATCTGGGCAAAATTTGTACAAGAAATTTATCGTTTTAAAATTATCTCATAATTGTGGTAACACTTGTCTAAAGTAACCCTTTGGACAAATTTTACATGATACCCAAAGGCACTAGTTTACATAAGGGGTAAGTGGCTGAAAAAAAAAAAAAAAAAACACCAAAAAAGAAAAAACAAAGCCATTGTGTAGGTAAAGAGCACACACACACACAAAGGATATTAAAAGGATAACTGCTAAGCTTTAAAGTTATTCTAAAAATGGCACTTTTCACGTTGGTATAAAATGAAAGTGCTTTAAGATGAAATTTTTATGCATTTTTTTAAAGCTGATCTTTAACCCCCTGAAAATCGGGGGTTATAATGAGAACACTGATAGACTAAATCATAGCGGCAATAACAGTGGATGTTGCTAAAATGCTTTGTGTGTGTCTTCATTTCTTTTTTTTTTCCTTAGTATTTTAATGTTGATAGACTTGCTTTATCTATATGTGTATCATTAGTGAGATTTGCTCTTCAATTCTTTACTAGAAAGTTACAGCTCATTTAAAATAGCTGGTAGATACAGAAAGCATAAATATACAGTAAGTTTAAACACTGATTGTACTAAATGCAACAATACAAAGAAGCAAACAGAACACAAATGGTAACACAATAAAACTGTATTACATTTGTGCTTCAAATATTACAATACATTATATACAATAGTCGAAAATAAACATCTCATGCCAAGTGACACAAAAACGAGTAGCAAGCAAAAAAATCCAGCAATATGTACATTACTTTTTTCTTTAATAATAAACATTCAACTCTGAACTGGGGCAATTTCACTACATACAGATGCAGTCCGCCTCTTATTCCATATAACCATCCTGCTTTCCTAGATCTACGCTATTCAGTAGGTTCCTGTGTCAATTCTCATATACACGTGGAGCAAAAAAGATAAAAGAATGTAGTGCTTTGTATTCTTAATGGGGTGATGTTGATAGATCAGCGAACCTGGGGTGCATAACCTTCTTTCATTAAACCTTCTTCGTAGTCCGTCTGGCAAAGGATCATGTTATTCTTTAGGAAAAATTTGTCTCCAACGCAAAATCTGAAAATATTTTAAAAAATAAAATGTGTTAAGATCATTTCACTCCAATCTATAGATTTGGAGATTTCTTTTCCTTGTAATAATGTCACACAGTAATTCCCTGAATTTGAAAGCTTGGTTTAGAAAGTTGCCTTTATTGTCGAAATTAAACCACGTATGTCATTTAATGAAACACTGCACACAGAATTTGAAATCCTACATTTATATATAAAAAGCTTAGGAAAATCGAGGAAAACACCTTGGGCGGCAGAGGTGATTTTTATCACCACTTTGGAAAGAAAAAAAAAATTGGTCTATACTTACAGTCGTCAAAATAAAAGAAAGAATGATAATAGTATTTCCCTGTAGTGATTATAGAAGATTTCACCATTGGCCATTTATTCACTTTATTATAAAAAAGTAAGAGGCATTAAAATGTATCAAAAATTTAGAAAGTGGCCCATTTTAAAGCTTCCCATTTAAAGCTTCCTTTTACTCTCTGTTATTAAAATGTGATTAAATTCTAGTAATCTGGAAGTGATTGTTCTGAGGAAAAGTTGTTTTAGCATCAGACTCTGATGCTGGGCCATATTCCTTTGTTTGTGGGAAGTTCACCAACTATGAAATATTAAATGTCATTTCTTAGCGCTCTCCCAATTAAACGAAAGGGAGTAACCTGAATGAACTTCTTAATATTGATGTGATAAATAAACTAGTTTCCAGTAGCTAATTATGTATTTTATTCTATAAAGCATTGTTTAATGTGCAAGATTGTAGTGTTTTTAATAAGTGCTCTTTTTGTATAATTTCCCAGCGGTGACACTTTGGACACAATTAAGGTCAGAAATAAATGCTCGTGCTGTTTCCAGTACATTTAACAATAAAGTAACTCTGGGGAGATCTGTATATATTTTTAATTGTAACAATTTAACCTTCAAACAGCAGTGTCTAGTAGAGTTGACCCAGTAAAACTACTTGTAATTATACAAGTTGACCTCACTGACCTTTGATAGTGGTCTCTCTTTATCAGATAGTCAATTTCGAATGATGTTCAAGCAGAAATCTTAGTGGATAGATTAAATTGTGTAGTAAAAGCAACCCTTTAATGTTTTGTGAAGTTGAAGGTTTAAATGAGGAGCAGTTGGACTGATTTACATTTGCAAAGATTGGAATGCTAGACAAACAGTGAACCTATTTATTTTCCAACTGGGTAGCTTTGGAAATTTATCCTTATTCTAGCTAAGTAGATAGAGGGGGAAAATAGTGTAATAAAAAAAGTAGATTGAAAAGAATTAGCTTTCCTCTTAAAGGAAGATTGGTCTGTTTATTTGTGGAATTTACTTTTTTTCCCCGGGATTACTGCCTGCTGATGATGTTGATTGAAAGTACAGACTAAGTGCTGATCTTGAAATCCTGGAGTTTGCGGTCATGGCTATTGGACAGAATGAACGTTCAAGTTTGAACCTTAAGTATACCTTCTTTTTATTAGTTGTAAACTATAAACTTTAAATATTGTGCTTAAAAAGTGGTGTGTGAGTAAACGAGGTTTTGTAGATTACCCTGATCATTAAGATATGTTAAATAAAAGGAAATATTTCTTCTGTTGGACAGACCTAAGTAGCCAATTAGATACTTATCTTTTATGTGAGATTGCATAAAATAGCATATAGGATATATCTGATTACTGTTCAAAACTTTCAATTTATATTACCGTTTAAATTAATTTGAACTAATAAGCTAATGATAAAATAGCACTTAAAAAGAAATTCAACAAATACTCTTGTGTTCCAGGTAATATTACTGAATTCTTTTTTTCCCCTAAAAACCAACTGAATTAGAAATACTCTTTCAACTCCATATTGACTAAAATTTTGCTTCAATTTTCTAACAAGCCCCCAAATTCTATGCAGTATCAAAAAAAAATTTTTTTTTTTTAAATATGCTCTACTTGGGGCTTGAACTCACAACCCAGAGATAGTCACATGCTCTACCAACTGAGCCAGTCTGGCACCCCAAATAAAAACATTTTTTTTTGGTCATGTGAAGTTATATCATTTTTACTTTCAAAAGCCTTGAAATTCAGATAATTTTTGTTTGTAGATTAATAAATTCAGTGTAATTATCATGAGAAAATCATTGAACCAAGAGCCTGGGGACCTCGTCCTGAGCCCTGATGCTACCCAATGCAAGTTATAGGGTTCATTTCATACTCTGAGTCAACTCTGTGTGGGTAAGATAAAACAGCTACATTTCTGAATTGTAGGGATGTTAAAATAAGAAATTTATCAGAGGCAGAGAGGTATAATGCAACAAATAGAGGTCAAATCCCAACCTTCCACTTAGGATATTGAAGACGAAACTTCGTTTTTCTTATCTTTAATATAAGGGACTTTTTAAAGTGTGTGGTAAAGAGTAGAAATGAAGTACATAAAGCCTTACTTCAGTGTTTGGAGTGTAGGTAATTAAAACCACCACCTTCTATAAAGCACTTACCACGTGCTAGCGCTAAGCACGCGTACGCGTGATTGCTTTTATTCCTTATGTTCAGCTGAGAAAGTAAATATTACTACTGCCTTTTTCAGATGGAAAACCTCAGGCTTCCTCCCAGAATTTTAAGAAACCTGCCAAGGCTCCATAGTTAGAACGTGTATGATAGAGGAAGGAAAGGGACTCTGGTCTCTTTGGGCTCAAGACCCATGCTTTGTGTGGAA
This sequence comes from Ursus arctos, assembly GCF_023065955.2. Classification (NCBI taxonomy): domain Eukaryota; kingdom Metazoa; phylum Chordata; class Mammalia; order Carnivora; family Ursidae; genus Ursus; species Ursus arctos. The sequence continues at coordinate 15,595,282 of NW_026622941.1, forward strand.
GCAATAAAGCATAAGGCTGTGAAGTTAAGACAGGTTTTTTGTATTGTTAATATTCCTTTGCGTCACTTTAAAAAAAAGTCTACCTACCATTCAATGAGATGTTGGTAATATAAATGGGATACATCTAAAATAGTCCTACCTAAAATATTTTGTTGCTAATGTTGTCAACTGGACAAAGTACATTTTATGTGCATTTCAATTTATACTGAAAAGTCAAAACAGAACATGTGGGTGAGAAATGTCACATGCATATAACTTAAAACAGTTTTGAAAGCTATGATTAAAGCAGATTATAACTGCTTTGTGATTAGGATTGGTATACTCCTTTTTTAAACTATTTATTTATTTATTTATATATTTGAAAGAGAGAGAGAGAGAATGCAGGGGGAGAGGCAGAGGGAGAGGGAAGAGAGAAACCCAAGCAGACTCCAAGCTGAGCACGGAGCCCAGTGCCGGGCTCCATCTCATGACCTGAGCTGAAACCAAGAGCTGGACACTTAACCGACTGCACCACTAAGGTGCCCCTGGATCGGTGTACTCCTTTAAAATGTTCCATATATAAACATGAGGAAATTGGAGAAACAGCAATGCAGATATTAGATGTTTAACAAAATAATCGATAACTGATCTTGTGAGAAAGGCTAATTTCTAACGTTATGAGTTCCTATGAGATTTAGCATTGGCCGAAAAAATATTACAGAAGCAGTGATGGCCAGAGGATACTGTAAGTATATTAATAGGTCAGGCTAAAATTCCTGAAAATAAGTGATAATCTTCCTTGTAATCTAATCCTAATTGCTTGTGATGTAGTCAGTTCAATTAATTTTGCCTTCATTAAAAAAAAAAGTATGTTAAGGAATATAAAGATACCCAATTAGATTACTCAGTCATTTAAGCTTGCTGTTTTAATAATAATAGATTTAATTTCCAGATATTTTGGACTGATTCTAATTGCACTCATACAGTCTTAAAAACTTCAGAAGTACAGAAAGTAAATATAATTAATAAATCACCCTTATAAAATATGGGGCTTAGAGTAGTTTTAAATAGGTTATGAACAGCCTCTGCAAAGGAGCTTCCATTTGTAACCTCCTTTCACACCCTTTCTAAGAATGAAAATGTTAACTTAGTCATCTTATTTCCCTGAAGTCAGTGGCTATCAATTATAATTAGTTCCCAACTCCACAATACTTTAAAAAGGGTTGCGGGGGGGGGGGGGGGAGGGGGGAGATCCAGTCCATATTTCAAATGTCTCTATTTTCTATGTAGCATCCTCAGTTACTAAAGATGGAGATTTCAATGCTGTATTTTGTTTTCAGTAAGTGGTACTGATTATATCCCCATCGTCCCACCACTATACACTGTGAACAAATTTACACTCTTCTCCCAAACACTGTCCAGTTGTCATGACATACTTCATTCCTGGTCACCTTTCTGTGCCAACTTACATTACCCACATCCCGAATCCTGTGATAAATTATTCAAAGTCTACCTTGCTTTAACTTCATCATATCTATTCCCATTATGTCTACGCAGTCAGAAAATAAAATACCCCTCATGAAAGAGTCCGGGGCCCTCATATGAGCTCTGAGTCGAAACCAGACTGTCTGGTTTCACATTTTGAGTCTACCATTTTTTATCATTGTTTTCTGGGGCAAGTTACTTAAATTTTCTATACGTCAGTTACTTCATCTGTAAAATGAGGGTAATAATAGGATCACATTATATTGAGATTAAATGAGCACATGTAAAACAGAACAGTGTCTGCTGTCTGATCAGCACTATATAAGAATTCTGCTATCATTATTTGTTAATAATAATTTTTTCACCTTTGCTTAAGCCGTTCCTTAACCAGGACTATTTCTCCCTTTTTTCCAACTGTTTAAATTCTAAAAATTCTTTGGTTTCCATTCCCTCCATCAATATTCCCTGACCATGCCAACTCATTCTGATCTTTCCCAAAGCTCTTATTTATTGGCGTATCATTTACTTTGGCATTTCAGATTTTCCCACGGATGGGTAATAAGTTTCCCAATCTGGACTGCGGTGCTGAGGTAAGTGCCCATGAGTTCTATTTCTTTTGAACCCTTCGGAATACCACCGTAAATTATACTACCACTTGAGGTAGGGTGGTCAGTAAATATTGGCTAAGACAGATTTATTCCAGAACTGAATAGCCTTAAATAACAAAGGTATTTTAGATAGATAATTTAAATTTGTGTTCATTTTGACTTTCATTCCTTGACTTCCTACCTTTACAATTTTACTTTCTCCTGATCCTCATGCCATTCCCTCCTTCTCCACATCCCTCCCTACCAACCTCCCTCTCTAATCTCTGAGCACTCGGAGCTACTTTTCATTTCCTGCACACATTAAATGCTTTCACACTTCCATGTCTTGCATGATGCTCCATCTGTCTGGAAAACCCTTTTCTCACTGCTCCTTGGCTTCCTCGTCTTCCCCAACCCCCACCAGACACAATTCCTACATTCCAACCAGTCCTAGGGAGTTCTGTTTTAAAACGCGGCACATCAACCCTTTGATGCTTCTCTAAGACTTCAAGAAGGACAGACCTCTCTTTTCCTCAGTATAGATCTGTTTAGCATCGATTACACTCTTCTGTGAGTCTTTGATGTCGTGTCTCTCTCCCAAAGCTCTGAATATCTCTAAGAGAGAAACTAGTTTTTTTTTCACCTCTCTTTCCAGAGCCTAGCACAGTGCTTTTATTCTTTAGTGTTACACGGTTCTATGTATTTGCGGCAACTTCATTACAAACAAATATATTCTTTCCTTTTCTTATAAAACCATCATTTTTTTTTTACAGAATTGTCTAAGGAGGAGGGGATTTAGTCACCTTTAAGAAATTAACCTATTACACAGAATTCTTCAATTCTGAGTGAGATTGAAGTTATCATCTAAGATGCTCGAAATAACATTCCTCTGCTTCTGTTAATAGAGAAAAATAACCTTAGATGTTTAATTCAGGAGTCACATCTTTAGCCATACCCTCTAAAAAGAGCGGAGAGGGTATATACAAGAAACAACCAGTCCCGAAAAGTTATTTTTACTACCACTTTTGAAACATTCAGAAATGCTTTCGATCTGAATGATCTTTTGATTTAAAAGTTAAGATGAAATGACTGCTAAATAAAATTCATAAGCATTTATAATACCACAATCTCAGATGTCAATAAAGTTTGCTTAAGGGAAAGTGCCTATAAATTACCTATTTGCTTTGTGTTTCACTTGAAAAGGTGCAATGCTATAATAATGATTTGGCTACTGAAAGTATAGGCTCATGTGGCATATGGCTTTATTGGAGAGGATTTCCCCAGCAAATGTCAAAGTAAAAAGAAAATCTCCTATGTTGAAAACCTTCTGCATTCAGAGTAACAAAATTTGTCTGCTTTGCTTGACTGATGAAGATGAGCTGACTTCTTGCATTAAAGAAGTTTGTCTTGTAGGGGCTCAAGTGACAAGACAATAACTAAGTGCTAATTGTGCATAACCAGCACTAAAGATATGCAGTCCCATTATGGCATGTAATAAATGAAGCGAACACAGAAATATATTAGGTACTTTAATAATGATACTAGAATAGTATTTTGCAGCAGTAAGAATGTGAACAGTTTTAGAGTCAAAATTTAGGAGTGTTTGTCTTACTTGACTGAGTTCTACTGAGGAGATAGACTTAATTGTGAATGCAACTTTTTATTTCAATGGTGAAATAAAATTGATATACGATTTGTAAATAGCATTAACAACCTACAATTACTTTGCATCATAATAGAATTTAGGCTGGGTTTAGCACTTGAATGATGTTTTAATTTTCTGTGTAGAACACGGATAAAATAGGGGAGCCTGCCCTAATGGAAAAATGGACAAAGGGCATAAATAGACTGTTCCCCAAAAGAAGAAATATCAAAGGGCCACTAGAAATCAAATAAATACTAATTAAAAATTATAATGGGACACCATCTTTCATCCCTCAGGGTGACAAGGATTTCTTTTTAAATAATAATTCCTAGTGTTAGAGTGAATGTAAAGGAATACATAGCTGTTACATTTCTGGTGTGAGAATAATTGGTATAACTGTTCGGGAGAGCATTTTAACAATATATAACATAAGCCTTTAAACAGTTATATGTTTTGTCCAGTTAATTGTACTCCTGTGGATTTATCCTGACACAGGCTTGAATATTGTTTGTTTATCAATATCATGTTTACAATATTATGTTGATAATATCGATAATATAAAAAGTTGAAGAAATAGCCTATACATCTGATGATAGAAGACTGATTTAACATATGAAGCTCTACTCATAAAACGAAACATAAGACTTAAGATACCTTATAAGAATTTGAAAAGCATACTATTATAAATGAAAAAGTCCAAATATCGAACATTAGGATTCTTCCCTGTTTCTTTTTCTTTAAGCTGCTCAAATGTATTATAAAATATATGCTATATATCATTCATCATACACGCATAAGAAAACATATGGCTAGCTAGACACCAAAATATTAAAATGCCTTCTTTTAGAATTGTGAGACATGGGACAATATGATTCCTTATCCCTTTCTATTTTCCAAAAATTCTACTATGAATACGTAACCTTTTATAAGTAGAAAAGCAGTAAGTGTTATTATTGCATAAAGATAACTGTATTGTGAGTGGACGCTGTTAGTGGATCAATATGACAAGTCAACAGAATATTCCAAATTTACTACTAATACATCTTTAAAATATATACATATACATGTACACATGCATATGAATGTCTGTATGAATGTGTAGATACTTATGTTCATGTGTCTGTGTCTTTACACACATACTTGCCAATTTATTTTTGGCTCAATGTCACCATCAACTGTATTAACCTGCTTTGATTCCAAAAGTTTGTTGGGAACACTCAAGGTGTTGTAAGATGACTTCTTGAATTATTTCCTGGATAAATTAGATATTGCAAGGTATACTGGGTACTACTCTGAACATCTCCATTTAACAGGACATATTATTGAGATTATCTTTTTTTTTTTTTGAGATATATATATCTCGTGTAAAAACCAAGTTAGTGGAATATTACTTGGTAAAAGTAAATTATAAATATCAAGATAAAAGAATTAATTTTTTAGAACCAATTGTGCTTCTGGTATTTAATATAAATTATTTTATTTTCAAAATCTGTAAGATAGGTATTAGTGTCTCCATTGTCAGGGGGTGGAAACCAATCTCAGAGATTAAGTAATAGACTCAGGATGTCATGATGGGGCTGGAATTTGAATCCAGTTCTCCCTATAAAAATCATGTTCTCTCTACTACTCTATACAGTGCCTCATTAGAAGATGCTGCATTGAATAGTAAAGCAGAGCAAATTACAGTAACTGAGAACTTGATGCAACGAATATGTCCTGGTTATATAGTACGTCCAGGTGTTGTCACACTCACGCTGAATATATTTTCATCAACATCCATCAAGTGTACTAATTTTTTAAATGTATTTTAATGATAGGTACAGTTTCATATTCTTTTTTTTTTTTTTAAGATTTTATTTATTTATTTGACAGAGATAGAGACAGCCAGCAAGAGAGGGAACACAAGCAGGGGGAATGGGAGAGGAAGAAGCAGGCTCATAGCGGAGGAGCCTGATGTGGGGCTCGATCCCATAACTCCGGGATCACGCCCTGAGCTGAAGGCAGACGCTTAACCGCTGTGCCACCCAGGCGCCCCACAGTTTCATATTCTAATATCCTCTGCATTTGTCACATAAAACAGTTATCAGTAGTGTATAGCTCCCGCTGGCAATAAAAGTTATAACTTTCAAGAAGGAAAAATGGAATAAAGTGATAATGCTTTGAGATGAGAGAGTTCTCTGAGAATGACTCACCCAGCTCCCCTTTGTTGTAAGTGAGAAAACCGAGGTCAAGAGAGCTAAAATGGAGGCAAAGCCCAGCCTAGAATTTAGGTTTCTAGATTCCTTGTGCAATACTCTTCCCATGTGCCTATGCTGCCTGTTCAATGCTGGTAAGTGTTTAATTATTAGCTATATCTGGCCTCATTCCCAAAGAGACTTAAAGTAACTTAAAAAGTACATATAAAACAAGGTTAAAATTCATGCTAAGAAATCAAGAGATAGGGCAACCATAAATAGGAAAAATAAGATGAAGACACACTACCTCCTACAAATTCCTGTATATTTGCCTCAGCGCAAATGTGTTGGCTCGCAGAACAAACAAGTTAAGACTTTAAGCCTACTTTTAAAAAGACAGAACATTTTAAAGATACTTTTAAAGTTTTAAAGTAAATTTTAGGGATATTTTAAACCTACTTTTTAAAATGGACAGAAAAACAATAAAGAATGAATAAGAAGAAAACTAAAGTTGGTAGCAGTGTCCTCATTTCTTATCACGTCCTGCTATAGGATGCTCTTCCTGTAGGTAGAAGCATAGTTTTAAGACCTTTCCCCCTCAGTGGTTTGTTTCTGACACCCGATGAATGTTTGCAAAAACCAAAAATGCTGAGATTAATTGCTTTAAGTAATACAGATAATTCCCATCTATTAAATAAATAACTAGCAAAGAGAGGTTTGCCATTTTTTTGACACCAGAATGAAATCTGCTTACCTCTGATTACAAAGCTGACATGCAAAGCAGTCCAGGTGGTAAACGTTGTCCTTGGCCCGCATCACCATCTCAAAGGCAGGGATGAGCTTACTACAGGCGGCACAGTTTCCCGTTACACCGAAGAGCCTGGAACAACAAACATTTTTTTTCAAATTCTTACAGGGAGATCTGAGGTGAGGACTAGAGTAGGTGCCAGTACACCCTGCAAAGCTATCAATACACAATGCCTTATGATGTACACAAGCAAGTTTTATTCTCGGCAGATACATAAGTATTCTTCTCTGATACATACTCAGTTGACCTTTCTTGATGAAAATCACATCTCGTTTGAGAAGAAAAGGAAAAGACAAATACATCAGGAAGCTTACATAACCGCACACAAACAAGTCAATGGAGGTGAATTCGCAGCCAAAAAATCTTCTACTTGATAGAATATACAGTAAATAGAAATGCATCGTAACTTTGATCTTAATGCCACATAGTCGCCATTTTCGTTGGAAAAGAAACCCATTTGAATGACTCAGTATTTTCTGACATGTAGTTACTAGAAGGTTTGCCATTATTATTAAAATAACATTTATGAACAAGCCATTTAAATAGTCAAGAAACATTAGAGGTGCATGCACCTTATGGCCCTATACCATAGTTATAGCTATGATTATGTTATTCAAGGAACACATTAAAGTAAATGAGGCTGTAAACTACATATAGCTCGACCAGGAGTTGAAACATAATATATTGAAAGAACCACTGGAACTGTCCAGGAAAAAGGTATTTTTAAAAATCCTATTTGTGATAGATTCCTGAAAATAGTTACTGTAATAACCTAAAAAAAATAGTATAAAATAAAGTGTCTCTATAGTTTCATAATGGGAGGAAATAAAATATTTTATCCATTTGCACTGGCAATATTTAAACCAAGTTTCTTTCAAGTTGTTAATGGTGGTGAAGAGTTATTATAAATAATATTCCGTGCATAGCAGTTAATGCACTCTTTAACTAGGAAGCAAACTAGATGAAAAACACCACATCTGCCAGTTTTGTTTTTTCTCCAGCATCAGGCTGACAGGAGAAAAATATAATGGCTCTCATGGGAAAGACCAAATTAAAAGCAGTTCTAAACTAATGAATTCAAAGGTGCTATGGAGAAAACTCATTTTATTTATAAAAGTGTACTTTAAAAAACTTAGTCTTTCATTTGATTGAATTTAAGGATTATGCACAAATGTGCTGAAGTTTCTCTTCTTATACTTTCTAAATACTCCAAAGACAGGTCTTTGCTTAAGGCACGCATATTCATTTTCAAGTTTATAACCATTTCCTCTTACCAGGCTAATGACAATTGTTGGAAAGATTTGTGAGAATGGTTTTCAGGGTCTGGCAAAACGTGTAATAAACATTCATGCTTATGTTTTTGTTAGATTGTCTCTTGAAGAACATAAGCGCCTTGAGGGTAGAAAGCATAAATGCTTTTCAAAGAGCTTGCCAGTATAACTTGTGCCCTTGATAAGAGGGGAAGGAAGGTTTATATTCAAGAAAACTAAATTCAAAATCGTTAGATGCTGTTTTCCTACAAGAATTTTAAAAACATTTTAATAAAGAGTATAACTCTAATCACCTTCATGTTCCCGGTTTATAATCCCTATTTTAGGAAATAATTTTTCTCTGAAAAGAATATCTCACATCTACTGGCGTCATTAAAAACGAAACCACCACAAGCTAAGGCTTTCATCCTGTTCTTTTATAAGCAGAATTTTTCCGTCCCTTCTAACATTTCACGTTTACTTTTCAGCGCACTTCACGCGATCCATTCAGGAGTCACATCCCTCACATGTGCCACTCGTTCCTTCTGTTCTTTCACTGTTATTTTGGAGAAATTGGGAAATCTTAAAAAGTTCCTTATTCCATGAATATAGACGCACTTGTGGATGGAGAATGTGGCCGGTAGGAGAGAACGCGGTTTTCGAGAACTCCTCGGTTTGCTTACACCTCA